>NC_090933.1:498415414-499615414 GCF_040938575.1 Ambystoma mexicanum | reverse complement strand
AATCTGCTGGGCTTTCGACCGACGACTCGAGGTGCGACTCTCCATGTCGGTGTAAGTCCAGTGGGTCTCGGTCTAGGAGTAGGTCCCACCATTCCTCTGCCTCTTCTAGGCATTCTCGGAAGTGCCATCACTGGTCACCTTCCCCGTCCTCGTCGGAGGACTCCGCCAGACGGCATGTGACTTGTCCCACCAAGTCTTCATCGCCGGCCGAATGGGATGAATTCCGCCAGCAGATGGCGATTTTCGAATCGCAGGGCACCGTTCTGTCCGCGCCTTCAAGAGGAGCCAGCAAGGAACAAGCTAGAGCCACCGCTCGCACGCCTTCGGGCTCGGGTGGTCGGCGCGATCATCGGGAGCCGTCGAGGTCCCGATCCAACAAGGTTGATCGCCATAGCCGTTCCAGGTCCAGGTCCCAGTCCTCGACGTCCTCGAGACCGTTGGAACCTGTGAGGCCTTCTAAGCAGGCATTGATGTCATCGGTGCCGTGTCCATCGAGGGACTCTCTTGAGGCTCCTGCTCCGAAGAAGTCGTCGACACCATTGGCGCCGAGGTCGTCGAAGGACACTGTCGGGGCTCCGGCTCCGAAGCTGTTGTCGAAGTAATCGTCGCCTCGTTCGACGTCAACGCCAATTCCATCGGCGCCCTCGACGCCTTTTGAGGAGAATTTACCGGAGGTGCCCCAGAGGGCTGTGGAAACTGAGGAAGGCTCTCAGTAAGTCAGTGAGGCCTGTTTTTGAGCCCTTCTCTGGTCATCCCCCCAGCATGGATTTATTCCTGCCTTTTGGATTACATTTCAGAGGTGGAAGAAGGGTTGGATGAGGAGGGGTTGTGCCTCCTGAGGTTCCTGATGACCTTTTGTCTGATCCCAGTCAAATGGAAGACCCACGTCAGTCCTTACATGACGCCAGTGGTCTTGACACCTCTCTGGAGGTTGAATTTGGCTGGCCTGAGCCTGGTACACATGCCGAATCCTCGTATAGGTGCCTCATGTCGAGGGTGACTGAGTACTTGGGGTGGTCTGCTCCACCTGTTGATTTTCTGCAGGATGACCTGACAGGTACCCTGGCCCAAGGTCCACTCACTGACCCGGTGTTGCCATTTCATTTGGCTTTGCAAAGAAGGGTGGCGGCGGCTTGGACTGCTCTGGAGTGTCTCCTGGCAGTGAATAAGTTGCTTCCGAAAAAATACCGTCCAGCCAGTGGTGACTCCTGCTACTTGTCAACGCACCCCACTCCGGAGAGTTTGGTGGTGCCAGAGGTGGAAAGCAAGGTACTTGAGGTGCCAAAGCCGCTCGGGCAGTTGCCTCTTTGCCCTCAGGCACTGCCGCAGCCGCGTCAGCTCAGTCATGAGGCCATGTGCCATGGTTCGGCGGTTGGGGGAAGACTGGCGCAGCATCTTGTAGAATGGCATGCAATTACTTCATATGTGTGGGTTCTGGAGATCATAGCCCACGGCTACTGTCTTCCCTTCTGGCAGAGGCCTCATGACAATCCACCGGACAAGCTCTCTTTGAAGCGTCCAGATACGCTCCTTGCGCAGGAAATCCTGTCCCTGCTGGAGAAAGGCACCATAGAACTGGTGCCTGTAGCGGAGAGGAACAAGGGATGGTATTCCCCATATTTTTTGATCCCGAAAAAAGACTGAGGCTTGAGACCCATCATGGACTTGCGTGGTTTGAACAAGCTCCTTAAGAAGGACAAGTTCAAGATGGTTACTCTTTCTCAAGTCCTCCAGGCCCTTCAACTTCAGGATTGGTTGGTGTCTCTCGACCTCAAGGATGCTTACTTTCATGTGCTGATTCATCCCAAGCACAGGAGGTACCTGAGGTTTGCGGTTGGCGACTCGCATTTTCAGTTTCGGGTCCTGCCATTCGGATTGACCTCGGCCCGAGGGTCTTTACCAAGCTGATGATTGTGGTGGGAGCGTATCTCAGGAAAGGGGGTATTTACGTCTACCCCTACCTGGACGATTGGCTGATCAGTGCGCGCTCTCCCGAGCAAGTCCTGGATCATCTGTACGTCACCTGCCACTCCCTTCACAAGCTGGGCTTCTCCCTGAATTTAAAGAAGTCTCATTTGACACCTAGCCAGCGGCTCCAGTACATCAGAGCAGTGCTCGACACATCCCTGGGGCAGTGTTCGCCTCCCCAGGTAAGGGCCCATCACATTCTGCAGATGGTGGACAAGTTTCAACGTGCCCAGAGTCTCCCGGCGCTCGCGTTCTTGAGGTTGCTCGGCCTCATGGCATCCTGCATTTTTCTGGTGCCAGAGGCCAGGCTGCGGATGAGATCTCTGCAGTGGGCTCTCAAGATGCAGTGGTCGCAGTTCTCCGGCAGGATGTCGGATCACGTTCAGATTACGCCCTCGGTCACACAGGATCTTCTGTGGTGGGGCGTCGAAGGAAATCTGATGAAGGGTGCTCCATTTTGGCAACCATGGCCGGAGGTGACGATCGTGACGGACGCATCCCTCACGGGATGGGGAGCGCCTGCCAACGAGCTGACAGACTCCACATCAATCTGTTAGAGCTGCGGGCTGTCAGGCTAGCCCTGAAGGCTTTTCTGCTGTCTATGCGGTGGAAGAATGTCCCAATTATGACGGACAATACAGTGAACATGCACTACCTCAACAAAAAGGGAGGGGCAGGGAGGCGATGCAGCTCTGGTTCTGGGCCATCCAGCAGGAGATTTCGATCTCGGCAGTTCATCTGGCCGTAGACGAAAAAGCGGCGGCGGATGCTCTGAGCAGGCAGAGCACGGTCTCTCACGAGTGGGAGCTGGCTCAGGAAGTTCTTTTGGAGATCTTGGCCCCTTGGGGAACCCCACAGGTGGATCTCTTCGCCACCAGTGTCAACCGGAAGTGTGAAAAGATTCTGCTCGTGGGAATTTCCTCCAAGAGGAACCTTAAGGGAATGTGTTCGTAGTGGAGTGGTCCTTCCCACTCCTGTATGCGTTTCCTCCAGTCCCCTTCATTCCGCAAGTGTTGAGGGGGTTACAGAGGTTTGGTTCCCGAATGATCCTCATTGCTCCACCATGGGCCAGGAGAGTGTGGTACCTGGACCTTCTAGACATGTCCATCGGCTCTCCACGCCGTCTTCCCTACCGAGACGATCTGCTCTCACGGGAGGGTGTCGGGTTCTCCATCCAGAGGTCAAGTCGCTCAGCCTTCATGCTTGGTATCTGAAAGGTTGAGGTATAAGGATTGGGACCTCCCTGAAGACTTGATGGAGGTGTTGCTTTCGGCCAGAAGGCCCGCATCGAAATCCCTGTACTGTTGCCGTTGGAGAAAGTCTGTAACTGGTGCAGGGTACAGAATGTGGATCCTTTTCAATTCTTTTGGTTTTGTCTTTTGCTTTCTTTAGTCCACAAGGGCCTGCAAGTGAGTACCATTAACGGGTAACTGGCGGCGCTGTCCATATTTAAGCGCTCGTCTGAGTAATGTTCTTATTTTAAGATCCCTCCAATTTCTCAGTTTCTAAAAGGGCTAACTAATGTGTTTCTGCCGTTGCCTTTCCAGGTGCCAGGATGGGATTTGAATGTAGTCTTAACGTTCCTAATGGGAGCTGCGTTTGAGCCTTTGCATTCTTGCCCATTGAGACTGTTGTCATTTAAGACTGTATTTTTAGTTGCGGTTAGTTCCGCACGCAGAGTGAGTGAGTTGCAGGCACTTTCCGCCAAGCCATCTTTCACAGTGTTCCATAAGGACAGGGTTGCCCTTAGAGTTTGTCCTTCTTTTTTTCCGAAGGTTGTGTCAGAATTTCATTTAAGCCAGAAGGTGATTCTTTCTGGTGTTTTCTCCTCCTTTTTCGATGTGATGTTCCTCCGATTTATTCCACATCGAACCGTCCCAGCCTGCCCCTCTACAGATTTTCTTATGCGAGTGCAGCTTACGTTTCCGCAAGGCTTTCTGTAGTCATATTGTATAAGATTGGTGCCACACGTTCTGGGAAAAAACTACAACTGAGGCTACGGGTGCCGTGCGTCCAGATATAACATCCGGTGATGTCGAACCTCGACGGAGGCCCTTGAGGCACAGCGTATCGATGTCATCGACGCAGGACGCCTATGCCGAATTATTTTTTTTCCGAGGCAGCACAGCTGTGGTCATTACTGTCATAGATGTGGAATACGTCGGAGGAACATCCCATCGAAAGAACGTTACCAGGTAAGATAAGTAACTTGTTATATTCTTGCCACCTGCTGCTGGTCAAGTGGCCTTGGCATTCTGGAAACGCCCCTTTTCTGAGGTAACTTTAAAGGCTACCTTCTGGCTTTTTTCGACGCACGACATCCTGGGCTTTTCCATCTACAAATTCAAGTCCCGCCTTAGTCCCTTATCTCACTGCCAAACGTCCGCTATCTGCTTTCCGTTGCCAAAGTCACCCACCTATCAAAGTCAGCAGTTTTCATAGTGTCAGCAGCCCTAGCTGCTGTGGCCTCATAATAGCGGTTTCCACATACTGCTGTAATTAATTTATATTGATCATTGCTTTAAGTTAGGTGTTGCAAACAATTTGGTTTTATATTCCTGCAGCCCTATGGCTTGCAATCTGGGGCCTCTTTCCCAGAAGATGGTTTATTTTTCCTACCTGAGGGCTAAGGCTGTGATGCTTAATTAGAGCTGAGAGTTTAATCTTGTGGTTTCACGTAATTGTCTAGAGTCTGATGTAAAAAATATTTCTGATGATTTTGAAACTTCTATTTGCGAGTTCCTGGTAGTTATTGAAACCATTGTATGGTCATTTTGGGGGAGAGGTAATATTAGTTGAGCGAAATGTATTGTAGATTTCATTCAAGAAGTCAGAATAAAGCATTGTATGACTGCCAATGGCAAGATTGGTGGATTTAATACTAGAGGGATGCAGCATTTTTCTGAAAACGGTTACGCTATTTGATCACCGTACCTTTATGGAACTATCTATGAAAGATCCAATGCTGGAGAACAATAAGAGTGCCAGTGCCGCCGATCAAGGGGCACATGAATGATAATGACCATCCCACCTTCCTTATGTTTGTCAAAAATGTCATCTTGCAGAGTGTTGAACTAAGTCTGACTAAGCTTGATGACTTGGCAATGTGTGCTTGTTGCGCGCTAAGAACTTGTCAATTCCTGTAACTAGTTCTAATGGGATAGTTCCTATCACGGATTCCTTATCTGATATCCTATCCATAGCGCAACCAATCTTCAGAAACGTTTCTGCTGCCAGGAGGACTCCGTTGCTCCACGTCTGCTCCATCATTTCTTTTCCCCTTGACGGACATGTTTCGGCCAGTATATATTGAGGCACCATCGCCTCAGTTGCCTTTTTTTCTGTGCACTCTGTTTGCTTCAGGAACACTAGTAGAGCTTTTTCTATTTTTTTCAGCGCTGTTCCCAATCCTACGAAGACCTCTGGTTTTAAACCATGTGCAGATCTTGTTTGAGGTCATGCACTAGCAACATTTGTTTTATTCTAAGCAGATCCACCGCTCCAGGCACTCCCCAGAGAGTGTGGCACAGGTACCCTTTCCAACTCAACTCGAGAGGAATGGGAACAATTTCACCTGAAGATTGTAGAGATCTTCGCCAAGGTGCTGTCTGCATCAGCGTGAACTCGGGTGACCGCGCAGATGGCCATGGGTTCCACCATGTTATCTGGGACCGGCAGGATACCTGCTGGGAATCGCTCCTACTACAACTACGGGCTTGGGTCTGGACTCAAAGAGGGACGAAGTACCCCAGCGCTGTCGGGCCACACCTTCGGGCATGGAGGTCTCTGCACCGGTTCCGATTCCGTCGTCGTGCCGCAGGCATCGGGGTTCCTCTGGACAAAGAGGGGCACAGTGTTTATGAGAACCCTGAGGGGTATCCTCACACCTACTCCCCTTGGAACTTCTTCTCAGGTGGCCAGGGAAAGTCCATCGCTGTTGGATCTTGACCCTGGGGTGGATAATGAAGGAGAATCACCTGGGTTTAGGGTCCTTGGGCATTGGAAATGGGGTGCCCACAGGCGAGACATGGTATACCCCTTTCCCTAACTAACCCACCTCTGGCCTTTATAGGCTATTGTAAAACCTCTGCCCTCCTTTTCTCACATTTTCCTCTGACAGTACTTGGAATATGTGACTATGAGTGCTGAACACTAAAGAAGATGCCTGTAAAGTGCTTTAAAGATCAGGCAAATCGCTTTAATTACAGTCAGGTAAGCCCAATTGAGAGTCCACACCTGCAAAGTGTCAAGTGGTTGCAAGTGTTTAAGGAGAGACCAAAGAAGCAGCAAGGAGAGAAACCGAGTCCTGTGTGGAAGAGACCAGCATGGGGCCCTTCTCGTGAGGAGGCAGCTGTGGTGGGACCTGAGACAAAGCCAGGACGCTGGCCGATGTCTCAAAGGACCTGTGGATACCAGGCCGAGCAGAGCTGTTCGGCTGCTACAGGTGTGGGTGTCTGTGGTGGAGAGAGCAGCTGGAGCTGCGAACAAGCAAGAAAGAAGAAAGGACGCACTCTGCGTCCGTACCCAAGATGCGTAGATGCCGGTGTGTTCTGGAAATCATCTGGAGCGCAAGCTGGGCTCAGATATGACAGCCCGTCAGCCTGAGAAGCAGAAAGGAAGCAGCAGGTGCCGCCGGAGGGGGAACGCTGAACACAGGTGACTGTTGTGGAAAGTCACTCTATGCCAGGGCGCTGCTAGACGGCATTGGATAAGTAACAAAGTGCTGTATTAATGAAACTTTCCATATATTCAATATGAATACCGAACTGAATGAAAATTTGAAACCACAAACAATCAAGCATATTGTACACTGAACTGAGTAAAACTTTATGGGCAAAGCTAATAGCTGATGAAAGCCAAAAGGCAAAGTGCCCATTTGAAAGCAACCTACAGAAAAGAGAGCAAGTGTGAAAGATTGCAACAGAAAGGTGGGGTGTGAACCAGACCACCACAAAGTGAAGTTTATGAATGGATACAGTGCGGCAAGGCCAAAGACTGGCAAGAGATGCAACCCGTTATGGCAAAGCCAAGAGGCTAACCAGGAGCAGCCAGGGCAGTGTGAAAGTTCACACATAGCCAAGAGGCCGACGGAGAGAAGCTAAGTGAATGTGAATCTGTACACAGGGGCAAGTACAGAAGAACATGTGTGGGCTAGAGAGCTTAGGGTTCCTGGTTGCACGACCTGTCATGGGTGGACCTTGTGGTCTGACAACTGCGTCTAGACAAGTGAGCCATAAATTGTGAAAGTCAAAGAAATTGTGAAATGTAGCAAGAAGGAGCACTGCGAGTGAACTGCTAAGGCGAACCAGAAGGAGGGTCAAGTGAAGCTAGATTTAATTTGAACTTTGAAAGATTGAAACCAGTTCAAGTTGCTACGTTGAAATCTTGGGGAAGGGAATCCTGAGATTTGATGAACTGCAAATACTGTCTTGGGGATGGAGCTTCAAGACCCCTTTTAATTTGAACTATGTTGCATTGAACTTGTGGAATGGAACCCTGAGGATTGTGTGGAACTATATTGCCTTGAACTTGGAAAACGTAATCTTGAGACTTTTTGTGGACCTTTCTTGAACTTGGGGAAGGGGAGCTCAAGAGGCTCAGAACCTTGTTTTGATTACCATTTCTTTGATTACTGATATCCTGCACATTGTTTAGTTTTAGTTGTGAGGGCAAGGTTAGGTTTGGGGCAAAGATAAACTATTAAGTTGAACTTTCTAACTCCGACTTTCCTTAGTGTCGTTCAGGTAAGGAAATCCCACCTTAGCATAGGGTAAGTTAGGCCTTCAACCATTCTGACATTTAAGTTAATAAACCATTTTATTTTGAAAATTGAATATGTTGTCTGTGTCTTACTTCATGACTTCACAGGTTCCCTTTGGTGGGAACCTTTGGTCTCCAGGTAAGAGAGGGACTTACCAGAGGATTTCTATGAGGAAGGTGAAGCGGTCCAGGAGCTGGCCTTAGACCTCCAGGTGGCAAGTGGTCTAGACACCTCCCCTGAACGGTACATTCTTTCATCTCCCACTCATTGTATGCCTTAGGCATCTTTTCAGAAACTGATGGCTAAGGCCGCCGATACCCTAGGCATATCTGCTCCATCCATCTTGGTTGACTGGTATCCTGGATGAAGGCCCCAAAAGGGAAAGTCTGCTAACATCCAATGCAGCAGTTGAGGCCCCAGTGCTAGAGGTGTGGAGAGGCTGCCTCTACAACTGCAATTGACGGGGTGTTTGCTAGGAAGCATTGTCCTGCGTCCTCTAATCTGACTTTGTTGTGCACTCATGTCTCCCCGGAGAGCTTAGTGGTATAAGCTGCGACTGCAAACCTGAAGTCATCCACCTTTCATTCTCTCCCCCTGACGGGCAGAGTAAGACGCCTGGGGAAGAAGGTTTTTGCATGAGGAGCCTCGCCCTTTGTGCAAATAACACCTCTTGTACCTTGGCGAAGTTCTCGTTCGGTCTCTGGTCCACTGTGGCCAGTGCGGCTCAGCACATGCCCGAGTTGGAGAAGCAGGAGGACTTCCTGACTATGATCAATGATTGCAGAGAAGCTTTCCGTCAGATTTTACAATCTGGACTAGAAACGTCTGATTGTGTTGGCAAGTCCATGCCCCATAAGTATGGTGATAAGACGTTGCTCCTGGATAATGACGTTAGGATTCACACACAATGTCCAGGGTAAGCTTTTGAACATGCCTTTTGATGGGCAGGGGCTAAAGCTGATGACACCCTCCAGAAGTTACAATCATCAAAAGTTACGACGAAGTCCTTGGGTCTGGGCGTACAACAACCCTCTGCGAGGGCTCTGGGGTTTCGTCCCACTGCCTCCTATGTCCCACGAGGTTGAGGCCAGTCAGCACTGGGAAGACTGCAAGGTAGAAGATTTGAGGGGAAAGGGTGGCAATGCCCCCCTGGGATGGGGGGAAGAGGGAGGAGGAGCAGGAACGGCAGCCGCCACAGTCTTCTCAGCACCTCAAGGTGAAAACTTAAGGTGTTCTGATCGGAATTCTCTGCAAGTGGGAGTCTGTCCCTGTTGGGCTCGGAATGTTCCATCACCATGTCCCAATGCTTGGGACTTGCAGGTCATCCGACAGGGCTACTGTCACTCTTTCATGCAATGCCCCCAGACCATGACCTTCACACCAGCCCCTTATCCCCAGACCCCATCCTCTTGAAGGAGGTCTGTCAGCTTCTCTCAAAGAGCACAATAGAGCTGGTACCTTGACGGAACGAGCGGGGTTGGTATTCAACCTACATTCCTGGTGCCAAAGGACGTCAGATGTTTGTGTCGGATACTGGGTCTGTGACTACTGAAACCGTTCCTACGCAAGGACTAATTCAAAATGGTTGCTCTCGCCCATATCGTACAAGGCCTCGACCTGCAGGACTGGTTGGTATCACTTCAGGATGGCAACTTGCATTAGCCCATTCATCGAAAGCACAGGAAGTACCAGAGGTTCGTAGTGGGCCAGCATCACTACTAGTTCAAAGTCCTGCCGTTCTTTCTTTCTGCAGCTCCCAATTTTTTCACCAATCTGCGAGAATTGGTGGCGGCTTGCCTCAGGAAGGAGGGAATTCATGTCTTTCCCTACCTGAACGACTGGCTCGTGCAAGCTCACTCCCCAGTTCTAGTGTCGGAGTATCTGCTCCGCACATGCACTCTGTCGCACAGCTTGGGCTTTTTCTCTGAACTTAAGTCTCAGGTTTCGCTGTCCCAGTCTCACCAATTTATCAGAGCTGTCTTTGACACTCACCCGAGGCAGGGCATTCCTGCCTGAGGACCGAGTGGCGAACATCTTTCAGAGGTCACTGTCCCACAAGGCTCTGCCTTTATGCGCCTACTGCGCCTCATGCATCTTCGTGGTTCCGGAGGCGAGGCTGCACATGAGATCGCTTCAGCGGCTCCTCGGTTGCCAATGGTCGCAATTTCAGGGCCACATTTCAGATGTCTAACAGTGCGGTTTGGGATCTTGTATGGTGGGCTGTGAGCGATAACTTGCAGGGCGGCATATTGTTTCGTCAACACTGGCCCCTTGTGGTCCCTTCATAGTGTTGATTGATGCATCTCAGACTGGGATGCTCACCTGTCGGAACTGAATGTGAGTGGGCTGTGGTCTCCCTCTGAGTGTCTAGAACAGATTAGTTTGCTGATGCTGAGGGTGATCAGGCTGGCCATGGTCACTTTCCTACCCTCTGTGATACTCAAGGCAGTGCTGATCATGACGGACACCACAGTAGCCATGCAGTACCTCAACAAACTGGGTGGTGCTGGGTCTTTGCTGCTATGCAGAGAAGTAATGCAACTGTGATTCTGGGCTCTGGAGAATGGTGTCTCTCTGGCGGCTGCAGGAAGAGAGTGGTACAGTGGATACCTTGAGCAGACAGACTTCGGTCTCACTCAAGTCGGAACTCTGCCAGGAGGAAATCTTCTCCTTTTTGGGGACTCGTCAAGTACATCTTTTGCTTCTTGTGTGAACAGGGAGTGCAAGTTGTTCTGGGGAATGCACCAACGTTCAAATGGACATCCGACCTTAATGTGTTCCAGCCGTTCCTCGTCATTCCGCTGATTTTTAGAAGATTGCACCTGTTTGCAACCATTTTTAATCTTGATCGGACTGGACTTGGAGTATGTAGTATCCCGAGTTACAAGGAGTGTGACTTGTCGTATTTGATGTGCTCCTCTCAGTTCAGAGACCCACAACAAAGTGCAGGTGACTTATATTTTCGGCTTGGTGCTATGAGAGGGATTTGGACCCTTTATCTTGTCAGTTAACCCCAGTTTTCTATTTTCTGATGTCCTTGGGCCAAGCAGTCTTGCAAAATGGTACTGTTAAGTGATACCTTGAAGCATTTAAGAGGATCCTGGAACAGGGTTCATTCGTCAGACTCCCCAATGTTATGCAGTGATTGCAGGGTTTGTGTAACCAGTTTTCTCCATGCCACTTTGTGGTTCCGGCATGGGATTTAAATTTGGTTTTGACATTTCTTATTGGAGCTTTTCATTGCTCACGCTTAAGGTGCTTTTCGTGTTTGGCATCACTTCTGCGAGATGGGTGAGTGAACTCCAGGTGTGATCTGTTAAACCTCTGTATTTGGTTTTCTCCAAAGAAGGTGACGTTGAGTGAGCGCCTCCTTTTCTTCCAATAGTGGTTTTGGATTTTCATCTCTCTACATCTTATCCCTCTAAGAGAGAGGGACGATTCCATTGGCTGGACCTGGTCCGGACACTCAGCTACTACTTCTCTCGGAGAGAGGCCAGGAAAGCTGACCAGATGTGCATTGGTTAGACTGGGGCTCATACTAGCAGGGTTGTGACCAAACAAACCCTGTCTAGGTGGATCATTCTCTGCATTTTGGAATGTTATGGTCTGGCTGGGAAGGATGTGCCTGGATGTCTCAGAGCCAATTCTACCAGAGAAGTGACAGCCACCTCTGCCTTTCAGTGGGGAGTCTGTCCTGGACATCTGCCAGAACCATCCTGTGGGCTAGCCAGATATCGTCCTGGGCATTTTGTTACAACTGTCACCATCCCGATTGGAGCCTGGGGACCCATTAGATCCCCAGCTTATGAAACGAGAATGAAATACAAGTTGCAACTCTCCATCACAGAGGGGCCTTGCATGATCAGTTTCTTTGTTTGTGCCATTCAGGTAGTCTTCCATTTTCTTCAGGTGGGCCTAGTGGCTCCCCAACTAAACTGCGTCCTGGAGTCCCCTTGGGGTCGTTGCTGGAGTAGTAGTCCAGCAGTAGCTAGTGTTCCCTGGGTGTCCATCTGACCAGAATCCAGAACTGATCCATCCGTGTCTGGGACAGTGAACCAGCTGGACCCCAAAACCAGACGCTTTAAGTTACCTATGCACCCACGAACCCTGCACCCCCGTCCCAGGGTACTCCTATAATGTAACCAAGGAACTCCTACGGTGGTCCCTACGTGAATTGAGTAGATGAGTGAGTGTCCATACCTGTTGTGCCTCCCCCTGTGTCTATAAGGCTGTATGAGAATAAAGACCCAGCCCTATTTATCCCTTGCCTGGCCTTGAATGGTGGTGCTCTGGCCTGGTATCCACCCCCCAGTCCCCCCCCCGACCCCCCTGGATCTCCCCTAAGGTTGCTGATTGGGAGAGGGTATATTAAAGATTTTCCTCTTATTTTAACTAAACTTTGGAACAGTTACACTTGACTTTTTGACTCGAGCCAACACTCGTTCAATATTCCTAAAGATGCTGCTAGCCTCCTGTAAAGACTTTTATTAGGACCTGTGACTCGGACAATACACCCCCACTTTTCAAGCTAGGGAAATTCTTTTAAAGGTTAGAACCTTAGAATTAAGGTTTTGTATGGTATTCTTTACTTAGTCTATTATTTCTCAAAGTGTAGGTTACTTACCTGGTTGGATTATTTTTTTCTTTTTTTTTTTTAATTCACTTGCTTTGCTTCACTTAGAATTCAAAATGTTGGTTCTCACTGTATTTTAGATGTCAGGTTCTTAGCAGAGGGCACACCAAGGTGAATGTGTCTATAATAGTAGTGAATGTTTTAGTGTTGCTTAACTTTGTTTTTAATTGATAAGCTTGTCTAAGGCCTAAATAAAAAACTATTTGTATACATTCTACCTAAATTGTATTAGTACAAGTGCTCTGTGTGTGCTTAACTGAACCCTTCATCATTCTTCCGCCCCAAGTCAAAGCCTTGCTGTTTATTCACACTACCCAGATAGGGATTTGTGGCTTGACATTAGCGTTTGTCACTGACATAATAGGGTAGTGTTAGGCAGAAACCTGTGCAGTTCCCTTAGGGACCACTGCAAAAAGTTTAAGACCACAGGAGTAAGAAGTAAACCCAATTGGTAGCAGTCTGTACCACCTAGATTTACCTGGTAGCTGTGGCTGAGCAGTCAGACTTCTCTCAAGAAGAGTTAGGCAGTATACATACAATAGGGCCAAAAATACAGTAGAACAAGCAAACACTGACCAGAGCTTTGGTATAAAAGTATATCATTATTTATTTAAAAACACACTTATGAAAATACACTGACACTAATATATCAAGCAAGTTCAATCACAGTCATAAGTATATACACATCCCTAATTAATTATTCGACAAGTCTAGGTTAAGACACCACTTATTTAGCAAAACAGAGGTGAGCGCGTAACCGTAGATGTCACTCCAATAATTTGTTTAAAAAGGGAGAGAAAAGGCAGAGTAGGAGAATAACACAGTACCAACACTTTTAAGAAACCACAGCAAGTCGAGAAAGGCAGGGTCTACTGTAGAGCAAAAAGTTCATAGGCCAGGCCCACTCTTGGAGAGAGCAAGGTGGAATGTGCCCAAGATCACACAGTGGAAATGCACTCAAAGCCTTTGCAGAAAAGTCAAAAAGAGGTTGGATCAGTTCAGAAAGGCAAAGTTAGCAGGTCTGAGGTCAACCCAGTTAGAAAGTCAAGGATTTACGGGACACCTTGGACAATCTGTTGCAAGGGATACCAGACGGGACACAGTACCTGAAATGGCGAAAAAGCTCCAGCGGGGGCAGTTGTTCCTGGCAGCAGGTGCAAGTCGTGGCTTCGTCCAGGGAAAGAGATGATCTCGATGATGAAGAAAGCTGGAGGTCGTTGCACTGCCAGGGAAGAAACCAGCCGTGGAGTTCCCGATTAAAAGGTATGACCCTTTTATTCACGGTAGTGGTGAAGCGTGGCTAACCGCCGCCGGGGTGCTTGGCACGGGCGATTCGACCACGAGATGTTCCAGGAAGGCGAAAAAGGTGAACTGGTTGGTCCCACCAGCTCAAAGGGAAGAAGACTCTCCTGGAAGATCATCTTCTCTGTCGTCGGGGAAGTGGTGAGTTCGTACAGCAGGGCTCCACATGTGGTGTCGTCATTGTAGATGGCTCAGCTTCTCCCCTCTTCGGATTCTTTTCCAGTCCCCAAAGCCCTGCTTTTATGCAGAAAAGCCCCCATTCAACAGCCTAGCTGTCACTCAAACATGCTAAATTGTGAGCCGGCAGGCTCACCACTGAGCCAATCACACAAGAGTGCGACTTGAGTTGCCAAGGCAACTCAGTCCAGGGTGCCTAATCCCCCTCCCACACATCCTGTGGACCCCAGACAGAGTGCCTCCATTTGGAGGGCTTCTGTGGAGAAGCCCGCCCAAAAGTGGAACAAAGGGCTCGACTTAGGTTAGAGTTTTTGAGGCGAACACAAACGCCATTTTAAAACTGAGTCCTGGCAAAAAGACCCAACTGGGGAATAAATATTAAATAAATAACCCAGCGGTATCTTTAACATTGCACCAAAAAGTGGTGCGTTTAAAATGAATGGGAAATTCCCATAGGAAATACTCCGGTGGAATATTTCGCGTGGTATCCACTGCCACCAGCCAGAAACTCGACAAGAGGGGACTGGACAGTGCACCCTTGGAAAACAGACCCAGGGGCAATCGAATTACCTCTACCAGTACTTCCACAATATGATGGTTTGTACTGGTTCTGTTCACAATTTGTGACTAGTAAAGCCAATGGTGACTTTATATGCCCTGGAAGACAGTAGTCAGTCCCAGGGTATGGAGTCTATGTTTGGGGGTCACTATGACACCCCTGTGTTACTGCACTGAGGGTGCTGTGTAACACACATACCAAAAACACATGAAGCTCTATGGAGTAAAAGACCCCATAGCCCATAAAACACATTCACAGTCAAAGGACATTCTCAAATCATGCCTAAGAGTGGGAGAAAAAGAGTCTCTTAGCAGGAGAAAAAAATAAACCCCAAAAATCCAGCAAAGCTGCTGGGGGACTCACTAGGTTTGGGAAATTAGCCTTAACAGAGAATTCTCCCTAACAGGTGGCCTCTTAGAATCGATCTACAGGGCAGGTTCTGAAAATCATCTTTTTTTTTATATAAATCATTTTATTGGTTTTAACAACAATCGCAATCAACAAAAAACAAAGAAACGAGGTCCAAACATACACATTCAAAGAGTGAATCAGTAATAAAGCATGGTTGGAATAAAGTAATAAAGTCAATTGGTTTTCATATGCAGCCACCTCCATGTGTTATTTGAACGTGTTCTTTTGGGTATCGAAGGTTACTGAGATTCACGATCTTCCCATTTTCCCCATACTTTGGAGGCTTTAGTGGGGCAACCTCTTGCCTTGTAAACTCTGTGTTCCAACATTGCACATGTGTCCATATCGTCTGCCCATTGGTCCAGTATCTGAGATTCTGGGGCGCCCCGTTTCTGTGCTATATTTTGCTTCATCAGTCCTTCAGCTGTAGGTAGGAGCAATCCCTCCCATTTATTAGCAATGTTCTCGTTGGGTTTACCCAATAACATTTTTGGATATAGTGGTATATTGCGGCCCAGCACTCCAGATAGTTCATTGCAGCATTCACCCCAGAGGGTCTGGATTCGAGGACACTCCCACAGGATGTGTATGATTGTTCCAGCCTCTCCACCACATCGAAGGCAGTGCAGGTTTGGGGCTCGCTTCCATTTGTGTATCATAGTTCTAGGATAGTATATTCTGTGCAGGATTTTTAATTGCACCAGACGGAGCCTGGAAGAGAGCGATTTCCCTGGGATGCTTTAGGATCTGGATCCAGTCCTCCGGGTCTATTGTGCCCACATCTTCTTCCCATTTGGATTTAAGGTGAGGGAATTCTGGAGTGGCAAAGGAGGACATGGCATTATATAATATAGAAGTGCATTTAGCAGAGATATGTGGTGGGAATATATTGCGTTCTGTGGGTGTGTTCTCTGGAATGACGGAGCCCATTTGAATGTGTGTTCGTAGGGCGTGAGTCAGTTGAGTATAATGATATTGTTCGGTTGTTGGGAGCTGGAATTTCAGCCGCAGTGCTTCGAAGGAGGCGATTACCCCACTTACCAGGACATCCCCAATCTTGGTGATTCCGGCCTCCTCCCATTTGGATCATGATTCAGGTTTCCCCCAGTTCAACCAGCTTACTATTGTGCCACAGGGTTTGTGCGGTGGTGATCTTATCTTTCCATCCCACAAAAGCGTGTGCGCGTCTCCAGACCATAGAAACATGTGCTGCCATTGTTTGTGGTGGGGGCCTGTGGAGGGGCTGATAGAGCAGATGTAATGGGTCTATGTCATGAATGGCCGCAATTTTGGCCCTTATGTGGCAACCCCCGGTCCCCATGTAATAGGTCGTTGATCACCGCCAGTTGGGAAGCCCAATAGTAAGCCCGGAGGCGGGGCACGCCGAAACCTCCCTCCCAGATCGATCTCTGAAGCGTGGACAGTGCAATGCAGGGCTGTCCCCCTCCCCATATGAGTTCTCTAAGGAGACTCTCAAGGCGGTCAAATTCGGCATCTTGAATCTCAAGCGGGGCATTTTGTAATACATAAAGAAATCTAGGCATGGTGATCATCTTAAAGAGGGCGGCTCTACCCATAAGTGTCGGGGGGAGAAGTCTCCAGTGGCAGACATCGTCTCTAAAACGGTCCATGATTGGTTGGAGGTTATGGATTGTGTAGCGTGTTAAGTCCTCAGATATCCAAATCCCCAGATATCGAAAGCCATTTTGTTCCACTTTATATGGGCATTCCTGGGGGATGGCCTGTGTACCGCCCTTCACAGGGAAAAGGATAGATTTGCTCCAGTTGATTCTCAGCCCACTGAATTCACAAAGGGGACAAGCATCTGCGCCACTATGGGGCAGGTTTGTATCGGGTCACCCAAATACACCAAGAGATCGTCAGCGTACAAGGACGCCCTGTCTTCATGTCCCTCCGGCCATCTAAATCCTATCCAGTCCTTGCTCTGACGAAGTCACAAAGCGAGTGTCTCTATCGCAAGAGCGAAGAGGAGGGGGGTCAGGGGGCATCCCTGCTGTGTGCCCTTTGCCAAGGAGGAAGGGCTCAGAGGGCCACCCATTCACCTTCACCTCTGCTTGTGGATCTTTGTAGTGGAGTTGTACCCATCCCAGAAAATGTTCTCCAAAACCCATTCTTCGCATAGTTTCCCAGAGGCTGTGCCACCGAACCGAGTCAAATGCCTTCTCAGTCTATGGCCAGTAGTGCAAGCGGCTTGTCTATAACAGGGGCCCTTTCCAATAGTAGGTGGAGGCACTATGTTCATGCGTGTTGATTTATGTGGCATGAACCCGCATTGGTCCGGGTGGACCAGAGAGGTAATGACCGATTGTAGCCGGTTAGCTAGGAGTTTGGCAAGGACTTTGGTTTCGGTGTTAAGTAATGAAATGGGCCTGTAGGAGGCACATTGCTCAGGTGGTTAACCCGGTTTGGGAATGACGGCAATCGTGGCTTTGCGCAGATCTGGCGGGAGAGCGCCCTGGCCCCGGGCCCTGAGGAACATTTTGTGGAGGTATGGTGCTAACTTCTCCCCACCCAGCTTCTTCCAGGTCTCGACTGGAAATCCATTGGGGCCCAGTGTTTTCCCAGACTGTAATTGGGCTATAGCCTCAGCTATGTCTGCTTCGGTAAGAGCAGAGTCCAGTTGTGTTTTCTGCTGTTCCGATAGGTGTGGCAGAGTGATGTCATCTAGGAGGGAGGGATCCAGTGGGGATACCGGAGTGCAATACAGAGTAGCATAGAAGTCAGCAAAAGCCTTTGCTATATCACGGTCTGAGTGGCATCTCCCTTACTGCGGGGTTATGATCTCCCTAACATGGCGTTGACCCTCATCTCTCCTCTCAAGCCAGGCCAGCATTTTCCCGGCTTTGTCCCCATGTTCATAGACCCTTGCTCTGGACTCTCGATGGGCGTGTCTAGCGTTGTCTAGCTCAATGTTCCGAAGCCGCTCTCTAGCGCCCTTAAGGGATCTGAGGATCTCAGAGCTTGGATCAAGAACATATTTGGCTTCCCAGTCGCTCATTTCCGCTTCTGCCTCTGATAATTTCCGAAGTCGTTCCTTCTTTTTAATTGCCGTCCAGGAGATTATTTCCCCCCTCAGCACCGTTTTATACGCTTCCCATATCGTAACAGGATTATCGATTGTGGTGGTACTAATTTCGAAATATTCATTGGTTGCTTCCGTGAGATGATCAACAAGATCAGGGAAGCCCAGATAATAACTATTCAATCTCCATGACTTGGGGGGAGTTACACCCTGGATACACAATACCGTCATCAAAGGTGAGTGGTCTGAGATGCCACGGGAGAGTAGATCTGCAGTAGTCGCCCTATGTATATCGGTGCTTGGGAGGAAGAGGTAATCCAATCTGGACAGGGAGCCATGCGCTCCCGAGTGAAACGAGTAAGCCTCGACACCAGGGTGGAGATGCCGCCACACATCACGGAGGCCCAGGGCTGACGCAAATTTGGCTAATTTGGTGGAAGTATTCGGGTTGCGGTCTCTGATGTGAGTGCGATCCTTAATGTTAAAATCGCCCCATCAGATCATCATATCAGGTTGGTGTTTATCCATAAGGATAACCAGGTCCTCTAGTAGTTCCTCCCCCAGCCCCGGCGGAGAGTACACTGACGCAATGGCCAGTGTTTCTTCCCCCAGTGTTCCAATGGCCACCACATAGCGACCCCTGGGTTCTTTTTTTACTGTCAGCGGCACGAATGGGAGGCGTTTGTGTATCAGGATGAGAGTCCCCCTGGATCCCATTGTGTATCCTGCGTGTAGTGCCAATCGGTAGTTGGTTCTGCGAAAGAAGGTGCAGTTGGTTCCAGCTAAGTGTGTCTCATTTATCAGAGCAATGTCAGGGGAGTGTCTGTTCAAGAATTGCATGATTCCATAGCCCAGCCCGTTCACGTTCCACGTGATCAGTTTGAGAGATCTGGGGCGCTCAAGGGTTAGTGCGTGGGTCAGTGTAGGTGCCATTTATAGTTTGTAGCGTCAGATTTACAGTTTCTGTGGAGTCGCCTTATAGGGGTATTGTGCGGGGATTGGTTACAGTGGGGTGTGTTGCCATTCGGGAGTGATATATGACAGCATGTGCTAGTTGATATGATTCATTAGCCTTGTGAATGCATAGTAACTGTAGATCAAAACAAAAACAACATAAACTTTCCGTTCCCCCCCCTCCCTATACTCCACCCCAACACAAAGTACCTGTCGCCCGAACATCGTTGACACTCGGAACTAGAGTGTCAGATTAACTTGAGGACCATTACAAACAGGGAAGCAAGAGAGATCTCTTGGGGCCATGGCTCCTGCCACCTTTTGATCATTCTGTGGTTCCTGAAATTCGCAAGGGATGCCAGTGTCGCTACCAGTTCAGTTCTCTGCCGCATCCTACCACCGGTTTGCTTTCTGTTTTTCAGTTGGGGGGGGTGGGGCAGGGGGGGTTTGACGCCTGTTCCAGGATCGCTGTGTCTGGGGCTTCCGGGTGTGTCTCGGCGGGGGCGTGATTCGGTCTGGGCCGGAATCTCCCTCCTTGGTCGGTCGGTCGGTCTTGCTGTCCAGTCCCCTTCAATGAGCGTTTCCGCCCATGTCCATTCTTCTTTTGGATCCGTGAAATGAACCGTGGTTCCTTTGTGGTGGATTTTGAGTTGGGCCAGAAACAGCAGTCCGTATTTCACTTTCATGTGGAATAGTTGCAGTTTCATCAGTTCAAATGACTCTTAGTCGCTGCACCTCCCAGGTGTAATCAGGGAAGAAGGTGATTGGGGAGCCGTTATGGGTGATTGTTCCTTTGGAACGGGCCATCTGGAGGAGTGCGTCCCTGTCTCGGTAATTAAGCAGCTTGGCTATCACTGTTCTGGGTGGTGCACCTGGTATAGGCCTGCCCGATGACATCCTGTGGACTCTCTCCAACAAGAAGAACTTAGAGAAGGGGTGGGGCGCGAAGATTTGTACCAACCATTGCTCCAGGAAGAGCTCCATGCTGGGCCCCTCTTCTCCCTCTGGAAGGCTGAGGATGCTTACATTGTTATGGCGTGATCTTCCCTCTCCCTCGTCCACACGGGCTTCCAGTGTTTTCAGACGGCTCAGTTTTTGTGAAAGCTGTCGGTTGATACCTCGGATGTTGTCTTCGGTTCCCGAAATATGCTGTTCCGCCTCACCCGTGCGGGCGGTGAGATTTTGTAGGTCATGACGCAGAAAGGAGACGTCCGCCGCTATGCTGTCCATTTTCATTTCCATAGAGGAGCGGGAATTAGCGATGGCAGCCATCATGTCTCTTAGGGAGAGGGCAGTCTCATCTCCGGGAGGGGGGTGGGGGGGGCGGTTCTGATGTGTAGGTCTATGGGGCCTGTGCCACTGCAAATTGGTCCTTCTTGCTTTGCGTGGGGGCTTTTTTCAGTTTGTCTTTACCCATCTTCGGGGTTGGGAGACAGGTTCGCTGGTTTTATGGCAGTGTTTGGTGCCGGTGTTGGTGAATTCTGCGGGGTCGGGGGATATAAACATGGGACGTCGGCGCCTTGTTTGTCTTTACCCCTATCAGGATATTAAAGGATGAGTTGAGACTGGGGTGTGCCAGGTCTTTTCCCCCCAGACCCCGAGGGTTGTATGGATCAGTCTCGGTCCTCCGTTGTTAGGATGGCAGTGCGCTCCAGAGCAGCGTCCACTTCAAACACAGTGGGGGGAGAGCCTGTGCGTGTCCTCCAGGGCGTCGGTGGCAAAGTTGCGTAGGCAGCCTGTTGGTGTCCCCTGGGGAGGAGCAGACATTGTTTGGTGTCCACTTGGTGGGTGTCCGGTCCGCTTGCTGGTCTCTTGTGGGTGCGAGTGCCCAAGAGCACGCAGGCACCCATACTGCACGGGAGTGTACCTGGTTGCTCAGCCGCAGACTTAAAGTATCCCCCCACCTGCCTAACTGACCTCGTCTGTTGGCGTTAGTATTTTCCCCCCTCTGTGGGAGGTCGGGGCAGGTGTCTGTTTCCACCGCTTTGGTCAGGAGGAAGGATAACTAGCTAGTAGGGAAGGGGTCCTGGCTACTGTCCAGGTATCGGTAGTATGCGGCTGGTGATTCTAGGCCCTTGTCTATCCTTGCGTCAGCAAGTCAATGGGTCTCCTTACAGTTTCAGGCTGCCTTCCATTTCCACAGGGTAGGAGTGGTGCCATGCAGGGCGTGCGTCTAACACCTTTGCGCACTTACCCCCTATCAAGTCCCTCTGTGGTTCGCCCAGCGCGTCGCCCCCGTCTGCTTTGCAGAGTCACTGGGGGGACCCTCACATAATCTCAGCAGGATGGCCCTTTCCTGAGCGCTCCGCCACCAAAGAGCGGGGGGCGCCGTCTGTTTCAGCGGTCTTAGTGCAGGTTTTCAGCTGCCTTCTGCTGTCCTCCAGATGGGGGAGTTGGGAGGGGAAGCCGCCTCCGCTGCCAGGTCCCCCGTCCGTGTGCGTCAGCGGGACAAGCCTGTCTTGCTCCGCGTCCACGGTCCGACTGGATCGGAGCATGCCTGCTGTGCCGCATTGGCCAGCGCCAGTGTCCCAGTCGCCCTCCGGCCACTGCAGCAGCGCCCTCCCGGGAGCGAGGGTGCTATGTCCAACGGGAAAGCGGATTGGCATCAGGCGTCTGCCATCTTGGGAGAGCCGTTCGCGCCAAGTGAGCACCACTTCTTAGTTGATTTTACAGGCTGTTGGGGGCACGATTCTTTCCGTTCTTTTCCGGTCGTGATGGTGTTAGCTTCAGGACGGCTAGGTGTCTTTAGGTTTCAGTGTACAGCCACGGAAGCAGGCTGTTTTGCCGGATATCTGTGTCAGCAGCAGGAGCCCCGGTGGACACACGTCCTCTCCGCTCGCATGCTAGCCACACCTCTCTGAAAATCAATCTTAACCGTGGCTTACAAGGGTGCATGTGGGAGGAGCCAATCCTTCCCCAGATGTGGGAGGATTGAAGGGGGGGTGGGGAGGGTTGTAGTCCCTGAACCCCTGAGCATTCCTGACATGCGTGTGGTCGTGGTACCACTTTGTGTGTAGCACTGAACATTCCTGACATGCTTGTGGTGGTGGTACCACTGTGTGTGTGTAGCGCCGTGCCTTCCAACCTCTTGTGTGGCCTGAGGTATTTTTCATATCTTTTAGAACTGTCCACTCCAGAAGCCTGTTCAGTAGCAGCAACTAACTCTGCAAGTGGAAACCTGAACGCCAGAAACGGGTCTCACCCCTTTGACACTATCTAAATTGCAAAAGAGAGCACCACTTTCCCGGGACTGCAGGAAAGAGTTGCCCGCCACAGGCACCAACAGGGTGGGCCATGGAAGAGATGCAAAAGCCTCCGAGCTAAAGGAGGCATGGACAAGTGGCGCTTTTAAAATTATGGGCAAGTGTAACCCACCCTTGGGTAAAAGAAAGGGGTAGATTAGCCAAAGTGCTCCGGTCACAGTAGAGACAAATAAGAAGGGGGAGGAAGAAGTAGTGGAGGAAAGCCTGGATATATTAGACCCACGATCACATGCATGGACAAAGGTTGTTCTGGTGAGCTCAGGAGGAGAGTTGGGAGTTCGGGGGGCATCAAGAGACCAGACAGAATGCTGAGGTTGGAGCAGGTTACTGAGGAGTTGGCAATATTGGACAGGAGTGCAGGTACGGTATTGTATGTGAAAGAGAGTGGTACCAAGCCTGAGAGAGTGAATTTGTGGGGAGTGCGTGTAAGATTGAGTGGAAGTAGAGAGAGATGGTATGTGAGAGATAAAAGTATGGCGTCAAGGACTGTAAAATTGAGAGAGATAGTGAAAGGCTGAAGGGGAGAAATACGGGTGTAGAAAGGGAGGTTGTAGAATAGGAGAGATTAGGATGAGAGAGCGAAAGGTCAGGTGACAGTGAATAGGAGAGAGCAACAGAAGAGCTAGAGGGGAGATAGGGGGCAGAGGATCGGAGGCACAGATATGAAGAGAGGGAAAGATTGGAGAGACTAATAGGAGAGACATGAGCGAGAAGAATGAGGAAAATAGGAGCTATACGGAGAGTGGGGAGCCCCGAGAGGGAGAAAAGAGGGAAGTAGGTGGAGAACTAGAAAGAAAGGAGAAGGGACCATAGCAGGGAGAGGAGAGAGAAGAGGTGTCTGTCTGCACACATTGAATACCATATTATCCGAGTAGGGTTTTTCTTTAAAAAAAAATCCCAGAAGTAATAAGGTGACCGCCTTTAAGCCCTCACTTGAAGTATTGGATAGCCATAGATTGTAACGGTTACCCATCACTAGACTGTATGGGGAGTACGGAGTATGGGTGGATGGATCCCACAGGAGGATGAGGAATAGACCAGGGACTCCCATTAGTCTGGCCTTCCTGCAATCCATTGTCAACTAAGTTGTGAAGCTTGACAATTAAAACCCTGACATATTGAACTGCATCTTTGAATTCTGGAAGCCATCTGTGACATTACTAAAAAGATTATAGGAAATATTTTTTGAGAATCTTGCGTTTTAGTTTTTGTTCCCTGTTGCTAGAGCTGTTCTTTTCCCACCCAGTTATGGTAGTGGCATGTCAAGTTTGCTGCAACGTGTGCTAGATCAGTCATTTTTCCCTGCACACCTTCTAGAACATGGTCCCCTTACATAATATAATTGGATTTAAGGTATCTCTTCTTTCAAATCTTAAAGCATTTCATGTTCTACATACAGGTAAATCGATTAACGTACAGGGTTTTATTTAATTTCCTTTATGTTGATAGAAGATTCAATTGTGTGCAGTTGTATGACCCTTGTATCTGTATCTGTATTGTAATTGTAATACAATTGCATGGGACGGTTTGCATTGGATGAGTTATACAGCATTGGATAATCTGTAGTTGTATGTCCGTTGTAGCTGTATTGTAACTGTAATACAGATACAAAGAACATACAACTGCATATCGTCCAATGTTGTATAAATCATGCAATGCAAATAGTGCATGAAAGGGAATTATTTGGGTAAATACTGCGTGAAATGATGAACCTACATAGATGCACCATTTCAAACCCCAAAACAAACACCAGTGGGTCGATATTTTGCACAGGATGGGCATTCATTGCAGGATTGATCAGTTATGGTTTTAAAAGTTGGCCTCTCAAATACCACATACATAAGTACATGGAGGGTCAAGTACCTGAAGATGCTTAACCTAAAAGACAGTGGTCTGAACATAGACATTGGTTTTATGACACACTATGGCCATCTTTGATCTGAGGTACACCAATACAATCGCATCAACAGTCAGAAGTCCCCCTCCAGTAACATTTCTCACCAACAGCTGTTGCACTATTGTTCAGGATCTCTAATGCATGGGGGGAGCAGGACAGCAACAAAGGAAATCTTGCGTGTCGAAGCTCAAATGGGTGGCACCCATTGCCAAGCAATAGACACGCTGATATAACAGCGGACACTGCACCATTAAAACATGGATAACTTATTTTGCATTTTCCACATTATGTGCAAGCGAGTTAACTGTTGCGGAATCTTGAGAGCATGTTTGCCAGGAATCTTACAATATCCTGGAACTAGAAAACACATTTTAGACTCTAGATGAGAAACTATACTGACCCTGTTTCTTAATCGTGTGTTTTCAAAACTCATACTTCAATTTTCCATTCAAAATAACATCTGTAATTTGAGGAAACCTACATGGCCCACCTTAAGACTGCCTTGGTCTAACTGAACTGCTACATGTGAAGTGGATTTGTATTTTCTCTTTGTTGTTAAATGCAACCCTCAGAATGAGTAGTATTTCTAAATCGTTGTGCTATCTGCTGCCTGGAACTTTTTTGGTCTTTTAGATAAGACAGTGTGACGAATAGCAGGTATTTGTCCCTTCTCCTCAAGGCAGAGACTCCCCATATGAGGCTAGGTAGATGGGCCCGCTGTGCAACACCCCTCATAGGGGTCGAGCTAAGTGGGTTGTCATTGGGAGACACTCCCCATTTGGGGATAAGGACTCCCGTTCCTGTGAGGAACTCCCTAAGTCAACTACCATAGCTGCATATATGGGACTATCTTCTATGAATAGTAGTGTGGCAACTCTACGTTTGGCTGAAGCTAAACCTATATGGAACAGAAAGTGAGGGCGTCTGTTTAACCAGAGACATGTATTTAACTGTGACAGAAAGAGGGAAAGAGAGGACTATGCACAGGGAATTCCCCTGACATCCTACTATGTGAAAGTGGAGTTAAGTCTGATCGCAGAGCCTTTCACTTTCGAGGAATGAGAGAAACACGGAGGGAGACGCCACAGGCACGGCATATGCAACCACATAGGAAGAGGTACAAGAAGAAATTAAAGAGGTAATGACGTGACCATGTGTTGAGGAGAATTCTCCGTTTAGGCTGAATTTCCTAACCTAGTGAGTCCCCCAGCAGCTTTGCTGGATTTTTGGGGTTTATTTTCTTCTTTTACCCTCACTCTTGGACATGATTTGAGTGTATTCCTGTGACTTGTAATGTGCTTATGGGCTTTGGGGTATTTTTCCCCATAGGCTATCATTGGTTTTTGTATGTGTGTTACACAGCACCCTCAGTGCAGTAACACAGGGGTGTCATAGTGACCCCCAAACTTAGACTCCATACCCTGGGACTGACTACTGTCTCCCTGGGCATGTAAAGTCACCATTGACTTTACTAGTCTTAAATTGTGAACAGAACCAGTACAAACCATCATACTGTGGAAGTACTGGTAGGGGCAATTAGATTGCCCCTGGGTCTGTTTGTCGAGGGGGTACTGTCCCGTCCCCCCTCGCCGAGTTTCTGGCTGGTGGCAGTGGATACCACGGAAATATTCCACGGGAATATTTCCCAATGGGATTTCCCATTGATTTTAATGCACCACTTTTTGGTGCAATGTTAAAGATACCGCCGGTTTATTTATTTAATATTAATTCACCGGTTGGGATTTTTTGCCAGAACTCGCCGCCAAAATGGCGTCTGGGTTCACTTCAGTAACCCTGAACCCGAGTCGAGCCTTTGTTCCACTTTTGGCGGGCTTCTGCACAGAAGCCCTCCAAAGTGGTGCCACTGTGCCTGGGTCTACAGGATGTGTGGGAGGGGGATTTAGGCACCCTGGACTGAGTTGCCTTGGCAACTCAAGTCGCACTCTTGTGTGATTGGCCCAATGGTGAGCCCCCCCGGCTCACCACTTGGCATGTTTGAGTGACAGCTAGGACTGGTGAATGGGGGTTTGCTGCATAAAAGCAGGGCTTTGGGGACTGGAACTTGAGAAGTCGCCACAGGACCTAAGAAGCCGAAGAGGGAGAAGCTGAGCCGACCTGCCACGACGACACCACCGGTGGAGCCCTGCGGAACCGTCTCACCACTTCCCAACGACATAGGAGATCTCCAGTCCGGAGAGTCTTCTTCCCTTGACTGGTGGGGACAACCAGTTTTTGCCTTCTTTTCGCCTCCCTGGAGCATCTCGTGGCCGCCTTGCCTGTGCAAGCACCCCGGCAACCGGAGTACCACTTTTTACCTCTACCGCGAAAGAGGGGTAACATCCTTTTAACCGGAAAACTCCACGGCTGGTTTCTTCCCTGGTAGTGCAACGACCTTCAGCCTTCCTCCACGTCGAGATCTCCTCTTCTTCTGGACGACGATGTGACTTGCACCCACTGCCAGGAACAACTGCCACCGCTGGAGGATCCTTTCCATTTTGAAGGTACTGTGTTCCGCCCGGCTTCCCTTGACACCGATTGTACGGGGTAGATTTAGCCCTCGGCTCTCGAACCTGGGTTAGCCTGGAACACCCTAACTAAACTTTTCTAAGCTTAACAGAACTTTTCTACTCACCTGTAAAGACTTTGGAGACTTTGGGACATTGTGTGATCTTGGGCATATTTGGCCTGGCTCTCCCTAAAGTGGGCCTGGCACTGAACTTCCTTGGTCCTCAATAGACTGCCTTCTCTAATACTTACTGTGGTTCTCTGAAAAGTGTTTTGCTATATTGCTTTCTTAATTCTGCCTTTCCCTCCCTTTTTAAACAATTTGTTGGAGTGCCATCTAACGTTAAGCGCTCACCTCTGTCTGGAAATAAGTGGTGTTAACTAAGACTTGTCCAACAAATAACTAGGGATGTACATATAGTAATTAGGACTGTGTTTTGAATTTACTTACCTTTTTCTGTGCTAGTGTAATTTTACAAGTGTGTCTTTTAAATAAATAATTATATACTTTTACACAAGCTCTGGTCAGTGTTTGCTTGTGCTACTGTGCCTCTGTACCTATTCTGTATGCTCTGTATACTGCCTAACTCTTCTTGAGGGAAGTCTGACTGCTCAGCCACAGCTACCAAGTGAATCTGTGTGGTACAGTCTGCTACCAAGTGGGTTTACTGCCAAACACCTGTAGTCTTAAATCTTTTGCAGTGGTCCCAGAGGGAACTGCACAGGTTTCTGCCTAACACCATGCTTGCAGATTGGTTGGAAGGACGGACGCCCGAGGAACAGTGCGTAGACTACAGAGATGTGAAGCCTGAACTTCAGCCGAACGCCAGTGTCTGTGGAAGGCAGGCCCCAAAGAGAGATGAGCAGTACCTGAGCGTGAGCTGAGCCCTGCAACCCTTCCCTGCACAACGAAAAGTACCGTGGGAATAGCGGGAAGCCGCCAGGGAATAATTATGTGCATGAAGAAACACATCCCAGTCATCAGGATGAGAACGGAAATATTAAATTGAATGATTGGAACTGTAAAAACCAGAGAAAGCAAATAACCTGTTTGGGGAAGAACGGTGTCCCTTGAAGAGAGAGACTCATCCCAGTACTGAGAACGAGACCTCATCGAAGAAAGTAGTTTGCAAGGGATGTGGCCCATGTATAAAAGAGATTTAATTAATGCAGGTGGGGAACCAACAGAGACTGGAAACTAAAATCCTGGGAGGAAGGACAACCACTGTATATCTGCAGAGTTGAAGGCTGGAGAAAGTACAACCCAGAAATATATTAAAACTCCTAAATGAGCAAGATAAAATAGCAGACGGCCTCAGAGAGACATCTTGGCAAAGAAAGGCATAAGCAAAACTGATTCTCAATGCAACCCTGTTTCAGAGAAAGATTGGAAAACAAATTTGTTTGACATTATATAGACCATCAGATTAGGGGGAGGTTTTTTCATTGAGACATCCTGCTCCTTAAACTTTGATTTGGAGGATGTAGAAATGTGAATCAAAAGTTATCAAATTCAAGAGACCCAGGTATGGACTTAGTAATTTTATCCTTAAGAAGGATCCAGTTATATGTGCAATTATATTGGTATTATTGCTTGAGAATATAGTGGCAACTAAATCCACCCCTAGTACGTGGAAGTGTTCAATAATTATTCCAGTTTATAGGAAGTGCGATCAGTTAAATCCATCTCGGTATTGTTCGATGCCATACTCAACGCTGAGAGCTACATTTTTGATGCCATCGTTTTGAGAGATCTAGAAGAGTGAGCAAATACTACAGGACGATTTTGCAAATATCAGATTGATTTTAGGAAAGGAATGGGAACTGTCTTAAATGGCTTTGTTAAGAATTGTTTGCAAGGAAATGCTTGGGCGAAGGGTTGATTGCCCACTTATGTGGCCTTTATTTGCTTTTTCCAAGCTTTTGATACTGTAAACTGAGCTTTTCTCTTGAAAGATTTAAATATTTGAACATTCTGAATATCTGTTAGCCATTTTACATGAGGATTCTTATCTGCAAGTAAGAATGAACAGGCAAGGGAGCCTAACCAATAGCTTTGAAACACATAGAGGACTCCGTCAGGGATGTGTCCTTGCTCCCTGCCTTTTCAACTTATACCTCTCTGACTTGGGGGATGCCTTGTCTACAGCAGCTTTTGTAAGCCAAAAATCAAAACATGTCCCTTTATTGTATGACTTATGCAGGCAACGTGATCCTCCTTGATCATAGACAGCAGGGTCTGCAACGATTTATTGATGCTACAGTAAGATGCACCTCTTTAAATGAGTTTAAGATCAATCCCAGTAAAACCACTATTATACGATTGCCCGCTAGTACTAAGAAAGCATATGGATATAGTTGGAAAATTGTTGAGACCCCGATTGTCCCAGTGAATCATGTAACTTATCTGGGTTTCAATCTGGATGCATCTTTTAGTCTCGAAGCATCAGAATAAAAGAAAAGGCAAAACAAATGGCGGCACAAATGAAGAAAGTTCAATTAAGCTATTGCCGGTTCACAATAACTCCACTTATCGATTTTTAGAAGGTCATGGTGATTCCTTCACAGTTATATGGTCAAGATGTCTTTTATGCACCTACTATAATAGATTGTGACACAGTTGTATCTGCAGTATGGAAAAACGTCTTACAGCTACCCAATTCACTCCTATTGTTGCATTAAAGTATGAAGTGGGTCTTGCATCCATTAAGGGATGGCTTGATTGGCAGGTGCTTGCTTTTTACAAGAGTATTATGAACCCTGTGGATAATTCAGTTTTTGTTGATTTGTAAGAGAATATTCAGAACTGTTTCTAGTCCTTTTAAAAATGTTTGCTAATTCGAGTTTGCTTATCCTTGATAATATTGAACACACAAGTGATACTGCTGTATGAGAACCCGATGAAAGTAAAAAAGAAAGACTGGAATGATGCAATAGGACATATGCAAGAGTTAAAACTTCATTCTAGTATGTCTGTGATTGATTAACCACTGGGTGTTCAGCAATTTAATTTACAAACATTTCCCAATACTTATTGTAGGGAGCATTTTCTGTATTTTAAAATAAATGTTATCCCCACAGGACAAATTCAGTACATGCATGCGCCTACTTTTGGGCTATCGAATGTTTGCATGTATGAAAGAAAACTGCATTCAGATCTTATCTGCTAATTGAATGTACTGTATTACAAAATCTGAGAGTCCTTTTGTCTGGGAGATTCTCTCACAAGGAATCTTGCCTTACACCTCACAAATTCTGGTTGAGATTATCTAATGGAAACTCACCTGTTTTAATATTGGGTATTTGAAATTTTTTTTTTTGGTGCAGTTAGTTATGATATCATTTAGATAATTCTGATATTCTAAATTTGGATTTATATTTGTATTCTAATGAATTGAATATTTTGAAAGTTGTAATAATGTATTAAGCATGTGAATGCTTCTCATTTTAAAGGTGTATATTTTGTATTGTGTAAGTTTAACTTGTTTAACTAATTCACCTAAAAAATCAACAACAAAAAGAAAAAGCCTAAAAGGGAATAAGGGCAAATACCATTTAGGAAAGACTGAGCAAAGAGACTGGGAGGAACATATATGTGATATGAGTCTGAGGATCTACTGGAAGGAAAAGTACTTCAAAGCTAAGGCCACAGAAAGCACAAGAACCGGGAGCTATTTTGAAGAACTACAAGACTTGATATGAAAGACTATCCAAGGAGATTATGCTAAAATATGAAAGACTATCCAAGGAGATTATGCTAAGAAGTACGAGTCAAAAAGAAACCTGTGTATAAAAAAGCAATCCAAGAAAAGGAAAATACAAGGGGAAGAAGAGACATTCACACCCAGTGAAGGGCGCTGAGCCAATCAGGTGAATGGAACAGCGGGCGAGGATACACAATCCCCGCCCGCTGTCCCAGCCACCCAAAGCCCTTTCCCGTGTGGCTTATTTTTTTTCTCATTGTGCTGCAAAAGGGAGCCTGTCCCTGTTGCCTCCCCATCCCGTCCACTTGCCTGCGGGACCAGAGCATTGCGCTCCGGGCCTGGAGCTCCTCCAGTCTAGCCGCCACCATAGACATGGAAAAGAGACTTGGTCCCTTTTCCATATGGCGGCGGCTATCTTTTATTCCCTTTTTTTTTTGTTGCAATTTTTCATTGGGAGATCGGATGCGCTAGCTTTTGAAAGCCATTTGCACCTTGGACAAACCCCTGGGTGGGAATGGCTTTAATGCCCTGCCAGTCGGGCGGACATGGCCTTCTACGGCCCACAGCTCGAACTAAGGTTGCTTTGCTCGGGCATGCCTTAGCTCGCGCTGGTGGGCCGTTAAAGGCCATGTCTGCCCTCCTGGCAGGGCATGAAAGCCATTTTCTCTTGGCCTATTTACTTTAGCAATATTTAGTTGAAGGGTCAGATACTTAGTATGGACGGAGGACATGTGACGATCACCTTTAATTCCTTTAGATAGGCAGGTTATATAGCTAGAGATGGGCATTATTTTTATCATTTTCATTAAAGCGAGTACAGAATGTCCTCAACGTGTCCGATCCATCACAACAGCGATTCCAGACACACATTCCCGGTATACTGTTCCTTCAACCAACAAAGTTTAAAATATTCATTTATTTCTTTGTTTTATTAATGATTTGTACTGTGGCTTTCTCTTTCTAATCATTTCACTTTGCAACATCTGATAAAACACTTTGTGGGACTTCGAAAGCTAATGCTTTGCTTCCATTTTTGCGTAGTATTTTCAGTTAGTCCAATAAAAGGCATAAACGCCTGCATACTATGTGATTTTAAAACGGGACTAACACAGCGTTGAATGTTTCTTTGCACTAAAAATAAAGTCCTAGTTTAACCATAGTGTTATGGGGTGAAGAGCAAACAGATGAATCCTTTATTTTGCCATCAGCGCGACGTACCGAAGTACTTCCACACAAATGATGCATATGTTTTTGTCACGTTTAGATCATTCAATTGCATTTTCATTGCTTATGTTTTTTTAATAGGATTCAGACCTTCGCAGCGCGCTATTATTGGAACAGGCTGGACACTGTTTTATAAACATGAGGACTCCCATGGTTCGAAAGTTTGCTTTCCACATGATTCTAGCTGGTCATCGGTTTAGCAAAGCAGGACAGGTGTGTTTTAATATGTAAACTATATTTATGCTTAACGCTTCCTTTTTTGGTGTAATGAATTTCAAACATCCAATATATGAAATATGTTGTGAATTTTGCACTGATTGTAGGTTGAAACAGGTTTCTCTGGGGGGCTGGAATGTTATCAATAGGACAGAAGGGAGTCCTTGCTACATGTCAGATTAACATCTGGTATTTTCTTATTTGTGTACTAACCAAACTGACAAGTTTCTTTCATGTTATTGCTTTTATTTTCTTTCAGTTTCTGAGGTAGACTAAGGCCTTCAGTTCTTACCTACCCTGATTGTTTCGTGCTAATTGTGGGATTTTGATGGAGCGAACAGACATGCACTTATGATTTCCAATCTTTTAGTCATCCAAAATCCAAGAAAGGTTCTCTGATTAACCAGTATTATATGTCAAGGCCATCTTTTTCAGAACGTAGGCTGGTTTCCAAACCAGCCATATTCCTTCTGGGGTTAACCTTCCCATTGCCAGGACTCTTCAACATCTAATTCTCCACCTTACATTTGGGTACAAAACACCATTGCTACTTTCCAAGTGCCCTATTTTACCCAAAATGTCTGCAGTAGTGCTTATTAAATAAGTACATTTAATTATTTTCTTAGATAAATAAAAACATCTTTTGATTCATATATGGTCTACACACGCTTATAATGCAAATGTTTTTTGTGTGGACTTTTTCTTTGAAGGAGATGCTTGTGCAGAAATGGTGGCGACTATTTTTCTTTCCAAAGCTCACCCCTAGCCGCCTCCAACCTCCTTTTGTATTAGAGCCTTTCCTGCCTCTGTGAACTGAGAGTGGTAAAAAAAACTCATATTTAGCACTTGGTTATAGCCAGGTGGAGCCTGGTTAGCTTGAAACCAACAGCTACCAAGAGCTACTTTTGACTTCTGTTCCAAGTGGTGCCATACAAACATAGCTATGTGATATTAACTGTGTATGTATTTAATGGAGAATAAAGAACACACCTAATGGACATTTAGAGCATATTGGAGAACATAAAATGGACAAAGTTATGATTGCATTTTGCGCAAAGTTAGATTTGCTGTGCACTATGTACTAGCGCCTGGTTCCCCGGATGTAGCTCCTGCCTTACTGGTTATGCCCGATACCCAGGAGCTGCTTTTTGCTCCTCGTCAATAAATCCCAATTTTGATCCCTGCACTAGCTCCCCAGAAGTGGCCAGAAGCCAACTTGTCTGCTGGTGCCTTCTGCAGAGTACACTGCAAGTGAGCTGCTGCCACTAAGGGCCCTGGGAGAACAGGTATGAGGGCTGGGGTCCTGGATTTGGAAACAGAAGGATGTAAGCCATTCATACATGAGATCAGTGACAACCTAGCCATGATTCATAGTCATGTCAAGTTTTGCCCAGGACGCTCTTAAAACATGGGGGCAATAGATCCCTGAATGGGCCCTTTAGGGCCAAAGAAGACAACAATGACCAGGTGTGACAGCAGTATCCATCCCCGGTATTTCCAGTACATGTGCCATTCTTCCTGCCTTGGTTGGACTTGCTTCAGCTGGTATGCATGATGTGTCCGGAGCTGAGGCCAATTTTGGCAGATTTCATTGAGGGTCTCAACTGTGGGTGCTCTGTGGACCTGAATATCGAAGTAAGCACATCCTGTGAATGCTGGAGTGTTCCTTTGTTCCCCAACTACTACTAGTTTGACAGTTATGTTCATTAACCAAATCCCTTTCTCACCTGTCTCTGTGCATCTTATCCTCCTGTTTGGTGATCACTAAATAAGTGGCCCACCTTCTCCTTTCCCCTGATTGGAGTTCCTTGACTGGGCACTGGATTGATTCCTTGGAAAGATTTGCCCTGTTCCCATCAATTTGAGGCATACCGGCCAGCAGATAAAGGGGGTGGCGGTCCTCTTGGTTTCTCTGTTCTCTGGGATACTGTGGTCTGAGAAAACTTCAATGGGACGCTGGGTTGCCTACTCCAGGTCTGACAGACTGGATACTTGTGGGAGTCTGCTAATACATATGATGAAGTGGGGTATTCTGCCACTGAGTGCAGAGCAGAGCTGACCAATTACGAGCAGGAGAGCCCCTAGCCTTTTCTGCCTTGTTTCTAGCTCACACTTAGCATTATGTGCAGGCCTTGTTCTCCTCCAAAGAGTCCCATGTGCCCTGCCATTGCCCGTCGCAGCCTGTTTCCAGTATAGGGCAACCATATCTCTGTAAAAGCAGGTGTGCCTGCCCGCAGCACAAGTGACCAGCAGATGTACCCCAGAACAAATCCAGAACAAATGCAGGTCCATTTGCCCCAATCGGCTTGGCAACCAGTCTGTCGCATGCCATTACAAATAGGCTGACTTTAAATAGTGCAACAAGGCCAGTACCCTGGTCTTGACAGGAGTGGATGGGAGACCCTCTCAGCTGGGGGTGGGAGGCCTACCAGGGATTAACCCAGGGTTAGTCCTACCCCTGGGGTGGCCTGTGGCATTTAAAAGGAGCCCAATTTACTCAAACCATGCCTCCTTTTCAAGATGCTTGCCAGTGTTTCTTTTTTGATTTCAGGCTGACAGAAAGACAAACCAGCTGAGAGACCCCCATATCATTGGACACCCTCTTGGGGAAAGCCTGCCAGCACGGAAGAACAGCAGTACCGCCAGTCACTCATAGAGCCATCCCCAAAGCATGCAAGCTATTCCAGTGCAAGTGAACTTCAGTGACAAACAGCGCGACAAGCGGAATGGAGAGACCTGCATGGGAAAGCCAGCAGAGAGAAGCTGTGCTAACTGGAGACATTGGCGAGCACCTGCGCAGATGGAACAATACCCTAGATAATCGGGGACTTCAGAGAGCAACCCCTGCCCCCCTCCCAGAACCATACCCTATTTATTCACACAAGGAACACAAACTTGAACATTGACGGTACCAGGCGGTCATTATTTGATCCATAGCAGAGGTGTGCAGATGTGGACAGGGCTTAGTCTGCTTTTCGAAATGTTTACTGTTAACCAACCCTCCAGGGTGGGTAAGACGGGGCCAGATTGGCTGGGGACGGTGCACCAATCACCAGAACAGGTGTAGGGGACTGCAAAACCGTGAATCTCCATTTCTAAAACTACACAATAACAACATATCTAAGAACTCAAAGAATTAAAATACATTTAATAAAGAAATTGGCCGTAATCTCTAATGATTCACCACAGTACATCACACATAATTCATCAAACATATTCAATACAGTTAAAGTGGGAAACAAAAGCTGCCTACCTATAAATTGCTAGCATGACTATGACTTCCTTAAAAATTGGACTGTCTAATGCAAAGAAAAAGAAAATCTTGGTCCATGCTATGTGACAGATCACTCACAATTTCATTTGTTTAGTAAGGGTCAGTGTAATTTCAGTGGCCTTAGCTAAACATGTTTCTGTTCTTTAGTCCTTTTATTGGTGAACATTACTCAGGAGCTTATCAGGTCGTTACAATTCAGTTAAAGATACTCTTTTAACGGTACCAAGATTATTCTTGAGCCTTGTGAGAGACAGAAAAACTAGCCACTGTCTTTGGCTTGAGGACCCCACACTGCGAAACACCATGTTAGGCAGAAACCTGTGCAGTTCCCTTAGGGACCACTGCAAAAGGCTTAGGACTACAGGTTTTGGCAGTAAACCCAATTGGTAGCAGTCTGTACCACCCAGATTTACCTGGTAGCTGTGGCTGAGCAGTCGGATTTCTCGCAAGAAGAGTTAGACAGTATATAGAGTATACAGAATAGGTACAAAGATACAGTAGCACAAGCAAACACTGACCAGAGCTTTGGTATAAAAGTATATAATTATTTATTTAAAAACACACTTGTAAAATACACTAACACTAATATGGCAAGCACGTTCAAACACAGTCACTATCAATATATATACATCCCTGATTACTTATTGAACAAGTCTTAGTTAAAACACCACTTATTTGCAGGCAGAGGTGAGCGCTTACCCTAAGATGGCACTCCAATAAGTTAGTTAAAAAGGGAGGGAAAAAGCAGAATTGGGAAAGCACACAATACCAACACTTTTAAAAGAACCACAGCAAGTCAGGAAAGGCAGAGTCTACTGTAGAGCAAGACAGTTCATAGGCCAGGCCCCCTGTTGGAGAGAGCAAGGCGGAATGTGTCCAAGATCACACAGTTGAATTATACTTTAAAAGTCTTTGCAGATAATTCAAAAAGAGTTGGATCAGTTCAGAGAAAGTTAGTTAACAGGTCCCAGGTCACCCCAGGATAGAGAGTCAAGGATTTACGGGACACCTTGAACAGTCTGTAGCAAGGGAGACCAGGCGGGACACAGTACATGAAATTGTGAGAAAGCTCCAGCGGGGGCAGTTGTTCCTGGCAGCGGGTGCAAGTCGGTGCTTCATCCAGGGGAAGAGAAGATCTCGACGTGGAGGAAAGCTGGAGGTCGTTGCACTGCAAGGGAAGAAACCAGCCGCGGAGTTTCCCGGTTAAAAGGTACTTCCCTTTTATTCGCGGTAGTGGTGAAGCGTGGCTATCCTGCCGCCGGGGTGCTTGGCATGGACGATTCAACCACGAGAAGATCCAGGAAGGCAAAGAGAGGGAAAACTGGTTAACCCCACCAGTTCAAAGGAAGAAGACTCTCCAGGATGAAGATCTTCTCTGTCGTCAGGAAGTGGTGAGGCGGTTCAGCAGGGCTCCACCGGTGGTGTCGTCGTTGCAGGTCGGCTCAGCTTCTCCCTCTTCGGATTCTTTGGTCCTGTGGCGACAACTGAAGTTCCAGTCCCCAAAGCCCTGCTTTTATGCAGAAAACCCCATTCATCAGTCCTAGCTGTCACTCAAACATGCTAAGTGGTGAGCCGGGCGGCTCACCACTGGGCCAACCACACGAGTGCGACTTGAGTTGCCGAAGCAACTCAGTCCAGGGTGCCTAAACCCCCCTCCCACACATCCTGTAGACCCAGACAGAGTGGCACCACTTTTGAAGGCTTCTGTGCAGAAGCCCACCAAAAAGTGGAACAAAGGGCTCGACTTGGGTTGGAGTTACAGACTCGAACACAAACGCCATTTTAAAACCGAGTCCTGGCAAAAAGACCCAACCGGGGAATAAATATTAAATAAATAGCCCGGCGGTATCTTTAACATTGCACCAAAAAAGTGGTGCATTTAAAATGAATGGGAAAATCCCATAGGAAATATTCTGGTGGAATATTTCGCGTGGTAACCACTGCCACCAGCCAGAAACTAGACGATGGGGGGCTGCACAGTGCCCCCTCGAAAAACAGACCCAGGGGCAATCTAATTGCCCCTACCAGTTCTTCCACAATATGATGGTTTGTACTGGTTCTGGTCACAATTTAAGACTAGTAAAGTCAATGGTGACTTTACATGCCCTGGGAGACAGTAGTCAGTCCCAGGGTATGGCATCTATGTTTGGGGGTCACTATGACACCCCTGAGTTATTGCACTGAGGGTGCTGTGTAACACACTTACCAAAAACACATGAAACCCTATGGAGTAAAAGACCCTATAGCCCATAAAACACATTCCAAAGTCAAAGGGATATCTCAAATCATATCTAAGAGTGGGAGAAAAAGAGTGTCACTCTTAAAACCCCAAAAATCCAGCAAAGCTGCTGGGGGACTCACTAGGTTTGAGAAATTAGCCTTAACAGAGAATTCTCCCAACACACCAAAACCAATATAAATAGCCATTAGTGCTATGCTTTAAACTGAAGGGGTAAACGTACCCTTCCTAATCCCTTAGAGCGGCAGAATAATTACCCCTCTGGGTGTGAAAGGCAGGTTTCTCCTGTAGTAAACACTGGTGTAACTTCTACAAACAAATCACAGTCCCCATCTGCAAATACACAATTTCTCCAGCATGGGGTCTGGCATGGATTCACATGCTCATGAATATATTCCCCGTCGTTAGGCTGGGAATCCTTGGTATAGAAAAAATCAGTATCAGTTTCGTTTCTGATCTGTCTTTCTTAGTAGTAACCAATCACTGGTCTCTGGGTCATACTGCCCCCAGCCAATGACTGCCCTCTCCCTAAACCCCGCCTCTGGCAGCCATCCTCAGATTTGTACCGCACGTTCAAGTGTTGGGAATCCTCGTGCTGTAGCTCTCGAGCTTTTGCTGCGTTTTCGCGCTTTTTTCAGGAGATTTTACTCATTTTTCGGTTAAATAGAGCCTAAAGCTCCACCGTTACTACATCCGATCAATGGGGACCCGTTTCGGAGTTTCTACGCCCCTCAAGGGTGAAGATTTCGTCGAGTTACGCTTTTGGAGGATTCCAGAAGTTCCGAGGCCTACCCCGGACATGGCCCAGGAGAAAGGAAGCTCGACGCCCGGGAAGCTGTTCAGGACCTGCCCTGGATGCCAGCTTCAGAATGTGTTCAAGGAGGACGAGCATTCGTTATGCCTCTACTGTCTCCATGAGGACAAGTCGCACGTGGAGAAGGACTGTGCGTTTTGTGGGAACATGTCGTAGCGGACCATGAAGGATCGCCAGCTGGCTGGAAGCAAAGAGCCCGTCCGGCGAGAAGAACAATAATAATTCCGAGCGGTCTTCTAAGTCCTGTGAGGGCGCCCCGGCGACAGGGGCCCAACAAAAGGCCAAGCACCGCGAGTCTGCGGGCACTGGGAGCGCCGAACGGTCGGGCTCCTTGGCTGCCAGGCAGGGCGCATCCTCCCCGGCGCCATCAACCATGAGCCAACGCTCTGGCTCGGGTAAGAGGAAGTCCGAGAACCCGGCGAAGCTTCTGGAGAGGCCCCAGTCAATCTCAAAACTCCGCCAGAGGGGGAGCGAGGCTCGGACCCTCCCCCCAAGGTGAAGGCCCCAGGTGTGCAGAAGGTGGCGACGGCCTTAATTCACCCTACTAAGACCTCGATTGAGGATGTCGCAGCGGCCCTGGCTCAGCCTGTGGAGGCTACGCCAGTGGAGGCGACCTCAGGTTACAGAGTCTCTCTGCCACCGCGGAGGGAGTCACCTTTCAGGCCCATCGAGAAGACCCCCACGACGTCCCCGTTGGAAAAAGAGGGGGAGGGGCATGTCGCCTTCGTGGATACGGACACGACCTCTGAAGAAGAGCTCATCGAAGTCGTGGAGGATGCCCAGCCCATTGGGAGGGATCCCGACGAGGGCGACGACGAGGTTCCCGAAGAGACCTCGCACCCGTCGTTTCCGGTGCTGCAGGACACTTCGGCGGCCATTTTGTCAGCAATTCAGTCCTTATGCTCGGAGATGGGGACAAAGTTGCCCTTCCCCCCGACGGAGGTACCTGAGCCAGACCTGACGGGGGAACAGGAGCCGGGACCTTCGGAAAGTCCACCGCATAAGAAGAGGAGGACGCATCCTCCGCCACCTCTTCCACCTCTGCGGCCTGCTCTACCTTCCCCCCGGTCAACTACCCACGGGGATGATACGGGCACGGACACGGCTACGACAGGTACAGATGACGACTGAGGCGACGACGGGACGTGTCCCCTGTCGCCCCTTGCTCGGGCGTCCCCGCCCGACGAGATTGGATCCTTCCATGCCATGATTTCCAGGGCATCCGAGCTCTTCCAGCTCTCCTCCGAAGAGAAGAAGGAAGGGTTCCTTTACCAACGGCGCGACGCTAAAAGGAAGACAGTCCTCACCGTACCACTTCTTGATAACATCTGGGATGAGGGGCTCTCCCTCCTCAAGAACCCTGCCATGGCGCCTGCAACGAGGGACCGTTACAAGAAGTAGTACCGGGTCCCCGACGCTGCCCCCTTGTGCCTTCGGGCGCAACCTACCCCGGATTCGGTCGTCTCGGCGGCAGCAAAGAAGAAAGCTGGGGGGGCATCGGCTTCGACATAGACTTCCCCGCCGGATGGCGAGGGCAGGAAGCTGGACGCGATGGGACGACGGGTCATCTCCTCTGCAGCGACGACTATCAAGGCGGCCAACGCCCTGGCTATCGTAGCCCGCTACGAAAGGGAGTTGTGGTTCAAAATCACCCCTCTATTGGACTTCCTTCCGGACGCCAAAAGGGCTGAGGCCCTTGAAATCTTACAGGAAGGTGAGATTGCTTCGGACCACGCCATCACGGTGGCAACGGACATCGCCGACACTGGTTTCCGTCAGTTGGGCAACAGCGTTTGCCTGAGACGATGAGGATGGCTCAAGGCGACGGATTTCCGCCAGGACGTACAATCCAAAGTTTTGGACATGCCCTTCGACGGGAACAACCTGTTTGGGAAGGCGGTTGATGAGTCCCTTCAGGCTATCAAGACTGACACGGAGACTGCCCGGGCACTGGGAGTGCTCCAACAACGACGGCTGTCCTTTCGGAGCTCCGGAGGCAGACAAGGTGCCTCCAAGGGATCCGGCAGTGGCTCCTCGACGTACCGCCAAGCGGCAAGATCTTCATCTCAGAAGGCCTACAGGGGACGCGGCAAGTCAGGTGGTGCCCGTCGTCGTCGACGGGGAGGTCAAGGAGGCAAGGCGGCCTCCAAACAAGATTGAACCGACCATAGGGTCGGGCCCCCGCCGAAGCACCCCGGTGGGAGGCCGGCTGACAAGGTTCGTCAGCGTGTGGGAGTACATCTCCACCGACCGTTGGGTGCTGGACGCCCTGGCCCAAGGGCACGCCCTCGAGTTCCAGAAGAAGTGCCCTCGCGTTCCCCCCGTGGCCAGGAAGGAAAATCGCGTCCCTCAACTACTGTTGGAAGTAAGGGCGATGCTCAAGAAAGGTGCCATCAAGCTCGTCCCACAGAGGCTTCGGGGCTCCGGAGTTTACTTAAGGTACTTCCTTGTAAAGAAGAAGACCGGAGGATGGCGTCCCATCCTGGACCTGCGACGACTGAACAAGTACATCAAGGCACAGAAGTTGCGGGTGGTCACCCTCCAGCACGTGCTGGGACAGCTGGAGGAAGGCGATTTCCTGTCGTCGTTGGACCTGGAGGATGCGTACTTCCACATCCCCATTCTAAAAAGACACCGAAAGTTCCTCAGGTTCGTGGTCCAAGGGCGGCACTACCAGTTCAAGGCTCTCCCGTTCGCATTGAAGTCGGCACCCAGGGTGTTCACCAAGTGCCTCGCACCGGTGGCGGGGCGGCTGCGCCTGCAGGGGATCCACGTCTACCCCTACCTGGACGACTGGCTCATCCGAGCAAGGACACGGGAGCTTGCCGCAGAGCACACTGCGAAGACCGTCCAGCTGCTCATGGACCTGGGGTTCTCCATCAACTTTGCAAAATCCCACCTGGTCCTGTCGCAAGTCGCCCTGTTTCTGGGAGCCAAGCTCGACAGAGTGGCGCGGCTGGCCTCGCCATCGGAGGAAAGGACCAGGACCATCCTGGGTAAGATGTGGCCAGGGTAATATCTATCAAGTCCCTCCTCGGGATCATGTCTTCCTGCATTTATCTGGTGCGCCTTTGCAGACTTCGGATGCGCCCCTTACAGGAGTTCCTCGACGCCCGCTGGATCCAGTCGACGGGCAGCTTCGAGGACACGATCTCACTCAACGAGACGTTCCATCAGGCGATCCGGTGGTGGGTTACCCGCTCTCATCTGTCGGTGGGCACGGACTTTCAGACCCCAGCTCACCAGGTGACGGTGACGACGGATGCCTCCCTGGAGGGTTGGGGAGCGCACTCCGGAGATCTTCACGCAAGAGGCCTTTGGCTCCCGAAGGAGAAGCCACTCCACATCAACATCTTGGAGCTCTGTGCAGTGTTCTGGGCCCTTAGGTCTTTTCTTCCGTCCCTCAAGGGCAAGGTGGTGAGGTTTTTCACCGACAACACCACCACGATGTTCTACATCCGGAAGCAGGGCAGAACCAGATCCCCTGCCCTATCCAAGTAAGCCCAGGATCTGTGGTATTGGGCCGTCACACAAGGTATGTTTCTGGTGCCTTTTCATCTGGCAGGAGTAAAAAACACCATCGCCGACTAACTCAGCAGAGAGCTGCGCTTGTGCCACGAATGGGAACTACGCCAGGATCAAGTGGATCGACTCTTGGCGAACCCCAGATCGATCTTTTCGCGACGTCGACGAACTCCAAGTGCCAGAGGTTCGCCAGCAGGTTCCCCCAGCTGAGGAGCATGGGCGATGCTTTCTCGTTCCCCTGGGACGGCCTATTTCTTTATGAGTTCCCTCTGTTGCCGCTCCGGCTCATCAGCCAGCTCAAGAGGTCCCGGTGCAGGATGATCCTTGTCGCACCGGCGTGGCCGAGACAGATCTGGTTCCCGGACCTTCTGGACTTGTCAGCGTCCACCCCAGTCAAGCTGCCGACAGACGCGGATCTTCTCTCCAGACAAGGAGGCGCCATTCTTCATCACAACCCAGAGTCGCTGAACTTGCAGGCCTGGCTCCTACAGCACTAGAGTTTGGAGGGTACGACATGCCAGCCGACTGCAGAGAGGTTCTTGCAAAGGCCAGGGCGTCCTCAACTTTCAAATGGTACGGACATAAATGGAAGAGGTTCTCTGTCTGGTGCCGTGCACAGAAGATTAACCCTCTGCGGATTACGGCCCCTCAAGTATTGCCGTACCTACTGTCATTGGCCAAGGCTGGACTAGCTGTGGGTGCGATTTCTCGCCGTCACCAAAACCAGTACAAAAGGGACCCTATAAAAACTCAAACAGAAAAGAGTTGAGTAAACATTGCTTTATTAACACACAAGCATTCGCGAATGGGCCACAAGTTCAACCGTCTCGCAAAGCAAGTCGTCAAAGTGCCGCCCTTTGCCCTGCACATCGTGGTCCTTTTATACCCATCTGTTTTACATTGTCATACATTGCTGCACATAGATTATGTCCACCACAAGGCGGTTCCTCCCAGTCATGACTTTGCATCAACGGTCAACAGTTCAACATCTGCTATTGTGGTTTCCTGTTATCTGTTATTCGCTCTCTCTCGTGCCCTTCTGTGTCCTTATCTCTGTGCACGAGGCTGTGCTTACTCATTCCTTCCCCACCCGTAATCTGCAGATAGTTTTAGCAGGCTCAACATGCTTCGACATACAGTGACCAAACACAATTCTTCTGTTAAAAACAAGTTCTTGCCAGGTCAGCAGGTCTTAAACGCCGCTGTATACAGAGAATGCCTCTTCTTTTAACAAAAGGTACATTCTTTTAACACATATGGTGACTAGTACAAACTCCAAGTGTGAGCACAACATTACATATGTATGCGTACCTTCAATCCACCCTTTGCTCACACTTGAGCATCAATCTAAACAGTCCTAGCATAAGCAGATGGCAGGAAAGCAACATCATCACATACTGTATGTACCATAATCTTCTCCAGGCCTCCCATGTCAAAAAATTCCTGTTGTACATGGCTTTTACCCATTGGATTTAGGCGCGTTATGCTGGAAGAACACATGGAAACACAGCACGACACACATACCGGGAAGCATTGGATGCAGAGACAAATTCCTACAACTATTGCCGCTAGAACCAGTATAGGCGTAAGAAGTTGCCATCCAATTTCTTTCAGGAGCTTCATCCACCAGCTATCTCCTGACCCTTCCTCCTGGTGGATGCTATCCGCCACTTTATGCAGTTTGTTTACTCCATCCAGGATTCCTGTACTCCCTTCTGGTATGTAAACACAGCATTGGGATCCCACCAAAAAACAGACTCCGCCCCTTTCTGCAGTGAGTATGTCTAAGACATACCTATTTTGGAGAGCCACTAGCCGAATTGCTTTCATTTCATAAGTAATGTTTTCCATTAGGTCTGCAGATTCTTCGATTACGAACTCAAGGGCCCTGTTTAGCTTTTGGATTTCTTGACTGTTCATAAAGATGCCCGCTGGAGGAACCAGGACCCCCATCAGATCTATAAACGTTTCCCATCCTGTAGGTTGATACGTAGGAATTTTTGGGTTTACTGCTCGTTTATTTCTGCTGTGTATTTCTTTATGCAGAGTAGACGGGGCATATACCATCACAACCGACATTATTCTGGCTATGTAACATACCCCAACAAAATCTTTGGCTAACCACAAATAAGCCCTCTTGTTACAGACGTAGGCATGTCCTTCAGTCTGTAACAATCCCTTCGTGTAGTTATTTAGATTCACCATGTGACTGCACCCCGAGATCATTCTTTGATTACCTCTTGCGCTCCTCTTAAAACATATATTCTTTGGCCTAAACTCTTGTGTGATGGTGATAGGGGGAGGAGGTTCTCTTACTATCTGTACCATAGCAGGTGCAAGCCCGATTCCCTCAGTTTTGATTTTATAGCGTATCTTTTCCTTTAGAAGGGTTTTGTTCTCCTCTAACATAACAAGCGGTATTCGGTATCATGTATTGCTGTGCTGACACTATTCTCATGCAAATTAATGTACACCCGGCATCCTCAGTAACTGGCGATGCGTACACTGGGATGCCTTCACTGCTATGTCGGGGCATGTGGGTGCAGATCCAGCAATCAGTTTTATTCACTACCCCATATGTTGTGTTTATTATCTTCACGTATTCATTTTTAGCATAGTCTTCCGGGTCGTGTTGGTCATAGGCATCTCGATTCCTGCTCTTGACCCAATCTGTTCTCCCTGTTTCATTTGACTCGGGCAACAGGTTCTTTAATTCATATCTAGATGGATGTTCCAGATACCAGAATATTATGGCAAATGCTATTAGTACTACTATCGTGCATACAGAAAACAAAATTTTGCCTCTTGTGGTACAAACTGGTATTTTCCTCTTACCTTCTGTGTTTGAGGAGCATACACTTATCCGTTCAGGGACTAAACCAGCATACACGGGTGTAGACATAGTTCAGTATATGGCTCAGTATACAGCGTATATCAGTTGCAACCTAGCGATATAGCAATATCCCCTATTTAAAGCACCAGTGTCCTTATTACTCTAATAGTGGTAGGTCTCACTGAAAACCTTCATCCGATCTGTCCCACGTCTCGTAGTGCCTGTCCCAGGAGGGGAACGCCGAAGGCCCTTCAGGCTACAAACCCGTCGTCTTCAGTAAGGCACAATTCTGCTAAAACCAACAAGAGAGTCCAAATGTTCATCTCCCTAATGATCAAAGTTCAAAACAGTGTCCTTACACGTTGCTTGGCACATACACGTCACGGGATCGGAGACGATGGGCACACCTACTAATGGCGTCTGGCAGTACTGTTGCAACCTGGGGTTGGTTGGTTCCCTTTTCTGGATTCACGTGGTACCAGTGCGATTTGCCATCAACTTTTACCGCAGTTTGTGTTGCGAGGAGAACCTGAAACGGGCCCCTCCATCTGGGTTGCAGTCCGCTGGTGCGATCGAAGGCTTTTATAACAACCCAGTCACCGGGCTGCACGTCGTGACCTTCTCCTATCAGAGGAGATGGAGCTACTGCGTTCACCTGTGCATTAATAGAAATCAGTCTATTAGTTAACCCAATACAATACTGTTGTAATGCAGGCCATGCTTGCTCAGACAATCTCTTAGGTGATATGGGGGTCCCAATACTTGGTGGGCGCCCCATAACAATTTCGAAAGGAGATAAACCATGTGTACGCTTAGGCATAGTACGCATACTCAATAATGCAATAGGCAATGCATCCGGCCATTTCAGTCCCGTTTCAGCACAAGCCTTTGCCAGTTTGTTCTTCCATACCTTATTTGTGCCCTCTATATCTCATCACCAAACAGTAGGAATGTTTATTTACAGGCTCCAGCTGTATAAAGTCCATATACACCACCTCAAAAGGGCAGGTGGGTAACTTACTGTGGCCCGCCGGGGCCGGTACACCTTTCCCCACATTATATAAAACACATATTTCACATTGTTTTGCCCATTGGCGACAATACATTCCCAATCTTTTGTTGTACCACACAGTACTTAAAACTTCTTCCATAGTTCTTGCGTTAACGTGGGTTGGACCATGAGCCACGCTCACTATCACAGGTAAGTATGCGTCAGGTAGTACCCAGGTGTTCGTTTTGGTATGTGCCCATAGCCCATCTACCGTCTCCTCATATTGATCATCCTTGTGCCAAGATAGTCTTTCTTCAATGGTTGCATCTGCTTGGATTTCCTTTACGCGCTCCTTCGTCCCTTCCATAGTCACATCCCTCCCCACTATGAGCTGTCGGGCTTCCCACCGAGTGTCCCTTGTGGCAGCTAGTTTAGCCATCTGGTCAGCCAAAGAATTTCCCTGCGTGACACAATCCAGTGTTTTTTTATGCGCTGAGCACTTCACTACGGCCACCATTTTGGGCAGCGTAAGGGCTTGCAATAATTCAGCAATCAATCGGGCATGTTTAATAGTATCACCTTGGGAGGTTAAAAACCCACGCTCTCCCCAGAGTTTACCAAAACTGGAAACCACCCCATGAGCGTAGGCTGAATCAGTATAAATTGTCACTTTCATACCGCTGCTTAACACTAATGCTCTCGTTAGCGCAATTAATTCTGCTGCCTGGGCCGATTTTTCACACACTTTCCCACTCTCAATCAACCGTTCCCCTGTAGTTACTGCATACCCTGCTGTTGTCTCCCCATTTGGCAGTTTGAAACAGGAACCATCACAGAATAATATACCCTCATTATCAACCAGCGGGGTGTCTTGCAGGTCTGCTCTACCCTTAGTGTGTTCTTCCATTTGAATCATACAATCATGCCTAATGTCATCAGGTGAGGTGGGCAAAGGAAGCAGTGTCGCTGGATTCAAAGTGTTACACCGTTCAATTTTTACATTACTGGCAAACAGGATCATCTCATACTGTGTGAGTCTAGCTGTAGTCAAATGCTGTGTATGCACTCTATTCAGAAGAACATCTACCGTATGTGGAACCTTTACTGTTACTTCACTCCCTAGGATGATACCTGCACTTTGTTTTAGGGCTGTCGCTGCTGCAGCTACTGCTCTCATGCATGGGGGTAGGCCTCGAGCTACTGAGTCCAGAGTGCTAGAAAAATATGCACATGGTCTCAGTTTACCCCCTTGTTCCTGTGTCAAGACTGACACAGCGCAACCTTCCTGTTCCCTCCTCCCATATAGCGCACCTCCTTGCACTGTACCTCTTCCTGTCCCTTGGCCCCCTATCATGTTGCTACTATAGCCCTGTGACGGGCCATTATAATTGTAGTTATACCTGCCTTGGGGCCCTTGATGCAACTGTTGCATCAACACTTTGGTTTTTAAATCCTTCTCTTGTCGTGCCTTTTGTTGTCCCTTCACTCTTTCCCCTCTTTCGTAATACCTAGCCATTTCGAGGAGATCCCGGGGGTTCCTAGTCATCCATGTACTTTCTGCCCTCCTAATGTTCTCCTGAATTGGCCCGTGGAGCCCCTCTACAAAGTTTGTGGCAAAGTACCGTTGGCCCGTTTCAGACCCTATCTCTAGCCCACTGTGCGCTTTGAATGCTGCTTCATAACGCAGAAAGTACTGTGCTACCTCCTCACTTGCACCCTGTATCACAGCGGACAGTTTCTCCACATTCACATCAAATGGGGGTAACACCTTTTCTAGAGCCCTCAGGACTGCCATGCCATGCCCCCTTAGGGGTTCAGGATATTCCTCATGCAGTTTTCTATTTTTGCTCGCATCCATTACATCTTTCCATTTTATTGTTTCATTGTCTTTGGCACGAAAGGGGGTCCATATTTCTTCTGGGACAATGGCTAACAATATGTTATCTACATCCTCTACGGTAAATAACCCTGGTCTGAATAACTTTCCTACTTCCTTGTAGAATCCTGCCGGGTCTATACGGGGGTCGGGGATGGACTTGGTGATATGCATTAATTCAATTCGGGATAAAGGGACATACACATAGGTGCGCATCATGTTACCAGTGGCTGCCTCTATGGTGGGTTGGCACTCTCTCATTGGCATTAATAGTAACTTTTCCATGTCTGTTTGTTCACTTACAAGGGCCTGCGCTGGTGGCGAAACAGAGGATTGATGACTAAGAGCTTTCTCTTTTATTTTTTTATAATCTTTTAATAGTTTCTCCACCTTAGCCATCCTCCATTCTTCCGCCCCTGAATCATCCACTCTTATATTAGATAGCAGTTTCTTATCCAATTCCGTCCTAATCCTATTCCACTGGGACACATACCTAGGCTCCTTTTCCTCTTCTATATCATCCACCCTAATAAGAAGATATTTAATTACGTTTACTTGTATAGGCCAGCCAAGGCCCTCCATCAGACTCACCAGGGTGGACATGGACTGCGAGTGTATGGATGCTATCATACGATTAGCTACGTTTTGGCCCGCCTGGTCTGCATCTTTGAGTTTAGCCTCTCTTTCCCTCACCTCTCTTTCCCATGCCCTCTTTTCCTTCTCCCATTCAACACCGCCCCTTATGACTTCCGCTATTATGTCGGACATACATCCCCATAACTGAACACTGGACGCAGTCACTGGTAGTAACGCGACAGCGTCCTGATATGCTGAGGGCAGATCCGCAGTACTCTGTCCTCTCAATTTACAGTTACCCTCATAAAAGGTATATAGTTTAGTGGCCACTGTCCTAAATTCCAAAGGTGTCAAACGCCCCAATTGGTCCCGTAGGCTGTCATTGAGGGGTGTGCCATACAGCCCGGTCATAAGGATTTGCAAGTCTCCATCTCTATCCTTTTCTACAGTAGTCGTTCTCCTATGGTCTATCAACCTATCTGGGTCTCCATACTTCATTGGGAATTCCACCCTTTCACCCTCACTGTCTGCCGGTGGAGCTGTAGCTCCTGGAAACAATAATTCAGTCGTTGTTTGTTCTGCTTCTAGCCCTATCACATCTTCATATCGAGGCACCGGCACGGCAGGACACATACCCCCACTGTTCTTAATCATCATATGTCTATCCAACTGATCTAGCCTCTCACCCTTCTCTTTTATCTCTAGATCATGTAATTTTTGATTTACCGTTCTCTTCTGCTCCTTTGCTTTTTGTTTATTCTGAGCATTGCGCCTGCGCATTGCTTCTACCCTCCATAGTCGTATAGCCTCAAACTGTGCGGGTCTGACCCGTCTTTTACTAATTCTATTTCTACTTTGGATATGCGGTCCACATCAAAGGACCCGGTGTCTGGCCATTTATGCTCAATCAAATCTTTTGTGTATTCGGACCATTCTTTTAAGAACAATGTTGAATTCAATCCATGTTTAATCAACATATCAAATGCAGGGGTTCCTTCAAGAGGGGCATAGTGTCTCTTGCCTATACCACTCTTGCTGGAAGCCGCTTGACCCATTTTGCTGGTATACCACAATTGCCTAAAACACTCACCTTTCCCAAATATGCACCTATTGGCTAACAATAATAATACATCCTCCTGGCGTATCTAACATATCATATCATCATTTCAACATTACTTCTTCATAGACGGACTTACCACCGTCCTCTTCACAAACCCTGAATCATTATTTCCTTATTCCATCATGCATCCGTCCATACCACTTATCTTAAGGGTCCCGCCAGAGTGTTCCGGACCCGAAGGGCGACAGCCTGCTGTTCCACCGCCAACGGAGCCGGAAAAACAAGGATGACGCGTTGGTTGCAATCAAAGGTGCGGATTCAGTTGTTGGGGCCCCGTGATCAATTCCTTCTCCGGTTCCGCCGCGGCGTTCCTCACCCAGTGACGGACTGTCGCTCCTTCGCGTCCCACTTCTGACACCAAAATTGTGGGTGCGATTTCTCGCCGTCACCAAAACCAGTACAAAAGGGACCCTATAAAAACTCAAACAGAAAAGAGTTGAGTAAACATTGCTTTATTAACACACAAGCATTCGCGAATGGGCCACAAGTTCAACCGTCTCGCAAAGCAAGTCGTCAAAGTGCCGCCCTTTGCCCTGCACATCGTGGTCCTTTTATACCCATCTGTTTTACATTGTCATACATTGCTGCACATAGATTATGTCCACCACAAGGCGGTTCCTCCCAGTCATGACTTTGCATCAACGGTCAACAGTTCAACATCTGCTATTGTGGTTTCCTGTTATCTGTTATTCGCTCTCTCTCGTGCCCTTCTGTGTCCTTATCTCTGTGCACGAGGCTGTGCTTACTCATTCCTTCCCCACCCGTAATCTGCAGATAGTTTTAGCAGGCTCAACATGCTTCGACATACAGTGACCAAACACAATTCTTCTGTTAAAAACAAGTTCTTGCCAGGTCAGCAGGTCTTAAACGCCGCTGTATACAGAGAATGCCTCTTCTTTTAACAAAAGGTACATTCTTTTAACACATATGGTGACTAGTACAAACTCCAAGTGTGAGCACAACATTACATATGTATGCGTACCTTCATAGCTCACGCTTCCATCAAGATACATCTGGCTGCCATCTCACGATACACCAGAACTACAGGACTGGCGTCCTTGTGGTCTCATCGGCTGGTGAAGGAATTTATGAAAGGATTGTTCCGATCGTTCCCGCCGGTGAAGTCCCCTGCTTGGCGTGGGAGCTCAACGTGGTGCTGACCAGGCTCATGGGGGGCCCCATTTGAGCCTATGCATTCGGCGCCGTTGAAGTTTCTGTCGTGGAAGACAGCATTTCTCGTGGCCATCACCTCCGCACGACGAGTGGGAGAGATCCAGGCCCTATCTTGCAAGCCACCATACTTGACTTTTCACGACACGAGGGTGGTGCTGAGGACGCACCCCTCCTTCATGCCCAAGGTGCCATCGGACTTCCACCTCAATGAACCCTTGGTGTTGCCAGTTTTCTTCCCGTCGCCTTCATCGCCGGCTGAGAGGACTCCGCACTCGCTGGACGTAGCTAGAGCGCTGAAGTTCTAGGTGGACCGCACAAAGAGTTTTCGGAAGACATCACAGCTGTTTCTAAACTGGACCTGTGAATCAAGGGAAGGCTCTCTTGAAGGCTTCCATTTCCAGATGGCTCTCCGGCTGCATCATGCACTGTCACCGGTTTGCAAACCGACCGCTGCCCGGCCGTCCGAGAGCCCATTCGACCAGAGCGATCGCTGCTACCACAGTTTTCCTGTCTGGTGAGCCCCTGCTCGACATCTGCAGGGCTGCTACGTGGAGGTCGACGCACACCTTCACAAGATTCTACTGCGTCGATCGGGACTCCAGGGAGGAGTCCAGGGTTGGCCAAGCAGTGCTGCGTAACCTGTTTGCTTAAGGTGAGTCTGGTGAAGAGGTAAGAGATGCTTAATGTTCAGTTTTTTGTATTGCTTAATGTTGAGCCTGTTGCCAACTCCCGTGATTGTGCATGTGTATGCTGCTATGTATTCTTATATTCATGAGCATGTGAATCCATGCCAGACCCCATGCTGGAGAAGGAACAAGTGACTTACCTGTAACTGTTGTTCTCCAGCATGGGTCTGGCATGGATTCACATGGGAACCCTCCCGCCTACCCATCTTCGGCTCTTCACTTGGTCATACTGCCACTTTACCTGATACCAAATCTGAGGATGGCTGCCAGAGGCGGGGCTTAGGGAGAGGGCAGTCATTGGCTGGGGGCAGTATGACCCAGAGACCAGTGATTGGTTACTACTAAGAAAGACAGATCAGAAACAAAACTGATACTGATTTTTTCTATACTGAAGATTCCCGGCCTGACGACGGGGAATATATTCATGAGCATGTGAATCCATGCCAGACCCATGCTGGAGAACAACAGTTACAGGTAAGTAACTTGTTCCTAAGTGCATTGAGAAACCATCGCCTTTGTAGCGATTTGCAACTGCAAACCCCAAAACAGATTCTAACTGTCATATCACCGATTCACTCACCATTGCAATGCTTTCATGGTCAAAAGTCTGTTTCCCAAGTAACAACTTCTGTACTGGAATACTACACCCTCTGTGGGGGGGTGGCAGTGAGGGGGATCTCCTGTTTGTCAGGCGCTGGTATGGCCTGCCCACAGTTTGATCAAATCTCCAGGAGTTAGATAGACAAAAATACAGGTTCTAGACAGAACTTTAAGAAAAGTCATCAGTCCCTAGATCTCAACAATCTGTTACATAACTCTCCAAGCTAAGCTGAAGAGACCATTTGAGGATGCCTAATGTCCTGTAATTATTTCGGACTGTAGATAGAATTCAGCGTTCCGCTAAATATCTTATAAAGCAGCACGGCACACCTCTTACTGGAGATGCCTCTAAAATTTAAACCGCATACGCGATATCTATCCACGTGCATTTGTAAAATGCTGTCCCCAATGTACAGTATATACTCGCTAACGAGCCCCACTTGCGTATGTGGCACATCCAAACCGTCTGCAATCTATTATCCGACACTGAAATGCTGCACTCGCTCAGCAACCTTTTTATTGTTGTATCTTACACGTACATGAAAACGGAAGTCCATTTTCTCCATCGCTGGAAAACTGTCTGCCATTTTGGTATGGTATTGTACCTTAATGCAGGCTAAAGTGACAGTACTCGCTAAAGGTAATAGAGCGATATCTGATTTGCTCCGGACTAGACCGCCTATATCAGTGTGTATAAATATTACTCCTGATGTAATGAGTAAACCAAAGGCGACCATAGCACTAAATTATACAACTGTGCTGTAAAACTGTCCATCCTTGCAATTAGGTTTTATTGTTGTCCTCACTCTCAAGAGAAGCTATTGATTAAATGGCTGAGATGTCCAGGATGAATATTTTTGAATACCACAAGCACCGTTAATAGGCAAAAAATAGACATTTGAGCCCTACAGAGCAAAGAGTCTACCTCCTCCTGCATCTGAATTCATTCAGTTATGTGACACTCGACAGCCTTGCTGGGACGCTCTTGGTGAGGAAATTCTTGTTCTCTTTTGACCCATTAAACCCTGAGGGTTTTCCCTCCCAGTGCTGAACACTTTTTTGGACATTTCGGTATGTCCGCATTTAATCCATTGCAACTGTTTTGTTACAAGTGATATCCCGGCCAAATGTGAACCTTTTACTTCTCACATGTAGGCAGTCATACCGCTACCAAGGATTCCAAGTTTGCTGTGGGGTGGTGGGGGAGAAAATTACAAAAAATGACAAATGTATTTTCTTTTCTCCATAAAATGGCAATAAACTGAGGTACAAAGAAGCCTGTGGTTTTTTCCCCTGTAAGAGCTAGGAAACAGGAACATGGTTTGCTGCTAAGCTATCAGGAACAGGTTGAGTGGAAACAAAAAACATTTTTTATAAGGTTACCATCAGTTTTGTGAGAGCTAGTAGATTGTCCCCTTTTTTCTTCTCTCAATAGGAAATGCTTGGACGGAATGGAACAGGAGGGTAGGAAAGCTGAATGGGAAGACACAAAAGCATGCATTTCTGAAAAGTAGACAAAATTCCAAGTTTAGGAAGGGGTCATTTGCGCAGGTCAGGTAACAAATATATCGCTAAAATTCCCTTAGTGTGGGAAAAAAATTTGAAAAATGACAAAAGAAAGGTATGTGCTGGACATGTTTGGACTTGTTAGGTAATGGCTTCTGTGAATATTAGAAAAGCAATGCACCACTACATTCCCCCGACTCTTCTACTTAGGAAATGGCAAATTTTTCGTAATGTTTCACAAAACCAGCAATACCACAAGCCAAAAGCAGAGCCATGTTGCACAGGATGTTTATGCTGATGACCTAAACAGACATACTTAGCATTTGAAAATAAGGAAAACAAATGTGGTGAAGAATGACAAGCTGTTAGGGAGAATTCTCAATCTATGGCTAATTTCCATCACCTGGTGAGTCCCCAATGAGCTTTGCTGGAGTTTACCTTTTGCACTTGGTAAGAGTGTGAGCCTTTTTCCTACTCTCACATGTGTTTTTCCATGTGTATTTCTACGGTTTGTGTCGTCGTGGGCTCTGGAGTACACCACTAAATGAGCCCACTTTTTGTGTGTTACACAGCACCTTCAGTGCAGTCACACAGGGTTGCCTTTGAGACTTCCCACTGACTAATGTCGCCCAGAAAACAGGTAAAGTTGACATTTACTTTATGTAGTCCTTTAAAACTACAGACCCAGTACACCCCATCTTACATGGAGTACTGGAAAGGGTTAACTCCTATCCCTTTTGTCTGTACCTCTCTGAGTTTTGTTTTGCTCTTTTAACATTTAGACTTGGCTGGTGGCAGTGGTATCTACCCTAACTTTTCTACCGCGATTATACTATATAACCGCGGTACTGTTCCAGGCTATTATATTAGCCTCGAACATAAACCCGCTTGACCAAATACTCTTTCTTTTGGCTCTGGTCGGGTTTATTCGCAATTTCATTTTGTGAAAGTCCTTCTTGTGTTTTACTTTGCGCGACAACCCAGGTTTGCCTACATTGTTCACCGTCTTTTGGCAGGCTTCTCCCAAGAAGCCCTCCTTTTGGCGCCTGGGTGTCAAGGTGGGCTGAATGTGAGGGAGGGGTGTAGTCACCTGCACAGGGTCTCCTTGGAAACCCAAGTTGCACTTTGCGTCCATTTGCTGAAGGGGTTGTCCGAGCTGGACAACCTCCCTGCTGAGTGATTGACAGCCAGGCTCTGTGAATGGGGGATTTTCACATAAAAGGCAGGACTCTTGGGCTGGAAGTCAGTCACCACTGGAACTGCAAGGAACCGAAGAGAAGCGGAGAAGAAGACGGCTGCAGCAACTACTGAGTCCCGGTGAAGCCCTGCTGCAGTCCTGAGCTATCTAACCTTCAACGACAAGAGAAGATCCAGTCCAAAGTCGTCTTCCCTTGAGCCTGGTGGGATCAACCAGCTCATCTTCCACAGGCAGAGGATCCTCTTCTTTGTCGAAATCACTGCACACAGCTGTAGTGGTCCAGATAGCCACCTGAAGAGCCTCTCCTGTTTTAAAGGAGCATACCTTTTATTCACCGTTGGTTTTGCTGCTGCTGGCTTCATCCTTGGGTAGTGCAGATCGCTCCAGATGTCCTCTTTCTTGTCCCCACTACTGAAGCCACAGGAACTGAGAGTCTGCAGGAACTACCAGGAACAACTGCCATAGCACCAGCTTTTCTTCACTTTGAAAAAGGTACTGTGTCCAACTTCGAGGAACTGGGGTGGACCCCTTTCTCCTCACTAAAGGCTTGTCCTTATCTTCCTTCCCTCTTATAACTTTTGCTTCCTCTTTTGACAATATCTAAGTACTCCTGGCAATCTCGAATCGTGAACTGTACTAATCGTGTGATCCTCGGCAACAGGCACCCTGTTCCACTTGAGACTGGCGCAGGCCTATTGACTTTTATTCACTTGTAGGAAAGTGTCCTCTGATTCTATCTGCCTTGACAAAAGTATTGCCTATGAGTTTTATCCCCAACTCTCTTGTGTTGATTCATGTGCTAAGTGTGTTTTAACTCCAGTAACATTTCGTCCCGCGGGTACGCGGATCTTTAGTAAGACCGAACTGTCATTACTGTCAAAAAGTGATCACATCTGTATCCCCTGTAACGTTGTTGTTTCACAACACCGGTCTGTCAAATCCAAAGGTACTTACCTTGAATTGTGCTGCACAAAGTGAATTGGTTGTGTGTAGTGTATTTTACGTGTGGTTTTAAATTAATAGAAGTGAAGTGTTTTGTGAACAGATGGTCGAGAAATAAATGTACTTTTACTTTTTAACCAAAACCTTGAGTCAGTGTTTGCTTGAATCAATCACAGTAATTGTAGTCCTTTGTTTAATCTCTACTACTGCTCATTTGCTCTTGAGATAAGTCTGGCTGCTCCGCTACTGCTACCACTTTAACAGTGTAGTACGGCTTGTACCAAAGGTGAACTTGTATTACCACTTGTAGTCTTAATTGTGTGGAGTGGTCCCCAAGGACACTGCACAGGATTCTGCCTAACACAAGCATACATTTTTTTGAAAGAGCACATGCAGACCTTTTGATGGATAGGTGACTCTCGCAGGTTACAATAGCGTACAGTGCCTAAAGCAGCGACTAAATGTAGGTTACATTTAGGAAATGAAAAGGTTGTGTAACAAAGTGCAGTAGGAAATGTATTTTTTTTAATTTATTTTTTATTTTTGTGCATTTGATTATACAATACAACCTTTAGCACTTTCTACAGATAAAAGGTAAATTACAATAAATAATCACTTTATCCTTAATAAAATCACCATTCATGTTTAAAAAAAGGGAAGAAAAGTGTTAAAATTGAAAACACTATTACAATGCCATAATCTCAAATTATAACCTTACAGAGTAAATACCTTTTTCCTTAATATCATTCAAGTGTTCAATTGCGTAGTACATAGTTTAACCAGTTAAGAGCCATTCTCTATCTTGTTGCGTGCTATTTTCCATACGTCAAAAGCTGCATTGGACACTACCAATGAACTGTCTCCCTTCAGTAAGCTCCAGAATTGGTCTCCTTGGATATTCTGCATATCTTGTACAAGCAGATTGTATCCTTTGTAATATTGCTCAGAGAGCTGGATACACTGCGTTAGTATATGTCTAGCAGATTCTTTCTTAATTTTACAAAGTCTACATAGTCTCCTATCTCTAGGGATTCCCCACCAACCCCCTGTTTTTCGTATGTAGGAAGTATGTTGAAGCGGAGATAACTCACGAATTTTAGTAATTCTTTGTTACAGAGTTTAACAACATACATACAGGGTTTATTATGTAAAAAAACTCTGCCTGCTATAATCAAGAGATCTGTTTTTGTTGCTGAGCTGTGCAAGGAGCTTGCCCTGTCCCAAGTGTTTTTGATTTTTAATTTGGCATATATTTCAGGGCCATTTGTACTTAAGGGAGAGTCTATAATGGCCCCAAGCCTTAAATTGATGTTATCAAAGTGTTCATGTGCAGTTTTTCTAAGTGTGCCTAAAAGTAGGTTTCAGTTAGGGAGTTGTAAACCTCCAGAAAAAAAGGCCAGCTAGAGTCAGGCCAGTGTCGGGAGCAGTACTGTGGGATATGTATAATCTACATTGTTTTACACCCCAGTTTGCTCTTAGTGACTGTACTCCCAGATCAAGGCGGAGGGCTTCCACAGGAACCGACCTGGGTGCATCCAGTATTGTTCTAAGTATTTTACCCTCCTATATCTTTCCAATGATCGTATATGATGTTCAGCAAGGAGTTCCAGCCCATATAGCAGGCCCAGTGTTCTACTGGAAGTGTATATAGCAAGAAGCCCCTCAATATTACTCCCTCCATGTATAGAAAGATATCTTCTAACGGCCCCCCATTTTTTCAGAGCTTTCCCTCTAACATGTTCCCTGTAAGCCATTTGGGTGGGGGTAGTATATATCGGGAAACCCAAATATATATATTACTCTTAGGTCCCGTCCCCTTTCCTCCATACTGCTTGGGCGTCCCTTCCTAGGGAAGGGAGACAGAACCTTTTTCACCAGGAAAAAAAGATTCTTCCCCTTTACATTTAGAGCGCCGCAGGGGCGTGGCCCTGGGAGCATGCGCTACCCTGACTCCGCCCACCGGTGCCACACCACAGTCACCTTTTCCGCATCGACTAGAACGGGCCGATTTCACCAGTGCTGCTGGGTTTGACCCTGCCATGTAATACCACGCGCTCTTCCCCGGATTCTTCTTCTATCTTTTTGTCTTTTATTTGTCATTCAGGTACTTGGTCCTCCGGCGTCACGCTCCTGCCCGGCGCATGTCGACTTCAGCGGGCTTCAGCAGGTCTCCAGCCTGTGAGGGACTCTTCCCTATGTCCGACCCCCCTGTGCTCTTTGCCTCTGCTGCGTTGTCCCCGACCACGGCTGGGAAGGTTGTACTGCGTGCGACACACTGACTCCACATGCACTGAAAAACTGGCTAGCTAGGTGGAGGGAGCTCTTGGAAAGGTCGCCTCCAGAGGACTTGAAGAACTTCGTCAGACAGAGATTGCGGCCCAAAGGGGTGGCCGCTATTGTCCATCGCACCCCGTAAGGGCGTCTCCATCCTGAGGAAACGCCTGCATGGGAGGAACCACTCGGGTTCTGGTACCAGCACACACACCGAGGCTAGTCCAGCTACCAGCCTCACAGCTGAGTGGTCATCAGATCCTTCCGGGCACAGTGCTGAGGATCCGCAAGGTTCTTTTACCGAGTGTACACCCGAGGAGCAACACCCTAGTAATGGTTCAATGTCCGAGGGGGCACCTGCACGCAGCACTACAGGCGACACCGCCGAGGGCAATAAGCCTTCCAGGCTTAGACCTGAGGTGCAGGGTAGGTCTCTTGCTCCACCACCAAGGGTCTTGGAAGAGGCCGGGCCCAGGTAACCAGACACCACGACTTTGGCACGTGGCACGCAGCTTGACAAAATGGCTGCCGTGCCAGACAACACGGCTGCTCGTCCGATGCTACTCCCAAGTACAAAGGAGGCGGGTGAACGAGTTTCAAGGTGGGACTGGTGTCACCCAGGTACGTGGCCTACAGTTTATCCATCAGCTGCGCAGGGCAGGTTCCCCCTGCAACCTAGACAGAGTGCGCTCTGGCCCCAGCAGCCCCCAGCCATTCCGTCAATATCTCCTGCCACCTCTTCAGCCTCCTGACACTGATGCAAACCCTCCGATGGGGGTACATCCTGCAGGATGCTGTCAGCGACTTGCTCCCTCTGGTCACCCCACTGGCGCCCATAGTCATTCCTCCCATGGCTGCGACACCACAGGCCCCAGCGCAGCCCCTGCTACCCCGCCGCTCCTGCCGGCTTCTTCGATTCTGGCTTGCCTGCCTCCCACAGTACAGGCGGTTCCACACCAGCCTCCGCAGCAGCCTCCAGCTCCGGTCTCCACACCGTAGCTCACGGTGCCCAGCACTCCTCCACCCGCTCCAGACCTGCCGGACACCAGGGTGGACACAGATGAGGAGGAGGACCCTGCCACGCCGTCGTCAGCAAAGGCCTTCCACAACCGGCTTGCTGGCTTGGCTGAATATCTGGGCCTTCCTCAACCTGAGGTCGAGCAGCCCGAGGATGGGGTCTTAGCAGAAGTTGTCACCCTACGACCCCTTACCAAAACGGGTATCCCCATGCAGAAAGATGTCGTTGCCTTGGCCAAGAAGGAGTGGCTCAAGCCACACTCGGCTCATCCTGTCAATCGGCGCCTCGATGCCAAGTATAGACAGATGGAGGGGGGGTCCACTCTTGCTGTCGTCGCACCCTCAACCGCACTCTTCAGTGATTGCTACACCATCACTTTACTTTAAGCCTCACTCGTCCTCGGCCACCTCGTCCTCTGCGCTGCTAGTCAAGGAGGAGAAGATCTTGGAGGCGTATGGGAAGAAACTGTACTCCGCCTCCTTGCACCTGTGTCAATCCAACGCGGATGGCATGCTGGCAGCCTCTAACCAGAGGCTTTTGCAGGAAATGGCGGACTTCCTTCCAGAACTCGGTTCAGAGCCAGGGACGCTTTAAGGCTGTTCTAGGAGAAGCCAAGCTGGTTGCGCAGGACATCATGGAGTCCACCATGGCCCACATCGATACCTCTGCCCGGGCCATCTGCATCGCCACAGACATGAGAAGGACGGCCTGGCTTCAGAAATGTAACCCCGATGTCCAGGAACGCATATTGGACCTTCCATTCAAGGGTAGTGACCTCTTCCACTCTACCACTGACGAGGAATTGGATAAAAAAAAAGACAGCTCGCAAACTGCAAAGTCTTTATCCTAACGAAGGCCACGCCCAAGGCATACCCCCAGTCACATTAACGCTCCGACAGGGGGCGGTCGTTCAGCGGGTTCCGGGGGCTTCCAGGAACAGAGGTCGAGACAACCTGACCGCTCACCCCGTCAGCACTGGCACAAACCACAAAAATGACAGGACAAAGGCTTCTTCCAGTCCCCCCTCCTCGGCAGCAGCCTCAGAAGGAAAGAAAGCATGACTCGTTCCTTCGGGTCCATGTGTCTCCAGTAGGGGGCAGGCTTGCCTTTCACGTGCAATTTTGGCGCCAGAACTTCACGGACCCCTGGATCCTCTCTGTAGATTCCTCGGGGTACCGCCTACTGGTCCCCTCCCCTCTCCTCCTTCCTCCCCTCCCACAGATTGGGACAGCAACTCTGTTGGCGGAGATCCGGTTGCTCGTCGAGAGCCAGGCAGTGGAAGAAGTCCAAGCCTCCCAGAGAGGATTAGGCTTTTATTCCAGGATTTCCGCCATACAAAAGAAGAACCAGGCTGGCCTGAGAGTTGTGTTGGACCTATCCACCCTCAACCTCTTCCCTCCCTCTTCAGAAATTCAAGATGGTAACGCCAGCACTCATTGCGGAGACACTAGACAGGGGAGACTGGATGTGCTCCCTGGATCTGAAGGATGCCTATCTACACGTCCCGATTTGGCAGACACACAGCTCCTTCCTGCGCTTCAGGATCATGGGCTGCCATTTCCAGTACAAGGTGCTACCCGTTGGCCTCAACTCGGCCCCCAGGGTATTTACCAGACTCATGAAGGCGGTGGCAGCCCTCCTCAGGGCCCAGGACCACCATGTCTACCCATACCTGGACGACTGGCTCGTCCGGACGAGATCTCAGGAGGGGGTTACCCACACTTCCTGCACACTTACGAACACTCTCCAAGACCTTGGGTTTACGATCAACCTCAAGAAGTCGCAGCTGCAGCCCACACAGAGCCTCACCTTCCTGGGTCACATCTGAGATACGAGCTCCAAGAGGGTCTTTCCCTCGGAGGACAGGATTTACGGCCATCAAGAGAGCCACTGTGCACTTCCTTACCCAGAGCAGTGACTTCGGCCTGGTGGTACCAACACTTACTGGGTATCATGGCAGTGGTCCTCCTGGCCATGCCGCACGCAAGACTCGGGATGAGGAGATTACAGCAGCACTTCGCAGCCTCATGGAATCAAGAGAGGGGCTCCCAAGTGACTGAATTTCCAATGTTATTTTTGCCGGGCCATTTGTTTCTAGCCATCTATCAAGTGGGCCCAATAAATTCACTTCTCTCAAGGAGCCATCTTCTTGTAGGGAACTAACCCTAGTAAGGCATGTTTTCACACAAGGTGCTTTAGTTAGTATGGTCGAAGCATGCCGGGTGATATGCCTGCAGCCATCTGCCAAGGGGACCATGCGATTGTTCTAATCTCTGGAGATATGTTTCATGAGCAGGAGAAATGTGGATACTCCTATGTCCCCTCCCCTTTCCTCCATACTGTATGGGCGTCCCTCGCTAGGGACGGGAGGCGGAACCTTTTTCACCAGAAAAAACATCTTCCCTTTTAAATTTAGAGGGGAGCGGTGGCGCCGCCCTGGGAGCATGCGCTCCTTTGACTCTGCCCTCTGGCGCCACTCCTCAGTCCTCTTTTCCGCATCGACTGGAACAGACCGCTTTCACCAGCGCTCCTGGGTTTGACTTTGGTCTTGTAAATTCCACACGCTCTTCCCCGGATACTGTCTTTTTTGTTTTTTGTCTTCTAATCCTAATCAGGTCCTCGGTCCTCTGGCGCCACGCTTCTCCCCGGCGCATGTTGACGTCCTTTGGCATCAGCAGGTGTGCAGCCTGTGAGGGACTCTACCCCACCGTCCGAGCCCCACGATCTTTGCCTCTGCTGCCTTCGCCCCGACCATAGCTGGGAAGGTTGTGTCACGTGCAACGCGCTTACACCGCATGCTCTGAAGAACAGGTTAGCTCGGTGGAAGGAGCTCTTCTAAAAGTTGCCTCCAGAGGACTTGAAGAACTTGGTCAGGCACAAGTCAAGGCCCAAGGTAGGGCCCCTTTTTTCCATCGCACCCCGCTATCAGAGGGACCATTCAGGTTCTCACACCAGCACAGGTACCGAGGCTCATTCAGCTACCAGCCACCAGGCCGAGGGAGTCACTAGATCCTTCCGGAGACAGTGCTGAGGGACCGCAATGTTCTTTTGCCGGGTATCTACCCGAGCGGCTACACCCTACTACCGGACAAATGTCTGAGGGGGCGCCTGTGCACAGCACTAGCGGCGACTCAGCCGAAGGTGCCACGCCTACTAAGCCTCGACCTGAGGTGGAGGGTAGGCCTCAAGCTCCACTGCCAAGAATTCAGGAGGGGGCCGGTCCCAGTGAGCAAGGCACCACGACAGAGGCACGTGGCATGTAGCTCAACAAAATGGCCGCCGCGCCAGACAAGATGGCCGCTCGTCCGACATCATCTCTGTTCGGGGAGCAAGTAGGAGATCGAGTGTCCAGGTGGGCTGGTCTTCACCAGATACCTGGCCTACGGCTTTTCCTTTAGCCTTGCAGGGCAGATATCCCATGCAACCAACAAGGCAGAGTATGCACAAGCCCCAACAGCTGCATGCTACTCCGTCAGTACCACCTGCCACCCCACCAGCCTATGAGGACAGGTTTTTCCCCAAAAATTCCTCCCGCTGATGTGGTCCTCTCAGATGGGCTCCATCCTTTGGGATGTGATTAGGGACATGCTGTCACCAGTCCACCCACCAGTGCCCATAGTCATTTCTCATATGGCTCTGGTCCCTCAGGCCCCAGCGCCGCCCCAGCTGCCAATGCTGGGTTCTTCGATTCCGGCTCCCCTGCCTCCTACAGTTGGGGCGGTTCCACACCAGCCTCCACAGCATCCTCCGGCTCCGGTCTCCACACCTCAGCCGTCGGCTGCCAGCACTCCTCCCCCTGTGCCAGACTAGCCTGCCACCCTGGTGGACACCAATGAGGAGGACCACCACAACACACCATCTTCAGCCAAGGGCTTCCATGATCGACTTTCAGGTTTGGCCGAATACTTGGGGCTCCCACAGCCCGAGGTGGAACAACCTGAGGTGGGGGTCCCGGCCGAGGTCCTCACTCTCTGCCCCTCGGCTAGAAGGGGATCCCGTTGCAGAAGGATGTTGTTGCCTTTTCCAAAAAGGGATGGCTGAAACCCCATTCAGGTCTGCCTACCAACAGGCGCCTCAACGCCAATTACAGGCAATTGGAAGGGGATACACTCTTGTCGGCACATCCTTTTCCACAATCCTCAGTGATTGCTGCGGCCTCCATCTACTTGAAGCTGCAATCTTCCTCGGCCACCTCGTCCTTGGCTCTGCTAGGCAAGGACGAGAAGATCTTGGATGCCAGTACAAAAGCAAGTGGACTAGGTTTTGCCACTGGGCGGGGTCCAAAGAGGTCGATCCTCTCACATGCTCTATCCTTCTCTGCACACCTCGCACACTCAGGAGTGCAAATTGACACATGCTGCACCTATTTGACAGCCATCAGAGCCTAACGGACCTCTGAGGAGGAGTTAGTTTCATCCTCCAACCTGGTGGAGAAAAGACATTTGGCGGGCCTCACCAGACTTTACCTGCCTACCAAGAAGCCACACCTTTAATGGGACCTTAATGTAGTGTTGGGCGCCTTGGCGCACAAACCTTTCGGACCAATGGCGTCTGCGAACATCAGGCTGGTCACCATCAAGACAGCCTGGTGGGTCTTACATCTGCACGCAGGGTCAGCGCAATTTGTGCACTAGTCGCTTCAGAACCTTGCACTAATTTTCACAGAGACAAGGCGATTTCTTAGAACGCAACCTGCGTCCTTGCCTAAAGTGATCTCTTCATTCCATCTAAATGAGGAGATAGTGTTACCTACCTTCTTCGCGGACCCTAAGGAAGATGCTCAGAGGGTTTTGCACTGTCTGGATGTCAGGTGCGCCTTGAAATTCTATCTGGACGGTACCAAGAGCTTCGGCAAATCGGAGGCTCTCTTCATCACCTTCGGGAGGTCAAGGCCAGGATATCGGGCACCTAAGGCCTCTATGGCAAGGTGGATGGTTTCGGCCATCAAGGAGGCCTATGAAGGGCAGCACAAGCCGCTTCCGGCAAACATGCATGTGCATGCTATTACAGACAAAGCCACGGCAGTCGCGTTCAAGAGGCATGTTCCGTGGCAAGTCATCAGCAGGGCGGCCACATGGGCCAACCCTTCGGCCTTCTGCAAACACTACTATTTGGATGCTGGCTCCAGGTCAGACACCGCATTTGGACAGGAAGTACTTAGGGACTTGTTTTCTTAAGGAGGGTCACCTCTCCACGCTGGGGCTACATTCAGTTGTAATAGCCCATACAGTATGGAGGAAAGGGGACAGGAGGTAGGAGTAAATATGTTACTCACCGTAGTTACTAACGTACTCCTAGTCCATAGTCCCCTTTCCTCCATACGTCCCACCATCCTCCCCCCTAATAAAACCAGTGTCATTAGGAAATGGTAATATTGTCGACATGTCAATGGGGATTGAGGAGTGGCGCCGCAGGGCGCAGTCAGGGGTGCGCATGCTCCCAGGGCCGGGCCTCTAAATTTAAAGGGGAAGAAGATTTTTTTTGTTTTGGTGAAAAAGGTTGTTTTCCGTCCCTAAAGAAGGACGCCCATACGTAAAGGGAACTATGGACTAGGATTACGTTAGTCACTACAGTGAGTAATTTATCATTTCTGGCTGTGCTCTGGTCGTTACAAATTGAGTCACTTTGTGGTATAGTAGTACCAGTTTTAACAACTTCTGTTTGTATGGTAGGAGCGGCTTCAGTTCGCTTATTTGGAGCCCGCTTGATGATGGGTAATACTGAGGATAATTACTTCATATTAGAGCACAGCTTCTTTTTAACTAGCATTTTCTGTTTTGTCCTCCACTTCGTTCTCTAATTTTTTGCTGTTGCAATATCACATTGTGTTGTCTTAGTAGCCATATCATTAGCAATAGCAAACGATACGTTTTGTGAGGCAGTTGTGCTAATTTCACTGAAGATTGTCAAATTGCAAAAAAATGTATTAGAAGTATGCTGCGTTTCCGAGTTGGCAATAGGCTGTGTAACCAAATCAATGAAGAGTCCCCCTGCTAATAGCGCAGGAAGCTCTTGATTCTATTAAAGACAAGGAGGCGAGCATTAAGCTTCAACTTCTTTATTTTCCACTCTCCAGCAGTTTCAACAAATATAAGCTTTGTAAACTTTTCCTTTCAAAAATGTAACTTTTTTTTTTTACAAAGAAAACTTCAAGTCCCATCATTCCTGTAGTCCCATAGTCTCTGGCCATGTGACCTAGTCCTTCCTGTGTCCTTCCTCTTCTTTGACTGCTCGAACTGCAATCCTTCTTTAACTGCGTAACTAACTGGTCAACTTGCACTGAACTTCCTGCTTTGTGCTGGATTGGTGTCTCACATTCGAACTTGCGAGCTTGTTCCAGGCAACCTGATCTGATTAGGGCTTTCAGCTGTTCTTTTGCTCATCCCCTAATGCCCGGAAGAAACAAAATGTATGTTAGGGCAGGGAATACACACCCTATTCTGGAAGGAATAGTCATGTTAATTATCAACAATGCATCACATCATTCACTTCATTAATTTGTGTATTCGGGACGGGAATTTAATGCTCGTCTCCTTGTCTTTAATAGAATCAAGAGCTCCCTGCGCTATTAGCAGGGGGAATCTTCATTCTATGTGAAGACGGAGGAGAGCATTAAGCTTGTTCAAAGCTTCGTGCCACCGTATCTGCTATTGTATTTATTGGTCTAAAATAGAACGTCTTGAACGTTGAATCGCTAGCCCAGTCTGCTGCTTTCATGATGTCTTGCAACGCTGTGCCTTGCCCTAATGCTTTTGAGGCCATCGCACCTCTGGCTGAGTGCGCACTGAATTTGGACATGTCAATGCCTGCCAGGTTCAGGATGTCTCTGACCCATCTCACTATAGTGGCTGTTGCTACTCCTCTATGAGGTTTCCTACGCGCCATTAATAGTTGGTTTATTCCTGCCAGCCTCACTTCTGCCGTTCTGTTCTCGTATTCTTTAATACATGTTTCCACGCACCACTTAGGGTGGTCTTGCATATATGGATAACTGATTGTAGAAGAATCTGTTTTTGTCCTTCCGGCTATGTTGAATGTCACTCCCTCGGGCCCATAAGTCTTCCGATTGATCTCTAATGCTTTAACATCTGCTACTCTCCTGCATGATACCATGCACATGAGCATAGCTAGCTTTCCGGACAACTGTGCCAGGGACAGATACCTGTTGTTTGGCCAGTCTGCTAGCAGTCTTAGCACTATGGATACGTCCCATAGTGTGTTGTACCTTGGTTGTGGGGGTTTCCTAAATCTTATCCCTTTCAAGAGCCTTATCACAGCTATCTTTTCTCCTACTGGAGCCCCTACAATCGGCAGATGTCCTGCTGAGATTGCGGACCTATATACTCCTATAGTCCTGTAAGCTTTACCGTCTTGGAGCAGTTCTGCTAAAAAATTTATTATTTCAACTAGAGGGGCAGAAACAGGATGGATATTTCTCCTTCTACACCATGTCGACCACCTATTCCAAGCTGCCTCGTAACTCCTTCTGGTAGAGGGTGCCAGGACTCGGCGATGAGGTTCGCAGCATGTGCCAAAATTCCCAGGAGATTCCAGCTTCTCCTGCTATCCTGCACGCCATCAGCGGCAGTGTCCCCTTCACTCTCAGAGGGTGATATGACCCAGCTGGGCCCGTGAGCAGGCTCGCTTCTTGAGGTAGTAATCTTGGGTAGTCTATTAACAGCTCCATGAGCGTCGGAAACTACACTTGCGATTTCCAGATCGGAGCCACTACTATGAGGCTCGCCGCCTCTCTGCGCACTTTTGCTGGTACCCGGCTCGTCATTATAAATGGCGGGAAGGCATAGAGTACCTGTACTCTCCAGCCCTGCAGGAAAGCATCCGCCTCCGCTGCTGCTGGGTCTAATCTCCAGCTGAAGAATCTCTCTTTCGAGGGGATTGGGTCCTCCGACGTATTCCATATCTTTGACAGTAATCGCCAAAGCTGTGCTGCTTCGGAAAATTTTCGGCGCCTGCGTCCTGCATCGATGACGTCGATGTGCCGTCCCCGAGGACCTCCTCCGACGTCACCCGATGTGATACGTAGGACGCGCAACGCCCGTAGCCTCAGTTCCGTTTTTTCCGCGAACGTGTTCGCTTCGTGAATCTCGGTACGCCTCGACTCTTTGGAGTTTCTGTTGTAATCTTCTCGTTTCTTTGAACCTGTTCGGTTTTGTGAAAAAGCCTGTTCGTGACGATGTCTACCTCATCTTCAACCCCACGTCCGGGCTTAAAAAAATGCGGGGACTGTGGGTCCAAGATGTCGGTAACGGACTCGCACAACGCCTGCCTCTGGTGCCTCGCAGAGGCCCACGTGCCGACTGCCAGTCGCTCACGGCCAAGGCCTTGCGGGAGCGCAGGAAGAAGTTGTCGGTAGGTAGGGTGTCTAAGCCCCGGAAGTCGAGGTCTGCGGGGCTTTCGACGGATGATTCGAGAGGCGACTCTCCGTGTCATCATCGGAGGTCCAGTGGGTCTCCTTCCAGGAGTCGGTCTCGCCACTCCTCTGCCTCTTCGAGGCATTCCCGGAAGCGCCGGCATCGGTCGCCTTTCCCGTCCTCTTCCGAGGACTCCGCCCATCGGCGGGTCGCTTATCCCACCATGCAAGCGACACCGGAGAAATGGGCTTCCTTTTGGAAGAAGATGTTAGCGATTCGAGAATCGCAGGGCACCGGTCCGTCTGCGCCTCGGAGTGGGGTCGGTCGTGATCGGTCGAGAGACACCGCTCGCACGCCTTCGGGCTTGGGTGGTCGGCACGGTTCGTGGGAGAGGTCCCGCTCGGACAAGGGTAACCGTTCTCGCCATGCCCGTTCCAGGTCCCGGTCCTCGACGCGCTCAAGACCACGTGATCCTGTGCAGTCTTCGAGGAAGATGTCGACGCCTGTGGCGCCGAGGTAATCAACGGTCTCTCTCGAGGCTCTGTCTCCGAGGGGGTCGTCGACGCTGTCGGCGCCTAGGTCGTCGTAGGACACGCTCGGAGATCTGGCTTCGAGGCCTGTGTCGACGCCGTCGATGCTGCGGCTCACGTCGACGCCGATTCTCTCCACGCCGGAGCCGATTCATTCGGCGCCCTCGACGCCTTTCGAGGCGGTGGTGTCGGAGGGGCTCCGTGGCACGGGGGAAGCCCTTAGAAAGGCTCTGGCTAAGGTCAGGCATAGCTTTGGTCCCCAGGGGCCTTCCTCTCACCGCCTGGAGTACATTTCAGAGGTTGATGAGGGCTCGGATGAGGGCTTGGTTCCGGATACGGTGCCAGATGAGCTTCTTTCGGGCCATAGCCAATTTGAAGACCTGAGGCAGTCACTGCATGATGCCAGTGGACTGGACACCTCTCCGGAAGTGGAGTTTTGTAGGCCTCAGCCTGGCACTCATGCCGATTTTTCGTACCGGCGCCTTATGTCTCGGGTCACCGAGTACTTGGGATGGTCGGCTCCCCCAGGGGAGTTTGTTCAGGATGATCTTACGGACATCCTCGATCTTGGTCCCCCCACTGACCCGGTACTGCCGTTTCATATGGCTCTGCAGAGAAGGGTGGCGGCGGCTTGGACTGCTCCGGAGAGTCTCCCGGCAGTGGGCAAGTCTTTGTCGCGAGAATACCGTCCAGCGAGTAGCGACCCCTGCTACTTGTCCAGGCACCCAACTCCGGAGAGTTTGGTGCTGCAGGCGGCTACGGCCCTGGCAAAGCAGGCGTCGTATCCTACCATCCCTCCGGATAGGGACAACAAACGTTTTGATGGCTGGGCGAAGAAAGTGTTTTCTTCAGGGGGTATGGCGCTTCAGGCGGCCAACTCTGTATGTGCCTTGTCTAGTTTCACACACACTCTGTGGAACTGTGTTGCATTAGCGGCTGAACATATTCCCGAAGGGGACAAACAGGATGGTTTCCTTGCTATGGTCCAGTATGGCAAGGATGCCATGTGTGAGGCCGTTCATTCGGGTTTGGACATGGCAGATTGTGTCAGCCGGTCCATGGCGGTGAGCACTGTAATACGCAGGTTTGCGTGGTTGCGGAAGTCGGGGTTCGCTCCTGATGTGCAGGCCCGGCTCCTCAACATGCCCTTTGACGGTGAACCTCTTTTTGGCAGCAAGGCTGACGAGAGCCTTGAGAGGTTGCAGACCTCCAAAGCTGCAGCAAAATTGTTGGGCGCTGCAGTTCGACAACCTCTGCCTTTTCGTCCTAGGGGACAACAATGGAGGGGAGGTTCCTTTTGTTATTACTCATCCTTCAGTAAAGCGAGAGGAGGTCTCAGTCAAAGAGGCCACCGTAGGAGTACCAGAGGTAGAAAACAGGGTACTCGAGGTGCCAAAGCCGCTCGGGAAGTTGCCTCTTTGCCCTCAGGCAACGCCGCAGCCGCTACCACTCAGTCATGAGGCCATGTCCCATGGTTCGCCGGTTGGGGGAAGGCTGGCGCAGCATCTTGTAGAGTGGCGTGTCATTACTTCAGATGTGTGGGTTCTGGAGATCATAACCCACGGCTACTGTCTTCCCTTTCGGCAGAGGCCTCACGACAATCCACCTGGGAACCTCTCTTTGAAGAGTCCGGATGCGCTCCTTGCACAGGAAATTCAAGCCCTGCTGGAGAAATGCGCCATAGAACTGGCGCCTGTAGCATAGAGGAACATGGGATGGTATTCCCCTTATTTTTTGATTTTGAAGAAAGACGTGGGGATTGAGACCCATCATGGACTTGCACGATTTGAACAAACTCCTCCGGAAGGACAAGTTCAAGATGGTTACTCTCTCTCAAGTCCTCCAGGCCCTTCAACTTCAGAACTGGTTGGTGTCTCTCGACCTCAAGGACGCTTACTTCCATGTGCCGATCCATCCCAAGCACAAGAAGTACCTGAGGTTCGCGGTTGGCGACTCGCACTTACAGTTTCGGGTCCTGCCGTTCAGATTGACCTCCGCCCCGAGGGTTTTCACCAAGCTCATGGTGGTGGTGGCAGCGCATCTCAGGATAGGGGGATTCACGGCTATCCCTACCTGGATGATTGGTTGATCAGGGGGAGCTCTCCTGAGCAAGTCCTGGATCATCTGTCCGTCACCTGCCACTCCCTTCACAAGCTGGACTTCTCCCTCAATTTAAAGAAGTATCATTTGATGCCAACACAGCAGCTCCAGTACATCGGAGCAGTGCTCGACACATCCCTGGGGCTGTTTTCCCCTCCCCAGGTGAGGGCTCTTCACATTCAGCAGATGGTGCACAAGTTTCAACTTGCCCAGACGCTCCCGGCGTTCGAGTTCTTGAGGTTGCTCGGCCTCATGGCATCCTGCATTCTTCTGGTGCCAGAGGCTCGTCTGCGGATGAGATCTTTGCAGTGGGCACTCAAGATGCAGTGATCGCAATCTTCCGGCAGGATGTCGGACACTGTTCAGGTGCCGCCCTCGGTCGCCCAGGACCTTCTGTGGTGGACCGTCGAAGACAATCTGATGAAGGAAGCTCCGTTTTGGCTTCCCTGGCCGGAGGTGACGATCGTGACGGACGCATCCCTCACGGGATGGGGAGCTCATGCCAACAAGTTGACAGTCAGCCGTCGTTGGTCTCCGTCGGAGTCCAGACTCCATATCAATCTGTTGGAGCTGAGGGCCGTCAGGCTAGCCCTGAAGGCTTTTCTGCCGACTGTGCGAGGAAAGAGTGGTCTGATCCTGACAGACAACACGGTGGTCATGCACTACCTCAACAAAAAGGGGGGGCAGGGTCACTTCCTCTGTGCAGGGAGGCGATGCAGCTCGAGTTCTGGGCCATCCAGCAGGAAGTTTTGATCTCGGCTGTTCATCTGGCCAGATACGACAACGAGACGGCGGACGCTCTGAGCAGGCAGAGCACGATCTCTCACGAGTGGGAGCTGGCTCAGGAGATTCTCCTGGAGATCTTCGCCCTTTGGGTGACCCCTCAAGTGGATCTCTTCGCCTCCATTGTCAACCGGAAGTGTGAAAGGTTCTGCTCGCGGGAATTTCCTCCAAAAGGAGCCTTAGGAGACGCGTTTGTGGTGGAGTGGTCATTCCCACTGCTGTACGCGTTTCCCCCAGTCCCCGTCATCCCGCAAGTACTGCGGAGGTTACGGAGGTTCGGTTCCCGGATGATCCTCATTGCTCCGGCATGGGCCCGGAGGACGTGGTACCCGGACCTTCTCGACTTGTCCATCTGCCCTCCACGTCGTCTTCCCTACCGAGACGATCTGCTCTCACGGGAGGGGGGTCAAGTTCTCCATCCAGAGGTCAGATCCCTCAACCTTCACGCTTGGCTTCTGAAACGTTGAGGTATAAGGATTGGGACCTCCCTGAAGACGTGTTAGAGGTGTTGCTCTCGGCCAGACGGCCGGCAACAAAGTCTCTGTACCGTTGGCGTAAATCCTGCAACTGGTGCAGAGTTAAGAATGTGGATCCTTTTGAATGTGACATTCCCATGGTTCTGTCTTTTTTGCTTTCTTTGGCCCACAGGGGCTTGCAAGTGGGTACCATTAAAGGTTACCTGGCGGCGCTGTCCATATTTAAGCGCTCGTCTGAAGAATGTTCCTATTTTAAGATTCCTTTAATTTCTCAGTTTTTGAAAGGGCTCACTTATGTGTTCCCTCCGTCACCTTTTCTGGTGCCCGGTTGGGATTTGAACCTTGTTCTTAAGTTTCTTATGGGTGCTCCGTTTGAGCCTTTGCATTCTTGCCCTTTGAGACTGTTAACTCTTAAAACTGTGTTTTTGGTTGCGGTCACTTCCGCTCGCAGAGTAAGTGAGTTACAGGCACTTTCAGTTAAGCCACCCTTCACTGTGTTTCATAAGGACAGGGTTGTCCTGCGAGTTCGTCCTTCCTTTCTTCCGAAGGTGGTTTCGGAATTTCATTTGGGCCAGAAGGTTGTTCTTCTGGCATTCTATCCTCCGCCGCTTCCTGGTAAGGAAGAGGAGAGGCTCCATAGGCTTGATCCTAGGAGAGCGTTTAGCTTTTATATTTCACGCATGTCCCGGGTCAGAGTGGACGATCAACTATTCATTGGTTACGCTGGAAAGCGTTTGGGACAAGCTGTGACGAAACAGACTTTGTCTCGTTGGATTATTTTGGATATCTCCGAGTGTTACAGCTTGGTGGGTAAGGACCCACCGGCTGGTTTGCGGGCCCTTTCTACCAGGGGTATGGATGCATCTACTGCCCTACAGAGGGGTGTTCCTATTCGTAACATCTGTGATGCAGCACCTGGGCTTCAGTACATACTTTTGTACATCACTACTCCCTTGATTCCATCCGAGGACAGGATCTGGCCTTCGGCAAGGCAGTCCTTTATTCCGCAATTTGATTGGGCATGCTAATTTTGTGTTCTAAATTCTTTTCCCACCTCCTTGCTTTGGTACTGCTTTGGGAGCCTGTCATAGATATGGAATACGTCAGAGGACCCAATCCCCTCGAAGAACAAGTTACTCTTACCTGTTAACGTTCTTTCGATGGGATGGTCTGACGACGTATTCCATATCGCTCCCTCCCTACCTTCCCCGCTGCAGAATTTCTTATGTGATTGCAGCTTACGTTTCCGCAAGGCCTTGTGTGTCTGACTGGCAGAAGACTGGTGTCACACGTTCTGGAGGAAAAAACTACAACTGAGGCTACGGGCGTCGTGCGTCCTACTTATCACATCGGGTGACGTCGGCCGTCGGAGGAGGTCCTCGGGGACGGCGCATCGACGTCATCGACGCAGGACGCAGAAAATTTTCCGAAGCAGCACAGCTGTGGTGATTACTGTTAAAGATATGGAATACATCATCGGACCATCCCATGGAAAGAACGTTACCAGGTAAGAGTAACTTTTTCTTCTCGGTCAATATCTCTACAAGATCAAAACCACATGATTTTGGAAATTATACAGTTCACCCTAATAGACAACAACTTCTGCTTTGTAGACACCCTCTTTAAACAGATTCAAGGAACTGCCATGGGCACTAAATTTGCACCATTGTATGCTAATTTTTACATGGGTAATTTTGAAACCCAATTTGCATGGCAACATTCAGATTTCACAGATAACAGGATAGTCTTCTGGGGTAGATATATTGATGAGATCATCCTGATTTGGAATGGAACAGAAAAAGAATTGAACGACAACTATACATTTTTGAACAACAATGATTACAACCTTAAATTCACCATCAAATATAGTCAACATGCCATTGATTTTCTAGATCTTCATCTTTACATCCAAGACCAAGTGATCAAAACCACTCTGTATTCAAAAAGCACAGCAGTAAACAGTGTTCTACATGCAACCATTAACCACCCAAGGCATATCATACAAAATATACTGTATGGAGAACTACTTCGAATCAAGAGAAACTGCTCATCTGAGTTGGAATGCACCAAACATCAAGACATCACAATCAAAAAATCGGGGTTACAGCAATCAACATTTGCAACATGTGTTAAAAAAAACTAAAATGAGAACAAGAACAGAATTGCTGAAAGAAAACCCCAAACAAATTCAAAAACAGGACAAATTAAGATTCATTACGACGTTCAGCACAAACAACAAAACCATCAAAAGAATTCTACAGAAAAATTGGAACATTCTACAAACAGATCCAGTAATGTACAAACTTCTAGATAAAATGCCAAACATGGTCTTTCGAAACTGTAGAAACCTCAAAAAAATAAGCTCTCACATTTTGACAACAACAAATATGAGAAAAGCTCAAGTTTAAAGAAGGACAAACAGAAGTATGGCTGACAAAACCAGTGAAAGGAAATTTTTAATGCAACAATTGCTCTATATGTCCACATGTGTAACACCAAAAAGGAATTCATGAAACCAGATGGAAACCATTGAGCAGCTAATCAATTGCAACAGCAGAAATGTAGTTTATGCGATAACATGCATTTGCAAAAAAATATACATTGGCAGCACCATTAGAAAATTGAAAATCAGAATTGGAGAACATCTAAGAGCAATAAGGAACAAAGATTCAAAATCTTCTCTAGCCATACACTTCAACGAGGAACACCCTGGTGGAGATATATCATTAATCCAATGCTATGGAATCGAGAAATTATCGCTCCCAAGAAGAGGGGGCAATTTAGAAACTATGTTACGCAAAATAGATGCATTTTGGATTTACAATATGGATGTGATTTACACAGGTTTGCATGTGGACCAGGAACTACACCATTATTTGTGGCTGTTGTCTAAAAAACAGAACTGGGTAGTGACAATAGATGATGTATAATTATCAGCTATATTTGTTAGTTTATCACCTTCAATGATTGGTGTATTTGACAATCTTTCCTACTTAGGTATTCAGGAACACTAGATGGTCTCCCATGAAGACATCTGTGTACTGATTCATGCCTCCAGGTATAAAATTATGACATACAATAATATTATATACACTATTCTCAAGCGATATTAAAAAATCTTACACACCCCGATTTGACACTCTGATTATATTGGCCAGATAAAACGACAATAGAAAATGACATCTCTTATTTTAACACGTTGACTGATGTGTAATTACTTTGTCAACTATCATTACAAAAATTATCAGTATCAAGTACAATTGAAACCGCATTAGTCATACAGCCTCAAGACGGCGTACGAATCACGTGAGCCTCTCACGTAACCGCAATGTTTGTTTCCCTAAACTTTATTTAGAACAACAAACACGCGCACCAAATATAGCAGCTTCAAACCTGAGGGGAATCGCATAGAAACAGAGGGCAATCGTACCTCACATTAGAAAGAAATCGATCGCATCACAAGGTAAAATATTGAACAAACGTTAGCGAGCATAATCATATACACAGTACTTCTTAAGAACCGTAACAAAACGCACAGGAACAGGCAAATTTACATGCCGTTTTTTATAGTTCCAGCTACGAACACTTGGGTCGAACGAATATACTGAATCCAAACAGCATTTTAAAGTATACCATAGATGATCCAAAACCAACAGCAAATTCATGAGAACCTCTCATGTAAGTCTGCATTTAAGATGTTTAGACACTGTACATGACAACATTGTAAAACCGTTTTATCTGACCCATATTCTCGAATGTTTAAGATGTAGATAATATATATATATATATATATATATATATATATATATATATATATATATATATACATTTCTTTTCTTTTTATGCACAGTGCAATTTGAAAATGAAAGCAAGTTGCGTTAAAAAAGACTACTGTTAAACATTTTGATCAACTCAAACTAGTCACCATACCCCTGAAGAACCATCGTATCATATAGACAGAGAAACACGTGTCGGGATTTGGCTAGACACAAACCAGCAACACGCTGGGTTTAGGACCATTTGTTTTTCAAAAACTAACATCTGTGTGCTTTTTGACTCTAAAATAAGGTGTTGCAATTGAATGATGTGAATTTAATGAAGACAATACTTTGCAAATTAACAATACAGAAGATGATGAATCCAAAAAGAAAAGAATTTGTTTAATCATTTCTTGTTTGCAAAAATATTAAAGGTGGGAGCGCGAAAAATGTCTTGGATCCAAATCCCTTCTATATATATGCAAATTCTGCCCTTCAGTCTTTTGGGCAGGGATTCCAAATTCTCAGCGATCACATATATAATACCTACTAAAATTAGGAACAGCGCATGGAACATCCAATAAGACTGCAACATTTTTTTCATAGTTTCCACTGACTTCCATCTCCCGATCCCTCCATTTCCTCTTTCGTCCCCTCCACTCCCACAGATTGGGACGGCAACTCTTTTGAAGGAAATCCGCTCGCTCTTTGCGAGTCAGGCGGTGGAGGAGGTTCCAGCCTCGCAATGAGGTCTGGGCTTGTATTCCCGGATATTCGCCATTCAGAAAAAGAAGCAGGCTGGGCTGAGAGTTGTTCTAGAACTTTCTTCCTTGTACCTTTCCCTACCTTTTCAAAAGAGACACTGTGTGGGGGAGATTGGATGTGCTCTCTGGATCTGAAGGATGCTTACCTACACGTCCCTATTTGGGAGCCCCATCATTGCTTCCTGAGGGTCAGCATCACAGCCTTTCATTTTCAATACAAGGTCCTCCCGTTTGGTCTCAGTTCGGCCCAGAGGGTCTTTACAAGGCTAATGAACGTGGTAGCAGCTCTGCGCAGGGCTATCACCTTTACCCATGCCTCAATGACTGACTAGTCCAAACAGAGTCACCCGAGGCTGTACAGCGCACAGCTTCATCACCGATGCACATGCTATTCGATCTGGGGTTCTCCATCAACCACAGGAAGTTGCAGTTACTCCCCACTCAGTCCTTAACATTCTTGAGGCTAATTTGGAATACGAGGGCAAAGAGGATCTTTCCCTTGGCAGACTAGATCACAGCAATCGGGAAGGCCACCAGGCATTTCCTCAGGAGACAGGTGACCTCTGACTGTTGGTATCAACACTTGCTTGGAATTATGGAAGCTTGTCTCCTGGATGTGCTACACAGAAGACTCAAAATGAGGAGGCTTCAGCTGCATTTCTCAGCCTCTGGGAATCTGGAGACTGGCTCCCATGCAGGTCTAATCGGCATACTGAAACAATTTCACCCGGACCTGGAGTGGTGTAGTGCAGAGACCAACCTATTGGCGGGCAGACCGTTCTGGTAGTCTTCTCCGGGGCTTACTATTTTTTTTTCCGATACATTTTTATTAGTTTTCAGAAGAACAGATACATAGAAAAGAAAATCCAAGCCCACCCACCCCTCCCATCCCCACTTCCCTGATCCAAGAGTTCAAATGGAGGCCTGGCCACAGCATTGGAAATAGAAGCATAATGAACGTTGCTTTAGCCCAGGTGCCCGGGCAGGTCATCAAACTTGGTACTCAAGCGTGCTTTCCGTCGGATAAATACAGTCACCCACTGAAGTCTTCACAGGTCCGATTCGTCTTGAGGGTTGATTATTCCCAGTCGTTCCATAGCTTTGGGGCATCGGGCCCGGCGGGCTTCCGCTTTTAGATAGGACAGGTAATTGGCCCAGTCTAACAGGAACCGCATATGGAGCCCTTGAATAGAGTATGCGAGCCATTCCATGGCTAGCAATGACCACAGCTTTGCAACCCTCTCGTGCTCCTCCGGAGGGACCTTCGACTTCGACTTCCGGGCCAAAACCAATGCTGCCGCCATGATCAATATAACATAAAGCTTGCGGTCCGCACTAGTGGGCAGGGACTTCAACATCCCATTGAGGCAATTAAGTCCCTCCCTCTATTATGACCGGGCTTGAAGCCCAACACCTGGGCGATCGCTCGCTGGACCTGAGACCAAAAGGGATCGATTTTTGGGCACTCCCACCAAATATGAACCCACTGCGCCACACTCCCTCCAACAAAACCATGATACTTTAGGGTATATTTTATTCTATCTGATTGGGGTTAGGTGCCATCGCAGCATCAGCTTCAGCCAGATCGAAGGTCGGCGCATAGGTGGCTGCAGGCATGAATTGTGGGTTGCCATGTACGGGCGTGTACGGGGATGGGAAAGTGTTAATATGCGCCCTTTTAACGGCTTGATCCCAGGCATCCTCTGTGGTGGATGTTATACCACTGCAGTACATCCTGACCGGTTGGTCCTGCCTCGGCAGCCACAGTACCCCCTCTAGGTCCCTACCCACCACCGCCCTGTCTATCTGCCTCCACACTTTCCCCCTATCATTTCTTTCCCAATCTCTTATGACCCTGATCTGTGCTGCTAGATAATATATCTTAAAGTCCGGCTTCCCCACTCCCCCACCGTTCAGGCAGAGCTTTCATAAGGGAAACCGCCACCCTCGGGCGCTCCCAGTTCCAGATGAAGCGGGAGGTTATTCTTTGTAGGGCCCTAAAGAAGGACATCGAAATTCGGACGGGGAGGGCAGAGAAATGGTAAAGTAGCAGGGGCAGGATTGGCATCTTTAAAGCGTTGATGCTGTCCAGCCACGAGATATCTAGGGGGCCCCAATCCACCAGTTTCGATTTCACTTTCTGGAGAAGTGGTGGATAGTTTATCGTGTATAGATACCCCAAGGTCCTGGTCAAATGGATACCCAGATACTTTAGAAAAGTGTCCACCCACCTGTAGCTATAGGCTTTCCTGAGGTCCTGGACCGCGCTTGCTTCTAGGGTAAGAGGGAGCGCCTCAGATTTGTGAGTATTGACTTTTAGCCCTGCTACCCAGCCAAACCTATCCAGTTCTCTCGCCAGTGCCTGCAAGGAGGTGATCGGACGGGTCAGGTACAGTATCATGTCGTTCGCAAAGGCAGCGATCTTGTGGACCTCGCCTCCGAACTGAACACCCTCTATATCTACGGCCATTTGCACTGTCTCCAAGAACGGTTCCAGGTGAAGGGCATAGAGGAGCGATGATAACTGGCAGCCCTGCTTTGTGTCCCTACCCACTTTGACCGGGGCTGATATTTGGCCATTGATTGCCAACCGTATCACGGGGTAGTTTGCTTTTACTCGTGCCAGGAAGCCTGGGCCAAACCCCATTCCCCTCATAGCCGCAAATAGGAAACCCCACTCTACCCGATCAAAAGCCTTCTCGCCATCGATCGCCAAGAGAAGGGCTGGGATATTCTTTTTCTGAGTCTTTTCAATCAAATGGGCCAATTTTCTAACATTGTCCGATGTTTGCCTGCCTCTAATAAAACCCGCCTGATCACTGTGAATCAATGTGGGGAGGATCGCATCAATACGATTAGCTAGGACCTTGGTATGGATTTTGGCATCCACATTTACTAAAGCTATTGGACGGTAGGATGCGCAGTCAGTCGGATCTTTGCCTTTCTTATGAATAAGGATGACCTTAGCTTCATTCATGGAGTTAGGGAGATAACCTGTGGTCCCAATACAGTTGAACAATTTGGTAAGGATGGGAATTAACACTTAACTCTGTGTGTCTTGTAAAATTCAGACACAAACCCATCGGGGCCCGGGGCTTTACTGGACGGTAGGTTTTTAATCACCCTCTTGACTTTGTCAGTGGTGATCTCAGTTTTCAGGGCATCCCTATCTTCCTGCGGGACCTGTCGGCCCTCCACCCCTTGTAGGTATGCCTCCTGCTCCACGCTTGATGGTTCATCAGACTTATAGAAGGCCGTGTAGAATTTCCAAAATTCTCCTTCAATATCTGGGTTCTTGGTAAGTAGAGCCCCCTCCCTCCCCTTTAATTTTTAATATTGTTTTGTCGCCAGCCTCCTTCCATAACTTTCTGGCAAGCAAGCGGTCCGCCTTGTTGCCCTTAATATAAAACTTTTGACGCAACCGGAGGAGGTTGCGTTCAGCCGCTCTGGTTTGTATTAAGCTGACCTCTCACAGCTCTAAATTCCTTTTTAGTGGCTGCCGACAGCCCACCGCCCATACGAGCCATCACTTCCTTAAGTCTATCTTCTAGATGCTGCTCCTCAAGTCTCAGCTCCTGTTCCCTTCTGGCTTTAATTGCTATGATCTTACCCCTTATTGTAGCGTTAAGGGCATACCACCAAATCTGAGGGGTGGTATCCTACAAGTTATTGTGACTGGTATACTCTACCACCTCCTCCTCTACTTTCCTAATGAGGATAGGGTCCTTAAACAGCGAGGCTGGATACCTCCATTTCCAAATTCCTGGGGGCCCCTTCGATCTAGTTAGTGAGAGAGTGAGTGGGGCATGGTCTCCGAGGGCAATTGACCCTACCTCCAGAGCCATGGCTCTTCCTATCAGTGGTTTTGATACCCACACATAGTCTATCCTTGAGTGTGACCTGTGTGCATGTGAATAGAAAGTATATCCCACCGCATCACCATAGAGTTCCCGCCATACGTCCACTAGAGCCAGATCGCGCATCTTCTGTACCTGGTCCCTTGATGGTCCCTTCTGTGCTTCCCATGGGGTGGAGCTCCTATCGTTGGAGGGGTCCCAAGCGAAATTAAAGTCGCCCAGGAGGAGGATGTTCGCCTTGGCAATTTCCCTAGGCGGGTTAGAATGCTTTGTATATAGGCGTCCTGGCCTTCATTGGGAGCATATAGTGTTGCTACCGTTGAGGACTCAAACTTTCCCTCAAGTATCACCGCTAGGTACCTTCCCTGGGTATCTTTTTGCGTATCCCTCACGGACAGATCGAACCCATCCCTCAATACAATCAAAACTCCCCCCTTCTTGCTTGCTTGTGTGGCCTGGATTAATCGTGAGTATCCGCGAAATCTTATCCTATGGGTGTCCCTAGTATGGACATGAGTCTCCTGAAGGGCAACCACATGGGGCTGATCCCGCCTGAGAAACCTCTCTACCTTTTTCCTCTTAACCTGGGAGTTGAGCCCATTGACGTTTAATGAAAGCAACTTTAGTGCCTCTGTACTAGTCATGTAGTGAATTTATAAAAAGCCTTGTTGACCAACTAGGACCCCCCGTGCATTGCGCCGTTTGCCCCTTGAAAATTGCACTCTGTGCGAGGACCATGGATTGTGCCCTCAAGATCTGAACCTTGGATCTTTTTTCAGTCCCTCCCCTCTCCCCCCTTACCTCGCACCCTCCCACCCCCTTACAGGCGAGACCGGCTAGCACCTAGCTCCCCTCGTGATTCCCCCACGAGAGCCGGACCCAAAATTAAACCTAGGAACTTCCCTTGCAGGATTTCCCAATCCCATTCCAAGACCCCCCCTCTGCTCCCTCCCTGCTGCCCTTCTCAACTTTAGTGAACTGCCCACCCCCAATGTACTGAACTTCTATAACTGGCGTACTCCCCGGACTCAACTTCGGGAGCTCACTCCACCTCTCGGTTCCTGATTGAGTCTGATGGGGTGCTAGCGGACCCTGATGGAGCCTCCACCGACCCGTCGTTGGAGGCCTTCCTAAAATCTGGGCCCGAGGCTCTCTTCCTTCCTCTCTTGGGCTTAATGGTGGACCAATCCCACTGTCTGCGCCCACCGGTTGCGCCTCTGCCCCCACCGGGGGATGCGGGACCTGCTCCTCCAGGCCCAGCAAGGCCAAACCCTGATCGCAGGTAGTAATCTTATGGTGGGTCCCCTGCCAAGCGAAGGACAAACCAAACGGGTGGGCCCATCTGTAGCGAATTTGCTGCGAGCGCATAAAGGACAGGACCGGACCCATCCGTCTACTTTTGATTAGCATGATCCTCGCCAAGTCTTGGTAAAGAAAAATGTCATGGCTATTGTAGGTGATGTGTGAGGCCTTTCTCGCCTTCTCCAAAATCTTCTCCTTTACCGCATAGTTATGGAAAGCCACCAACACATCACGTGGTCTGGATCCTGGCTCCATTCTACGTGGACCTACCCGGTGGACTCTGTCGCATTGCATATCAGTGTCCAAGTCCGAGTTGAGCAGATCCACAAATATCTCTTTTAATGTTGGGGACAGCTCCTGGTCTGAGATGGCCTCTGGCAGTGATTTTACCCTAATGTTCGCCCTTCTAGACCTATTCTCAAGGTCCTCAGCTTGTAGTTCCAGATTTTGTGTAGCCACTGCCAGGGTTTCAAGGAGGTTGTCCACTTTTCTAGCATCTTCAGACAGCTCTTGGATGGCACGCTCATTAATGTCCACCCTTTCTTCCACTTTGTTAATGTCTCTTTTGATTTCCCGTAGGCCTTGTGCCAGATCTTCTCGCAGCTTGTCCATCTGGGTCTGCACCGCTGCTGTGATTTTCTCCACCAGCTCACCCATAAACTATTTTAGCATAGCGTGAGATCGGCCTTTCTAGATCTTCGTGGAAGAGCGAATCGCCCACAGAACTTCTGCGGAGAATCTGTATTCACGGAGTAAGAAACTGCGCCCAGTCCACTGTGCCAGTCTAATCCTCTCATGGGGGACGCACCCCCCTCCCCACACCGATGGGCCCGCTTGTTATGCTATGCCGCCGGGGGGGCGCACCCTGCCAACTCCCGCGGGCCGAAACGAAAATGTCATCCCTCACCCCGACCCCCCTGGGGCCGCCTCCGTACCTCCAATGGAGTCCCCGCTCTTTGATGGATGCCGGGCCGGGTCCTCCACGCCCCCTCCTTATCTGGCCTCGAGGGGGGCCGTCAGCTGCTCAGCGGGCCCGCACCGGGAGCCCGCCAGAGAAGCTCCAGGCGCTCGGCCGCACCTCCGCCTTCCTCTCCCGCCGGGCAGGGCCTCAGCCCCGGGCGGCTGCGCCACCACCAGCCCCCACGTCGCCGGCCGCACCTCTCCTGGGGGGCCCATCTCGCACCGGTTGCCGGGGAGGACTGAGACTGGGGTGGGCGGGTGTTGCATTGGCAGGTCGGGAGCCCGGGGCGCTGCATCCACTCCCCTACGTGGCCATCTTGGAATCACAGGGCTTACTATCATCACAGACTCGTCCCTATTGGGATGGGGGTCTACGCTGCACAACTACAGTGTCATCGGAGTATGGTCCTGACAGGAACAGCTGGAGCACATCATCTGGCTCGAGATGATGGCCATCTGGCTGGCCCTAAAAGCGTTCCTCCCCATGGTCAACAGCAAGTCTGGCTGCATCCAGACAGCTCCACTTGCATGTATTACATTAACAAGCAGGGTGGTACCAGGTACCCTCACCTCTGCCGGCTCTCCATCGACATTTGGGAATGGGCCCAGTCGAACAACTTTCACTTATAAGCTGTCCACCTGCCGGGGGCGTCCAACTTGGAGGCAGAACAGGCTCAGCAGGCTGGGGAATGACAATTACGAGTGGCAGATGAATGAAGAGGTCCCGAGGGGGATCTGCCACACATGGGGTCACCTTCAGGTAGACTTATTCGCCATCATGAACAACAGGTGGTGCCCTCAGTTTGCTTCCTGCTGCGGCAAGGCAGGGTTCTCTGCGGGACACGTTGCAGATCCCGTGGCACAGCATGATCATGTATGCATTTTCCTACCACTCCACTGATTCATAGGGTCATCTGCAAGGTCAGGGAGTCACGGAACCTTTGATTTATGCTGATAGCGCCATGGTGGCCGGCAAGACCCTGGTTCTCGGAGCTCCTGCTCCCTGGACGATGTGTTATCCTTCTATGCACATCTAGCTCACTCATGTGTTCAGGTAGACGCCTGCCGTTCGTGTATGGCGGCGTTGGGGGCCTGCAAGTATGCCAGAGAGGACATCTTCTCCTCTTCCAATCCAGTGGTAATAAGACACTTAGTGGGTCTGACCAGATTATATCATCTGGTCACACAACCAAATCCTGTCTGGGACCTTAACTTGATGCTGGGGGCGCCCTGATACACAAGCCTTTTGAACCCATGCCGTCAGCAGACATCAGGGTAGTTACTATTAAGACTGCCCTTATGGTTGGCCTTACTTCAGCACGCTTGATCAGCAAGATTCAGGTCTTGGTGGTTTCAGAGCCCTATACCACTTTTCACCGGGACAAGGTGGTTCTCAGGACGCATCCTGCCTTTCTCCCTAAGGTTGTTTCTTCCTTTCACATTAACAAGGAGATAGTGCTGGGGGGCGTGGCCAAGCAGCCATGCAGTAGGCTGCGATTCCTTGGAGCTCCGTGATCCGACTTATTGATTAGAAGCAAAACGCATGTGTTGACGGCCGATTCCAGCGGGAAAAAGATACGGTATCTGTGTGAATACTTCAGGCAGCAGATGAGCGTATCGGCGAGAGAAAGTGGACACAGCAGATTGAATTAGGCCACTTTATGTCCTGATCCGGAAGCGGCGCAATCGAAACTAAGATGGCAGCTTGCCAACACAAAAGGACCCCCGGCGGCACTTGAAATTGGGTGCCAGGCGGGCAGTGAGTGGACTGCTGGTGTGCAGCGGCGGATGAAATAGTGAGTGGCCGACTACCGGAGAGAAGCCCACGAATAGCCCGAGGGGGATGTACACAGCGTTGGGCCACTGGGCCATGAGATAGGCGGCACGGCCTTGGTGCTCCCACTAGACCGGGACGATGTATACATGAAACGGACAAGAAGACTGACAGCGTTCCCACAGTAAGATGGAAGCGTCGAGCACACAGGGATTACATCCCGAATCCGCACCGAGGAGTGGATGAGCAAATACGGACACAATAAGTGGCGACGAGTCCTGTACGCCCGAAACAAAATGGCGACTGATCCTGAACAAAGGTTTACACTGGTGGACTGTGAAGCGGCCTTGTAAGGTCTGGGACGCAGCAAATGGTAATATGCATCTTGTATGTACCATCGGCCTTTGATGGGTGCAAAGACCATGAAGAAGCACCGGAGATGCTGATGACGGCACCCTGCTGATGACTGGCACGGACGTGGAGAGGTGATTGTGACGCGGAAAAGTTACAATCTACCTGAATAACAATTTTGTGTGTAACAATTGGTGTAGGCTGATATACAGAGACTCCAACGACTCGAACAACAACTAAGCGGCACCGGGCCGGAGTCAGACACGTGGATAAGGTTGCACCATGTCGGTGAAAAGTTTGAGAGCCAAGACCAAACAACCTACAATGGAGGTCTTCGCGAAAGCGCAGAAGACCCCCACAACATCGGAGCGCGTCCACAACTTCTACTGAAGAAGCCCCAGAAGGAGATGAGCACCAAATCCTGGAGGCTATATCGGAGCTGAGCACCAAGTGGGGCGCGGCAATGGCGGATTTGCGGACAGCCCTGGAAGGCAAAATTGATGCGGTCGGGACTGAACTTACCCTGTTACGACAAGAGGTCAGGGGTCTGGTGGAGAGAACGAGTGGGCTGGGGAGTGCCGTAAAGACCAATACTGATGTCAGCACAACTAATGCAAAGGAAGTTCATGTGCTCAAACAGCAGGTTGCTAACCTCGAAAATCGGGTGGAAGAAGCTGAGGGAAGAGCGAGGAGAAATAATATACGGATGGTCGGCCTGCCGGAGGGGGAGGAGGGTCAAGACCCTACAAACTACGTGGAAAACATGATCCTACAAGAAATAGGAGCAGATAAGCTTTCGCAAGGATTCACGGTGGAGCGGGCGCACCGAGCCTTGATGAGGAAACCGCGACCTGGTGCTCTGCCGCGACCTATCAACGCGAGGATCTTGAACTACAGAGATAGGGAGAAGATCCTAGAATATTTTCGTAAAGGTGGGACGATACAGAGAGCATCTGCCAACATTACAGCATACCCGGACTATACGATGCTGGTGTAGAGACTGAGATACAGCTACGTGGCCGTCAAGAGGAGGCTGCGAGCAGCAGACATTAAGTACATGCTCCTGTATCCGGCAAAGCTGAAGGTGCTACATAAGGGCAGAATGCTCTTTTATGACACTCCCGAAGAGGTGGTAACGTGGCTGGATCTGCAGGGTTGCCTGGAACAAGAAGTGGACCATGACCGGCAGGAACAGGACGGCTAAAAAAACTGGTGCCGCGGACATTGGGGGTACTGGATTATACCGGGAAACGAGATTAGTTGAACACTGGATAGCATTCGGGCCCTGTGCCCGTCATGGACTGGAATATAGTAGGTAAATTGTAATTGGAAGCAGCATAAAGTTAACACAATGCTTAATACATTTGGGAATAGGAGCAATAGGATGGAGGCACCTCACCCCCGAAATACTAATAGTTAAGTGGCCATTAGGGCGACTTTACCCTACTGAGACCAGAGCATAAGTTTGTGCTGGACGGGGCTAGATGTGGGGGTGCCTGAGATCCAGGGATGGAGCTAGGCAACAGTTGGGGGGGGGGGGGGTGTTGTTGGGGAGGGGTTGGGTTGGGGGAGGGAAGGGAGGTGGGAAGTTTGGGTTGTACATAGTTTTGGGGAGTTTAAGTTTAAATATGAGCCTACATGGAAGAGTTGAAGGGTTGTATCTGCATAGCATGACCGGGAGGGTTTGGTTGGGAATGAGGGAGGCAGATATCAGAGCGCTATGGGAGATCTCAGGATAGTGACGTGGAATGTCAGGGGACTTAACAGTTATATGAAGAGGAATAAAGTCATGCTGTATTTGAAAAGGCAAAAGATAGATGTTGCACTGTTGCAGGAGACGCATTTGACGCGGGAGAAACTGGAGCTAGTTGGGGGAAAAAATGGAAAGGGATTGTGGTGGGTTCGTCGTACTCTGCTTATGCCAGGGGAGTGCTTGGCTGGGTAGCACCTCATGTCCCGTTTCAGCTACTGCAGGAAATGGTGGAAACTGACGGGAGGATGGTTATATTGAGAGGGCTGTTGGAGAATAAAGAAGTATGTATCGTGAATACGTATGCCCCTAACCATAACACAGAGGCATACTTCAGGACTCTGTGCACTAACCTTAGTATGTGTGTGGGAAGCGTGGTTATTTGGGGCTGGGATTTCAATTGTGTAATGAACCCCAAAGTGGATAGATCTGACAACAGGATTGATAGGCCCACCCCAGCGGCCAAAGCATTGCAGGTGTTACTAGATGATTTCGGCTTGGTAGACGTATGGAGAACGAAACATCCCAATGATAAGCAATATTCGCATTATTCTGCCCCGCAGCAGCTACACACGAGACTGGACTATGTCTTTGCTACGCCGAATGTGGTGGCAGAGAGCACTCAAATAGAATACAAGGCGAGGGTCCTCTCGGATCACTCGCCCCTGATCCTTGGGTGGCAATACTGCCCCCCGAGGGCGTGGATCCCGACGTGGCGCCTCCGAGCGGAGGCACTCAAAGATCCGGTCTTTCGTGAGGACATAAGGGATGAGATCATTAACTATTTTGAGACGAATACTGGTAGTGTTGACTCGCCGGGTACACTATGGGAAGCTTTTAAGGTGGTGATGCGGGGGGGCAGCCATAGCTAAGTCAAAGGACCTGCAAGGTGGGGTTCTGGCTGACCTACAAAGAGTTGAAGATGAACTAGAAAGGACATTAGAATGTGACAGTGTGGACACTGAGCTAGCACTTAAACTACACCAGCAATGTGCAGGACATTGAGAAAGGCTCTGTAACCTCAATTATAAAAAGTATGTAGAAAGACAGCACGCGGGTGGGGATAAAACGGGTAGACTTTTAGCGTGGCTGTACAAGAGTGAGACCCCTAGACCTCCGATTAGGACAATAGTTAGAAAAGATGGCGATGTAGTGGACATTCAAGAAGGAGTTAACAGGGAATTTGCTGATTATTATAGGGTGCTATACGGTGACGAGGAGGGGAGTAGTTAAGAGGAGATAACCGAAACACTAGAAGATATAGGATTACCTAAGATAAGTGATGAGGAGAGAGAAGAGCTTGATGCACCAATTACCCTGGAGGAGCTGAGGGAGGTTGTGAAGCAGTTGCCCACCAGTAAGACCCCAGGAGCAGACGGGTTCCCTAGTGAATTTTACAAAGTATATAGAGAAGTGCTACCCCTATTGCTAGACATGCTTAACGAAGCGTTTGAGATAGGAAGGTTGCCGGAGTCACTCAGAGAGGCGATCATAATACCGCTTCCTAAGCCCAACAAACCGGGGTATAGCTGTAGCTCCTACAGGCCTTTGTCGATGCTGAACCAGGACAGCAAGAGACGGACGGCTGTCCTGGCAAACAGATTGCGGAGAGTAATTAGTAAATTAATCCACCCGGATCAAACGGCTATGTCCCAAACAGGAACATAACCCATAATCATAGGAGACTCCACCGTGTGATCGAATGGGCAGATAGAAATGAAGGCGAAATGGCGATTGTATCCCTAGACGCAGTTAAAGCTTTTGACTCCGTTAAGTGGCCATGGCTGCAGGCAGCCCTGGGAGGTTACGGAGTAGGGCCGGGTTATATCAGGTGGGCGAAAATGCTATACAGCGAGCCGTTAGCCAGAGTTCGAACGGGATTGGTGATATCCAAGAGATGGCAGCTTGGTAGAGGTACCAGGCAGGGGTGCCCCTGGTCCCCGATGCTTTACATCCTAGCCCTAGAGCCCCTAGCAATATACCTCAGGCAACAATATGATATGATAGGTATTGAGGTTGGGGAGGAGCGGCATCTAATATCCTTATATGCGGATGATTTATTATTATACTTGAAATACCCAGAAGAGAATCTTCAATATATCCTTGAAGTGATGGAGAAATATGCGGGGTTGTCCGGCATAGCGGTAAATCCTCAAAAATCCAGTTTATTCCCCCTAGGTAGCTATAAGGGGACCCCGGAGGAAAGGTTGCCGGAGTTAGATACCCTGGGTGATTGGTTCTTTCTGTTACCTTGGCATAGATGTGTATCACACCGCAGAAGAGGAACATAAGCACAACACCGTGGTAGCTGTTGAGAAAATCCTAAATGCATGAAGGTTTGGGAGAAGTTGCCCCTAGCTATGATGGGACGGGGGGCAATGCTTAAGAGGGTGGTCCTACCTAGGCTTTTACATTATTTTAACAATATCCCATATATGATGCCCAAGAAGTTCTTCGCTAAACTGAATAGTGTGTGCAGGGACTTCCTATGGCATGGTACCCGGAATAGAGTAGCGCTATGGAAGTTGCAGAACTTCTATGAAAAGGGCGGTATCAGGCTGCCCAATTTTGAGGTCTACTACATATCAAGTCAATTACAATATGTGGCCAATTGGCTCTCCGACGAAGTGACCCCTGAACATAGGTTGTTTGGGCGGGTGTGTACCCCATTTTACTTAAGGGAAATGATATGGTTGCCTGAAACAGATATGAAGGAGAGCCGTAAGATGATGATGTTGGGGTGGAAAATGTGGCGTCGAGCGTGTCGGATGATGAAGGACCCATTCCCGTGCTCCCCGCAAGTACCGCTGGTCGCATTAGCAGGAGGGGGACAAGCAGCTGAGGGTGATTATCAGAACCTACTGGGAATCGGTGGGACTGGTAACGTTAGGGGACATCTGGCAAGAGGGGACCATTCGAGATTTCAAAGAACTTGGGGAGGAGGTGGGATTGCACACTGGCCAATATGTTGCATACCATAGGATGGTCCAGAAGATTCGGAAAACGTGGCCTGAAATAGTGTTAGCAGAGGAACCAGATGCTACTGTGGGGGTAATATACGACATATCGGAAGGGGGGCATGAGATTTCTAGATTGTATGAGATGGTGATGACCAAGGTGGGGAAGGAATTGACACATTTGAGACTTGATTGGGAGGAGGAGGTGGGGGCCCCGATGGGAGATGGGATGTGGGAACGCACCCTGGGATATCACAAAAAAGTGTCAAGAAACGCCAGACTTAAACAAATACAGCTGTACATAGCGCATAGGGCATACATGACCCCTCTGAAGATATCCAAGTTCCGGAACGGAGGGCGACAGGTGTGCCCTAAGTGCGACATGGAAAATGCTGACATGACACACATGTTTTGGTCATGCCCAGTAATCGAAGGTTTCTGGGGTGAAGTGGCACAAAAATTACCGACAAAAGGGGTCACACTTGTCATAGATACGGCTTGGGCCTGCTTGCTGGGAGGGTTCCCCAGACCACGGAAACTTAAGCATGTTGAGAAACTGAGAAACTTGGCATATGTGTTAGCAAAACGGAGGATCGCCATGGGATGGAAGAAGTGTCACAAGCCACGGGTGGAGGTATGGTGGAGGGAGTTACAGAAATGGACGGAGGCTGAAACGGTAGTATGGCAGGCGGCAAGCAGCATGAGTGGGGAGAAAGAAGTAGGTACCTTGATGGTATGGAAACTATTAATAGCGGAACTGTTCGGATCTATATCAGACCCGATTGAATCCGAAGATAATGAGACCCAGCTACATGTAGCAGATACTGAACAAGAAGTACAAATAGGCTCACAATGGAGGGCGGGACTTGGGGAGCAGTGGCAAACTGGAAATAGAAATGGTGTTTACTAAAATTGTTGTAAATTACACTGCGTGTTGGGTTTGTTTGTATTGTTGTTTGGTTTGAATAAAATTAATAAACTATTAAAAAAAAAAAAAAAGGAGATAGTGCTCCCAACATTCTTTGCAGACCCAAAGGATGAGGCTCAAAAGGTTTTGCACTGTTTGGATGTCGGGCGTGCTGTAAGTTTCTATCTGGACAGGACAAAGGGCTTACGTAAATCGGATGCACTGTTCATCACTTTTGGCGGATCAAAACCAGTCTGTCAAGCCTTCAAGGCTTCCATAGCAAGGTGACTGGTGATTGCCATCAAGGAGGCATATGAGGGGCTGCACAGGCCTTTGCCAGCAAACCTGCATGCCTACGCCATCAGAGCTGAGGCCACGGCGGTGGCGTTCCAGAGACATGTCCCATGGCAGACGATCAGCAAGGCGGCGACTTGGGCTTCCCCATCAGCCTTTTGCAAACACTACTGCTTGGATGCCAGCACCAGATTGGACACAGCATTTGGTCTGGCAGTTTTGAAGAACTTGTTTTCTTAGAGGGGCAACTCTTCTCCCCTGGGCTGCATTCAGTTGTAATCGCCCATACAGTATGGAGGAAAGGGGACGGGACCTAGGAGTAGTTATAAATTACTCAATTTAGTGATTAACATACTCCTAATCCATGGTCCCCTTTACTCCATACGTCTCGCTGTCCTCCCCCGTAACAATCAGTGTCGTTAGGCAATCATAATATTGGCAATGCGTCAAAGTGGACTGAGTAGCGCGGGGGATGGGGGGTGGCGTCAGGAGAGCGCATGCACCCAATGCTGTGCCCCTGCACACATCTATATTTAAAGGGGAAGACAATTTTCTCTGACGAAAAAGGTTCTGTTTCCCGTCCTTAGCAAGGGACGCCTATACAGTATGGAGGAAAGGGCACTATGGACTAGGAATACGTTAGTCACTACGGTGAGTAACTTATAATTTCTAAGCAGGAGGAAAGGTTACATTGCCTAGACCCGAAGAGGGTGTTGAGTTATATAGCCAGCACACTTGACAAGCTTTTCGTGGCCTTTTCCTTTACCCTGAAAGGGCCTGCCCATAACCAAGCAGACTTTATCCTGATTGATCATTTTCTGCCTAGATGAATGCTACCAGTCTGCCGAGATGGAATTACCAGCAGGCATCAGGGCCCATTCAACCAGGGGAGTCTCAGCATCCACAGCATTGCAGAGGGGAGTCCCTGTCCGGGACATTTGTTGCGCTACGACATGGTCTTCCCTGCATATCTTTGCAAAGCACTAGAGTCTGGATGTGGCTGGTACTTCTGATGCGCCTTTTGGCAGTATAGTGCTGCAAACTTTCTTGGTATAACTTTCTGCCCGCCTCCTTCATTAACTGCTTTGGGAGTCTTATCAAATGAGGAATCTGCGGGAGAAAGGCAATCCATTGAAGGAAAAATTACTTAACGTAACATTCTTTCTATGGATTCTTCTCCCACAGATTCCTCATCTCCCCTCCCATCCATCCCTGCTGAAAGTCGGTGGTGAAAAGTAAGGCCTTACTTGTACCCCTTAAATATATTGGGGTACCCCCAGATCACACTCACACCAGATTAATAATTCACCGCTCTAGAGAATTAAGGCCATGAGTCTTCATCTTGCAAGGATAACAAATTTTAATCTTTACAAAGTTGAGGATTTGGGGGGAATGGCAAAGGACTCTGCCATTACGACCAGCATTCTGTCTACCTTGGTTGGTTCCTTCAGACTTGATGTCAAGCAGGCAGCTTTATACTCTTCAACTTGGTCACTGGATACCGTCAGAGCTCATCCACAACTGTCAACTGTTGTTCTTGCCATACAAGGGATGCTGCAGTCTCCAAAGTTGCATGGCCAGGTTTACATTTAGAACAATCCTGCTTTAACATACTGCTGCCTCTGCAGGAATACATTGTAGCTCTTACTTAGCATAATTTGCTATGTTATAAACATTCATACATGAATACATCTTACCGCCATTCTCTCAACACTTCGCTCAATAAAATTATATTGGATCTGGTCCAGTAATTGTCATAAAAAACCCTTATTTTTACATATTGTTGCATTGTGTGCATGAGCACATACATTCTACTATGCTTAATCTGCATGGGCTTCTGATGAACAAAAACAGTTGCTCATCCACTTTGTGTGCTCTGCGAGAGCTAGCCTCGGTGACACAATGCCTGTAGTCTACTTTTAGTACAGGCTGCATTCCTTCTGGCAGAGAACCTGCTTTGAGATAAGATAAATACAATGTAACAGTTTTGCAAATATATTCAGCAAAATAATTATTTGCACCTTATATTTCAATCCTAACTATCTTTATTTAGTGACCCTCCTCCCCCCTGGGCTCTTGTAGTGCTTAGAAAACAGTGAACAGAAGTCTTGCCTAATTGTAAAGCTCTTGGGAAACTTGGGAATGAAGGAAAGCACTAGGCTCATTCCCAACATCCCCCCCTTTTGTAGACTTACCCCCTCCCTACATATCTACAACCCATGGAAATATTATTTTTTGAGTTGTGCTTTTTATTGTATAGCAAGGTGTTTTAGATCCCCAATTGATACCATCACCTTAGCACTAATAAGAGACTATAGGAACACATCATTGGAGACTCCATTGACACTAGCAGAAGAGAACCAAGAAGAACACGATCACAGGAACCAGTATTTTTACTGTGGCATCCAGCCATGACGAGACCCCATCAAAGCCAAGCGATAGCCAATCTGTATTCTGAACTCCACCTTCTTTCTTCATTTGAACATCTAGATTGTGCACTGCCTTGATGACGTGGGATAGTGACCCATTCTCAGCATCGTCCGGGTGTAGAAAGGTGCAGCAGCTGTTTGTACCCCAGGAGCCAAAAAAGATGAAAAAGAAAGTCTCTGCTGAGCTAAAAAGCGCCTTGTGGAAGAGTCTTTTGAGACAGTTTGATCTCTTCTTTCTTCCCCACAGTTGAAATCATCCTTTTCCTGGCAGCATACCAGATTATTGTGTGATCTGCAAGCTTCTTTCTGCTTCTTTTGGTGCTAGAGTGACTGTTGGCACCTCCACAGGCATTTCTTCTCCCTTCAGATGTTCTTCCAGAGGAAGAGGCCTCCAACCACAGCATACATATTTCTGTGGACCTGGCAGAGTCTGGGTTTAAACAGATTAACAATGGGGTGGTGCTTCAACGACAGGCCTGGCTCAAATGGACTGACATTCAGCCGGGAGAACAATACTAAGTCATCGACATGCCCTGTAAAGGGGGAGCACTTGTTTGGGGAAAAGATCGATGAAGCCCTGAAAGGGATGAAGGAGGACACGGAAACAGCTAAATCCTTAGGTTCCTTACAGAGTGTGCGCTCTTTTTGCTCCTTTCACCCATTCTGGGGTGCTTTCGGTAATGCACGGTTTGCTTCCACCAGGGACCGTGGTTTCAGTCGGTCTAGTTATTCCTCTCAAGGATATCGAAGGTCGGCCCAGTCGGCGCAGAAGAGTAGGGACCTCCAGGTTCAGCGGAAGCAGGGTTCGCAGTCCTCAGCTTCTAAAGGTAGGTAAGCTAAGCCGCAACAATGACAGCATTCAGGACAATGTACTGGGGGCAGGGTGGTTATGCAGGTGGAGGAAAATAACATCAGATTGTTGGGTATTGGACACAGTGCGTCTAGGCCACTCGGAGTTAGTGTTCCCCTGTTCCCATTCCGCCAGTGTTTGTCATACAGCCACATCTTCAAATCCTGTGGCAGGAAGTGTTTCTTATGCTGGAGAAAGGGGCTATAGAACTGGTGCCGGTGGCAGAGACGGGCCAAGAGGTTTGTTCCTGCTACTTCGTGGTGAAGAAGCCCAACGGCAAGTGGCAGCCCATTCTGGATCTTCAGGCGTTGAACAAGACTCTGCAACGCCTGAAGTTCAAGATGCTCACGCTTCAGGTCATCCGGTCGGTGCATCCAGACAAGATTCTGGCGCCATTGGACCTACAGGACACACATTTTCACATCCCTATGCGTCGACGGCACCGCAAGTTTCTGCGGTTTGTAGTCGGCGAGGAGCACTACCAGTTTTGGGTCCTCCCGTTTGGCTTAAAGTAGTCTCCCAGGACATTCACAAAGTGTCTGGCACCAGTGGCAGCGACAAGAAGGCCATGTTTACCCCTACCTGGACTATTGGTTGGTGAGGGGTTTGTCACCAGGGAGGGCGCAAAACAGTCTTGGAGCTACCATGCAGCTTTTGCAACGACTGGGATTCGCAATCAACTTCTTAAAATCGTTTTTGCTGCCGTCCAAGGAATTGGTGTTTCTGGGGGTGAAGTTTCTCACCCGGCACAATGTGGTGAAACCCTCCGGTGAGTATGTCAAGAAGTTGCAGGAGAATGGAAGGAAGACGCAAGGGTGTTGGTCCGAAGCTACATGTCACTGCTGGGGGCCATGGCTTTATGTATTCCACTGCTGCCAAACTGTTGTCTCTTCATGAGACCGATGCAAGAGTTCCTGTCGGACCTGTGGGCACAGAGTCGCAGATCTTGGTCCGACAAATTGCTGGTCAACGGAAGTCTGGTGGAGGCTCTTCGCTGGTGGACTTTCACAGCCAATCTGGTACGGGGCTTGCGGTTGCTTGAGCCAGAGTTCCAATGTACGATTGTGACAGACGCCTCTCGGGCGGGATTGGGGGCTCATCTCGGCGATTCACAGGTGCAAGGCCTGTGGTCTCGGGAGGAATCTCTGTTCCACATCAATGTGCTCGAGTTGAGAGCAGTACACTGGGCCCTCAAGTAGTTTCTACCACGCATACGCGGTTCAGTGGTGAGGGTGTTGATGGACAATTCCACCACAATGTTTTATCTAAGGAAACGGGGCACACATTCCAGGGTCCTGTCGAAGGAGGCTGAGGACGTTTGGCATTGGGCACAGGCTCACGAGATCAGCATTGTGGCCTATCATCTGGAGTGTTCAATGTTCAGGCAGACATGCTCATCAGGGACCCTGGCCAGCTGCAGGAGTGGAAGCTGAAGGAACAGCAGGTTTCTCTGATCTTCCGGAGATGGGGGCTTCCCCCGTTGGATGATCTGTTTGCAACCATCGAAAACAAGCAGCGTTGGGGGTTCGCCAGCAGAAGGGCTCACCCAGAGTCTCTGGGGGATGCGTTCTCGTTCCCATGGACGGGCCGGTTCGCGTATGCATTTCCCCCATTTCCGCTCATTCAGTGGACCCTCCAGTGGATTCGGAGATACCGATGCCGGGTGATTCTGGTGTTTTTTTTTTTTGGCCCAGCCAGACATGGTTCTCCGATCTCCTTCAATGGTCAATTACGGAGCCGATTCGGTTGGGGGCAGCTCCAGATCTCCTGTCTCAGGACGAGGGCAGAGTGTGGCATCACCATCCGGGCTCTCTCAGCCTGACTGCTTGGCCCCTGACTTCTCCGAGTTCGGCCATTTAGGTACTTCCCGGAACTGTTGTCGAATTTTGGAGGCAGCAAGGGCACCCTTCACGAATATCTCATACGGACGGAAATAGAAAAGGTTTTGCATGTGGTGTAAGGCCCAGCCTGGGGTGGACCCTGTGAACATCTCCCCGGAGCAGGTTCTCCCGTACCTGTTGCATTTGGCTGGGGTGGGCCTCACATTGTCTTCCATTAAGGTGCATTTGGCGGCGATATCGAGGTTCACTCGGAGGCGTCATGCGGCTCCTCTGTGGTTAGTGAAGCATTTTTTGAAGGGGTTATTTCGAACTTTTCCTCCTATGAAGAAGTTTGCACCGGTATGGAGCCTTGATGTGGTATTTTCAGTTCTGATGAAACCGCCCTTTGAGCTTCTTTGAAGTTTCTGTCATGGAAGGTGGCGTTTTTGGTGGCTATTACTTCGGCCAGGTGGATATCTGAGTTGCAGGCATTGGTCGTCGATCCTCCATACTTGAGGTTTCTGAAGGATAAGGTTGTTCTGGCCACTAACCTGCACTTTATCTCCAAAGTGCCAACAGCATTCCACAAACTCATTGTTTTGCCCTTGTTTTTTGCTTCGGCATCTATGCCTGCAGAACGGGCCCTGCATTCTCTGGCTCTTAAGAGGGCGTTAAAGTTTTATTTGAATCGAACTCTGGACTTCAGGAAGTCGAGGTGCCTGTTTGTGGCGTATGGTTCGTCCAGCAAGGGACAAGCTATCTCTAAACAAGGACTCTCCCGTTGGGTGGCTTCTACTATTTCATGGTGCCACTCTAAAGCTGGGAAGCCTTTGAAGACGGCCCCTAAGGCTCACTCGACGAGGTCTACGGCTTCGTCAGCGGCGTAATGCTCAGGGATGTCTCCTGGGCGGTGCTGCATACCTTTACCCGGCATTACAGTCTGGTGCAGCAGCATGGTGATGATGTACAGGTGGGACGTGCAGTCCTACTGCACCTGTTCGAATAAGGTAAGCCCCGCAGCTTCGGGGTGTTTATTTGAACTTTGTCACTTGTTGGATTTGTTGTTTCATATATGTGATTGTTTTGTTCATTGGTTTGCCTTTACACTCTGCCATGCATGATTGGTACTGCTATGTAATCTATTCACAGCATGTGAATTCATGAAAGATCCAATGCTGGAGAAGGGAGTAGTTTCTTACCTGTAACTCCATTTCTCCAGCATTGGTATCTTTCATGGATTCACATGCGCCCATCGGCCGCCCCTGTAGGCAAACCTGGTTTGGGTTCCCCCTACCTTGGAGGTCAAAACCTGAAGGGAAGCTGCGGGAGCGGGGCTATTTATACCCTACGTCCTATTGGTGGGGACTAAAGTACCCAAAAAGGACGTTGATAGGACACTAAAGTGTCAAGGTTTTCCATAGGAAAACGCTATGTTAAAGTGACCGAGGTTTCCCAGCCTGACGGGGAATATTCACAGCATATGAATCTATGAAAGATAACCAATGCTGGAGAAATGGAGTTACAGGTAAGAAACTACTCCCTTATTTATATATTAGAGGCATCTGCATATCAATTTTGTTTTCTACCCCTTTAGTATTCTTCTGATCTTGAACTACCATGATTAAATCTAGTCTATTTCTTGGTTTGTCCCTCCTCACTGCCTCTTGTGGCAGGGACGGGTTTCTCACCACCTCCTCTCCTCGATCGCCTTCTTGCCCTTGCTCTTCATTATTTCTACCACCTTGATCTTCGCCTCCATTTTCCCTTGCTTGTTTTACTTCCTGTCCTAGAACCGTCCATACCCTCTGCCCATCCTCTTTTTCAACACAAAAATGTCTTATCGCCCCAGGGTTAAACCTAAACAAAAAATCTCCTGACTTCCAATCCCCTGTTTTCTGCACGGCTACCCTTATTTCTGGTGATACTTTATCAGGTTCTTGTAACCTGACCAACCTTTCCTTTAATGCTCTTAACTCGTTGTATGTGTCTTCTTGTGGATCCTCTGGGTACGCCAAGGCTATGGGCATATCGGCACTCAATGGGTTATCTAGAGGTGCAAAAGCTCTTGAGCCCCACCCCCCCCCTAGTTGCTAATCCTGATAATCCTGTTGATATGATATGGCATTTATAACTCGCCTATACACAAGTGTTTCAAGGCGCGACGAGGCATGGAAGGGGAAAAGGAGGGAGACGAAGACAACAATCCTACCAGGCCAGGTGACGTTGAGATTGCGCAATTGCAGGAGTGGGAGGGGAAAAGTGCAGAAGGAAAGGCGAGGGGATAGTGCAGTACGTAGGAGAACAGTAATATAAATAAATGGTAAGATAAATAAAGACAAAGAAATAGTGCGGCCAGCAGGTGGCAAGTGCAAGGGTAAGTGCAGCCATCAGGTGTTAAGTGCTAGGCGGGGCTGTAGGGATACAGAACAGTCCCCAAGTGCAGTGGTTGCGAGGGGATAGTGCAGGTGAGTAACTGGTGGGGAGGGACCTCGGCCTGAGATCAGAGGGTAGCCAGGTAACCAGTCAGGAGATGAGCAGGGGAGAGGAAGAGAGAAAGCAGAAGCAAAGAGCAAGGTCTGGAGGTGCTTCTGGAACTGGAGGTGGTTCTCCTCAAAGTTCAGGTGGTCTGGCAGGCTGTTCCAGAGGGAGTCCCCATCAGAAAAAAGAGATCTACCACCAACTCGCTGCTTGGAGAAGCGACTGAGGTGGATGAGCGAGGAGCTTGAGAGCAAAGATATTTAGGAAGAGGTCTTGTGGATAATGCAGAAGGTTTTGAACTTAATCCTCGCTGCCACTAGGAGCCAGTGCAGAGATTTCAGTCCTGGAGAGATACGATCCCTGGGCTTCAGGCCAAGGACCAGTCTCGCAGTCCTGTTTTGGATGAGTTGCAGAGGGTGGAGAGTAGAGGCAGGCAGATTTAGAAAGAGGATGTTGCAGTAGTCCAGCCTAGAGAGAACCAGAGCTCTGAGGACGGTGAGCTTCTGGCATTAAGGAGAGGAAAGGAAGAATACCTCTGACTAGGTGCAGCTGGTAGTGTGACTTCTTAGAGACATCAGATGTGAGGAGAGAAGGAAAGTGTGGAGTTGAAGATGACGCCAAGGTTTTTAGCCTTACGGGTGGGAGCGGGAAGAGGGCCAAGGGAGGCCGGCCAGAGAGTGACAAGAAAGGAGGGAGCAGGTGTGCCGACGAGGAGAATCTCGGTCTTATTGGCATTAAGGCAGATATCATTGGCGGCACACCACTCCTGGATAGCAGAAAGACAGTCGGAGATGAGAGAAGGAGAAGAAGTGGCGGAAGGCAGCCTGAAAATGAGTTGGTTGTCATTCGCATAGCACTGAAAGTTGGGACAGAGAGTGGCAATGTGATGGGTAAGAAGTGCCAGGTATTGGTTGAACAACCAGGGAGAGGGGTTAGACCCCTGGGGAACACCACAGGTAGAGATGGGGATTGAGGCGAGGAAGGACCCAAGTTAGACCTGGGAAGGTCGGTCTGAGAGGTAGGTCGTCAGCCAAGCCAGGGCCTGATCGGTGACACTCTCTCTACCACTGGAGGCTTATAAACTCGTTTTCCTATAGCCTAGTGCAGGTTTAGGTGTTACGGGGTATATCCCCTTACATTGGATCTCTTTTTCTCCTTCCTGATCTTCCAGATCCTCAATTAATTGCCGGAGATCTAGAATCTCTTATCTTTTTTGGGACTTGTTCCCTTCATATTTTCTGCTACAAAGATGGAAATTATTTCTAGCATGTTTATGTTATGGGAGCCCTGCTCTGGCCAGGAGCAGGACGTCCCCCCTTCCTTTGTTTCTACTATCAATTGTTTATTTATTCTGTCACAACACAGTGGCAGAACTCTATGTATGTGTTTTATTGGAGTTTCTTCCTCCATAATGTTGCGCGCGTCCCTAATGCTTCACTTAAACCCTACTGCTATGCTTCACGTGCTTCAAAAATACATATCAACCCACCCTTTCCCCCACTCCCTTACTTTTTCTCACTTTGATTTCACCCACACCGCGACCCATCCACCTTCCTTCCTTTTGTTACCACAAAAGACAGCAAGAGAAAATATACAGAAAATAATTGACTACCATCCAGGCCCCTTCCTTATACCGAGCCACTACTGTTGTAATACCACTTATTGCTTTTATCGTCAAAAGTTCGTCAATTCTCAAATTGTTATGGCTGAGGATCCCTTACCTCCAACTCCTTATAAACTGGGGATCCCCTTAATCTCAATATGATGAGGTTCCCTTTCCATTCTAAAAAGTAGAAAAACAGAAATGCGTGACAATTTCACCACCTGGATAACCTGGACCACCTGGATAACCCGCTTCTTATCCAATTTACTCCTTTACACATCGCCTGAAATCCAATCTATCCTATCCAATCTTATTCCTTATCACCAAAAGTCCTATTTTATACTACATCACCAACAGTCTTATGCCATAATGCCATAATACCATAATACATCACCAAGTCCTATACCATCTATTCCATTGACCTTGTGCAAAATCCACATAACCATAATATTTCACATACCATTCACATCACCACATCACCATATCATACATACATGTTCCCATTTTGTTATCACTTGCAAGAGTATACTCATGTGGGTGTTGTTCACTCGAGTTTCCTCTGTTCCGAAGCTGGCCTGTCGTTCTGGAGCCAAGCCCTGCTTTAGTGAGCAGAGAGGATTTCTTTTAAAATGGCTCCTACTATGGGGTTTCGAGGGGATTGGGTCCTCCGAAGTATTCCATATCTATGACAGGTAATGTCCACAGCTGTGCTGCTTCGGAAAATCTTTGGCGTCTGCGTCGATGACGTCGATGCGCCGTCCCCGAGGACCTCCTCTGACGGCCGACATCACCGATGTGATAAGTAGGACGCACAACGCCCATAGCCTCAGTTCCGTTTTTTCCGCGAACGTGTTCGCTTCGTGAATCTCGGTACACCTCGACTCGTTGGAGTTGCTGTTTTCTATTCTCGGTTCGTTGAACCTGTTCGGTTGGTTGTGAAGACCTGTTTGTGGCGATGTCTTTCTCATCTTCGACCCCGGGTCCGGGCGTCAAGAACTACGGGGACTGTGGGTCCAAGATGTCGGTCACGGACTCGCACAACGCCTGCCTCTGGTGCCTCGGGGAGGCCCATGATACGGACGACTGTGTCGACTGCCAGTCGCTCACTGCAAAGGCCTTGCGGGAATGCAAGAAGAAGCTGTCGGTAGGCCGGGTGTCTAAGCCCCGGAAGTCGAGGTCTGCGGGGCTTTCGGCCGATGACTCGAGGGGTGACTCTCCGCGTCGTCGTCGGAAGTCCGTTGGGGTCTCCTTCCAGTAGTCGGTCTCGCCACTCCTCTGCCTCTTCTAGGCATTCCGGAAGCGCCGGCATAGGTCGCCTTCCCCGTCCTCTTCCGAGGACTCCGCCCGTCGTTGGGTCGCTTATCCCTCCATGCAAGCGACATCGGAGGAATGGGCTTCCTTCGGGAAGCAGATGCTAGCGATTCTGGAATCGTAGGGCACCCGTCTGTCCGTGCCTCCGAGTGGGGTCGGTCAGCACCGGTCGAGAGACACCGCCCGTACGCCTTTGGGCTCGGGTGGTCGGCACAGCTCGCGGGAGAGGTCCCGCTCGGACAAGGGTAGCCGTTCTCGCCATGCCCGTTCCAGGTCCCGGTCCTCGACGCGCTCGAGACCGCGTGATCCTGTGCCGTCTTCGAGGAAGACGTAGACGCCTGTGGCGCCGAGGTCGTCGACGATTTATCTCGAGGCTCTGTCTCCGAGGGGGTCGTCGACGCCGTCGGCGCCCAGGTTGTCGAGAGACACGCTCGGAGCTCCGGCTTCGAGGACTGTGTCGACGCCGCCGATTCTGGCGGCGCTGCAGCTGTCGTCGATGACGATTCGCTCGACGTCGACGCCTTTTCTGTCGACGCCGACTCGCTCGCTGGTGTCAGAGGGGCCCCGTGGCACGGGGTTTGCCCCTAAAAAGGCTATGGCTAAGGTCCGGCACTGCTTTGGTCCGCAGTGGTCTTCCTCTCCCCGCCTGGAGTACATTGCAGAGGGTGATGAAGGCTCTGATGGCGGCCTGGTTCCGGTTACGGTTCCAGATGACCTTATCTCGGGCCATAGCCAGTTTGATGACCTGAGGCAGTCGCTGCATGATGCCAGTGGACTGGACACCTCTCCGGAGGTGGAGTTTTGTCGGCCGGAGCCTGGCACTCATACCGATTCTTCATATCGGCACCTTATGTCTCGGGTTACCGAGTACTTGGGTTGGTCAGCTCCCCCAGGGGAGTTCGTTCAGGATGATTTCACGGACATCCTTGATCTCGGTCCACCCACTGACCCGGTTTTGCCGTTTCATATGGCTCTGCAGAGAAGGGTGGCGGCGGCTTGGACTGCTCCGGAGAGTCTCCCGGTAGTGGGCAAGTCTTTGTCGCGAAAATACCGTCCAGCCAGTAGCGACCCCTGCTACTTGTCTAGGCACCCCACCCCGGAGAGTTTGGTGGTGTAGGCGGCTACGGCCCCGGCAAAGCAGGCGTCGTATCCTACCATCCCTCCGGATAGGGACGACAAACGTTTTGACGGATGGGCGAAGAAAGTGTTTTCTTCGGGGGGTTATGGCGCTTCAGGCGGCCAACTCCATATGTGCCTTGTCTCGTTTCACGCACACTCTGTGGAACTGTGTTGCATTAGCGGCTGATCATATTCCCGAAGGGGACGAATGGGATGGTTTCCTCGCTATGGTTCAGGATGTCAAGGATGCTTTGTGTGAGGCCGTTCAGTCGGTTTTGGACTAGGCGTATTGTGTCAGCCGGTCCATGGCGGCGAGCGCAGTAATGCGCAGGTTTGCGTGGTTGCGGAAGTCTGGGTTCACTCCTGATGTGCAGTCCCGGCTCCTCAACATGCCTTTTGAAGGTGAACACCTTTTTGGCAGCAAGGCTGACGAGAGCCTTGAGAGGTTGCAGACCTCCAAAGCTGCAGCGAAATCGTTGGGTGCTGCAGATCGCCAACCTCCGCCTTTTCGTCCTAGGGGACAGCAATGGAGGGGAGGGTCCTTTTGCTATTACTCGTGCTTCAGTAAAGCGAGAGGATCTAGCAGTCAAAGAGGCCATCATAAGAGTGCCAGAGATGGAAACAAAGGTACTCGAGGTGCCAAGGCCGCTCAGGCAGTTGCCTCTTTGCCCTCAGGCAACACCGCAGCCGCTGCCATTCAGTCATGAGGCCAGGTCCCATGGTTCGCCGGTTGGGGGAAGGCTGGCGCAGCATCTTGTAGAGTGGCAAGCCATTACTTCGGATGTGTGGGTTCTGGAGATCATAACCCACGGGTACTGTCTTCCTTTTCGGCAGAGGCCTCACGACAATCCACCAGGGAACCTCTCTTTGAAGAGTCCGGATCCGCTCCTAGCGCAGGAAATTCAAGCCCTGCTGGAGAAAGGCGCCATAGAACTGGTGCCTGTAGCGGAGAGGAACAAGGGATGGTATTCCCCTTATTTTTTGATTTCAAAGAAAGACGGGGGATTGAGACCCATCATGGACTTGCGCGGTTTGAACAAACTCCTCAGGAAGGACAAGTTCGAGATGGTGACTTTCTCAAGCCCTCCAGGCCCTTCAACTTCAGGACTGGTTGGTGTCTCTCGACCTCAAGGATGCTTACTTCCATGTGCCAATCCATCCCAAGTACAAGAAGTACCTGAGGTTCGCGGTTGGCGACTCACACTTTCAGTTTCGGGTCCTGCCGTTCGGATTGACCTCCGCCCCGAGGGTTTTCACCAAGCTCATGGTGGTGGTGGCAGCGCATCTCAGGAAAGGGGGGGGATTCACGTATACCCCTACCTGGACGATTGGTTGATCAGGGGGATCTCTCCCGAGCAAGTCCTGGATCATCTGTCCATCACCTGCCACTCGCTTCACAGGCTGGGCTTCTCCCTCAATTTAAAGAAGTCCCATTTGACACCAACGCAGTGGCTCCAGTACATCGGAGCAGTGCTCGACAGGTCCCTGGGGCAGTGTTTTCCTCCTCAGGTGAGGGCTCTTCACATTCAGCATCTGGTGCACAAGTTTCAGTTTGCCCAGAATCTCCCAGCGTCCGAGTTCTTGAGACTGCTCGGCCTCATGGCATCCTGCATTCTTCTGGTGCCAGAGGCTCATCTGCGGATGAGACCTTTGCAGTGGGCACTCAAGCTCCAGTGGTCTCAGTCCTCCGGCAGGCTGTCGGACCCTGTTCAGGTGCCGCCCTCGGTAGCCCGGGACCTTCTGTGGTGGGCCGTCAAGGGCAATCTGATGAAGGGGACCCAATTTTGGCTGCCCTGGCCAGAGGTGACGATCGTGACGGACGCATCCCTCACGGGATGGGGAGCTCATGCCAACGAGTTGACAGTCAGCGGTCGTTGGTCTCCGTCGGAGTCCAGACTCCATATCAATCTGTTGGAGCTGAGGGCCGTCAGCCTAGCCCTGAAGACTTTTCTGCCGACTGTGCGCGGGAAGAGTGTCCTGATTCTGACGGACAACAAGGTGGCCATGCACTAACTCAACAAAAAGGGGGGGGCAGGGTCACTTCCGCTGTTCAGGGAGGCGATGCAGCTCGAGTTCTGGGCCATCCAGCAGGAAGTTTCGATCTCAGCGTTTCATCTGGCCGGAGACGACAAGACGGCGGACGCTCTGAGCAGGCAGAGCACGATCTCTCACGAGTGGGAGCTGACTCAGGAGATTCTCCTGGAGATCTTCGCCCTTTGGGGGACCCCTCAAGTGGATCTCTTCGCCTCCAGTGTCAACCGGAATTGCGAAAGGTTTTGCTCGCGGGAATTTCCTCCAAAAGGAGCCTTAGGAGACGCGTTCGTGGTGGAGTGGTCATTCCCACTGCTGTACGCGTTTCCTCCAGTCCCCGTCATCCCGCAAGTGCTGCAGAGGCTACAGAGGTTCGGTTCCCGGATGATCCTCATTGCTCCGGCGTGGGCCTGGAGGACGTGGTACCCGGACCATCTAGACTTGTCCATCTGCCCTCCACGTCGTCTTCCCTACCGAGACGATACTGCTCTCACGGGAGGGGGGTCAGGTTCTCCATCCAGAGGTCAGATCCCTCAATCTTCACGCTTGGCTTCTGAAAGGTTGAGGTATAAGCATTGGGACCTCCCTGAAGACGTGATGGAGGTGTTGCTCTCGGCCAGGCGGCCGGCAACAAAGTCTCTGTACCGTTGCCGTTGGAGAAAGTTCTGCGACTGGTGCAGAGTTCAGAATGTGGATCCTTTTGAATGCGACATTCCCAAGGTTTTGTCTTTTTTGCTTTCTTTGGCCCACAGGGGCTTGCAAGTGGGGACCATTAAAGGTTACCTGGTGGCGCTGTCCATATTTAAGCGCTCGTCTGAAGAGTGTTCCTATTTTGAGATTCCTTTTAATTTCGCATTTTTTCAAAGGGCTCACTAATGTGTTCCCTCCGTCTTTTTTGGTGCCAGGTTGGGATTTGAACCTTGTTCTTAAGTTTCTTATGGGTGCTCCGTTTGAGCCTTTACATTCTTGCCCTTTGAGTCTGTTGACTCTGAAAACTGTGTTTTTGGTTGCGGTTACTTCCGCTCGCAGAGTGAGTAAGTTACAGGCACTTTCAGTTAAGCCACCCTTCACTGTGTTTCACAAGGACAGGGTTGTCCTTAGAGTTCGTCCTTCTTTTCTTCCAAAGGTGGTTTCGGATTTTCATTTGAGCCAGAAGTTTGTTCTTCCGGCGTTCTATCCTCCTCCACATCCTGGTAAGGAAGAGGAGAGGCTCCATAGGCTTGATCCTCGGAGAGCGTTGAGCTTTTATATTTCGCGCATGTCCCGGGTCAGAGTGGATGATCAACTTTTCATTGGTTACGCTGGAAAGCGTTTGGGACAAGCTGTGACGAAACAGACTTTGTCTCGTTGGATTATTTTAGCTATCTCTGAGTGTTACCGCTTGGCGGGTAAGGACCCTCCCGCTGGCTTGCGGGCCCATTCTACCAGAGGAGTGGCTGCGTCTACTGCCCTGCAGAGGGGAGTTCCTATTCGTCACATCTGTGATGCAGCCTCCTGCGATTCAGTACATACTTTTGTACGTCACTATTACCTTGATTCCAAGGCAGTTCTCTATTCCGCAATTTGATTGGGCATGCTAAATTTGTATTCTAAATTCTTTCCCACCTCCTTGCTTGGTACTGCTTTGGGAGTCTGTCATAGATATGGAATACGTCGAAGGACACAATCCCCTCGAAGAACAAGTTACTTTTTTACCTGGTAACGTTCTTTCGATGGGATGGTCCGACGACGTATTCCATATCGCTCCCTCCCTGCCTTCCCCGCTGCAGAATTTCTTTTGCGATCCGCAAGGCCTTGTTTGTCTGACTGGCAGAAAACTGGTGGCACACGTTCTGGGAAAAAAACTATAACTGAGGCTATGGGCGTCGTGCGTCCTACTTATCACATCGGGTGACGTCGGCCGTCGGAGGAGGTCCTCAGGGACGGCTCATCGACGCAGGACGCAGACGCCAAAGATTTTCCAAAGCAGCACAGCTGTGGACATTACCTGTCATAGATATGGAATATGTCGTCGGACCATCCCATCGAAAGAACGTTACCAGGTAAGAAACTAACTTGTTCTTTTGATTTATGGGACTGATCGCTATATCTGGGTGTGGCTCTCTTCCTGCTGACTAGGCCTGGGCTCTGCAAAGTACAGTAGTGAAACAGGTCATGTGGGGGTCACCACTGCAAGGTAGGCCATACTTGTACCCCTTAAATATATTGGGGCACCCCCTGATCACGCTCATACCAGATTAATAATTCACCCTTCTAGGGAATTAAGGCCATGAGTCTTCATCTTGCTAGGATAACAAACTTTAATCTTTACAAAGATGAGGATTGGGAGAATGGCAGAGGACTCTGCCATTCCGACGAGCATTCGGTCTTCCTTGGCTGGCTCCTGCAGACTTAATGGCAAGCAGGCACCTTTATACTCTTCAACTTGGTCTTCAACTTGGTCTCTGGATACCGACAGATCTCATCCAAAATGTATTCTTGCCATACAAGGGATGCTGCAGTCTCTAGTGTTGCATGGCTAGGTTTACATTTACACTAATCCTGCTTTAACATACTGCCGCCTCTGCAAGAATACATTGTAGCTCTTATCATCACATCTTCCCGCCATTTTCTCAACACTTCACTCAATAAAATTATATTTTATCTGGTCCAGTAATTCTCATGAAAACCCTTATTTTTACATATTGTTGCATTGTGTGCATGAGCACGTACATTCTGCTATTCTTAGTTTGCATGGGCTTTTGATGAACAGAAACAGTTGCTCATCCACTTCGTGTGCTCTGCGAGAGCTAGCCTCGGTGACACAATGCCTGTAGTCTACTTTTAGCACAGACTGCATTCCTTCTGGCAGAGAGCCTGTTTTGAGATAAGCTAAATATGATTTAACAGTTTTACAAATATATTCAGCTAAATTATTATTTGCACCTTATATTTCAATCCTAACTATCTTTATTTAGTGACCCTCCTCCACCCTGGACTCTTGTAGTGCTTACAAAACAGTTAACAGAAGTTGTCCCTAATTCTAAAGCACTTGAGAATGAAGGAAATCACCAGGCTCCTTCTCAACAGTGGTTGGTGCGCATCTTCTCTTTCACGTTGACTTGGTGACGGTCCTCTGTGTCTGTTTTCTGTCTTCCTACCACAGTTTTTTAAAACAAAAAACAAATATTTTGTTAACACTACTTGTAGTGTTTGAGTAAATTGTTCCTCGTTCGGAGGTCTATAGTTATTTCTTTTTTAAGGGCTCATTAGCCCGTTTGTTCTCTCTGTTTTCCTATGCTGCGTGTCGTGCTCAGAGGGGAAAGAGGGGAACTGAATTTGGGGTGTAGTGACGTGGTATTTATCCGATGCCCGACGTCACGTCTGGAGCAGATGACCAGACGCCGAGCACGAATAGTCGCATAGAGGTCCATTACGCCCATGTCGAAAATGTTCCGAAGCAGCGAAGCTGGAGGGAATATCTATCAGATGAGGAATCTGCAGGAGAAGAATCCATAGAAAGAACATTATGGTAAGTAATTTCTTCTTCTTTGAATTTGGTAAGTTGTGGCAAATCATCTGGACCAAGAACTTTGTTGATGGTATTTGATGGACTAAACATAACTATTCAAGGAAGAAGAGGAATCTTTGCTTGGTTGAATATTGGACTATTGGAACTACCTTTTGATAAGTTGAATGTGCAAGGAACTGTGTTGGAACTTTGTTACAAACTCAGATTTCCTTGTTTCTTTTTGTTGAATAGTGGAACTGAATCCAACTTAAAACCTGGGGAAGGGGAATTCACCCAGGATATAAAAAGAGACTGTGAATACATTACAAACCACAGGAGTACTAGTTATATAGGAAAGATCTGCAAGGACTAGGATTCCCAAACCACTAACCCTTCCTCAAACCTCTGCATACCTAATTCATCCGAAAATCTACGCAACCATCTCTCGCCCAGCAAACCACGCGCAATTCACCACACCGCAACAACATACAAACACATAAACCGCACCAACAGCACACAAGGTCTTGCTTCCGTCCGATACTCAACACCAAAGCTCAGCACACAGTGATAACCGACCTGAAGCCGCCAACAGCACACCACTTCTCTCACTTTCCTACTCCCTCTTCATCCGACTAACCCAACCCACCCGCCTTCTTGTTTTACAGATCCACCTGGGAACCAACTCCGTTGGTGACGGTGCACGATATAAATACCTTTAACATTATACAATGTTGTTGTTGTGAATTGCCATTTCTGATGCTAATCTGCTTAGAATCACATGCTGCGCATATAGTCAGACATCTAGTGGTAACCGCAGAGTATTACATCTTGTCTTTTTAGGATCGAAAGGGGACCTCAACATGGGCATGTCTGTAACACTATCCGCGACATGTAGTGTACCCAAAATCCCTCACGCGTCAAGGTCTCTCAGATTGTTTTTTTCCACCCAGCTAGAAGGCCGCCATATGCAGAGCTCTTGGAAAATATTGTGATATTATATTTCTTGACCACCTGTCTTTTTTCTATTATCATCCCCTTTTCGACTGTTGGTGCCTGTGCCATCGCCGAAGACTGCTAAGAAGAATTTCGACGGCTGGCGCTCCTGTCGGCGCTGCCGACCACGTGGCCGGGCATTCTGGCCGGCCTATACAGTAGGGAGAGTGGAGTCTGGGTTGTCATATTATTTTCAAGAATGTCTTTCCTTTTCCCCTCTTTGTCCCTTTGGTTTTGTCATTGCTTTTAAATTCCTGAGCTATGGACAGTACGCCATTTAAATGTTGCCCTTACTGTAAGGGAAAATTCCCATGAAAAGACAGGCTACGTCGGTGCCTAAGTGACTTCCCCTCGATCACAATGAGGCGACCTATAAGCTCCTACGTCCTAAGACTATTAAGGAGCGTTGATTAAAGCGGTGGTCGGCCTACGCGATGTTGTAGGCTGGGAGTAGCTCCCCCACCACCAGAGCCGCAGTGTGTGACGAGATTAGCGACGACCAAGGCTCCACTTTGGATGCCATTGACCTTACATCGGAGCAGTCTCGCTCCGTGCCGTCCGTCCCAGGCCCTGATAGGCACGAGAGTCCTGCTATGGGGACTGTACATCCTGGCGACAGGGACGCACATGATACCCACACAAAGCACACACCCCCCGGTTCTGCTTCGGCGGCCCAGTCGAAACGCACCAAAGTGCCAACCAGTACGTCGGCTAGTCCGGCGACACCCATTGAGTCCCGTGATCGGCAACCCTCCCCGCAACCATGGCATGCGTCCGTGCAGTCCAAGAGTGAGGACGCCAGCACCAAAAGCCATGCAGACGTTGAGATGCCTCAGAGAGCGCCAGTGATGTACAAGACCCTGGTTTTACAAAAATCTACAGCGCAACCGCCTATGCAGCTCAAACACCTCCCTATAATGCCGAACATCAGCGCAATCCTCCAGGTAAGGTGCATACTAGGCCTTTTTACGCATGAAAATTTTCGGAATACGCCAGCTTTCGTATTTTCCTGTGTACATTTACACACCGGTTTAGAGCAGAGGGCAGTGCAAAGGTCAGGTTACTTGACACAAACCAGAAAGCTTCTTTTGATTTTGATTTTCTACATGCATGTAATTGCAAGCCATGCCATGGATAAAAGCCTCTGAAACAGAATGTATTTCTCTGAAGCCTTTCAAAAAAAGAAACTGCACACTGTGATAAAAGGAATGGTTTATTTCCATTCAGTTTCTGCTGTGTTGTTGCTCATGGAGCAATCAGAAGAACTGTGCATATTTATTTTCCTAGCATTTTAGAATTGTATAATTAATAAGATGGAAATCTAAGATGCAGTTGAGCAGTAACATTTTGTAACAAATTATGCTTCTTTTCCAGTGATAGAAAACCAGTATTTCACAATAGTATTTTTCAGAGTTTCTGTGCTGTGTTCATGATCATGCAGAGGCAGATCATTTTTACACTTTTAATTTATTTACACTCTAATTATAAAAACAGTGTGTAAAATGATGACTTTGCATGGTCTAGTTTACATCCATTCAACATTGCAGTCAATGGGGTACATTGCTATAAATGGTCAGTGGCAGCAGAGTATTTGCTCAAGAGTCAGTGATTTTCATCACTGACTTTCAAATCACAGGTGTTCTAACCTCTCAAATCTTCAAGAATACAATTAAAACATCCAAAACCTGACTTTCCTGGAAGTGCAAGCGCTGTTCAAAAACAAACAAATGAAAGTTACATTTGTAATTTAAATAGAAACTCAGCAAAACCTGGGATTATTATACCTCAGTCGATAATCAGTTAACTGACCTCTTAAGGATGTTAGCCAATAAGATAGCTCAGCTGGTTGAGCACTCATTGCTGCGATCTGTACCTGATCTATAGGTTGCAGGTTTGAATCCCGGCAAAGCCAACTCAGCCTTCCATCCTTTTGAGGTCGATAAAGGAGTACTGACTTTGGTTTGGTGATAATTGTGATAAATATCTTCTATGTACAGTGCTTTGCCAAAAGCCCTATATAAATAACCATTTGACCATGAGATTAGATATAGAATTTAGCATGGAGTTCTTGCCTCCTTGCACTGTTGTATCTTAACATTGGCATACCATTAGGTAGTAATAGCTCCAGGTAATGAGGACTTTTATTAAGCATCAAAAGACACTTCTGCCTTCGAACCTCAAAACACACAATGCAATTCATGTTTGCTTTACTATGTAATTAGCTAGGTTTTTGTGTTTTCAACATTTAAATATGTACAGGAGAGATGAAATGGCCAGACCATAGAGAAATAATGAAAGGTGTATTATTTCACAATGCAGAAAACTGCTGCTTGGTAATGATTTCTGTACAGTTTTTGCACATGTCGGCTGGATGTCACATACATTTTACTCTCTTGCAAAGGAGAAAAGTCATTTTTACTCCCTTTAAAATCACATTTACTCTCAAAGTTTACAAAGAGGGAGTCAAATACTCCCACCTCAAAATCTTATGTGGCTTACTGAGCGAGAGTATTGCTAAGATCGTTTCAGTGGTCAAACAGAAGGACCAGGTTTAGGACGCGCCAAAGGACACGTCGTAACGCCAGGAGCAACAGAAAGATTACTCTGAGAGTCCTTTGTCTTTATCTAAGAACATTCTAGGGAGGAGGATCATCAGGAAGAGTCCTTTCCTCCTCTAGACTCATCATGGACCGGAGAGAAGTTTAAGGGGTGCATGAACAGGCTGGAAAGGTTTGTTGAATTTTCTGAAATGTTTGCTCCTAACAGGCCTCATGAAGAGAGCCCATTTACACCTGTGGCCAAGTTTCAGAGGACTTTAGGTGTTTGACATCACTGATGATGAGGTTCATATTGATTCATATTTACAGGATGATGACCCCTTTTATGATCCTACTGATTCCACGCAAGGATGGGAGGACTGCCTACCGTAACCAACCTTGGGCTTCCCCTACTCCGAACCCTGACACCTTATGTATGGACTGCCCTAGTCACCCCCACACCATCCACACCAGTCATCAGGCGTTACCTGTGGATGAAAGCAGGCGAACATTTCCAAATTGCCATGCAGGAGGCAGTGCCAGATTCGGATTTTGTTGAGGACATCGTAAAATGGAAACCATCTGCCAGTCAGGCTATCCCATTGCTGAACTCTATAAACAGACGCCTTGCTCCATCGTTGTTAACGCCCGCACAGACCAGGGCTGGGAATCCGCGTGTTGGGAAAGCTTTTTCGCCCTTCCCCTACTGACCCCCTCTACATTAGGGGGCATGCCACCCGGATTTGCTGGTAGTTACGACAGTGAGGAAGAGGGTAGGTGTACCCTTGTCCACAGGTGAGGCACCACCTGATAAAGAATGTAAGAAGTTGTACACACTGGGGAAAAAGGGGTACCACTGCTGCAGCATACTCCACACTCATAGACGACAACACTACACTGTTGGCTAGCTACTCGGATGTTCAATGGAGCTACTGCAGGAGGGCCTTCAAGAGGTCCCTGAACCTGTGCAGACTTGCCTGCTTACGATTGTATCTGAGGGCAAGCAGGTGAATCACAACATTCTTTAAAATACTTTGGACGCTGCTCAGACAGCGGGAAGGACTTTAGACCAGGGTACCCTAGTAAAACAGCAGGGCTGGTTGAAAAACTGTGGTTTCAATCCAGAAACCCAGGAATCCTTAATCAACATGCCATGGAGGAGTCCAACTTGTTCGGCAAAGCTGTTGACGAGGCGCTCGAGACAGCGAAAAAGGAACACAAGACTCTGAAGTCCTCAAACCAAATTACGCAAAGGCCCTTTCAGCATAGAGGGGGAGGTTTTCGTCGCTCCTTTTGTGGCCAGTCCTATTCTCGCTCCCCTCACAACCAGTATGGTTCTGGAAACAATTGTTTCTCAGGTCAGGGATCTACCGCCACCACCCCGTATCAACCTAGGGGACAACGCCATGGGAAAGCAAGGTGTCGTAATTCCACCCTGAGAGGCTCCCTGGCCTCAAGTCAGAAATGACTTTCAAATCCGGGTCCCTCCCATGTCTCCCTGGTCCGGGGACGTCTAACATCATTCCTGCATGTATGGGAGGGGATTACAACAGACCAGTGGGTGCTCAAGACCGTCGCCCACGGTTACAGCATAGAGTTCAGCCGACCACCTGGATTCAGACCTCCGAGATCAAGATGCCTAACACCAGAAAATCTGAGGATCCTGCTGAAAGAGGTCGAGATCCTGCAAGAAAAGAGCACCATCGAAGTCGTCCCTCTTCTACAGGTAAACGAGAGTATTTATTTAGTGTACTTAACGAGAGTATTTATTTACTGTACTTCCTTGTACCCAAAAAGGATCTCACCCTGCGCCCAGTGCTAGACTTGCGCCCAGCCAACACATTTGTCAAACCTCAGATGTTTCGTATGGTCACACTGCAAGAAGTAATTCCTCTGCTTACACAGGGGGATTACATGGCAACATTGGACATGAAAGATGCATACTTCATTATTTCAATGTTGCCGGCACACAGAAAATACCTAAGGTTCATGATAGAGGAAAACACTATCAGTTCAAAGTACTTCCCTTCGGCATGGCCTCAGCCCCAAGGATATTTACAAAAGTACTGGCAGTTGCAGCAGCACATCTGCGCAGACCATTCCAGTTTATCCTTACCTCGACGACTGGCTCATAACAAGGGACTCCTACGTAACATGCCTCTCGAACACTCAAAAGACAAAAGACCTCTTATTCTCTCTGGGATTCTCCATAAATGAGAATAAATCAAGTCTAGACCCCAGTCAAGTCAAGTCGAGCAGTTTCTAGGCGCTCTAATCTGGACAGAAGACAGCCTCGTCTTCCCCGCCAACGAGAGGGTTCAAAACCTGCTGTTTCAGATTTCCCAGTATGTAGCTAGTTGAGAGGTGACGGTAGACAAGGCCATGCGACTGTTAGAAATTATGGCGTCCTGCATTTACTTGGTTCCTCATGCACGTTTGCGCATGCGTCCCATGCAAGAGTGGCTCAACAGACAGTGGTGTCAGGCCAGCGGACAATGGGACGATCTAGTGGTTGTCTCGGCAGCCCTCGTTCGCTCTCTGCAGTGGTGGTCGAGGGAAGACCTCTTGAAGGGGAAGTCCTTCACCACCCCCGCACTATTTATTTTTATTTTATTTTATATATTTATAACGCGCCGAAGCTCGCAAGCATCAGGGCGCGACAAGCACACGAGAGGACAGATCACAGGACAACATAAAAAGAGAGGACGGGGGACTCAAGGGAGTCCATGCTGAATATGTAGTGAATTACCGAAAAAGTAACGTTTTCAGCTGCTTCCTAAATAGCGAGTAGCTACTTTCCAATCTGAGATTGTCAGGAAGCTCGTTCCAGAGCGCAATAGCTTTGGTGGGGAAAGCTCTCCCGAGTCCAGTAGCTTTGACTCTAGTGTGGCTAACTTTGAGTAGTCCTTTTATTTGCTGATCTAAGACAGCGGCTTGGTTCATACCAAAGAAATTCCTTCTCTAGGTATGTAGGAGCCGTGCCAAAAAGACAGTGGTGGACAAGTGTCAGGGATTTGAATTTAATACGCTCCTCAATGGCGAGCCAGTGAAGGCCTATTCGGTCATGGGTGATGTGCTCACGCTTGGACTTCCCGGTAATAGTTCTAACAGCGTTGTTCTGGATTATCTGGCATTGTTTAATGCAAGAGTTACTTGAACCGAGCATCAGCGCATTCCCATAATCCAGTCGGGACAAAATGGTGGCGCAAATTGTGACGTTGAGATATGGCCTAATGCGGCGTAGTAATCTCTGGTAGTATTGGCAGTTTTTTTTAAGAAAAGTGACCTGAGCATCTGCTCCTAATGAGGATTGCAGGTATATGCCAAGTGTTTTAACCTTACTTGAGACCGTGATGCTAGAGTCCTTGATAAGAAATGATGAGTAGGCTGGGCCTAGATTGGATAAGGCTTTTGAAGATCCGAATGTCATAAATTCTGTTTTTGAACTATTCAGACACATCCAGTGGGCTTTCATCCAGCTTTCTATAGTATTATAGATTGCTGAGAGTCTGTTGTTGTCTGTGGTGTGGTCTCCGCTGAGTTCTATAATCAGTTGAGTATCATCTGCGAAATTGGTAAAGTAAATATCCAACTGTGAAAGGAGGGCGCATAGACAACGGATATATAGATTGAATAGGAGAGGGGAGAAGCTAGCACCTTGTGGGACGCCACAACCCACTGGATTCGTGCCAGAGGAATGTCCACCCCAGGTGATTTTGGATTTTCTGTCATCCAAAAAAGAGGATATCCAATCGATGGCTTCCTCGGCACAGTTACCTGCTTTTCCCAGGGCCTCACAGAGCTTCCCGTGGTCTAATAAGTCGAATGCCGCCGAGAGGTCCAATAGAATGAGCAGGCCGGCCTTGCCTTTATCAAGGATTTCTAGAATTTTAGATTGGAGGTCGAGTAATGCTGATTCCGTGCTATGTGCACTTCTGAATCCTGATTGCTGGGGATGTAGCAGGTCGTGCTTGTCCACGTACTCTTGAAGTTGATGAGTGGCCACCTTATCAAGAATTTTCAACAAGAAGTTGCAATTCGTGATAGGGCGGAGATTGGCTGGGTTTTGCTGGTCGAGGCCGGGTTTTTTAACCAATGGTTTAACTGTAACTGTTTTTAGACTGATGGGAATGGTCTGGTCTCTAAAAGACGAGTTTGTCAAGCGGCAAAGAAAGGGTGAAAAAGTGTCTGCATTATCTAGGATGAACTTGGGGGGCAGTATGTTTTCAGGGCATGAGGTGCAATTCATGTTAGAGAGAGTCTCCGCCATGATTTCTGGTGTTATTGGTGTGAATTGGAATTTGGGTACTTTAATCTCGGGATCAGCCTTGTTGTAAGTCATTGGGGTGTCAATAGTATTGCAATTTAAGATGGTGTCTCTAGCTTTTAGAATCTTTTGAGAAAAAGCAGTTTGGACTTTTTCGCAGTCCAGCAAAGATGGCTGGAAGGGAGGAGTGAGAGTAGGTGGCTTTTCAAAGGTTTTTAAGATTTGAAACAGCTTTCCCGTGGAGTTGGATGCACCTGAAATTTGCTCGTTATAATAGTTTTTTTTTGTTTCAATAACTTTATTTCTGTACAGGATGTCCGATTTCTTCCATGTGTCTTTATTGAGTACTGTGGGGTTTTTGAGCCACTCTCTTTCAAGTTTCCTTTTGGCAGTCTTTAGGGTGCCTAATTCCGTAGAGTACCAACTTTGGTGGTTGAGTTTGGGACGCACTAGTTTGTTTTTCAGTGGGGCATTCTTATCTAGAAGCTCTTGGAAGTAGTTGTTATAATTGTTGATAATAGTGTCACAGGGATCATCGTCTGTGGTGTTATCCGTGATGTGTGAGATCCCCCTCGAGAGCATATCTGGCGTGATTTTCTTGAGGTTTCTGCTCTGGCTAGTTTTGGGTAAATTGTCGGGATAGGTTTTTTTGAAAGGCAAGGATAGTGTGGCTTCGATTTTGTAATGATCGCTCCAGATACAGGGCTGTATGTTTGTTACAGTAAGGTCAACATTATTGGAAACAATCCAATCAAGTTGGTTGTTGGAACCGATGGTGGGACCATTATTAGCGATCGAATAGCTAATGTTGGAGAGATTTTTTTCTAGGCTGATAGCCTCTTTGTCGGTGGGGTTTCCCCTCCATCTATTGAGGTCACCCAGGAGAAGTGTGCCTGTGTTCTTTCCTTTGAGGTTGTTAAGAATATGGCAGAGGTCGTCGTTAAAGTCTGATATAAGTGATGGGGGTCTGTAAATTACAATGAAGTTGATACAATTGTTTTGGGAAGGGGTGAATTTGAGGTGGAGAACTTCGCACCCCGAGCATTGAATGGGCGAAGAAAAAAGATGTATGTCTTGTCTGACTATTATGGCGACTCCGCCTCCCTTTCCTATTGCTCTGTTTTCGAAGTGAATGCTATAATTAGAGGGGACAGCTATGCTAATGGATGGACCGGTGGGTTCTTGTAGCCAGGTCTCGGTAAGGAAGAGGATGTCTAAATTCTCTTCAAGGATATAATTGTGAACATTTTGCGCATGTTTGTTAAGGGACCTCGTGTTAAGTAGTGCTATTTTAAGGACCTCTGATTTAGAGGGAGTCTTGGGTTGTTCTGGATTTATGGTCCCACTACGACTTGAGGGTTGTGTAGCATCAGGGTGTGGCACTTCCTTTGAGTTGATGTAGTGCTTGACAAGTTGCTCATTTTCTAAGCGCTTTGCGTCAGTTAGTAAGTGCAGGACGTCAAGGAAACCCATCTTTTACCTTGTTTACTGATTGCGAAGGGCAGGAAAACGGGCAGAGTGTCGGGCCGATGGCCGATGTCTGCCGTGGACCGGCGTAGACCGGCACCGTCTCAGAAGCGCCGGCGCTGAAGCGCCTGTCGTTTCTTTTTCAGCAGCGCTAGTGCTAGAAGCCACTCTCACGATGGATGCATCTCTCCCAGGGTTGCGGGGGGCTCACCTGGTTTAGCAGACAGCGCACAGCGTTTGGTCCCCAGTGGCAGTGTTCAACCACACAAATCTGTTGGAGCTGTTAGCTGTGTTCAAAGCAATGAAAGCCTTTCAGTCACAGTTACAGGGGAAGACGGTCATGATCCTTACAGACAGCACCACGTCCATGTACTACCTGAACACGCGGGGGGAGGCTCTCACTCTCCAGGCCTGTTCAAACTGTCCTAGAACATTTGGAAATGGGCTCTCAAACATAAGATGTTCCTGTTGTCTCAACACGTTCCAGGGGAACTCAATCTTGTGGCGGATGTGCTCAGCAGAGACTTCTCACTGCCCTTAGAGTAGGAATGGCGACTACACGAAGACATCATTTCCAACGTTTTCGCAGAATGGGGCTTCCTAGAACAACAACTTGTTCAACTCTGGAGAACACACAATGCCAAGATTGTGCCTTCCGGTACCCCCAGAACCGATCCACAGGGAGTGGTGGTCTTTGGATAACAAAGCTCCCCAACCCCACGCCTCCTTCGCCCACCTGACTCCCCTACTCAACAAGATTGTACACAAGATGCACCAGGACCAGTCACCATGATATTGGTCTCCCCGATGTGGGCCCACCAACCCTGGTTCTCTTATTTGATGGAGATGTCTCTCTCTCCTCCAATGAAATTGCCTTGCCCATACAACATGTTGCCTCAGGACAAGGGGGGAAACACTTCACCCATGCCCACAAACTCTGAACTTAGCGGCCTGGCTCCTGAGGTCATCAAGTTCGGGCACCTCCAACTTCCTCAGAGATGTATGGACATACTTAGGGAGGCAAGAAAACCTAACACCTGATATTGCCACTCCAGTAAATGGAAGCGCTTTGTCATCTGGTGCTATTCCAGGAGCATCAATCCCATTGACTGCTCACCTTCCCATATTGTTTTGTACCTGACTCACTATACTCACGCCTGGTTTTTAATTCCGTGAAGGTTCACTTAGCTGCACTCTCAGCTTACACTATGTCCCAACAAAAGGTGTTGTGGTGGAAGATACCAGTTATTAAGGCTTTCATGGAAGGGGTTAAAAGGATTCATCCTCCCATTTCTAACCCAGCTCCTGGATAGGACCTCAATGTGGTACTGACTAGACTTATGGAGTCTCCTTTTGAGCCTATGCATAAGTCTCAAGGGTCTTACCTACAAGACCGTCTTCCTAGTGGCTGTCAATTCAATAAGGAGAGTGAGTGAACTACAGGCCCTTTCGGTTCTAGACCCCTTTGTTACAGTTCAGAGAAGGTGGTTCTGCACGCTCGCCCTCGACTTTTGCTCCGAAATTTATAAGTTACATGTGAATCAGTCTGTAGAACTGCCGACTTTCTTCCAGAACCCCACTTATGTGGCGAAAAGAAGCCTCCACACACTAGATGTGCGCAGAGCGGTCATGTATTACCTGGAAAGAACTAAACCATTAAGGAAAACAAACTAGTTTTTCGTTTCAGTGGCAGCTGGTAGATAAGGGGATCCTGTCTCTAAATCAGCTATCTCAAGGTGGATTGTGAATTGCATCACACTCTTACACTCTTGCTAAGAGAGATCTGCCCTTCAAGGCTAGAGGACACTTTACTTGAGGCACTGGGGCTTCCATAGCATTAATTGCAAATCTTCCCCATAAACCTATTTGCAAAGCGGCCACCTGGAGTTCTGTACACACCTTTACAAAACACTATTGCCTAGACACTCATTCTAGGTCTGATTCTCAGGTGTGACAAGCAGTACTAAGACATCTTTTCACTACTGTTCCTTTTCACATCCCACCTCCAACTCTGGGTACTTCTTGCTAGTCTAAGCACAGCGTGTGATTCTAAGCAGATTAACAAGCATCAGAAGACATGCATTACTTACCGTAATAGCATTTCAGATGATTGTATCTGCTTAGGTTCACATGCGCCCACCCTTCAAGCCCGCTCGAATGGAAGGAACAGACATCTTACTACTATTCTCTCTTTTCTGTACTCACTCACCATAGTCCTAAGGCTCCCTCATGGCAGAAAAAATACAATCTGAGGCACCTCGATGCATGAGGGATTTTGGGTACACTACACGTCACGTTAGAGATAGTGTTACAGGCACGCCCATGTCAACGTCCCCTTTCGATCCTCGAAAGACAAGATGCAATACTCTGCGGTTACCATTAGATGTAGGTTACCAGTAGGACTATATGCACAGCATGTGAATCTAAGCAGATACAATCATCAAAAATGCTATTACGGTAAGTAATGCATGTCATATTTTCTTGTGTATTTTATGTGCAAGTCTGAGGGCCAGATATCCTTTATTAGAGTCCTTTAGTTTATTTCAAGCAGGGAAACCTTTTCAGGATATTAATTTATTGATAAATCATCTAAAAGATTTCCGCGCTCACATGTCTGACCCCTCACACCACCCTCCTGGAGACCAACTCATCTACTAGCAGGTCGCCTATGGCAACTGAGATTGACACCGGTATTTAGCAGCTGTCTGACCACCAATCCCAAGATATTCGGAACCTCGGACACGATGAAACACGTCATGCCAGGAGAAGGTCCATTCCTTGAGGAATCACTGGTTTAAAAGCACAGAATACGCAGAGCCTCAAGTCTTGCAAAACATTCGTGTGGAGCAAGGCATACATTATTTTTCAAAAATTGATTAGCAAAGTTTGCTATTAACAGTTTTCTTGATTAGCAAACCAACCTATTGGATTAGTAATTCTTTACAATTATTTTTTATGCCACAAAGATATTTGTACCCAAGACATAAAATATGCAACAATACAGCATTTGTGTCTACCGCTGAAGTAAGATCTTGATGCAATGCGTGTTGGTAAAATGTAAAGTTTAGCTGCATGGATGAACACAAATAAATAGATATGATGAAAAGGCTCTAAACACACTTTTCAGTGCAAGGCTCTGTGTAGCTGGGTGCAGTTGGTGTTGTACAGGGCAGTGGCCCCTATATTGTAGGCTTTACCCATCATTTGCTCTGCAAAGAGAAATTCAGATGTTTCATAAATCAAAAAGTTCACAATGGTAAAGGAAAGTCATAGCCTAAGACTAAGTATGTAGTATGGTTTGGCGGTAGGCAAGGTAATAGTAAATGTCAAGTAGACAACATGTCCCTTGCCTGTCATTGATATCAACTGCTTTCAATTTACCCTTAAACACCACTTTTGGGAAATGGTAGGGCTGCTAACGGCCCTCAAATCAGTGCAGGGTAGGACCAAGAGCAGCATTCCAGCCCTGCGTACCCATAAAAGCAGAGGTTATCAATATTCGTAATCCGAGCTGCCATCTGGGGTACCAATACTTTTTTCGTGTGTTTTTAATGGAATAAGGCTTTGTGCAATTTATTCTTCCCTGAAAAGGAAATTACACATATGTCTGTAATTGGAAATAAGTATTTCCAGAACCTGGAGGTGAGCTAGGAGGTGTGCAGGTGAGTGGGCAGGGGGGGGGGGCTGAAGCATCGCAGTGGAAGACTGCCTGTGGCATCGCCAGGACAGGGTGAAGGCTGGGCAGAGGGCTGGCATGAAATGCAGACAGCTTCTTGCAGATTCCACTTGCGTTCTCTGCCTTTGGATTGGCCAGCTGTCTCCTGCAGGTGCAAATATATAATGCAATCATAATCGTAGAGCAAAGCACGCTCTCCAGGCTTACTACAGTGTATGGTATTGCAGTATGTGTACAAACTGTATGAAACTTTACTCTTCAGTATTAAGCATCTTCCTCAACAATTTGAAAAATAGTTGACAAAATGAGCATTAGATTCAGTAACCTAAGCTTTATGAAAAACATGGAAGGACAAGGCAGTGTTTTATATTAGCAATACTGTAATTATGGTATTTGCCAAACAGAACATAGTTAGCGTTATAAAAGTATCATCCCAAATTGCAATTATTCGAAAAAGAACTTTTCTTGGCCAGCACTCCCACACAAATGTTTGGCACTTAAGAGTGAAGGAGATGATAATTGCTGCACTCTTTACATTAGCTCATTTAAAATTGCAATGAACAGAAAAAAGAGGGTAGAGAGCCGTGTGGACAAGAGAAGAATGCAGGGTGAGCTGTGCTTTCATTGAACAGGGTCATTTAAAATGTTAGCTGTGCTACACAAGTGTCCATTTAATTAGCAAAACTACAGAGTTGCATAGCAAATTGCTATGCGACACTACTTATTTTATGCATTGTGGAGGGTCCCACAGAAGATGCTACTTTATTAGTTAATTAGCATCATGTTTGTTCATTTTATGTTTTGGGGACAGTTTGTTCATAAGGTTCGGCAGCCTTTCTTTGAGTTTTCCTTTGAACTATTACAGTAGTTACCCTCACTGTCGTCCTGCAGTTCGATTCACCGTGTGTAGGCACTAGCTGTTTTGTGAGTACAACAGGAACAATCCAGGAGTCTTATGTGGTTTGAGCCTGGGTCAGGAGAGAACAGGTATGGCCAATTGGGAAATTGGTGAAGAAGTGGACTGTACAGAGTTTTTCAGTGTTCTCTAAGCTATTGTGCTCTGTTATTTATCCCTCACTCCAGAACCTGATCCGAGGTACCTGGATTGCCTACGAAAGAGGCACAGTGTATAAGCTCCCCCCCCCCCCCCCTCACCTCCCCCCCCTCCCCAGAGAAGGAAACACTTCTTACTTTGTTTATATATAGGAAGAGGGTTCCCTTCCAGAGGGGATTGACCAGCATTTTCTTCTGTGACTCCCAGAGGATGAAAGAAGTTGCCATCGCAATCTGTCGGATTGCAAGACCTTTACTATTGTCTTCTCTGAGTCATGGAGGACATATTTGAGGATCTAGCTTTGGCTTTGCAAAAATTGCAAACCGAGGTTGCAGTTTCTTGGCAAGAGAATGCTTTTCTCTTCCAAAAAGTCTTCCCTCCAGAAGAAGGTGGTTTTATGACCTAGTAAAGTTCCCGTGGTAGGGCAGCCATGGGGAGCAATGAATGGGGTACTGGCAGGACCCGCCAATCTACCAAATACTCATTCTAAAACAAGACTGGTATTGACTCTGGCTGCGCTACACGTACCAGGAATTGGGGACCAGCATTCCTGCTAAATATTGTGGGGATCCCTGAGATTTTCGGGCTTCTATGACTCGATGCAAAATCAATTTGTTGAACTGCACGACCGTATATGCTTCTAATCAGGCCAAAGTGGTGTTTATTTTGTTGAATCTGGAAAACACTGCCTTGGCGTGGGCAATGCCTTAAGTGGACACTAATGATCCAATCTTCCTGGATTATGATCTGTTCAGCACCACTTTCCAAACAAGGTGTGATAAGCAATACGCCACACAAACTGTGCGCATTGAGCTTTCGGGTAACAAGGACCTGTTGACATATATTGCCAAATTTCATAATCATGCAGCCCAAACTATGTGGGCTGAAGACGTCCAGCTGACTCTGTTTTGCAGAGGGCTCAGACAAGATCTCAAAGATGTAATGAGCCAGGTAGTCACGCCCCCCACTGACAATATATCGGAGTACTTTTCTCTCGTGGTACCATTAGACAAAAGAATATGAGAAACGAGAGGGGGAAGACGGATGACCCATAAACTAGGAAGTACAAAGGGCCCCGTGACCATAGAAGAAAAAGAGAGAATAAATCAAAATCAGTGTGAAATAAATAATTATGTAAAAATAAGAGTATATACAAAGAGTTACCCTAAAAAGGGAAATGATGCTGCCTGCTAAGAGAAGGCAAACCTTTAACGGGCATCTCATGTACTACTTCCCGCAATGTATATACTCGTATGTCTCGTCCCATTTCCTCTATCCTTGTGGGCCTCCCCCCAACATGGGGATGGTGCCGAAACATTGCCAATGAAAATGTGAGCTTCCCCATTAAATTTAGTATAGCGTGCAGGGCTACAGCCCAGGGCATGGAAATGCCGAAAGGCACTAACCTCTGACACCTCACTGCAGTCCCTTTTTCTGCGTAGATGGTGTCGGACCTGGCAGCTAGGCGCAGTAACCTTGGATTCTGGTACTGGCGTGAGACCCAAGGCTGTTAAGGCTACCAACTCCCAAGCCGAGGGGCTATTCCAGGTGATCCACTGTGGGGCGCTTATCTTCTGCACTGGGTTTCAAGGGGCTTTTGAGCTCTGGTTCCAGGCAGCAGCCTGAGGTGCGGTCCCATACGACTATCAGCTCCCCAGCTGAGGGCTTATGGCTTACGGGAGCCATCGCTGAGGTCTTGACACAGGGGGACGATTCGACTTCCAGCCTTCTGGCTGAGGGCCCTAGGCCTACCAGAGCCATCTCAGAGGTCGGTGCTTCTGCTTCAGGGTCGGGGCACAAACAGTCCCTGGCTATGTCTGACCCTCCACAGGATTCGGGGCCTTTGCGCCCTCCTGCCCTGGGCCCCAAAATGGCGGACAAGCACATGGCGAAGCCTGCACAGCCAGTGGCCATCTTAGATTTTGACACTGGGCCTCAAGCGGCCCCATCACCTTCAGATGGGCGACACGGGGCGGTTCCAGTCCTCTTCCTTCAGGGGCCCCATGGCACAGGTGGGTGGTCCCTACACGGTTACATTTATGCCTCCCTGCTGTTTGGATGCCCCTTGCGCGGCAATTCAGCATGTGAGCATTGGTTTTTCGAGCGCTTCTTCCTACTCGTGCGCTTCCCACAGATGGCGAGATTCCTCAAGGACCTAATCAAGGAAGTGGTCCATGGGTAGTGCCTCCAAAGGCCCCCTCCCTTGGGCCGCCCTCCTGTTCCACTGGAGGTCCTGGTACTGCAGCTTGTGCTGCTCCGGTCCAGGTAACACCCCCACTTCCAATTCTTCAGTCTCCTATGCCCACTCCTCTGCTACCACCAACGCTGACGCCCCCTCCTCACTGGCCTGTCAAAATGCACCTGCCTCCCGGGGCTGATCGCTGGGGAAGGGGGTGGACTTCTCTGAATCCTCCCATGCAGGAACTGGACTGGACTGAACTGGACTCCCCTCTGCCTGGCCAAAAACGTGGTGGTAGCGTCAGCGTCTGTAAAAGTGGTTCATGACTGTCTCCAATGCCTAGCAGAGATTTTGGGGTGCCCCATCCTGAACAGTCCCCCCCCCCCCAAGAGCCAGAAGTGCCGGCCCTTCCTCTACAAAAAGACATAATTTCTTTAGCCAAGAAGGTCTGGCAAAAGCTTTGGGTCAATGCTCAGATGAACATAAAGCTGGACGGCCGCTTTCGGCTGCTGGATGGGAAACTAATCCACCTGGCCTCCCAAACTCAAAGCCTTCCTCTTCGTCTTCTGCGGCGGGGGCAGCCTCCAACTTTTTGTCCACAAGACAAAGCCCTCGAGTCTTTCGGCAGTAGCTGCTACCGCAACGCCTGGCTACACCTGCGCCAGGCCAACATACATGCTATCCGAGCTGCAGCGAACCAGAAGCTGTGGTGGAAGATTGGGGGAGTTCCTGACAGAACTTCTCCTAGGGAGTCATGCCTCCTTCAAAGCGGGTCTAGCCGAGTCCTGCATGATTGCGCAGAATCTCATGGAGTCCTTGGTCCACCATATCGATACGGCCAGCAGAGGCCTTTGCCTGGGAGTTCGGATGAGGTGGAAAGCACGGATGTACACTGACATTTTCCTTGGATGTGCTGGAGAGGATCCTCGACCATCTGTTCGAAGGGATGGGTCTGTTTCACTCGTCCACTGATGACGAACCTGGAAAAAAAGATGACTTCCACCCAGACCGCTAGGTCCTTGGCCATCCTGACGGAGCCAGGGCAAAGGTTATTCCCTCAAACAGGGCAGGTCTGACTTCAAACCCTGCTCCTTCATCGACTTCAAGGGTTTTCGGTACTGTGAAGCGTGGTGGCCAGACAGATACCTCCCCCCCCCCCTCACCTCCAGCAACTACAAAAGGAAGTAGCAGAGCACCTTGTGGGGCTCTTTTCATTCCCCCTCCACTCCTGCACCGGATGGCAAAATGCACTGACGTCTTGGTCAAGGAAGACCGCTCTCCTGTGGGGGGCCGGCTGGCTCTGTTTGTGAAAAGCTTGAAGCGTTTTTTTCACATTTCCTTGGATTCCTTCAGTAGTCTCCATGGGCTTCAGTCGTCTTCTTCCTCCGTCCTCTCCTCCACTGTTGAGTCTCTTGCAAGTATACTGCCGAAAGGAACATATTCAGTTTGCTTAGTACAGATTTCCTTTTAACTGGGGAATGCAAGCCCTGTACATTCCATGTGCCAATCGACATTAAATACTCACCTTGCCCTTTACCTGCAACAGTAGCCAATGTTTCCCCAGATATCGGGCTGTCCACCTCCCACGACCACCATTCTAAACACATGCGGTACAGTGCCATAATGCAAGTGCCCCTCCAACAACAACCACTTATAAACAACACACCCCCCTCTCATCCTCAAACCAACACCATAAACTCTGCTCAGACATGAGAAAACTGCAAACATCTGGAACCCCCTCAGGGAACCCGACTTGGAAAGCAACATTCTTGTTGTCCCTCTTTCAAGGTTGTATGTAAGAGACTCTTCTACTCTTTTCGCCCCACTGATCACAAGTGTCAACCTCATTCTCATAGTATTCTGATACTGTCTTCAGTCAAAATGGACCTGTGCTGTTGAATTCAGGTTTACTTATTTGACTAACATCACAAATCTTCCCCTCTGAAGGCAGACAAAAGCTCAGGAGGGTCTGCCTATGGAGCTTGGCAAGTGCCGCACAACCAGGCAGCGTCCCAGCAGTGTGCAAACATTCCGGTGTGCTGCAGGGTCTACCTGAATGTAATGAAGGGCAAGATGATCTTCTTGATGCTATGCCTCAAGAGCCATGCTGGCAATTGCAGTATATTCAGCAGAAGACTTGGATTTCATTTTGAGTGAATCCTGCTGTGTAATGGGCAGCACACCCAAGCTGTTGTTACTCCTTCACAGACCCAAATAAAATATCCCTTTAATGTCATTTAGATGTGGTGGACGTTGGAAGACCCAATGTTAGCAGGCGGACAGGAAAGTGAAAATAGTCGGACCGTGGACTGAACAGGTGTGAATGGGGAGTTGGAGCAAGCAGGTAAGCTGTGCATTCTGGAGAGAACAGCAGTGCTGAGGAAGTGAGCTTACTAGAGTGTTCAGGAGGCGGAGGAAGAGTACAGATAACCTCAGAAAGACACTGGGTGATGGAGAAGGGATTTAAACAGAAATTCACAGCCGGGAAGGGAGACGGGGTGAAAGATGAGTCAAAACACCTCTAAAAAGAGAATGGAGCAAGACTAAAGGAGGTGGTATGACGTGAAGAGACTTGGAGAAAGGTTCAAAAAGTGACGAGGTGAGGAGAAGGCGGAAATAACACATGGAAGTCCTGAGCATAGAGGAGGTGAGAAACCAGACTCCCACAGACGGGTGAAGAAAAGCTAGGTGGAGAAGCAGAGCAGGCTAGATCATTTTGTGGCATCGAAGGAAGAGGAGACAGGTTATGGGGTGGGGGCGGAAAGAGAAGCAGTCCAGTAAGTTGAGAAGTGGAGTAGAAAGGTAGGTTCTGAGGAGGCAAGCTCCTTTTCAACCTCTCGGAGACAGCCATTTGCTAGGAGAAGTCATTTGCTAGTAGTTAGTTTGCTAGTAGTATGGGGTCCATGTCCAAGCTCCCTATGCCCAGTGAGATCTGGAGGAATTTGACCCAATTTGATCCAAGTGTGGCGAGTTGATTTCTGAAACAAACGAGGATCACATGTGTTCTGCAGGAGGGGGCAGACTACCCAAAGAAAGCTCAACGCCCTGACTAAAGCGTCAGGTATTTGCTGCCGTCTACAGTGACAACAAAAGAAATCCCCAAACCCACAAAAGAGGTGGAGGGGAGACCCTTGTAAGGGAGAAACGTTGATACAATTCGGAAATCTTATCTAAGGATGGGTGAAAATCTTGCCTATCAAAATGGACAAATTATCTCGGGATTCATTGCACCTGGCGCCTGCTCCTATAGCGGAAGTAATACCCCAACCCGTTGCTCCTGCTATTTATCGAGCACCATTAATGGGGCTTTGGATTCAAATAACAGCTATGATTTATTTCAGACGCATGAGCAACAAAGACTTGCTAAGCGTAAACGAGAGCGTGAGGCGAAGAACTGAACCAAAAGGCCTGAGGCTTTGACGGACCCTTTAAATTCTACAGTAATTTCTGAGACGGGTAAAGAATCCACAAAATCATGGAAAAAGGAAAACAGCTGAAAGAAGAAGACTATTAAATCCACGGGAACCCTCACTAGTTGGCTGATTAAGGACAAGGTAGTCAAGGATGCGCATGAAGCCAGTTTAGGTGATCATTCCTTGAATGAGATGGAAAGTTTTGAAAAAACACAAGGAAGATAGCTGGGATGAACAACGTTCGGTAAGTTAAGTGCCCATCCTAGTCGCCAATAACAGAGGGAAAGAATAAAAATAAGAAACCTTCTCTGGACTATAGGGTCTTATATTTATTATACGAGCACGCAAAAGCCCATGGGCATCTAGGCACTTGTTACATGGGTGGGTACGTTGCAGAAAACAGGGGGAACATGTAAAAAGGCGCACATTAGTTGAATAGGTGGGTTTTAAGATTTTTTCTCAAGATGTAAGATCTTCATAAAAATCTTTTGAATTCTGGAACTATGTGCACTACCATAAGTTAATGCTATACAGATTTGAGAGAAAATATGTTGTTTCGTTTACAAACACTGTGATTAACTTATGAAGTTTTATCGCTCAATTTTGAAGACTTTCATTAATGTATATTTGAAATATTTTCTAGATATTGTTGGAATTTGCTTTATATCCCCCTGAAGAAGAGATTACTCTCGAAACACGTTGGGCCACAAATGTATCACTTATGTTTTACAAGAAATTTGATTGTGTCAGTTCATCTGATATGTATATAATTATGAAAAATACTTTGATCAAAGTAAATGATGGGAAATTACTCTGAAATAACTACAAAAAACATCATTAAATAACCTGGACTCAAAATACTTTTTTGAGCCATTGATAGTGTGCAGGGGACAGGAGTTCCGACATTGGGATCTTCATTGTTTTTGATTCAAGTGGTCAAATGTGCCCATGTTGAGTGCAGCCCGGAGGGCTTTGTTCTGTATTACTTGTAACGTATACAGGTTTATTTCAGATGTGCCACAGAGTAGTGTTAGAATAGTCAAGTTTTGATCCGATAAGGGCACGTGCTACCTCAAGCCGGTCCTTGGTTGACAAAAAGAACTTCCTGGCATTAAGGAGCCTGGTGGCGTAGCCAGAAGACGAAGGTGATTGACCTGTCGTGACATAGAGGAATTTAGGTACACGCTGAGAGTTTTACAGTGGCAACTGGGATGGTGTGGCTGTTGATGGTGAAGGTTTTGTAGGCATGGCTGAGTTTAGACAGGTGGGCAGTTGTCTTTACTATTGAATGTTTACTTCCTAACCAGCAGATGAAAAGAATCAATCGCTCAGGGTTCCTTAAACTTACCCAACAAATTCCCTCACTCTTTAGTTTTGACTCCAAGCGATTTTGAATTTGTTGAGCCTCTTGAGCAAGGCAACAAGCATAGATTAGCTTGAATTCATTGCTATATGTTGGACGCAGTAGCCCTTATTCCGTCACATTCACACAACCTTTATGAGATAGGTTACGATTTGGATGTCAAATATAATATAGGCCTGACTCCATGCTGTGCCAAATGTAATGCTGTGCCTAAATCGAATAGTAACGAAAGTAACAGTAAGATAGCCACAGTCATAAACGGAAATTAAAATGTAAGACTGGTAATGGCTGATGGGCTTTCTACCGGCAAGACCTAACTTGGACAACTGAATCCTTAAAATAATACAATGAAGTGTATAGGTTCAAATCCTAAGTAGTGCGCTTTGACCTCTGAAATTATATTTCTTGGCAGGCTGCATCACCTGTTCCACAGGGCCCACCCAAAAAGGGCCTTGAACCAATGATACGTGAATTGAATTGGATTTGGGTGGTTCAGCGCTGCCTGATTAAGGTTAGGTGAGCAGTTTACTGGTATACAATTAGTTAAGAGTCCTCCAAATAGGTCATCCAAAAGAGTAATTTATTTTCATAGGGGTCAGCCGACACGTGTTTCGACCTTAGTCGTCCTCAGGGCTGACAGAGAAATACGAGAATCATACATAAATTATAATCCTGGTTTCGTACACATATGTATATGCATTGGATAGTACAGTATTGTGTCCCGTAAAGGATACAAGTATATAGTATAGTTGCATGGAACATATATACACACATTTGTTGCATAGCATATGTATATATAAGCAATGTTTAAAAAAGAAAATGACAAATTAATTCAGTCAATTGGTTACATACCCATGGTCATTTCATCGATGGAGGGTGATGCAGAAATGAGAACAGAACAGAGAAACATTCACAATCATAAATAGATACATTTGATCTCATTAGCATTTGATTGCTCAGTCCTTAGATAGGAGATGCACCTCACTTGCACCCAGCCACTCTGCTTCTATGTTCTGTGTAAGCTTATTATAGAATGAGTGGCTCACTAGGCTGACCATATTATCCCCCATAGGGTGAATATATAATGGATTCTAGTTAATTGCCTGTTGCCCAGTGAAATGTGATACATCTTGCCCCCATAGGTTGATTATATTCTGCGAACTTCTATATGGAGTCAATTCACTCACTGTGATTGCCTGTCCGTCATAGGCGATGCATGCAAGTTTGATAGTAACTCACCCTTGTTGATCCTAAGTCTGTAGGTGATCATAGTGGATTAAGAAGTTGTTTTAGGCTGACAACTCGCCTATATCAATGATCATATAGTGGTCACAGTATAATAGAAAACAGAAAACCAAATAATAAAGGTGGGATTTCATTGCCATTCTAAGAGTTGCACGTGGACGTCGTACCTGCTCTTAGTGCTTGTAACTATTGCATGAAATGGATGATTAGGTTGAATCCTAGTGCTAATGCATCTGCAAAGAGAAATAAGATAGGAATGAGCCAGAGGCTCTCCACAGTATAAGGAGCAGATAGATATACTTTCCTCGGAGGTCCCTTACTGTTAGATGCATTAGATTGCGTGAAGAGTTGATCGCGAATCACCCAAATCCAATTCCATTCACAAATCCTTAAAATATCCTTGTGGAATACTCTGGGCTATCGACATTTCATTACTCAGGATGGTTCAATAAATGAATTAAAAGAAAGTAATATCTTCATTCTTCAGGAGAAGTGGTTAAACCTCTCTAACGTCTGAGTATCAATGTTTACAGAGTATTCCAGGTACTTGCCAAGAAAGGGCCATTGGGTCGACGGTGGCTTAATAACGGGGGTAGAAAATAACTCCAGATCAAAAGAGATTGCTGTCGCAAGTGAATGTAATTGCAATTGAAGCTTTCATGTGTGAAGCACCCCCAAAGCGTTTATTAATTATAAATGTGTATGGTCCTCTGGGATCAAGGCAAACTGAAGTGATCCTGGAACAGATAAGACTTCTCTCAAATTGGCTGATGGGAAAGATGATGACATGATACTGTTGGGTGGGGATCTGAATGCAAAATGCCTAGACAGACGCAGCTGCACCCCATACCTTTATCTGATGGAGGAAAGTAAAACCTTAGATAAAGTCTCAAATAGTGGAGGTTGACTTTGGCTTGAACATTTCCTTGATTGGGAGCCGTTATGCTAAATGGGTGGCCCTCAGGGGACTACCGGGGTGGATATACCTGAAGTTACCACAGGGCCAAGGCATCTTTAAACTACTTTTTTACAAGCAAAGGATTGTTGCGGTATGTTAATTATTTAGAAACATCTCATACAGATTGGAGCATTAATGCCATTTTATCACTCTGCCTCCTACGCCAGAATAGTGCATAAAATCGGTGACCTGGATGTGAATAATGCAGGTAACAGAGTAAATTGGTCACTGCCAAATCTAGCCACATTTTCCCATTTCTTGGTGCATCTAGATTCTAAAGTATTGCTAGATCTAGATACTTTTACGGCAAATGAAATTGAAACTTGGCTCAAAAACTTGACATCTAAATTCTGGTTCTCCCCAGGTGATCTAATCTCGAAGACTAATTCACATAGGGAGGGTCTTTGACTGACAAATAATAGATACAAAGCGAAAGAAGCAGAAGGAAGTAAGAATGGCTAAAACCTACGTAATGGATAGGGACATTTTGGCAAAAGCCATTATAGGGATAAAAAACAAGTACAGGAATTGGGTAAAGCGGTGGGACCTTTCTTGTAAAAATGCCCAATTACAGCAAATGTTTAGAGCGTTTACTATGTGGCAAATACTTGGGGCCGCTAAGAGTTAGGAGGACTGTTTGGTCACCAGCCCAATTAGCGTAGGCTAGACTGTTGGACGAAGTATATCTATGAAACTGAATTTAGAAGAACAGAAAAGTTCCAGCGATAAAACCTTAACCCAGTTTGGGGACTTGAACTAGACTAAGATAGCATACAGGTCATGATCGGAAAGCTTAAAAAAATCTAAAGCCCCGGGCCCAAATGGGTTGGCATACCATGGTCCTTAAAAAGGATCTGTCGATTTGGGCTCAAATATTGGAAATATTGTTCTGTAAGGTTTCCAAACGTCTATCTATTCTTGAATCTTGGCGCAGAGCTCTGCTGATTCCAATCTTTAGGAAAGGGTCCTCCACATTAACATCGAATTATCGATTATTCTCAATGCTTGATGTGACGGTAAACATTTTAACTTCCTTTGTGCCAAAACAACCCCAGCTGTGGGTGGAGTTGAGGCATTTCCTGGATGATTTTTAGACTGGCTTTAGGCTGGGTTCCTCCACAATGCACAATTTGCACCTGATGGATAGTCTAAATGGCCAGGAAAATTGCAAGGGCAGCCCTACTTTATATGCCACATTTATGGACTTTCAGTCTACCGTTGATGAGGTGAACCACAATATTCTATGGCATAAGTTAAGCAATATGGATTGTCCAGTTTACCTAGTACAGATAATGAAACTTTAACATACCAATGCGAAGTGCAAGTTAGGTTAAGCAGTGAGGGCCAGTTCACGGATTAGATTGATAATAATAGAGGGGTTGCCTGTTAGCCCCGCTACTGTTTAATCTCTATAGGGCAGATTTGCATGCCAGACTTCTCTCTGTGTCACATTGCACTCTAAAATCGGAAAAATCATATTGCTTGCCTTATGCACGCGGACGACCTGGTAGTTCTCAACCATGCCTATATGGGTATATCCAGAACTGTTGGTGAACTATGCTTTTACGCGTGAAAAATGACCTAAAGAATCATTTTAATAAAACAGAGGTCATGCAGTTTTCAAACAGGCCAATAAAGAAGGCCTTATTGTCACTAGGTTGTGGCGTGGGGGGCATAGAGTACGTAGATAACATTATGTACTTGGGGATTAAGATTGGCAAAACCACAAGCTATTCTGAAATGTTCCCATCTAAAAGTAGAAAAGCAGTGCAACTAATGGCGCTGTTGAACAATTTTGCAATAGAAATTGCGGACTATAGCTTTGGAGGCATATTGATGCTCTATCTGAAAAGCTTCTGCCAAGCAATTTCACATGGCCTGGGGGCCTTGACGCTAAGGAACTTAAATTGGCTTAATATTCTTGAGGGGAAACACGGGAGGAGAATTTTTAATCTCCCCAGTCTGTGAGCTGCAGCATTAAAAAGGAGAGGGGAACGATATCTGAAAGCCACCCATTCCCCCAAAATGTCCTCTCTTGGCGCATTTGGAAAGACACTTTTGTTCTGAACCCAAAAGTAAGACTACTAACTTCGAGGATCTACATAGATGGCTATTTGCCCTTTATTGGGTGGAGGCATGACGCCGACGGCGGGCATGACAAACCATTTACTCAAGAAAAGCCTTGGGGATAAAATAGGCATCCGGGATTGGAGGCTAAATTATTCTCATTGATCATGCCTAAAGTTATCAGGCAGATTCTGGGGTGATTCTTAAATATAAGAGCCTGCAGCGTTACCCAACTCGGTGCCCTGACCCAGCGGTCAGAAATCTGATTTTACTGCTTCGTATAAATCAGCTTCCGACCCCGGCAGTAATAGGCCCCATGCAGAGATTGTCATTGGACGATAGATTTTGCAACATATGCAAATTAAACCTCGTTCTGGTATTCACAAAACATGTCATGACCGAAAGTAAGTTGGGAAGTTTATACATTTGGAATCTGGAACCATTTGTTAATGATTCTGATTTTATGAAGAGCGAGGGGTTTTGGCATTATTGCCTAAACTCCGGTCTTGAGACCTTGCATACTGCACTTTACCGCATTTGGACTTGTGTTGCCAGACTTTTAAAGTTGGATAATGTTTGAAGTTTAAAATGAGTATTTAAATGTTAGTTTCAGTGGACGTTTTGTTATGTGTTAAGTTATGTTTGTTATGTTAGTGTAGCTTGTAAAGCGCAACGTTCACCCGGAGGTACCTTGACGCTAGAGAAGGGGGAGGATGAAGAGTTAGCGCGGACAGCCAGGGAACTAGAACAGGATGCTTTTGAGTGTTCTCCTAAACTGTAAGCGATTCGACACATTCCTGACTGTCCTTGGCAGATCGTTCCACATTTGAGCGGCATCGACCGAGAAGGCACGACCTCCAATACGAGATCTATGAAACCTCAGGACAACCAGAAGGCCAGCAGCAGCAGAGCAAAGGTGGCAGGCAGGGAGGTAATGGGTGAATTTATATTGAAGGTACTCGGCCCCTGCCCGTGTAATGTCCTGTGCACAATGCACATGGCATTAAACCTAATCCGCTGCATGATGGGGAGCCAGTGAAGGGTGCGCAGCACAGGGGAGATATGGTACCCAAAAGGGGTCCCCGTGGCCACTCGGGCAGATAAGTTCTGAAGACGCTGCAATCGCTGGATGGTGCCTTTGGGCTGAGCCTGATATAATAACCAAGCCTGCTCAGCACCACAGGCGGATGAAGAGTCACAAGTATCAGAGGGAGAACCTTAAGATTTTTAAATGGAAGTGACCCGCTTTACAGACGGCGGACACTTGATCTTTCATTGAAAGTGACGATGAATGAATTACTCCCAAATACCTCACCTTGGACACAGGGATAGGAAGGACACCAAGTAAAGAAGGCCAGAACGAGGAAACCCAGAGAGTAGGATCAGGAGGGGCACCAACTACCAACACCTCAGTCTTGTCCCCATTCAATTTCAACCACTTGTGACTCATCCACTCACCAACGGCAGGTTGGGATTGAATTATATTATGTGAAGGGTTGTCATGCTCATTGATGTTGGACTATTTATGGAACATATGATTTGTATGTGTCTTAATTATATGTGAAAAGCTTAAGTGAGCTAAGCACATTAATAATAAATACAATACAAAGTAACCCTATTGGCAGTAAGTGACTGCCAGGGGGTGAAGCTTACTAAAGTGAGGGCTGTGGTACTCAAGCAAGCTGGAATTGCTCCTCTTTACTTTCTTTTTATGATTCTCCATCCTTTTTCCAAGTTCAGCCAAAGCCCTCTGTTCATTTTGTATTCTCAAATCAACTTCTTTAATGTCCTTTATTGAGTCCCAAGCTGTTTATCTCTGTCATAAGTTCCAACTGATGGGCACTAGTATGTGGCACATTAAATGACGGGAATCAAAAGGTTACTGCCCTTGACCTCATTGGTGCAACCTCCAGGAAGATTAACCCTGGGGGGTGAGATAGGAACACTGTTTTTGCTTAAATCTTCCTACTGGATCTATGTGATCACTGCGCTGCCCGTAATTACGCCAACAAAAATGTCGCTCAATTATGGCGCGGCGCAGTGATCAGATGGATCACTTTTGCCCACATGCCACGCCCCGCAATCCTCCAACACACACGCCCCCCACTGACCTTTACTTGACGCACATCTGTGTGTGCCGCTGACTGCCTTGTACCCCTGCGGCGTCAGTTCCTCCCACTTATGTGGGGCGGTGCTGATGCCGCTGGGTCCTTTCTATTCTTTTTTTCTTTATCCGCCGATTACCGTAATGGTAAGCGGGGTACACCCCCGCAACACCCAAACTCCCGTTACTGTGCCCAAGGAGAGAAGCTGGACACCCCTGAAGCCCCTGCTCTGCTTGGGCCTAGTAATAGGAGTCGGATTAGTGTGTAGGGGGAAAGTCTCAGTAACTGCATGGTTGCAGTTATTTTGGCAAGGTTTTTGGATTTTCCCTTCCTACCTCCTCCAGGATGCCAACTATAAGCCATTGGATCGCTCCATCACTGGGAAGAAACTTTTGTGGATGGAAGCAGGCAAGCAGTTGCAAAGATGTAAGGCTGGTACAAACACTGCAAAGTCCATATGTTTAATATTGAAGCCTGAGCCATGCATTTCTCCATCAACCTACCCCACCCTCCCCAAGTCCGTTTTTGGATAGGCCACCATTGTCATCAAGGTAATTTCTCCATCCATGATGAGAGGAAACAAGGCAATAGATTTCTCAGCTTGGGTTAGAAAAAAAAGAAAGACCGAAAATATTGTGGTGATTAAATTACACCATGGCCCAGGGAAAGTGGCCATTTACTTAAGTGGCAGAAGGTTATTCAGGATACTTGCATACTTTCTACCATCACCTCCGAGTACAGGCTACTCCTCCTTTCTTCAAACCACCCAACCATGTGAATGACATCAAAGCTGGTGATGGAAATGCATGCTTAGTTAGATTTGGCTGCCATAGAATTGGCCATAGGTGAGGCCCACTTTGTTGAGAGGAGCAATCGATTCTATTCACGCTTGTTTGTAGTGGAGGAAAAAAAGGTTTGCATATCGTCTATAAAACCCTCCAGTTCACTGGATGCATCCAAAATTATCACTTCAAAAGGGTGACAATGCAGCAGGTTGTTGAGTCCCTACAACAGGACGATTGACTGTTGTCTGTCTTGTATTGGCACATACTTACCTGGCCTCCACACAAAGCATTTCTAGTCTAAAGTTCTTCTGTTTGGGCTTTGCAAGTCCCCACAGATTTTTGCTCCAGTCTCTATCAGGTGTCTTTTTCCAGTGAACCCACTGCACCTGGAAGCCCATGCAGCTACTGGTGTGGTGCTATACACTGAAGTCCATAGAAATTACTTGTGGCATTTAGAAGGGTATTCTCCCACTGCAGACTTTTTATTACTAAAGGGTGCCAAGTCACATGCTGGCCTGTGTGGATCCACGTGCATGGTTGCACAGGCGATAGGCACGTTGCAATTAGTTGTGTGCTGGGACAAGCTAGACCTATTCATGGAGGTGTCTATCACCATTGAAGTGCTGAAGCACGTTCAATGGTGGGCTGTGGAATCCCACCTGATGGTTGGGGTTCTGTTTTTTCCCTCCTGACCTCAAAAAGAGGTCAGGCGGTATATAACCAATGCTTCCTGACTTTGCTTGTGGTGCAGCCTTGTGTCACCTTCAAGTTTACGACATGCAGTCTCATTAAGGTCGGTCATCTCATACACACTTTCTCATCCCCAAGGTGATAGGTTTAGCCAGGGTGTCATTTCACTTTGAGGAAAGGGGGTTTTGATCTATCCACACAATATCCAAGCAATATTCTGTGTGAAGAAGTGAAGGGACATTCGCTCCCCTCAGCTGTCTGCTAAAGCTCGAGTTCTGGAAGTAGGCAGTCACTTATGGTATGGTGTTGTCAGTCATTCACCTGCTGGGTATGGACAATTGTAGAGCAGACTTGTTAACCGATTACAGTAACACCCCAAGAATGAGAGATATGTAGGCAAGACGTATACTTCACTTTCAAAAGATGGGATCATTCACACTTCAATATTTTTGTGACAAAGCAGAACTCAAAATTTATCATGGAGGGACCAGGGTCCTTTTTTGCTCTGATCTGCTTGTGAATATCGGCTTACATCTTGCCTCCCCTTCATAGACATGCTTTAATGGAAATTGAAGAAAAGCCTGGGATATTGGTTATTTACACCAGTAGCCAACAGACTGAGCCAAGTCTACTACTCATACATTTTCTATCAGCTATATATCACACATGCCACAAGAACACACCAACTCTTGAAGACAGTTCAATGGTTTTTGTTTTCACAATAGAAAAGGGGCTTGCTAAGGTCCCTCTCTCTTTCTCTCTAGTCTAGTGTGTGCCATTCCCTTCCAGCCGTACTGCAACCTCAGGGTGGTCACTAGAGATCGGTAACCCCTACTACCTGAAAACTGTCTAAATAGTTCTGATAGCTAATATCTTCTCTCTCCGACCCTATGAGAACAATGTAGGTGGTCTCGGATCTAGGCTCCCAAATGTGTTTTGATGTAGGATTGATTGCTTCCAGACACTCCGGTCACAATTGGTTCTTTAATTCTGTGCCCTTGTGATCCTCTCCCTAGAACTTTTTCCTCCGTTCCTCCTCCTCCTTTCCTCGCACCACTCCGACTGTATCTCCTTCCCACTTCCTATTCTCTCCCACTGATGTTTCCCTCTGCTTCATGCTTCCACCCTCTGATCTTACTCACCACACTACTACCACCACCTCGTTTCACTCTTCCAATCACTTCATTCATTCTCTAAATCCCTCTATTGTTGCCACTCTTGCACCTTGATTGCACATTCAAATCAAAGTACCACTTGCTATCACTAGCCAATACCTCATGCACACTCCTTTCTGGAATTCTCTGCTATGCTATTCTACACTGTCCTTCCTCCACTTGGTCCGTTGATCTCCTTTCTCTTTCTTTGACCTCACCCACACCTTCCTGTTTCCTGTACCACCTTTTATTCTCTCCATTGGCTCTCTTCCTCACCTGGTTCTCCAGGCCAGCCACTGCCTTTCTTTTCCCCAGTGGAGGTGTTGTAGGTGAGCAATATTACAAAAGGGTTCTTAAGCTCTACCCTTTCTTGTACATGCTTACAAGGGGGGCCCACAACAGCGAGAATCAATTACAATGTCCCAATTTCTATGATGGTTTCACGGCATGTTGGAGTTGGCGGTTGGACCGGGGAACCACCCTTTGGCCCAGGCACTGGCTGGGATACTGTCCATCTGAGTTTGACTTTGTGTGCTGAGGTCGCTTTTATGAGTGGAGCGCTCCGCATCCTCGCTGCTGCCTGATCCACTTTCCTTGCCCTGCCTAATGACAAGTAGGTTGTCTGCTACTTGCTCTCAGGTCCAACAGCCCTCCGTCTCTTTCCCAGGCTGGCTGCTCGCTCCACCACAGCTCTGCATGCTGGATCTTGAATTCCCACACAGACAGGCCAGCATTGTGGAGTATAGACATGGGACCACAGTATAGGCAAGCAGAAGTGGTACTCTATTCAAACAGTGAAGCACAAGTAGCCAACACCCACAACCCATCCCCTGGAGCAGACACCAAACAGGAGTAGGTTTAGCAATAGGACTTAGAGGGGGCTACATTGGTGCAGCAGTTGCAGCCAGCATGGACATATTATCTTTAAGTGAGACGTTTTGAGACTTTCTTTTTTACTGGCATTTGGGTCAAAACCAACATGATTAATGTTCTTACATGGGAAGGAAGGTACATGTGTGCAACCAGCAAGGGCATGGCATTTTTGCTAACCTTTTTGGCAATGCAAACATTAGTATGTTCTTATAGGACTACTGGCATATATTTGTGCATCCGGGAACATGTTCTTTTACACTGGTTTTAAAAAGGAATCCAGAAATAAATTAGAAAATGCTCCTCTACACTGTTGGTGACTTGGCATCTAATATATTTAATGCGTTAACCTACAAAACTGACTGTACACTTTTTCACCATTTTTCACAGATAATGTACTATAAAATGCGCTAAACAATGGATTGCTTTCTCACAGATTCCTCATCTTAATAGATAGCTATCCAGTGATGGCAGGGGGGTGGGGTGTGGGGGGGGGTGGCGTAGTACCGCTCGATGGCGATGACTCCCTCGTATACGGCTGCACCATTCCTCGATCGGATGTGACATTGGGTGTCATATGCAAGGATGTACTAAGCCCCACACCTCGGTTCCTTTTTTCTGTGTGCTCAGCACACTATTCGGAGCACACTTGATTCTAGTATTTTATACTGCGTCAGTATGTGGGAGCAAAATCCGTCTATGTTTAAACACTGCAAGGACTGCAACTCCACCAGGCCCACCAAACCCATGGTTGGTTCAAGCTCCCTGGCTACACTGTCGCTCACACATATCGATGGGAAATGTTTATTCTCCAGCTGCTGCTGATCGAAGGAAACCAAGAAACTCATTGCCAGGTATTTTCGACCATTATGAATGATTTAGTGATCAGTCCTTTATCCTATACCTTGGGTCAGGGCACATGAAAATAAAAGATCTTCTCGTAGAGGTGAGCTCTGGCCACTTCCGATACTATGGTGTGGTAATTGCTGCATATATGTATACATTAAATAAAGTGTAGAATGTGTATATCCTAATTTCAGAGTAATCTTGAGAACTTGTTGCGGTTTTTTTTTTAACATCTTTTTATTGAGGTAGTGGCAGGTTCACAATTCGTTCCAACATCATAACAAGAAAAAAATTATACAGTGGCACTTTACATTTTCACAAGTGATACATATTTACATGGGGTCTTCATTGTCCGACGGCAGTTCACATAAGTATGTCCTGAACGGGCCCCAGATATCTTTCGGTCGGCTCATTCTCGGCTGAGTCAGTGCATATTGTTCCTCGTTCTCATTCACATTCGTCAATTCTCGTAAAAAGGTGTTCATGCTCGGAGGCGTGGGGCTTTTCCAAGCCTGGAGGATGCATTTTTTAGCGACTGCGCAAGAAACATTAAAGAGTCTTCTAGTTCTCTCCGAGCACTTCCCAATATCACCAAACAGGTATTTTTGTGGAGACCGGTATGGGGATAGTTGTATTACTTCCCCCAGTAACTCAGCCACCCCCCCCCCAGAACCGCTGCAGCTCAGGGCAGTCCCAATACATGTGGAAAGACCCTGCTTGTGGGGCGCCGCACTTGGGGCATTCGCTCGAGGAATCTGGGACAAACCTTGCTACTGCGGCCGGTGTATAGTGCAGTCTGTTCAGATTTTTAAATTGTGTCTGGCGCAGCCCTGCATTGAGTGAAACCCTTTTAGTGAGTGTACAATACTTTACCAATTTCTCATTAGGAATGGCTACCTGCAAATCTGTTTCCCATTTTGTTTTCACATTATTGATCGTGGGGGTGTGGGCCTGCACCGATGCATATAATTTGGAGACTCCAAGACCCCCCTGGGTTGTGATCAATTGTAAACAAGGGTGTGAGAGTGGCTCATCAGGAAATAGGGGCCATCTAGCCTGGAATGCTGATCTCATTCAGTAATATTGGAGTGTTCGAAGCGGTCCTCTCCCCAGTGCCCTTAAAATATCTGTTAAGTTAACAAATTTCCCCTCTAAGAACATGTCCCCTACCACCATTTCCCTATTGGGGTCCCATGCTTCCTGCATGTCCGTGTCGAATGTGGGAGGAATGCCGGGAAAGTTCCACAAGGGAATCTGTGGGTTATAGGGCCTTTCAATTTTAAGTCTCTGGCATATTGCCCCCCAAGCCCGGACAGTGCAGCTCACCGGGTCGTATTCACCCACGTCTCTATGTCGTGGGGCGAAGATAATTGATCTCACGTCCGAGGGTGCAACTGTGTGTGTCTCCACCCATGCATGCGGTGCTTCTTCTGCCGTCTCATACCAATATCATGCGAACTGCACCTGGGCAACTAAATAATAAAGTTCAAAGTCTGGGGCTGCTATGCCTCCGGTACTGTATGGTTCCATCATTTTCTCCCATCCTAGCAGTCTTCCCGTTCCATAGAAATGTGGTCACCATTGATCGCAGCCTGGAGAGGAATTCCCTGCCTGGCCATATCGGGATATTCACAAACAGATACAGTAGTTTAGGAAGGACGGTCATTTTCAGCACTGCTATCCTGCCATGCAGTGAGATAGGGAGGTGCCTCCATATTGCAAGCTTCGCATTAATTGACTGTAGCGCCCCTTCATGGTTATCGGTAAATAGAGATTGTCTGCTCCTGGAGACCAGAACGCCCAGATATCTAATATATCTCTCCGTTCATTTAAGGCCCTCTGTCCTTTCCGGGCATTTAGTACAAGGGGTGAGTGGGAAGATTTCCGACTTAGAACTATTCACAGTGTAACCAGAATAATCCGCAAATTTGTGTATATCTGCCATTATAGGCGCCAGGTTTTTGTCGGGTTCACGGATATATAACACTGCGTCGTCCGCATAAAGCGAAATCAGCTGATTGGAGCCCTTCATGACTATGCCTTTATCTTTATGGCGCAATCTGACTGCAGCAGCCATGGGCTCTATTGTAAGAGCAAATAAGATTGGCGACAACGGGCATCCCTGTCTTGTGCCCCTTCCAGTTCGAACATGTCGGACATGGTTCTGTTAGTGTATACTCTCGCCCCTGGCTTTGTGTAGAGTAGGCGGACATATCTGATAAAATTGGGTCCCACCCCGAACGCTTCCAGCACCGAGAAGAGGTACTCCCATGAGACTGAATCAAATGCTTTCTCGGCGTCGAGGGACACCTTTTGGGAATAAACCCATTTTGGTCCGGATGGACCAGTGCTGGAACCATGGGTAGCATACGATTGGTGATGACCTCCGCGAAAATTCTTGCGTCTGTATTTATGAGTGAGAGAGGACATATCCTAGGGTGGGCGTCTGGGCTTGAGAAGCACTGTAACAATAGCTTCCCTCATCGTAGGGGGCAATTTGTGCTGTTCGAGGGCTTCCTCCCAGGTTCTGAGTAGAATAGGGACCAGCTCCTCGTGGAACTTCTTATAAAATTCGCCCCCAGTCCATCAGAACCCGGAGCTTTACCCGACGTGAGATCCTTGATGGCTTCAGTGATCTCTTCTATTGTGACAGGTAGTTCCAAAGCCAATCTATCTTCGTCTGGGAGCGTCGGGAGACCCAGTGAGGCCAGGTATTCTTGTCTCAGTGGGGGTTTTCTGGTCTCTATTCGTGTAGTGTTTTGTAATATTCAACAAATTCATTGTTAATACCTTTATCGCTTGTGACCATTACAGTTGGAGCTGTTTGAATAGCGGCTATTGGGGCGTTATTTGTTTCATTTCGAAGCAGGTTGGCCAGCATTTTCCCTGTCTTATTCCTCTCACCATAGCGACGTGGCCGCAATGTATTGTACCTCCCTCGTGGCTAAATTGTCAAAGGTCCTAAGAAGTCTATGAATTCCAGCAAGGGTGTCCCTATCATGGGTGCGGCTGTATATCTCCTCCAACTCTTCAGTTCCTGTTCCACCACTTCAAGGTCCCGTCTCACCCCCTTCAAGAGTCGATTTGTTGATTTGGACATAAGGATCCCTCTAAACCAAACCTTAAAGGTTTCTCAAACCGTGGATATCCGGTCTACCGTCCCCAGATTGTCTACAAAGAAGTTGGTTATCTCTTCATGTAGTGACTCGGCCACGTTTGCATCTCCCAACAGTCTCCCGGCATTCTCCACCTTCTGGCCTGTCTGGGAACATCTTGGAAAACGAGGCTCAATAAGACCAGAGAGTGATCGGACAGCGTGCGGGGAAGGATCATGCAGTGTCGCAGCGTATTCGAGATGCCAGAGGATATGAACCAGTAGTCTATACGCGATTCACTGTCATGCACTGTTGAGTAATATGTATATTGTCTATCATCTGGGTGCAGCACCCGCCAAGCGTCTATCAGTGACAACTGTGGGAGGAGTTGGTTCAGGGTTATCGCTGTTTTCGTGGGAGCCCTTACTACACTGGTTGACCTATCCAACCTGGGGTTGAGTGCAACATTAAAATCGCCGCCCCATATAATGATTGCTGCGTCGTGTTTGTTGAGAGTGTCGAACATTTTCAGATAGAAATCCGGGCCATCTATGTTAGGGCCGCAGGTATTAAATAGGGTTACTCGTCTGCCGGCCATTTCCCCCCACACCAACACATATCTTCCCATTGGATCGGCCTCGTACCCCTCAGTGCGGAATCCCAGCGCAGGATGTATGAGTGGTATGACCCCCCTGGATTGTGAAGAATATTCTGTATAATAACGTAGCTTGCCCCATTTAGCCATTATGTTACGGTTAACCGCACCCTGGACGTGTGTCTCCTGGAGCATTAGGATTTGAGGATCGTGTCTGGTGACATAATTTCCCACCTTTCTGGCATTCATCGGGTTGTTTAGCCCTCGGACATTCCAAGACAATAAAGTTATCTTCACCCCGTCACCCATTTCCCCATATATAGAATCCGTGCCGTGCCATTGCTTCCACCATGTCTTGTGTTTTTCTGCTGTGTCCTCATCGTGCACCCGCCAGACCTGATTTCAACCAACCTGGAACTGAAATTAAACCAATCTAAATCCCAGGTCCCAAACATGCCCTGGCAGCAATAACAGTCTGTAACTTCCAGACTTCCCCAACCCCACTCTCCACCCACATCATCCACCCCAACTTGACGATGTACCCTTAAACTTTTTTGGAACTTTCCTGTGGGTGCCACGTTGTCGTCACGAGGCCACCAGAGCGGGCTCACAACCCGCTCGAAGGTTACTCAGAGCCCCCCAGTGGGAGCAGAATCCCTTTAAACATCGACAAAGCAGCTGCATAGGATAAGTGTGCAACCAAGTTCAATCAACAGCACCCCGGTCTCCCCCTCCCGGAGGTGATCTTCCGTTCTGGTCCGGTCCACGGCTTCTAGGTGGTAGGGGTTTATTTGCTTCCACATACGCCAGAGCGGCGGACGGAGTCTCAAAGTGTGCTCTTCCTCCATACTGGATTCGCATTTTAGCCGGGAATATCAGCGCATACGGGACCTGACGCGCCCTCAGTAGCCGTTTGACCGGCTCATATGATCTCCTGCTGGCCTGTACTCCCGCAGCAAAGTCCGGATAGACATGTATGCGGTTCTCCTCATATTGTAGCGTCCCAATTTCTCTGGCCTTCCTAAGTATTGCATCTCTGTCCCTGTAATTCAACAGTCTGGCGATGATAGTACGCGGCAGGGCTCCAGGCTTCGGCGCGGGGGCCAGAGTGCGATGTGCTCGCTCAACCAGGAATTGCCTTGAAAAGGATTCTGTTCCAAAAAGAGTCTTAAGTAGGTGTTCCACTTGCTGTTCCATAGCGCCTTTCCTGAACTTTTCAGAAACCCCCACAATCCGAATATTGTTCCTTCGGGATCTGGATTCTAGGTCTTCGCACTTACTTTGCAGTGCGGTCATGCCCGCCTTAAGCTGCGCTATGTCGCGATTGTGTCGCGCAATAGTGTCTTCGCTTGTACCAATTCTGTCTTCAACCTCGGTGATTCTAAGGCTCTCTTTGTCAACTCTGGTTTTCAGTGCTCCTATAGTGTTGACAATGTCATCTAGTTTGACATTCAGGGATAGGAAGTCATTCTGCACTATCGTGGTAAGGTGATCAACCCTGTCGCCACCCCCCACGCCGGGCTCCGCCGTTGACGCTGTCGACGGATCCGGCTCATGGCCAGCTGCCTGGCTACTGGTGTACGAATCCATCGGACCGTTCTTCTTCCCATTCACCCCTTCAGCCGCCTTATCCTGTTTCCTAGTGTTGCCCATGTTCGCCACACCTACCGGTATCCCACCGACGGGGGCAGTGGAATCTGTGTGTCTTTACCGCGGAGGAAGGCCGCCTGAGCCGTGTAGGATATTGATTGTCAAGATGGTATCTCAAGAATAGTGTTTCATGGAGCCATCAGCGTTCAGGTATCAGCGGTAGCTTGCTAATTCGACCGCTCATGCGTAGAAAAGAGCTGCACCGCAGCCGCCGAACGGCGCCCAACTCACTGTCCCGCCAACCTGCAGGGAATGTAGCACGCGTGGCGCGCCCCGGCTACCGGCCAGAAAATGTAGTCGATTCCTCGGTCGGGGAGGACAGGATATCACGCCGTCCCACGATGGCCCACTTTCCAGCACCCGCCGCGGCGGGGAGCTCCAGCTCTCGCCCAACAGGATGGTCTCAATAACTGCGAAGGCAGGGTCCCACCGGGCACACCCGGTCAAAACCTTGTTTCCGGTCCGGAGCAGGGCCCACGAGCCAGCACCATTTGTTCGTACAGCCACGCGTACGGGGCCCAGGGGGGGGTCACTCCAGTCGCTCCGCAGTGTCTACGGGCCTGACACCGCGTCCGCGGCACTAGGAGTCCCACCTCTGTCTCTCAGGCCAGAGCGTCAGCGGCGCGGGGCGCAGACCAGCCGGATGTCCGCCGCGGCCAACTCCAGGGCCTTCTCCCGCTCACCACGCCAATGCTGATATCTCCTTGAGTTTTAGTCAGTCGCTCTCAGGATTTCGGTCGGGTGTGGACTGGGTCAAGGTGCACCCTCTGTTCGACTCCACTATCCGCTGGGGGCTCCGAAACAGGATTCAAATGTAGTTCGGATTTCTGTCGGGTCGGAGCTCTCACATCAGGCGGCCATCTTGGTCGTGTGCAACAGCGCCCCTGCTTGTTGCGGTTTCTTATGTAGTTGTGGGTTAGGATATCCCTATTCAAAATGATCATGCTTCCTTGGGCACTGTATGTATTCCAGACTATACCTGTGCCAAACTTGTATAATGCGTTCCATAGAATTCATTGATCCTTGAATTATACTTGCGTGTGAGTTCACCTAGGGTGCGGTTGGATACAGTGAAGATCCTAGATAATTACGGGGGTTTAAGGATCCTGATTTTTTAAATATGGCATCCCAGCTACAATGTTATTCTGTAGTTCCCCCTTGGTTTGCAGTGATTTAGTTACAAAAATTGATTACGACAATGATCACTCCTTTTGACGTATTCTGTAGCATTGGATCTTTCATAGATTCACATTCGAATGGATTGTGTCCTCCCACGTATTCCTCATCTTATGATATTCGTATCCCAGCTCCGCTGCTTTGGAAAAAGTTTCACCAGAGGGCGCTGTGTTCGAGGCCACGGAGTCGGTAGTCCCTCTAGAGCCGGCGTTGAGCATCGACGACATCCACTGTATATATAAAGGGCTTCAGCAGCGCCCGTTACCTTAGTTCTGTTTTTCCAACGCAACTGCTTCGTGTTACGAAAAGGGAGAGGTGCTAGATCAGCCACAGCAGTGGCTAATACCTCCTCAGCCATTGCTGCAGCCGCTGCAAAGCCACTTTGAGGTCTTCACCCACAAGACACCGGTGGGAGGCAGAATCACTTGGTATCTGGACAAATGGCGGGGCATTACGTCAGATGCCTGGGCACTAGAGATAGTGACCCATGGTTACGGTCTTCCTTTTCATCAAAGACCTCAAGATCATCCACCGGGAGCCAACTCTATAAAAATTCCAGACCCGCATGGTTTCTGAGAGGCTAAGATGCAAGGATTGGGATACAAGGATTGGAACCTCCCGGATGACGTAAGAGATTTTGCTTTCGGCCAGAAGGCCAGCAACAAAATCCCGGTATCGGTGTCGTTGGAACAAGTTCAGTAACTGGTGCAGGGATAAGATTGTGGATTCATTTCTTTGTAACACTCAAATAGTACTTTCTTTTCTCTTGAATTTAGCCAATTTGGGGCTCCAAGTTGGTACTATAAAAGGATATTTGGCAGCGCTATCTATTAAGCGCTCCTCGGAAGAGGTGTCCTATTTTAAAATGCCTTTTAGTCATTCAATTCTTGAAAGGGCTGACAAATGTATACCCTCCGACACTTTTCAGGTGCCCATCTGGGATTTGAATATAGTCTTAAAATTTCTCATGGATGCCCCTTTAGAACCTTTACATTTTTGCCCATTAAGACTTCTCACTCTTAAAACAATCCTGTTAGTGGCTATAACATCAGCCCGCAGGGTAAGTGAGTTGCAGGCACTGTCTTGTAAGTCTCCTCACACCATTTTCCATAGGGACAAGGTTATTCTAAAAGTCAAACCATCTTTCTTGCCTAAAATAGTTTGATTTTTATCTGTCACAAAAAATTATCTTACCTTCCTTTTATCCTCCACCTCACGCTAGTAATGAAGAGGAAAGGTTGCATAGACTGGACCCAAAAAGGGCTCTGTTTCTACATTTACAGATTGGCAAATCTTCGACAATGTGACCAAGTATTTGTTGTGTATACGGGGCACAAATTGGGCCTTGCAGTGCCTAAACAAACTCTATCCAGATGGATAATTCTAGCAATCTCTGAATGCTATAAATTAGCTGGGAAAGAGCCTCCAGATGGATTAAGGGCTCATTCAACCAGAGGCATGGCAACTTCCATGGCTCTTCAGAGGGGTGTCCCGGTGCAGGATATTTGGGCTGCGGCCACCTGGTCGTCAATGCACACCTTTGTAAAGCATTACTGCTTGGACTCTACTTCATATCAAGGAGGACTATTTGCAAAAGCTGTCCTTCGTTCACTCCATAATTAACATTTCTAGTACTCCCACCTCCAAAATTACCACTGCTATGGGAGTCTATCATAAGATGAGGAATATGTGAGAGGACACAATCCATTTGAAGAACAAGTTACTTACCAACTGTAACGTTCTTTCGATTGGATGTTCCTCCCACGTATTCCTCATCGACCCTCCCAACCTACCTCTCCATACAGTTTACACCAGTTGCACTCAAACTTCCTTAAGAGCCTGAGGACTTAAAGCCTGATCAGCTGATGCGACCATGAACACTGTAAAAACAGAACTGAGGTAACGGATGCTGCTCAAGCCCTTTATACAGCGGATGACATTGACGCTCGATCGCGGCTTTCGAGAGACTGCGACTCCGCAGCTTCGAACACAGCGCCCTCTGGTGACATTTTTACCGAAGCAGCAGAGCTGGGATACGAATATCATAAGATGAGGAATACGTGGGAGGAACATTCCATTGAAGGAACGTTACAGTTGGTATGTAACTTTTTCTTCTGTATGAATATTCCCTGTCAGGCTGTGAATCCTCTGTAACAGAGCAGTGTATTTTTTTAAACTGAAACTTCAGTAACTTCAGTGCTCTAGAATGGTCATTTTTGGGTCAGATTTTCCACAGCCAATAGAAAGGGCTCACTTAGCTCCACCCTTGAAGGACATCGTCAGAGTTTTTACTGCACATTGTGTTGGGAGTCCTCAGAAATCTCTCTCAGAATAAAACATTTTCTTCTACTGTTTCTACAAGTTTTTATGACATTCGTTGACTCCTTTGCTCTGACATCTGGTGTTACTCCTGTTCCAGTGGATGTTGCCCCGTATTATCGACCCGGAGGAAGATCCTTTTCAAGGCCTGTGCCAGATGTGGCCTCAAGAATGTTTACGTGGAAGACCTCCACGATGATTGCTTGCCTCTACTGCCTGTACCAGGCTGAGACACAAGGTAGTTCACTGGGCCCATCTGATGGGGTCCTCTCCAGGGTGCCAATATTTTATTGTCCTTAGTGGGTAATAAGACTAACAGTTTATCCCCTGGTTGGAATGATTTTGCTTTGGGCTGTCTATTGTATCGGGTCTCCTGTGTTCGTTGTGCTTGTCCTGGTGTAACGCTCACCTGATTCCCGTAGAGGCGCCGGTCTTGACTGGGCGTATACCGTATCTTCAAAGGTGATGTGTAACACACGGCTGGCTCTTTGGGCTGGACCTCTGTGCACTGTATGTTTGACTCGAAGGGTAAGATGTCTGCAGATAGAAAATATGGGATTAATGAACTGGGTTATTGAATGTCTCTCTTCTTCCCTTTCTCTTCTCCTGTAGAACCCCGAAGGTTAACGCTCTCACCTTAGGTAAGTGAACGCCGTGCTCTCCATCTGCCTCGGGGCAGGGTGCTGTACCCAGTTTCTTCACTGGATAAGGGGAGCAGGCCTCTTGACTTCAGAGGACTGCTGTCCGTCGTTTACTGCACGAACGGTAAGTTTCGAGTAATTCTAATGTCTTTAAAGTCTTTAGTAATGATGTCTCTTGTTTTGCAGGGTTCCGGCGATGGTGGATGACGGGCTGAAGTGAGTTGAAGATGGAGCCCGTGTGATGAATAGAAGCGCCTGGAAGCACGTAAGTAAGCGCTTGTTGCCTGCTTCACGATGCGCTCTGTCTTTTTATTTTGCAGGTACAAGTTCGGAGCGGCTGCAGGGTGCCGGAATACCCACTGGGTTAGATGTGGAAAGGAGTAATGGCACGTGAGTATTAAAGTTCCCCAATGTCTTTAAACGCACCTTGTTTTGTCTTTCAGATGCGCAATGCAGCGCCGAAGGCCTCCGGAGCGTGCGCAGAGTTGGTAAGCTTTTGTCTTTCCGATGCCGGAATGCAGAGTGAAGACCTCCGGAGCGCACGAAGAGTAGGTAAGCCTTTGTCTTTCAGAATGCAGCGCGAGGCGTTGGTGACAGCCGATGGCCCAGGTAAGTGAAGAGCTGTCACTGAAGACCGTAATGCTAACCTGTTCTTTCTTGTCTTTATAGGTGTTGCTGAAGACTGGATTCAGGATGGTAAGCCTTTTTCCTTAGGCCCAGGATCAGATGCAGAAGATACGATGAGCGTTCTGCTGCAGAGGATGCAGAATAACGCAAAGCAAGATTCATCCATCGGGTGTGGTTTAAATAGCCTCCTGTAGTGCTTAGGTGTCTCCTTCCACAGCCACGCCTAGGTAAGAAAAGAGTTCCTGCTTTCCAGAAGAGTTCCAGTGTTCTAAACCTAGGGAGTGGCTCCTGCCCCACCCAACAGGAAAAGTAGTTCCAAACAGAAGAGGATCAGAGGCTCAACTGGCAGGCAAGTAAGCAGCATGGTCTGTTGCAGGTAAGTCCACCCAAGCATTATGAGCCCGGCGCTTCCAGCGCTGGGACTGGGCATATTTATGAGCCTGGTGCCACTGGCGCCAGGACTGGGTCCAAAAGGTCCCAATTGGGACTGGTTGGCACTCGGAACCTGGGTTATGAATCTGCTTCCAAGGGAGTTGGGAAAACCCTGACCTTTTGGAAGCAGAGATCATGACACCTGGGTTCTGTTCCACCACATCTTAGTCCTTTGAGACGTCCCTTCAATTCTGCCACATATCCCGGTAACTGTTTATTTTCCAGTTGTTCCCATTCCTCTCAAACCATATCCAACAGTGTTCTAGGTTGGTGACCGAACAGCAGTTCGAACAGGGAGAATCCCGTTGATGCTTGGGGGTATCAAGGAAGACCATCAAGGCTAGTGGTGGCGCTTGGTCAGTTTTTTCCTTCGGGGACCCGTAATCCTTTGGAGTATTTGTTTTATAGCCTTGTCATACCACTCTACCAGTCAGTCCATTTGAGGGTGAAAGAAGTCTTGATTTTCATCTGTAACTGTTGACAGATTTACATAATGATGGTGGACAAGAAGTTTGTCCCTTGGTCAGTCAAGATTTCACTAAGGATCCTATGAGAAACCTAGGGGTATTCTCCTATGTAGACCCCAGGAACCCTCTACTCAGGTAGCATTGGGAGGGCCATTGCTTTTGGATCCCAACCCTGGGGGGTGGACAAGCGAGGGAGGATCACCAGGGTAGGTGAGGCCAGGGTTACCCTCAGGAGAACACCCTAGGAGAGATGAGTTATTCTAACGAGACAGCTCTGGAGAAGGAATTCCCAGGTGCCTTCTTAGGATATCTTGATTCCCATGACCTAAAACCAGGTAGCGAAATCCCTAAATCACATCCTATCGGTAATGACTCTGGAGTGAGAAGAGAGAGTGTTGATTGCCCCTGAGGGAGAGGGAGGAAGACGCAAGTAACAAAAGATCAGAGCACTAAGAATACGATCTATATCATAGGGAATACCACCTACAACCCTATGGACACTAAGCCATTGGCAGACATAAAGAAGGAAACAACGTCCTCCTTAGGGGAAGAACAAGTTAGATCTTCTTATACCCCCTGTTAATACCATAAGATGATCAGAACTCAATCTAAATCTTGTTATACTTCTAATCTTTTCCTTTATCTCATGGGGATATTTACAATCTCACCCCATTTCCCCCTCCCCATTTCCAACAGGTTATGAGACTAGGAGGAGGCAACTAAGATCAGTAAAGAATTACCCACCGGAATGACATGGGGAGGAAGATAAGGGGAACCTTCTCTAGAAAGAACTCTGGTTGTCCCACTAATAGTCAGGCAGGGTCAGGCATTCAATAGTAACCACTCACACCTGACTCCACTTGACTGGTGTATTCATTATAAAAGTTGTGGTCTTGCACAAAGGTAGGCGCGAGCTCGGGATGCAGTCTTGAACGGAGCAGCCCAGGAGCAGAGAGAAGCAGAATCTGCAGGCTGGAGGACGGTGTACGGAGATGCCAGCCTGGTGTGGATTAAGGGATGCAGCGTGGTGAGGGAGCCGTGTTTCCAGGGAGCCGGAGAAATGCTGCCTGCATTCTGCCGGCCAGGTTCGAAAGAGTGCTTGTTCCCTTGGGGCCTGTGCAGACCCCAAGGGTGCCTGAGCGGCAGGTGGTGAGGCTCTAACCTCAACCCTGCATTACCTAGAGGAGCCGCCTCTCAACGCGACGCTGCCCAGTGAGTTTTGTGGAGAATCTGGAAGAAACTCTGGAGCGTAAATTTGGATGAGAGCGGAGCGGGAGAAAGGCATGGGGAATACAAGTGACACAACAAGGTAAGAAAAGCATAGAAAAGCTGAAAGCACAGCAGACAGCAAGAGCAGAGCAGAAAGTGTAAAAGCTGAACGTGCAGCTCAGAATAAGAATGGAGCAGAAAGTAAAGCGAAAGCAGATCAGAGCGGAAGGCAAGCAAAAGACTGATCGGAGAGGAAAGCGAGTGAAAGTGAAGAAAAGTGTGTGAGAGATCCGTAACAGGAAAGTGCCTGGGGCACGATAAAAAGGAAAACAAAGGGAGTGCAAGATAGCCCGAGAAGAGTAAAGGAGAAGTGCCAGGGGCATGATCAGAAAAGTAAGAGTGAATCATGCAAGTATGCATGGAAAGAAAGAAGTAGTAAAGGGGTGTGGGAAGCATCTGAAGAAAAAGGTACAAAGAAAAGTAAGAGTGAGAAAGCAAAGAGAGAGAAATGAACCGAGTGGTTGCACTTAGGAAAAGCAAAGAGCCTGGCGTTTTCAAAATCCTCTGATTCTATCCCTTGAAAGGGTGGTATGAAAACAAGACTGTAGATAAAGAAGATGTACATCCTGACCAGCTGAATTTGCATTTTCGAATAGAAGGGGCCAAAACTTGGGAAAGGACACCCTGTGGAGTCGAGAAGGAACTGTAAAATATTGTGTTTTGTGTTTGAAAGCAGGAAGAAGCCTAAGCTTGGGGATGGGAACCTTGGGGGGCTTGCGAAAGAAAGCATCCTGATAACATTTGATTTTGTGTTTGATAATTGGAATAGGTCTGAGCTTGGGGAAGGGAACCCTAAGAGGCCCAACCAAGTTGGAGACTTGTTAGTTTTCTTTATAGTGTGGAAAGGTTTGAAGCGTGGGGAAGGGAACCCCCATAAGCTTCCAAAAGGAACTGCTACATGTTTCTCATGATGTTTTGAAACTTGAATAAACTAAAGCTTGGGGATGGGAACCCCAAGGTACTCACACTTAAGGTAGTTGGGAGCGCTACAATGGTCCTGTGGTGAAGGTCTTAAGAACAGCCCTGTTGATTGAACTTGCCTTTGTCACATTGACCAAACAGCACCGGGTGTGTTGACCGCCCGAAACCAACTTTGGTTTTCCACTTTTTGTTGAACCACCATTTTCCTTTTTAAAAGACTTATCACATTTTTTGTATAGAGTGAGGGCAAGCATAGGTTTAGACACAGACAGACTTTTATTTTGGACTATTAGACGACAGCCATTAGAAACATCAGTTGAGGGAATTGCCCCTTTAGAGTTAGGACCAGTCAGGCATTACCCCAACCCATGAACCTTATTAAATAAAGGTTTTGAAACAACCCCCTTTGAGTCTGTGTGTCTCTTGATATCATGCCTGTCTCACAATCCCCATTTGAGCAAAGAAGGTTGTCAGTAGGTTGCATATCTGCTTTGCTGAGCCTCATGGGGCAAGCTTTGGGATATCTTGTTGCATAATCCACTATAATCCGTACACATTTGTATCCTCAAGTGAACGATTCGAGGGGTCCAATCAGATCCTTCTCTATTCTCTGGAATGTTAGTGATTATCAGCATTCTTTCTAACAGCGCTTTTGCTGGTACTCGTCTATTGACAGGTGGTACAGGCCGCACAGTATCTGGTGTCCTCACCATAAATCCCTGGCCAGTAGAACCATCTAGTCAAGTTTAATAACGTTTTCTGGGAATCCATGTGTCCACCTCCTGGGTGATTGAGACATTAATGTTGTTTCCCGGTGTGCTCTGGGAACTAGCAGTTGTTCTGTTTCTTTCCTAGTCTCATCTTTCAAGACTCTACAGCATAGACTGTCTCTCTGGAGGAACCAAGGGGAGCATTGGTCATGGGGCTCTACCCCTTGGTCTGCTTTTTCTCTGGCTATTTTCAGAGTGGGGTCTGTTAATACATCATGCCTTAAGAAGGGGATTTTACCTTATAGGTCCCTGTCGACTGCACTGGTTTGCAGGACTCTCAGGTTTGTTTTCTTGTTGTATTTCCCCTTTTTTATTTTTCCTACAGATGGGGCTGTTAACCACCTCAGCATTGGCAAAAGGGCATTCCCTTAACCATTCTATTTGCTTCTCTTCAGTTAGTTCCCGGAAACTTGGAACGCCGAACCCTATCACCACGGGAGTGGGAGAGTGGGTAGGATGGCAGCCCAAATCCCATGCTCCTTGTCCTTAACAAGTAGATATGTAACCTTGGAAGGATAAGGCTTCACATCCCTGCATATGCATTAAATTCTAAAGGCAAACTATCACCCAACCCCCAGGGATTTACATGTGTACCATGGTGGTTTGTTGACTTCCACTGTCTAATATTGCAAAGGTAGGGACTCGGTCTACCTGCATCCCCATTGTGTAGGGATAGCCACCTCTGGCCAACAGATGTCTGCATCATTTGAATCTCCATAGGTTCGGGATGTTTCTTTTTTCTTTTCTTTTTTACAGAAACAAGCAATGTGTCCCCATCTGCCACACTTAAAACATTGTGGCTGTCTGGGTGGTCCCAGCGCTGTTGGGTTATGGAATTCGAATTGTGGGGACCTCTTCTGGTGTCATCCAACTTGATGGGATTTGTCGGTTCTCTCTGGTACTGGGTGGTCCAGTCCCTGCAGTGTTTTTGACTGGGTTCGTAGGACTCAGACCCCAGTTGTACCCGGCCTTCTGCTAAGTGGAGTTGATGTTGATTGCTTCCGCAAGACTGGGTCGATGATGCTGCCAAACCCACCTTTGTATGGGTCGGGGCAATGCATCTAGGAATTGTTCTAGTATAATCCTTTGTTATTCCCGCCATGGATGAGGTTTCAGGCTGCAGCCATTTTTATGTCGGGTCCTTGACCCTATAATTGTGAGAAACGAGAAGGTGTCTCACCTGCTAGTCCCCAGGGATCTGTCATCCAGGTGGCCTGGACACTGCATTCGCTTTTGGATCCAGTTCCTGGGGGGTGTACCAGTGCAGGAGGATCACCTGGGTGAGGGGTTTTCAGGGAATGGGAGTGGTACACCGGATCTTAAGACTCAGTATTCCTCCCCCTGCAACACCTTTACCCAATCCTACCAGGTAGGATACGTGGGAACCTTACCTCCCTCCTTATCCCTTTCACAGCATGTTCACATGGACAGCCCGCTCTGGGAGAAAACAGACTGACACCAGAGCAGTGATTAGACATGTCCCACTATTGTAGTCGGGCAAGGTCAGGCAGTAACTGATGATCACTCACACCTGACTTCTATTAGACTTCCCCACACTGATAAAAGGTAGAGCATGAAAGCACACTTTGAGCGAGGGAAAGCACACAGAGGTATAACAGTTTCATGTCTGCAGATGAACGAGGGGAGAAAGACGACAAACCCCCTAAGCGTTCGTAAGAAGGGAATTACCCTTGACCTTGGCCAGACGCCGTTACTTTCAAGAAACCTTTGAGGCATAAAGCATAAGGCCAGGAAACCAGACTAAAGAATCCTGCATTGTGTGTCAGAGATACCGAAGGCCCTCACACATATCTGACCAAGACTGGGAGGAGCAGCAGCAGTTGTATTGTCGTTGGCTACAAGAACAAAGAAGTGCCAGAAAGAGAAACACAGCTGCTGAATTTGGGAGACTGATGCAGGACCGGTCTGTGTTGAACTCAAGGTTGCATGCGGCAACATTGTATAACAAGAGCTGGAACAAACATTGTTAAATGTGTGTGATGAAAGACGCGAGTAAAACTAAACTGCTGATGAATGTTTGAACTTGAGAAGGAAAGAGACAATACAGTTGACAAAGTGGTCCGGTACCATGGATATGCTCATTCAAAAGTCTCTGTAAGGTATCCCGCCAAGAGAAATGAAAGTAGAAGATTGATGAGAATAATTTTGGGAAGTTAATCAGAGTGGTTCTGTGATGGATTAAGCAAAACCCAGTGCACATTCGAAAGACTTCGATTTTGATATCAAGAGAATCCAAACCCGAATGAGGGAGATTCATAGCACGAGGATCCGAGCCCGAACGAGTGAGATAAATGGTCCGAACCCGCACGAGGGAGACCAAGTGTGAATATTGTGATAAAAAGGGGCTTTCAGCCTGAAGAGGGAGACCCATGTTGAACATAGAAAGCGAGAACTTGTGCATGTGAAAATCCTGATAGGAATGGAACTTTGAGGCTTTGTTACGACAGACCCTCTGCAGTAAGAAACTGTTATTGGAAAGAGGCTTTGGCAGAAAGCCCTGATGTCTGTGCTTTGACCGGTATCCTCGTGGCCAAGAAGCCAGAGTAAGTGTGAAGCTTAAATGGCCACCTTGCACCGGGCAGAAAACTCGGGGAACGGAGGCCAACTGCTTAACCGTCCTGACATATTATTTCTTGAACACTTTTCTTTTGCATACATCGTTGTCCCACACTCTTTTGTATTTATAAGTAAGGATTGGCGATAGGTTTATTAGTATAGGCCCTTTTATTTGACAGAGATTTGACTTGGACTGTGTTATTATTTTTTGATGGTCATAGCTTGCTCCTATCCTTAGGTTTAGATAGGCGTTCAACCAACCCATTTGAAGTTCAGTAAACACCCTTGAACCGTGATCACTTGTGTCAGTCTTCACTGTTTGATACCATGACTTCCTTACATAATACAGTTGTCTTTGGGTCTCACTTAGTCCATGTCACGTTTCCTCTATCTTTTGCTGATGGGGTTCTTCATCCAGTCCCAGTGTCTCCAATATAGCTCTTTTAATATCGACGGATGGAGTGTCACCAGTGGGATTCACTGCTTGATATGCTCCCTGCATGGGACCTGTCGGCAGTCGGGCTATGTATTGACCCCAAATCTCTTGAGGCCACTGAGAGGTCCGAGCAATCAACTCAAAATTTGTGAAGACAAATGTTGGGTCGTCCCGCTCCTGATACTTCTGCAGGACCGATGCAACAGGGTGGACTTGGGTGTTGGTGCATACATTCGAGATTTGTAACAACGCGTCCTGATGCTTCTCTTGTGCTGTCAGTTGCTGGTTTCCTTAGGCCTGTATGGCTTGTTGAAAAACCTGTCGGCTTGGGATTTGGTTTAGGATTGGTATCATTTGTTGAAGTTGTTGTCTGTCTGCAATAAGTTTCAGTAACCCTCCATGACATTCCTCCGATCCCACCGTTTCCACTAGTTTATAACAGTAGAGTAGTTCAGAGTGAACACCAGGTACATATACGGTTACTTCATCCTTTCCTTCACGCTTGTTCTCAGCAATAGTCCTTTTCCAAATGCATATGGATCAGTCTTAACCCGCTCGTCTCCAGGAGCCTTCTCCGACAGGGTCCAGTTCCTGTCCTGTACGAAAGTGAATGAGAACCACCCTGTACTGCTCTGAGCTGCATTTATATTAGCCTCCCTTGGTTCCCACCAATCATAGTGTCCCTCCCCTTGTCCAATGGGTTCCCTTGTTAACCCACTCTCAGGACTTGTGAGCCGGGCTGTTATCCACTACATGCGCATGTTTCTCTTATGGGCTGTGGCTCCTCATACCTCATCCTTCATCCTCGCGGTGTCAGCCATATTTCATTGGCCTGCTTGTTTCTCCCTCTCGTGGCCAGTGATGTTGACGAAGGGGGACCTGAGCCTTGATGTCTGACAGTTCCCAAAGGTCAGTGACTGGATTCCCGGGCCCCGTCTCTGAAATACCATCCATTCCTTTTCTGACGGCGTCCCACACACTACTGCACCCGCGCCGGTGCTCCGAAGCTGTCCCCGCCGCCAATCTGCGACCAACTGCTCTGCATCACCACCTGGAGACCCGCCAGGATATCCACTGGGAGCAGCGCCCCAGGAATGGAGGTCAGGCACTGTGCCCTCCTGCTCACAGAGGGATATAAAAAAGCATAATTTTCTTCTGCGTAATAATATATTTGACAAGGATTTAGTTATTACAGGTTGCTGCGTGTGGGGTGAGGACAACTCTTCCTCTTTTGGTCATTTAATCGAAGATGGCATATTTGCATCATTCCAAGATTTCCGTGAAAATTGCAATTTAATACCAGGATCCTTTCTGGTATATGCTTACTTTGTTAAAATTTAGGAGTGTTTAGGGGCGATTTCCCTGTGGAAACCAAAGAACAAGCAATAAAGCTATTGACGGTTTGGTGGTGGGAGGCAAGTCAATTTCAGAACTTTCCATGGCTTGTTCATCATACACTGCATATATACTGGTAGCGGTCCAAAGAAACCGACACGGATCTACGACAAAGAGGCTATCGTCCGACGGAACACGGCGTAGACTACCAAAAGCCTAACCAGCAGACCCGGTGCAGCCCGGACAACTCCCAGTTGCACCGCCTCAGAGCTAACAGAGAAGGTGATAACACCGCTGGAATCAACCCGCAAAAGGCATGCCATCTGACCCTGAGAACCAGACTAGCAGACAAAAAAGAAACAGAGAGAACCCAGAAAGAAAAACAACCACGCCGGCAACGAAACGAGAGAAGTAAAGATCTCTACATCAAGAAAAAACCTTAAAGACAAAGAACAGAAAAAGACAACCGGATTCTCCCTTGGACCGATAAAACAGCTATGGTCCTGGCTCCCAAAAACAACCCCAAATAGGTCTACAAAATAGCAACGACCAACGAGAGCAGAGAAAGAACCACATCCAGGAAAATCAACAAACCTGCTCTCAACGACAGCTACTCTGAAAATGGCATCGTGGAACACACGAGGATTTAAACACCTGATGAGGACAGGGAAAACAAATCTAGGAGACTTTGATATTCTAGCACTAAAAGAAACCTGGCTCACAACCTTGCCAGCTTTAGATGGCTACGAATTGACAACCTCAAAAGCCTCAAGAGGAAAAACAGGCCGACCATCTGCAGGCCTCTTGATCGCAGTTCGAACAGGCAGTGGTCTGGCAATACAAAAAGAGTTATCCACTTCACAGAACCATCTATCAGTTAAGGTGAAGTGGACCCGACAAAATCAGAAGACGAATAAAAGCTGGGAAACCCCGATCGTAATAATAACCACGTACTGGAACCCAGACAAAATCTTAGATGACGATTTTTTACGCATAATCGAAACAGAAATAGACGAGACACAAATAAACTCAAACGACTGAATTAATCATTTGCGGAGACCTGAATGCTAAATGTCCCTACAAAAGTTCTCACCTAACAGCACTCAACATCGCGACAAGAGGAGCCTCAAGAGGCAAAAAATGGTTAAAATTAATGGATTCCAGAAACCTCCACAACACGGCACAGTTGTCATCAACAAACCCCCAAATTCCAACCTGGGAAAGAGCATCCCAAGCGGGAACAATTGATTATATATTTGCTTCAGAAGGCATGCTAGACCTCATAACCTCATTTGAGGTTTTACGCACAGAGGAAAGCGACCACAACATCCTCCAAATAACATGGTCCACACAACGTCTGGACAAACACACAATGACGGAAGACGTGGAAGTATCAACCCAAGGGAACTGCTTAAGACTGACTGCTGAAAGGATAGAAGATTTGGCACAAAAAGAAACTTGACAAAGAACCTGACAGGCGCAAAATGGAACCAGACTACCAACCCCTGTTAATTCAATACCAGGTAAATCCTTCAACGCTTCAGAAAAAAGGCAAACCCCAAGGGCACCACCAGTACGACAAACTATTGGTAATTAGGCGCTGCGCACTAAGAAAACTAAAACGCCTTGCAGCAAAATCTAAATCGACACTTATGGAAAAAAGACTAAAAGAAGAAGTAGCAAAGTACAGAGCTTGGTTAAAATCCCACCGCATACAACTATACCAACAAGACTCAGAAGAAATGCTCAAAAAGGTAATGGGAAGAAACTCCAGAGACTTCTGGTCACTCATAAAAAAGACAGACAGCAACCAGGCCAATAAGCTAGCCAACACAGTGAGTGAAGAAAGATGGACGTCCCATTTCTCCACCCTATTCCAAAGCCCCAATGGCTTATATACATTAAACACCGCAAACGAAAACTCACACTGGGAAGATCTCTCTAACATAGAAGAAATAGAAGATGGAATCCACAAACTAAAGTCAAGCCGTGCGCCAGGACCAGGTGGAATAACAAACGTAGACTTGAAAAACAATCCAAAAGAATGGGCTGAGTTTATAAGCCTTGTTTTCGAAACAGTAACAACCTCAAAATCGATACCTTGCTCATGGGCAAGGGCCACGGTGGTCCCGATCTTTAAAAAGGGTGATAGAGCCGAACCTACCAACTACCGTCCTATCGCATTACTAGACACTATCTGGAAAATCTTTGGCTCGCTGCTGCTAAAAGGCTTCCAAAAGTGGGCCATAAACTCACCCAGCTGGGATCCTTTCCAATCAGGCTTCACGAAGAACACTGGAACACAAGTAAACATCATGGTACTCAACATCATAAAGAACACTACTCGTGGACAGCAACGTAAGGTCTTCATAGCCTTTGTGGACCTAACACAGGCCTTTGACAAAATCGGCCGTGACAGGCTATGGTCCAAACTAGAACAATGGAAATGCCCAACTCAATTACTAGAGCCTATAAAGGCACTGCACCGAGACACATCAATGAGGGTAAAACTAAACCACGCTCGAACCCTATCAAAAGAAATTGCAATCAACGGAGGCGCAAAGCAAGGATGCCCGTTAGCCCCAGCACTTTTTACGGCTTTCCTTGGGTATTACAAAGACTCCGGAAAAGATCTCAGAACCTTTGCACCGAAACTGGGCGACATCCCAATTCCAAGGCTCCTCTACGCAGATACCATACTCCTTGATCAAACGCCCGTCGGGCTGCAACGCCAGCTAAATAACTTAGCAAATTATATCTCAGAAAACAACCTCAAAATAAATAAGGAGAAAACAAAAAGCTTGATCCTCGAGAAATCGGCTGCAAGAAAAAAACCACACCACTGGTCAATCGAGAATACCAAAATTGAAGTGGTAAAAGAGTTCAAATATCTTGGAGTACTAATTGACAGCTCAGGCAACGAAGCAAGAATGCAACACAATCTTTGGGAAAAGACCAGAAAACTCGCAGCCCAGGGTCAAGCAATGGACAGGAAATTTGGCTGCTTCTCTTTGCTACCAATCATAAAGTTCTTCAAAGGTAAAGTGGTCCCAGCCCTGGCATATGGGGGGAAGCCTTCCTGACAATCCCATAAGCCATCTGAGACAAGCTGTAGAACCACTTTTGGCGAAAAGTAATGTGATTCCCTAAATCAACAGCGATAGCGGCAATCAGAAGAGAACTAGGACTATCCTCCATGAAAGTCGACCGTGGACGTGAACGAAATGTCGTTATATAGGAAAATAATCATGCCAGACGCACCTACTCAATACAAATTGATTAATCAAGAAATCCAAAGAGGAAACTGCAAATCACTATCAGCCTGGGCGACAAAAAAGGAAAATACCCCGACAGAACTCGGTTTCACCAAAGAAGAGCTTTTCCTCACCCCCAACAAAATCAAAAAGAAAATGGATCTACAAGATTGGATACTTACGCAAGAAAAAGCAGCATCCAATAAACTCCTTGCCCATTTGCCGCAACACACCAAAAAACTGAGCGACCACCCACTAATCGTTAGAAGATTCCCTGACAAAACCCTAAGGCAATCTTTCTTAAGGGCACAACTTAACCTCTTACCAACAAACTAAATCAGAGCATTGAGAGGTCTGACCAACGCGAGCACCTGCAGACTGTGCAAAGATCCCACACAAATTGAAACAATACGCCATCTTCTAACACACTTCACAAAAACAACAGACCTAAGGCAAGCCTTTTTACTCCCGTTATTAAAGCCATTTGACTTACGAGAAGAAGTAGTCTGGTGGAAACAAAACCTTGTGGACAATTGCAGCAGCAAAGATCATAGACTCGGCTCTGGCAAAATGCCTTAAAGAAGAAAACCATCTAAAAAACCTAATAGGTGAACAACCTCATACTGACACACAGCACCTGTATGCCAAATGTTTACATTCATAGAGCAATAAGCATCCAGCATCAAAGAACGAAGAGCTTCCTTTCGTATAGACTTTGCAGCACTTTGTAAAATCAAAGAAATTTGTTTTGATAAACACAAAAAAAAAAGGGGGGGAAACAAATCTCAGTTAACAGGAAGAAGACTCTTAATTTCCTGCCCCCTACAGATTGCCACTAACGTTTTCTATAAAGGTCTCTGCAGCCTCATGGTCAGAAAAGACTCTGTAGTCACCACAGTGTTGAATTTTCACTTTGGCTGCATACCAGACCAAAGCAGATGTTAATATGTCTGCCAATTTTTTCATAGTGATCAGGAGTCTACGCTGCTGCATCATAGATGTCTGGCTTTGATCCAGGAAGAGCAATATTGTTTCTCCTCAAACGGGAATGATTGAATTTTTGCTGGATTTTGTATCATTAACACCCACACATCAGAGTTTCATTGGATCTTCATCATAGGACCCCCATTGACTGCCTTTGACTGTGAATTTTCTTGAGTGGAAACTGTAAGCTCTCTTAACGTTGTAAACCTGTCTGATGTCTTTTAGACCCACCTCTTGTACCAGAACAATGGGAATGTTGTGCCCAAATCATTAGGTGGTATTGTGACGAACACCTAGAACCCAAACTTCGAATGGACTCCTTCCCACGGATTCCTCATCTATGATCTTTATCTCCTAGCGCCAGCTGCTGGTATGTTCGCTGATCATGCCAGTATCCCAAGCCTCACAATCCCTCCAAGGCTAGCCAGTGTGCCCATTCCTGTTCGCAGGCAGCCACCAACTTCTAAATCTGATGCCATGATGCCAAAAAACAGCTCTACCGAACAGTGTAGGGAAGTGCTTCCGCTGCATTCCCCCAGTAACCCATCAATGGCTTTCACTTCCTTGTTGGGCTGGCCACTCGCATGAGACTTACCCCTGGACACTGTGGAAGATGCTCCTCAGCAAGCTCTCATGCTGCCTGTTCTGGTAGGATTGGAGACTGCTGAAATTGGTCTCCCTACCTTTGGACCACCAAGTGTATTGCTCAGAACGCTCTTTAGCACCATTGGTAGGTGAGAGGACCCTGGATCTCAGGAGCAATGTCAAAGCCTTCTTTGGTACTGCTCAGCTCTAGCCTTCACCACTTATTCCCTCCTGCACCCTATTCTTATGAATGACTTGATGCCCAGGCCAACACCCACCTCCACCTTGTCTGAGCTTGTGACAACTGTCCAGGAGTAGGAGTAGTGCGATGGTAGACTACTTTCTTGACCGCTCAACATGTCTTGCATAAACAAATGCTGCAGCAGAACATACAGTACTAACGCCCCAGAAAGCTCCCTTAACGCATCAAGTTAAAAACCTACTGCTCATCCCTTGCAATTGTTCATGCTCTGAAGGAGGTAGAAATGTTTCAAAGGGTCCCTGGCTATGCATAGAACTTGCTCCATAAACACTAAAGCCTACCGCTTCCATGTATGCATTTGCATTGAAGTATTGGCATTATTTTCAATCAGATATGTTATTTGAAGAAATGAAAAACCTTTGTTTGTAAGAACATACAATAGATTAGCCCTTGATATGTTTTGAACATATACTTTTGATACCACAAAGCCACATCTTTTGAAATGTCAGTTAAAAGCAAATAGCACACCAAGTGTGTTTTTATTGGAAATAAAGTGCGGAATGTATTTGTTGTCATACAACACCTTTCAATTTGCAGTCATAATTGCTATGTTTGGACGAAGGTAATTAACCCGACTTGTTCCCCTGTTCTAAGATATAGATTCTCCAACTTTTCAGGGCTCTGCTCCTTGTCAGGATGTTGTTCCTTCTTTGATGTTGGTTTTAAGCTATTATCTTATTTCTTTAAAAAACTGATATCTATACCTCTTTTGTAAAACATAATGATGACAAATAGACAACATGTGCAGTTATTTAATTTGAATTGTTCTATTTTTAGAAGCGGCATGCTTTGCGATGTTACTGTCAGGCAATGCAAGTTTACAAAGGGAAAGGCTGGTGTTTGGCAGAAGATCATATTAACTTCACCATTGGACGTCAGTCATTCACGCTTCGCCAGTTGGATAATGCTGTATCTGCCTTCAGACACATTCTAATCAATGATAGTAAACAACCAGCAGCTCAACAGGGAGCATTTCTCAGGGAGTACCTTTATGTTTACAAGGTAAGAAAAATATATTTTCCTACTAACAGGTAGAACCATTTTGACAAAGTCAGTAGTTTTGGCTTGTGCATATTGAGAAGGTTTTCTGTGTTCACCATAATTCATCAGATGTAGGCAGAGGATGGATACATGGAAGAAAGGGCACATGGAGGCAAAAGTGTGTGCTGAGACAGGGGGACTTTGACACTGTAATACTGGTCTGGTAGATTGACGTTTGAGTTATAGGATGCTGTTTATGGCAGAAAATGGTTAACAGGCACATTTTATGTGACTTTAAAAATGCAGGGTGTTTGTAACATGCTAGTACAGTTGAAAGACTGAGCTGTGAATGATTGTTACATGTCAGGTGGGCTTGTCTCAGCCATTTATCTTTCTGATGGTGCATACAATTAGACCATTCTTGGTGGTTAATATTGTATGCAGCAAAAGTTTAATATTACAAGCCTGGAATTCAGTGACTCTGGTACCACTGAGACAGAATCAGTCACATTCGGGTTGTGCCTTACTCAGCTGATTGTCCACATGAGGGCACCCAAATGACTACCATTCAGTTGGATAATATTAGATGGGGAGATGTCAGGACATGCTGTTACCTTTTTGAAAGGCCAGTAGGTCTGTGGATTGTCGCATGTCTGGTGTGCTCGACTCATCTTTTCATCCATATACTGCCAATGCATGAGTTCAGTTGAACTGGATTGAATTAAAAGGTGGAGACTTAATAACAGGCTGCTAAATGTGCAAGATTAAGAAAGACGAAAACGTCCTTCACACGTAAGGTGCTCATGACAATTCCTTTATAAGGAATACTAAAATAGGGAGAATTGAGTACAGTGCAATACCTTTAAAGGGCCACTAGGACTGGGACATAGAAAACTGTTTTTTATTTGGGCCAGAATGAGCATTTCATCCATCTGAGGGTTATAAAATTCAGATCGACATTATGAAATTCAAGACATTATTAAATGCCGGTATGGCAGGGGCAAGTCTGAAACATGTCTGGTGGATCTCAATTAACCGTTATTCCTTCTTAAAGGAGTAAACTGTTCTCAATAAGGCCATGACTGAATCCTGTGCCAAACACTATTCACATATCCACCAGGCTCCTAGCTGAACAGTTACCAGCTTCAGCACTCTTAGCAGCTGATCACAGGCTCCGATATCTCCCCCCTCCAGGAAGCTCTGAGGGTGGTATCATAATATGGCCTGGGATCCAAACGGAGGGTCCTCAGTCGCTTCCCACATATCTGCGCTCCTAGAGTCAGATATCTCCTCCTACTTGAGGAGCAGTATGAACTTGTCCGTGTCGTACACCTCTCAGCTTTGGAGCCCTAGCCATCGAGCACGAGGGGCACATTGTTATAGTAGAGAATCAGGAGCCCCTCAGTCCAGTGTGCCACAAGTCTTCTGCGGAGAGCACCACCTCCTCTGTTTCTCCCGTTCAGCCATTGACGCCGTGCAGCTCTGCTGCATTATTCCATGTTGGCTCCCGCCATCTTGGAAACTGGGGGACACATCAGTAACCCTTGAAAACTCCAGGAAGACGAGGAGGTCCGGGTCCAAACTGACTCTTGGGATTCCTCACCAGTTCACTGCTATGCTCGAGCTTGCTGGGGCTTCAAGAACCCCACCCCTCACCCCACGCGGAACATCTGGGGCCCAATAGCCACGTCTTGTCGGAGAAACTCAGAGCCATCCTCTACAGCTGGACTCCAAGCCACGCCCACTAGAAAATAAACGTGAATAGTCCCTCTCTGCTGTACATGTTCTGCTTTGGTCGATCTGCCTTGGTCGATGTTACATTTGGTTAGGACATTCTTCCAAAATGATCGAGCTACACGTTGGTAGCAAGTCATTGCCAAATCTTCTAGTCCTAGTGGCTTAACCTGGCCCTGGTATGCTTGACATTCAGCGTTGTTCCATATATCGGCAGTTACATTTCTGCCACTCACTGAGGTTTTTAATCTCCTTTCTGAGTAGAATGGATGCATTCGCCACTTATCTATAACTGTTGAGATCAGTTATTTAAATGTTACCTTACATTTATGTGGCAGGGTTTGGTTCGTCCTGGCCTGAAATGCACCTTGTTCCTTACCTTTGTCAGCAGCACTAAGAACGCTGGGAGGGGGTGGCCTCCGAACAAGGCTACCAGTCCCCCAGGGAGCACCTGAGGAATGCCTTCCGTGTTCTGGCTGGCCTGTGTCTCATGGACTCTAAGGGCATGCTGTTGGGGGTTGAACCCCAGAGGATGGTGGTGGCAACCACAGCATTTCACCATAACAGATCAGAACCTAATGGCGGAGGGGGAGAGCTTGGCAAGCAGGGAGCAATGGAGTGGGGACACATACCCAATTCTAACCTCTCCAACCTCCCTGGCTAGCAGTAGAGCAGAGGAGAGAATCTCTTTACAAAAGGGAGGCACACAGGCTGTCACCAAACGAAAAAAGGCCCAATAAAACCAGCCTTGTTGTAATAATAAAGATGCCATTGAATACATGGAGAACCAAATCCCTCTGTAAGAAAGAGGTCTAAGTACGGATTCAACACAATCTAGGCACAATCATAGAGTATTCCTGGCAGCCCCCTAAAACAGATGAATTAAATGTATACAGGTCTACTATTGGAGACAAATATCTCACCATCCATCTTTCCTCTCAGGAGTTTAAAGGAATAGGGAGGTATGTATGTTTATCCCAGTATTTGAAATAAGGCAGCCTCTCTCCCTGCCCTCTAGAGGCAGCCCATGGTTGAGCATTTATTTGTAGTCTTTTCTGGCGTGTCGTAATTGCAGAATAGATGTCCCAACTACATGACAAATCTTTTATGTGCTGCATTGTTCTGGCGCTAGAAGTGGGTACAAGTCCAGAGTTCAATTGCAGATTTTGCAGCAAGAAACACGTCCACCATTAAACAGGTGTTTGTTTTGACTCTTAATCTTCTCCTTCACACCTTGGGCAATTTCATGTGATTTATAACCTGTTTAGCTGATAGAGGGATCTTAGTCGACATTTTTTAACCTGATCTCTCTTCCATTGTGGTATACTTGTCCTCTATAGAAGGTCATTTCATCCCATTCGAGAACGCTCTTAGACCTAACTCCTGGCTTTAATTGCACAGAACCTTTGAGCCAGTAGAACATTAAGCAGTATAATGTAGCTTAGGCGCCAACCAGTCAGAAAGAAGGGGGTGAACGTGATGACAACAATTACCTTCATGGACATTCAGTTTCTTTTAGCCCTTGCTCTCGAAGAGGGTATTCCTTGCACCAACTGTACTGCTGAGGGGGATATGTATGGACGGAACCTGAGGGACACCACAGAAGATAGCATGGCCTTAGAAAAGAAGGGGAGGGAGTGAAAGGATTTGACAATGGTCAGAAAGAAAGGAAGAGAGCCAAACCAGGATTGTGCCCGAGAGGCCGGCCCCAGTCAGGCGACCTAGAAGGACTCCCAATGTCAAAGGCGGCCGATGGGTCCAACAAAATCAGAGCATTGACGCCGCCCCCATCCCGAGTCCGTGCCAGATTGTCCATGACAGAGACAAAGACATTCTCGGTCCCACGTCCTGGTCGAAAGCCAGACTCTGAAGGATGAAAAAGGAAGATTCCTTGAGAAAAGTGCAGAGTAGAGGGCAAAACAGGGACTCAAGAAGTTTCATAGGGAAAGGAAGAAGAGAAATAGCACGAAAGTTGGGGGGGACCAGTGTATCCAGCAAAGGCTTTTTCAGAAGCCGGATAACCGTAGCCAGTTTAAGCGATGCCTCAATCACTCCCGTAGAGCAGGAGATATTAACAGCCTCTGTCATTAGGTGGGCAAGGTCAGGGAGGATATATTTAATATGATCTAGAGGAATGGGGTCAAGAGGGGAAGACTATCTCAGTTTGCTAACAGCGGCAGTCCCCTCCAAAACCGAAAAAGTTGGAAACGCTGACCAGGAGCAGGTAGGCGGGGGCTCAGGAGGCCCTGGGCCAACAGTAAGAGAAGGATGGTAGCAGCAATGTTAGACCGAATAAAGCAAATTATGTCCATAAATAATTGGGACAGGGTCACAGAGAGCCTGAGAGGAAGGAACTGGAGGCGGTGTCATAGTGGAGAGGTTGCGAACCACTTTAAACAGTTCTTTAGCATGATTCAACAAAGTTTCAATATGAGTCACATAGTTAGTGCGTTTATCACAGACAATGGCTAGATGATACCTGCAGGCGGTCTGGGAACAGGCGAAGGGCACGTAGCTCAGGCGTGAGGACACCCTGGATTTCTTTAGAGGGGCCAGTTTATCGGTGCCTTTGGTCAGAGTAGCAGTAAGCAGGCTCATATCCACAAGAGAAGGCCCTGGAAGACAGGCATGTGTAGAAGAGACCAAATCAGTTTTAGGTACAGAGTGCCAACCCTGCCGCATGATCCGTTTGACCCTTAATGGCCCAGGTGAAAGGAACAACTAGGTGGTCAGACCATAGGACTTAAAAGGCTGAAAAAACAGCAACCTCGGCCTCCGGTGGAAAGATCAGGTCCGAAGTGTTACCTAGGGAATGGGTCGGTTCACTGACCTGCTGAAGAAAAGAAAGCTCCTTCAGAGAGGCCAGGAAGCTTTGAATCTTAGAGTTCTGCAGCTCATTGAATCAAAGGTTAAACTCACCCAGGATGATAAGATGGGCGTGCCTCAGCTACAAGTCAGCAGTAAAGTCAAGAAAAGCATTCAAAAACAAAGAATCGAGCCTGGGGGGGTGGGGGGTGGCTCAATTAACATGGCTTCAATGTTAACTTGATGGCTAATAGTCGGAATATAGGCTTCATAGCAAGCAGCAATGCCCCCATATTGAGCATTTCTTTATTGTTTTTAAGGGAACTAGGCTTTAAGCAATTCATGCTTCCCTTAAAAAGAAGTTACACATATTTCTGTGTTTGGAAATAACACAGGACCTGGAGATTGCAAACCAATTTGCAGTTTAGGCAGTTCTTTTTGTATAGAATGATGGAGTAACGGATGAAATTGCCATACAATTAATTTTTCCTGAGCATGGGATGGTACTAAATGTGATTGCTCTACTTTGTTGTAAATGTATTTTCATTATAATTGTAAGTATTTATGAAGCATATTTGCATTTGTATTTGTATTTTGTTCATTTATATAGTACGCCGGGCCCAAAGGCATCTGGGCGCATGTTGAAAGTTGTGTGCCAATGAAAGTTACATTTGTTGCAAGGTCTTTTTAGTGGCTTTTGGTATGCAGTCTGGACTGTTCTGGACATCAAGAAAGATGGTTGCAGAGTCTGAAAACCAGAATGACAAATGTACAAATACGAGTGCGTGGTCTGTAAAAGCAGTGAATAAATAGGTTTTAAGCTGAGCGGCAAAGGCTATTGGTGGGATTTAGCAAAAACTATGATATTGGAATGGTGGTCCTTGCTTGTGAAAGTCACAAATTAGCTTTTGGGCTAAATCAGCACTACATAAATACCTTAAATAAAGGTAAATATCAAGGCACTTTATGTAAGATTTGAGCATCAAAGAAGCAATTATCAGAGCTTATGATTTGCAGGTTGTGTGCACCATTCTTGCTACATCTATCCATATTTCATGAATTCACGGATTACATTTGTCAGTCCTTTAGACTTGATGCCCTAAAACAGACGAATGGTAATATTTTGGCTCTTGATATAACCTTAAAATCGACATTTGTAGAGTAATCCAGTAGTTCTACCAAGACATGTGTATTATTGAACACCAGTTTGTTTTAAATGTAAAGTTAATGAGATAATTCAATTGGATCAATGCAGTGTCTTAGCTTCACTACGGGTGACACCTATCAATAAGAAGTGAAAATGCTGCAGTTTTGGAAACTTGCTAAAAGTACCAAATTAAAAATAAAGATTAGATGACCAGACCAACCCAGTATATACAACTGATATCTCATAAGAACTCCTTAAAAAGAACAACAGTTCAGTCATAAAATCATTAAGTACCGACTGCCAAAAACACACACCTTAGAGGTTAAAGCATGATCAGCAACAAACATTTAGCTAAAAAAAGGAGTAGAGGACACTTCTGAAGGATATTGGTGCACCCATTGTGTCCATCACAGGTCTTGAGAGTAAATATGTTCCTGAATTTAAGCCTTTCCTATGCAATTTGCTTTATCCAAGCTTTCTGAAGTGATTAATGTTGTGTGAGAAAGTCCTGTTTTACTTTACTATTTCTGACTCACTTTGTCCCCTTGACATTTCGCTGTCTTTTTGGAATCCTGATCTTAGTTGACAGGGGGGAACTGCTTAGGTGTGCCTGTAGGCCACAATTGTGTTTTAATGTGCTATGTTATGTAGCCCACATGGCTGAGAGTGCTGGGGTATTGCACAAGTGCCTAATTTAGTCTCAGTGTGTGTCCCCTCACCCTGAAAGGGTATGTGTCACTGGGAGGTGTCAGCGTTACACTTTTCTTTGGCTGCAGAGTGTTGTAGCCTTTTGGCCGCTTTGGTACCACTTGCTTACTGGTTTTTGTGCATCAAATCTGTCATTAGTGGCTGTCTGCAGTCCTGGGGGAGAGAAGAGGCTCCATTTGCAGACCATTTTCGAGGTTGTTGCCTCAGTAAGTTTGCTTCTACTCTTGTAGGGTCGTCCCTACCTCATTCCTCTTTTGGGCAGGCCTGGGTTTGTCACTCATCTGGTGGGGACCCTCAGTGCTTGGCAACCTGAAGGTTGCTTTTTCTGCAGCTCCCATAAAACTCTGGTAATACCTACCTGCGTTTTCATTATAACCGGGAGAGCGCTTTCGATTTTGTCCCATGAGTTTCTAAACTCCTTGAGACATGTATTTAAATTTACCCATATACCTTCATTGGTTGCCTTTCCATCAGAGCCTCTATAACATTATCATGCCACACTGATAACATGGACTGGTAAGATTTCACTAGTATTTATGTGATACCTTTGCCGGCAAATTCTGCCAAAACATTTTAAATCTTTGAGGAGCTGAAACCGTATCCTGACTTTGTACCGAACACCAGCTGGCACTCTTTGCCCTGGCTCCTCAATAATGCCTATGGGTAGCAGAGGCCCCAACCTTTGAGTACTCAAGCCTTGTCCTGGAAGACGCTAGTGCACCCTGAAAGCTCCATCAATCCTTTGCTCGCTAACTGGTGAGGACACCTGCTGGATTCCTCCAGAGGTAAACATGCCAAGGAGGACAGTTTGGAAAACCTGTAGGAAGGGTCCAGTAGGGCTGGAAACCAGGCTTGAGATGCCAATTTGGGCTGTTAGGATGAGGCCTTTCTCATCACCTTCAAGAGAGAACCTCAATCGCAGTGAAGGAGGGAAATGTGTAGGCTACACAGAGTTTGCATCGTGTCCCTGGGGCCTCCAGAAGGGCATAGAAGCCCAGGCCCACACCGCATCTACAGCAATGGCATCAGCTACAGCCCAAAAGACGGCCACCACAGATTTGCCTGACCTTGCAGGCCTGCAACAACACAAGAAAGAGCCATTTGATTGGCTACAATGCCCCTCAAAGCCATTGGATCATCCGAGCCGGGAAGCGCAGCCGGCCATCCCCAAAGGCTGAACCACAAAGCCACTGAGCCTCTCTGCAGCTCTTTGCTGCTTGCCATGCTTACTGCGGGGATCTATGCACACGGCCAAGTCTGCCATCACAACCAACAGGAGCGAGAAAGGAAAGGTAAGGCTCTCCACCTTGCTACGTCTTCTAGTGCACTGCCAGATAAGCCTGTGTGCCGATCGGGTAGTAAACACAGCTTGGTAATCCACTTAGTCGTCGCTACATAAACCCCGCCCCCAGCCCCTTCCTCCCGCCTGCAGAATGCCATCTGCCGTAGAGCCCCTCACTACAAAGCCGAACCAGCAGTCATGTGCTGCCATTCTTGTTACTTCTGTATTCCATCCAGAAGGAGGATTGATTCCCTTCTAATCAGTGCGTTCTTGTATCAACCCATCAAAGCCGATGTAATAGCTAGTGCCTAACTACTATCACAGCTACGAAGTACACGACTGTTCGCCACACCCGTCCCCGTCTAGGAACCGGAATATGCGCCAAAGAATGTGCAGCAAGTTCTCCCCCTTATTTCACTTTAACTGGCTACATGCCGCCAGCTCACAAACTAGCTCTTTTCTACAGCCCCTCATATCAGCAGAACACGTCTCTGCGCCTTCTTAACGCTGTAAACACAACCACTCTTCCTGGAAGCCGCTTGATCCGCCTAAATACAGCACTTCTAACCAACGCACCAGGCACAACACAAGTGCACCTCCATATAAAGCACTGGCACCCATTCCCCACACTATCCATAAAAGGACCTACCACCACCACATGTGATGCCCTCATGCACATGGCCCCTGACTCTACCTGCACGCCCAACAATGTACATTTGCAGAGCAAAATGTATTTGAATGTACTCTCAATAGATTAATACTGCCACTAAACTTGCTAGACATGCCGTGACCATTGTCAGCACTACTGCTGCATGTGCTACTGCAGCCGCTCCCCCCTACTCACCATGCAACTGACCCTACTACTGCTAGATGCTCCCCTGGCACAAAGGTTACTGATCTAACTGTTGATGGGTGTTCCTCTGCCATTAATGTTAATGTTCTCAACCTAGCCTTAATCAACGCATGCTCACTCCCTGCCCATGAATTGGACATCCTCGACCTTCTGACAAATAACAGTCTAGATGCACTAGCTATCACAGAAACATGGCTACACAAAGCCTCAGGCCCAGCACTATCCCTAGCCATCCCTCAGAGAGCTGGAAGCCCCGGTCCCTTAAGTCGCCACCCAGAATAAAGAATGCTATGCTGCAAAAAATGTGTATGCTAAAAGATAAAATACTCTCGAAACAAATGTCCCTTAAACTCTCTTGCCAAGACACCCTAGCCACCTATTCCACTACGTGTGACTTCCCTCTGTTCAGCTTCCGCAAAATATCCTTAAACATCACACCGTTTTGTTCTAGTACAACACAGCCATGTCCATCTATTTCAGGTTGAACACCATCAAATGAGGGCCATCCCTCCCTGAATGGCATTGTTTTGTCAAATAAAGTCTGTGAAGAGCAGGTAATTTCAATTCAGTCCGCACGGCTAGCATTCACTTTGGAAACAAATGAACCCACGCAAAATACTTCAAATGAAAGCTCTCTCTTGCTATGTCAATTACACAGAAACCATTTTCCAAGCATATCCCTGTGTACAGAAATTGACCTGATCTGTAAAAGCCTTTCAGAAAATGAATGCCCACGTGTTTTGTGAAATGTACATGAGCTAAGAAGCACACTTGTAAACCCACTTTTACAAAGCAGTGAAATGACACTTTGAAAGCTAAATGTGAAATCATCTCAAATACTCGCACAGAAACAGTATTAGATGTGTGGGACTGGGGGTGGTTTAAATGTATATCATATTTATTTACAAAATACTTGGGTCCTGGGGAAGAAAGAGAGAAAAAGAAAAAAAAAGTTTGAAAACAGCAGAACCAGCTTGGCAAGGCAGGCACTTCAAAGGTACCAGCCCCCATTGGAAAGGAAGCCCCTTTACAAATATGAAAGGGCCAAGGTGTAGAATTTCACGACCTCGTCAGACTGGCCGGCTTTTCTGCTGCAAGGGACAATGGACCAAGGGGAACTAGCATGGATGGACCGCCCTACAGTGACAAATGCCATCCATAAGACATGAAAGAACCTTTTACGTTGACATTTATTTCAATACTCTGAATAAGCAGTAATGCAAAATTATAACAGTTTTATGGGATTTTTAGATGCACAGAATGAGACTGGGTGTGTCTTTATAGCCCTTGGAGAACTGGAATGGCAGAAAAATTGTATTTCGGTGTGAATCATAAATGGTACAGACATGAAACTTGAGGAGAATATGCCCAATAATAATATGCATATATGGAGCCAGGTGTTTTATTTCCCGGAAAACAGTGTAATTGTGCCCAAAGGGCAAAGCAGCATCATAAAGATTTGGTGTTTGAACTGGCATATTCCTTGTAAAATATGGGATCTGCCGGTCTGATTTTTATGGAGGTTACAATTGTAAATATAACGGTTTTTGTTCCATAACTTATTTTGGTAAAAGTAACTGTGGTAAAACAAAACATGTCATAAAACACACACTTAAACTGATGTCACTTCCTTGGAACCAATCGTCTGCAGGGAGGTGGCGACATCCACAGCCTGACCTATCCCATCCAAGAGGTATGTCCAGGTTGCTTCCGCCCACATAGTAAAAATTCTCTGTCATCATGCTTATATAAGAGGGAGGCATAGGGAGATCCAGACATTCAACATTCAAAAATCCACCCTGCAAGATTCCAAGATCCAGAACCACCTATCTTGATCCTGATACAGATCCACGCAGAACCACCTATCTAGACCTAAACCCTACAAAAATCCCAATAATTCAAGGGGAAAGGAGGATAGGCTGCTGATCCCTTTGGGAGAATCCAGTGACCAGACCTGTCTTTGCCCAGCTGATGCATCCCGCTGTCCACAGTGACCAGACCCCTGTTGCCACGCTGTTCCCTTAAAGGAGAGCCCGCCGCTGTCCAGAGACCCGGTTAGCTGTCCAAACTACCCAACTCAAGTGTATTTTGTAAGTATCACCCTCCCCAGTACCAACAACTGCATACCCTGCTCTGTTATCTTGCTTTCTGTCCAAATCAAATAAAAACCTATAAGAACACTAGCAACTTCCCAAATTGTCAGCATCCTTTGTGTCCCTGCCCTTAGAAGAATCTGTGTTAGTCACCATGTTTTAGTGTAATTCTTTTCAAGTCACTTCAGTCCTCTGTGCAAGTCCTTAGTACCATTTTTGAAATAAATTAATTTGCCATAAGGATGAACACCGCACAAAATTGGTTAACATTGTAAATGAACCTCCTTGCGTGCAGTGTCTTTCTTTAATAATCTAGCCACTAAAATACAGTTGCAATAGAACAAATCATTTTGTTAACTAAACCGATTTTGCCCAGAATTCGCATCCAGGTCCTGCGAAGGATAGTGAGCAAGATGCACCAGTAACAAATAACCCTAATCCTGGTTGCTCCTATGTGGGCGGTATAGCCTTGGTTTCCACATCTGCTCAAACTGGCGATGTGCGACCCTAGCAAGCTCCCGTGCCCATACAAGAAGTTGACACAACGCAAGGGGGCATCCCTCCACCCACGCCCACAATCAAACGTGGCAGCTTGGCCCCTGAAGTCAAGAGTTTGGCCACCTAAACCTTCCACAAAGGTGTATGCATATCCTCAGAGGCACGAAAACCCAACACCAGGCATTCTTATTTTAATAAGTGGAAACGATTTGTGATATGGTGCACATCAGTCACTAAACCCATTGGAATGTTCTCCAGCTAACATTCTACACTACATGCTTAAATTACTAGACTCCGGCCTAGTATTAAATTCCTTAAAAGTACATCTGGTGGCCCTATCGGCTTACACCACTTCACAGAACAAGGTGTCCTGGTGGAAAGTCCCTGTCATCAAGGCATTCATGGAAGGGGAAAAAAAAGGCCATACCCCCCCAATTTCCAATTTCCCCCAGGGTTGGGATCTCAATGTTGTGCTCTCCAAGCTCATGGGGCCACCCTTCGAGCCTGTGCACAAGGCCAGCCTAAAGAATCTTGCCTATAAAACTGCTTTTCTGGAAGCTATCACTTCCATAAGACGAGTCCGTGAGCTACATGCTTTGTCTGTACAGGATCCCTTTTTCATCATACACAACGACAAGGTTGTCCTCCGAACACGTCCTAGGTTTTCACCGAAGTTCATTTCAAAGTTCCATGTTAACCAATCCATAGAAGGTTCCACCTTCTTTCAGAATCCATCAAACTCTGCAGAAAGAAGCCTCCATACACTTGATGTATGGAGGGCGGTCATGACCTATGTGAACAAAACAAAACCCCTAATAAAAACAGACCAACTCTTTGTTTCCATAGTGCCTGGTAGATAAGGCGATCACATCTCAAAGGGCTCCATCTCCAGATGGATAGTCAAATGCATACAACTCTGCTATTCCCCATCAAAAAAGGTTCTACCTTTTACCCCAAGGGCACACACTACCAGAGGTACAGGGGCTACCTTAGCGTTCATTGCAAACGTTCCTCTAGACGCCATCTGCAAAGCTGCTACATTGAGTTCCATCCATAAGTTCACAAAGCATTACTTTATTGACACACATTGTAAAGCAGATTCACAGGTGGGACCACCCTCTTCCCCAGATACTGCTGGCTAATCTATTCAGAGCATGTGATCTAAGCAGATCCACAAGCTCCAGAAGGAATACATTACTCACTGTATTCATATTTATGGTGCTTGTGTTTGCTTAGGTTCACATGCGCCCACCCTTCCTCCCCTACTGGAGTAGAAGGAGCATAGATGTTTTCTGGGTTATCGCCGTTTCTGCTTTACAACATCTATACTCAAGCTATACTTCATGCAACCTCATGTCAGAAACAAACAATCTGAGGGACATTGGCGTGTGAAGGACCATGGGTACAGTACACGTCACACTAGGGGTAGTATTACTAATCACGTCCTGTCGAGGTCTGTTTTAGAGTTTTGAAAACAAATCCTGTAATACTCTGAGACTTCCACTAGGTGTCAGACTATGTAGAGGCATGTGAATCTAAGTAGATACAAGCACCAGAAATGATTACGGTGAGTAATTTATTTTAATTCTTGATAACACACCAAATTGCCCGCAAGCCTCAAGGGGCACAAAAAACAATACAAGACGGGGACAATCAGTGGAAACATAGAAGATCAAAAACAAGAAGATGGCAGCAAGCAAGTTAGGGACTTGGGTGTGTTAAAGAGATGAGTCATGAGGTTCTTTTTAAAGATAATCAGTGAAGTGGAGCTCTTAAATTGAAGATGGGGTGAATTTCGCAGAGCTGGCGCGGTGACATTGAAGTTGTTTTTTCCAAATTTGACTGAGCGAAAGCGAGGCTGATTGAGCCTGACCTGCTCAGTTTACCTGAGTGATCGACCAGGGACATTGCACTGGATGCACTGTGTCAAGTAGATGGGTGCAGAGTTGTTCAAGCATTTAAATGTGAGGGTGAGTATCTTAATGGAAATCCTGTGCTGGATAGGAAGCCAGTGCAGTTTATTCCAGTCTTCAGTAATAGTTAAGTGCCTAGGTAAACCCAGCACAGCTCTGACCACGCCGTTTTGAGTGATCTGCAAGGCAGTGATGTTGCCGTCAGAGGTGCCTGCTAGAAGACTGTTGCAATAGTCCAATCTGGAGTTTACGAGGGCAGAAGCAAGAAGAGACATATTGCTAACAGATAAGAATGGATGCATTGCGCACAGTTGCCTATTAATCCAGCCGCATGATGCTCGGGTTTTGGAGAGTTCGTCGTCAATAGTGATGCAGAGGGTCTTAAAGGTTTGGGCCACAGGAATGGAGACCTTGGCAATCATAAATGGCGCATATTCCTTAGAGAGATTCTTTAGCATGTGACTAGAACAGGCAATGAGTATCTCTGTTTTTTTGGCATTCAATGCCATGAAGTTCTGACTCATCCAGGAGTGGATGACGGAGTAGATGGCAGCAATGGCTTTCGAGTCAGTGGAGTAAGAACCAGGAAGTTGGAGGATGACCTGGGTGTCATCAGCATAGTTGGTATATAAGACACACATGTCATCGAGCAACAGGAGCAGAGTGAGAATGTAAATGTTGAAGAGAGTAGGGGACCGAGAAGATCCCTGGGGTACACCACGGGTGAGCAAGGAGGGTATAGAAGATGAATTTTCGATCACCACACAGGCATTCCGGAGACCAAGAAAAGAGGCTAGCCATTGCGTCGTGAGATTTGTGCAGCCGACAAGTGTTTGTAATCTAGTTGCCAGTAAGTCGAACGCAGCAGAGAGATCCAGCTACATCAGAAAGGCAGGATTGCCACGGTCGATGATATATCCAAGATTCGATTTTAAATCTAACGTGGCAGTTTCTGTGCCGTGACCGGCTCGATAGCCAGACTGACGGGGGCCAAGTATGGCATTATCGTCAATACATTTCCGTAGCTGGAGGTAAGCTACACAGTCCACAACCTTCAAAAGGAAGGGCACATTGGTTATAGGCCGATAGTGCTTGGCAAGGGAAGGGTCGAGATTAGCTTTTTTAAGCAAAGGTGTAATCCATGCTTCCTTGAGGTTCGCCGGGACTTAGGCCTTCCTTGAAGGACTGGCTGATCAGTTTGGTGATCCAGGGACTGATAGTATCAAGGCATTGTACCAGGAGCCTAGGAGGGCAGGCATCTCCTTTGCAAGAAGTAGGCTTCATATTCAGTATGATTGTAGTTACCCCAGATACAGTACATGGGGTAAAAGAGAACAAGGGCTTTTTTGTAGAAGGGTTATGGGTGGGGTCCTGAAGCTGGCGGGGCGAGGATTCGGTGGGTACACTGGAGGAGGATTGGTCCTGTGCTTCATTGAAAGAAGTCTTCGATGAAGGAGATAGTTCAGGTGAGTCTGAGGGCAAAGGAGCAGAGGCTATTGGGGGGGGGGGTTACAGTAATATTAGCAGAAGAAGACCCACTAGTTTCTTAGCATGAGGCAATTTTAGCAGAAAAGGCGTTGTGAATAGTTTGACACTAGGTGGTGTCCTGAGGTGCCTGCAGAGTTGTCTGTGTGTTAGCATTGAATTGTTGAAGAATGGCGAAAAGTTCTTTAGATTTAGATTTCGCTTGATGGATGCGATTGCTGTAGTAAACAGCTTTGGCATTAGTGACAGCGGTTTTGAATATTTTTACTGTGTTCTTGTAGGCAGCTAGCTGTCATGACCCTTGACCCCGGCCCTCACTGGCAAGTCAGCCTTCCAGTTAGGGCCAGGTCAAAGGCCTTAAAACCTTATCCAAGACACTCTTGGAGTCAGTCCTGGTGCCTTTGGCGCCAGGCTCATAACCATCATGAAGACCAACATTAGAATGGGACTATTTACTTGGGACTATTTAACTTGGGGAGGTTCAGCCAACATGGAGGCACACACATAGCTCAGTTACAAGGAAATTAGCTATGCGGTCTAGTCTTTTGGGTGTGGCAGGCCTGGGACTATTTTACCTGGACTACTTTACCTGAGACTATTTAAACCACACCCAAACAGCAGAACACGCTTCCTGTTATTCTGCTGTGGGCAGCGTAACACTCACCGTGTCCAGTTCTTTGATGCCAGCTTACCTGAAACCAAGGACCTGCAGAGAGAGAAAGAACACTACAAAACTTACCTGGAATAGTATCCTGTCTTCAATCCATCGCCGACTTCAGTTCCACTCACCTGAAGGTACGAACTCCATCATCCGGCAGCGCATGAATCCTGGAATACCATAACCTGGAAAGAGGAGGAAGAAAGAAAGCATTAATAAGCGTTCATTCACGTTTCTTCCCGAACGAAGAAAGCCACACAATTCTTACCTGGGTAGTCATCTCCTGGTCAGTATCATTGCTGGAACATCACAGCGCCCGGTGAGGAACATCGTGACCTGTAAGGAGAGAAAAGACAAAACGGTGCTGCACATCACGCATTACTCACCGGACAGCATCGCGCACACCGCACTTTCGCCTACCGCCCCATGCTCAGGCCCATGCTCATCTTCAAACTGCTTGACAACACAAAATACCAAAAACATAAGAACTGCATATAAAGACTGTAAAGCAGCAAACCTACGGAGTCGCAGCAGGCATGGATTCCCACAGGGGGCTTGCATCAGTGAAGTAACTTGGCCGCTGCTCGCCCCCCACATCTACGTGCCCCTGCCACGAGGAGCAGGACGGCAAATCCACCTTTTACAATATTAAGGTGAGGAGAAGGCCCAAGGGGGAGGGAGGAGTTGAGGCCAAGGGAGGTGGGAAAACATAAAGGCAATCTGGTATTGAATCCAACTCTCCTATATTGCAGACCCATCTTTAACCAGAGACCTTTGAATACCAAGTGAGCGTAACACTAACAAGTCAGACAAAAGATTTTTTGCCAGGCACGTTCTGCAGCTCGCCTGCGATGCCGTAACTAGAGGTTTTCGTCATTGAACCAATATTTGGTAAGAGTTTCAGGTTTTAGGAGTCTTGTGCTCATGGGGGCAAGTTCATGAATGATGGAATCAAGTGTGTTTTTCATATGATCTGAAATCTCAGAAGAGTTTTCAAATTTGGATAAGTTGCCTAGTCTTTCAGTAAGTTCAAGAGATAGTCTTTCAGGAGTAAGGTTTTTGAATGTTCTATAAGTGGTGGAGAGTCTGGATGTGATATCGACTCTAGGAGATACAGTGGGGAGAGTGATGGTAAAATTTAATAAAAGGTGGTTTGACTAGGGGAGATGGTGGGGGTGGAAGATTGAATTTCGTGAAATAGGCCCCAGTCCAAGATATGACCGTCTGCATGAGTGGGTTCAGTCACCTGCTGGATAGAGCCCCAAGAAGGGAGTGTGCAGTTTTGTCAGAAGGGACATTGGACCATAAATTAAAGTCACCTATATATCCCTTATACTATAAAGTTATTTAAAATTAAATAACATTGAGAAGCACGCAAGTAATACCTAACAGAATTATGAGTGCAGCAAGTATGCATATGAAGAACTGAAAATCTGATATCAATTTAACAAATATCACGTTTCATCATGAACATTGAGATTACTCATATCACCAATAAGTGTTGAATTTTAAATAGTGATTTTTTTGTAACCTTACTACAAAAAGTGACCAGTTTCGTGAACAAATATTGCTGCAATAGTTCTCCAAATCTCTTCTTTGGGGACCTGGACCTAATGGTTTTCTTCAGCTCTCCATAGACACCTTCTGAACGCTTGTTCCACTTCCTTGATGTCATGAGGACGCTCAAGTATTATGTTGATCAGGCCAAGCCTTTTTGAAATCGATGCAGCTTCTCATTGCGTTTGTGCCTGCTGCTACTAGCAGGGGCCTTTCTAATGCTTCCTTTTCCTGATCGCTCTTTGCTTGCATTTCTGTCATCATCTTGATAACAGCCAACTTCCAGGTTGGCCCCAGCGGCATTCTACAAGAGCAGTCTCGTCTACTGCCGCTCTTCTGGCAGGTGTATCGTTGTCGGAGCATTGATATCTTTCATAGATTCACATGCAACCCTCCTGCCTGCCCTGCACTATTACATACTCTATACAAATCTGAAGATGGTCTCTACGGGTGGAGTTAAGGGAGGCACTGTCTATTGGCTTAGGGGGTGGGTAAATGACCCAAAACAGCACTAAGAGAACACTCAAGTGAATGCAGCTTCTTGTATTTCTATGAAACTGCTTGATATTTTGGACTACATATCCGTTTAACTTTGAAGTCCCTGTGCTCCTCTTATTTCGCCTCCAGGTGCGACTAAACCGTTTAGTGCTGGTTTGTGCGAGGTGCGTGCAGAAGACCTTTTGGATGCATCCACTTCTTCCTTCTTTTTTGCCCTAGAAGCAATTGGGTACACCCAGCAGGTCAATACACCAACACACCAAGGGGGCCACAGCCTGTATTGGCTATTAATGCACAACATTCAAATTCTTGTTACCAGCACTCTGGTTTGGCCATGGTCTGATCACCTTTTCGTCAATTCGACGATTACACTACCTAGTCCTCTTCTAAAGCTTGATACTAATACCAGATTTAAAACTATTACTAGAAACTTTAAAAATGTTACACCTACTTTTCTTTGCCTTGGCATCTACCAAACTGGGGGGGCTATTAACATATACGACAAAGACACATCCGAACTTTATAAGCTGCTATCATCTGCTATTTACAACACCAATGATACCTTGTACCTTGGCCCCTGAAAAAAGCTGAAACCTTAATTTTTGATTAGCTGATAGGATCGTTGAAGCTAGACAAATTAAAACAACCAATGAGCGAGAATGGAGGAAGAACCCATGTCCAAACCCTGTGGAAGAATACAAACAATCTGTCCAAAAATACAAGAAGATCATAATTGAGTCCAAAGAGATCTTTTACAATGCCTGCATAACGCCAAATCTAGCTGAAAAGAATTAAAGTCTTGAAAGACTTTGAAAATCACGCTTCCGTTTCCATCCATTTCTCAGGGACAATATATGGTTTCAACAAATTCAGGATGAATTTACACAACGAAGAAAGCCACATCGAGAAAAAAACAACCCTGTGGTGCTATTATTATTAAACCTATCAGCGGCGTTTGATATCATTAACCATAACCTGCTTCATAACAGAATATTATCCATAGCTAATTGTTCTGAAAATGCAGAAAAGTGGATCTCATCCTTCTTGGGTCCAAGAACTTCCAGAGTAGCATTTGAGAGATATCAGGCCAAACCTATGATAAATATTTGTGGTGTCCTGCAGGGCTTGTCTTTCACCCCTGCTCTTTCATTTTTATACCCAACCTTTTCTTGACCTTCTGGATTACTTGGGTGTTCATTTTACAAACTGTGTTGATGACACTCAGATCCTCTTTGAACTCTCGGGCAACTATCAGAAGGATGTAGATGCCGTGAACTGTATTTACGCTAAAATTCAAGCATGGATGGCGACCAACTCATTCGCTCTTAATGACTCTAAAACAGTTACTCATCCTGGCCTCCGGGCTGAGACTGAAGAACATTGCTCAACATTATGAATCCTTTGTTGTGGCAAGGAACTTCGATCCCCGTGAGTAAATCCGTGAAAACCTTGGGAGTAACGCTTGACACTAACCTTTCATTGAAAAATCAGGTCTCTCAAATCTGCTCCTCCTGTGGATATTTGATTAAACTTTTACATTAGGTCAAACCTTCTCTTAGCTTTACGAACAGATGTCTCCTCGCCTCCTCGCTGATAATTTCATGCCTGGATTACAGTAACAGCTTGTTAACGGGCACCTCACAGGGAAATCTGAAGCAGTTGCAAATTGTGCAGAATGGCTTTGGCCTGACCAGACGGGATCACATCACCGCTGCCAGAAGGAAATTGCACTGGCTTCCGGTGAAGCAGAGAATTAAACATGAGACTCTATCCCTCACCTACAAATGCCAAAATGGCAAGGCACCACGCTATCTCACCAACGGATTACTGAAGAAATCATCTAGTAGAACTCTGCGGTCTTGAGACATGCATCTGCTCAAACTGCCGAGATCTCGCCTGAAAACCTTCGGAGATTGCAGCTTCGAATTTAACGTACCACGTAAATGTAATGCTTTGCCTATAAGCATCAAAACCTCTCATTCACTATCTGCCTTTAAGAAAAGTCTGAAGACTTTCCTTTTTAATTAACCTTAATAGAACCCTTGTTGTTTCAGGTCTCTCTTTTTACCCTTTCATGCTGCGCTCTGTGGCCTATGGGCATGTAGCGCCCTACAAAAATTGAAAGAAATCAATAAATACTGTTACGAAGGATTCCCGGCCTCATGATGCAGAATGTTCTAACAGTATGTGACTATAAAAGATACCAATGCTGGAGAACAGGAATTAAAGGTAAGTAATTATTCCTTTTTGTGTAAACCTGCCGACAGTCTCCTTGTCCAGCTTCCATTCACTGAGGTTGCGTAGGTATCTGTAGTTCCACTCTACTAATATGCTCGAAAGCCCTGGGATGGTGATCAGGTCAGTAATGTCAGAGGTCCTTCGCCAAGTCTGTGTGGACTCTGGACATTGTGCCTCTGAGATTGTTTATATATTGCACCAACAAGATGCTGTTGATCTTCAGCAGAATGCAGAAGTCTACACTATCCTTGGCCAGAGATTTGTTCGTGAAGGAACCAGCTAAAAGCTCTAAGCAGTTTGTGTAAATAGTTGCAAAATATTGTCAGCATTTGTATGTTCCCAGACCTCGGAATACAACACAGCACAGTGATAAAGTGCCACTCAAGGAAGATCAACCTAGTCACAACAGAACTAACCTACAGGTGCAACATCAATACTAAATGTACCGTCCTACCAGGCACGACTCGGTTGCAAATACAGCACACAACAATTACTTGTGTGCCCTGTAGTGGGGTGAGGATAAGGTGAGTGGGCAACAAGCCAGATACAAAACATGTTTTATTGCACTCTTCCCCACCTAACAGCGTGCCACATTTGTTTCACAGAGCTCACCACAAGAAACAACTCAGCAAAAAGAATACATAAGGACTAGATCCAAAATCTTTTAAACTTCCCCACAGCTCACCTTGCACGCCATCAACTCACCAATACAATTGTAGTATACCAACTTCAGAACCATGGCCCACTCTTCACAGCACAGATACCTGAGACCACATGACCTTTAGAAGAACCCTCAACCTATAGACTCCACCCAACAAGCACATTCTTCCTATAAACGGATGAAATAAATAAGCCAACCCATAACCTACTGGTCACATCAAACTCCATGCAGCTGCCAACCCCTACAAACAATCAACTGTGTGACAACTTTGACTCTCGCTCACACACAGAACATGGAAACAGATGGCATCCAAAGCTGAAATGGGATCCAGAGGCAGGAGACATGATTCACTGCAGCCTGATCAAGGCCCACGCCATCTCTAAACAGAGATTCACAATGTTCTTAGCAAAGGAACAGACGTGTTTTCTATAACAGAAACCTGGTCGTCGGGTTGTAAAAGTACACAATTTCATCCTCACCAACTTCAAACTCAACCGCACTGACAAAAGGGGATGCAGTATTACCGTGGTACACATCCCAACTTTACACCGCATGAAAGACTGATGCACTCCTGATCCACCTCACACTGAACCGCCAGACCATCCTCTCCTTCCTACTTTTTTAGAGACCTCCCTATTATATTGTTTTGTAAAGGGGCCTCCTATCCCCCCAAACCCAGGTACTATGAAGCGATCATCTGATTCCTTTTTATTATCATCACACCACTCCGTCAACCTTCGGCTCCCAAAGGACAAACAACCACGGCCAGCTCTTAACGTGGAGGAACCTTATGGAAGAGACCAAGCCCTACTCCAGAAATCGGAAATCTTACTTCCGGAAGGAATTTTAGTGACATTAGAAAACTGGATAACCAAATTCTAGACACCTTGACCCCACTAAAGTGCATCACCCGCTCGAAAAAAAAAGATATCTACAAGATGTTTAACACCACACTTAACAAGTACTGAAAGAAAGAATTGGAATATTTGAAGCTATATGGAGGAAGCACAACAGTCCACAATACAAGATTGCCTAACAAAGACAGATCTGCCACTAAAAACAAATCTTTAAAGCAAAGAAACATTTCTCTGAAAAAATCAATAATACACCTAAAAATAGAGAAAGAAATGTACCAAATCATTGAGATGAGGAAACACATTTCCTGCAGAAACGCATCTTCACCTACCCATAAACTATTTGACCGGTTCGGAAGCAAAGCACTCAACACGTAGCAATACCTCAGTGCAGCCATAAGGAATAGAATTGGAAGAAGCATTCAAATCCCAGTATGTTCAAAATACAACCACACAGATGACACTGCTTTAAACCAATATCCGAACCAGAGTTACCACAATTGGTGAATTGTTGTAACCAAGCAGTCTCTCCTATTGACGCCTCCCGCCCTCCCAACATCACCAAACAGAAGCTTACAAGAAAACACCATCTTTCACAAGTTAATGGCATCCTCAAAACATGAATTGTGCCAAAAGCTTTCAAGACTGCCTTTGTTAAACCACTTCTAAAAGAAAAACCCACAACAAACTCTGCTTTAGATCCAGAAGACCCCTCAAACTTTCATCTTATCTCACATTTTCCATACTCGTCCAAAACTCTAGAGAGCTAGATATACAGCCGTAGCATTTAGTCTAATAACATACTAGATTTCTCTCCAGTTGGTTTTAGGCCTTTGTGAGGCCCCATTGGCACTAGTTTCCATCTGGGACAACCCCAAAATCGTAGCAGACATCACTTCAGCACTCGTATTCCTTAACATCTCAGCAGCCTTCAACACTGTTAGCCCAACTACGCTAATTGGAAGGGTTAAAGTATACTGACTCCATAACACAACTGTACAATGCATAAGGTTGTTCCTGGTGAAAAGAACAGAAATCACCCGGCTTCCCCCTTTCATTTCGAATCCGCGACCTGTGGTGAATACCTGTAGTATTCCCGAGGGATCAAGCCTTCCCATCACTCCTCTTTTAACATCTACGTGAACCCATTGTTGTAAAAATAATAATTCCCTAACTCTTTTTATTGATTTTTATATCCATAACGGTTACAGGCAGTCATGCGTTTTATGCAAGAATTCATCAGTTTCAGGCGATTTCTGCATCGCTGTGCTAACATAGTCTGATAACATGGTAATGATTCCACCCCCACCCCATCCCCTCAATTTCCCCAATGCCCCTCCCACCCTCCTCCCTTTACCGGGACGTGCCCTTATCTTGGTCGCGGTAAGTGGATGCGGTACCGATAGATCCCTCAGATTGTTGTGATATGTGGTAAGTCGTATTCATTGCGCGAGCCCTCTTCAGTCAGATATATGGGTCTAATAGTTTTCCGAATCGGTCCCCCCTTGCAGAGTTGTGCTTCGATTGTCTTTTGAAGGCGAACCGTTCAAGTTTACACATCTTGGAGAGGGTGGTGACCTACTTATTGTGGGAAGGTGACGTTGGTGCCTTCCAATGTGTGACCAGGAGTTTGCATGTCGTAAATAGTACAAGGCTCATGAGCTTGTGTTTTAGCGCATATTCATGCCAGTCTGTGCCCAGGAGCATTGTGTTGGGAGTGAAGGCTATGTCTGCCCCGTCAATGTCTGTAAGTTGTCGATGTAAGTTGTCCATGTTCCCTTAAAACCCCTTCAGTATAGTGCCGTGGGTTGGAGTCCCATTTTGTAGAGTTTGACTAGGCTATAGTAGAGTCTGTGGAGGATTTGGTATTGTATCTCTCTGTTTTTGAGGCAGAGGGAGACTGCCGGTATGGCCAGGAAGCAGTCATGCATGTCTGGGCTACTGATTGAGACCCACAGGCCTTCGGCTCATAGTGTGGCTAGTGTTTGCGTTCTACCTTTATTATCTGGGATTGACATAGAGTAAAATGTGCGAAGCTGTGGAAAAGTTTCTATGTTTTGTTTTCTTTCTCGCATTGTACAGGAGGCAGTAGGCAGGATTCTGCTGTTGTGTGCTTTAAGATGGTAGTCTGGATGGTATGGCAACATAGCCAATCCTCCGCTCCCAGTCCTAGGATGCCTTGCGCTTCTCGGAAGCCTACCAGTGACCCATCTTCTATGATATCCATTACCCGTGTTTTTGCCAATTCGGCTGTCTGGTTCCGATGGATTGTCTGCGTTTGCCCATATGCTAATACCAACCTTATGCTGGCCCATGATTGTGCTACTTTGGTTGGTACCGCTTGTGCTGCTCTGAGTCTGTGCCACTGTTGAATGATCAGTCCTTTTATTGGGTGAGCTTTGAGTTTCGGCGGGAGTTTGTGCAGTGGTGTAGCCATATCTCTATGGGTGTTAGCTGGGCCATCATAGCTACTTCCATGTTGTGCCAGCTGGTGTCGTTGCTCGCGCTTAGCCATTGTTTCATTCAGCTTATTTGAGCCGCCTGATAGTAGGCCTTCAGTGAGGAGGCTGCCAGCCCCTCATTGGCTTTGCTCGCTTGTAGTATGGGAAGGCAGACTCTGGCTTTTTTCCCTCGCCAGATTAATTTAGTGATGGCTGTCTCTAGTTCTTGAAGCCTGCTTGAGGTTGGGCTGATTGGGAGCATCATGGTTAGATATATATATATACATTTCTGATGTTTGTTAATCTGCTTAGAATCACATGCTGTGCATAGGTCCGACATCCAGTGGTCACTGCGGAGTATTGCATTTTGTTTTTCGTAGTCGAAAAGGGGACGTCGACAAGGCGTGTCTGTAACACTATCCCTATAGTGACGTGCGTTGTACCCACAATCCCTCACGCGTCGAGGTCCCTCAGATTGTTTTTTTCCGCCCAGTTTATGGTCGCCTTACGCGGAGCTCCTAGAGAGACATTGCTAAACCATTACTACGGACCTCGGTCCTTAATATATACTTATTGTTAAAGATCCCTCCCCTCGACGTTAGCTGTGAAGCTGTTTCTCCGCCGAGCAAGTTTTCGACGGAGGAGAAGAGACGGAGGAGATCCTTCGGCGCCTCCGAACACGTGGCCAGGCCTCGCCGGCCAACATACAGTAGGGAGAGTGGGGGTTTCGAACTTTTACCTTCTCGTCGAGAATGTCTTTCTTTCTCCCCTATCTTTCCCTCGGGGTTGTTATCACCAGTTTTTATTGCCTCAGCTATGGAGAGGACACCTTTTAAGTTTTGCCCACGCTGTAGGGGCAAATACACTTGGAAGGACAAACACAAGCTCTGTAATCGTTGCTTGCCCCTTGATCATAGAGAGGACAGCTGCGCGGCCTGTAAGCTCTTGAAACCAAGAACTCTTAAAGAACGGAAAGTTAAGAGGTGGGCGGACTACGCGAAGTCGAAGTCAGTTTCCTCACCCGCCGCCGCTGTTACAGAAAGTGACGAGGAGGGTGATAACTCGACGTCCGTTATGGAAGTCATTAACCCCCAGAAGGAGCGCTCGCGCTCCTCGACGTCCGTCCCCGGCCCCGACGGGCTCGGCTCACGCCCTGCTTATGGGGATGAACACCCCGGCGACAAGGACGCACACAGACCCCATAGGCCTAAGCACACAACCCACGGCTCTTCTTCGTCCAGGACGAAGGATCCACCAGCGCCGAAGGGGACGCAGGGCACTCCGGCGTCGACCTCAGACCGCAAGGATCTCAAGCCCCACCCGCAGCCGCGACCAGCGATTGGGCTTTTATCTAAGACGGGCGCTACCCCAAAAACATCTGACGTAATGCTCCATAGAGCGGCCGTCGAAAAACAACGCGCAACGCAGGCAACGCCGACTCCAGAACCCTCGACTGACGAACTCGTCGAGAGTCTGGCGAGAATTGTTTCCGAGGACAAACGTAAGCGGACGACGAAACAGACGTCGAATACCGCACCCAAGGATATAGAAACGCCGAAAAAGCACAAGAGTAGCCAGGAACTGCCCCATCCATCTAAAGGCACTTCTGAACTACCGGAGGGCTTTTCTGAGGGCGACGGAAACCTTTCGTCGACGTTGTGGGAGCGTTCGAAGCGTTTTGAAGCCGAAAACACTGATTTCCCCCCTCTAGACTATTCAGGGGTTCCCCATGAGACCCTGGAAAGACTCCATTCTTGTATGGAAAAGATGGAGAGGTTTTTGGGTAGCCAAAACCCACCCACACCCAAAAGACCAAGAGAATGGCCCCAGGATGACCCTAGGGTCAAGATTCCTAGGCTATTTACCCCTTCTACAGATGCATATGACCTCACTGAAGAGGAGCAATACCTCCAGGAAGATGAGGAGTGTTTAGGTGGAGAGGAAGAACTTGAGGAGGAGAGATTTGAGGAAGACCCTTACACTAGCGCAGGAGCTTTTGAAGAAGATACAGCTACCTCACAGCCCTGGCACTCCCCATCAGCGGAGCCTTGGCAATCCCCATCAGTGCACTCAGACCCTGATGTGTTTCATCCTTCTCCTCCCAAGGACTCACCTATTGGGAACACCTCCCCCATAGATGACCAGCCTTCACTTAATGCACTATTGCGCAAGGCAGCAGGGCATTTTGAAATAGACACAGGGGAGACCCTTCCGGACATAGACTTTGTAGAAAAGGTTATTAAAGAAAGAGCCCCGGTCAGCCAGTCCATTCCGCTCCTGGCTTCTATAAAGAGAAGAATAACTCCTTCCCTTTCCAATCCGGCCTTAGTCAGAGGGGTGAACCCTCGGATAGAAAAGCTCTTCAGCCCTTTGTCTTCTGACCCTTTGTACATCAGGGGACATTCTATCCCGGACTCTCTGGTAGTGACTAACACAAGAAAGAGAGCGGGGGTACCACTATCTACTAGTGAGGCACCACCTGACAAAGAGGGCAAGAAGCTCTATGCACTTGGGAAGAGAATCACGACATCCGCCGCCTTCTCAACCAGGATCGCGAATAACAATTCCCTACTAGCTAGCTACGCAGATGCACAGTGGAGCAAGCTGCGCAGCGAAGCAGAGGACGCACCAGAACCCCTGCGCTCACGCCTGTTAGCTACTATATCAGAGGGAACTCTTGTAAACCAGGGCATCGTAAAGAACTCCTTAGATGCAGCAGAGACAGCTGGCTGCTCCCTGGTTCAGGGAATACTTCTCAAACGCCATGTCTGGCTGCGCAATTCGGGATTTAAGCCAGAAACCCAGGCTTCCCTAATAAATAAGCCCATAGAGCAAACACATCTGTTTGGGAAAGCAGTTGATGAGGCCCTAGAACATGCGAAGAAGGAGTTTGATACCATCAAGACTCTTGACCAAATTTCTAGGCCACCTAACAGACGCAGCTATGGCAATAGACGCGCCTTTCGTGGCCAACGCCAGCAGCAAAGCCAACAACAATTTTACTCTGCTACCAACTGGCCCTCTAACCAAAACACCCAGTTCAGTCAAAGAGGCCAACGTCGTGGCAAAGGAAGAGGGCGCGGCTCCAGTCCAAAAGGCCCCACGCCCAATACCAACAAATGACCCAAAGATTCGTGTCCCCTCCCATGCATCACCGGTCGGGGGCCGGCTAACATCGTTCCTTTCAGCATGGGAGGGAATAACGTCAGACCGCTGGGTATTATCCACCATAGCCCACGGATACTGCATCGAATTCAACGGTTCCCCCAAATACAGACCCCCACGGAACCGACGCATGACACCGGAACACCTCACTATTCTTCTTCAAGAAGTAGAAGAGCTACTGAAAAAAGAAGCTATAGAGGCTGTCCCCCTATCTCAGGTAACAGAAGGTATTTATTCAGTGTACTTCCTTGTACCCAAAAAGGACTTAACCATGCGCCCTGTATTAGATCTGCGCCCAGCGAACAACTTTGTCAAACCCCAAAAGTTTCGTATGGTGACCTTGCAGGAAGTAATCCCACTGTTATCACAGGGGGATTACATGAGAACACTAGACATGAAAGATGCATACTTTCATATTTTAATGTTGCCAGCGCACAGAAAATACCTCAGGTTCAAGATAGAGAACAAACACTATCAGTTCAGAGTACTACCCTTCGGGATAGCATCGGCACCAAGGGTATTTATGAAAGTACTGGCAGTGGCAGCGGCCCACCTGCGCAGGTTATCCATCCCGGTTTACCCGTACCTCGACGACTGGCTCATAACAGGGGATTCTTACGAAACATGCTTCTCCAATACCCAAAGGACCGTAGACCTTTTGTCCCAACTGGGCTTCTCCATCAACGAAAAGAAGTCCAGGTTAGACCCCAGCCAAATCAAACAATTCCTAGGGGCTCTAATCCGAACAAAGGACGGCCTCGTCTTCCCCTCCAACGAGAGGGTCCAAAACATGCTGTTTCAGATCCCCCAATATGTGGCAGGTCGAGAGGTGACGGTACGCAAAGCAATGCGCTTGCTAGGGATGATGGCGTCATGTATTTATTTGGTACCTCACGCGCGCCTGCGCATGCGCCCAATGCAGGAGTGGTTCTACAGCCAGTGGTGTCAGGCCAGCGGACAATGGGACGATCTGGTGGTAGTCTCGCAGGCCTTGGTTCTTTCGCTACGGTGGTGGACAAAGGAAAACCTGTTATTAGGGAAAACTTTTGCCACACCCGCAGTGGAAGCCACTCTAACCACAGACGCATCCCTTACAGGATGGGGGGCTCACCTATCCCATCAGACTGCTCACGGAGTGTGGACTCCGAGCTTAGCATCCAAGCATATAAACCTGCTGGAACTATTAGCAGTGTTCAAAGCACTGAAAGCCTTTCAGGAACACTTACAAGGAAAGACAGTGATGGTCCTCACAGACAGCACCACAGCCATGCACTATCTCAACAAGCAAGGGGGCACTCACTCTCCAGGACTGTCCAAGCTGTCCCAGAATATATGGAAGTGGGCTCTCAAACACAACATGTTCCTACTATCACAACATGTACCAGGGGAACTCAATCTGCTAGCAGACAAACTCAGCAGAGACTTCCCCCTACCCAAAGAGTACGAATGGCAATTACACGAAAACATTGTCTTAGACGTCTTCACGCAATGGGGTTTCCCGGAAATAGACCTGTTCGCAACCCTGGAGAACTCACAATGCCAAAGTTACGCCTCCAGGTACCCCCAGAACCAGTCCAAGGGGAACGGTCTGTTGATTCAATGGTCAGGGAAATTTGTTTACGCCTTTCCCCCGACTCCCCTCCTCAACAAAGTGGTGCACAAGATGCACCAAGAGCAGGTTACCATGATACTAGTAGCCCCAATGTGGGCCCGGAAGCCATGGTTCGCTCACTTGATGGAGATGTCCCTATCTCCCCCAATGAAACTTCCCTGCCCGTACAACATGCTGTCACAAGACAAGGGCAGGACACTGCATCCATGCCCTCAGACCATGAACTTAGCAGCCTGGCTCCTGAGATCATAGAATTTGGACATTTACATCTCCCTCAGAGATGTATGGACATCCTCAGGGAAGCCAGAAAACCTAATACTCGCCACTGCTATTCTAGCAAGTGGAAAAGATTTGTCATCTGGTGTAGAAGTAAGAACATCAACCCGGTTGACTGCTCTGCCACTAACATTATTCTGTTCTTGACCCATTTACTGGATTCAGGTCTAGTGTTTAATTCCATTAAAGTCCACCTAGCGGCACTTTCTGCATACACCACTTCCCAACTTAAAGTGTCGTGGTGGAAGATACCAGTTATCAAGGCCTTTATGGAAGGGGTAAAAAGAATACACCCCCCGATAGCTAACCCAGCTCCCGGATGGGACTTAAACGTGGTACTTTCTAGACTCATGGGCACTCCTTTCGAACCCATGCACAAGGCAACTCTTAAATACCTCACTCTTAAGACTGCTTTCCTAATAGCAATCACCTCCATTAGGAGAGTAAGTGAACTACAGGCTCTTTCTGTACTAGACCCCTTCGTATCAGTTCACAAGGATAAAGTGGTTCTTCGCACACACCCAAGGTTTGCACCAAAATTCATCTCAAAATTTCATGTAAACCAATCTATAGAACTACCAACGTTCTTTCAAAACCCTTCCAGCTTGGGAGAAAAAAGTCTGCATACACTAGATGTACGCAGAGCTGTCATGTTCTACATGGAAAGAACCAGATCTCTGAGAAAGACTAATCAGTTCTTTGCCTCGGTGGCAGCAGGAAGAGAAGGAGATGCAGTCTCTAAGTCTACTATATTTAGATGGATTGTACAATGCATCACTCTCTGTTACACTCTTGCTAAGAGAGAACTACCCTTCAAGCCAAGAGCACATTCCACTCGAGGCACTGGGGCTTCCATAGCATTCATTGCAAATGTTCCCCTTGAGTCCATCTGCAAAGCGGCTACCTGGAGTTCTGTGCACACCTTTACAAAACACTACTGTCTAGATGCACACTCTCGATCTGACTCCCAGGTGGGACAGGCAGTATTAAGACATCTTTTCTCTACTGTTCCTTCTCATAACCCACCGCCAACTCCGGGTACTGCTCGCTAGTCTATGCACAGCATGTGATTCTAAGCAGATTAACAAACATCAGAAGACAATGCATTACTTACCGTAAAAGCATTTCTGATGGTTGTATCTGCTTAGATTCACATGCGCCCGCCCTTCCTCCCTGCTCGGATGGAAGGAACATAGACATCCTCTACTATATTTCTCTCTTTTCTGTACTCACTCACATCTAGAAGGCTCCCTCAGGGCAGAAAAATACAAACAGAGGGACCTCGACGCGTGAGGGATGGTGGCTACAACGCACGTCACTATAGGGATAGTGTTACAGACACGCCTTGTCGACGTCCCCTTTTCGACTACGAAAAACAAAATGCAATACTCCGCAGTGACCACTGGATGTCGGACCTATGCACAGCATGTGAATCTAAGCAGATACAACCATCAGAAATGCTTTTACGGTAAGTAATGCATTGTCATATATATCAATTTGGGGAAGGAATTCATCTTTAGAGCATTAACCCTCCCAGTCAGGGATAGCGTCAGGGTGTCCCATCTCTCTAAATCCACCTTAATGCTGCGGAGAACCGACGGATAGTTGAGGTCGCGAAGTTCTGCTACCGAGGCGCTTAAGGTATTTTATGGATTGGAGTTGGAGGGTGAACGTTGCTACTCTGCCCGGGTCCCACGGTATATCCTGTCTTAGGGGCATCACCTCTGATTTATTCCAATTTATTTTGTTTCCCACCATTGGGCCTGTCTTGTAAGAGTGACTTGATATATGGTAGGGTCGATGGGGTATTGCTGATATATAGCAGAAGGTCGTCTGCATACAGTGATTCCCGATGTTCTTCTGTCCCTTGACATATGCCCGCCCATTTCGGGTCTGTGCGCATCCTGCTTGCTAAGGGTTCAATAGATAGGGCGTATAGCAGGGGTGAGAGCGGGCAGCCCTGACACGTTCCCGAATGAAGGGCGAATTCGGCGGAGGCCACCCCATTGGTGACCACCGATGCGGTTGGGCCTGCGTACAGAAGCCTAATTAACTGTACTAGGCGCAGGGGGGAGCCGTATCTGGCCAGTTTGTGAAACATAAACCCCCATTGCACTTTATCAAACGCCTTTTCTGCATCGACTGCCAGCATGCCGTCTTGGTGGGGCCTATCGCCAGCTATGATGTGTCGTAGCCTGCGGATATTATCGCTGGAGTGTCTGCCCTTTATGAAGCCTTTTTTGCTCTATGTGTATTAACTGCGGGAGGGTGTTTTCTATTCTTTGTGCCAGACATTTTGCAAAGATTTTAGCGTCTGAGTTTATTAATGAAATTGGCCTATAGGAGCCACGTGAATCTCGGTTCCTCCCACACTTATAAAATAATATTATATTGGCTGCTAGCATTGACTTTGGTAGCTGTTTCTGTGTGAGTGCTTCTATATAGACTGCTTCCGGTTTCGGGGCTATGTCCTCAGCTATGCTCTTTATAAGTTGATTTCATACATAAGAAATGAGGTAGGGATAGTCCCTTAAAGCATTATGTGGATTGGGACATGCGAAGCTATATATTGTTATAACAATGGTATCCAATATGCTGTTGTAGAGAAATCTGAAATTAGTTTAGTTAATTTAGTTACGTGTGTATCCTGAACAGCGGATATAAGTTGATTGGCATCCCATTGGGGCTGGCTGCCTTTCCGTGGGAGAGTGATCGTATCGCCCAAGTTATTTCCGTGGGTATGATGTTGATGTCCACTTTGTCTAGCTGTCCTGCTGATACTCTGGGGATGGGCACTGTGTCTAGGAAGGCTTCAGTGGCCTGGGGTGTATATGTATCGGTTTCGGTGTACAGCTCACGATAAAATTCTGCAAATCTTGCATTAATTTGTTCATCCCCCACTAATGGATTATTTGCGTTGTCCTTGATGGTTGTGATCATTTGTGCGGCTTGTCGTTGTTGTAATGCTAATGCCATCATATGAAGAGGTCTATCACTCTCCAAATAATATATTTGTGACCAACTTGTGAATGATTTCTGTGCCCTGTCTGTGGTGAGATGTCTCATTTCCATTCTTAGTTTCGAGGAGATTGGGTCCTCCGACGTATTCCATATCTATGACAGGTAATGTCCACAGCTGTGCTGCTTCGGAAAATCTTTGGCGTCTGCGTCGTGCGTCGATGACGTCGATGCGCCGTCCCCGAGGACCTCCTCCGACGGCCGACGTCACCCGATATAAGTAGGACGCACGACGCCCATAGCCTCTGTTCCGTTTTTTCCGCGAACGTGTTCGCTTCATGAATCTCGGTACGCCTCGACTCGTTGGAGTTACTGTTTTCTTTCTCGGTTCGTTGAACCTGTTCGGTTTGTTTGTGGCGATGTTTTTCTCATCTTCGACCCCGCGTCCGGGCTTCAAGAACTGTGGGGACTGTGGGTCCAAGATGTCGGTCACGGACTCGCACAACGCCTGCCTATGGTGCCTCGGGGAGGCCCACGATATGGACGACTGTGTCGACTGCCAGTCGCTCACTGCGAAGGCCTTGCGAGAACGCAAGAAGAAACTGTTGGTAGGTCGGGTGTCTAAGCCCCGGAAGTCGAGGTCTGTGGGGCTTTCGACCGATGACTCGAGGGGTGACTCTCCACGTCGTCGTCGGAAGTCCAGTGGGTCTCCTTCCAGGAGTCGGTCTCGCCACTCCTCCGCCTCTTCTAGGCATTCCAGGAAGCGCGGCATAGGTCGCCTTCCCCATCCTCTTCCGAGGACTCCGCCCGTCGGCGGGTCGCTTATCCCTCCATGCAAGTGACACCGGAGGAATGGGCTTCCTTCGGGAAGCAGATGCTAGCGATTCTGGAATTGCAGGGCACCGGTCCGTCTGCGCCTCCGAGTGGGGTCGGTCGGCACCGGTCGATAGACACTGCCCATACGCCTTGGGGCTCGGGTGGTCGGCACGGTTCGCGGGAGAGGTCCCGCTCGGACAAGGGTAGCCGTCCTCGCCATGCCCGTTCCAGGTCCCAGTCCTCGACGCTCTCGAGACCGCATGATCCTGTGCCGTCTTCAAAGAAGATGTCGACGCCTGTGGCGCGGAGGTCGTCGACGATTACTCTCGAGGTTCCGTCTTCGAGGGGGTCGTCGGCGACCAGGCTGTCGAGAGACACGCTCGGAGCTCCGGCTTCGAGGACTGTGTCGACGCCGCCAATGCTGGAGGCGTTGCAGCTGACGTCGACGCCGATTCGCTCGACGTCAACGCCTTTTCTGTTGACGCCGGCGCTGACTCGCTCGGCGCCCTCGACGCCTTTCGAGGCGGTGGTTTCGGAGGGGCCCCATGGCACGGGGTTTGCCCCTAAAAAGGCTATGGCTAAGGTACGGCACTGCTTTGGTCCGCAGAGGTCTTCCTCTACCCGCCTGGAGTACATTTCAGAGGGTGATGAAGGCTCTGATGGCGGTCTGGTTCCGATTACGGGTCCGGATGAACTTATCTCGGGCCATAGTCAGTTTGATGACCTGAGGCAGTCACTGCATGATGCCAGTGGATTGGACACCTCTCCGGAGGTGGAGTTTTGTCGGCCGGAGCCTGGCACTCATGCCGATTCGTTATATCGGCGCCTTATGTCTCGGGTTACCGAGTACTTGGGTTGGTCGGCTCCCCCTAGGGGAGTTCGTTCAGGATGATCTCACGGACATCCTTGATCTCGGTCCACCCACTGACCCGGTTTTGCCTTTTCATATGGCTTTGCAGAGAAGGGTGGCGGTGGCTTGGGCTGCTCCGGAGAGTCTCCCGGCAGTGGGCAAGACTTTGTCGCGAAATACCGTCCAGCCAGTAGCGACCCCTGCTACTTGTCTAGGCACCCCACCCTGGAGAGTTTGGTGGTGCAGGCGGCTACGGCCCCGGCAAAGCAGGCGTCGTATCCTACCATCCCTCCGGATAGGGACGACAAACGTTTTGACGGCTGGGCGAAGAAAGTGTTTTCTTCTGGGGATATGGCGCTTCAGGCGGCCAACTCCATATGTGCCTTGTCTCGTTTCACACACACTCTGTGGAACTGTGTTGCATTAGCGGCTGATCATATTCCCGAAGGGGACGAACGGGATGGTTTCCTTGCTATGGTTCAGGATGGCAAGGACGTCATGTGTGAGGCCGTTCAGTCGGGTTTGGACTTGGCGGATTGTGTCAGCCGGTCCATGGCGGCGAGCACCGTAATGCGCAGGTTTGCGTGGTTGAGGAAGTCTGGGCTCGCCCTGATGTGCAGTCCCGGCTCCTCAACATGCCCTTTGACGGGGAACATCTTTTTGGCAGCAAGGCGGACGAGAGCCTTGAGAGGTTGCAGACCTCCAAAGCTGCAGCAAAGTCGTTGGGCGCTGCAGTTCGCCAACCTCCGCCTTTTCATCCTAGGGGACAGCAATGGAGGGGAGGTTCCTTTCGCTATTACTCGTCCTTCGGTAAAGCGAGAGGCGCTAGCAGTCAAAGAGGCCATCGTAAGAGTGCCAGAGGTGGAAACAAAGGTACTCGAGGTGCCAAGGCCGCTCGGGCAGTTGCCTCTTTGCTCTCAGGCAACGCCGCAGCCGCTACCACTCAGTCATGAGGCCAGGTCCCATGGTTCGCCGGTTGGGGGAAGGCTGGCGCAGCATCTTGTAGAGTGGCAAGCCATTACTTCGGATGTGTTGGTTCTGGAGATCATAACCCACGGCTACTGTCTTCCTTTTCGGCAGAGGCCTCACGACAATCCACCAGGGAACCTCTCTCTGAAGAGTCCGGATCCGCTCCTTGCGCAGGAAATTCAAGCCCTGCTGGAGAAAGGCGCCATAGAACTGGTGCCTGTAGCGGAGAGGAATAAGGGATGGTATTCCCCTTTTTTTTTTATTTCAAAGAAAGACGGGGGTTTGAGACCCATCATGGACTTGCACGGTTTGAACAAACTCCTCAGGAAGGACAAGTTCAAGATGGTGACTCTTTCTCAAGTCCTCCAGGCCCTTCAACTTCAGGATTGGTTGGTTTCTCTCGACCTCAAGGATGCTTACTTCTATGTGCCGATTCATCCCAAGCACAAGAAGTACCTGAGGTTCGTGGTTGGTGACTCGCACTTTCAGTTTCGGGCCCTGCCGTTCGGATTGACCTCTGCCCCGAGGGTTTTCACCAAGCTCATGGTCGTAGTGGCAGCGCATCTCAGGAAAAGGGGGATTCACGTCTACCCCTACCTGGACGATTGGTTGATCAGGGGGAGCACTCCCGAGCAAGTCCTGGATCATCTGTCCGTCACCTGCCACTCCCTTCACAGGCTGGGCTTCTCCCTCAATTTAAAGAAGTCCCATTTGACACCAATGCTGCGGCTCCAGTACATCGGAGCAGTGCTCGACACGTCCCTGGGGCAGTGTTTTCCTCCTCAGGTGAGGGCTCTTCACATTCAGCAGATGGTGCACAAGTTTCAGTTTGCCCAGACTCTCCCAGCGTCCGAGTTCTTGAGACTGCTCGGCCTCATGGCATCCTGCATTCTTCTGGTGCCAGAGGCTCGTCTGCGGATGAGATCTTTGCAGTGGGCACTCAAGCTCCAGTGGTCTCAGTCCTTTGGCAGGCTGTCGGACCCTGTTCAGGTGCCGCCCTCGGTAGCCCGGGACCTTCTGTGGTGGGCCGTCGAGGGCAATCTGATGAAGGGTGCCCCATTTTGGCTGCCCTGGCTGGAGGTGACGATCGTGACGGACGCATCCCACACGGGATGGGGAGCTCATGCCAACGAGCTGACAATCAGCGATCGTTGGTCTCTGTCGGAGTCCAGACTCCATATCAATCTGTTGGAGCTGAGGGCCGTCAGGCTAGCCCTGAAGGCTTTTCTGCCGACTGTGCGCAGGAAGAGTGTCCTGATTCTGACGGACAACATAGTGGCCATGCACTACCTCAACAAAAAGGGGGGGGCAGGGTCACTTCCGCTGTGCAGGGAGGCGATGCAGCTCGAGTTCTGGGCCATCCAGCAGGAAGTTTCGATCTCGGCAGTTCATCTGGCCGGAGACGACAACGAGACGGCAGACGCTCTGAGCAGGCAGAGCACGATCTCTCACGAGTGGGAGCTGGCTCAGGAGATTCTCCTGGAGATCTTCGCCCTTTGGGGGACCCCTCAAGTGGATCTCTTTGCCTCCAGTGTCAACCGGAATGCGAAAGGTTTTGCTTGCGGGAATTTCCTCCAAAAGGAGCCTTAGGAGACATGTTCGTGGTGGAGTGGTCATTCCCACTGCTGTACGCGTTTCCTCCAGTCCCCGTCATCCCGCAAGTGTTGCGGAGGTTACGGAGGTTCGGTTCCCGGATGATCCTCATTGCTCCGGCGTGGGCCCGGAGGACGTGGTACCCGGACCTTCTAGACTTGTCCATCTGCCCTCCACGTCGTCTTCCCTACCAAGACGATCTGCACGGGAGGGGGGGGGTCAGGTTCTCCATCCAGAGGTCAGATCCCTCAATCTTCACGCTTGGCTTCTGAAAGGTTGAGGTATAAGGATTGGGACCTCCCTTAAGACGTGATGGTGGTGTTGCCCTCGGCCAGGCAGCCGGCAACTAACTCTCTGTACCGTTGCCGTTGGAGAAAGTTCTGTGACTGGTGCAGAGTTCAGAATGTGGATCCTTTTGAATGCGACATTCCCATGGTTTTGTCTTTTTTGCTTTCTTTGGCCCACAGGGGCTTGCAAGTGGGGACCGTTAAAGTTTACCTGGCGGCGCTGTCCATATTTAAGCGCTCGTCTGAAGAGTGTTCCTATTTTAAGATTCCTTTAATTTCGCATTTTTTGAAAGGGCTCACTAATGTGTTCCCTCAGTCACCTTTTTTGGTGCCAGGTTGGGATTTGAACATTGTTCTCAAGTTTCTTATGGGTGCTCTGTTTGAGCCTTTACATTCTTGCCCTTTGAGGCTGTTAACTCTGAAAACTGTGTTTTTAGTTGCGGTTACTTCCGCTCCCAGAGTGAGTGAGTTACAGGCACTTTCAGTTAAGCCTCCCTTCACTGTATTTCACAAGGACAGGGTTGTCCTTAGAGTTCGTCCTTCTTTTCTTCCGAAGGTGGTTTCGGAATTTCATTTGAGCCAGACGGTTGTTCTTCCGGCGTTCTATCCTCCTCCACATCCTGCTAAGGAAGAGGAGAGGCTCCATAGGCTTGATCCTAGGAGAGCGTTGAGCTTTTATATCTCGCGCATGTCCCGGGTCAGAGTGGACGATCAACTTTTCATTGGTTACGCTGGAAAGCGTTTGGGACAAGCTGTGACGAAACAGACTTTCTCGTTGGATTATTTTAGCCATCTCCGAGTGTTACCGCTTGGCGGGTAAGGACCCTCTGGCTGGCTTGCAGGCCCATTCTACCAGAGGAGTGGCTGCGTCTACTGCCCTGCAGAGGGGAGTTCCTATTCGTCACATCTGTGATGCAGCCACCTGGGCTTCAGTACATACTTTTGTACGTCACTATTCCCTCGATTCCATCAGGGGGCAAGATCTGGCCTTTGGCAAGGCAGTTCTCTATTCCGCAATTTGATTGGGCATGCTAAATTTGTATTCTAAATTCTTTCCCACCTCCTTTCTTGGTACTGCTTTGGGAGTCTGTCATAGATATGGAATACGTCGGAGGACCCAATCCCCTCGAAGAACAAGTTACTTTCTTACCTGGTAACGTTCTTTCAATGGGATGGTCCGACGACGTATTCCATATCGCTCCCTCCCTGCCTTCCCCGCTGCAGAATTTCTTTTGCGATTGCAGCTTGCGTTCCGCAAGGCCTTGTGTGTCTGACTGGCAGAAAACTGGTGGCACACGTTCTGGGAAAAAATTATAACTGAGGCTATGGGCGTCGTGCGTCCTACTTATCACATCGGGTGACGTCGGCCGTCGGAGGAGGTCCTCGGGGACGGCACATCGACGTCATCGACAAAGGACGCAGACGCCAAAGATTTTCCGAAGCAGCACAGCTGTGGACATTACCTGTCATAGATATGGAATAAGTCGTCGGACCATCCCATCGAAAGAACGTTACCAGGTAAGAAAGTAACTTGTTCTTCTGGAGTTGAGGTTGTAGCTGATTGTCTCTGGGCGCTTTGTGCCACGTCTCCAGCTTCTTTAGCTCATCCGTTAGGCAAGCCACCCCCATGGCCCCCCACACTTATTAATCTTATATGACCATCACGATATACATTGTCCTCTTAGATAGGCCTTAAAGGCGTCCCAACACCTGTATGGGGTAAATCCTGCTGTGTCGTTTTCCCAGAATCCTTCAATATTGTCTCGTAGATGCTCTACTATGTCGGGGTATTGTACGATGCCCAGGTTTAGGCGCCACGCCGGTGGTTTGCACGTTGTGTCAGGGAATGAAAGGTGCAGTGTTACCGGGGCGTCGTCTGAGATAGTGATCGGCATAATGTTGCAATTGGATAACATATGTACTGTTGGCTGGCATCGACCAATAATCTAACCTAGAGTAGCTGCTATGGCGATAGGAGTAGAGTGTGTAGTCCTGATGGTTCGCATGAGTGTTTTGCCATATTATCAGTTGCAGGTCGGTCATTAGTGCTTGGAGGGTCGATCTTTTCTTTGGATTGGGTGGGTTGTCAAGCTTTGCCCCCTGGCGATCTAGATCTTGGTCTAGGACTATGTTCAGGTCTCCACCTATTATGGTGAGATTCTGCATGTACTGGGCGTACTTGGAGAGCGTGCGTATAAAAAAGACAGGCGTGTCTGTTGTGGGGGCATAAATATTTAGTAAGGTGATTGGGTGCTGTTGGATCCGGCCTTGTACCAGTACGAATCGGCCCTCTTTGTCATTGCATGTATATTGCACCTGGAAGGGGGACACGCTTGTGTATCAGGATGGAGGCTCCCTTCAACCCCCGTTTCCCATGGCTTGGTGAATGAATGAGCTGCTGTGCCCACCCATCATCGTGCACATTTTTCTGCTTCTGTTTTATTAAGATGGGTCTCTTGCAGAAATATGATACATCTTCTTGAATATCTCTCATATAATTGAGCATGCGCCTGCACTTAATGCGGTGACCTAGGCCTTGGATGTTCAGGGTCACTAATGTGAGTTTAGTCATTGTGTGTTTGTGTGGGTTGTTCTAATGTCAGGTGCCGAGGGGCCCGCATTGCCATGGTCTATCGGTACATCTACAAGTCTTGAGCGCGTCCCTTGTCCCTTCCCCATAACACTCAACCTGTGGATTATCTTCCACAACATATCAAACCTCAGGCCTAACTGTGGGCCTGTGAAGAACCAAAAATAGTAACATTGGGCGGGCCAACCAGCCGGCCCTGGCTCAATACTAGGCTGGAAAGCCCATATATCGGGTTGGTGGGTGCAAACTAGAGGTTTGCCGCCTCTTCCCAGATGTTCTGTCTTGGTGGCACCGGTGGTGTGGAAGATGGCACATGAGGCAAAGGTCGCTCCGTTTGCGTCTCTCTTGTCACCTTCCCAGTGGTCGTGTGGAGATATGTTTCTAGAATTTGTGGCCGCCTTTGACTTTTTACTTTGCACAAATCGGAGCGTTGCTTTCTCGCTGCCGTACCTTCGATGGGTAACCAGTGGTATCACTATCGATGTCCCTGAGTTGGGTCATCTTCAGGATCTCGTGATGCGTTTACTTGGATCGGAGTCCCAGCCCCGAGGACCTCTGCCTGCTTTTTGACACTTCCCCTTTGTCTGTGTGCGTTCTTGCTGGGGTGTAGGGGGGTAATCTGGTCTTGCTGCCTCTACTACTGTTCTGTCTAGGTCTGTCATCACTATATTTTGTTGTTGCAGGAATCGCCATGCCAATTCGGGGTCCTCAAAAGAGTGCCACTGTGTCTATCTGTATGCACCAAACCGCTGGAAATTTTAGATAGTGTCTGTGCTCTGTGGTTTTGAGTGCCTCGAATATGGGATTGAAGCCTTTCCATCATCTTGATACTTCCATCAAGTAGTTGTTAAAGATTCTTATTTCAGTTCTCTTGACGCACACTGGGGTTGCTGTTCTATAAGCCTTTAGGATGGCCACTTTGTGTTGAAAGATTAATAGGTGCATGGTTATGACCCTAGAACGTTTGTTTGATGCTGGCTTGGGTATCAGTGCTCTGTGCGCCCTTTCTATGATGATGTCCCTGGCATTGGCTAGGTGCAGGGAGTTTTGCAGGAGGTCATTTATGAATTTTTCCAAGTCCGTTGCTTTGGCTATTTCCGGGACACCGATGATCCTGAGGTTATTCCTGCGGGATCTGTTTCCTTGATCCTCAATCTTATCACCTAATCTTTGTACTTCCCGTATAACACTGTCCAAGTCTGTTTCCATGGGTGTCTGGTTATCATCCAGAATGCTGATGCGCTGCTCATACTCTTACGTCCCATCCCCTGAAAAAACCTTCTTCCCCTTTAAATTAATAAGGGCGCAGGTGTGTGGCCCAGGGAGCATGCGCTGCCCTGACTCCGCCCTCCGGCACCACACCTCAGTCCCCTTTTCCGCATCGACGGGAACAGGCCGAATTCACCAGCACTCCTGGGTTTGGCTTGGGCCATGTAATTCCACGCGCGAATACTACTTCTTTGTCTTTTTTGTCATTCAGGTACTCTGTCCTCATGCGTCACTCTCCTCCCAGGCGCATGTCGACTTCTACAGGTTTCAGCAGGTGTCCATCCTGCAGCGGGCTCTTCCCAACTTGGCCCAGACCATGGTTGGCAATCATGTTCGGCGTGTGACTCGCTGTCCTCAAAGGCGCTGAAGAACAGACTAGCCAGGTGGAGGGAGCTCTTCCAGATGTCGCCTCCAGAGGATCTCAAGAACTTTGTGAAACATCGAACCAGGCCCAAGTTAGGGCCGATATTCTTCATCGCACCCTGCAAGGGAGACTACTTCCCAGGGACTCTCCCACACGGGAGGGACCGGTCAGGTCCTTCTACCAGCACGTGCACTGAGGCTGCTCCAGCTATCGGCCTCTGGGTCGAGGGATCCTCGGATCCTCCTGGTCGCACTGTTGAGGGACTGGAAGGTTCTTTTACCGGGTCTCCACCCGAAGGGCTCTGCCCTTTTACCGGCACCATGGCCGAGGGGCTACGCCCTAATACCGGCAGTACGTCAGAGGGGGCGCCTAAACGCAGCTCTACCGACACCCGGCTCGAGGGTGTCGCACCTACCAGGCCTAGGCCCGAGGAGCAGGGAAGGCCTTGTGATTCACTCACAAGAGTCTTAGAGGAGCCCGTGCCCAGCGGGCTGAGCAACCCATCGCAGGCACGTGGCAAGCAGCTCAACAAAATGGCTGCCGCGCCAGAAAGAGGCACCCATCTGACGCCATTCCAGGAATTTGGCGAAGAACGAGTGTCAAGGTGGGACTGGCCTCAACCAGGTACGTGGCCTACAGTCTACCCCTCATTTGCGCAGGGCTGCTTTCCTTTGCGTCCATATGGACAGGGTACGCAGCGACTCCAGCAGCTCCCCGCTACCTTGTCGGCACCCCCTTCCACCTCTTTGGCCAGTGAGGAGGTGCTCTTCGAGAAGTTCCTCGGCCTCATGAAGTCACCTCAGATGGGGTTATCATCAAAGACGCCATCAGGGAAGTCATTCCCACCATGCTAGCAGCACCACAGACAACTCCATGGGGCCTACAGGCCTTGGTGCAGCTCCTCTGGCTCCACAGCCAACTCTGCAACCGCCGCCGCCGCCTCCTCAGCCTCCAGCTGCGTCCCTGTTCCCCAGCTTCCGGCATCATCTCCTCCTCCTCCTCCTCCACAGGATCCTCCAGATCTGCAGGATACAGACAAGGAGGAGGATCCGGACACGCCATCCTCAGCCAGGGCCTTCCACAACGTCTTGCTGGGCTGGCGGAGTACTTGGGCCTACCCCAACCCAAGGTCGAGCAGCCGGCAGAGGGGGTTTTGGCTGAAGTCCTCACACAACGCCCCCCTGCCAATCGGGGATTCCTATGCAGACTGATGTAGTCTCCCTGGCCAAGAAGGGCTGACTCAAACCCCACTGGGCCTAGCCGGTCAATCGATGCCTGGTCGCCAAGTACAGGTAGGTGGAGGGGGGGATACACTCTTGCTCTCAGTCCACCTTCAGCCACACTCCACAGTGATCGCTGAGCATTGCTATACTCCAAGCCCCAGTTGTCCTCATCCTCATCCTCTGCGGCGCTGCTAGGCAAGGAGGAGAAGAACTTCGCAAGAAACTCTATTCCAACGCCTCTTTACATATACGTCAGGCCAATGTCGATGCCATGCTAGCAGCCGCCAACCAGAGATTATGGTGGGAAATTGCGGACTTCCTCCCGGAACTCCACACCCAGAGCCAATCACGCTTTATGGCGGGGCTAGCTGAGGCCAAGCTGGTCGCGCATGACCTCATGGAATCCACAGTGGCCCATATTGACACCTCAGGCCGTGCCATCTGCATTGCCACAGACATGAGAAGGACAGCCTGGCTCAGGGCAACAACATTAAACATGGATGTCCAGGAACGCATACTAGATCTACCATTCGAGGGGGGGACCTCTTCCACTCCTCTACAGACGAAGAGCTGGACAAGAAAAACGGCTCACAAACAACAGTCTTTGACCATCCTTACAAAGACCACACCCAAATCGTACACTCAATCTCAGCAGCGCTCAGAAAACCTACTGTACATCCAGAGGTTTCTGTTGGTTCCTGGAATGCAGATCCAGGCAGCCGGATCCCTGGATCCTCTCCGTAGTATCCAATAGGGTACTGCCTTCCCATCCCAGCCTCTCCTCCCCTCCACTCCCACAGGTTGGGACAGTAACTCTTTTGGTGGAGATACGGTCGCTCGTAGAGAGCCAGACAGTGGAGGAAGTCCCAGCCTCCCAGCAAGGTTTTGGCTTTTACTCCAGGATTTTTGCCATTCAGAAGAATCAGGTGGGCCTGAGAGTTGTGCTGGACCTTGCCACCCTCAACCTCTCCTTAAACCTGCAAAAATTCAAGGTGGTTACCCCAGCGTTTATAGCATAGACATTGGCCAGGGGAGACTGGATGTGCTCCCTGGATCTGAAGGACGCGTACCTACACGTCCCGATTTGGCAGCCCCATCGTTCTTTCCTACAGTTCAGGATCACGGGCTACCATTTTCAATTCAAGGTCCTTCCTTTTGGCCTCAACTTGGCTCCTAAGGTCTTTACCAGACTCATGAATGCAGTGGCGGCCGTCCTCAGAGCGCAGGGCCTCCGCATCTACCCATACCTCGACGACTGGCTCGTCAGGGCTACATCTCCGCAAGCGGTTCACCACTCTTCCCAAGCCCTTAGGAACACACTGCACGATCTGGGCTTCTCGCTCAATCTCAAGAAGTCACAGCTGCAGCCTACGCAGACGCTGACATTTTTGGGCTTCATCTGGGACACGTGCTCCGAGAAAGTATATCCGTGGGAGGACAAAATCTCGGCCATCAAGAATGCCACCGCCCACTTCCTCAGAAGAGGCGTGACCTTGGCATGGTGGTACCAGCTGTTACGCTCACTTGGTATCCACATGGACGCCATCCAGCCCAGTTACTCGCTGGTATGCTTCTCAGCTTTGCCCTGTTGTGGTCTGCGGGGAAGGTTCTGCCTGAAAATACAGGAGGACTGTGTTCAAGACTGACCGACTGGGGTAAATATCCTTCCTCCACCCCCGTATGATTTCAGTCCCTCTGGCGCCCTCTCCTCACCTTGTGGTAGAATTAGGCTTGCTCTCCTTCCTGCCCTCTTTGCAGGGGCTGCGTTGTCTTTCATGGGGGAGTGCGGTCCAGTTACTTCACTGACGCCGGCCCGTTAGATATTGTTCAGGTAGATCTTATTGCTGTTCTTTAGTTTTGTTGCTATCCTGCATGCCTTTCTTTGTTTAAAATTTCTCTTTTTTTTCTCCCTTTGGTATGCGGAGCTTCAGCGTGGCGAACTGGCTTGGTTGAGCCCCGCTGGTAAATGATGGCGCATTAAGAGCGCTATGATGCGGTAAGTAAACGCTATGTGCAGCGCTGTGAAGTCTTGCTTTTGCTAACCTGTGTTTTCCTTCCTTGTAGGTTGCGGTGTTCTTCAGCGCAAGTGGAATGTCCGGAGTGGTGCCAGCCGAGAGGCGACCAGCCAAGTAAGCCTTTTGAGCAGTTCATAATTTGTAAATGTCTCTACTGCTTTCTTTAATGTTGCCTCTATCTTCCTCTTTCAGGTCGTTCTGTCCGGGAGGCGTGCAGATTCGAGGAAGCTGTTCTCAGTAGCTGCGAGTGTTTAAAGATGAAGACTGCAGGTAAGATGCTGCTGCTAATGATGTTCCTTTTGTCTCCTTGCAGGTTCTGCTTCTCAGAGGTTCGAGGGAATAGCTGGACACGGTGAGCGTCACATTGAGAGCTGCAAAGTAACGCGAAGCGTGTTGTCTTGCTTGGTGTAGTTTGAATGGCCCCAACAAAATAGTCCAGGTAAAGTAGTCCCTAGGCTACCACACCCAAAACACTAGACCGCATAGCTTGGTTCTTAGGAACCAAGCTATGTGGATGCCTCCATGTTGGCTGACAATACAATAAAGTAGTTCCCAAGCACATTGTTTTTCATGGTTTATGAGCTTGGTGCCATAGGCGGCAGGACTGGCCCCATGAGGGCTTTTGAAGAGGATGCCAGGCTCTAGAGGCCCGAGTCCTGACTCCACCTGGCCAATGGGTTTGCCAGAGGGCGTTTTGGGCGAGGGTCGTGACACCAGCATCTCCTGGGTCTTAAGGTAGCGGTCTTATTAGCTGTCCCACACATGAGATTGAGGATGAGGAGAATTCAGCTGCACTTTGCGGCCTCATGGAACCAGGAGCTGGGCTCTCAATCCCAGATGATCAGCGTTCTTCCATTGCTGCACCCGGACCTAACATGGTGGTCCAGGGACTGCAACCTACTGATGGGCAAGCCCATCCAGCCGCCCTCTCTGCAGGCCACCATCACCACGGATTCCTCGCTCGAGGGCTCGGGAGCCACCCTGGACGATCTCTCGGTCCATGGCACCTGGACTCGACAGGAGCAGGAATACCCCATCAGTTGGCTAGAGCTGAATGCCATCTGGCTAGTGCTCAGGGCATTCCTTCCACTTCTCAAGGGCAAGGTTGTCCTCATCCAGATGGACAACTCGACCAGCATGTACTACATCAACAAGCAGGGAGGCACCAGATCCCCTCCTCTGTGCAGACTGGCAATCAGCATGTGGGAGTGGTCCCTGGAAAACGATGTTTACCTCATGGCAGTTGACCTCCCGGGGGAATCCAACCTGGAAGCGGACAGGCTGAGCCGGCTGGGAGCGGACAATTACAAGTGGCAGCTAAACGACCTTGTAATTCAGAAGATTTTCAACTGGTGGGGCCACCCCCAGGTGGATCTCTTTGCCACCTGGCACAACAAGAAGTGTCCCCAGTTTGCATCCTGGCAAGATCAGGGCCCTGGTAATCTGGGCGACGCATTTCACACCCAGTGGACCGGCATAAAAGCCTATGCCTTTCTGCCCACTCCCCTGATTCACAGGATAATTTGCTAAATCGTGGAGTCTCGCCATCACCTCATCATTCTAATGGCTCCATGGTAGCCGGCCAGGCCATGGTTTTCAGAGCTGCTCAGTCTCTCAGAGATGCCCCCGATTCACCTCCCGACAGGCCCAGCACATATTCTGGCTCAGCAGGGGGGGCAGAGTCATAAACCCTGCGCCAGCAAAACTAGCCCTCACAGCGTGGTACCTGAGCAGGTAACGCTTCGCCACCTTAGCCTCTCACAGCCCAATCTAGAGAGCATACAGGGCACCAGGAGCAAAGCTACCAGGGCTCATTACAAGAGCAGATTCTTCCACTGGGCAGACTCCAAGGGAATCAACCTCCTGGTGTGCACCCTGGATGACGTGCTCTCTTCTTCGGTGCACCTCGCTCATTCAGGCGTGCAGGTGAACACCTGCCGTACATACCTCACAGCCATTGGGGCTTAAAGGAACTCAGAGGAGGGCATTTTCTCCTCCTCCAACCCTATCGTCAAGAAACATTGACGGGTCTCGCAAGCCTCCACCCGCCTGTCGAGAGACCACGCCCGGTGTGGGACCTTAACATCGTCTTGGGCGCCCTGGCATCAGGCTGGTTACCATCAAGACGGCCTTACTAGTCGGCCTTACCTCGGCTCGTAGAGGCAGCGAAATCCAGGCGCTTGTCGCCTCTGAGCCATATACCACCTTTCACAAGGACAAGGTAGTCCTGCGGACATGCACGGCATTTCTGCCCAAGGTTCCGTCTGCTTTCCACTTGAACGAGGAAATAGTCCTTCCTACGTTTTTCCCCGATCCCAAGGACAAAGCACAGAGAGTGCTGCAGTGCCTGGATGGCAGGCATGCCCTGAAATTCTACTTGGACCGGACCAAGGGCTTCCGCAAATCGCACGCCCTGTTTGTCACCTTCGGGAGCTCAAGACCAGGCCTTGAAGTCTTCCATATCCCGCTGGATGGTCTCCGCCATCAAAGAAGCGTATGATGGCCAGCACAAGCCGCTTCCAGCCAACATGCATGTCCACGCAGTCAGGGCCAAAGCAATGGCCATTGCATTCCAGCGCCATGTCCCTTGGCAAGTCATAAGCAGGGCAGCCACCTGGGCCTCTCCCTCAGCTTTCTGCAAGCTTTACTGTTTGGATGCCGGCTCTAGATCTGATGCGGCGTTCGGATTTGCAGTTCTCAGGCACCTGTTTACTTAAGGAGGGTCTCCTCTCCACCCTGGGGCTACAATCAGTTGTAATCGCCCATACAGTATGCAGGAAAGGGGACAGAACGTAAGAGTAATTATAAGTTACTCACCGTAGTGACTAACATACTCTTAGTCCATAGTCCCCTTTCTTCCATACGTCCCACCAACCTCCCTCCTAATAATACTAGTATCATTAGGCAATGTTAAATCTATTGTCGATGTGTCATTGGGGATGGAGGTGTGGCGCCGGAGGGCGGAGTTGGGGCAGCGCATGCTCCCTGGGCCGCACCCCTGCGCGCCTCTAAATTTTAAGGTGAAAAAGGTTCCGTCTCCCGTCCCTTGGAAGGGACGCCCCTATACAGTATGGAGGAAAGGAGACTATGGACTAAGAGTACGTTAGTCACTACGGTGAGTAACTTATAATGAATCTGTTGTTCTCTCTACTTGGACCATCGGACGACTTTGCACGTCCTGTAGGTCCCGTTTGATGTCGTGGATAGCTGTTTGTTTCCTGCGTTCGCTGGCTAATTAATTTCATCTCAGCCAATATGGCCTGGAGTTGGGATTGGACATCCATTTCGGGTTTGTTTCTTGCTGACCTTCTGGGTAGGCCCCCTGTTTGAGCTGTGTCTGGGATGTTCTTCTTAGCTAGGGCATGGGTCTCCTGTTGCATGCCCCCATTACATTTATATTTTGTGGGGTATTTGTGGAAAGTCCCGTACTGTTACGCAGCTTTCCCCCCCGCGATGTGTGTGGCGCTTGGTTTCTGTGGGGTGGTAACAGAGGCCACTGTTTTGTTCCTGGTGTGTTGCATGCCTATTTCGCGTGTTCCCACTTGTGGGAGAGGCTTCCACTATCCCAGTTCACGTTCCGGGTCTAGGTGAGGGAGCCGCTGGGTATGTGTGGGGGTGGGGAGGCGGTCTTCTGTGATGTTGGTTGGGCGGCACGGTCTCGATCGGGTGCCGGTACTGCTGTGCGCTTAGATACGTTCCCTCGAGGGTCGCCCTTGTTTCCCTTTGCCCTTGCGACTGTTCTGGGGGCGTCTCTATCCCAGTTTACCCTGTTTTTTTGGGGGTGTTGGTGCTCTCTTCAGTCATCACTTCTCCGCTCGCTGTCTGCAGGTGCTTATTTGGCCCCCAACCGCCTTGCCTCGCTTCCTGGCTTGCCCCAGAACCACCCGTGATACCAGGGTCCTGGGCTCTTTTACTTGTTATGCTCCCTCAAGGGGTCTGTGGGCTGGTGTGTCTTGTGCTCTGGAGGTGGTAGTGTTCCTACTTGCTGATTCCGCACAGTCTAGGCCATTGCCAACGTGTGGGCCTCTCCTTGATCTCTTCTGCCCTTATTATTGTTCCCTTGTCTCTTGGCCCTTATGGAGTTGGCCGTTAGACCTTTGTGTCGCGGCTGCGTGCTCTACGCCGGGTTGAGTGCGGCTTGCTGTCTTCGATGCTGTTGCGTGCGGATCATGTGTAGAGGCTACGTTCCGTCCTCCACCTGACTGGGGATAGCTTGTTATGCCCTGGTTAGTGCCTCGTCCATGATGGCGGTGCGGTCATGTGACCGCGTTGCTAGTGAGAACCCCCGCTGTGCGCTTGACTTACTTATATGTCGGGGATGCCCATCCCTTCTCCAGATCTGCACCTAGGGGCTTTGCGAGTGGGGTGGTGGACTTGTCCCGGCTCGCCTGCCTCTCCCAATGTGGTTTCCCCCACAGCTGTTTCTGCTGGTCCTGTTGTGAACGCCCCGGGGATAGCGTGACAGTCTTCACCTTCCTCAATGTTTTCTTCCCAGGGTGTTCCACGCCTTGCTTTGTGTGACCGTGCTGGTGCTCTCAGGCGGCCATGCAGCTCTGTTGCCCCTCTTGCTGTGCGGGTCCAGCTTTTGTTGGTGCCGCTATGTTTGGCTATTTGTCTTCCAACACGCAGCGGTCGTGTCGGATATTGGTGTCCTGTTGTGCCGCAGCTGTTAATGAGCCGAACTAGTTGTTTGGTGCCAGCGTTTCCTTTTTTTTCGCGCCTCTTTGTGCTCCGCTTCTAGTCAAGGCACGATACGCCACCTTTCTCTGCAGAGTTTATTCTACATTTCTGTTGTGCGATTTTGTTCTGCCTCTTCAGCTCCAATTTGCATAATCTCTCTTTTTATTCCATAAAATGCGCTTTAAAGGGGTAGGTTTCGGCTTTACATGCCGTCTGTCGTCGGACCTCCCTTAGCCCTCAGCCATCTTTCTCGGGCGCCCCCCTTACTTGTAGATTTTAAAATGTTATCGGCTCACCTGTTTCAACAATGTCAGTGCTCAGCAAACTGTATACAAAATGACCGACAACAGAAACTCAAGCACTGCCCTCAACAACTGATTCACACAAGTATAGGGATGACGGTAAACTGACTAAAACTAAACCCAGTCAAAATGGAAATAATGATATCACCATGTCGCACCGAACACCTCTACTATGGTCTTTGTAAATGGGGAGCTGGCCTAAACCATCTGAAGTGATTAGGGTCATGGCCTACTATAGGACAATTTACCCCAAGTCAACGCAAAAGTAAAAAAAAATGTCTCAGATCTCTGCTCTATCTGACAGATTATGCCCTATCTCTCCTTCGTACACGGAGTGGGGGCCTTTATCTTCCTAATTCTTTTTAAAATCGATTACACAAACAACATGTATCTAGGTATGCTGGACTAACACACACACATCGTTAACGGATCCAATACACAGCAGCTAGGCTTCTACTACGTCTTAGCAGGATCAAATAACAGAATGCAATAAAAGGATGCAGTTCAACGCCCTCTGCATTGACCACAAAGCACTTGAAAGGTCTCGAACTAGAAATCCTGCAAAACAAAATCTCATTGTACCAACCAATCAGAGACCTAAGATTGCGAAATGACATATTAGAAACGAGATGTTTTTGCAGAGAAAGACACAGAGGCTACCCTATGGTGCCAAACTCTGAAACATGCTATCAAGGGACATCGGCACCCTAAAGGACTACCTGAAAATCAGGAAAAGTGAAATAACCTGGCTCTTTCATGCTTTACAGAACAAAAGTTGAACCTATACTAAGCAAGCGTTGGGAGCAGGCACAACCTAAGAGAACAACCTAAGACAGGGGTGCACAACTGATTTTGACAGAGGGCCGAAAGTACCTTACAAGAGGGCTGTAGTGGGCCGAAAAGTAAAAGTGGGCGGGGCGGTAGGCGGGACATGTCAGGAGGCTTTTTCAACCCCCAATTTGTATTAAACACATGGAAAAAGAATGTTTTTGAGGGGCAACGATTTTTATTGCATTTCAAACTTACATTTTGTACTATACATTTTCCATTGTTATCATTTATTTTGATTTAGTTATTGTATATCATCTGTTTAATTAAATTATATATATTTTATTGACCCTTGATTGGACATTCCGTTATTTTGAACTGCTATAGTTTGCTGTTTGGGTTACCCAAGAGGAGTATGGCTTTCGTTGAGTCAGGTTTCCTCAAAAAAGCAAAGGATGTACATCTCCTAACTGTGCCCGTTTTAGCTTTATTATTGAGTTCACTCTTGGAGTGCAACACTATGCCCATGGCTCCCACCCCCAACCAAACACTATGCCCCATGGCCCCCTCACCCCCAACCAAACACTATGCACCATGGCCCCCTCACCCCCAACCAAACACTATGCCACCTGTCCCTCACCCCCAACCAAACACTATGCCCCATGGCTCCCACCCCCAAACAAACACTATGCCACCTGTCCCTCACCCCCCAAGCAAACACTATGCCCCCTGTCCCTCACCCCCAACCAAACACTATGCCCCATGGCCCCCTCATCCCCAACCAAACACTATGTCCCATGGCTCCCACCCCCAACCAAACACTATGCCCCATGGCCCCCACGCCTCAAGCAAACACTATGCCTCCTGTCCCTCACCCCCCAACCAAACAGTATGCCCCATGGCCCCCTCACCCCCAACCAAACACTATGCCCCATGGCCCCCACGCCTCAAGCAAACACTATGCCCCCTGTCCCTCAACCCCAACCAAACGCTATGCCCCATGGCTCCCACCCCCAACCAAACACTATGCCCCATGGCCCCCTCGCCCCCAACCAAACGCTATGCCCCATGGCTCCCACCCCCAACCAAACACTATGCCTCCTGTCCCTCACCCCCAAGCAAACACTATGCCCCCTGTCCCTCACCCCCAACCAAACTCTATGCCCCATGGCCCCCTCACCCCCAACCAAACACCATGCCCCATGGCCCCCACCCCAACCAAACACTATGCCCCATGGCCCCCTCACCCCCAACCAAACACTATGCCCCATGGCCCCCTCACCCCCAACCAAACACTATGCCCCATGGCTCCCACCCCCAACCAAACACTATACCCCATGGCCCCCTCACCCCCAACCAAACACTATGCCCCATGGCTCCCACCCCCAACCAAACACTATGCCCCCTGTCCCTCACCCCCAACCAAACACTATGCCCCATGGCCCCCTCACCCCCAACCAAACACACAAACATGCACCCATACAGACCCGAACCCCCAACTCAGCACACACACTCTCAAACATGCACCCATACATGCATCTCAACATACACAACACAAACATACAAAAACAAACATTCATGCACACCCGAACTCCCCACCCCCCCAACTCAGCGCACACACTCTCAAGCATACACCATGCACCCATACAGACCCGAACCCCCCACCCCCCAAATCAGCACACTCTCAAATATGCACCCATACAGACACGAACCCCCACCCCCAACTCAGCACACACACTCTCAAACATGCACCCATACAGACCCGAACCCCCCACCCCCCAACTCAGCACACACACTCTCAAACATGCACCCATTCAGACCCGAACCCCCCACCCCCAACTCAGCACACACACTCTCAAACATGCACCCATACAGACCCGAACCCCCCACCCCCCAAATCAGCACACTCTCAAACATGCACCCATACAGACTCAAACCCCCCACCCCCCAACTCAGCACACACACTCTCAAACATGCACCCATACAGACCCGAATCCCCCACCCCCCAACTCAGCACACACACTCTCAAACATGCACCCATACAGACCCGAACCCCCCACCCCCCAACTCAGCACACGCACTCTCAAACATGCACCCATACAGACCCGAACCCCCACCCCCCAACTCAGCACACACACTCTCAAACATGCACCCATTCAGACCCGAACCTCCCACCCCCCAACTCAGCACACACACTCTCAAACATGCACCCATACAGATCCGAACCCCCCACCCCCCAAATCAGCACACTCTCAAACATGCACCCATACAGACCCGAACCCCCACCCCCCAACTCAGCGCACACATTCAAACATGCACCCATACAGACCCGAACCCCCCACCCCCAAATCAGCACACTCTCAAACATGCACCCATACAGACCCAGACCTCCCCACCCCCCAACTCAGCACACACACTCTCAAACATGCACCCATACAGACCCGAACCCCCCAACCCCCAACTCAGCACAAACACTCAAGCATGCACCCATACAGACCCAAACCCCCCAACTCAGCACACAAACTCTGAAGCATGCACCCATACATGCATCTCAACATACACAACACAAACACTCAAAAACAAACAGTAATACACATCCGACACACCCCCCCACCCCCCATCTCAACATACACAACACAAACATACAGCAGAACAGACCCGACACACAAACACACAGACCACTTACCGGAGACGTGCTGGAAGGCAGGTAAGCTGGAACGCTGGCGAGGTAAGTAGAATCGTACTACGGCTGGCGTGGCAAGCAAGGCTGAAATGCCTTCTGGCATCAAGCCTTACTGGCCACGCCAGCCGTAGTGCTGGCACTCCATTGGTGCACCACACACGCACTACGTGGCTCGTAGGAGTGACGTGGTGCGTGCATGCTGAGCCAATGACGGCCAGTGTTTTGTCCGGCCTGGAAGACGACAAAGACTTTCCTAATGGAGGGCGGCCGATGCGGTTTACGGGCCACCCTCCATTAGGAAAGTCTTTGTGCCTCGCGGGTGGAGAAAACAGCATGGCGGGCCGCAACTGGCCCACGGGCCGTATGTTGTGCACCCATGACCTAAGAGAATGCCATACCAGCACCTGATCATCTGCCTAGAATATATTGCACGCCACTTTGGAAACTAAGAACTGGAACACAACATATCAGGACTCTGTAAAACCCTAAGATACCACAGTCCCTGTCTCTCGGAATACCTAAACCTCAACACAAGACATTTTCATTTACCAACCACTAAAGGCAAACACCTCTCACCATAACGAAACCAACAGCAAGACCAGAAATTTGAAAGCACTACAGAAACCCTAAAAATTCACCCAACCATTTGATTAATACTGTTTTTCTATCCATCTTTCTCACCTCACACAAAACAGTCACTTCCAGATAGCCTTTAAAAAAGAGACCCTCTGCCCCAGACTTCGAAAGTCAGACTTGACACCTGACAAACCCTGCGCATGGCCAACACGCCCACACTACGTGCTTCAGGCCATCTATCTGAACACAAAGCCTTTGATGCCTCCTACACTTAACGCCTAGAACCTTTACCTGATTACAGTGCTCAGGGTACTTCCAATCTCAAAACAAAACACTGTAATCTTGCCTTGCCCTCTTCTCCCAGCTGAGCAAACTTACTCACTCTCTTCCAGATCCACCAGAGTGCTTGGAGACCATGAAAATGTCAGTTGTGCGTTGTACAAATCCTAATTAAAACAACTTCAGCTTCTACTCTATTGATTTCCGCCTTGTGGAAATAGAGCTGCAGCAAGCCTCGCAACTGGACCACCTGCTTGCATCAGATTCTATCATCTATTGAAGAAGGAAACAACAAAAGACCCTCCCTTTCTTTCCAAGCCTCCATATGATGAAGACATCAGAGATGTTCAACTCTGGCTTCTTCTGACAATGCCACCTTCTGTGGATAAGAAGTGTCCCTGCTAGATGCAAATTCTTAAGCCTTTGGAGGGCTCAACATTGAAGACACACTGAAAAGGTAACGTGAATGGACACTGAAAGAAGACAACTCTCACAAAAAGTTTTCAAGCAGAAAATCTCTTGACAATTGGAGATGGAGCTCTCTTTATGATATGTATCTTGGCCTGCTGTACAAATCCAAGTAATACAGGAAACCCAATTTCGTTTGGGCAACGCATTACATTTTGAGATAGATATCTTCATAAACCAGGACATTTCCAATATCTTCATGAACCGAGACATTTCCAGTTGGACAAGATCTAATATCCCTGTCTCTTATTGTCTTTTGATGTAAATGTAATTGGATAAAAATGTTAAGCTATTATGCTTGGAGTTGACTATCTACACCGGAACTTTGTTAAACTTTGCAAACTGGGGATACTTCAGCCAGCAATATGAGAATGTTTATTACACAATGTAGAGAAGCAGTAATGTGTTTGATCCTAATGTAATGCAGACTTTCTTTCCATCTCATATTAAAATCAACAAAATATGAAAGAACTTTCATTCTGAAAATTCTATGTTCGACTAAGGTTATTTTTGTGCACATTATGTAAATTACCAGACAATTTAGGCTTATGATAATGCTTTAGTGCTTTGTATAAATAGGCATACAGGATTGTAGGTTAACGTGGAACTATCATACTATATTCATAACTAACAACCAGAGATATGAGTGAGAGAACTTAGACGGCATTAGAGAGAGAATCTTGTATGCACTAAATTACTGTTTTTGTAAATGACACTGTGGGCAGCCCACACACGTGTATGAATGACATGTATGTCACTAGGACCTGTTAGAAGATATCCTTATTACTGAGCATTGACGTGTCTTTAACCAAGAACATTTATAAATCTGTGAGAAATTGAACAATGTGGGCATTTGGGTGTTCTTCAATACGCTGAGGCTGACTTTCATCTCTGACATGTTTATATACATTATGCAGTGAATGTTTTACATATGGCCACGTGAAGGCCCATCCTTACTTGCCTATTAACAGACTTTAGATAATGCATTTCAGTCCTGAATAGGACTTTAATGCTACCACTTTCCATTAGTTAAATCCTCTTAAAATTTCACAACCCATCAACTGATGATGTCATCATGCATAAACACTTTCCGTTACGTGGTACATAAATTGGCCATTTTGGGTTCGTAGCGTGACTGCTACAGAACCTCAGAACACCACTGAATCGAAACAAAAAAGCTGAGATGCCGAAATAGCTAAATCATTAGATTTCAATTTTGTTTAACAAATTAGGTGAATGTTTGACTAGGATTTGTCCATATACTAAGGTGTTCTTACACCTCTTTTACAGACTCAAGCTGTTGGATTAAAATTCCAGTATGGATTGTTCGTTAGTCATATTCTCAGTAAACAGTCGTCCATAATCACAGAATTCCAGCCCATAGCGCTACTTGGGCTTCAGTAAGGAGAGACTATTGGATACTATAGAGTTGGATCAATTTATATTTACCAACTATTTCACTATTGAGAGAATGCTGGACTACTCAACTAGTGGTATTCTTCCCCTATAGATCAAAGAATCTTTTTAATTGCATGAACAAACCTGAACTTCTTTCTCATCACAAAGATCGTGGGTGAGTGACTACATATCTAGATTATCTCTGCGCTATAGAGAGATTGAGGAACTTATAAATATCTTATTACAGATGATCTAGGCAACTGTTAATATGCTGTTGATGATTTACATAAAGTGGAATGTGATTCTTCCTCACATTATGAGGTAGGACGCTCCCTTTATCCATATACATATCCATATATTTGAATCCGAGTATAACTTATTATTTGGGCCTACTTCGCGCCCTCCGACCATGACGGAGGAGGGTCTCTCTTCAGGCCCTCCACCAAATGCAGGCTATGGAATGCGTTTGTGGAGGACAAGCACCTTAATACCTCTACTGCCTGCGCCCGGACCACAAGGAGGTAGAGTGCGAGATATGCCCCGGTTTCTCCAAGAAAACGTCGAAGGACAGGCATAGTAGACTGGCGGCATGTCTTAACGCCAAGACCTCTGACCAGTGCTCCGAGCAGGGTCATGCCTCACCCAGGAATGGCTGGTCTGAGGAGCGGTCTTCGAGGTACTTTGAGGGAGCCTCATCCGTAGGGGCCCAAGATAAGGGCAAGATCCGCAAGTCCGAGTCTACCAGGTTAGCAGCAGAAGCGGGTCCCAAAGTGGATAGGACGCGATCAGCATCACCTTCCGCCTCCATTGCCAGCAGACAGTCAAGCTGTTCTTTGAAGAGGAAGTCATCTACTCCTGCTAAACTATATGATGAATCCGATCAGCCACGGTAGGAGGAGAAGGCCAAACAGCCCAAGCAGGCTCAATCGGCACAGGCTAAGACCTCGTTGGTTACTGCGTCGATGACTGCTACGGTCACGACAGCTAAGGATGCTGATCCTGCGAGGGTAGCCCCCACGGCTCAAAGTGCCCCTACCCCCAAGGTGCGACACCGCCGCAGTGACTTTGGCAAAGTCTGCAGGCATGCCAAAAGGGGTGAAACTGTCTCAGGCCCAGGTTCAAGACTCTCCGGTCTGAAATACAGGGGATGGGGGTGGGCAAAGAGGCCCCGAAGCAGCCCTCCCAAGCCATCGCCCAAACCATGGACAAAGAAAATCAGGAATCCTTGCAAACAGTCCACGGGGACATTGAAGAGGACGACGACTGCGACAACGGCACTGGGCCTAGTTTTCCAGTTCAGCCTTCTCATCCGAGGGACATTTCCTTGGATATTCGGTCAACGCTACACACCTCGGTGTCAGAGATCCATATGAGGATGCCTCCGGCACTGGTACCTGTGTTCCCTCAGGTACCCGATCAGCCTCCAGCAAAGTAGAGGAAGCGTTATCCGAAGCCCCCGTTTCAACTTCCTCCACCACGTCGGGTCAATTCTACCCCAGCAGACACGAGTACGGAACGGACACAGCATTAACAGTTGATGACCAAGACGTCGTCGCGGGCAGTGAATCGCCACATTTGGATGCTCCACATAGGGTGACCCCACCGGATGAGGTGGGATCGTTGCACTCCATGAATGCCAGTCCTCCGAGCTATTCCAGCTGGTGTTTGAGGGAACTAAGAAGGGGGGGCTTCTTGTATCAAAGGCACGAGTCCATGAGGAAGACTATCATGGTGGTGCCCTTTCTGGACGATGTTTGGGAGGAGGGCCTGGCCCTTATGAACACTTGCACGGCTCCAGCGAAGCGGGATAGGCTGGAGAAGAAATATAGGGTGCCAGATTCCGCACCCAAGTGCCTAAGGTTGCAGCCATCGCCGGATTCGGTGGTATCGGCAGCCGCGTGGAACCGGTTGGCCAACCCATCCTAGTCTTTGCTTCCCCTGGACAGTGAGGGGAAAAGGTTGGACACCATGGCAAAGAAGGTGATTTACACCACAGCGTCCACTCTTAAGGCGGCAAATGCACTGGCGATTCTGGCCAGGTATGACAGGGAGTTCTGGTACAAGCTGCGGCTGATTCTGGAGTTCCTCCCCGACGATAAGAAGATGGAGGCAACCGCTCTCTTCCAGAAAGGCGTTGGAACAAGCCATCACAGTGGCATTGGACATCGTCGACACAAGGTATTAGCAGATGGGGAACAGTGTCTGCCTTTGTTGCCAAGGTTGGATGAAAGCCACAAATTTCCAGCAGGAGGTCCAAGCGAAGGTGCTGGACATTGTGGGATGTCTCAACCCACTGGTCCAGGCCCTGCAACATTACTGTGCATTTCTGTCAGCAGAAACCTCAGAAATGGACACTGGAAAGGATGCTGCTCGCTAAAAATCACCCGAAATTGCGCAGTAAAAATCTGAAAAGTAGGCCGCCATCCACTTTTGCCTATGTCAGTGGTAACACTGGAGACCACTGCCAAAACCCACCATTGGGCTACCCACAAAGTAGCCTGAGATCAGTTGAAAAAGCAATGCTGATTGCCAAAAAGAAACACAGAGCTGTTTGGAAATCCCTTTTCTGATTGTCAAAAATGTGCAAAAATCTTGGCTCACAACCCACCTAATAGATCCAACCTCCTTGTTGGGTGTTACACATTATTCTACTGCAAGAATCCACATAACTACAATGTCAGCAAGAATCATGTGTTATCAGAACAAAATCCTCTTTTAAAGATACTTGATGGAAAGAAAGCTGTAAAAAATGGGTGTAGTACTGTTACTCACCTCTGTCAGAAGCCGGCAATTTAAAACCTATTATGTGTAAAGTGAACATTGAACTCCAACTATGCCAAAGAAGAGAGGTCCATCAAAATGCCATATAAGAGTGCCACACATTGATTTTCATGTTGAAAAAGGACTGGAAGTAAAGATGGGTTTACTTATTTTAAATGTATAAATGCATTTTTTTTCACAAGGAACTATGTTACAATTGACCAGAAGGTAACCTGATTCAGTTAAAACTTCCAAGAGGCCTTCTTCCCCTGGGAAACTCACACTTTGTTCATTCCCACCAAAAGGAGGATATCGCATTGGCATGTTAATCAGGAGGGGAGGAGATTTCCTCTGCTGCCAGGAGAAAGAAACATGGGTTCCTTGCGCTGAATAGGAATGCTAATTCGAGTGTGACTGACAACAAACTGCTCTGGCAGGAAGGCAGGCCATGTGACCCTCTGACTCAGCCCAGCTCTGGAGGCGGGCCAGACTGAAATAGTTGATTTGACATTGGATTAACTGTATGTTTAGAAAAATGCTTATAGCAAAGTGTACTGAACTGACAAAAATATGAAACTTAGAGATTGCTAAAATGAAAATTCGCTCACAGTTTAAGACTAAGCTGGAATCTGTACGATGTTCTGAGACTGAACCCCAGAAATGATTCATATTGTAGCCATGGTGTTTGTTAGGAACATGAAAAATTACCGGAATGTGCCCAGAGGGGGGATGTGCATGCACGTATAAAAATTGGTGCAGAACTAACATTGAGAAACCCCCCAAAAGCGCAAAGAAGTTGTCATTTATGAACCATAGCTCGCAGGAATATGGGAGTTGAACAGAAATGTACCTTAGGCAATCTGTCATGTAATTATGTATTATGAATAACTTGTGTATCTTGGAAATATGTTTTTTGGGGAAAATAGATTTCCTAAGAAAAAGCAAAGGGGAGGGGATTTCCTTTTGGCCATAAACACAGCATGACACCTGATGACACACTGCTCCTGTCTCAAATCAGGAGAGGGGACATTCTGTGACCTATCAGATCCTTAGAGGGTTGGGCATAGTAGAATCAGCCTCCCCACCCACTTTGGAAATACATAAATAGGGACTGCTGAGGACAGGCAGACACACACATTTTCCACTCCTCAACTGATTTCTTGGCTAAGCACCCTGCAGGAAGATCCAGGCTCCAGACATAGATCCAGAGACCAGACTCTAGAACCAAATTCTAGAACTTTGAAGCAGAGAGGCCTAACCCAAGAAGCTGAACCCTTTTTCAGCAGGCCTTCAGAATCTTAAGCAACCTGATTTTACCCCTAAACTTCCAAGGGGCACCACAAAATCCAACAGCCTGGCTGAGCTGTTTTGCTGTTCTAGCTAACCAACCCGTCAGATCCAGTCCAAGAGGCCACGCGACCAGAGTGCCGTGCTGAGAGCAGAACCCAGTGCCTGAGACCTGTCCGGTGGCGAGTGAAGTCCAAACCCTTCATCAGATCTTTGACGGGTCCATTCTATTGCAAGGCCATAGGAGTGAGTATTTAGTCTAGAACTGTCCATATTCATCTCTTAGTTTAAAGTAATCCTATTCAATTCATTTAACCTATCCAGAACTGCCTTATAGAATCTTGTGTCCATCCTGAATTCTTCTCATTATATAGTCTGTTATAATTGTAGCGATAATCATCTGTGCGCTGATATTTTTGAAGAAAGTCAACTGTCCTGGCGCACAGCAATCAGAGCGGAAGGCGCCCTGGTCTGGTGATTGTCCCGTTGGGTATCTTGTACTTTCATAGCCCCTTAGTATAAGTCCATATAGGTTCAGAATCTTTAAAGCGCAATCTGTCATTTTGAATATTGACTCTGTTTTTGAAAAATCTACCTTCACAAAAACCTCTGTAACCTTTGAACCGTACGTCCTAGAGACAAAATTTAAATGTAATTTTGAAGCTAACATCCTCAGCTTTCAAAGAAACCCAATTATAGTTTTGCTATAATCGCGTTTCCCGCACGCGGAAAAGTTGACGCGATTTGCAATTTGGCTCAATTTTACTCTATGTAAAAATAGCTATTTCTTGCTTTCAAACTGCTGAATTTCGTTTTCAATTTGCTAACCATTCATAATCATTGCTAGTGTTGACCTGAACCTATCCCAAGCCTCTCTCACTAGTTCTGAATCCCATTTAACGAATTAAAATCATTTTTAGCATGATCCCACTCATTGCGAATCACATTCAAAAGCATTTGACCTGTTTAAAATCAGCCCTGTTTCTCTCTGCTTGCTGTGGGGAAGTGGGATTGAACTGCATTGTTGATTGTATTCCTGATACCTGTGTGCCCTCATTCCATATCTTCATATTGCATGTTGGGGGGAGTAACAACAAGGGGAAAGAGTGAGCATATTGTCTTTTGATTGAAGTCATATCAAGTTATTTCTGTTTTGCATTCTCTCATATCACTGCATTTCATTCAAACCACGCAAAGTTATTCTCTGCTACACTATTCTTCCTATTCCTAATTGATTAAAGAGATTGTCGATATTGCAATATTACCCACTGCTGATCATTGTTCATATTCATAAGTGTGATATTCAAATATTATTCATAAAAGTGTAATCTATATATTGTTTAATTCTTCAAATAAATCTTTTCATTTGCAAAACAAACCTATTTCTTGGTTCAGTGAGACCGGGGGAATTCAAAGAGAGGGGCGTTGTATAAGGGTACATCATCCAGAATTAAATGAACTTTGACATAAAAATATATAAATAAGGGTTTCCATTGGGCATCCCATACTGGGCCTTGACTTAGTTGGAGTGCTGGATTGCAATCACTTAGAACATGCCCTTTGACAGAGAGAATCTGTTTGGGAAGGTCGTCGAGTCCCTCCAGGCCATCAAAACAGATATGGAAATGGCCCGTTTCCTGGGCACTCTTCAGCAGCACCGCTAGTCTTTTTCGCTCCTCCAGGGGAAAATTGATCAGGTCTTCAAAAGGTTTCTCCACCCGGTGCCAACACCCTTCCAGATCCTCAATGCAGGAAGTCTACAGAGGCCGTTTCCAGGCATATGGTAGCGGAGGACAGTGTCGCGGTCACCCGGAGGGCAGGACGCCGGTGCCTAAGCAAGCCTGAACCGACCGGGACATCAGACCCCATTCGTGCACCCCGGTGGGAGGACAGCTGATGAGGTTAGTCAGCAAGTGGAAAAAGATCACCACTGACAGATGGGAGCAGCACATCCTTCAGCTCCTAGAAGAGGTACGGTCCATGCTGCGAAAAGAGGCGGTACAACTAGTTTCCAGATGGCGCCGGGGCTTTGGAGTCTATTCCAGGTACTTTCTGGTCAGAAAGAAGACCTGGGGCTGGAGGCTGATCCTAGACCTACGGTGTCTGAACAAATACCTAAAGTTCCAAAAGTTCAGGATGGTTATGTTGCAACACGTGCTCGGCCAACTGGAAAAAGGAGACTTCTTGACGTCGTTGGACCTAGGGGATGCCTACTTCCATGTCCCCATTCGCAAGAAACATTAGAAGTTTCTAGGTTTCATGGTGCAGGGTCAGCACTACCAATTCAAGACTCTACCTTTCGGCTTGAATTCGGCCCCCAGGGTGTTGATGAAATGCCTGGCACCAGTGGCGACCCATCTACGTCTACAGGGTATAACCGTACCTGGATGACTGGCTGATTTGCTAGCGGGAGCTGGCCGACTGACACACTGAGACGACTGTCCGCTACTGACGGATCTGGGATTCTCTGTCAACTATCCAAACTTCCTGCTTAACACCATCACACAACACACTGTTGATAGGTGCCAGGCTAAATAATGTTTCTTGCCTGGCTTGCCCTCGGAGAGGAGGATAGCAGCCATTCAAGGAAGCTTGCAATGACTGTCGTCGACGAAGACGGCCACAGTGCAGGCCATCAAGTCGTTACTGGGAATGATGTCGTCCTGCATTTACCTTGTCCGACTCTGCAGGTTGCAAATGTGACCCTTACAGGAATTCCTGGATGTCTGCTGGATGCAAGTGTCTGGAACCTTCACGGACAAGATCTCTCTCAGCGACGAGTTCCGGTGGGCGATAGGATGGTGGGGCGTCCGCCACAACATCCCCAAAGGCACAGGATTTCAAAAACCCTATACCAGGAGACCGTCACCACGGATGCCTCCCTGGACGGCTGGTGAGCGCACACCGGATGTCTGCACGCCACAGGCCTGTGCCTGTCGGAGGAGAAGGATCTTCATTTCAACATCCTGGAGCTACGGGCTGTGTTCTCGGCCCTCAAGTCGTTCTTACCATCTCTGATCGGCAAGCTGATGAGAACCATCTTCTCAAGAAGAAGGAGGGCCCTCGATACCCAGCGCTTTCCAAGGAAGCGTAGGACTTTTGGTGCTGGTCCGTCAGACATTGGATGTTCCTCGTCCCTCTCCACCTTGCGGTAGTCAAGAACACCATTGCAGATTCCGTCAGCAGGGAACTGTGTTACTGCCACAAGTGGGAGCTTCGTAAAGTAACTTGTTAATGCACACCTACAATTACTGAACACGTTCTACCAATTCATAAAGGTTTAGGTTCGGGGGAGGAATAATGAACTTGACACAAGGTCATGTCACAGTAAGTTAAAGAAAATAGTCCAATTTATGAACTCTCCCGTCCCCCGCACTCTAGATGGCTGAAAACTCAGCTGAAAATAAAATAGACTGATCATAGAAATTCAAAATGCACAGAGTATAAATTAACCAATATGGTTTAATTCTATGAATGAAGAAGGCTTCAAATAGATGATTCATGTAGAGGCCAAACAATTCCAATCGTGCTCAATGCGTTTCGGGGGTCATAGCCCTTCTTCAAGTTCAAATCACACTGACAATCAAGATCCAAACGACTCTATTCCAAATTCGGAACAATTTGTAGCCAAAATGTACATAATATCCGTGGATAATATCCCATAGTATATCATAAAGCTCCCAAGTCCACATAGTTTACAACTGGTATATTCATGAACCAAAAACCTGCGATGCTAAGGTGGTCCCAAACCGGGTCATTCTAGCAGTATCATCCAATGACCCTCTTACCTCGTGGGAACACACACCCATGCAGAATGTGCAAAGGCTGATGCCAGAGTGTATAACCAGAAACCTATCTCGCCTTTGTATGTTCAGGTGAACAAAATCAAGTCACCGTCTGAAAATGTAGAACTGTAAAGGGACGAGTGAGAAACACATCAAAAATGTATAAATACGGTGTCCTGGAAATGTACAGCAAAAGTGAATGAAAGTCGCCCCACTTACCCTGCCTGCTGGTATGAGTATGAGTGAATAAGGGGCAATTCATCAGGTGCCAACAGCACGTGAAATGAAGGATCTATACATCCATCCACATATTCTTCCCCACAGAGTTGGCAAATAAAGTGAATGCCACGCTCACACCTAAGGAAAACAAAGGTGTGTCATAAATAGTAGGTCGATGAACAGCAATGGGGCGTTCTAGTGTGGATGCGCACTGAAACCACGGCATCCAACCTGAGTGGAAAAATTAACCTGAGGGACAGCATAGTTTTACCTACTGCGTGGGAAGCCCAGTAGTATATTGTAAAGTGGTCTCCTGAACGGAGTGAACAAATGTATCTGGCCAGCCATTCTCCATGTTAAAGTGTCCCTCTTCCATCGTTAAGCTGGTGATCACGTGAGGGACTTGCTACGTCACATCAACATGATGCTTTGTGACGCGAAAGTCTAGTGCGTACCGAGCGGACCCCCTGTCGCCATATTGAAATGGGACAAGCTCGTCTAATCTATGTATATCATATTCCCTCAATGTTATGCCAGCAGCGGAGGGTTGATTTAATCCCAAAAACAAAAGTACACTATTAGCACGTCACAGCTTGTTGGTTCAGTCTATACCTGACAAAGGCACCATGCACACAGGATGCCCCCATTTTACAGTGTTTTTCCATAGCTGTTACTTACCAAAAGTTACATCATACCCACCCTAGCTGTGTATATAGTAGTACGGAAGAGTTTGATACAAACTGAACAAAGTATCCAGAATGCGCTCACAACCTCATTATTGCAGAGAATCCAAGTCTATCATTATACAAAGCATGTGCATATTCCAGATATAGACCTTGTTGCCAATCATGGGTACATTGCATGTAGTGCCAAGACTACGTAGTCAAATGAAACAATTTAGACAAAATTCTTCATTTAACCCTCTAGGTTGAACAGTGTCTAGTTTGTGCATCCAAAACATCTCTCTGTAGTAGACGAGAGTTAGTCACCCCCCTTCGGTGATAGTTTCACTACTTCTAGAACCATGAATTTCATTTGGGCAACAGTGTGGTTATGTTCCTTAAAATGCCTTGCCACTGGTGACTTCTGGTTATTACATCTGCCGTTTGATTTATGTTACGTCCACCTCTTTCACTGGTTATGTAATCATTGTAATAACCTCATAAAATGCAAAACTTTCACACACCCACATACAGGACAGAAGATTGCACTGAGAGACTATGCTTATTGCTTGACAACAGGCATTGTATATGCAATCAAGTGTCCTTTTGGACACCTACATATTGGTCACACCTCAAGACCAGTGAAAGAGAGGTGGACGGAACATAAATCAATCATCCGATTTAATAACCTGAAGTCACCAGTTTATTAGTTGTAGAGCGCACCTAACCCAGAGGTATCTGGGTGCTTAAACAAAGGAGGGTTGTTATAGTTACAGAAAATAAAAGTTAGTTACAATCATAATTACATAGAGAGAAAGGAAGGGTAGACATAAACATGTTACAATTACAAAACATAGCAATACAGAGTATTTGAGACTAGGTTACATAGTGGTCAATGTTGGGATAGCTGGAAAAGCTAAACAAGGAGCCAGTCTTTCACTCTGGATCTAAAAGTCCAGAAGGAGGGTTCTGCTCTGATGGTGGTGTGGCGGGAGTTCCAGCATTTGGCTGCTAATACTGGGAAGCTTGACCCCCCCCCACCCTGTTAGGCAGAAACCTGTGCAGTTCCCTCTGGGACCACTGCAAAAGATTTAAGACTACAGGTGTTTGGCAGTAAACCCACTTGGTACCAGTCTGTACCACACAGATTCACTTGGTAGCTGTGGCTGAGCAGTCAGACTTCCCTCAAGAAGAGTTAGGCAGTATACAGAGTATTCACAATAGGTCAAAAGAACATAGTAGAACAAGTAAACACTGACCAGGGCTTGGTGTAAAAGAGATATAATTATTTATTTAAAACCACATCTAGAAAAACACACAGGCACTAATAGTAAGCAATTCAAAAACACGGTCACTAAAAGATATACACTCCCTTAGAAGACTATTAGACAAGTCTTAAGTAAAGCCCCACTTATTTTCAGACAGCGGTGAGCGCTTAACGTAGATGGCACTCTAATAATTCTTTTTAAAAGGGAGAGAAAAGCAGAGAATAAATTGAAACAGATCCCAACACTTTTTCACGAACACAACAAGAGAGGAAGGCAAAGTAACACCGTGAGTTTAGAGTCAGTAGGCCGGATCCACTTTAAGGGGATCAAAACGAAATGTGTTCAAGGTCACACGGTTGCAGTGCACAAGACTCTTGTAAAGGTTCAAAAAGAGTTGGACCAAAGAAAGGGACCAGTTAGAGGGTCAAGGCTGCCAGAAGGTTAAGGGGTTATTATTACCTTGTAGCAATCTTTAAAAAGGGAGGCCTGGCGGACACGGTACCTTAAAGTGGTGAGAATACTCCAGCGGGGCAGTTGTTCCTGGCAGCGGATGCAAGTCGGTGCTTCGTCCGGGGGAAGAGAGGATCTCGTCGGGGAGGAAGACAGGAGTCGGTTGCACTGCCAGGGAAGAAACCAGCCGTGGAGTTCTCAGTTAAAAGGAGCGGTCCTTTTATTCGCGGTCCAGTGGTAAGTGGCTATCCGGTTGCCGGGGTGCTTGGCACAGGCAATTCGACCACAAGCCGGTCTGGGGTGCGAAGAGAAGAAGGTAAACTGGTTGTGCACACCAGTCAGGGGAAGAAGCCTCTCCAGCCGCGAGATCTTCTCTGTCGTCGGGAAGTGGTGAGTTGGTTCCGTAGGGCTCCACCGGTGTTGTCGTCGTGGTAGGTCGGCTCAGCTTCTCCCTCGTCGGATTCTCGGGTCCTGTGGCGACTTCTGAAGTTCCAGTCCCCAAAGCCCTGCTTTTATGCAGCACACCCCCATTCACTCAGCCTAGCTGTCAATCAAACATGCTAAGTGGTGAGCCGGCCGGCTCACCACTTGGGCCAATCACACAAGAGTGCGACTTGAGTTACCAAGGTAGCTCAGTCCAGGGTGCCTAAACCCCCTCCTACACCCCTGTGGTACCCAGACAGAGTGGACCCACTTTTGGAGGCTTCTGTGGAGAAGCCCGCCAAAAAGTGGAACAAAGGGCTCGACTTGGGTTGGAGTCACAGAAGAGAACACAAACGCCATTTTAGAATCGAGTCCTGGCAAAAAATACCAACCGGCGAATTAATATTAAATAAATAAACCAGCGGTATGTTCGAGGCTATGAGAATTAAATAATTAAAGTTGGTAGCTTCGAACAATGGGAAAATCTCATAGGAATATATTCGCGGTCGAATATAAAAAGTAGTATCCACTGCCACCAGCCAAAACTCGATCAGGGGGGACGGAGACGTGCCCCCTCGACTAACAGACCCCGGGGCAATCAAATTGCCCTGACCAGTACGTCCACAATATGATGGTTTTTACTAGTTTCTGTTAATAATTTGGGACTAGTAAAGCCAATGGTGACTTTACATGCCCTGGGAGACAGTAGTCAGTCCTAGGGTATGTAGTCTATGGTGGGGTGTCACTATGACACCCCTGTGTTACTGCACGGAGGGTGCTGTATAACACACATAGTAAAAAAACACATGAGACCCTATGGAGTAAAGGAGCCCATAAAACACATTAGCAGTCAAAGGAACACCATAAATCATGTCCAAGAATGGGAGAAAAAGTCTCACTCTTGGCAGGAGAAAAAAAAACTCCAGAAATCCAGCAAAGCTGCTGGGGACTCAGTAGGTTAGGAAATTCAGCCTAAAGACAGAATTCTCCATAAAACACCCCCCTGCTGTTTTGTGTTTAAACTTGGGTATATTGAGGCAATGTAGGTTGGTGGATCTGGTGGGTCTCGTAGAGTAGTGCCTTTGAGAGTTTGTTTGACAGGTATTGTGGGGCTGTATTGGTAAGGCATTTGTGAGTAATGACACGTGCACAATGTTTGATTCGGTCACGTACTGGTAGCCAGCGGGAATCTCGTCTGAAGGTTGAGATATGGCTGGAGCGTGGTATATTCAGAGCACAACAAAGGGCGTCATTCTGGAGAACTTGTAATTTATTCAAGTTATGCTCAGAAGAGCCTAGGAATAGAGTATTACAATAATCCAATTTGGATCAAATCAAGGCCCTGGATAGCGTGAGGCAGCTGTTTGTGGATAGAAAGGGTTTGCAGGCGTTAATTAATTTGTTGATGTATGCTGTGGAGGAGGCTGTGGTGTTAACTGTTTTTTGAGGGAGATGGTGGAATGTAAGTAGACACTAGTGTTTTAACCTCTTTGGTGACTTTAATGATGTTGCTCTCAATGTTAAAAGAATTAAATCAGTGGTCGAGTTTGTTCAGACGGGCTTGGGTGCCGACGATCAAGAGCTCAGTCTTGTCATTAAGGCAAAGGTTGTGTGTGGCAATCCAGGCCTGAATTTCCAGATAGATTTCATTTAGTTTTTTTAAAATCTTTCTCACAGCAACCAGTGAGAGTAATGAGGACCTGAGTATCATCAGCGTCATTTGTGTAGGTTACATCCAGGTCGTCAAGACGGTCAAAAAGGAGCTTAGTAAAAATATTATAAAGTGTGGGAGACACACAGGAGCCTTGGGAGACTCTGCAGTGGATGGGTGCTGGCTCGGCTGCTGCTGTGGGTGCAAAGGCTGTGTTTGTTGAGAAAGCGGCTGATGTAGAGAGATGTTCAGTCAGAATTTGATGGTCGACAAGGTCAAATGCTAGTGATAAATCCAGAAGGATGGCCAAATTGCCCTTGTCTTTAGCCTCATCCATTTGTATTTTTAAATCCTAGAGGGCTGTTTCAGTCCCAGGGTCTGTAGTTAGTCGGTATGTTGGGGTCTAGGTTGGGTTATTTGAGGAGGGGCATAACCCAGGCCTCTATTAGGGACTTCACAGTTTTTGAAGAATGAGTTAATTAGGGCAGTGATTAAGGGAGCCAATTCAGAAGCACCTTCCTTTATAATTGGTGGAGGGCATGAGTCTCCTTGGCAGGATGGTTTGAGGCTCGAGATTGTTTACCAATTGTTCTGTAGTTACTGGGGAGAAGTAGAAGGGCGGGCAGGAGGGCGTTCATGGAGTAGGTGGTTTGCGAGAGTAGGTGCTAGGAGCGATGCTGTTCTTTTTTTATCCAATTTCGTTTTGAAGTAAGATTAGTTTGTCTCATAAGGCTTTCTGGATGTTTGCACACCATGCTTTGTCTTTAGTACAGTCCTCTGTGGGAGGAGCTGGGTCCTCCAATTCTCTTAGGATGGAGAAAAGCTCTTTAGTGCCGATTTAGTGTTCTGAATTCTGGTATTATAGATCTCTCTTTTGGTATTGGTGATGGCAACTTTGTAGGAGGCCGCGGCCGAATAGAACCTTTCCTTATTGGGAGCAGACAGGGCTTTTCTCCAATTAGCTTCAGAAGATCTTTTAAGGTTGCATAATGCTTTTAGTTCGGCTGTAAACCTTTTTTTTTAGATGGGCAGCCGGTTTAGCCTTTCTTAGTTTCAGTGGTGCAATTTTATTAAGGGCCTGTTATATGGTGCCATTGTATAGGTTAACCAAGGAGGAGGGGTCCAGATTAGAATTGTGCTGCAAGCTGGTGATGGGCTTTAGCAGTGGTAGGAGGTTATCTAGTGTAATATTCTGTTTATTCTTAGATGGGATTGTGGGACGATGGCAGCTTGGGTGGAGGTGCAAGTGTTTTTCTGTATGGAGAAGGTAATGCAGTGGTGATCCGACAATGCACAAGATACATTATTGAGAATGGTGGTGGAGCAGTTAAAGTCAGCCAACCAATCCACCGTTCTACCTTTGGAAGGAGTAGGTTCGTTAATGCGTTGATTAAACCCAAGTTGTGTTATGGCATTGTCTAGAGTGGTGGCGTTAATGTTTGCCTCATGGAGGCTTAAATTGAGGTCTCCCATGAGAATGATTTGTGAACCCGGTTTAGTGTTTTGGGTAAGGAAATGGCTGATGTCTTCCTCAATGGAGGAGATGGCACCTTGCGGTCTATAGATGAGGTAAAGGAGTAGGGTGCGAGTGTCGGAGATGGGGAGTTTCATGAAAAAAGGTATTCCGCTGAGGGTAAGCCTATGTTGGGGAACTCTCTGCGGTTCAGGTGGGATTTAGCAATGAAGGCCACTCCACCACCTTTACCATGGCCTCTATCTGAACAGATGCTGGCAATAGTGAGGGACCTGCCGGACACTGTAGCCAAGTTTCTGTTACTGTAAGGAAGTCCAGGTTATTGGTGGTAATGAGGTCTGCAATGTCTTCTAGTGCATGGTCGACAAGGGAATGTGCATTGATAAGGGCTCCTTTGAGAGTAGGGGTGTCTGTGGCTATGGCTCCTGGGATAAGATTCAGGTGGAAAGGTAGTTTTGTGGTAAGGGGGGGGGCAGACATTTCTGCAGGGGTGAGTTGGCGCGGGGGTAGAGGATGTGGTATGTGAGCTAGTTGTACTGTTGGGGTCATGATGGGCGGGTGCACTATGGGGTGTATTGGTATGGTGGTAGCAAGAGCCTAGTCTTTTATTTCTCACGCTAAGCGGGCAGGGAATTAAGGGAGTTGGAGGTAAGGGAAACGGGTGATCCATTGGTAAGGGGAGATGGGCTCTTCATTTGTGATGGTAGTTTTTTGAGCGATGGATGTTGGGCTGGGATGTAAGGCTGGCAAGAATGTAGTAGGTGCTATGGAATGAAATAGAAGTTGGAGGGTCGCCATGGCAATTGTAGCTCTCCGTAGGGCAGACAGTGAATTGGGTGTTGCGTGGGTCAGTGGCACGAGTGAGGCAACATTTTAATGGGCTAGGTACAGCAGGCTACAATGTTATAGGTAGGCTAGGTACAGCAGGCACCATATAAATGGGCTAGGTACAATAGGCCACATTAATAAGCCATGGGCTAGATGGAGCGGGCATTATATGCTGGTAGTACTAGACAGGATGTGTGAGCAGGCCAGAATGCTGTAGGCTAGAGTCAGGCAGCACAACAGGCAGCACGGTTTATCAGAGGCCATGGCACAGCAGACTATAACGTTATGCAGTTGGCTGGGTGTGGTAGGTGGAGGGGCAACACATAACTTGTGACAGTTATTGCAGAGGTCTAGGTACATGGAGCACAGGGGTACGATAGGCTATTAGTATACAGAGCCGGGATAGTGTGTTGGCGTGTCTACTCGGACCAGGCTAGGTGAGTTGGTCGTGGATTGCCTGGTATATGCATATTTACGATGGGAAATGAATGGAGCAAGTTCTGCAGTCCCACAACGAGTGATTAGTGTGCCGTTAAGTAGGCGGGCGTAGGAGGCAACGAAATGAGTAAGGTACGGTACTCTGTGATGGTCAACGGTGGTGCCGTCGGGGCGATAGGTGTGACTTTGTTCCAAATCAATGATGCGGTTAGGGTCTTTGTGGTCATGTAGCATGGGACGCGGTCATGATGTTTCCCAATTCTGTGGCAGAGCAGATGAGAGAAGGGTGCAGATAGGTAAAATGTAATCCAGGAGATGAACAAAGGAATGTCAGGGGCCTATCTTCTATGCGTGTGAAGAAAGGGTTGTGCATGCCTGTGCCGAGCGCTTCAATGTTTGAACAGGTGCAAACGGCCTTTTCCTTCACGGGCCTTCGCGGCAGCGAGCCGGCTTCCATGTTCTGGCAGAAATCAGGAATTCAAATACTACGGCTGTTGTCTAACAATGAGCCCAACAACCTCGTTTTGATGCCGTACACAGGTACGCGGCGGCCATTAAGCAGGCAGGTAGTTTCAGGCCAACAAAATCAATTAAATGTAAAAAGATCTGAAATTAAGGATCTCTGTTGCAGTGAACAGCTGAGAGCTGAGCGAACACAGGCCTTCTTGGCATGGGAGTGCTCACCTTCCGGATGATACTGGCACAGAGTGCAGATGCTGACCCAGCTGCTCCTGCAGCACGTGTGGGGGTCGCAGTAGCTCCGATGAGGCGGTGAGGAAAGGGCTCCTGCCCTCTCTATCTTCCTGGTAGTAGCAAGGCATTTCAAGGAACATAACCGCACTGTTGCCCTAATTAAATTCCTGGTTCTAGAAGTAGTGAAACGATCAGCTAGTGAGGGTGACTTTAACTCCCGTCTACTACAGAGGGAGATGTTTTAGATGCACAAACAGGACACTGTTCAACCTAGAGGGTTAAATGAAGAATTTTGTCTAAAATCCGGAATATGCACATGCTTTGTATGATGTTTAATGATAGACTTGGATTCTCTTTAATAATGAGGTTGTGAGCGCATTCTGGATACTTAGTTCAGTTGTATTAAACTCTTCCGTACTACTATATGGTTTGATGCAAATTTTGATAAGTAACTGCTATGGAAAAACACTGTGTAAAGAGGGGGAACCCTGTGTGTATGGTGCCTTTGTCAGGTATAGACTGAACCAACAAGCAGCGACGTGCTAATAGTAGTGGACTTTTGTTTTCGGGATTAAATCTACCCTCTGCTGCTAGCATAACATTGAGGGAATAGGATGTACATAGATTAGACAAGCTTGTCCGATTTCAATATGGTGACAGGGGGTCCGCTCAGTACAGACTAGACTTTTGCGTCGCGAAACATCACGATGTGACGTAGCATGTCCCTCGCGTGATCACCGGTTTACCGATGGAAGAGGGACACTTTAACATGGAGACTGGCGGGCCAGATGATATTGCATTTATAACGCACTTATACACAAGTGTTTCAAGGCGCGACGAGGCAAGGGGGGGGAAACAAAGGGAAGACAGACAACGATCCTACTAGGCCAGGTGTCATTCAGATCGCGCAAGTGCATGGGAAGGGGAGGAAAGCAAAGTGCGGGAGGCGAAGGGGGGAAGGGAAAGTGCAGTACATGGGAAAGTGGAATAAATAAGATAAACGGCCAGCTGGTGGCAAGTGCAAGGAAGTGCAGACATAAGTGCTGGTGGGGGATTGTAGGGATACAGAACAGCGATCCCCAGGTGCAGGGGTTGTCAGGGAGGCAGTGCAGGTGGGCAATTGACGGGGCCAGGGCCAGAGATCAGAGAGGGTGGCCAGGTAGCTAGTGCAGTTACGGTCAGGAATTCAGCAGGGGAGAGGGGGAGAGAATGCAGAAGCAAAGAGGAAGGTTTTGAGGTGCTTCCGGAACCGGAGATGGTTCTCCTCAAGTTTCAGAGAGGCAGGAAGGCTGTTCCAGAGAGAGGGCCCTGCCGAAGAGGGTGATCTGCCACCAACTCTCCGTTCGGGAGACCGCTTTACAATATACTACTGGGCTTCCCCCGCAGCAGGTAAATCTATGCTGACCCTCAGGTTAATTTTTCACTTGGGTTGGATGCTATGGTTTCTGCGCGCATCCACACTAGACCACCATTGTTGTTCATCGACCTACTATTTATGTAACACCTTTGTTTTCCTTAGGTGTGAGCATGACATTCACTTTATTTGCAGACTCTGTGGGGAAGAATATCTGGCCGGATTTATAGATCTTTCATTTCACGTGCCTTTGGCACCTGATGAATTGCTGCTTATTCACTCATACCAGGGGGCAGGGTAAGTGGGGCGAGTTTTGTCCACTTTTCCTGTACATTTCCATGACAGCGTATTTATATATTTTTGACGTGTGTATCACTCGTTCTTTTACAGTTTTACATTTTCAGAAGGTGACTTAATTTTGATCACCTGAATATACAAAGGCCAGGTAGGCATCTGGTTATACACTCTGGCGTCAGCCTTTGCACATTCTGCATGGGCCTGTGTTGCCATGAGGTATTAGGGCCATTGGATAATACTGCTAGAATGTCCCGGTTTGGGACCACCTTAGCGTCCGAGGTTGTTGGTTCATGAATGTACTACTTGTAAACCATGTGGACTTGGGTGCTTTATGATATACGATGTTATCGTCAATGGCTATAATGTACTCTTGGCTATGAATTGTTTGTAATTTGTAATAGAATGGTTTGGATCTTGATTTACAGTGTTATTTCCTCTTGAAGAAGGGGTATGACCCCCGAAATGCGTCAAGCACGATTTCAATTGTTTGGCCTCTACATGAATCCTCTATTTAAAGCCTTCTTCATTCTTTGAATTAAACCATATTGGTTCATTTACAATTTGTGCATTTGGAATTTTTATGATCAGTCTGTATTTAAATTTCAACTGAGTTTTCAGCCATCTAGTCTGCGGGGGACTGGAGAGTTCATAAATTGGACTCTTTTCTTTAACAAGTGGGAGCTTAGTGAGGATCAGGTGGACCGGCTATTCATCAAATGGGGCAGGCCCCATATCGATCTGTTTGCGACGGTGGCGAACTCCAAGTGGCAGACGTTCGCCAGCAGGTTCCACCAACCGAGGAGCCTGGGGGACGCGTTCTCCTTCTGGTGGCAAGGGACTGTTCATGTACGCGGTCCCTCCGTTCCCTCTCCTGCTTACAGCCACCAACACACAGTGTCCATGCAAGATGATACTCATCACATCAGCATGGCTGACGCAGATTTTTGGTATCCGGACCTACTCAGCCGGTCAGCTTCACCTCCGGTCAAGCTGCCATTTGTTCTGGATCTTCTCACCAGAGAAGGAGGCACAATTCCTCATCAGGACCCAGGATCGCTGAACCAGAGGTCTTGGCTCATGCAGCCCTAGCGTTTGGAGGATAAGAGTTGCTTGAGGACTGAAGGGAGGTCCTCGCCAAGGCCAGGGCGCTGACCTTGAAATGCTACGGTCACAAGTGGTAGCGTTTCGCTATGTGGCTTCGGTCATAGAAGATTACCCCTCTCAGGGTCACGACCCCACAGATCCTTCCGTACTTGCTATCCTTGGCCAAGGCCGGACTGGCGCATGCCTCCATCGTACATCTGGTGGCTCTCTCCCGCTACTCCTGGTCACCAGGAAGCTCTTCACTTTGGTCCGACTAACTCGTCAAGGAGTTTCCCAAATGAGTTTTCAGATCTTTCCGGCTAGTGAAAGCTCCTGCCCAGGCATGGGAACTCAATGTGGTCCTGACGAGGCTCATGGGGGTGTGGGGGGCCTTCGAGCCTTTGCATCAGGCCTCACTCAAGTTTCTCTCGTGGAAAACGGCTTTCCTTGTGGCCATCAACTCTGCCAGAAAGGTAGGTGTGATGCAGGCCTTTTCCTTGAATCGAGAGTGCTGCTGCATATGCACCTCTCTTTCATGCCGAAGGTTACATCCAAATTCCACCTCAACAAAACTTTGATGTTTACTATTTTTCCCCGAAATCTTTGCCGCAGGGAGGAGTCCAGAGTCGCCCAAGCAGTGCTGCGCAACCTGTTCACTTGAGGTGAGACTATTCCAGAGTGAATTGCTTCTGTTGGGCCTTGCCACCTCCCTTGGTTGTGTAATGTTGTACTGATTTTTATTTGTTATTCATGAGCATGTGAATCCATGCTAGACCCCATGCTGCAGACGTTTTCAGTTACTTAGCTGTAACTATTGTTCTCCAGCATGGGTCTGGCATGGATTCACATGCAAACCCTCCCTCCGACCCCTCTGTGACTCTTCTTGGTCATACTGCCACTTTACGTGCTTACCAAATCTGAAGATGTCTGCCAGAGGAGGAGTTTAGGGAGAGGACTGTCATTGGATGGGGGCAGTATGACCCAGAGGACAGTGATTGGTTTAGAGGAAACATACAGTTTTTAAAAGAAAATGAAACTGGTTTTTCTTTTACTGAGGATTCCCAGCCTGACGACGGGGAATATTCATGAGCATGTGAATCCACGCCAGACCTATGCTGGAGAACAATAGTTACAGGTAAGTAACTTAAACCTTATCAGATAGACAGAGATGATCTCTAATATTAACCTATTATTAGATGGGGAAACCATTTGAGAAAATAAAGGAAATGAACGACAGTTACAGTCCCAAGAGAAGATAATTGAGGACGCCATTCCCCGTGAAATCAACCAGGTGATAGAAAGTTGAACATTAATTGATCGCATATGAAATATGTATTTGAATTTAATCAATTGAAATATTATTGACATTGATTTTATACATATGTATTTCTACTTGCTCTTTAGAAGTGTTAAGACTAATAAATCGCCTCAGAGAAATGTTACTGGTGAAGGGTTAAACGCGAAACACATTTAGCTCACTTTATTATTTATTGCTTATTAAACTACACATTTCTTTAATATTTTTAAATTGTGAATTTGGTTGTTCATATCCAACCTTATACAAAATACAAAAAAAATGTACAATTCTAGTTATTGATAAAAATAATCAGAACCAATAATTACAATACAGGAATTCTCCCAAGGCGGACAGCTTGAGATTGAACAGGCATGCAAGCAAAAGACAGCACTGGCAGTGTCCCATTTTACATGGGATGCACTCCACCTGGGCACTTGTAAGGAAGCGGAATCATGTAGCTGAAACAGGATAGAAAGAGGAGGAGTGGGAATGTGTCAATCCCTCAACTTTTGCCACAATAGGTTACGGTTTATTCAGTCAAATGCCTGGGAGTAATCGATTGCTGCAAAGTATACTGGCAAACTGCCAACCATCATTGAGTTCTCCTTGAAGCAATGGACCACAAATGTATACAGGTCTTCTCCAAAAGACAGTCTGGTATTTTTGCAGACAGCCTGTGGAAGATGCCCAATACTCCAGTTCGCCCAATTCCAAACCTGCAAATATCTTACTTTCACAATCAAGAAGGAAGATAGGACGATAGTCCAGGGGGCTATTCCCATCTCCTTTCTTGTATTTGGGTACAATCACTGCAAGGCTTCAAGATGGTTGAGTTGCCTCAGTTGATATAATTTCTGTGGACAGGAAAAATATAATCCTTGCCGACAAAAGGGGATCTTCCTTTAACACAACATTGGACAACCCATTAGGGCCGGGAGTCCGTGAATTGGTGGCCTTCCTAGTTATGCCCTTGTTCTTGAAAGGAACAAAGTTATCAGACTCCCTGTAAAGATGCAGAACATTTTTCACCCAGATATCTTCGGGAATGGGGTTACATAAAACATGCTCTTACCGACTATTCATCTTGTTGATCACCTCCCAGAAGTTGGCTTTTAACACCATTTTTGTATTTCTGCCTAAGTAGTCCGGCACATTCCTTGTAATCTGCAGTAGCCAGGTCCCTTCCCACTAAATCCCTCAAGGTTCTTCTTAGATTATTTTTTCCTGTCTTGAATTACTGGGTCAAATAATAGGTCCTACTATCGCGCTACTGTCATATTACCAATCAAAGCCCTGTTGAATCTGTCAAATCAGCTGGAAAAGTTGGAGAACCATTTTCTTCCCTCTTAACCTCAAAAGAGGTTGAAGAGAAAAAGGAGCTAATGTTTGCATTATATTTGCTGATGTTTTCTACATTTTTGGCCAATCTATTTCTTCCAGCATTAACCATCAGGTTACTGAATGCAATGTTCCTTCACAATCCCACTTCATGTATGCTGTCAACACTTTATGGTCACTTAGGAGGGTGTCTCTGATTTGTAGCTCTACACAGGTCAAATTGCCCCAGAGACATTATCATATAGTCTAGAAATGACGATTTCTCTCCCATTGAACATTTAAAATTTGGCAGAATGTCTCCACTAGTGGCATCATTGACCATCTTTAAATTCCAGATATAAAAGAAATCTACACATTGCTTGCCCTCTGTTCTTGTTCTTTTTAAATTTTGTTAATTATTGGCAAATGAGCATGTTGAAATTGGTCAATGCAATCAGCGTTAGTCGCCCATGATCATAACGTAGAGCTCATTTTCCTCCCCCCAAAAAAGCTGCCAAGAGATTGCACAGGCTATCCAAAAAGGCATCTATGCTACTACACCAGGGATTTCAGGAAAACATTCACAAACAGGATAGGTTTTAGCACAATCGTGTCCTTTATTCGAACTGCCATTAGGCTGTATGTGCGATCTGATATAGTCTTCAAACCTTGCAAGATAGTGTTCCTTACAGCTACGATAAGGCCCCTTGTTGCATGCCCTCCCACTGATTTCACTGCCATCTGCTGGGCGAGATAGTATTCATCTATTATAATTGTGTCAGTTAGCCACGCCTCTTGTAGTGAGACTATATCAAATGCATGCAGAATTTGTGATCTTTCCGCTGTAACCAGACAGTTGTGGTGTCCAGTCAACTGGTCGACAACAAACTGGTCGACTGCAATTTGGTCGACACCATTTGGTCGAATGCCAAATGGTCGAATTTCTTTTTTTTTTTATATATATATGTGTTTTGTGGGTTTTCGTGTGGGGGAAAAAAAAAAAAGAAAAAAAAGGGGGTTGGGGGGGACCCCGCCAAAAAAAAACAAAAAATGGGGGGAAAAAAAGAACCCTCTGGAGTTCCAACTCAAAATAGCCAAACCCCTAGAAGCATTAGGCTTGCTAAAGCCCCATGCCAAAGCCACCTAGTTTCCTAAATGGTCTGCCAATTGACTCTTACAACCAGTTGCAATGAGGCTGACCAGTGCGAACAGGCAGCTGCTGAATAAATTCAACCACCCTTCTATTCTGGGGCCTTGTAGTACATGTTACTTTAATAGGCAGATGAGGACCCTCGTCCATTGCATCTGTATTACTACAAACGTCCAACATATGGTCATATCCCAACATTCCAAGGGAATCAATTTCTGCCATGATCATTTGACCAGCTGCCTGTGATTTGAAATCCAGTTGCCCATAATCAGTTCTTTCATCAAAGGGGAAGTAGACTCTGTCAATGTCTCACATAGCATGGCTATTTCGTGTAGTCAATGCATCACGTTGGACCCATTCAGTGCTATGGTGGTGCCGTCCTTCTTAAGTCTCTCCAAGAAGAGACTTGTTGATACTGTCCCTTGCGAATTCGACACCAAGAGGCCCTGTCACGTCAAAGATGGTTGAACAACCAGGGATGAACCCCCCCTCATTAGATGGTACAGGAGGCCAAGGTGTATGGAAAATGGAATGAAGTAGCCTCTGATTTTCATGCAGATCCTTGCAAACTCTTCTGGAAACCCAAGAGGATCCGGCCAGGTGAGGACCCAATGAATAGTTAATCCCATGAAAAACTGTCTGGCTGCCCTTTGTGTTGTCATCCTAAGGTCCACCACCCTGAACAACACCCTCTGTACCTTCTTGATAGTATGAGTGTCTTTGGGGCTCCTTATTTGATGCCTCCCATGTACTAACAGATAGTGCTTGCTGGCAGTGACCCTGATCTTTACACATATCCTTATCAGGATCATGGATGGCCCACTGCAGAGCCACTAGGCGAGAATCCAATGAAGTGTTAGCCCCACAGGATGCAAACTTAGGCCTTTCCGTATTCAACTCTTTAGGGTCATCACCTTGAACTCTACATGAAGCAATATCTTGGCCGTCAGGGTGACATTGTGAAAGGCATATCCTCCTCTGTTCTTCCAAGGCTGTAATCGATTGAGAATTGAAACTCTACATGTTCAAAGCGATAATGAGGCCGGCCATCCCAGCTCTGTCAGTGAAACCAGCCCCCTTTTGCATTGAGAGCCCATGTCCCTCTTGGTGTCACCACACCCCTTTCATTCACTACTTGCGGATGCTTGAACTTGCTGCTTCCTAGGAAGAACTTGGGATAAGATTTAGTTGCGCGTCTGTAGATTTCTCACATTGGGAGCCTGTATCTCCAAGTTCCACCACCTTGCTTCTCACTGCTGCAATCTTAATTTCAGATCCCTCAGTCAAGGCAGCCATAAGAGCTGTTAAGCACAAGGTCCCAAGAGCACAGGTGGGGTCTTGGCAATTAGATTTGCCCCGTTAAATTGAAGATCAGCAGGATCCAGATATATCAGTTTGCTCTCTTCTTCCTGTGCCAAGCTACTGTTGGCCACCCTGGCATTGTTTGCCTGCTCTGTGCCGTCTTCTGTCAGATGGAAGTTATGGAGAAACTTCCTGGAATAAGACCCGCCCGCCTTCTTTTTACCTGGCCCTGCGAGTTGTCTAGCTTGCCGGGCCACTGGTTGCTGACATCGTAATTATCTGGGAATTTACGAGAATGCTAGTTATCGGTTGAACCACCTCTCCAGGTCTTTTCCCCCAAGCCCACACAGCATCTGAGAGGTCAGTGACAGAGTTGTGGATCATTTCCAAATTAATGTTCACGTCGCTAAGTTGCAGGGTATTTGTTGCCAATTCGAATTGAATGCGGTCATACGGAGATGAAAGAGAACTCGGCACCATATTTAAGGCGGATATCTCTGGGGCCGTCAATCTAACCTGATTATCCAGTTCTCTAATTGTGTGGTTTAAATACTGCTGCAGAGCTGAAACACTAGCTATCATACCCCCCTCTTGTAATCTAGGGAAGCTGTTAGGGTACTCAGTCAAGAAAGAAGGAAAATCGCAGATGTCAATTGGGGTGTTGAGAATCTCAGGTTTACGCATGCATGATTTGTCGCTAGTAGCTTGGCCAACAGGAGAGCCCAGTTCCAAAAGATTTCTCTACTGATAAAGTTCGTGCTTGGAGAGTCTAGGCTATTCCCTGTCCTTGCCGTTGCATGAGACCTGGGATCTGTGCTTGTTGATGGGTCATGTTTCTTATAATCGGATATGGTTTTCCTACTGCCCTTAGTAAAGGGGTATAGGGGCTAGCAGATGCAGTTCTCATAATTACCTTTCGGAAAGAGGCTATTAAATGCCTCAAGTTCTTGGAGCTGTTCAGGGAGTAGAGTAATGCTGACTTCTCTAAAGCCCCATCCCCTCGAACACTGTCAGTTGCATCACTCCGTGACGCAATGTTGGCTGCTAATATGCTTAAGTCAGGTGTAAACTGATGTGCTTAAGACAGGCCTGTGCTACCACAGCCACTTTACTGAAGTTCCCAGTTGCCTCCCACTGGTTCCTTCATTAAGAGGCCACTTGATATCGAAGTAGTCTTAACATGCGATGTAGGAGGAAGCACTGCATTACTTCCAACCCCGTTTATCCAAATCTTGTTTCCATGTGCTGCCGCAGAAACATGAGACGCGCCATCCCAGTACCTGGTACTTGTAAAGTCGCTATCTGGGAAGACTGGAGAGATGAGCGGTAAATGCCTTCTGCTTCGTGTTGTATTATGAATAGCTCTGCTGGAACTGCTGTATACATTTGCAAAGGACAATATGGGGTAGACAATGGAAAAAAAAAGTACTTGAGTCCGTAACCTGATAATGGGAGCCGCAGTGGTTTCACTTTCCACTGCCTCATCATCCTAACAGACAAAAACAGATTTGTAGTTTGTCGTTGCAATAGGGTTTATGTTAGCCAAATCGGTTTTAAAGACCATCACCTCGGCCATACCCCTTTGGCCTTCTTCAATAACAGAATGGGCCTCATTTAAAGTGCATGCATCAACACGTTGCGACTCCTCAGATAGGACAATTAGGCCAGGGGAGCTGTGCAAAGGTGGGATTGAGGCTATGTGGGTACATGTACATGCAATGTTACCCCTAAACCACCAGCCTTAGCCGCCCCCCTGCGCGCCAGTGATTCATTGATCTTAAATATCACCTCCTCGACTCCTGTGCCGCCTTCATCTGTGTTAGGATTGCTTCTCAGATACTTTTTTGCAATGTTGTGCTAATTTGATGTTTTTAGCAATCACAGTCACAATGAAGTTCAAACGAAAGAAACTTAAGCGATAGCTTGCTATTCAGGAAGGACATCCCCTCTCCACCACTGTCACCGACACCACACTTTGACAGTTAGCAGCCAAGAGCGCCATGCTGCCACATCTGCTGCAGACTGCTCCCACTTAGCTCTGCACTTCACACTCCAATTTCTAACAATATCCCAAAATACAAAGATGGTTGTGTCCACCACCTGCTTGCTAATTCACCCATATGGGGCATAGATTGGCAGCACCAAATGGGCCTCCTTCAGACAGAGCTGTGCCAGCCAGTTTCCCTGAAGCAGAATGTCTCTGAGCATATGAATGACCTGAATGACCGCACTGCAGACCCTAAGGAGGTGATTAACACTCTGCTCCCCTCAGCGTGACCTGCACTGAAGCAGTTAATCTAAGAAAGTGAGAATCCCACTCACCAAATGCCTAGAGACACCCGTCTTGTAAATCATTGGATCAGGATCAGAGGAAAACTGATGTGTGAGCAGCAAAAGAAAGAGGAAGAGTTGGAGCCAACACATAACATTCTTAAACACCTGGGAGGTGTTTATTGGTGGCAGCTTGACAACATGTTTAGTTTTCTTGAACAATCTTTTTCGCCATGGTTCATGGGAAAGTTAGTCTTTTCAGTCGTTTTGTTATTTGTAGATGCTGTTCAGTGGTAATGAATGAGAAGAATAATGTCCCTATAATCAGTGTTCACCTTTAGAGGTTCCAGAATAATGTAGCTCACTTTGCTGCAAGTTTACAGTTTTGTCATTGCAAGTTTACTATATTTCAAAGCTACATTGTTGCATAGTAAAGGCAAATTCTGTGAACAGCAGTTTGCTGATCCTAAAGCTGTCCATTGATTGCTTGCTGTACTCCATCCCACAGTAAGTAACTAATGGCAAATGTGTTTATGCTTAGTAGTTTTCTTCTCAACCTTTGGAGTAGGTGATATGCCCCTGGGATTCTTGCCGTTTCTGTGGTCTCTGGTTAGTTTATAAAAATGTAAGGACAGTCAATACTATGATTGATGTACTCAGCCTGATCGTTAAGCTGGGTAGTGGGTTATGCAATGGGCCTGGGTACCATCATTGGCCTTGCGATGTTGTACTGAGGGTTGTGTGACAAATTTAGGGAATTCAACCATTCTCCACAAGGGGGATCTCCCTCCAGCCCCTTTGGGCTAGGGAGGGGAGTCTGCTCCACAAGACCCTCCCTATAGATCTAGGCAGGTGGGACCTGTGATGAATCCACTGGATTCTTCACGGATTTCCCCAGTGGTAACCTCCTCCCATGTGGCCAGGGTACGGGAGCCACTACCTGATCCTGGACCTGGGGGCGGCTATATGAGGGAGGATCACATGAGAGGAGGAATCCATCTGGGAGATGCCATGGCTTCATTGGATGCGACATGGTATCCCCCATTTGCCTGTGAAGATGACCCCTTAATACCCGCATGGCCTATTGCCCTACATCTACACCCCTTGGTGTGGAAACTAGAGAAACCCTTTCCCACAACTGTAGATCAAACTTCCATCCTGGGTCTAAAATATGGAAGATCCAAGACCACCTTTCCCAGTTCTAATTATTCACCATATAGAACTGATTTATCCTTTAGAACTGTTGAAAGTAATTTTCCAAGTAATCTCAATCTCCCAACAACAATGGACTCCTTTTCCCACAATCACCCAAATCCTGGCATGAGGAAGAGGGAAAAACCAATGCAGAATAAGATGAGCCACAAGCTCAATGAGCATTCTATTTCTTTTCCAAGTGCTCCTGTGTGCAGGAGATTTAAAGACTGGAGGCCAAGTCATAGAGTCTGCTGGTGTTTGGAAGAAGAGGTCTCATTGTGAAGCTTTAAAGCACGAACTAGTTTGGTGGAGCAGAGCAGCTCACCAGCAGGGCAGAGGAGAAATGCTGCAAGGGCATGTCGCCCCTCAGACACACCATTCAGTCAAGAACTTCTGGGTGTATGGCAGACATGCCAGGAGCAAGTGGTAAACTGTTGGGTGTATGGCAATCGCAGAAAGCAGCATTTTACCTATCAGGAACTGGACCGAGACTGGCATGCTGAGGCGAGGCTACTGGAGACACTGGAGCGAATCAAGAGCAGTCCAGAGAGGAAAGCAGGCTGTACACATTTACTGCTTGAGCAAGACTGGGGCCGAGAATGCCAACAAGGGCCGGTGAGTCAACCCAAACACAGTGGGGCACATGGCGTTTCGGCGACCGCATCAAATACAAACTATAATAATTAAAGCCACAGAAAGAGAGAAAGTAAAGAGACTGAATGAGAAACAAGTAAGTATATTACAAATAAGGCTCCTATCAAGATATGATTGTATGGAATACAAATATGTGGGGAATCCAAATCGAATGATGTATCTAGGAGAAATAATTTACCATAAAAGGTGGGTATACACAACTGTGGAAGTAAGAGGAACAACGTGTAATTACAAGAAGCCCTGGCAGGAGAGTTTACCAGGGAGTTGCAAGTGTACAAGGTGTCATAATAAGAGATGTAGAACTGTATTTACCAGACAAAAGGAACTTTTTTGAAAGAAGTGGAACTGCAAAGCTATCCAGCTTTGTAAATAAAAGTACTGTTGTGAGCCAAGAAAGACACAAAGAGCTGTTTAAACAAAGAATAATTTGTCTGAGGAGAATTCCAGGGGAAGGGAGCCACCCCTGGAGCCAAGCGTTTTCACCCTTGGAGAACATTTGTGTTGGAGCGGTTTTATTCTTCCTTTCCGAACTCTTTTGCAATCACCTAAGGTTAAAGACATTTCCCTTTTCACCTTAAAGTTTAGTTTACAGTGTGAGGGTCATAATAGAACCTTTGGGCACAAGGACAGTTTTGATTTTGACATCCTGACACAGACAGAACCATCATTTTTGGAGCAGGGTCAGAGGGCCCTTTTCCCAACCCTTTTGTTTTCAATAAAAGTCTCTAAACAAAAACATGACTAACTTGTGTCTGAGTTTCATTCCTGACCCACCACAGACCTAACTGGGACAGACTCTCCCTTTGGGTACACACTCCTGTTCCACTGTGCAACTCCCTAAGCCATTCCCTGTGATGGTATACATAGGATAAACCGATGTGCAAAACTCAACCACCTTTATAGGATTGGCTTAAGAGAGAGAATCTGTCACTTTAAGAAAAAACTACCAATTGACTGCGACAAGGAGGCTAAAAATAGAGGCCATGCAGAACAGGGAGAGAGACGTGTACACAAGCATGGGAGTGTTAGGCAGAAACCTGTGCAGTTCCCTCTGGGACCACTGCAAAAGATTTAGGACTACAGGTGTTTGGCAGTAAACCCACTTGGTAGCAGTCTGTACCACACAGATTCACTTGCTAGCTGTGGCTGAGCAGTTAGACCTCCCTCAAGAAGAGTTATGCAGTATACAGAGTATTCACAATAGGTCAAGAGCACACAATAGAACAAGTAAACACTGACCAGGGCTTGGTGTAAAAGATATAATTATTTATTTAAAACCACATCTAGAAAAACACACAGGCACTAATAGTAAGCAATTCAAAAACACGGTCACTAAAAGATATACACTCCCTTAAAAGAATATTAGACAAGTCTTAAGTAAAGCCCCACTTATTTTCAGACAGCGGTGAGCGCTTAACGTAGATGGCACTCTAATAGTTCGTTTTAAAAAGGGAGAGAAAAGCAGAGGACAATTTGTAACAGATCCCAACACTTTTACAAGAACAGAACAAGAGAGAAGGCAAAATAAAACCGTGAATTCAGAGTCAGTAGGCCGGATCCACTTTAAAAGGATCGAAACGAAATGTGTCCAAGGTCACACGGTTGCAGCGCACAAAAGTCTTGTAATGGTTCAAAAAGGAGTTGGATCAAAGAAAGGGACCAGTTAGAGGGTCAAGGCGGCCAGCCCAGTCCAGAAGGTTACGGAGTTATTATTACCTTGTTGCAATCTTAAGAAAGGGAGGCCTGGCGGACACGGTACCTTAAAGTGGTGAGAACGCTCCAGCGGGGGCAGTTGTTACTGGCAGCGGATGCAAGTCGGTGCTTCGCCCGGGGGAAGAGAGGATCTCGTCGTGGAGCAAGACAGGAGTCTGTTGCACTGCCAGGGAAGAAACCAGCCGTGGAGTTTCTCAGGTACAAGGAGCGGTCCGTTGGTTCGCAGTTCAGTGGTGAGTGGCTATCCGGCTGTCGGGGTGCTTGGCACGGGCAGTTCGACCACAAACCGGGCTGGGGTGCGAAGAAAGAAATGTAAACTGGTTGTGCCCACCAGTTAGGGGAAGAAGCCTCTCCAGCCGGGAGATCTTCTCTGTCGTCGGGAAGTGATGAGTCGGTTCTGCAGGGCTCCACCGGTGGTGTCATCGTGGTAGGTCGGCTCAGCTTCTCCCTCGTCGGATTCGCAGGTCCTGTGGCGACTTCTGAAGTTGCAGTCCCCAAAGCCCTGCTTTTATGCAGAAAACCCCCATTCACTCAGCCTAGCTGTCAATCAAACATGCTAAGTGGTGAGCCGGCCGGCTCACCACTTGGGCCAATCACACAAGAGTGCGACTTGAGTTACCAAGGTAACTCAGTCCAGGGTGCCTAAACCCCCTCCCACACCTCCTGTGGTACCCAGACAGAGTGGCACCACTTTTGGAGGCTTCTGTGGAGAAGCCCGCCAAAAGGTGGAACAAAGGGCTCGACTTGGGTTGGAGTCACAGAAGAGAACACAAACGCCATTTTAGAATCGAGTCTTGGCAAAAAATACCAACCGTAGAATTAATATTAAATAAATAAACCGGCGGTATGTTCGAGGCTATGAGAATTAAATAATTAAAGTTGGTAGCCTCGAACAATGGGAAAATCCCATAGGATAATATTCGCGGTCGAATATAAAAAAGTAGTTTCCACTGCCACCAGCCAAAACTCGATCAGGGGGGATGGAGACGTGCCCCCTCGACTAACAGACCCCGGGGCAATCGAATTGCCCCGACCAGTACGTCCACAATATGATGGTTTGTACTGGTTTCTGTTAATAATTTGGGACTAGTAAAGACAATGGTGACTTTACATGCCCTGGGAGACGGTAGTCAGTCCCAGGGTATGGAGTCTATGGTGGGGTGTCACTATGACACCCCTGTGTTACTGCACGCAGGGTGCTGTGTAACACACATAGGAAAAACACATGAGACCCTATGGAGTAAAGGACCCCATAGCCCATAAAACACATTACTAGTCAAAGGAATACCATAAATCATGTCCAAGAGTGGGAGAAAGAGTCTCACTCTTGGCAGGAGGAAAAAAACAAACTCCAGAAATCCAGCAAAGCTGCTGGGGGACTCACTAGGTTAGGAAATTCAGCCTAAAGAGAGAATTCTCCCTAACAGGGAGCCCCGCTGGAAATGCAACATCCGACAGTAGCAGAGCAGATTAGAGTCATGGAGGCTGCAGAGTTCAGAACTGCTTTGCGCTATATAGAGACATGCTGAAGCACCAGTGCATGAAGGACGGAGGAAGCTGAGGGGAAGAGAACCCTGATTCCGGTGGTGGTGCGACCACAGATACTTTGTGGTGGGCAGGTTGCCCCATCAATAGCACTGACACCATCCAGCTGAGAGTGCAGCAACCTGTCCATGTATCAGAAGCGATACTGGGACAGAGAGCAAGACGAGCATGCCGACGAGAGCAAGCCAAGCCGGCAAAGAAGCTGGAGAAAAGAACCGGTCCCGAGCGACTGCAAGCTCCGTAGACGCTTCCTGTAAGGAGAGAGGCAACTGGGTGAACGGGACGACCAGGAGGCCACAGGGGATTTGTTATAATTTGAAAGGAACTCGTCCTAGTGAAATTGATTAAACTCAAAATTTAGAATTGAACAACTTGAACTATAGTAGTCTGAGAAAGAGAATCCTGAGTGGTCCTGAGAAAGATGTAATTAAAACTGGGATAAGGTTACATGGGAAGCGGGAGATGAGGCACGATTATGTAAGAAAGTCTGAGTATTGCCTATGTGAGAGAAAATTCTTTGAAGTAAAGACAAGAGAAGCCTATGAGATAAAAGAAACGGAAACAGAAAAGGTACATCACCTAGGAGAGTATTTCTGTCACGGGCCTCGCCCAAAACCCCCTCTGGCAAACCCATTGGCCAGGTGGAGTCAGGACTCGGGCCTCTAAAGCCTGGCATCCTCTTCAAAAGCCCTCATGGGGCCAGTCGTGGCACCTATGGCGCCAGGCTCATACACCATGAAAAACAATGTGCTTGGGAACTACTTTATTGTATTGTCAGCCAACATGAAGGCATCCACATAGCTTGGTTCCTAAGAACCAAGCTATGCGGTCCAGTGTTTTGGGTGTAGATAGCTTAGGGACTACTTTACCTGGACTATTTTATTGGGGCTATTTAAAGCACATCCGAGCAAGACAACACGCTTTGCGTTACTTTGCAGCTTGCAACGTGACGCTCACCGTGTCCAGCTATTCCCTCGAACCTCGGAGAAGCAGAACCTGCAAGGAGACAAAAGGAACATCATTAGTAGCAGCATCTTACCTGAAGTCTTCATCGTTAAACACTCGCAGCTACTGAGAACAGCTTCCTCGAATCGGTACGCCTCCCGGACAGAACGACCTGAAACGGGAAGATAGAGGCAACTTTAAAGAAATAGTAGACACATTTATAAATTACGAACTGCTCAAAAGGCTTACCTGGCTGGTCGCCTCTCGGCTGGCACCAATCCGGACATGCCACTCACGCTTAAGAACGCTGTGACCTACAAGGAAGGAAAACACAGGTTAGCAAAGGCAAGACTTTGCAGCGCTGCGCATAGCGCTTACTTACCGCATCATAGCGCTCTTAATGCGCCATCATTTACCAGTTTGGCTCAACCAAGCCAGTTCACAGCGCTGAAGCTCCACATACCTAAGGGAGAAAAAAGAGACATTTTAAACAAAGAAGGCATGCAGGATAGCAACAAAACTAAAGAACAGCAATAAGACCCTACCTGAGCAATATAAAACGGGCTGGCGTCAGTGAAGTAACTGGATCGCACTCGCCCATGAAAGAAAACGCGCCCCTGCAAAGAAGGCAGGACGGAGAGCAAGCCTAATTCTACCACAAGGTGAGGAGAGGGTGCCAGAGGGACTGAAATCATACGGGGGTGGAGGGAGGATAGTTACCCCAGTCGGTCAGTCTTGAACACAGTCCTCCTGTATTTTCAGGCAGAACATTCCCCGCAGACCACATCAGGCAAAGCTGAGAAGCATACCAGCGAGTAACCCGGCTGGGTGGCGTCCCTGTGGATACCAGGTGAGCCTGACAGATCTTACCAATATGCAGAAGTCTAAACAGCCTAGAGCCAAAAACAGTCCAAGCAAAGACTTTTGGAGGACAGTACATCAAGATAGAGGACGAATCAAACATATTGTGAGATAATTACAAGACTTGGTACAGAAGGGTGACCAGAGACTATTTCAAGTTTGGATATTGAGAGGAACTCTGAAAGTTAAAGTTCATTATACCATCAGGGGAAGGGAGTCCTTCTCTTGATCTTAGTTTATTAGATTGGTGGTAGGATCAGTTAGGGTTAGAGTTTGAACAGCGGATTTTGTTACTTTGGACGTTTCCTGACGACTGACAAGCAACTTAGCTATTCGTATAGGGAGGAAATACCCACTAGTGTTAGCGACAGATAGGACTTATTCCTATTATTTTATAAACATATATTGGAAATGTCATCAGTGTCCGCGTCCTCCTTCTGATCCGTCACAGTTGGTATGGGGGGGAATCATCTGGCTACTCATCACGCCTCATGCCTGATGCATGGAAATGCCAGGTGAACCGAAACATACCTGGTCTTTTAAGAAATGCCCAAGACATAACACTGCCTGTCAACAGCCCAGAATTCCCTTCACCTCAAGCCCCACGATTAGAATATTCTGCAGTAGGGATAAAACTGCTTAACAGTGCGGAAAGACAGTGTATACATTCCTGCAGGATGCCATACTCTGATTGCTGCTTACTGTTAAGATGGATTTCTGAACTCTGACCTGGTGGGCAGAGGTTCAGAAGGTCAGCCTAGTTTTTTGGAACAGGGTAACCTTCTGGACAATCCAGACCAATCAAGGTAGCATTGGCGGCGGTCAAGACTAGGTCTCAGGAGTGGTGAGGGTGACTGAAAGACCTCAATGAGCACACAGGTGTATATATATCAAAAACACAAATACATTTATTCAAGGCCTTAGATTTTCAACACAATTAACAGTAACACTTTTAAACTAACAAAATCCTATTCAAATACATATATACAAGACCAAGAGGCCTAAAGGGTTAATGCACAAAATGGGTCCACACCTAAAAAGGAAAGGAAGCAGGTAGTGCAAAGAGTCTTTAGGCACTTCTGCAGTAATCACAATCCTAACTGAAAGGCAGTCCAGTCCCTAAGAAGAGGGGAGCCTATTGCTCAAATGTACTTGCAATGCTGGTGCACGCGGTAGTGCAGATAGGCGAACACGGGGTCCCTTGTAGGGTCGGTAGCAGCATAGGAAGGTGGGTGAAGCGATGCAGAATAAGTTCCCACTATTTGTAGAGGGTCTATCCAAAGGGGCAGAACAGGTTCCAGGAGTTGGGAATGGTTTGATAGCTCAGGCTATCTGTGGAAAGGAGAGGTGCCTTCAGGGGCCACTCATGCATAAAAACAGGTGAATGCGCTAGGGGCCACCGGTAAGGGTTGTAAGTACTCACGGACACCTGGCGCACTACAGACCAAACTTCGGCAGTCGAGTCCACTTCGGTTGTAGGTTCAAATGCAGCAATTGTGCGACTCTGTGGCTTTCAGCAGCAAAGTTATAGTGTTGATTCCCAAACGGGACAGTGGCGATTTCTCCACTCCTGGTGGATGGATCAGGCCAGTTTCACTGTAACAGGCTTCAGGGGCAAGAGGGGGCACAGCAGCGCACCTGCAAAGGTTGTCACCACGGCTGTGCGACACGGCAACCGTGTTCACTCCGGATCAGACTCTCTCTCATTACTCCAGACCTGGGAACGCCAAGTGTATGAAAATCGGTGTGAGAGTGCCGTGAACACAGAGCTAGCGATGCACCAAGTTTCAAGGGTCTCCTCGAAACAGCAGCGGTGTCGGGGGGGGGGGGGGTCCTGCGCAAGCTGGTCAGCCCATTGGTTGGCCCAGGGACACTTCCGAAAAGGCTTACTTGCAGGGATTGATGAAGGTGCCGAGAATAGTTAGTCCCACTATTCCAATAGGTCGAAGCGTCTTTGCAGACCTTCTAGTTCGATCAGATGTAGAGGAGTCCAGCGGGACAACAGCAGGCTTACAGTGCCAAACCTTCCAGCGGGTCACCAGTGGTTTCTCGACTTGGCTTCTTAGTTTCAGGATACTTGGATCCTATCCCTTGTTCAGTGAGAACTCAAGAGATCGACATGGTATGGTTGTTTGGATCATTCTCTTATCCAGAATCTCTTTCGCGCCAAAGCTAAGAGGACACAATGGGAGATCTGCTCACATACAGGCACACCATATGTGGACCAATCATGGATCAAGTGGTCCCAGTCATTCACAGCACACCAGACTCGCTGGCACCCAGGATGTGTATTGGAACCAGACAGTCCAACCCACACCCTGGAAGCACACACACAAGGCATGCAGAAGCCCGCGAAAGCTTGAAGTTTCGTGGGAGAATGCATGCCCAAATAAGGACTGACCCGGGTCGGCTCGACCTGGGGAAGGTGAAGAGACAAGATGACCAAAGGATAGGACAAAGAACCTTGTGGCATGGCCATTTTGGAGCCAGGCCACCTAATACGTGCCAAACACAGTAAACACGGCTTACCTGGCAGGAAAGGGTTAACATTGCATGAAAAGATAAGCTGCCACCAGCCCTGTCCAAGCACTTCTAAAAAATCCTTCGAGGGTGTCTAGGGCCTTTAGAAATGACAGGAAGACCCAAGTGCACTGTACTGTAAGATACATTGTGCACTTGCAACATGTTGCAACATTGACATGGTCTAAGGGAAACAAAGTCTCACAGTACTGACTGTCTTTTAGGGCATGTCAGTTTCCTCATAACAAAGTGAGCGGAAAAACCCAGAGGAGCGCAGCAGAACGATGTGCTGCACTGGCAAAGTCAGACTATGGTTCAAAGCCGTAGCAAAAAGTTGGGGGGGGGGGCACACAACTGGAGGAAAAACTTCACATACATGGGAATCTTTCCTAACATTTACTCAGTCTGCAATGAACAGAGCTCCAGCATGCCTCTGCATGACTGGAATAGCATTCAAGATAGCAGAATGACACTACGTGGCCTCAGTCTGCAGGAATACAGGAGAGCTGTGCATCACTATTACAAACACATGAAACAAAACTAATTTTCAAAGTGAACCAATCACAAATGAACTAAGGGCATTATACAGCATAGCCTGCACCAGTTTGCAGGAGTCTGGGACTATAAAAGCTTGCCAGGGAATACCATGGGTTTGGAAGATTGTGTACAAGAGTGGCAGTGTCGAGCTAGGGAGGGGGGCTGAAGGTGCCTGGAGAAAAGGAGGGGATGAGGAAGGGGTGTTAAAAAAAAGAATACACAAAAAAAAAGGTTTAGATGTGGCTCAGAGCTGTAAAGGAAAAGTGGTAGAGGAGGAAAGATGTACAATGAAGGAGGAGAAATTTGAAGAGTGCAAATGAGGACACGTGTAGGAACATCGGGGCAGAAGTTGGAGAAGGGGGTGAAGTCGGAACCCAAAAATATAGAAAGAGAGAGGAAGTGTTTAACCCTGTATCAAAAAAAGGAACCTGGGGCAGGGTGGAGGTATGAGCATGTTACGAGCGATCAAGGAGGAAAGGGAAAGTGGTTTGATTGGGAGCAGTGCCAGGTCCCCATGCCAGAGAAGTAATCATCTAAGCCAACTGCCATGGAAGATCTGACGTGGGACCTTTCCTTCCTAAAACTCTGGGCTCCACTGGTCCATAACAGGGAGAGCAGCAAGCAGTTCTGAACCTACATGATCATCATTTAGGGACCCCAGAGTTGTGCTGGGAGGAGCTGTGAGCTTTCCAAAAGTTGAGACTATATTGTCAAGCGAACCGGCATCCTGAACGTTTTTCTTCAACCCTTTCAGATGGCCTCTTTTTTTGTGAATTTCTAATAAACCTCTGCCCGTTTTTGGATCCCACTCTGCTTCGTGACAATACCCATTTATTAGTTTACATGATTGTTACTGCTGACTGATGAACGCATTTTATTCTGTGTTGCATACTTTAAAAACACTAAACTATAGCACAACAGCATGGTTAGGATTCTTTAGACTGGTTATGAAAATATGCAGTTCCATTAACATTTAATTTGTACTCATTGTGGTTTAAGGGTTCTTGAGAACTTCTTATGGTATGGATCTTAGGATAATTAGTCTCCAATTTTCTTTCCAGATTTTAATGCATGGTGGAAGATGATCTCTGCGAGACGATAATGTTACGGAACTGTAATATTTAAGCTTTATAGACCAATATATATTACGAAGGTCTTCAGGACCCATCACTCCCGGTACAGCCAGGTGGAGGACGTGGTCTAAAAATCTATTATGTACCTGGGGTGAAGGGGAGCAGGGGTAAAATCGCAGTCTGCATGGAGCTTTTGCTATGATCTATCTGAAGTGGCTTAAGTTCCAGCTGGGCTGAGTCTGCCAGTGCAGCCCTGCAAGGCATGTGAGGGACGGTTGGGGGCGGTAAAGATGGAAAAACCATCCCCCGTCTGCCAGTTGTGGCCCAGCTAAGCTTTTGTATAAGGGGCCAGAGCCACCTCCCAATCCGATTAAGGTAAGGAGGGCAGGGTATTCTCAGTGCCTAGGTTGCATCCGTCAGGTACAGCCTGGCAAGGTGGGGAGCGGCGCTGATGGCAGGGCACTCAGCATGTTGGTCCCAACAATAAGATGGAATACCAGACCGAGAGCCCTGTCGCGGTGGCGGCAGGTTTCTCTGCGCGACACACACTCATCACGGGAGCACTACGCTGACAGCTGGGACACTAATGTGGCTGCAGGGCTCTCTCAAAGGAAAGTACATGTGTACCACAGCTCCTGCACTTTGCAATGCTATATTTGTATTTGGGCATTTATGGATGTTTTTCTTGCTTGCTGGTGTGTAACATTAATTAAAATAGTCTCACATTCATAACGTTGAATTGTTCTGAGTACCGTGTCTAATGATACCTATTGCTCTTCTGGGAGGGATTAAAGCCCCTTTACCAGTGTTGTTGTTAGGTAAAGTTTCTTTTCTCTCCCCAGAATGTGGGTCAGCTGTCACCCGATGGCCCTTTACCTCAGCTTCCTTTACCACATATTAACACTTCAGCTACAAGAGTTTTCTTTGGCCATGATCGAAGACCATCAGAAGGTTTGTGAAATTTCGAAACGTTTTATTTTTCCATGGCATTTTGAATGTAACTTTTTATAAAGCTTAAATACCCCTTCATTAATGAGTTTGAGAAAGTAAGTGTGCTATCTAATATGCCCATCTATAGCATTCTTGGTGGAATATTCATTGTGAGTGAATGCTGTGAGGGTGTGTTATGTATAAGGAGTCCATCTAAGCCACTTGAAAGTTGGCTGGCTTGGAGTCGGGCTGAATTGGTGTGGTGTTTACCAAGTAATGTGATGGTATATGAAGAATAAAGTAACACTCCTCTTTTGGTACCCAATTGTCTATTTGCTTTTACTGGAGTGGGCTTTAATTATTACATTTGAGACAATGATAACATTGTGGTAGGGGGGATCCATGGAGGCCAACATTCTGCCCCCAGAATGGTAACACCTGTTTACTTGATAACGGCTCCTAAGTAAGACTTCCAGCAAGTCAATATTAGTACATAACGCGTTTCTCGGGTGCAGGTGGCAGTGAGTGGCAGCTGGTGATTTTTATTGGAGAGGCATAAAAATGTTATGAATGTGCACGACCGACTGGTCGTAAGGAGAGAGCCCCAACCAACAAAAGGGTGTTTAGGGTTGCTCTCCCCCATGACAGCCTTTAAATGGGTTAAAATGGTGTGCATTAACCCATGAAAAGATTCAATAGATGCCAGGTGACAAACAGTGCATAGGAGCATTTCCAGGATTGCTTTGCCTTCATCACATTCCAGTATGAACATTATTTTCAAGATTGCTTATCCACACATAACACTCATGTTGGCTTTTCTCATAATGCCAGTAAAAATACTATGTCCATTTTAAGAAAACCTGTCCATACTAGCGGCTGCACCAATGTAGGCCAGTATCCCCACCTAAGAACTCATGTTTTCTCTGCTCATATTGCCAGTGGAGTATTAAGCTTTCAGTTTGGGACCTAGAGATCCAGCTCCCCAGCCCACCCTGGTCAGCAGTTTGCATGCACACCCGTACACCCATACACTACAATATAAATCTGCACTCTTTCTCTCACTCGCCCATATGCCACAACATACACATTGCACTTGTTCTCCATCACATCTTCCCCCATATGCTACAATATGCACACTGCCCAATCATTCTCTCATTCACACGCGTACACTACATGATCTACACGGCAATCTCATAGACGTGTGCACATGTTAACAAGCACACTTACACAGATAGAGCCCTATGTATGCTTGCATACACTTAGTTTTTTTCATTAACTACACACCGCCTCAGCTCCAGCTTGGGACTACTGCCACGGCACACAGTTGTTGGATGTCCTGCTGGCTTCCCCACAACCACAGACCAGAATCGGGAAGAAGGGGGAAGTGTGAAACTCCTCTTACCTCCTGGTTTCTGGCATGTGCAATGCACTGTGAGGCGCCGATGCTCCCCTATACACGTTTTGGGCCTGCATTGTTCCAGCCTGCATGCCCACTGCGCCATGCAAGACTGAGGAAGCAAATTCCCTCTGCCTTGCATGGCCAAATTCAAAACAAAGAGGTGATTGCTGGAAGGTTTAGAATTAATCTTAAACCTCCAGATCATTGTTCTTGGCTTGACAAGCCATTACGGAAAGGGGCAAGACCATAAATCAGGCTTGGTCCCACCCCCAAAGGGGCAGTCCAGCCCCTACTGCAAAGTTAAATCCCTTCTGCAAGAGACCACAAGCATCCCCAGACATTTTTCGGCCTCAATGGGCGTCATCGGTGAGGAGTAGCTTGGGTCTCTAAACCCAGCAGGCATGGGACCCACATTTGGGCATACCCGTCCCACTCGGGCGATGATGCAAAATAAGGAGGTGATGGCTGGAAGGTTTAGAATTAATCTTCAACCTCTGGCAATTGCGCTGAGCAACCCTGCAGACAATCATGCACAGCCTGGGTACTGTAAGCCAAGGGAAACCACATGTCCCTAACAAGTAAAAGCCAGTCAAGGAGCACATCCTCAACTGCTTGCTGCAGCTGCTGAAGTTAGCTTTCAGTGTTTTCACTGGACTGGCTTGGCTCCTCCGTAACTGGTGTTGGTGGATCGGTGCCCCATCTCCCATTCTGGATGAGCTTTGCCAGGGATGAGCTGTCCTTGTCCCTGGCACCAGCATATAGGTAGCTGGTATTGAGTGTGAGGCAAGTAAAGGGACTTTGTTGGTAGCTGCTGGGAGTAGCATTTGCATAGCGCGTAGTGAAGGTCATGGTGTTGTCTGAGCAGCAGTCTATCTGTAAGGGTGAAGTGACCTGCAGACGGTTTAGTGTGTTCTTGGTGAGATAGCAACAAAATAGTAAGGCGCATATCAACCAAGTCTGAGACCTTGGGACCTAAAGAGCATAAATAACATCTCACTTCGAGCAGATTTGGATTTTGTCCTTGTTGCTTACTTTACACCGTGGCATGGACTTTCTCATTGTGGCTTTTCTCCCCGTTATGGTACTTGGTCAACCTATTGTGCATGGTCTGTCTTTCTCTTTCACTGTTTGTCTCTCATTTTCCAGCCTTTCTACCATTTTGATCCCTATGTTTGTTACTGGTGCTATGCAATGTGTCAATAAATAAAAGCTCATTATTCGTACACAATCACGATTTTCCTCAAATTTCCTTTATAAGTTCCATGTGAACCATTTTTCAGAGACCACAAACCAGGGCAGACAGCGCTTTGCATATAGTGGATACTTGAGCAAGTCATGGTTTTCATGGTCGGCACAATTCACAAGATTAACAGGACCTTGAAGGCGAGCGTTCCCAGCCAGCACGATCCTCCCCGCAATGAGAGACAATGACGGACTCTCCCAGGTTGGGAATAAAGCCAAGACAGAGTGCGGGTGAGCTTAAATGGGAGTTTATCAACCAGAATAGGGCATGCAAAGAACTCTGCAAACTCCGAGAGCGCTCTGTCTGACAATCGCAAAGACAGGCGTATATATTTACAAAAAAGTCATAAGAACCTACACACTATAGGGGCCACAAGTTCAATGGGATTGGGTGGCGACAACTATAGGTGCTGCTGCGATGTGGTTGGCCGTGGCTGGAGAACGTCACTGGTCAGCCTCGTGGGTTGGGCTGGGCCTGGCAGGTTGGCAGAGTTCATCCGGGCGGTGTTGTTGTGCCATCGCGGCCAGTGTCAGAGATGAATGTCTTTTCCTGACTTATTTGCCCTAGGCCATGCACACCGCAGTCATTCAGTCATTGCAATATTATCTTCTTTGGTAAATCTTCCAATAGGTTATTCTACAGGTTAATGCAACACAGGAGGAATTCACCTTGTGAGGGGTCTGATGGTCATTCGTCAGGGCAAGGTTACCAGTGTCCTGTTGACCGGGCCATAGGTTGAGGGGCTAAGCTTCAGGGCATGGGACGGACGGTACATGCCTCCCTGTCTTGTTAGATGTGGTTATAAATGTGCCGCTGTGTGTTGCCACAGTGTTGGGTGTCCTGATTGCACAGGGCCATAAGTCTAAGATGATTTGGTGGGTTGTGGGGTTTACGAGGGGGCGCCTTTAGAAGCGTGGGTTCAGGCAGGGGTTTACTGCTGTGCTGTAAATAATGCAGGTGGCGGCCCGTGGCCTTGGGTGCTGCAGAGGGGGCTACACATCTTTGAAGCGGCTCCAGTCTAGTTGGGGGAGGTGGAGCAGCGCGGCGCGGGCCTCTGCTCTCATGTTTGGCAGTCTTTGCAGGGTGGGAGGGGGAATGGCCTTGCACATATTCACAAAGGTATCTCCCTCGTGTGTTGCCGACTTTAGGTAAAAACATCACAAACATTTGAACGCTCTATAATACTTATTCAAATCACTTTAAAACATGCATTTCAACTTTGCTGAATGTGTCTCGATTATATTCAGTCTGGGCACCTTATTCGTACACTATGTTTTAACAACTACAGTATTTAGTTATATGCATATACATTTGCAGTAAGTGAGGTAGTAGCAGGGTTGGTGGAGTACATAGAAAGTAACCCGCCACTGTACGTGACGGTGGTGGTAGATAAGGGGCTTAGACATACACGCGTGACGAGTGCATTCTCGCACACTCTTCACATGTGCCCTCTGTATGGTTACATTCGTTTTCTTGTGTACCCTAGCAGCATTAGTTCAGTTATGGCGCGGGACCGCGGGGTGTACGGCTTTCAATGATACATATAAAGAATAATCCCCCGGAATGCTTTTATCATTTGCACACCCCTGCAGGGGTGTGGGTCCTTCACGGCTGGTATCATGTACGATAATTACACAATTTTGCAGGTTTCTTTAGTAAAAGTGGTTGTATGGAAAGGAAAAAGTGGTTTTTGACATTCATATTTGGGTACCTTTCTGCTTTCATCAGATGACCATTCTACAGATCTTCCCATCGCCCAGGCCTTGCTGACCGGGTCATTCTGGGAGCAGTGATACACTGCGGAAGGTGAACTGTTACAATGTTAGTGTATTACGCTAGATCATGTCCGTCTTGTTCGTGGGAACGGGCTCGCAGCGGATCTGCCATGGTGCTGCGGAGACAGGGAGAACTGAAACTTTCCGAAGGTGGGGGCCGCGCTACAGTGCGCTGAGCTCACACCATCTTTAGTAGACAAAATGGTTTCTGAGGCCTATCTAAATTCAATACGTGCGGGCAATGTCTTCAGCAGGTGAGCCATCCACCACCTGGGCCCTGGTGGTAAGGAGGGGACGCCCGCTGAGCCATGGCCCTCACCTGGGGTGGAGGTGTAGGCAAGGGGGTCTTTTGGACCATTCCTCCCCTACAACCTGAACATGCTTGCTTAGCTAATGTTCCCCTAGACACAATATGCAAGGTAGCAACCTGGAGTTCAGTACTTTGGCGAGTTGAACGAACTCCCCATCTTGGTATGTGAGGAGTGAGCTGCTAGGGACTGGGCTGGTCTGGCAGCTACCTGATGTGCCCCCCAGGCTTAGGAAGGAGTGGGATGCCACAGGCTTGCCACCTTCACCAATTGCATCCACAGGTGTGCTGAAGATACCTTCCTCAAACCCATTCAGATACCATCAGAGTTCTCAGAAAAACTCCAGTTCTAAAACTCCCTTTAAAGTCTTATTTGAGGACGCTGACTTCCTAGTTCAGTGAGTGCTCGGGCAGGCATTCTTGCAAGTTCCGTAGAGAAAAAATTATTTCTGGACAAAGTGTTAAAGACCCACCTGAAAGACAAGGCATTTACAAGACAAAGTGTGCAGCGGAACACCAAGGGTCCTATTCTAGCAACCGTGCATAACCAAGCTCTCACCAGAAGGTTCCCGTAGTGGAGGTGTTAAAACCAACGGAATTTTATATTTTCCCATTGACCCTGCATGTATCCTAGGCGGAGCAGCACCGCTTCCATAATTGGGCAAAATGTGCGGCAAGAGCTGTGCACAAACATGATTGGCTGAGAGGGATCAGCAAGCCCATAAGGCTTTATGAACGTGATGTTGGTCTCTGCCTGGGAACTAGGCATGCCCAGTGATGAGTGACTTGCCACACATGAGGGTGAGGTATTCTTGCCCGAGAACCAGGATAGGGGTGATGCGGGAACTAGTCATCAGAATGGGGCCTGTTTCTTATGAGGGTGAGATCCGCTGCAGGTGGCGATTGTCACTTGGGTAGGCTGAGTGAAATTGTACGGAGCTTGCTATGCCTCTCAAGGTCAAAGGATGTTCTGTTAGGAGTTCCTTTGTTATTGTAGCAGGTTACATGTATCGTGCTGACTTTATGTATGAACATCATTGTGCAAAACCCTATAAAATAATTCCAGGGAAGTTTGTGCTTTGGGGCTTCTTTTCTGGGATGGTAATACTCTGCCAGTTTCTTTGTCCATTTTTGCACAGCTTTATAGAAATGAACCTGACTGCTGCTGCTGCCTGGTTTCCCTTTTTGCTTTATTGATGAATTTCTATAGTGAAACATCTAAATGAGCGGAATAACCACAACACATACCAAGAGGCTCAATTTGACGTATTTGAAAATCAGTTGAGGGGAAAGTACAAAGTAGTGATAGGTCAAAAGCCATAAAACAGCAGCCAGGGGGACCAGCCAATCCTGAGGGTTGACGCAAACAGGGATACAGTTGCAAGAGGTACTAGAGGGACTTTAAAAGGGACAAAATGAAACCGGAGAAGGGCGAAGTCAGAGGATTGGAGGGAAGCCATTGCGCTTCTCACTTGTCCCTGAACAGCCAGGGAAACCACTACCTTGGAAGATATACAACAGGTTTTGGCGTGCCTGCGCCTTTTTCTCTGGAGAAAAGTACACCAGAGAACCAATGGGCAAGATGGAGGGTGTGGCAGAATGAAAGGGACATACAGGAGGGTCCTTGAGCCAAGCGGCAGAACACCAATGGTGAAGATTTTCTTAGAGGCTTAAAAAAAAAACACTCTTGAGGGGAGGGTAACACAGCTTACAACATCTTTGCAGTGTTTATTACTTTACAGCATCAGAGTTTAAGCAGTTCAGGGAAGACACGATTCACATTAATTTTCTTTAGTACTGTTTTGCACTTTCCAAAACCTCTGCAAGTTATGCTCCTCTCCTCCTGAACAACCTTTTCCAGAAGGGCAGCCTTCTTGCCACTCTTTTTCCCCCACTGTTGTCAACCAAACACTGACAAGGATGTTTTTATTCTGCTTCTTCCTCCGCTTTAGCAGTGTGGGTTTATACTAGCTTTGTTTATATATTTCTCCAAATATGGGCAATAAGCTTTACAACCTTTGGAACTTTCATTAGTCCCCTCCTGCCTTGGCAATATCTGTTGGTTTTAAATTGCCTTGCTTTTTCTTTCTTTTGGCTTGGGCAATAGTTGTCTGCATTTGGTTCTAATAGTATTGCCCCTTATTGCTGGGTTCTCAGTAAACTTGCATGCTTAACAACAGTCATTTGGTTTTGAAAAATGTTTACTCTGGTTTCTGATAGCTTGGTATTCAAAATTGCCTTCGGTATTACTTTCACTCACACGCAAGTGTTTTTTACTCTGAAAACACCTGTATGAAGCACACAAGCGGCCTCGGAACACTCCAGGGTCACTACAAGCTTGTGAACTCACCGGGTAAATCGTGAACGTCGGATTCCCTCGCTGACCACAGGTACTCTGCTTCACTGGCTCCTTGCGACCCAGCAATCTGTTGCTTTTGGTTCGTCGCCGCCTGTGCCACTTGTATATGGAGCGTCCTTTGCTCTGGAGGCTCTGTGATGCTTGCCGGCCACTAGAGACAGCCTTGTGAGGAAGAAAGCTTTCCATGCTTTCACTTCCCGCTGCACAGTCTCTGCAAGACAGGTCTTCACAGGGCAAGCTTCCCTCACTCACGCTTCGCAACCTCTGCAATTAAGTCTTCTGGAGGCAAAGACTCTCAGGACCGGCTACTGTTCTCTGCTCGACAGTGGTCCCGGCATCTTCTCGCTGCTCCAGTTTCTGCCTCTGCTGCTTACACTGCTCGCACTGCTCTCCATGCACACTCTGCTCACTAATGGGCGCCACCTCAGGCCTTTTAAGCCTCCCAGTCTCCCTCTGGTATAAGTAATTGCCTCTAACAAGCTGACCACTTCTACAGTTTTGTTCCTCTTTAGCCCTCTTCCTGATCCCAGTACTTCAGGAATGATGGTACTTGACTTCCCTATTGACAAAACAAGTTGTTCTCACTTCTTCTGTTTTGCAATAAGCCATTAGAAGGTTGGGGTCTCTGGGGAAATTGAATAAGGGGTTTTCCCATTCCCCCTGACCTGCCCTCTCGCAATGTGATCCTCACACAGAATACCACCCATAGGGCCTGGATCAGAAAGCCTCTGCCCTTCCCTGGCCACATGAGAAGGGTCCTGCCAGGTTTTCGGGGGGAATCATTACTGATTCATCACAAGCCCCTCAAGCTGTTAAGTTGAATATGACGCTTCACTCACCTGGTGACTCAGTCCATCTGCTTGCCGTCTGGGGCTGCAGTGAGAGAGGTGGCAGTGCGAAATCACAGCGAGGGAACACTGGTGTTGAGCAGCATCCAGTACTTTATGTCCAGCACTCCGGTGTGGGCACCCCACAGTATCTTAGGGGGGATTCAGAGTGGTGACTTGACGTGTTTTGAGCAGGAAACGTGACCAGTGATGACCGTATTCGTGCCCGCTCCATAGATCCAAGTGGGTAAGGCACTGCAAGCGCAAGAGACTCAGGCTGCACCTTTGCCGGCTCTGAGGCACCCCCTGATTGCCACAAGTGCCTCCCTGGAGGAGTTTCGAGTGGCGTGAGCACAGCAGACGGTGCAGGAGCAGGGCCTGTGATTGTTTTCAGGTGTAGAGCATGAGCGAGGAAGTGCACAGTATTAAAGGACGCTGGGTAATCCACAGATGTGGAGCCATTTTGGATGCCGGTTGGTATCCATGGATACAACTGACCACTGAACTGTTTATCAGAGTGACACGGCTGTGATCTTCATTGCTCTGTTCGTCCCCTACTCGTCCCAGTGGAATTAAAAAACATTCCAGGGCCTGCACAGTTTCTTCCCCACGGTGGTGGGGATCCTGTTATTCATTGGAAAGACAGGAAGGAGGATTTTCTAAAATGTGTCCTTGCAGTGTATGGCCCAATCTACTCCATGGAGCATAAGGATGTACTTGTTATATCACTGTTTAGGGCATGGTGGACAAGACACCTTGAAAAGGCTCCTAGGCCCCATAGTGGAAGATGGCACAGTGTTAAGTTAATTTGAGTCGAGTCTATTGAAACTTGACGGACATTCTGACCTTAAGGAGAACAAGATTATTGTGAGGTAACGTTTTGCCACTGGAGAGCAAAAGAAAGGAGAGAGTATAGAAGAGATCCTCGCGGCTTTGAGAGGCCTGGCCATTAAGTGCCAGTTTAAGCTGTGTTGTCAAGAAGAACATTTGCAGGACCAGTTTATGATATTGTGCAGAGGATAAGGTGCGTGAGGAACTATAGAGACAGGGAGAGGGGGTGAGGAGGGAAAGGGGGGGGGGGGGGAGTGGGGAGGGGGGGAAGAGGGGGGACCCTGATCTTGGCAGACCCTGATCTTGGCAGACCCTGATCTTGGCAGACCCTGATCTTGGCAGACCCTGATCTTGGCAGACCGGTGGAGATAGCCAAGCAGGCGGAACATACCTCGTCCTGCATCAAGGAGTTGGCCAAGGAGAATAAGGAATACATGGATAATTTGAGGTGAAATGAAGAGCTGACGGAAACCAGTCTTGTGCGCAAGGACACGCCTACTAATAAGACCTTGTTTAAGGGAGATGGTGCCAGTGCCAGAGATAAGGCTGTTGGCTTGAGGAACAGAGGAAGGGAAAGACCAAGTTCAAGCAATCAAAAAGAAAAGTGACTGCCTTTCATGGTGGCACTCGCACAACCAAGTGTTGTTACCGATGTGGGAGCACTGAACATTTTACAAGAGACAGAGTGTGCACATTTGTGTTTGCGGAATGCAGACAGTGTGGTAGAAAGGGACATTTGGCTAAGTGCTGTCACTTTTGGGGTGGCAGTGTAGGAGCTGTAGAGGAGGATCTGTATGATTCAGAGGAGATATATGAAGGGCTAGATGTGGTGCAACTAGTTGATGCGATATGCGATGAAGGGACAGCTCACCACAAATAACCACACTGACTCTTTGGAAAAGTCCAAGGGTGTTTATAGAATTGAATGGTCTGGTTTTCTCTTCTGGGTCTTCATGGCCTAATGGGATGGTTATATTGGCGCTAGGATCTGCCTTACCTCTCTCCACTTTCCCAGGGCCTGGGACCCACCTCCCAACCCCATACGTCCCTACCGGGTTGTTAACTACCGATTGGTAACACTGATCTGTCTTTCTTTTTCTCTACACTTTAGGTGTTTGCCCTGAGACTATGGCTACCTGACTCCCCAGGGAACTTCTAACTTTCCCTCTCCTGTCTGTGGTTAGAACTTATGGAATATGTAATGTTGCCTTGTTTCACCCAGTGTCCCGCTCACACCTATTACACCCTCTCATACCTGACTCTTCTCTATATTTCTCTCTTGCGCTGTTCTCCTTCCACCATGTCACTGTCCCTCCAATCTCTCACTCCGCCTTTCCAACTCCACCCTTCGGTCTTCATTGCTTTTCCACTCCTAGTCTTACTCCCACTTATACCTCCAATCTTCCTCTACCTCGGTTTCCTTTTCCTCTGACTCTTCTTCCCCACTTCTTGCTATTCCTCTCGTTATAATTTCTATCTCATTTAATGACAATAGCCACTCCTACTCTCCCACTCACGGTCACTCCTCACGCATTACTACTGTTCCTGTTATGCTACTACCTCTCTGTCTTCCTCTCACTAGACCTCCAGGGATATCGTGCTCTGCTCACCTCTCTTGATACCCCCTGGTCAGACCCCAGGGATACCCAGGGATATGGTGCCCTGCACATCCCACTACCACCTATCTCCTTCACTCGCTTCTCCCACCACCTTCTTGACTGACTTCCACTTACTACCACTACTACTTCAGTCTGCCACTACTTCTATTCTACCTCTGATAATCACACTCTCACACAAACACTCCACAGACCACTCCTTAAAAATAGCCTCCTTACCCAATCATTCTCGCCTGCACTCATCTCTTGGACTTCCCCCAATGCCTCCTGTCCTCACCCACACCTAAACACTCACACCTCCTTAAATACCCCACCCAATATTGTCCAGTCACTTATCTGCTGCCATGGGAGGGCTTACAAGGGACCAAGCCCCGCTCCTTTTCCAACATGGACCCTTCTGGGGTCCCGGGGTGCTGGACTATTCAAGGCCTGCAGGGCCTCGAATAGAAATAATTATGAATTATATCCCTGTTGGGTTAGGGGGTGAAGACCTCTGTGGGGCCTTTATTTATTCATTATAAATCTTTGGGGGAGTTAGTGGTTTTTCTCTTGGAAGGGCTCCAGCTGGGATCTGTCAGCTGAAGCTGCGCTACTTTGCTGGCAGGTATTGGGGATTAGCACAGCTCCCGTTTGGTGCCGCGTCTCCTTCAAATGTCCTTTGCCAGTGTTGTGCTGCTTGGTGGCATTCCTCAACAGGGATGCCTCCAGCGTTGTCTGTTCTCTGGCGTCTCTGCAGGAGCTGCCGCTGCGTCTCCTCTGCTGCTGCCGAGGCTGCCATCTCTTCTGCCGGTGAGAAGGGTTTGATCGCTCTTCCCCCCCCCTCTCCCTGTGGACAGGGTCACAAAGCTGTGGTCATGAGCAGACGCAAACCCAACACGTTGTTGGCTCCGGGTTGGATGGGGCACTCCAAGATGGTGGATCCTGATGTAAAATTGGTGCGTGACAGGATGAGGGTGAGTGGAGTTTTGTCCAAGCAGTGGTATGATGTGAAGCATGGTTCCAAGCTTCAAGGTTTTGAGCAGAGGTGATGGTGTTAAGATAAAGATTTCTAGATGGTGCAGGAAGGTTGATTCCACATTTTCTGGAACAAAGACGGCGTGGAAGGATTATGGGAATGCTGTGTGCTTAGAGGGAAGTGAGGAGTGGATCAAAGAGCGAGTTGCCAAAGTTAGGTGAGTGCTCACCTCATTATTTCTTCCTATCGTTGTATCTTTTTTCCCCGTTTCCACCAATCTTACCTCCCCCATCATGTTGTGGTGTTTTTAAGGGAATGAGGTGTTATATAATGTAACACAGAATCTTAACAGTACTAGCTAGGACATCAGACAACCTGATGATGCTTGAGCATCGAATGTTATGTTATGAATGTTATGTTCTTAAGTGGAAGGTCAGTTGGTTCCTGTCAAGTTAAGGGGAAGACTGCAGTCCCTAAAGCTATTAAGTTAATAAAGACTGTTCACTCACCTCGTGACTCATTCCATCTTTACTATACTCTCCAACGGCCCTCCACTCCTGCAGCAATAGGCTGGGGTTTCTCACCCTTCACCTCATATGCTGACCATGGTAGGGGACAGGCACGCAGGAGCTGTCGGTGTTAGGCAGAAACCTGTGCAGTTCCCTCTAGGACCACTGCAAAAGATTTAAGACTACAGGTGTTTGGCAGTAAACCCACTTGGTAGCAGTCTGTACCACCCAGATTTACCTGGTAGCTGTGGCTGAGCAGTCAGACTACCCTCAAGAAGAGTTAGGCAGTATATAGAGCATACATAATAGGTACAGAGGCACAGTAGTACAAGCAAACACTGACTAGGTGTAAAAGTATATAATTATTTATTTAAAAGACACACTCATAAATTACACTAGCACAGAAAAGGTAAGTAAGTCAAAACACAGTCACTATTACTTATATGTACATCCCTAGTTATTTGTTGGACAAGTCTAAGTTAACACCACTTATTTCCAAACAGAGGTGAGCGCTTAACGTTAGATGGCACTCCAACAAGTTAGTTAAAAAGGGAGGGAAAAGGCAGAAGTAATGAAAACAGCAAGGTAAAACACTTTTCAGAGATTCACAGTAAGTTTAGAAAGGCAGACTATTGCGGAGCAAGGAAGTTCGGTTGCCAGGCCCACTCTAGGGAAAGCCCGGCGAAAAGATGTCCAAGATCACACAATGTCACAAGTCTTTACAGGTGAGTAGGAAAGGTTTTACTAAGTTTAGAAAAGTTTAGTTAGGGTGTCCCAGGCTTACCCAGGTTCGAGAGCCGAGGGCTAAATCTACCCCGTACAATCGGTGGCAAGGGAAGCCGGGCGGAACACGGTACCTTTAAAATGGAAACAATCCTCCAGCGGTGGCAGTTGTTCCTGGTAGTGGGTGCAAGTCGCGGCGTCGTCCAGAGGAAGAGAAGATCTCGACGTGGAGGAAAGCTGAAGGTCGTTGCTCTACCAGGGAAGAAACCAGCCATGGAGTTTTCCGGTTAAAAGGATGTTACCCCTCTTTCGCGGTTGAGGTAAAAAGTGGTATCCCGGTTGCCGGGGTGCTTGGCACAGGCAAGGCGGCCACAAGATGCTTCAGGGAGGCGAAAAGAAGGCAGAAACTGGTTGTCCCCACCAGTCAAGGGAAGAAGACTCTCCCGGCTGGAGATCTCCTCTGTCGTTGGGAAAAGTGGTGAGACGGTTCCGCAGGGCTCCACCGGTGGTGTCGTCTTGGCATGTCGGCTCGGCTTCTCCCTCTTAGGCTTCTTAGGTCCTGTGGCGACTTCTGAAGAACCAGTCCCAAAAACCCTGCTTTTATGCAGCAAACCCCCATTCATACAGCCTAGCTGTCACTCAAACATGCTAAGTGGTGAGCGGGGCGGCTCACCACTTGGGCCAATCACACCAGAGTGCGACATGAGTTGGCAAGGCAACTCAGTCCAGGGTGCCTAAACCCCCTCCCACACCCCCTGTGGTACCCAGACAGAATGGCACCACTTTGGAGGGCTTCTGTGCAGAAGCCCGCCAAAAGTGGAACAAAGGCTCGACTCGGGTTCAGGGTTACTGAAGTGAACCTAGACGCCATTTTGGCGGCAGGTTCTGGCAAAAAATCCCAACCGGTGAATTTATATTAAATAAATAAACCGGCGGTATCTTTAACATTGCACCAAAAAGTGGTGCATTAAAATCAATGGGAAATCCCATTGGGAAATATTCCGGTGGAATATTTCCGTGGTATCCACTGCCACCAGCCAGAAACTCGGCGAGGGGGGACGGGACAGTACCCCCTCGACAACAGACCCAGGGGCAATCTAATTGCCCCTACCAGTACTTCCACAGTATGATGGTTTGTACTGGTTAAGTTCCTAAGTTAAGACTAGTAAAGTCAATGGTGACTTTACAGACCCAGGGAGACAGTAGTCAGTCCCAGGGTGTGGAGTCTATGTTTGGGGGTCTCTATGACACCCCTGTGTTACTGCACTGAGGGTGCTGTGTAACACACATTCAAAAACCAATGATAGCCTATGGGGAAAAAATACCCCATAGCCCATAAGCACATAGCAAGTCACAGAAACACTCAAGTCATGTCCAAGAGTGAGGGTAAAAGAGTCTCACTCTTGGCAGGAGAAAAAAATAAACCCCAAAAATCCAGCAAAGCTGCGGGGGACTCACTAGGTTAGGAAATTCAGCCTAAACAGAGAATTCTCCCTAACACTCGGCCAGCTGTCAGTGCTGAGGTCACAGCACACAAAGAAGTGGTATTGGCCACCTCAACATTCCCCCAAATTGGCACCAGATGCAAAACCTCTGTTAAAAGGACTTCGGATTTTCCACACAGGTGGGAGGGAGAATTACCCTGTTTAGTGAGGAAGTGGCATCATATCACTTCTGATGCTTGGGCCTTGCAGTTCTTAACACATGGTTAGTTTCTCCCTTTTGCTCGGCGCCCTCCACACCATCATCTCACCAATCCTCCTTTGCCTCAAGCCCTGCTAGTCATGGACTTGTATTCCTGTTATTTTCTGGTTTCATAAAAGGACTGGAGCCTGCGTACCATCCTGGATCTGAGTCTTCAGGACCTGTACGTGCGCATGGACAAGTTGAAGTTAGTCAGCCTGGTCCCGTTTCTCCAGGCCTTTGAGCTACAAGACTAAAGCCCCTGGGTCTTTGCAATGCCTGCTTCCATGTTCCAATCCATTCCAGTCCATTGCAAGCACAAGAAGGTTTGTACCTGTGCTTTGTAGTTTGGTCTATTCACTACCAATTTAGGGTTCTACCGTTCAAGCTTTCTGCATCACCAAGAGTCTTTGCCAAACTGCTGGCAGTGGTTGTGTCTCACCTCAGGGGGAAAAGCATACACGTTTTTCACTACTTGGATGACTGGCTTGTCTGTGCTCACCATCCAGATCAGGCGTTGCTGCATCTGCCCCGCACGTGCATCCTGTTAATTTGGGTTTCTCCGTGAACTTCAAGTAGTCCCATTTTTCACAATCCCAGTTCCTTCGATCCATCTGTGTGGTCCTGCACCTTTGCCGGTGCAGGTCCTTCCTTCTCAAGGATTGAGTGGTGAACCCCTTCCAGATGGTTCTTTCTGCCTCTGGAGCTTGGTCCAACCTCCGCCTTCCTCCACTTACTGGGTCATATGGCCTCTTGCGTTCTGTTGGTGCCAGAGGCCCAGTTACATACAAAATCTCTACCATGGCTACTTTGACGTCTTTGGCCCCTGTTCCAGAGCAACATGTCAGACCTTTTGCAGGTCTCGGACAATGTGTCTCTAGATCTTGTATTGTGGTCCCTCCAAGACAACATGCTGAAGGGGACAAAGCTTCGGCCACCGTAGCCTCAACATACAGTGGTCATGGACGCATCCTTGTTGGACCTTGCACTGAGTAGAATCTGGTTTCCAACAGAAGCCTGGGAAAACATCAGTTTGCTGGAACTGCGGGGGCGATCAGGCTGGCTCTCGTTGCTTGACTTCCCTTGTGAGAGACAGAATTGTACGGGTCTTGACAAACAATGCAGTAGACATGCATTACCACAAGGCTCATGTGTCTCGCCCACTTTGTATAATATCTTTACAAAGCCTATATTTGATAAACTGGACCATCTGGGTGTTGCCTACACCAATTACGCAGATGACACCCAGATACTCCTACCCCTATTGGGTACCTATGACTCAGACGTAGCCAGGATTAATGAAATCTATACCATCATTCAGGCATGGATGGCCCTCCACGGCCTCTGCCTGAATGATAAGACAGAGATTCTTCTGGTTGGTTCGCATGCTAGCCTTCAGAAACTCAGCCCTAACTTTGCTAGTATTTGTATAGACAGGAACAACATACCCATTGCCAAAGATGTAAAAACTCTGTTTTTACTTTGACGCAAACTCTAAATTTACTAAACACGTAAATATGACTGCCTCAGCTACTGCCTACACAGGTAAGCTGATCAGGGCGTGCAGACTTCTATTCTCACCCAACAGCTGTCTCATACTAGCCAGAGCACTTATACAATCCAAACTGGACGACTGCAATGGTCTTTACCTAGGTGCCAACAAGTCCATTTTGAACAAATTGCAGATTCTGCAAAATAATTCTCTTAGAGCAGCCCTAAACATACCTAGAAGAGAGCACACTTCAGCAACCAGAAATCTCTGCAAATGGCTCTCCATTTAAGATGAAATCAATTTGAAAACTCTCTGCCTCACACACAAATCATTGAACCACAGAGCCCCACCATATCTGACTGACAAATTCACTTTGAGATCCTCCACACGTACCACAAGATCATCGAACACTTCCTGCCTCTTGGTACCCAGATACAACCTCAAAAGAGCTGGCGGCTCCAGCTTCCCTGTCCCAGATTCCCAACTATGGAACACACTCCCTCAGGACATAACTATCCAAGTATTTGAAAAATTCAGAAGATGTGCCTATCACCTGGCTACTCAATAAGAACTAACCTTATTGCCACACTAGCCTTTGCACCTAGCCTGCCCGTACTTGTCCTCACTTGTGTATGTACGACTTTACTCTACCTACTTAGGCTTGTTCCTAGTCACAGTTTGAATCTAATGCCTTTGTATATCATGGACTATGTACTAACCTGTATGATCTACATTAAGTGACCTTTGTAATCCTAATGACTGTAACATGTATTAGGCGACTTATGTACCTATCTAAAGACTTGTAACCAATTTCTTATCTACTAGCGCCCAGATACCTACAGGTCAGGTGCCCTTTACAAATAAAATAAACAAACTGGATGATCTTGGGTCATTACCACTATGCTGAGAAACAATGAGACTGTGGTTCTGTCCTCTAGAGAATACTAACTCTAACTGGGGCCTATCTAGCTGGGGTGGAGAACGTCAGGCAGACTTTAGTGGGAGCTCTGCCAGGAAATTCAGGAGGAGATCATCTCTTCTTCGAGGGGCTCCTCAAGTGCCCCTCTTCACTTAATGTGAACAGAAAGTATGGGTTGTTCTTCTCTAGAGTTTCTGCTCAAGGGAGTTCCAGGGAACACATTGGCAGTTCAGTGGAATTTCCTATGTGTGTTCCTGTCGATTTCTGTCATTTCGCTAGTTCTCAGGAGCATGTGACTGTAAGAGTCCTTGTTGAATTTGATCACTCCAGACTCCTATGCAGGACATGGTACTTTGAGCTTCTGAAAATGTCCATTTATTCTCCCTGGCACGTCCTGGTGAAAGTGGTCAGCCATCCAAGCCTGAGTCTGAAACTTCATCCTTATTTGCTGAGATATGAGGAACGGGATTTGTCTGACCACATGCTGGATGTACTCTTTTCAGCTCAGAGGCTAGCCACCAAATCCATTTATAACTGCAGGTAGCATAAATTCTCTGCTTCGTGTCAGGAGAGGAGTCTGGACTCTTTCCTATGCCCCATTTCCTGTGCTCTTGACTTTCTGCTTTCTTTGGCCCGCACAGGCCTGCAGATTGTCACTGTGATGGGGTACCTAGCCACGATCTCAGTATTTTAAAAAAATCCCTGAGCAAGTCTCTTTCTTCACAATTCTGACTGTTGTACAGTATTTGTGGGATGTGTCCAACCAGTTTCCTCCATTCAATTTGCTCTGTCTGCATGATAATTGATTTAGTGTTGGCTTTCCTCATACGAACTCTGTTTGAGCCCCTGCATTTTTGGCCATTAAGGTTGCTCACCCGTAAGTGGATTTTTATGGCACATTCACTTCACATCCGTGCGAAGGCAGAGTGAGCTACAGGTGTTATCTGTTATACCTTCGATCTTGGTGTTTTCAAGGAAAAGGTGACAGAGAGACCGTCCTTCCTAAGGTTGGTTCGGATTTTCCTTTCTTAGAAGATACATCTTCATGTGTTTTTCCTTTGCCTTACATCCGCTGAAACACATGCAAGCCCTCAGTTACTGTGACTATTGGACTAAGGGAAACCGGGGGGGGGTAGGGGGTAAATGACAAGCTTTTTGTGGTTAATGCTCCAGTTCATTCTTAATCTTCAGCCAATAATCATCTCTTTCTCTTTGTGTATGAATTTCCTATAGCTCTCCAACTCCACCTCCGCAATGAAATGAGTCACTTTGGCTATATCCGTTGCCTCATCCTGCTGTAACACAAACTGGTTTTCAGCTGGGTGATTAACTGTACATTGCGATTTCAGGGTTCGATGTTGCTGGGAACTGTTTAGCTCCTGTGTCTACCCTTGGAGAACCTGGTTAGCTTGAAACCAGCAGTTACCTGGAGGTACATTTGGCTCCCCAGGCCAACCGGTGCCTTACAAACATCCAAATGAGTGTTTTTAAAATGTCAATAAAAGAATTTTGACAGTTGAAATATAATGGATCAAACATAATTGGCAAAACGTTCAATTGTGCATCTCATGTTGAAGTTAGATTTGTAGTGCATTGTGTACTTGCTCCTAGTGCCCCAGTGGTAGCTCCTGCCCATTGGGTGATGTCTGACACTCAGGAGCTCGTTTTAGCTCCTACCCTCGGATCTTAATTTTGAACCCTGCTAATTTCTGACATTTCAGTGACACGGCGGCTGATGGTGGTGTAAGACAGTGGTAACGTTTTTAGCTTTTTGCCGACACTGCCAATACCCATTCACCTGCACTTTACCATGGCTGCTGGAAGAACAATTTTCTCAGCATTTGGAAAATTCTTTTTTTGATGTTTGCCAAGGAAGTAGGCAGCATCATGCGATGCTTTGAATGCGCTATCAGGAGTAGACGCAGCAATTTCTTTGATAGTACTTTAACAGACATCAATTAACCAAAATGTCAGCGGTAGCAGACGTGACATCACACTCCTGATGATGTTGGGGGATTTAACTTCATATGACCTCTGACTCTCATTTGTCAAAATTAAGGTTACGTGCCCTTTGACCACGAAGATAGCAAAGGATGAGACACAAGGTTCAAAAACATCAGGAAGTGTAAGATTGATAAAATAACACAATGTCAAAGCTGACTAAAGCCTGTACTAGGTACCCACTGTATATTATCTTTGGTGGTGTCATGGTATGTCAGAACAGCCTAATATGGCCAGTTGCTGCCAGATATAAACTTGCATCTCAGCTGTATTGTTCATAACATATGTACAAGAAAGCCTTGCAAGCCCAGTTGTTGCCATCAAATGCCAATGATTACCTCATGTATCCTGGTACTTCCATCTTTGATCAGTTATAGCAAGTAATACCAGGTATAGTCATCATATGAAAGTTAGTCTCACAGGTGCTGCCATCATATGCCAGGTACAGACTTGCAAGCCTCACAGGTCCAGATTGTAGCTGCCATCATATGCCAAGCAGAGCCACATATGACAATAAGTGACCATATACATAGAAGGGATAATTTAAATATCGGAACTTAGTTACAGAAGCCAGGCAATGCATTCACAGGACAATGACATTTTTTGTCCGTATTGGAATACTTTGCTCCATGCACCTGCAAAGTGTTTCCAAATGGCAGCGCTGCACCAGAGCACATTGCACATAGTTCTAATGGATTCCTTACTCCCTTGGATCCCTCATCTGTGATAATTCTATCATTTGAAAAGCTGCTCTTCAAAACCTTTTCCACCAATAAGGGGTGCAGCCCTGTTAAACTACTATAAGTGCCCCACGCTGGACATGATGCTGGGGCCCCACGCCACCTGACCTCAGTTAATTGTTTCTGTGCACTCTGTTTACTTCAGGAACATGCTCTGCGCATCAGATCCTCCCTGGATTTGCCTTTACTGCTTGGGCGAAGAGCACGACTCCCAGGATGGCGGGTCATGTCAATCCATGCATCCAAAGGCCCTCTGGGAGCAGACAGCAAATATCTTTACCTACGTCCATGAGACGAAGGGTAAAGTCACACGGTCTTGCTCGAGTTCACACAGTGCACAAAACGAATGCAAGCAGGGGTCACCTGCGCAAGGAAAAAGGATAAGACAAAGCATCGCAAGAGATAACGCTCCCAGAGCGGATACTCACACCAGAATTCTTCCTCCTTTTCAGAGAGACTCTCAAGAGTAGGCAGGTCAGGTATATTTTCCGACCCAATCCTCCACCCCAAAGGAATGGGAAAAGTTTTGCCTTTAGATCCTCAACATCTTCGCCAAGGTGACGACCCCGTTGGCCTTGGGCCAATGGGACCACTATGGCCTAAGGAAACGGCAGGGTGTCCGCTGGGAGCACTTGTGCATACCTGTGTTGAGCCTGGACCCAAAAAGGGATGAAGTTCCCCGCCACCGCCAGACTGTGCCTTCGGGTGTCGAGATCTCTGCACCGGTTCTGACTTTGTTGTCGGTGCTGATCGGCGCCAGGGCCCCTCTGGAATATGTTCCTCTTCCTTTGAAACCCTTCATGTCCAAGATGTTTGACATCTACAATGAAGAGGGAGACCAGGTGCCCTTTGGGTTGGAACCTTTGGTCTCTTGAGATGAGGGCGACTTCCCAGAGGAATTCTGTGAAGAAGGTGATGATGTCCAGTGATACCTCCACTGGGATGGAATTTGTTCAAGCCCCCACCACTGGTAGGCCTCAGGCCTCTTTTCAGAGACTGATGGCTTAGGTGGCTTTTGTCTTCATTCAAGCCCAAGATTCAATTTGAATTGATGGACATCCCGATGAATGCCGCAAGAGGAAAACACTGCTACACTTCAAGGTGGAAGTGGAGGCCCTGTACTAGAGGTGTCGGAGAGGCCTATCTCTGCACCTGGTGTTGACAGGGAGCTGGCTAAAAGCATCATACTGTTTGCTCTTATACAGCCTTCTTGTCCACTCATGCCTCTCCTGAGAGCTTCATGGTACAGGCCGCGACTCCAAACCTGAAGTCGTCCACCTTTCCTTTTCTTCCACCTGGCAGGGAGAGTAAGAGGCTGGGGGTAGAGTGTTTTTACATCGGGTAGTCTCGCCTTTTGTGCAGTTAACGCCTCTTGTACCTTGGCGAAGTTCTCTTTCAGTCTGATTTGGGCAGTGGCCAATGTGGCTCAACACATCACTGAGAGGACGGAAGACCATTGAGAGCTTTGTAGTTTACGCAAAGGAACTTTAAATGGGAGTGGTCGGACATGGAGAGCCAACCACACTGTGTTGGTTAGCAAAAGTGGGGCAGGATCTAGGTAGGTTGTACAGAGCGCAGGTAGTGAAGTTGAGGACTTTGCTTAGGTGGAGGGGAATTGCAGGGTAGGCCACGGGGTAGGCAAAAGCAGTAATCCAGTTTTCTGAGAACAATCTTTAAGATATCCTGACTATTTCGTTCTACAAATGCTTGTATATATCTTGTATATCCTGTTCTACAATAACAATGTAAATGTCATACAATGTCTATAATAACCTTGTTGATGTTCATATATTGCCTGCAACCTTGTAACCACGCTAAGCGCCCAGATGCCCAAGGGCCAGGCCGTGCTATACAAATAAACAAACTAAAAGGGTAGAGATTAGAGTTTCGTAGCTTGGTGTGCAAGGAATGGATGAATTTTCTGAATGTCAAGAAGGTTAATACACACTGGAGAGGTGGTTGTAGTTATGATTTATTGCAGTGTAAGATCGCTATCAAAGAGGACCCCAAGGTTGCATGCTGTTGGCAAGGGTACTAGGTCAGGTGGGAAGGTGATATTAAATGCTTCTCTGTTTCCTTGCATACCATATACTGAATGATGTGCAGCAGGTTTTGTACCCAATCATTGCCAAATAAATATGCACAAAAATAAACCTTACAAAAGACTTTGCCTGCCACAAGCACACACATACCAATGGCTGTTAAGCAACATTGTGGACAGGAAAAGAAACATGTCCTGAAATAGGGCCCTACAAGTATGGCACCTGTCCTGTGTGTCCTCATTTGCCGATCTGGGTTGTTTCCAATATCCAAACCCAGTTGTGGGACATCACTGATTGCTCAAATTGGCCACAGCCCATTTACTCTTTCACTGGGGCCCCTGAAAGAGTGAAGTTTCAGATTTGACTCCAGTGAGCATTCAGCAATACCCTAGAGCCGCTTTGCCTATCACCTTACCAAACAAATCTCTTTACAATCAAACAGTTTTAAAATCTTTAAGCCTTCATCAGCACCACGCCTTCCTTCTAAACCCATCCAAAATAATATTACACCCAATATAATTCCACAGGGGTTACCCAGATGTTGCTTCCCGTAACTATGCTTGCTTGTTGGCCACTGAAAATCTCCATACAACACACGAGCTGTAAATCTGATTCAACAGTCCTCTGCTGGCTGTTTACTTGGCAACAGCTGCAGTGGATGGCGCATGCTTTGTATTCTGGACCGGGGGAGTTATTGACTGGTGATCCTGGAATGCAACAAGAGCATGTCATAATAGTATTCGTGAAGGAGCAAATACAGTAATCTGTAGTTGTGAGCTTTTAGCATTGTGGCTGCCCTCTTTTGGCCATCACTGTAAAGAAAATACCCACGTTTGAGCACTCCCTGGTTAACTCTTGACAGTAGCACCCTCTGCCCCCACCTGTCCTGCTTGCGCACCGCTAACAAGATGCCCACGAGGCCACCAGCTGTAAGTCCTGTGCGTCTTAAGCATTGTAATCATTATAAAATAATTCTTACTTGGCTCTGTACTTTAACAAGATACAACTATAGGAGACTGACCCACTGGAGTTTTGCCAGGCCATGGATGTAACTGGTGAGCCTGAAGGGGAAGAGAACAGCAAGTCAAATGCATGTTTAAAAAATAACTCAAATTGTGCCTTCTAAGAGGATTCTGTACCATCCAGCTTAATCATGCCCACCACCCGAAAAGCAAGCAAATCCCCACAACTATGAGATGTGAGAAGCCTTCACATAATGGATCAAGCCATCATTTCCTTTGGTGCCTGCCGCCCCACCCTCTGTCATTTAATTTCAAAGAGGAGCATGGGCATCTGTTCCCAAAACAGTGCTTTCATATTTTGTTGTGGCGCTTTGAAACACTGTCTTGTTCTATAAGCGCCTTATAAATATACAATGAATAAATTAGACAGACACCACTTCCCCTCATTTTTTTAGAAGCTGTGGCCACAGCCGAGACTACCTGCCCCATAAACGACAGATGGGTCCAGGGTGCGGGTGCAAGGATGTGTTGCTGGAGGAATGGCATGTATTTTTTTATTTTTATTTAAAGGGATGATTATATAGGAATTGGGCCACCAGGGGTGTATACGGACATCCTGCAGACTTTCGCTATAAAATGTTGATATACTTATCCTACTGAATGTAGACACAAGCACATTAAAGATCCAATTCTCGTTGACCAGAAAAGGCTCATGAGAGCAGAAAGAGTCTCCCTTATGAGGATGTTCTAATTCGGCTAAGGATACCCGAAGGTCGAAACTCAAATATAAAAACGAGTTAAGAGGCTATAAGGCCACTATGATTCAGAAAGATACTGAATGCACATTAGCTGCTTAGGTCCCCAAGAAATCAGGGGATATTTGGAAATTGCTTAAGCAGGGAGACATTCCACAGATGGCTCTGCAAAAAATCATATGGCAGAAGACTTATTTGTGAATTATTTACCAATTTATTTAAGGATGTCAAAGATAAAGATCATAATGAAGAATCTACCTAATTAATAGAATGGCCACAGAACTTTGCTGGAGAGGATGTCCTAAACTTGGTGACGAGAACAAGCAGGTCGTGAGCTCTGTGCCTAAATGGGCTCTCAAATGCAATGCTTAAGGCTTATCCAGACTTACTGTCAAATATTTTTGTTTATTTTTACCCAGGTATTAAATACCAGGCAGATTCCACTATTGTGGAAAAGGGCAATTATACTGATTTAGCGATTTTCTTTTCTTTTGTCTCCTTTTAATTTTTTTTTTTTTTAAACAGCCCGGGAATTTATCATCAGATTGTGCTTCTAGATCCTGCATGCAAGGTATTTGCGGCATCAATGCTAATGAAGGTGAAAGAATGGATTTCCAGTACATTGATTTATGATATCAACCAATCTGGATTTGACAAAGGTGTTGGCACCTCTTTAAATGGTTTTATTTTAACAGTATTTGAAAAAAAATTGTATTTTCTACAAAAGTACTGCTATATTTAGCTTTTATTGATTTTCAGTTGCCATATGATAGTGTCGATAGGTTCTTATGGGATAACCTTTTAGCTTGGGGTTGCCCGAGATATCTATTTTAGATAATCCAAGGTCTGTATTGTCAAACCTCCTTACAAGTTTGTCTAAAGTAAACTATCAAGGGTCTCTTTCTAAGCAGATGCAGACTCGGGCTCATTGAGGCTTAAAACAGGGGTGCCCCTTAGCCACAGTGCTTTTTAAGCTCTTCATCTCTGACTTAAATATCCAGCTGGCAAAAGTCAGTTCCTTTCCACTGCGTATCAGCAAGGACCCAAATCAATGGCAATCTCATGCTTTTGGATCAAACATCCATAGGTCTACAGAGGCAGACCGATGCGCCAAATAAATATGCCATCCATAACGGATTAAAGGGAAATGTAGTAAAGTCAAACATTTTGATGATTAACTTGAGAAAAAAGGAACCAACAAACTAAATGTAAATGGTACCGAGAAAAATACCCCCTTGATGGTTGTGAATGAATATCGATACTTGGGCTTTTGTCTGAATGACCAAAGGGCGGATCGGGTTGGCACAATATTTATAAATTAAGGCAAAATGCTGAGGTCTTAGCCGCCCAAGGGCCGATAGTACAGAAGAGGTTTGGTCAATATTCAATATGCCCAGTGCTACTCTTCTGTAAACAAAAAGTGGTACCAACTCTAGTTTATGGGGTGGAGACGCTTTCAGACCTTTCAAGGGTCAATTGCCAACTATTAGAAGGTATATTCTGGAAAAGAGTATTGGCTGTACCAGAGAGGTACCCCAATGGAAATACTCTGATTTGAATTGAGATGTCTTTCTCTTCACATTATGGTATACTGGAAAAAGCTCACTCTGTATCGAAAGTGCGTAATGGCATGCACTAATTCCCAATTCCATCGGATTAAGCGGGCATTAGAGTTGATGCTGATTGGCTCCCTTATAGGATGGAAACAGGAATATATGAAGATCATGGAGAAAGCTGATGTACAGCTAGATTGGCTCCTAAACAACCACTCTAAGGCTAAAGAAAAGTTGTGGATTAGTGATTGGCTCCTCACTCAGTCTTTGTGTAAAGAATATGAGATATTTGCTAATTTTAAAGACGAAATTACATCTCTCAATGTTTTGCCTAATTTTCTAGGAAAATTCCCAAGTGCGATATATAGAAACTCATTTTTGAAAGTAAGATTGAATTTACTTCCCACTAAGGAGGTATTGGGAATTCATAAAAAAATGGAAAGGAGTGCTCAGAAATGTAGATTTTTGTAAAAGTTTCACGGAATTAGAAACCCTTAAACATCTATTGCTAGACTGAACTGACGTAAATGAACAGAGATCCTGTTATTTTGGTAAATGTATTAATATAGACTAAAAAAAACAGAACACTGTGGGCGGTATTATTTAGCGGACGTTGAGTAAACGTAACCATTGCAGTAGTGCAGTTTCTAAAATGTTTACATTTATGAAGGCAGCTCCTCTCCAAAATGATTAGTCTATTTACCCTTTTTAGAGATGTATTTTTATGTGGGTTTACCTAGGAAGATTTAAGACTGTTTTTATGTTTTTAAGAGGTTTAGGTTCAAGAAAAAATATCTTGCCGTATGTGAATGTTATTGTCTTAATGTATTTTAACCACTTTTGATATAGTGTCTTTGAATTGTTTTTTTTAATATGAAATTGAAGTATTTACTGGAGAGATTTGATGTATATGAAGTAATTTTTAACTGTGGCAAAGGTTTGATTATTCGTACTATATGCCTAATTAAAAAAAAAAATGCTTTTGGGTCAAAATGCCTGAAACAGGGCTCCACTTTCTTGATCTCTGGAGGTATGCGACAAAGGGTCTGCGTAGTAGTGATCTCTGGTGGAGACTGGGGACAGAGGGGGAGCAGTAAGCAGGATGTCGGAAGCGGGATCTGGTAATACCTGGTGCTAGCTGGTGTCAGTCCAGTGTCCTCAGTCCTTGATGACAGACAGCAACTTCCACAAGCAAAATAAATGCAGCCTGGAAGCATACCTGTCAACCGTTTCAAATGAAAAGTCAGGTGAAAAATCAAGATTTCATTTTTCGGGTGACATTTCCATTGACACTTTTGGACTGGCAAGGGGGTTGGCGGGTGAGGGAACTGATTCTATGGAAGGTCTTCTACGGAAGGTGTGACCTACCAGAAGCTGGGGAGTTGACAGGTATGTAGACGCTTGTTCGTTTATTTATACGTTACACAGACCCCATGGTCCATCCTCCCTTTTCCTCTCGGACTAGGCCGACATCTGCACTTCTCTCCTCCCCCAAACCTAGCTTCCTTGGGGATTTCAACATCCATCTCGACTCCCCTGATGCTGCCACTTCTTTCTTCCATGACCTTTGCAACTCCCTCTCCCTTAATATCCTTCCCTCTGGCCATACCCACTCTGCAGGGCACACCTTGGAGGATCTCATTGCGTCAGACATTTCTCTCTAACCCCACACAACTCTCCTTCCGGCTACCTACCCCTACCTCATTGTCGTCCTCCTGCTTTATTCCTGACTGCCTGGCTGCTATTCAGGCATGGTGCTCTGCCAACAGTCTCTGCCTCAATGCCAGCAAGACTGAGATCCTTCTCATTGGGATGCCTGCTCCCAGCTTCCCCCTCACTCTCTGGCAAGACTTCTTGGGTCTCCTCCCCCACTTGTGAGGGAAAACACAATGGGATCATCTTTAACTCATCTCTCTCCTTCTCTCCACACATTACCAACGTTGCCAGGACGTCCAACTTTCAGCTCCATCTCCTTAGGGGCATCCTACCTTTCCTCGCCTTTCCCCAGAAGATCAATGTCTGCAGAGCCCTGGTTCTCTCTAAACTGGACTACTGCAACAGCCTCTTCCTCAACCTTCCTCTTTCCTCCCTTTACCCCCTCCAACGAATCCAGAATAGGGCTGTGAAACTTATCATTAGCCTCAAGCCCAGGACTGCATCTCTCCAGCCCGAAATGTCTCTCGACTGACTCCCAGTGACTGCAAGAATCAAATTCAAATCCCTCTGCATCATCCACAAGGTTGTCTCTATATCCAGCTTTCCATCCCCAAATATCGCCCAGCCAGAACCCTTTGCTCCTCTGGCTAGAACTTTCTGCAGGTCAGACATTTCTCCAAACGGAGAGTGGTAGATCCCTCTCCTCGGCTGGTGCCTCCCTCTCCTCAACATACTTGAGCCGTATCTCCTTAATTTCTATCAAGATCTTCCTTTTGTCCTCTGCCTTTCATCTCCCCCTCCCTTGTTAAGCTCTCCTCCAGCTGCTGCGACTGGGGCCTGGTCGGTTTCCGAGTTCATACAGGGACCAGACCACCCACTTACCAGTCCCTCCCAGCATCCTTCGCCAACACTTCCCCTTGGCTCCCTACCCAGTCATGCCTGCCACTGCACTTTGCCTCCCCTCACCCCCTCTCACTTGCCGCCTCAGCCTACTACAGCTCTTGCTCCTCCCCTTTTGGGGTACCACCACTATTGCACTCTCCCTTCACCCCTCCCCTTGCACTTAAACTCAAGCACTTGCACGGTCGGATTATCACATGGCCAAAATAAGTCTTTTTTTCTCTTGTTGCTTCTTTTAGTTTGATATCCCATGTTCCACCGACGCCCCTTCATGTTTTGTGGCGCCTGGAAACACTTGTGTATAGGTGCCATACAAATGTCCAATGAAATAAAATTAAAATAAACACACTCCCGGGTTGCATTTATTTCCTGGTTAGACCCTGTCACCTCCGTCAGAGTGAGTATGCATGGGAGCGGAAATGTTGTATTGGACTGCTTGCTGTATTCAGAGCAGCAGTAGCCCAATAAGTGCCTTTCCTTGTATTTCTTTTTTCTGTGGATGTGCCCACCCCTCCCCTTCTGCCTCCTCCAGGGGCTTCTCTGTACCCTTCTACCAAACTCCTTTCAGTGCCCCTTAGTATTTGTCACATGGACTTCAAGTCTATGCTGGTTTGTCTGGTTCCTAATTCTACAATGATCTGTTTCAAGCAATGTAATGTTATTTTTCACTTACTGTAATACTGCTTCTACTGCCAGTTGTGTTATGCCTCCAGTACTTGGTTTGCTTTGCACTCTCATGCGCGTACACTAATCTAAATGTACTAAGACATGTGCGTTATGAGTTTTCGATTTCCCCCATCTTGGCCCCCTCTCTCCCTCCCTTCTTGGTGTCTGCAAAATAACCTGTTTTTCAGCTGGTTAACCCACACACTGCTCTTAAGGCCCTCCCTCACAGCATAAAATGAATATGGATACAACCAAGACAATTCAAACAAGCAACAAATGAAATAGGGTAACGAAAAAACAGTATTGCCAGCATTCGTCATTTTGGATCAGACTTTGGCACTGTTACCCATGGACGTACTATGTCCAGCTCTCTAATAAGCAGATCCCCTCCGATATCAAAGGAGTCTGCTACTGAAGCAACAATGTCATGTTAAGAATTAACTTTTTTATTGATAGTTGGAATAGAATTATGTAGTAAACTTATAATTCTTAACCCGGTGAACTGTACCCCGGGAGTGGTCGGTATTTTGGCCATACGTATATTCTTGAAACAAAAACATATTTGTTGCGTATCCAGCTGTCCACAAATTGAGGCAGAAAGATATACGAAAGTTTTTGAAAGAGGGGCATACCGACCTTACTGAAAATTCCTGGGCTATGTGCCTATCTGGTCATATATTTTTGGCAGTAATAGCTGTCCTTACATTTGTAAAACCTTTTAGAATTCTAGATGAGGTTACCAAATAATTATGAAGTGCTACTTATGTTTGTAGTCATGATGATTTTTTACTGTAATTAGTTTAGCTTGGACGTTGATGAATTGATTTTACTTTTAATTGATTTTCTATTTGTTTTAACCTATTTTTATACTATGGACAATTAATTATTTTAAAGCATGCAATGAACTTTTTCTGTTAATTTTGTTAAAGAGGAACTTGTTTAACCAGTAAACAATAACATTTTACTGCTTAACCAAAATACTGCCAACTATGTAAGAATCCTGTAGGCTTTGCTTTTATTTAATTTTCTAGGAACTGGAGCAGCTCTGTTTGTATGTGCACAACCGTTTTATCAGACATTTGTCAAAATTAATAAGACCTTTCACAAAAGGTATCAGTAATTTAATGGTACCTAATGTGCATTAATGTACTGTTCTTTGTTTTACGGTTGTATAGGCTTGCACAGTCTTCATAACACAGCCTTGGTTGTATAGAGAATCTAATACTTAACCTTGAAAAAAGGCAGAAGCCTTGTGTGTTGGGTTCAAGCCTCTACATCAGGGCTTTTCTTTGGATCTACAAATGGTCTACAGTTTGAAAAAAGTAACATGAACTACTGTACTAAATACAATTTGACATCTTAATAGAGGAATGAAAATAGGGATTTTGAAGGGAAATGGAGCAACGTGGGAGCAGAGTTTAACAAGTCCCCTGTCCATTAAAAATAACTCTGTGGAAGGGGCAGTGGGAAAGGGTGATCAAGGTGTGTGGTGACTTCTACTTAAGGTGCTGTTAAAAAGTGATGTAAGATGTGTGTCCAGCAGTGGCAGGCTATTGGGTTTAAGGGTTGAAGGCATAGATTAACTCTTCTTGGGCTGCTATGCTTGTGTCAGGATGCAACACAAGCACATAGTACCCATGATGGCTACTGCCAGGACACTGGAGAGCATGTGGCAAGGGTAAAAACAGAAATAAAGTCTCGAAATTGCCCGAATCTGTACATGAATCAGTAGAAACATTCTGCATAGACAAAGACTTAATATAAGGCAGAGAGGCAAAGTAACACCAAATGGAAGAAAACGAACATTGGTTAGTTATGATGATCTGAATGTTTGAAGGCTGAATTTGACAGATGCAGAAGTCTCTCATTCCATTGCAAACATTAGTCGCCAAGTAGGGATACCGATGGATACTATTAAATGTAGGAATTGGGCATCTGCCAGTTTCCTTCAGCGACCAGGGACCTACTCGATCCTGCATCTGTCCGTTTTAAGTAAATGCTGTGCTACATACTCAGTGTTACATCGTTCATTGTAACAGAACATTATTTCTAATGCATTCCTTCCTCCCACAAATTGTTCATCTTTGATATCTATTGCCCAGTGCAGCTGCTCTGGAAACGCAGGCGCTGCGTGTCTCCGCTTGATGCCCCTATGGGCCCTGCGCAGCATATGAGGTTGCAAGAGGTCTCTTCCCCCGATAAGTCCTCAAAACACCATTCTTTTTTTCATCAAAGAAACGGGAGTCACTGATCCATGGCACTCATTGCATGTACTTTTCCCTACCCAATCTTGCACTCATGGGGAATGGGAGACCTTTTGGCCTTAGATGCTGGACGTCTTTTTGACGGCTTTGGCCTCAGCGCAGTCAGAGTTCACTGTGCTCAGATGAGTTGGCAGAGACTCTGCAAAACCCTGTGATCATACGCCCTTGGGCTCGGCCACGGTGAAAATGGATAAAGACCCTTCCCTCAATGTAGTTCCTGACCACCTCCTTCCCACACACCCACAACCTCTGACGCTATTGGTTCCAGAGTTCCTCTGAGTATACTTTACTCCATAGAGGTGTATTTATGATTCTAATGGAACACCTATATGTTGTACCGGGGCCTCCTTCTCTTTGTATTGGAACCCTTACACCTGAGAAGTTGGGAATTTGCCAGAGGTATTTTATGATGAAGGCAGTCACTTGGCAGCCCTTGCTACTGATTTGCAACAAGCAAGCAGTCCGAACATGTTACAAGAATTTCACATGCTCCCTGCTCCTACCCTGGGGAAACCTCAGTCTCCTTTTCAGCACCTAATAGCAAAGGTGGTTGATACCTTGGGATTATCAGCCCACTATATCCCAAAACTGCAGTCTGAGTTGCCAGACATGCTGGATTATGGTCCACAGAGATAGACTCTACAACCCTTCAATGAAGCAGTGAAAGGACTGGTCTTAAACAAAGGTGACCTCCATTCCAATTGTAGACCGAGACATAGCCACGAAACACAAGGTGGCCCCTTGTGTTCCTGCCTGCTCATACCTCCCCAGGATGCTTAGTTGTCCAGAGGGCATTTTGGGATACTCATGAGATTTATGAATTCTAAGATTTATCGGTGACTAAAAGTGTGAAGTTAACACCAATAGAAATAAGTGTATGTATTGAACCCAAGCAATTCTATAAAGTGTGAGGTTAACACCGCCATTGCAAGATTGGATAGAAATTGTTGGGATGCTCATGAGATTTATGATTCTAAAGGTTTATCAAGTGAACAATGGTATTGCAAGATTGAACTAAAATCTGAACAATAAAAAGGATTTGATGTACGAAATTGACTCACCTGGCAACAATTCAATTTAAATTTGTCGCATTTAAGTAAATAGTTTTTCCAGTTCCAAGGTTTTTCACACTGAATCTGTGTAACAGTCACACAGTTATTGGAAAATACTCATGCTGACAACAACAATTAACCAAACACCAGTTTAATTCAAGAAGAATTATGCAAGTGATCGCCAAGGGAGTGCTTTGTTGGCTGTACTTTTTTAAATTTAGTAAGTTGTCCAGAGGGCTGCAGCAAATCTGAATATGTATTTTCCCTCTTTGCCCCTGTATCAGGAGGGAAAAAGATTGGATGCCTGTGGAATGCAGGAATTTGGTTTGGGCAGCCTGGGTGCCGTATCTGGTGCAGTTGCCTACAACGTTGACACTACATTGCCTGGTCTCCCGATCTTGAGATAAATAGAACAATGGTATCTTGAAAAGTATTACAGAGAGCTTCTTGGCTAAGGACATCAGGCTTCACCCCGGATGTCCAAGCCAAACTCCTAGACATGCTGTTTGATGGCAACAATCTTTTCGCGATGGGGGGTGGTGCTGTTGAGCAGCCCAAAGATGACTGCCTAGTGCGACAGCTCCGTGTGCTACCAACACAATACTGGGTCGAGAGGCGGATAAATCCAACAGAAACCCTCCAGAAGCGCAATATCGGCTGTAGAAACCTTTGTCCATAAACGGTCTAACTTTGATGCTGATCAACCACAGTAGAGCTGAGATCCAACTGAGTGCGCACTACACTGTTACTGACACCCTGCACCCGCCCGCTGACTGTGGGCCGCGCTGTGGACAGTGCGACAGCCTCTGCGCTGGGGAGCTGCATACCCGGGAAAACCACCTGCGCTGGCTTTTGCCTGCCCCTGCCCACAGCCCTACACAGTGGGTCGTGTGTGTGGTGTGGAGCCTGGCGGGCTGGCACCCCCTGCGCCCCGCGGCTCGCTGGCCCAGCGGCTGCTGGAAGAACAGCTGAGCCGGTCCCGCGACTGCGAGAGACCTGCCTCGGCCGGCCCCTCTGAATCCCTGCCTCCCGACCCAAGATCTCGCGCGGCCCCTGGAGCAGACTTCAACTGAGGCCGGGCTACATCCGGAGCGGGGGGGCAACTGCGGCCTGGGCGTCCCGGCCCCCCCTGGAGCTGCTGCGGTGCGCTCTGCATGCTTGAGACCATGGCGTTCCCCCGCAGAGAGGAAAACTGATGCCCCTCTGAAATACTGCGGTGGCCCACGATAGCTTATCCCGGTCTTGCTGGATACTGTGGCTGCTCGCGGCTCCTTGGGGCGCCAAGCCCAACCCAGCAGAGCACTGCACCTGGGAATTTCCGGCTTTTGACAGCACTGAGGACCACGCAAGCACCACAACAAGTAAGCGGGCATGAATAGGGCACACATGAGAACTGGGCCCTGACTGCTGGGCTATCTTGATGGCGTCTTGCACACCCCCAGCTGCTCCTGGCCCACAGAACCTATGTGCTAGCCACAGCACTTCTGATAAAGGTAATCGCTGTGCAACCTTATAAGCATTGAAGCGCTGAAGCGAATGGGACGGTTCTGGCCGTTCCACAGATACACCCATGATTCTCTTAGCTGCGTGGAATGTGGCAACCCCACCACAAATCTGGGGGCGGCCAGTGTCAATCACCCCATCACTGCATCAACACTGGGCTTATACTGGCCGACGGCCCCGGGTGCAACCACCCGTTTGAACCCTCTGAACTGCCACCATCAAGCCGCCGCTCGCCATTCCTGTGCTGGCTTCCCCTCAGAGTGCACATCTCCACTAGACGCTGCACTCACCCCTAAATCGCCTCTCTCCACCATCAGCGTCAGACAGCTGATCCCATCCACCAGGGGGTCTCTGCTGTCTTGCCCCTCTGGAAGATAGCAGAATACGGTGGACCTGTTTACCTCTACTGCATGAGGTGCGGCCGCTGAGCACTGAACAAAGAACACAGCCCTCCTTTGCTCCTGCTGCAGACTTTAGCCCTTTTTGCTCTGACCGCCCTAGCTTATCCGGCAGGATCTGGTGAGTACTACAAGATCCAGCTGCGCCGCCCCGGCTACACTGCGAGCTAAGTGGGATCCGTCAAAGGGACGTGGGGCCGTATCTGGTGCAGTTGCCTACAAAGTTGACACTACATTGCCTGGTCTCCCGATCTTGAAACTGCAGGGGCTGCTGTCCCAGGATAACCCAAAAGTCCACTGGCGCCACTTGACCGCCCGAGGGAGCGTAACCACCTTCCCCCACAATGTCCAATAGATCTCGGGGTGCGAACAAGGTTGGAGCTATGGATAAGTTTGCTAAGGTAGCACCTAGACCTGAACAAGGGGGCCCTTCTGCGGGCCAGGAAGATATAGACATATCGGATGATCCTCCCCAGCCTGACTTAACGGCTATGATGGACTCCATTGCCAAGAATTTTGCAGCCTTCCATGAAAAGCTTGATGATATAAATGCAAATGCAGCGTCCCTCAAAACCAAGCTCGACCAACACGGTGCCAGGATCACTGAAGCTGAATCCAGGATTGGTGCCAATGAAGATGGGGTGCATGCACTGCAAGACACTGTCTCAGCGCTCGCCCGCGACATGAAACTTGTCAAAGTCAAACGCGATGACTTGAATCCAGGTCACGTAGAAAAAACATTTGCATCTTGAGTGTACCGGAATCTGCACTCAAAGGGCGTCTGGAACTTGCAACTGAAAACCTTCTTAAGGATTTGCTTGGCAATCATGATCTCTCCCTGTTCTTCTCTGTTGAGCACGCACATTGTGCATTGGCCCCTTGTCCTAAACCCGGAGACTTCCCAAGGCCGATAATTGCAAAGATCCTAAAATATAGGGATCCTATACTCTGACTGGCGCGTGAAAAAGGAGAACTAAGGCTGGGCTCGCAGGTCATTAGAATCTTCCCTGGTTTCTCAATGGGAGTGCAGATGGAGCGACGCCAATTCAATGGAGTGAAGAGAATGCTTAGAGAAAGGAAAATCGACTACGCAATGCTTTTCCCTTCTCGTCTAAAATGTACCCACCGTAACAAACTCTACTTTTTCACAGTCCCAGATGAAGCAGTGAAATTCATAGAGGCACACATTCCACTTAAAGATCCAGGGGACGACCTGATGGACAATGACTGAGAGTGATATCACCTACCATCTGTTTCTGAACCCTATTCCTGTAACCCCTCGCCCCCAGGCGCGCGGCTCACTCGCTCCGTTGATGCGTATTACCAATGGCGGAATGGCCCCAAACCAAAAAAAAACAAAAAACAAGTCAACGTTGCCTTATTATAACTGGCACATCTCAGTTGGCCCCCAATCCTAGGGACTGAAAAATTTTGAGAATGTGTATTTCTCTAATATTTATACACTCCATTCATAAAATATATTTAAAACATAAGTTGCATCATGTAGTTCTAGCCAGGAATGTTTTATTCACATTCCCTTTTTTGCATCTCTTGTAATAGTACTTATTTTCAATATACTGCTTTGGGTGATCATATTATGCCATCAATATACATTTTGCCAATGCATTTCGGTGCAAACCTTCATCAGGGCTGTACATAAGCTCTTGATTACATCATCAAGCTATTCATAATTATATTATGTGTATAGTCATTTTCAATACCAGTGAATTATATGTTGTATATTCAATACATTAGCAAGTTGACATATACCATTAATTTTGTTGTCCCACGAATATTCAATAGTTGAGACAGAGAAATGAAAAACAAAAATAGCCATTTAGTTTCAGCGTTATGAACTGTATGTACATAGGTTCTCAGGGACTGAAATATGTCCTACCTGATCGCATAGAATTTGCTGTTTCTAAAATGCATTTCAAGCCGCCCGGGCTTCTGTTCTTCTATTGCGTGTTAGAACGCTTACGGCAGCAAAGCCGCGTGTGTTTCAAATGCGTATTGAAACGCATGTGTCAATCCTGTCTCTGCTGGAATAACAGGCACATTAGTTAGCCACTCTCCCATTCAGTTTCCGATCGTATAGATCAGACGGCGAGATTTCGCCGATGCTTACCTTTTGTTCCAGCGTTGTCCTGTAAGCCGCAGAGAGACTTGCACGCGCATGCTTGTGTAGTCTATTTAAGGGTTGTCATGGAGACGGTTGCGAGGTGCCGTGGTCCAGCTGAAATGCCGGAGCACGTACGACTCGCGCCCCACCCCCGGGTGAAAGCCCTGGGGCGGGGATGTCTCCATGATAACCTCCGTACTGCTATGGGTACTGTGGTCTGTTGAGCTGACAGCAAGTTGTCAGCGTTGTTCCTATATAATTAACGTTTTGTACAACATGGTAATCTCTGTATTGAGTACTAAACGAATATGTACTGGCTGATGCTAAATCGAACTAAAAAATATTCGAATGATTAGGAGTTTGTGTGTAGTGAACTGCGCTGTCAGTGCTGTACCTAATCTATTAATGTTAATAGTGATACCTACCTTTTTCGCATATGCAGACATGTAATGGCTGGTGTTTTTTCAAACTCATGAATATTCTATTTCTTTACATCCAAATTGCGTGTATATAGAAACCAATTGAAGGCTCATGTGTTTTGGACTAAAGGCAATGGGTCTAGTTTAAAGAGCACAAATATAAAGATCACAAATTATCCAATGTGAAACATAAAAGCAATCAAACATTGTTCACCTAGAGAAATTATAAAGATCAATACTCGAAGTGTCTTGAACCAAAGTCAAAGCTTCGAAATCAGTGGGTCTCGTGCCTAAAGCACCAATATCTGGACCCCAAACATCACCTAATTCTGGGATATGGTAACTAATGTTGGTCTTGAAAAAAGAAAGTCTTATTTATAAAAAAAACAGTGTTAATCTCCTCGTTCATTCCTTTTGGTATCAGGGAACTCAAACGGTCGATCCAGAAAGTTTCTCGTTCATCCATTGTTTTTTGGAAGTTTTCATGTGGATCTCTCTTTTCCACTATTTCAAGAATAGCAAACCGAATCTGTGCCAAGTTATGTTCCTTGTCATGCCAGTGTCTTGCCACAGCCGTGGTCTTGTTGTTGTTACGTATACAAGATCTATGTTCATTCCATCTTGTTTTTGCCATTCTCACAGTTTGTCCAACATAATATAAGCCACAAGGACATTTTCTGGTGTACATCACATTCTGAGAGTCACATGTTGCAAAACTCTTTAGTTTTATTGTTTCTCCTGTGTAGAGATGTTTTAAAGAATCTCCTTTCATAATATAGCCACAATTGCTGCAACTCAAGCAGGGAAAAGTACCAATTCTGTTGGTAACTTTCTTCTTTTGTGCTGGTCTGGTCTTTACAAGTTTGTCCTTGAGATTATGGCTCCGTTGATAGGCAAATGTTGGGATATCTCCAAATAAATGTTCTACTCGTTGATCACAAGTCACTGTGTTCCAGGGTTTTTTAATGATAGTTTCAATGCGATTGCTCTGTCTTGAATATTTGGACACGAACTCTAAAGGAGGTGAATCATCTTTCTTGGTTTTCGTTTTCAACAGATATTCCCTTTTTTGCGTCGCTATGCGTGTTTCTGCTGCCGTCACCTCTTCTTTGGTGTATCCACGGTCCAAAAACTTTTTGCCCATTTCTTTGACTTCCTTTTCGTATTCTATTGGATCACTCACTAGTCTTTTCACACGAAGCATCTGACTGTACGCTAAATTTTTAATGAGGCTTGGCTGATGAAAGCTTAACCGTTGAAGCAAATTATTGCGATCTGTGGGTTTTCGAAAAATAGCTGTCTGTTATCCTGTTTTGGTTATTCTGATGTGTACATCTAGAAAGTGTATACTTTCTCAGGAGTATTCATGTGTGAACTGTATCCTTGTATCCTTACTGTTCAGGTAATCCAAACATTCAAGTAGCTCTGGTTCACTGCCTTTCCATACTCCAAAAATGTCGTCAATGTTTCTAATCCAAATACCTAGATGTTGTTGCCACCGATTATTGAGTAAAACATATTCAGTTTCAAATTTGTGCATGAATGAGTTTGCATAAGAGGGAGCCATGGTGGCCCCCCAAAGCTAAATAAATATATCTTATTAATATTTTTAAGTGTATAAATATTACAGAAATACACATTCTCAAAAATGTTCAGCCCCTAGGATTGGGGGCCAACTGAGATTCGCCAGTTATGATAAGGCAACGTTGCCTTGTTTTTTGTTTTTTGGTTTGTAGAGGTCCTTGTGCTATAGGACCAGTTTGAACTGGCAGCTCCAGGCTAAAAAACTTTAGAATATTAACTAAGAGTTCTGAACATTCAATTGAACTGAACAAACACTGTGGTGCCCACCACTCCTGTATTCTTTTGGAATGGCCCCAAACAACATTATCACTGTCCCGCTTCTACTCGGGCTGGATAGTGCCCCTGAGCCGTGGCGGCTCCACCGACCAATTGGAATAAACATTGGCCCCAAAGTTTGTTTCACAAATGTTATGATTTCACCATTTTACATTCTCTAGCTTCTCTTGTATCTTAGAGCGTTAACTGCTGTTGCGAGAAATAGGGTGTACTTCACACCAAATCATTAGCGAATGTTGGTCACACGGCAGCAGCGACCCCCTCTGCGGCTGCAATGTTCATTTTTGCGAATTTGTTGGGTTTGTGCCCCAGATAGGCATGCAGTATGGCCGTGCTAAGTTGGGTATGGCACGCTGAGGTCTGCTCTGTGAGGGAGGAATACTACACTGCTGGTTGGGGTTGGGCAGTGAGGGTGGAGGGTAGTAAAGTTGGGGAATGTTACAAGCAAAATGGCGAGAAGGTTATGGCTTAGCCCAAGGTGTGCAGGAGGCACGCTGCAGAGATGCACACAGTACTGAAGGGAGACATATTCTATTGCTGGGACGTTCCATAGTGCCACGACATGCCCATTAAACTGATGTCATGGATCATTAGGGGGTTAAGTAACTTTACTAAGGCCCGCAGAATTGCTGCCTATGCTCAGAGGCACAGAGTTAAAATACTCCTATTACAGGAGACACAACACCCTGGGTCGCCTGGCATGATGTCTTGCGCCGTCCTGGGGACCCAGCAGGTTCTATACTAATTTTCCCACTCAATCAAGGGGGGTGCTAACACTAATCCATAAATCAGTCAAGTTTTTACTGATAGCGAGTCATATAGACCCCGAGGGTAGATATGTTGTTCTCCACTGTATATCTCATGAGGAATACTTGCTTGTAAACACATATTGTCCAAATATTGATGCCCCTGAATTCTTTGACGAGATGGCCACCATATTAATGGGATATATTGGAGTTCCTATTATATGGGGTGGGGGGGGCATGCACTTAATATTGGACAGCGATCTCGACAGAACGGGGACATCCTGTAGAGCTATGTCCTGGGCTGCCTGCCGATTGCATACACACATGGGTCACTGGGCTTATGTGATACTTGGAGGACACTTCACCCACATATGAAGGAATATACCTATTGCTCGTCAGTGCATGACAGCTCGTCCAGAATTGGCCTGTTCCTACTGTCGGGAGGGATGATAGGCAAGGTCATTGACACCCAGATACTGGCCCGTACACACTCCGACCATTCCCCGGGTGACGGTGCTGATTAAGCTAGGGACGGTCTCAACCACCCGCTCGGCCTGGAGCTTCAAATCGGAGGTGCTGCTTGATATCGTGTTTAAGGCTGAGATCCTGTCGGATATATAAATACCTTCTTTGAATGCAATAAACAACACGACACAACCGCAGGAATTCGCTGGGAGGCCTTTAAGGTTTACATCAGCGGCATGTGCATCTCAAGGGAGGCGGGAGTACTAAAAGTCATAAAACACGACTTACCCCGCTCGGAAACTAGACTTAAGGAACTAGAGCGGGAATGTGCCACATCATCTACTCCAGCTAAACTAGCACAGATAAGGTCAGAACTGGACATCTTTGAATCCCATGCCCTGAGAGAGGTACGCTACTACGCGTGTCCACTTGCAGCACGGAAATACGGGGAGGGGGACAGGCCGAGGAGAGCCCTATCTAGACTGGTGCAGGCCGAAGGTGGTAGGTCCTGGATCGATAGTATCACGGACGCAGGGGTCACCAAGCACTGGTCCAACCAGCAAATGCTAGACACCACCTTGGAATTCTATGCTTCCTTATATGCGCCCCAACACGAACACAGCATGCAAGACATAAATTAACTCCTAGACCACATCCATATGACATACTTTTCCCAAACCACAAGAGAACAGCTGGAGGCCCAGGTCCCACTTGAGGAGATAGTTACAGCCATCACAGATCTCCCAAAGGGCAAATCCCCTGGGCCTGACGGGCTCACTTCAGTGTTCTTTCAGGAACATGTAGCTCTCCTTGTGCCGAAACTACTTGAAGGCTGGACTGAATCCTCTGCCTATTCATTCTCCCCCAATCCCTACGGGAGGCTCTAATTGCGGTTCTCCTTAAGCCGGGCAAACCCAGTGATGAGTGTGGGTCCTACAGGCCCCTATCACTTATAAATACAGATACCAAGATACTCGCTAAGGTTATAGCCAGCAGATTTCTTCCAATCATGCTGCACCTTGTCCATGAAGATCAAAGTGGCTTTGTCCCCGGGCGCTCCAAAGCCCTCAATATCCGGTGGCTCTTCAACGTAATGTTCAGGATTGATCAAGGAGCTGACGCGGTTGCAGTCACATTGGACGCCCAGAAGGCCTTTGATATGGTCTCCTGGCAATATATGTGGGCAGTCCTGGAGAAGATGGGGGTTGGCCCAAATATGATACCTTACATTAAACTACTATACACGTGCTGAAGCCAAGGTCCTGGTCAATTCCCTAACCACCTCATGCTTCACCCTGCACAGAGGCACTCGCCAAGGCTGCGATTCTCCCCCATCTTATTTACGCTGGTCATGAGCCAATGGCGGTTAGCATCATAGCCCACCACGCCCGCAAGTGCATACGTCAACAAGACACGCCAGAAATAATATCACTATATGCTGATGATGTACTGCTCTTCATCAGGAACCCATTCACATATCTAGACCCCATTATCCGCGATATAACGAAAATAGGCACATTCTCGGGCTTCACCATCAACTACTCTAAATCAGAGAGATTTCCACTCACATTAGCAACCCAACAGCCGACATGCAAGTTTCCCCTTCGCTGGTCCCCTGGCAGTATCAAATACCTTGGGGTCCAATTGTCACTACCTGGACCCTCTCTATTGGCCGACAACTACACCTCCACAGCGCAGCTTATAGAATCCAAAATAGCAAGATGGCGCAGTCTTCCTCTCACTAGCGGGGTAGCTCTCACTAATAAAGATGATAGTGGTCCCCAAACTCCTTTACATCTTTGGTAACGTCCCGATTTGGCCAGGAAAACATTACTTTGAAAAACTACACTCCACGTGCGCCCAATTTCTTTGGCACTCCTGCGCAGTCCGCAAGAAGTGGCAACACATGACCCTCCCCTATGAGAAAGGGGGCTTCACTGCCCCCGATCTGACTGGATACTGGATTGCGGCACAAGGCCAACAGGCCTCACATTGGTATAGACACCCTACTGCACCCCCACGTTAAACTTGAAAAACTAGCAGTCGAAGGAGTAAACGTCATGTCCCTGATCCTGCATCGAGCATACCGAACAGATGCCCCATCAGACCCCGTGGCTACCACAATCATGGCATGGAATCGCTTACTACACACTCAGACCAAACACCGACCATACTACAAATGACTACCCATCTGGCAATTCCCGGGTCTTACACCCACTCACGATAAACTCCTTATATGAAATTGGCTAGACCTGAGATACCAAGCACTGACAGATCTATACCCTGAGGGTAAGTTTATTGCCCCTCAGACATGGAGGCTGGGCCACACTGGATCAGCACTTGAGATGTTGCAATTTTTCAGATTGAGGGCTGCTGTCCGCGACATGTGGCCATCTTACCCAAACGAGCCCGCTGACTCGCCCGAGATCCAATACATAGCCAACTCACCTAATAGGCGGGGTGTAACCTCCACGCTGTACAAAATACTGCTGGAAAAATCCAGGTGCGTGCCCTCCGGTCCACACAACGAATGGGCAGAGGAACTGGGCTGGGAAATCACGGATGGTACATGGAGGAAAATGTGTCTAAACACACTAAAGGTCTCCCTTAACTTTAAATTTCGCTGCATGCACTATAAACTCCTGAACCGACTGTACAAATCTTGGAAAAAAGCGAAATTCGCACATAACCAGATACACACTTGTCCTAGATGCAGATCTGGAAATGCTGATCACATACACATGTTCTGGTCCTTCAATGCACTAGACACGTTCTGGAAGGCAATATTTTTTTTTTTTAAACAATTTTTTAAAAACCTTTTACAACATTTTAACACACAAAACAAACTTTGCATGATATGTCATACATTTTCATAGCTCGTATTCGTATCAGTTTAGAACGTAGCCGCTAGTTCCCCTTACCCTCCCCCTTAATCTAAGCCTACTCCACCCCTTCTACCGCTTGATCTTCTGGGAAGGTTTCCTCTTCCGTATCTTGGGAGGTATCATCATCGCTTGGGCTTGTTTGGATGGATCCTGATAAAGTGGCCACTAAGTGCCTCCAAGCTGTCATTGTGTCAGCCTCTTCTTCACCTCCCATGTTGGCTGCCACAGTCCATACCGCTGTTTCAGTTTCAGTCCATTTCTTGATCATTCCACCACACCTCTACCTTGGGTCTGTTGCATGCTTTCCAGCTCATGGCAATTCTACGCTTAGCCAGTATGTAAGCCAGATCTTTAAGTTTGCTCATATACCTTAGTTTGCATGGTCTAGGAAACCCCCTACCATACACGCCCACACTGACTCGATATCCAGTGTGATGCCTTTCCTTGTCAGGCGATGGGCCACTTCCTTCCAAAATACTCCGATTTCTGGGCATGCCCAGAACATGTGTGTCATCCCAGCATTCACTGCTCTACATTTGGGACATGTCTGTATTCCAGCGTTCTTAAATTTGGCTATTCTCTGGGGGGTCATATATGCTCTGAGTTCTATATAGTTGGATTTGTTCCAGCCTTGCATTCCTAGACACCTTTTTGATATCTCTGAGCCCTTTCCCATTGTCCATCACTCGTGCTTCCTCCCAGTCTCGTCTTAGCTGGGTCACTTCCTTCCCCACCCTAGTCATCAGCATCTCATAGATTTGGGATACCTCATGTCCCCCTCTGCAATGTCGTATATTGTGTCTATGACTGTGTCTGGTTGGTCTTCAAGCACTATTTCAGACCACGTTTCTTTAACTCATCGTACCAGTCTGGTATATATGATATGTTGTCCTTAGTGTAAGCCTGTTACCTCTACCAGAGTGTCAAACTCCAGTACTTTCCCATCTTGCCATATATCTCCCATCATTGCGACACCCCATATTTGCCCCCCAAGTTCCAGCATTCTAGGACACCCTTTGAGCTCCGCCTTGGGCAGCCATATCCATTCTTTCAAAAAAAAGGGGGCACAGTCCGATCTTAACAGTCTAGACTCAGCTGTTGGATCTTCCGATAGCCACCGGACCACATATTGTAGTTGGCTGGCCCAATAGTATATCTCAAAATTGGGAAGTTTTAAGCCTCCTTTATCATGTGTTCTGTAGTTTCCACAGAGCTATTATATTCCTAGTGTTATGCCAGATGAAGCCTCTACATATGCTCTGGAGTTTAGCGAAGAATCGCTTAGGTATCAAGTAGGGTATATTACCGAAGAAGTGTAGCAGCCTCGGCAGTACGACCATTTTCAGCAAAGCTGCCCTCCCTACCATGGCCAAGGGGAGCTTAGCCCAGAACCTCATGCTATTCTCGATGTTTGTTGAAGTCTTTTCTGTGTTATATTTGCATTCGTCTTCAGCAGCATGGTACACATCTATTCCCAAGTATCTAAAGGTACTAGTCTCCCAGGGTATTTTGTAAGATGGGTAGGTGCTCTCGCGGAGTCTCTTTGTATCTCCCCAAGGGAAACATATGCGACTTATTGGGTTGACTGCAATGCCCGAGAGCAACGCAAATCGCTCCAACACTTCCAGGATGTATTGTAGGTTTTCCTCCGGATATCTTAGGTATAGCAACATATGGGCCACATACAGTGATATTAAATGTGGTCCTTCTTTCGTAAAAATCCCCACCTCTCCATATTGTTGTCGTAGGCATATCACCAGGGGTTCTAGTGCAAGAATATATAGCATCGGGGACCAGGGGCATCCCTGTCTGGTGCTTCTGCTAAGTTGCCATTTTCCAGAAATGACTGCGCCCGTTTTAACTCTGGCCATTGGCGAGCTACACAATAATTTAACCCATTTCAGATACCAGGGCCCTATTCTGTATTCCCGCAAGGTCGCCATTAGCCATGGCCATTTAACGGAGTCAAAGGCCTTCACTGCAGCAAGGGAGACAGTTGCAACTTCCTGCTCTTCTCCTTCTGTCTGTTCCATGGCTCGGTGGAGCCCCCTAAGGTTATCAGATATACTTCTGTGCGGGACATATCCCTTTGATCGGGATGTATAAGTTTATGTATAACCTGTCTGTCTCCCCGCTAGAACAGCTGTGAGGATCTTACTATCCTGGTTTAGCATGGATAGTGGTCTATACGATCCGCAATCCATACTTGGCTTGTTCGGTTTGAGAATCGGGACAATTATTGCTTCCCGTAGGGATTCTGGCAAAGTTCCTATTTGGAATGCTTCATTTAGCATGGTTAGTAATGGGGGGAGCACTTCTGTCTTATGTTTTATAGAACTCACTAGGGAGACCATCTGCCCCGGGCGCCTTACAAGTGGGTAGTGCTACGATCACTGCCTCTAATTCTTCCAACGTGATTGGGGCGTCTAGATTTTCTCTCTCCTCAGGGTTCATTTTGGGCAGACCAATGTCTCGAAGTGTTTCAACTATCTCGTCCCATTCACCTCCCTCCGTATCTCCGTTTATAAAACTCGAGGAACCCTCCATTTACCCTCTCCTGGGTAGCGAGTATCTGTCCTTCCTTTCCTTGTATTGCTCTAATCGTCAGCTTCGGTGTCTCGCTTTTGTATAACCATGCAAGCAACCTCCCCGGTTTGTCCCCTCCAGCGTGCTGTCTTTCCATGAATTCAAGTTACATAGTCTGTCCAGAGTGCTGCACAGACCTGTCATAGTTTATCTATAGCGTTCGCCCCTTCTGTGGTGTCATCTCCCTTACGCATAGCTGCCTCCAGCTCCACCTCTGCCTTCTCCAGCTCTTGCAGTATCCCACCATGCAGTCCTTTGGATTTTGCTATCACTGAACCTCTAACCACCACTTTAAATGCTTCCCATAGGGTGCCGGTTGATTTTACGCTGCCAGTATTGTATTAAAAATATTTAACTATTTCCTCTCTCAGGTCTTCCCTGAACACTGGGTCTTTCAGTGCTTCAGCTCTCAGCCGCCATGTTGGGATTCTAGCTCTAGGAGCTTGGTATTGCCATATTAGGATCAGCGGTGAATGATCTGAAAGGACTCTAGCCTTATATTCAGTGTGTACTATCTCTCCTACCATCTCTGGGGAGGCAAACAGATAGTCCAGCCGTGTGTACAAATTATGCGGGGCTGAATAATGTGAGTAGTGTCTGTTGCTTGGGTGGTGTAATCTCCACGTCTTCCATCTTAGTCTTGCAGCAGGGCTTTCAGAGTTTTAGCTGCCGGGTGGGTTTGTCTGGTTTCCCATCTGACCTGTCTACTCCTGGGTCTAGTGTGCAATTAAGGTCACCTCCCCAAATGACTGTTCCCCCCCAAATGCAGACTTATTTTACCATATAAGGTTTTAAAGTAGGCCACTGTATCTTGGTTTGGGGCGTATGTATTAATGAGGCATACTTCTTTGTTTTCTATCAATCCCCGTACTGTTACCATTCTTCCATCTGGCTCTACCGCAGATTGCAATAGTTGAAAGGGGACATGAGGTACCACCCAGGTGATCACTCCTCTGGCATATGCCGAGTACGTTGCTCCCACGGTGGTTCCTTTCCATTTCTTCTTTATCACCTCTAGTTTTTCCTTTGTAAGATGGGTTGATTGTAGTAAGGCTATATCTATCTTCTGCCTACTTAGGTACATCATAATCTTATTTCTCTTTAAGTAGCTATTTAGTCCCCTGACGTTCCAGGTGACTATACTGAGGTCTCCCATCAGTCATCCATAACCGGTCCCTCGCCTATCCTCCCCGGTCTTCTGTATCGTGCATCTTGGCGCGTGGATCTAGGCTTGTCCCATAACTAACATCACTGCACACCCCCAACTCCCCTCCCACCCCCCTTTCCTTTCCCCAACTGTTGCCAAGCTCCATCCCTGGATCTCAGGCTACCCCGCATTTAGCCTCTTCTCGGCGCTGCCGGTACTAGGAACACAGCAGGGGGTTGCCTCACTACCGGCAACCTAGCTAAGCTATTTATAGGGGTATAAGAGCGAGTCTATCGTGTCTCCCACAGTTTAACATTATTACACGTTCAAATCTAATCGTTCAGCACATTAATTGACTATTCATGCTGGCCTTGCCCTATTTTATATTCAAGTCCCAGTGAGCAATGTATACAGCACCTTGATTGATGTCGCCGTTTCACTTGTCCGCTCCGCCCTCCTTCTGGCTGTCCTTTTCCAGAGGGCAATTCTGGGCGTCCAACCACTCTGTCGCATCTTCGGGGGTCTCAAAAAACAGAGCTCTATTTTTGTGAAACACTTTCAGCTTAGCCGGGTACATCAGCATATATTTGTATCCCGCTTCCCGCAATCTCGTCTTCAGCCTTCCATAGTTCAGTCTTCGTCTTTGCACCAGGAGTGTATAATCCGGGTACGCCGTGATAGCAGCAGATTCTCTTTGTATTGTGCCACCTTTTCGAAAGTATTCTAGTATTTTCTCTCTGTCTCGATAATTCAGTATTTTGGCAATTATTGGTCTGGGGGGTGGGTGGAGGGTGTCTTTGGGGGGGCCCCAGTGGTGGCTTCCTTGTCAGGGCTCTGTGTGCTCTCTCCACCGCAAATCCTTAGGTGAGCTCCCCTCCCCCTATTTCTTGCAGCAGCATTGTCTCGACGTAGTCCATAGGGTTAGGTCCCTCCTTGCCCCCCGAGAGCCCCACGATGCGGATGTTATTTCGTAGGGTGCGTCTTTCGGCTTCCTCCACTCTATTTTCCTAGTTGCTCACGTGTTGCTTTAGTATATGTATTTCCAAAGAGTGGGATGTGCACGCTGCCATGTTCGAAGTCATTTCTTTCTCAATTTCGCCTGTGCGTTCTGCTATTGCTCTTACATCCTGTCTGAGTAAATCTTGAGTTGCAGTGTTGTCTTGAGTTCGGCCAGGGCTGCTTCCAGTTTGGTTTCCCAAGCTAGTTTCAAGTCTGCAATAGCCTCAAGGATCCGCTGATCGTCACGAGCTGGGGACATATCCAGTTGTGGGGTCTTTACTTTGCTTCTGGCCCCTTCCGTTGATTGTGGCGTTCTTGCAGATTCTTCTAGTGTAGTTTGCTTCCCCTTTGCTTTGCCCTGCTTTGTCGCCATCTTGGTATCGTCTTGTGCCTCAGTACAGGATGACCGGGCTCTGACAGTCAGCACCCCGAATCTGCTCAGCTGTTAACAATGTTTCTTGGGGGTTCGTACGTAGGTGATTATTCACCACTGGGGTCCTGCAGCAAGGTTTTTAGAAGGGTCCCATTTTTCTGGTCCTGCAGGCTCAGTGGTCATGCCTGAGTTATGATGCGTGCGGCTGTTGGCTTGCAGGTAGTGTAAGTGAGTAGCATTTTATCTGTGCTGGTTTATGTCAGACACTATCTCTATTCCACTGAGTTTATGGTGTCTGCCATACTATCTCTTCATTCACAGAGTGCGTGGCTGACGTTGGGGGGGGGGGGCGGAGTGACACTCTTATCAGCATATTTTCTATGCTTTCCGACCCCCAAGGTTGGGTCTCTGTTAGGCAGAAACCTGTGCAGTTCCCTCTGGGACCACTGCAAAAGATTTAAGACTACAGGTGTTTGGCAGTAAACCCACTTGGTAGCAGTCTGTACACACACAGATTCACTTGGTAGCTGTGGCTGAGCAGTCAGACTTCCCTCAAGAAGAGTTAGGCAGTATACAGAGTATTCACAATAGGTCATAAGAACACAGTAGAACAAGTAACACTGACCAGAGCTTGCTGTAAAAGAGATATAACTATTTATTTAAAACCACATCTAGTAAAAAACACAGGCACTAATGTTAAGCAGTTCAAAAACACGGTCACTAAAAGATATACACTCCCTTAAAAGAATATTAGACAAGTCTTAAGTAAAGCCCCACTTATTTTCAGACAGCGGTGAGCGCTTAACGCAGATGGCACTCTAATAATTCGTTTTAAAAAGGGAGAGAAAGGCAGAGCATAAATTGAAACAGATCCCAACACTTTCAAAAGAACACAGCAAGAGAGGAAGGCAGAGTCAAACCGTGAAGTTAGAGTTCAGAAGGACGGATCCACTTTAAGAGGATCAGAACTAAATGTGTCCAAGGTCACACGGTTGAAGTGCACAAAAGTCTTGAAAAGGTTCAGAAAGAGTTGGACCAAAAGAAAGGGACCAGTTAGATGGTCAAGGCGGCCAGCCCAGTCCAGAAGGTTAAGGGATTATTATTACCTTGTTAGCAATCTTTAGAAAGGGAGGCCTGGCGGACACGGTACCTTAAAGTGGTGAGAATACTCCAGCGGGGGCAGTTGTTCCTGGCAGCGGATGCAAGTTGGTGCTTCGTCCGGGGGAGGAGAGGATCTCGTCGGGGAGGAAGACAGGAGTCCGTTGCACTGCCAAGGAAGAAACCAGCCGCGGAGTTCTCAGGTAAAAGGAGCAGTCCTTTTATTCGCGGTCCAGTGGTAAGTGGCTATGCGGTTTATGGGGTGCTTGGCATGGGCAATTCGACCACAAGACGTCCTGGGATGCGAGGAAAAGAAGGTAAACTGGTTGTGCCCACCAGTCAGGGGAAAAAGCCTCTCCAGCCGGGAGATCTTCTCTGTCGTCGGGAAGTGGTGAGTCGGTTCCGCAGGGCTCCACCGGTGGTGTCATCGTGGTAGGTCGGCTCAGCTTCTCCCTTGTCGGATTCTCAGGTCCTGTGGCGACTTCTGAAGTCCCAGTCCCAAAAGCCCTGCTTTTATGCAGCACAGCCCCGTTCACTCAGCCTAGCTGTCAATCAAACATGCGAAGTGGTGAGCCGGCCGGCTCACCACTTGGGCCAATCACACAAGAATGCGACTTGAGTTACCAAGGTAACTCAGTCCAGGGTGCCTAAACCCCCTCCCACACCCACTGTGGTACCCAGACAGAGTGGCACCACTTTTGGAGGCTTCTGTGGAGAAGCCCGCCAAAAAGTGGAACAAAGGGCTCGACTTGGGTTGGAGTCACAGAAGAGAACACAAACGCCATTTTAGAATCGAGTTCTGGCAAAAAATACCAACCGGCGAATTAATATTAAATAAATAAACCGGCGGTATGTTCGAGGCTATAAGAATTAAATAATTAAAGTTGGTAGCCTCGAACAATGGGAAAATCCCATGGGGATATATTCGCGGTCGAATATAAAAAGTAGTATCCACTGCCACCAGCCAAAACTCTATCAGGGGGGACGGAGACGTGCCCCCTTGACTAACAGACCCTGGGGCAATCGAATTGCCCCGACCAGTACATCCACAATATGATGGTTTGTACTGGTTTATGTTCATAATTTGGGACTAGTAAAGCCAATGGTGACTTTACATGCCCTGGGAGACAGTAGTCAGTCCCAGGGTATGGAGTTTATGGTGGGGTGTCACTATGACACCCCTGAGTCACTGCACAGAGGGTGCTGTGTAACACACATAGTAAAAACACATGAGACCCTATGGAGTAAAGGACCCCATAGCCCATAAAACACAAACAGTCAAAGGAACACCATAAATCATGTCCAAGAGTGGGAGAAAAAGAGTCTCACTCTTGGCAGGAGAAAAAACCAAACTCCAGAAATCCAGCAAAGCTGCTGGGGGACTCACTAGGTTAGGAAATTCAGCCTAAAGAGAGAATTCTCCCTAACAGTCATGTCTTCTATTGCTGAGTGTGCCTCAGGGCAGCTGGCTGCATGTGTCAGGCCCTCCAGCTGGCAGAGCATGCAGATGCCTTCAGTGAGCAGGCTCTGCTTTTCACACGCCTTCAGGTTAGCAGGGCGCAGTCTTCTTTGTTGTAGCGTGTCGTCAGTCCCCCATACTGTGTGGGGGGGGGGCAGAGGGCAAGTGTGCTGCTTCTATGTATGTTGGTTCATGCTCTAGCAATTGGCCCTCTGGCAGTCGTCCGGGCTCTCGGCGCACACATCTACAGTTGCTGGGTGCACTCCAGGAAAGATCTGCGCTCGTTCTGTCTGCAGGGCTCCAGCCCTGGTGCGGACCGCAACCCGCACCAGCCCTCGTGGCAATCCAAGCCAGCGGGCATCCTACGTGTCCAGAATGCCGGTGAGCGTTGGAGTCTGCTGAGATTAGGATGTATCGGGTTCGTTCCGGTGCCAGTCAAGAATGATTCCTTTGTCCTGGCCCAGTGCCATCTTCCCTTTGTGTTGCCTCAATTAGTATTCTCCTCGCTCCACGACTGGCACTCGTATTGCAGTGCGGTCATTTCCAGCATGTGAGCTCTGCCTCCCACGCACCTCCGGATCAGCGTGATGCAGCCTGCTTTGTCGTGGCTTATTGTCAGCCCCAATACTGTGTGTATGGGGGAGGGGCGGGGGCGAGTGTGTTACCCCACTGTTCGTTGGGATTTCACTCCGGTTGGTGGCCTTGCAACAGTCGTCCGGCGTTCGGTGCACCCATCCTCACTGCCCTCTCGCCGCGGCCACTCCTTTGCCTTAGATTTGCTCCGTGTTGGTCCTATGCTCTGTTCTCCCTTGGGGTTCCGGCCCGGAGCATACGATTTGCTTGGCTCTTTGATCAGTCCGAGCCTGCGGGTGCTCCGTTGGTCCCGCGCCGTGCAGCGTCGTTGGTGGGCACCTGGTCTGCCATTGGGACGCTGCTTCCTTGCTTTCGTTCCAGTTCCAGCCGAGGGTGGTTCCTTTGTTCAACAGCCGGCGCCATTTTCCTTTTCATCCGCCCCAGTCCATGCGCCCGTCGTATATGCTAATAACTTGTTTGTCTCATCATGAGTCCTCACGAACTCCGGTCCCCATGCTCGCGCTGCATTCATTTGGCCATAGTTCCATTTCCAGCACTCGTGCTTCGGTATCAGTCTGTGTAACGTGCAGGATCATCAGGAGACACATAAAAACACGTCCTCTTACATGGGTACTAAGCCATGCGCCCCACGGAAGGCAATACTTGAAGCCCTCTCAGAGATAGTTGGGACCACAGTGGATCAATATCCGTTAGCTATACTCTTTGGGATATGGAATGGAGATGAAGTGAAGAAAATTTTTACATTCTTAAATGTGAGCGCTATGGTGGCCAAAAAATGTATATTACAATGTTGGAAGCTCTGCTCTCCCCCTATGTTCGAGATGTGGCTACATGCCCTCACATAGACGCAGTCTTGTGAAGAAGAATATATTAACGCCCTCCCAATGCATTCCCGCCCCAGAAATGTATGGACAGCTTTTTGCAGCTATCTTAACAATAAAGAGGTCGATGAACCGGACTCCCCTCACTCATCAATTGTACAGGACAAATCTGGACCCCGAACTTTGTAAAACACACTGGGCTAATAACCCATCCCTCTAAATACTACTCAAACGTAATGTAATATCTGAATATAAGATGGTAACTGTTTTGTGTTGTGTCCCTGTAACTGCTGCTCGATAATAAAGAAAAGTTGCAACAAAAAAAAAAAATATCAATCTGTTCGGGATGAAGGCTGATGCTAAAGTATTTGGGCCTAGCGGCTTACTAGCTAAAGCCTGTGACCCCCACGGGCAGATGCACATGTTTTTGTCCCTTTGCCGCCTTACCATCCACCAGACATCCAGTGCTTGCCTCCTGATTTCCTTTTGCTCCAGAGGGTGTTGTCTGCTTCTGGCTTAATATGTAGACTAGTTGTGATGAAAGGGGCCCCTAGGGGTCCCTCGTGCTATGGAAACAAGGCAATGACCATACACGAAAAGATGCGCCAGACACGAGGTTTCAAATTCCCAATGCTAGGGTTTATTGCAAGCAAAAGATAGTATCAATTGGCCAATTCTGATCTCACGCCCCGCGACGTGAGTTTCCTAGACCTCGAGGGACGCAAGAGCGCGAATTACGTACATAAGTTACATATATACAAAATGCATATCATACAATCAGCAAAGTCATGTTCAACACCCCTCTGTATTAAGTTCCTTTGAACTCGGGATGACGATGGACATATCCGACGAGTATGACGATTATAATGTTGTTCGATGTCTATTCTAGTAACAATGTCCAATTTAGAAAGTGCTGAGGCATCTTTTAGAACACGGTGGTTCTGTTCTTGCAAGCAATCTGTTCACGGGGGAAGAGCCACATTCCAAGCTTTGCTATTTATGAGATACTATTCGTGTCCTGGGAGCCGACACGTTCTAAGGGGTTTTGCGAAGGGGGGCCGTAAGAGAAGCATAATTCAAGCCTTTAACTGTATTATTCTAACATATTCTACCATCGTACGAGACTGGCTGGCAGCTGTGAAGTGATTAAATGCCCTGCAGCTTCCTCCCAAGGCTACAGAGAGGGAGCGTGGGCATTCCTCTCTGGGCTACTCATGAGGAGTTTCAGCAAACTCTTCAGTCCCGCGACCTTGTCCTTTCATATTCAGACAACAATGTTAACAGTTGAGCAGAGTAAGCAGAATTCGCAAGAATTGCAAGCTGCAAAGCAGTTTTTAGACAGAAAGCAATGAGCAATGGTTAACAAGCAAAATGGCGATTCTTGCTACATTTAAAATGGCCGCTCCTCGGTCAAGCATAGCAGTTTATATTTCTATAATTCGGTGCATAAGACGGTTGGCCCACGGCCATCAAGTTACGTCTATCATTCAAATGAAGGGTATTCATTTTTCCAGATTGACAGTGATGTCAATTATCTGTGCGGGACATTTAAAAATGGTGGGCTTTTTCAAGTTAGAAGTGATGGAGACGAGAGCTGTGGAGCGGGTGAAGTGGGAAGCAGAACCGAAAGCAGACACCCGAGAGCAGAATGTGCCGAGGGAGGCAGGCGCTTCCTACCGGAAAGGTGAGAAACTGGAAGAAGCACAACGGGTACCGCAGGCGGGCCGCTGTGGAGCCGGCAGCAGCAGAGGGGTTTTTGGGGTCACGGTCGCGTTGAAGAGCAGCAGTTCAATCGATGAGAGAATTGGAAAAGGGTCAGCAGATCGGGAAACGCTTACTCGAAGCACGGAATACGCCACCGCCATACGCCACAGGTCGCAAACGCCAGCAAACAGAGTCTGCCCAGAAGTATTGGAATCCCTGGGGCACAGGCGTACAAACAATTGAAAACTTGTTTTGAATATCAACCAAGTGATATAGAAGGACAGAGTGTACTCAACCGTCAATATATGAGATGTCGATATGGGGAAAATTGGAGTAAAAGTTGTCATAAGCAATTGAAAACTAATGAAGAAGTTGAAAGGCAAGAACTGTACAAGTCTTCATATATGAGATGTCAATATGGGGAAGATTAGAACAAGTATTGGCACAAGCCAATGAATACTAACAACAGAGTTAACAAACAAAATGTGAACAAGTCTTATATGTACCTTATGGTACCTGGAGCCAATAAAGTATAAACTGTTGAGAAGTACAGCTGTATTATACTTAACGAGGAAGAGAACTGAAATATAAAAGAAAAGGTTATAAAACAACCTGTTGAAAGATGTACATCAGGCAGCGTGCCTTTTGGGGAAAGATACCTGGCAGGATAGTATACCAGGTAATCCATCTAGAGTACGTGAAAAGGTTCCTGGCAGGAGAGTATACCAAGAGATCACCTTTTAAGAAGTTGCTGTGTGGAAACAACATGCTTGCCATCCTTTCAAACACCATTGCTTAGAAAAGACACGTCATCATCCTCAAGGAAGTGTTGTATGAAAGAAACATTTCTACTATTCTTAATAAATGTTCCCCTCCCCTGTAACCGGCAGCAGCGCGTGTAGATGCTGCTCTTCTGTCTTCCTTCCCCTCCCCCACACAAGTATATAGGATGCAAATTAGGAATTTGGCAAGTGACTTATTGTGCTTAAGCTGATATGCGCTCCTGTTGAGGTCTCACTTTACCCCTAGGGAGAGTATTGCCGAACTGGCTCGCCTCTATAGCCTCACCCGAAAGGGATCCCCTTTGGGGAGAAGGGACAAATTCCCTCGATTTGTCAGTGTATACTGTATACGTAGTGCTTATGCTTGGAAGAAATGGCAATCCTTGTAATGGAGTCCTTTTATTAAACAACTCCTAAATTTCAAATTGCTTTCATGCCATTTATTTCCCCTTCAATTGTGGAGATTTTATGCTATGGGTGTTTCTTTGCTGTTTTCTTGCCCAATCGTTTCCAGAATAATTACTCTATTTAGTACCTGGAGGGACGACTCAGCCAGTCTTTAGGCCAAATATGACTTAACCAAGGAACTCCTGGGACTGCGGATTTCCTAAGGCAGCATTCTAAGCTACGTTTCACCATGCTCTGGCAATGACATGTGTAGGGTCTGCTCCCTCTTAAAATGCAGAGACCTTCATCACTGGAGAGCAGCAACACTTCCTGAGGCCACTGTAGCATCTGTTGAATACTTGATCCAAAGGAAGGTGCCACATTGGAAGGGGGACAGATGAGCAGCTGCTAGCCACACATTTTGGGAGAGTGCTTGTATTGTACTCAAGACACCTGCTGTAGTTCCGCAAACCATAAAATAATTCCCATCCGCTAGAGACTGTGCACAAATTATTAAAAGAAATTGTCTTTTCTCTTAAAACAATAAGAGCATTGTTGGTGCTGATATTACTTACTGTATTCATTCAAACTTTTCCAAGATTACCAGTCCCATATCGCATTTGCTGGATAAACAAAATCCCTTGAATATAGTGATGCAATGATTTTGTATCTTGGTAAATGCTTGACGTGCAGAAGAAGGCTCTTTCTAAAATGCCATGTATTATTATTTTCCAGTGACAGGATGCTATGGTTATTTATTTGGGGTTTCCTGTTCAATTATGTAACCGGTAGCAACATTAGTAATGTTAGGCCATTGGTTTGGATGATCAAACCAACAGCTCCTGGGCCTTCTTGCTTCTAATGCAAGAGGTTCACCAAGGCTCTGGCTTTGACCTGAATGCTTGTGTGATTGAGAAAGTTGTGATGTGTGCATTATGAGCAGGGTATGCATGTCTAAGTGCTTCAGCAACTTTTGAATTACAAGGAGACATCTTGTGGTGGATTGATAGACAACGCATTGCGCAACTCTTATCAGCCATGCATTGGGGATGTTTTGTAACCAAAATAGTTGCATAGGTTTCAATGAAATGGCCGCTTTGGGCAGTAGAAAAGAGTGATAATGGGGTGGAGCCTGAATGAATGGAGTGATGAGTCAATATGCATTCTGTGTTCTGGTTTTGTGACACAATGCCTGAGATAGCCCTGACTGAAACTGTAATGAATGTAGTGTAGTGCTTTGAAAGGCCGGGGAGCTGCCCCAATCCACATCCTGTGTTATGGTGCCTGGTTTTGGATGAATGGTCTTAAATGCCTGTGAGGCTGTTTGGGTGCTGCCTGCATAAATGCACTTGTGTGTGTGGTTGGCCGGCTGAGACTGGCTTAGCCGGTGTGAATGGGGAGTGTTTTGTATAACGGGGACCTCACACTTTCCTTCTCGTCAGAAGTTGAAACAATACACCTGAAGCAAGAAGCTGGAGTCATGGTAAGCTTTTACCCTGGGTCCAGCCCGAGGAAAAGTCTGCATCCGCTTCATCAAAGCCAAAAGCTGCTTGCTTACTCAAGGACTGAACCAGAAAGGACCTGGATAGGTAGAAGATAGCATCGTGCAACTACTGGTCTTCACCCGAAGTGTCCTCGAAGCAAGTCCTGTGTGCCTGCCGTTTGGAGAAGGGATCTTCACGGGTCCTAAAGAGGAGTTCCTGGACATCTTGAAGCCAAGAAGTCTAGCCGTGTCGCCCAGGGCCCAAGGAGTGTTCATGACCGCTGGAAGCCAAGTTGCTGGGTATCGGCTGGAAGAGGGGGTACCCTGGCATAGTGCTGCCTGACATCCGTAGCTGCGAATGTTCCAAATAACTGAAGAATCCTTCAAGGGGTTTTGCTGCCATGACATCTATCCACTATTCGACAACAGAGAAGATCCAGTGTTGCTGTCAACAATCCATGAAGAAAGTGTCCCGACTTTCTGAGGGTCTGCAGTCCAGTGTTCAGGTTGACAGAAGCCATTCTGAGATCCGTGCTGCGGCTGCAGCACCGAAGAACCGAAAGGCGGTGAACTGTGAAATCCCAAAACCTGATACCTACTTCTGCCACTGCACCCATTGCCTCCAAAACTCATTGACCACCAAAGGACTTTTCTTTAGCCAAACCTTGTTGAGGTCCACAGCAAGTTTCATCTCTGTGGGACATCCACAGCATGCATAGCAACCCGATAACGGAGACCACCACAACAGAACTGCATTGCTTCCTTTCTGACACTGCTTGGTTCCCTTCTGCTTGACACTGACTACGTAGTGACTCCTTCTTCCAAAGGGGGTCCATCCTCGATGGACGTCGTCAAGTGAAACCCTTAAACTCCATCACTTTGCCTTCCAAGGTACCAAAGGTACTATGACGAGGAAGAGCATCTTCCTTCCTCAGGGTTCATACAGAGGTCCCAGATTATTCTAGGATCATGTTTTCCTGTGACTTCCCAGGTACTTTTGTAGTAGTGGGACATGTAGAAAGAGAAACAGACTATTAGTGAACATATTTGGACTGGGCTGTAATGTACAACATAAAAAGCACCTTAACTTACAGGTCGGGTGGGGGGGGGCGGGTAGGATGGTCCTCACCCAGTATTGCATTTTTATCCTAAAGAAGGTATCCTGCCTATGTTCTAATTATTACCCGCCTTTCTACAGTAATGTTACATGAAGTTAACCCTTGCCTAATAGTTTAAGTGCAGTTTAATAACTGTCAGCAGTTGGTGCATTGCAATTGAATTTAAAGGTAACAATGGTACCACATAGAACTGTATATATTAAGTTAATTTAGATTTCTAGTACAAAATGAGTCTTATTTATTTGTTCATATCTACCTGACTTTTTATCCTTTAATAAAAGGACTGTGTTATCACCTAACATAGGGTGTGGACATTCCATTGTGGGGAGCTTCTGGGTTCACTTTACCCACGAACCAGCCTGCATCACCTCCTTTGTGTCTCATCCTTGGTTGCTTGTCTTGTGCCCCCACTCGCATTAGTTATCTGGAATTCACACACAAATAATGTCTGAGTCCGCAGAATATTTAGGACCTCTCGTGACCCAGTCACGATGAGCATTCTATAAAAACAAAGGTTTGAAATACATCTGGTACCTTGTGACCTTGTAAAGTTCCGATTTAGCAAGGTGTAGTACACAGCAAACGTATTCTATTGTAGTAATAGCGTGGAGCGTTACTATGACAATTCAATGGTGAACGAGTGCCCACACCAATGTGGCCGACTCTCAGACGGCCTCGCGCGCATGCGCAGGGTTGCCGGGACTAGAGGGAACGCTACCCGCATTCGGGCTGCGGACTCTGTAGCAGCCGGCACTCACAGTGGAGCCTCCAAGAACAGGTGAGACTTTTGACTGTGTCGAACAGCATCGGTACGAGCGGTCTTCTTTTATAGTCGCTTGTGGTACCACTAAACACTGTGACGTGAAGCTCGCGTCATGCTTCATGAAATAGGCGACCGATCGACCTATGCTAACTACCTCTGTTCAACTCTTTAGCCTACTCTCTTGTCATCTCAGGATGCATTAAAACATTTGAATAATTTACAAACACTCTGTTTTTAGGGTTTTCCCTTGCTGCAATCTGCCACTTCCCAGTTTCCTGCGAGCCTTCTCTGAAGACTGGGTGAGTGCTGAGATCTAGTCTACAATGGACTTTTTCAATCATATGAGATTAGCTCTTTTAAATAAGATTACTGCCTTTAGTTATCGTATTGCTTTCCTTCTGAAGAAGTCTGAACTCGGACCTCTGCTATCCTTGAAGAGAGGTCAGTGCCTTTTAACTCCCTCTGACAATGTATCTTTGGTAGATAATCTATCCAATTAAACTAAAATACCTGTTACTTCTAAATTCCCCACAGCTTAAGATTTAAAAGAATATACCCATTGCCAATCACCCTTGGAACACAAGAACAGCGAAGCCCCACCCCGAAGATGGATCTTTAAGATCCAAAACACGTTGGTTATTTGTGCAATATCTATAAAAGGGCTTACCTGGAGGAAGTTGTTGCCCCATAAAAACTCACACAAACACTCCCTAATAGGGAACTGGTACTCTAATGAGAAAAATTGTTTCTGATAACTGGATCTGATGTTGAACATGACCCAGTGTAACAATTGCATGACTCTTTGAAGGTCTGTGCCATGCTCAAGAATGTGTGTACCATATTGTTTTTCTTTTCCGCCTTGTTTTGAAAAATGTCTTTGAAGAAAATGGAGACAGGTCAATTAAAAAGAACCTTATCTCGAAATATTGTTGTAAATGTGGTTTAACATTTCTGGTCTATTGAATCATAAGTTGTTTGTTGAGGATATGATTGATATATTCAATGATTAATCATCATACATATTTGGAAAAAGGTTATGAAGGTAGCCGTACTAATACAAGCCCCAGGCAACACTAAAAAAATTTGTTTAATGATCTGAACGGTTGAACTTAGGTTCTCTAGGAGTGCATCTGGGCTTACTGCTTAGCAATACGCAGTTCAGGTTTTTCTGCTTGTCTATATTTACCACTAGAGAACCATGGCTGGGGTGCTCTGTGCCTCTACCAAACTATATAGTGGGCAGAAGTATAAATACTCCAATCCAGCCTTTACAGTGGGCCTTTTCACAAAGTGGATCGAATAGTTCATTGCGAATGGTGCATTCCAGAGTGGAGACACTCATTACATTTGAAATAGGACTCATCTTTTTACATGTGTGGTACACAGCACCCTCTGTGCTGTACCACTGGGGTGTCGTAGCAACCCCAAACATAGACTCCATACCCTGGGACTGACTACTGTCTCCCAGGGCATGTAAAGTCCCCATTGACTTTACTAGTCAATTCTTATGAACAAATCCAGTACAAACCATCTTACTTTGGAGGTACTGGATAGGGTTAATAGTTTTTCCCTAGTGTTCATTTTCGAGAGGGTACTCTAAAGTCTCTCTTTCAAAAGATTCTGGCTGGTGGCGGTGGTTACTACTGTAAATATTCAACCGCAAATATTTTCCTATGGAATTTTCCCATTGTTCGAGGCCACCACTTTCACTGACAGCCTCTAACATACCGCCGGTTTATTTTAATATTAACTTTACTCCGGTAAGTTTTTATTGCTAGAACTTTGATAACTTTTCTTTCTTGTGTCTTTCTCTAGAGTCCTAACCAAGGTCGGGGATCCTATGTTGGTCCTTTTGGGGGCTTCTGCACAGAAGCCCTCCTGTAGGCGCCACTGAGTCTGGGGTAGACGGGATGTGTGGGATGGGGAATAGGCACCCTGGACAGGGTTGCCTACGCAACCCAAGTCTCACTCTCCCCTGATAGGCTGGGGGGTTCTCCCACCAGGAGAGCCACCCCACTGTGTAAGGGACAGCTAGGGTGTATGAATGGGGGTCTTGCTGCATGAAAGCAGGGACCTAAAGACTGGAGGACAATGCGTTGCCACTGGAACTAAGAAGCCAAAGAGGAGAGAAGCCAAAGACATCTGTAACGACTGAACCACCGGTGAAGCCCTGCTGCAGATCCTCACCACTTTTCTCCAACGACTCGAGAAGATCTTCACCTGCAAGAGTCTTCTTCCCTTGAGCTGGTGGGGCCAACCAGTTCGCCAATCGCCTTCCCGGACCTGCCTTAGTCGAATCGCCAGTGCCAAGCACTGGGAGAACGGATAGCCATGCACCCGTCCACCCAGACCGCGATTTAAAGGAGCGTACCTTTTATTTGTTTTGGCAGCACCACGGCTGGTTTCATCCCTGGGCAGTGCAGTAGCTCGAACCTTCCTCCACAACGAGAGTGTCTCTTCCTCTGCTGGATCTCCCGAACTGCAGGAACTGCCAGGAACTACCGCTACTGCAGGTGCCTCTTCTACTTTTAAGGTACATTGTTCTGCCAGGCCTCCTGTTTCGTTGGGTACTGCTAAAGGTGTTTTAAATCCTTGTCTTACCTACTGGGTTGGCCGCCCCTTCATCTAACATTGTCTTTCACCTTCTGCAACTGCCTTTTCGAATCGTTAAACAAAGACTTTACTGCAGCTAATAGAACATTTTGCTCCTGGGCCTTTGCCCTGGACCACTGACTCTGGCACAGGCCTATTGACTCTGGCTAAATCTGTTACAACTGCCTTCTCTAGATTGCTTCTCACCTAGAAATGTGTTGGTGCACCTCACTCTTATAACCACCTTTTCCTTCCCTCTTTTTAAACTTGTGAAGTGCCATTTTGCTTGGTTTTCACCTAAGCATTGCATATGCTGAAGTACTGCCTTGCCTAACTTGTTCACAATCTTCTTGGGAAGTGTTGCTGGTGTGTTTAAGAGTATAACCCTGAATAACTTGTCCTTTCCCTCCTTTTTCAGAAATTGTTAGAGTGCCATTTCTGCTTGATTTTCACTGTGCTGTTTTGCTCAATTTTCACTCTTGCTCAAACTTGTCTACAGTTTAAATAGGGAGTTGTGTATACTTTTCTTGACTGATTTAACTTGCTTTTATAATAGTGATTTGTGTGTGAACATCAGAGTGTGTAAAATAAATATATATATTCTTTTTGATACAAAGCTTTGGTCAGTGTTTCCTTGTTCCATAGTATTGTAGTCCTAATGTGTAAACCCTGAATACTGCTCATATCTTTGTGGTACGGACTGATACCAAAGGGGATTTATTGCATATACCTGTAGTCTTATTCTTCTGTAGTGCTCCCTAAGGGAACTGCACAGGATACTGCCTAACAGCCTGGAGCTTAAATACTCTTCACTTGGTTACTGGATACCGGCAGAGTTCATCCAAAACTGTTCTTCTTGCCATACAAGTGATGCTGCAGTCTCCAGTGTTGCAGGGCCAGGTTTACATTTAGACCAATCCTACTTTAACATACTGCTGCCTCTGCAGGAATACATTGTAGCTCTTACTTAGCATCATTTGCTATGTTATAAACATTTATACATAAACACATCTTCCGCCATTCTCTCAACACTTCACTCAACATAATATTTGATCTGGTCCAGTAATTTCTACAAAAAAAAACTGTTTTCCCATAGTACTCTGTATGACGTGTTGAATCTTATTTAGTCTTCATTGGCTTGTGATGGAGGCTACTGTGTGCTCTGCGAGAGCTAGCCTCGGTGACGCAATGCCTGTAGTCTACTTTTAGCACAGTCTGCATTTTTGGCAGAGGATTCTGCTGTTTACCATTTTTTTCAGAAAAGCTAACTACCCTTTGACAGTTTTACAAATATATGAAGCTGAATAATTATTTGTGCCTTATATTTCAATTCTAACTATATTTATTGACCCTACTGGACTCTTGTAGTGCTTAGAAAATAGTTAACAGAAGTCTTGCCTAGTTCTAAAGCGCTTGGGAAACTTAGGAATGAATGAAAATACTAGGCTCCTTCCCAACACCTTTCAGCTGTGTTAACTTTACTATCGAAAATTGTAATGGGCCATTTAGGTTTGGAGTTACTAGTCTGTGACCTGCAATGACTTGGGCGGGATCCTGTAATGTGCTGTTATCTTCTGGGCCTGCCATGTTGGATCTGGATTTTGTCTGTGACTCTGTGCGTGGCAGATCAATTGCGCACAGCTGCCTCCTTAATTCAGCATCTTCTTGATTTTCTTTCTCTAATGCATTAAGTTGTTCTTATGTGGGCATGTGAAAGTTGTCTCTAGCTTGCTCTTAGGGCACTCGTCTTGTGGTTGGTGTACAAATGGAAGATCCGCTGGTGTCTGTATATGTCTGTGTGAGAGTTGGGGCCAACTGTAAACCTAACAAAGCTTGTATGTATCTGTCTCTTAAAGGGACAGGCTGACCATATACTTTGTGGCCCGTGTGTAGTGGCATGATGTAGGAAGCCATTGAATCCTGCCCCCCGACCTTGCATCACACAGCTTGAGCCCTCATCCGGTACAACCAATAGGCACAAGCGCAGCAGAACCGATTTGTGGACTCCCATTTCTGTAATGATTGATAACGGTGCCCCCAGGGGGTCTCGCATCTTTTGCTATTAAGTGGTACTGTCATGGGAATTAAAAGTAAGAGGGATTGATTTGAGGAGGGACAAAAAAAGCATGTCTTTGGTGGTTGGCTTTTTGTGGTAGGTCAGAAGGAAGACAGTGACTCTGATTTTCCATCTTGCTGAAAGTTTTATTAAGTCATAGTATGAATATATATTTTTCCCTATACTATGGGGTTTCCCTACGTAACAAAACTAGCCACGGTGCTCGCCAGTGAGAGTTCAAGCAAAATCCAAACAGTTTTTGTCCGACGTCCAAAATAACCTACTCTAACCATAAATCTATATTAGCAACCAAAACTTGGAGAATGTATCCCATCGCCTGAAGACTGGGGTTTTCACACAGTTCAGGAAACTATCCTGAAGTAGTTCCTGGTGATTGTTTTTGCCAATTCATACATTGTTACAGGGTTGTTCAACTTCTGATTCTTCTATCCTTTGTGACTATTCTCGGTTTCTTTTTTGTTCTTTTCTGGACTTTTTACTTGTAATCATTCTATTTTCGCAAGGTAACTTTATCCAATATTTAGGGTTCTCCTTTTTGCTTCTCTGGTCTTTGGTATATAGTTCAGTCTCTGGTTTCTCTTTGGCAAAGTCCTTTATTCTCTTGTTCAACCTTCCCTCCAGGCTTGTCTCATCTATGATATTTCTCTTTTCTGATTAGACCTTCTTTGTCTGACTTAATCTCAGTATGAACATTCTGGTCTTGAGGTTTGTTCCCTCTTATTTTGTAGTGTGTCAATATTGTCTCCTTGACTGGAATGAGTACGAGCACTCCAGTAATGATTCTCCTTCACTTCATTCAAAATCATTACTTTATCTCGACTGGGACGAGTAATGATTCTTTGTCCCCCCTCCACGGTCTCCCAATTTTCCCATTACCTGCCGTGTTGAGGGACGTCATCACCAGGTGTATTATTCAGTCGGGACCTTCTGTCAGGTTTCAGATTACCCTCTTGTGATTCTTCTGCTGCTTTTCCTTTGTGTTGCTGTACAAGGGGGTTCTTCGATCTCTCGTCTGCCGGTAGGTTCTGCTTTAGTCTTAGCGGAGTGGTATCGGCTGTAAGGGCTGCAAAGGCATTATGCAGCAAGGCACAGACAACAGATTCAATGTTTAAACAAAACACTTTAATTAACTTAAGTGTCAGGATGGTGTAAGGCCTAACTTGCCCTATGCTAAGGTGGAATTTGTCTACCTAAACAAACTAAGGATATTTTGAGTCAGTAAGTTAAACTTAAGTCTGTCTGTGGATGGATGCCACCAGGGGGGGCGCGCGCTGATGATTAGTTATTAGAAGCACGCTCTCCCGTCTCGGGCCCGGAAGTCCAGATAGGCCCCTCTTCTCGCCCACCCCACCCCCCAGGGGCTTGCCTGAGGCCTGCCATATGTTGATGACCCCCTACATATGACGGGAGAAAACGGACACAGGAACCCCGAAAAAGGCAATATTGTAGTCACTACGGAACTGCAGTGCTCAGTCCCGCTAGGGCTGCGGGACACAGTAGGCGAAGAGTGGCGCACTTGCTAAGTGGCCACACAGGTCGGCGCATCTGGCAAAGAACCGAGGAGGGAGAGGCGACCCACCGCAGGCGGCCCGCTCTCCTAATCCCCCAGCCCCCTGTCACTGTCAAGCAGCCTTTCAGAGCCCACATGGGGGTGGGGTGGTATCACTGGGGGACTTTCTGAATTGCTGCAATCGGCCACAAAAATGAAGGGGGAGGCGAAGACCCCAAGGAAATGTTCCTCTTGGTCCCACAAAACAAAGCCGTGGCAGGCGCCTGGGACCCCCACAACCCTGCAAGAAGCCTTGGCCCTGGATGAGATCATACCTGGGGTATTGGAGCACGTCAGTGGACCCTGAGCTCCACCTCCACGGGCCTGACAGCGCTCCGAGGAGTCCTTTGGGGCATAAGAGCCACAAGTAGTCCCAGCCCCATGGGGATCCACACAACACCACATCTGTGACCAGGGGGACCCAGGCGGTTTAGTACTTTGGGCAGGACGGAGGCCCCCGGCCCACTGCACCACTGACAGGTCACCCTCTCCCCATCTTGTCTCACACGGGTATGGAAGAGCCACAGGGGACGTGTCATTCGGCCTTGTCACTGAGTTGCCGCGCTAGGTGGTGGGGCGGAAACAGTTGCAGGGGCCCCGCCAACAGAAGATCCCATTACCAGGTTTGGTGTCCCTCTGATTGAAGATACAGAGACCGCCTATAGAGAGCTGTTATATTCCTGAGATACTAGGAGAGACAAGGGGCAGAGGAGGCTCTGGGAAGTGTGAGCACCCTTGGTAGGGGCGTGTGCCCGCCTCCCCCACCAGAAAGCCAGTGCAATTGGATGGGTTGGATGGCCCCGCTGGATGTATAAAATCGCACCTCAGAGGAGATCCCGGACTAAAACTGCACAGGACTCCAAAGAGGACTGACGCCTGGGTGGTCTGCCTAGCACCAAGGGGCAGAAGTGGTGGGCCCTTGCTTTGGAGATATTGCCCACATTCAAGCGCAAAAACTAAGAGGATAGGTGGCGTAAGGACGCAAGGGTTAAACTAGCCAATTTTAAATACACACCGAGGACGACCAAAGAAGGAACACACAGACAGTCCAACATGTCTGGGGGAGAGAAGGAATCCGCCACCACCAAAAAAGACATTGTAGCACTAATGGAGGAGATCAGGAATATGACAGTGGACATTGGTGGAAGAGTGGATAAGATTACTCAACAAATTGACAAGATGGAGGAGAGACTGGAGGAGGTAGAGCATAATCGGTCCTTGTTGGACACCCTGGAGATCCAAATGGACGTGCGCCTTTCGGAGGTCGAGAGGAGGAGATAATACTCAAAATGGACGACCTCAAAAATCGTGAAAGGCGAAATAACCTCTGAATTTTTGGGATTCCAGAAGGAGATGGAGAGACAGAGATTGACCTGAGGAGAACCTTGTATGAGATCACAAAACTCCTTTTTGACAATGACAGTCGATGAACCTATGATCAAAAGGATCCACAGGGCGGGGGAGCACAGCCGGAGGCCACAGATAGGTGCTAGCCTGCTTCCATAATTATAGTGATCGGCTCAACATGCTAGAAAGGGCATGGTCAAAGGGGACGGTGCTATATGGTACTGCAAGGATTACGGTCTTCTAGGACCTCTCCTCACTTACGTTGACGAAGAGACAGCTTTGCTCACTCTTTACCAAGTGGCTCAATGAGAAAGGGGTGAGCTATAGGCAGGGGTTCCAGTTTGCCCTCTGCTTTGAACTAGAGGGTCAAAAATACAGGGTCTCCACGGTGGAGGACTTAAACAGGATAACCAGGGAGTTCACAGGAAATGAGGAGACTCCGCACACCTCAAGGGAGAAGATTGAGGAGGGTCGTCGGCAAGTTAGAGGCCTGAGGAGGAGACTCATTCCGGGCTCGTTGAAAGTATAGGAAGCTGGGGACTCCACCAGCAGCTGAAACCTGAGCCCACAATGACCTGCCTTCAGACGACCAGCTGTGGGGGGGTGGGCTCTTTCGGGGTCTCTTGATTGTAGGTTGTTTCTCATCATAAGCTCTTTTCTTCAGAATGGTTTGACGAAGGGGTCTGGTAAATGACGGAAGAGAAGTGTGGTTTGGTTAAGAAGTTTGTAGAGGGGGGGCGAGGAGGGGAATCTGGTGTAAAGTGGTTTGATGAGAATGGGCCCTGAATGTACGGGTGCCTAGGTGGTTCGGTTCTAACCTGGTGCCTTTAACTGGGAGGGATTGAACGCCCGGTGGTGAGGTGGAGGCGAGGGGAGGACTGGCCGGGTGGGAGAGGGGGTTGGGATCCCTCAGCACAGTCTACATTGAAGTTCGCAGCCCTCGGGGTGGCAAGAATTGAGCCTCTGAAAGGGGATAAAGTGAGGATCATGGCACAAGCGATTCCTGGTGTGGACACGCTGAAAGTGGGCACCCTTAATGTAAAAGGGTTAACTCGCCCACGAAGAGGTCCTTAGTGGCAAGCAAGTTCCGGAGATCGGGTTTAGACATCCTGTTTGTGCAGGAGACCAGATTCGCCAAGGAGTAGGAGAGATGGATTCCAAGTCGGCAGATAGGCACTCAGCAGTCGCCTTCCGGCCCTCTGCGAAAAGCTGGAGTTGGGATCCTGGTGAATAGAGCGATTAGGATGGAACTTATTAAGACCGGGCCGGACGTGGAGGGGCGGGCCCTAGTGTTTCAGGCAACATAAGGGAAGTCCGTCTCACGTTTGCTACGGTCTATGCCCCAAACCAGGGTCAGCTAAGATTTTGAAGAACACAATGGCAAAAATACTGGTTGAGAGCACGGGTCACCTCATCACCGGTGGGGATTTTAACATGTGGGCCGATAAAGAACTAGACAGACACTACATGAGGCGGACCAGGCACCTCCTGGACCGGGACATTGGGAATTCCAGACTTCACTTGAGGGGTATGGGTTGAGAGATATATGGAAACATTTCCACCCCCGGGAAAGGGGTTACACTTTCTACTCACCCCCACACGGTACACATACCAGATTAGATTACATCTACATATCCAGGGACTTGTGGGAAGAAGCGGATGGCTCGGAGATCACTCCGGTCTCCTGGTCTGACCATGATATGGTCACGGTGGAACTACAATGGATGGGATTGATCCCCAAGGGTACGAAGCGGAAGTGTGATGAGTCATTATGAATGGACCCGGTATTTCACAAGGAGCTGGATAACAAATCAGGGACTACTTTAAAACAAATTATACAGGAGAGAGGTCATGAGGGACATTGTATGGGAGGCTGGAAAGGCCACTTGGAGAGGGATTCTAATTAGAGAAGGGGCGAGGAAAAAGAAGGAACAGGCACTAATTGAAGGTAGGCTGCAGGAAGAAATTCAACGACTGGACAAAAAGGCATATGAGCTGGCAGGGAGACTGGAGGAATACATAGCGACAGCAAGGGGTAGACGGGAGGAACTACGTTTACTGGAGGAGGGGAAAATAATGTGAAATCTGCAGTATCTGAAACAAGGGTTTTATGAGAAGGGGGACAAGGCGGACGGTTTACTTGCAGCCAGGCTGAGGGGGCAACAAGCCGAAAGGTAGGTTACAGAAATTGAGGGAGCAACGGGAGATAGTGACTCACCTGGGGGTGGTATTGCAGAAGCCTTCGCCACCTTCTATGAGTCACTTTATGCCACAGAGGCAGACCATGAAGTGGGCGAGCCAGATGGGTACCTTGGGGAGATTCACCTACCCAAGCTTTTCCCCACTGACTCTGAGGCACTAGGCGCTCCCATAACTGAGGAAGAAGTCAGGAGAGCAGTGGGTAGATTTCCATTGGGAAAGGCTTCGGGGGAGGACAGATTCACGGCAGGGTTTTATAAGACATTCATTTCTGCCCTGTCCTCATTCATGACGGAATTGTTTAATTGAATACCGAAAACAGGAAAGGCCCCAGAATCATTTGGAAGGGCACTCATCACAGTAATACATAAGGAGGGGAGGGATCCACGGGGATGTGCTTCCTATGGCCAGATTTCACCACTGAATATATATGCCAAAATATACACTACCAGAACAAGTGGGATTCATTAAGGGCCGACAGGGGGCGGACACAATGCGGAAAACCCTCCATTTGATCCCCGCATCCCAAGATATGGCAGGGTACCTTTACCTCTTATCAGTTGATGCTGAGAAAGCATTTGATAGAGTGGAGTGAGAATTTCTTAAGGCGGTGCTAATCAAATTTGAAATGGGTGGAACATTTCTTTGGGCTATAATGGCCCTTTACTTGTCCCCCAGCGAAAGTGTCTTGGTGAATGGAGGATACTCCCAGTGATTCAAACTGGGAAGAGAATGAGGCAGCATTGTCCCCTATCCCCGACACTGTTCGCCGCACTCTCCATGGAACCGCTTGCCCAAAAGATTAGGGCGGACCCTGGGATGGAGGCATTTCTGGTTGTGGGTGTGGAATACAAAACCGCATTATATGCGGGCGATATGTTCCTGCACGTTGGGAACCTACTGCACTCGATACTGGTAGCGCTCTCTTTGATCGAGCAATGTGGCCGTAGGGCAGGTCTAAAAATCAATAGGTCTAAATTGGTTCTTTCCCCCCTTGATAAGAAAACGGATGAGGAAATAGAAAGGTTTACATCATTGGGGATGCAGATAAGTCTGGTCACAATGAAATACTTGGGCATACATCTCGCAAGAACTTGTGGGGAGCTATTCGAGGCAAACATCCTGCCCATGATGAATACAATTAAGGAGGATTTTAGAAAGTGGGAGAGGCTAACAATTTCTTGGTTGGGCCGCTTCAATGCCTTCAAAATGGTGGTTCTCCCCAGAGTACTTTATGCGTTCCAAATGCTCCCCATTTGCATCCCTGAAGTGTTCTTCAAAGAGATTTGGTGCTCCATTTGACTGTTTCTGTGGTAGCGGGAAAAAAAGCAAGGATCCCCAGGCGACATTGGTATTGCCCAAGAGAAAAGGGGAGGCAGGGGGATCCCAGACATGAAGCTGTACTATCAGGCTGCACAGCTTAGAATCCTCATACCTTGTCTTACCTCTCAAAGTGATTTGCAGTGGATTGTGCTGGACAACCTACAGGTGCATCCGGCTACAGTAGCTGAATGGTTATGGGTCCCGAGAGCTCCAGAGGAGGATTTGTGACCATCCTATTGTTGGTACCTTATGGGACATCTGGCAACAAGGTACATGGAGGGGGTGACTACATGCCCTCCCTATTGGGACACCTTCATGATACCGAATCCAGAAAGACTCCAGAAATGGTATGAAGCAGGGTTGGAAAAGGATAGGCCAACTATGGAGGCGGGGAGGGGGGGGTAACATTATCGCCATAACAGAGTTGGAGGCGGCCTTATACAGGTAAAATTTCAGTGTTCACTTTCCTACAGCTTAAAAGGGGCCCTAACAAGAATGAACCTGAAGGAAAAGATACAAAAGGGCCTCACACCCTTCAAATCACTATTAGATAAGAGGACGGAAATGAGGGGGCTGATCTTGGCAATGTATGGGGCCTTGGTTGCACTGAGTAAGGGATCTACGGAAAAACTAAGGGGTTGATGGGAACGGGACATGGGAACCAACCTAAGTCCCGACCTCTGGGATAGACTCTGCAGGGGTGTAGCGAAGACATCAATCTCTTGCCAATATACTCTACATTCCATTAAGCTACTCCACAGATTGCACTATGACTCGGTTAGACTCTCAAGAATGTTTCCTAACGCAAGCCCCATGTGCTAGAAAGGGTGCGAGAGGAACGCTGGATTACTGGCATATGTGGTGCGATTGTCCGAGGGAGCACATTTTCTAGGACAAAGTCCTGGGGTGGATAAAAGACCTAGATGGCATAGCCCGAATAAAATAACCCCCTTTTGACTTTGTTTTCCATCCAATAGATGGAAGGGGAATACATGAGACTCCCTAAAATGGCTGCAGCTTTCATGCCAGCTGCAAGGGCATGTATAGCAACCAAGTGGAAAAATGAGTCCCTCCCAGGGAAAAAGAGAATGGATTAATGTGGTCAGGAATATGTATACTATGTAAAGAATTATAGCGGGTCTCCATGGCCAAGCTGGCTCTCTTGAGATGGAATGGGCTGAATTTGTTGAGATATACATGAACCCAGCTCCACAGACTACACCGGCCTGAGCAGGAAAATGGGGTTTGGGGGGACTGTGGGATGCAAAGGATGTAATAAAGGATTTCGCACTGAGTCTAGGATCCCAGTAAACCGACTTTAAAGTGGGGCTTACCCAGGAGGAAATGTGTACTCACAGACCGAAATTTTGATGCTTCAATGAGACTGATGGGACAAAGTTGCGCTATTTGCACAGGAAGGAGAGGTACCAAAAGGTGGTATTGAAAGGTTTGGGGAATTATTCTATGTTGTATAATGCTCTGATTGCCGCGCGGGGCACAAGTTCATTCCCGGATCACCGGAGTATGCATGGCATGTGGTTTAAATCTTCAATAAAGTACAAATTTGAAGAGAAAAGTATGTCTGCGTCCAGAACCTATACTTGCCCTCACAACTAAAGCTAAACCATGTGTAGGGATGTCAGCACCAAAAGAAATAGATTTCCAAGTAGAGTTATGAACATCTTCCATCTCTTGGCTTGCGTTTGTCCCTTCCCCAAGTTCAACACAGTTCCAATATGCCTCTGGGTTCCCCTCCCCAAGTTCAACACCAAATACAAGGGACTTGGGGTTCCCTCCCTGAAGTTCATCTCAGTCAGTTCTCTTGACTTTCAATAATTGTTCCAAACCAACTTTACAACCCTTCCGGTTTCTCAATAGTTCACTTGACTTATTCTTCTCACGCTTGATAGGTACAACAGCTCCAGTACCTTAACTGTCCTTGGTTCACTCCAAGTAGGCGTAACTCGGTCTAGGCGCAGTTGTCGGACTACACGGTCCACCCACTGCAAGGCATAAATTAGTCTTACAAAATCGATTAGTCGAGACTGTTAGATAACAATATTTTGATTAGAAATTCAACTTATGTGATTAGCAAATTTGTATATCCTTCCTTTCAATCGGGGCCAATGCAAGACATGTGCCCCCTGTACGGCAGCAGAGGGCCTAAAGACCTTGCAGGCTTGTTTTGCCACTGGTACTATAATGAGGATGTAATTTATTGGACAAGTGACCGGACACTGATACCCTTGCAAATTCAACAGGGCTTCCCACCAATGTCTCGCAAATAGTTAACACACAATTATCTATCGGCAGAGCATTTAAATAGCAAGCTCCTTACTAGTGGTGGTTCACTGAAGAACCATTGTTTCTGACAAGTGTTTGCTTTCCCTTCACATGGTATTCAGTAGTAAGCTTGATTCTGCCAAACAATGACTACAACAAGGTGACTTTAAAAACAATAGCCTTAAACGTACATTTCCCAAACTCATGTCATGTTTTTTAGCTTCACATTACTTTGTGTTCTTGTAATTTTCCATTCAAGAACGGGTAAATAAAGCTACAAACATATTATTTGTTCTCAACATATTTTTATATGGATTTCTATATTTTTCAGCTAGGAAGAGGATTTGTTTTTTAAGTTTCAAAACATCTCTACAAAACAGAGTATTCTTTAAAACCAAAGAACTATTACTAACAACTGAAGCTGGGAAGATATTTGGGTATGGGCCTTATGTTGCAGACTGGTCTCAAATCCCGGCTTCACGATTAACTAAAGTGTGGGATCCTTGGCAAATCATTGTATCTAACTGTGTTATCTGCCAGAATTGGAATTGCCAACAAGCCTTTCAGTTGACATGTGCACGCTACACAAAATTGGTCACTCAAGGTACGGCTTCCTATATAATAATGATAACACTTGTGAATCTGCACATACGTTATTTGTCTCCTAGCTTACTTATAAAAACGTTTTGCAATGTAATTTACCATCATCACATTGAGCATCTAAGTCTACATATGCGCTAATTTTCTGTGGTATCACTTCCAGCGATGTCAATATATATATATGCATATTGGGGGAGGGTTAATGTATTTTTTCACACAGCCTTGCAAGTTATAAACCCGGCAACTAGCATTGGAATTCAAAGTTCACGTTTGTGATGAAAGTTGAATGTCAGCATGCACATTGAGTTCCCATCTCATGGCATGTGCATTAATTAAAAAAAAAGACTAGCCTACATGTCTCATGCTTGGTCCGGACTATAGAACCTGGCAATAGATGGGTTAACCATAATCTTGGCTTTTGGTGCTGTCATTCGATTAAGATGGTGCCCAAATGGTAGCATGTACAATAGCCACAGCAACACATAACATGGCACTGCAGCTTTGCATGAGCAATGCAGACTTTCACATGCACACAGAACTCAGCCTAACCTTTCTTATGCAGCAAAGCTTTTCAGGCACACAAACTATAGACTTTCACATGAATGCACACCAAAAATGCAAGTGCACACTCAACCTTTCACATCCTTTCAGATGCATGTACGCACGCAATAGACTTTTGCATGTGCACTTGAAAGCCTATAATTGTTAAGGCCATTGCAGTCTGAGTGGAATATAGAGCTCAGCAAATGTGGGCACCGAAGAGAGAGGAATTGGAATACAATTGATTTAGCAAGATGTGTGAGAAAGAAACAGAAGAAAGAAGAGGCTCTCAGAAGAGATGTGGAGAGATGGGCAAGAGAGAAAGGCCTAAGGTCTGGTGGATACACAAGAGAAAATGTAACCAAAAAAGGGTAGCGAAACAGAATAAATAAGGTGATTCACCTTATTTAAGGCTTGTGCTCTCAGTTGGCCCTTGTCAGGGCTGCACAGGTGAATTGGGTATTTTCAAAGTTTTTTGAAAGTGAAAAATGCAAAAAATCAGAAAGAAATTTCACGAGGGAAATGTTTAATTCACATTTCTAATTTCCGTGTCTTATATTTAACTTTCATGTAATGAGGCAACCAGTAAGTACGTAGGTCAGCTTATTTGTAAGTACATATGCCAATGCATTTCGGTCTATGACCATCTTCAGGGCTGTACTCCAATCATATTCAATATTATTGCTAAACAGTTGTAAAATGTAGGACAATGCATCATATTATAATAAGAATGTAAATCACATACCCCAAGTAGGTCCGGATTAAGTAGTAGTTAAAGAAAAGAAAAACAAAAGGAATAATGTCAGCAGTGCTCAACATTTTGGAAAACAAGTGCTTCTAACGTGTGAATGTAAATAATCTGTACCTTGCGTGCTGTTTTATTCCTCACGGCTACATGTAAAAAAAATCATGTTGTGTCCAACACTCCTGTGGGGCAAAAGCAAAGACTATCAGAGCCCTTCTATGTGATGGATGTCTCTTCTACACGTTAAACAGAGTGGTCTCTTACCTGTTGTTCGCGTACTCGCATTCTGGCCAAAGGTACATTCGCGGTGAAGCAAAATGCACGCGAGTTTCGACGCATTACTATACTCCCATGGAAACGGAGGCAGGGAGACGGGCAGCAGCACGAACGCCGCTGAACGTACGCCTCGGGCCCACCTCTCCATGGTGTCACGGAAGGGCGGGGTTGTCACCATGGGAACCCGCAATGGTAATGTCATGATCTCTGCTTCCAAAAGATCAGGACTTGCCCGACTCCCTTGGAAGCAGACCCATAACCCCGGTTCCGAGTGCCAGCCAGTCCCAATTGGGACCTTTTGGACCCTGTCCTGGCGCCAGTGGCACCAGGCTCATAAAGATGCCCAGTCCCTGCGCTGGAAGCGCCGGGCTCATAATGCTTGGGTGGACTTACCTGCAGCAGACCATGCTGCTTACTTACCTGCCAGTTGAACCCCTGATCCTCTTCTGTTTGGGACTACTTTTCCTGTTGGGTGGGGCAGGAGCCACTCCCTAGGTTCAGAACACTGGAACTCTTCTGGAAAGCAGGAACTCTTTTCTTACCTAGGCGTGGCTGTGGAAGGAGACACCTAAGCACTACAGGAGGCTATTTAAACCACACCCGATGGATGAATCTTGCTTTGCGTTATTCTGCATTCTCTGCAGCAGAACGCTCATCGTGTCTTCTGCTTCTGATCCTGGGCCTAAGGGAACAAAGGCTTACCATCCTGGAATCCAGTCTTCAGCAGCACCTGTAAAGACAAAGAAAGAACAGGTTAGCACTACGGTCTTCAGTGGCAGCGCATCTCTTACCTGGTCTATCGGCTGTCACCAACGCCTCGCGCTGCATTCCGGCATCTGAAAGACAAAAGCTTACCAGCTCTTCGCACGCTCCGGAGGCCTTCGGCGCTGCATCCCGCATCTGAAAGACAAAAGAAGGTGCGTTTAAAGACATTGGGCAACTTTATTACTCACGTGCCATTACTCCTTCCCACGCCGAATTCAGTGGGTATTCCAGCACCCTTCAGCTTCTCTAAAGCTCCGAACTTGTACCTGCAAGATAAAAGGGACAGTTAGTGCGCATCGTGAAGCAGGCTACAAGCTCTTACTTACGTGCTTCCAGGCGCTTCTATTCCTCACGCGGGTTCGATCCTCAACTCTCATCAGCCCGCCATCCGCCATCACCGGAACCCTGCAAAACAAGAGATATCATTACAAAAGACTTTTAAGACATTTGAAGTGCCCAGAACTTACCGTTCGTGCAGTTAACGACGGACAGCAGTCCTCTGAGGTCAAGAGGCCTGCACCCTTATCCAGTGAAGAAACTGGTTACGGCACCCTGCCCCGAGGCAGATGGAGAGCTCGGCGTTCACTTACCTAAGGTGAGGGCGTTAACCTTTGGGGTTCTACAGGAGAAGAGAAAGGGAAGAGGAGAGAGGCACCCAATAACCCCAGTTCATTAATCCCATATTTTCTATCTGCAGACATCTTACTCTTCGAGTCAGACATACAGTGCACAGAGGTCCAGCCCAAAGAGCCAACCGTGTGTTACACATCACCTTTGAAGATACGGCATTCACCCAGTCAAGACCGGCGCCTCTGCGGGAATCAGGTGAGCGTTACAGGTAAGTAGACTACGTGTGTGTGTGTGTAGATACTGTCAAAATAGAAACAAATGCAATGAAGCGTATGATAGCGGTTTGGTGTAAATTAAGGTGTGTGAATGCGTAACGGGGGAGCTGATGAAGCTCATCAGTTTTTCCCTCTTACTCTTCATATTCGAATGACGGCGGTTCATACTATTGTTGTCCTACAATTAACATGGATACTGATATTCAATTTACTCGAAAAATCTGATTGGAAAATCTAACTAAGGATAAAGAAAGTCTCACATTTGTTTAAATAAAACCAAAATATACATCACATCTGAATATCATGTAATCGACAGTACACAATGAAAGTTCCCAATGCTCATATTTGGAAAATGCATGTGTTCTCCTCTCTGGATCAGAGGAAGCACATGTAGTTGATCTCTTCATTGATTCCTTTTGGTGTCAAGGAGCTCAGTCTGTCGATCCAGAAAGTCTCACGTTGATCAAGTCTTTTTTGCAAATCTTCATGTTTCTCTCTTCTTTGGACTCTTTCTAAGATTACAAATTTGATTTGTGCCAAGATGTGCTGTTTGTTCTGCCAATGTCTGGCCACTTCTGAGCTTGCAGTCTTATTCCTGATACAGGATCTGTGCTTGTTCCACCTTACCTTTTTGTGTGCTGCGTTTGGCCTACATAATACAGACAACGTGGGCATTTGATCCCATAGACAATCCCTGGTGTATCACAAGTTGCACAACATCCAAATTTAATCTTCTCTCCTGTGTAAAGATGGTTCACTGATTCTCCTTTCATAATGTAACTGCAATTACTGCAATTCAGGCATGGGAATGTTCCTATGTGGTCTGTATTTCTCCTCTTCTGTGTGGTCTAGTGTGGACTAATCTGTCTTTTAGGTTTGCACTTCGTTGGTAAGCAAAAGTAGGAATTTCTTTGAACAAGTGCTCAACCCTTTTGTCACATGTGACAGTGTTCACATTTTTCTTAATGATTGCCTTAATTCGATTGCTCTGGCGTGAGTACTTTGATACAAAAACCAGTGGTAGTGTGGTGTCTTTCTTAGTTCTGGGTTTGAGTAGGTCTTTTCTGTTGTGTGGCTGTGCGTAATTCCGCCGAGGTTACTTCTTCCTCTGAATATCCTTTTGCCAAGAACTTCTTGCCCATCTCTTTTACTGCTGTTTCATAGTCTCTCTGGTTGCTGACTATTCTCTTCACTCTGAGCATTTGACTATAAGGCAAATTTTTAATCAGATATGGTTGATGGAAGCTTAGTCTTTGTAACAAGCTATTCCTATCCGTACTCTTGCAATAGATCGTCGTCTGATATTCTGTTTGTGATATTTATTTCCACATCTAGGAAATGTATTGACTTGCGTGAGTATTCATATGTAAACTGTATCTGTGGGTCTATGTTGTTGAGATAGCCAAAAAATTCAAGGAGTCGTGTTTCTGTGTTTTTCCAAATCCCAAAAATGTCATCAATATATCTAATCCAGATGATAAGGTCTTGGTTCCATAGTTGATTCAGAAGGATATGTTCAGTTTCGAATTTATGCATGAACGCATTTGCATATGAAGGGGCTATGGTGGCCCCCATTGCTGTACCCGCAACTTGCAAGTAATATGAGTTCATGTACTGAAAATAAGAGTTATTACTGATGAATTTGAGAAGTGCCATGATAAATTCTTTTTGTGCAGGTATGTCACCTTCCTCCAAAAGTATCCATTCCACTGCTTCCCTGCCTAGATCGTGAGGGATAGACGTGTAGAGACTTTTGACGTCTACTGTAAAACAAATGTTGATCTTAAATGGGATAGCTTTCACATATTGTAGGAAATGTGTGGAATCTTTGATGTAAGTGTTGGTTTTTTGGGTAAGTGGTTGTAAAAATAGTCAATATATTTGCCAAGTGGTTCCAGAATACTATTGATAGCTGCTACTATGGGTCTTCATGGTGGTTTCTGCATGTCCTTATGTATCTTCGGGAGAGTGTAAAAGTGAGGTATCTTCGGTTGTAGGTTGATCAAGAATTTCTTTGTATTGTGGTTGATCCATTTGTGTTCTTCTGCCTTTTCCAAAAGTTTCTCTAAGTTACCTCAAATTTCTTATGTGGGATCTGAGTTAAGTGGAACATAGGTGTTTGTGTCACTAAGTTTTCTAATGCACTCTTCTTCATAGTCGCTGGTGTTCAATAGTACCAAGCCTCCTCCTTTGTCTGCAGACCTTATGGTTATGGTGTCATCTCCATATAGATTCTTAATCACAAGAGAGAAACAGGAAGATTTGCAAAAAAGACTTGATCACCGTGAGACATTCTAGATCGACAGACTGAGCTCCTTGACACCAAAAGGAATCAATGAAGAGATCAACTACATGTGCTTCCTCTGATCCAGAGAGAACACATTTATTTTCCAAATGTGAGCATTGGGAACTTTCATTGTGTACTGTTGATTACATGATATTCAGATGTGATGTATATTTTGGTTTTATTTAAACAAATGTGAGACTTTCTTTATCCTTAATTAGATTTTCCAATCAGATTTTTCGAGTAAATTGAATATCAGTGTCCATGTTAATTGTAGGACAACAATAGTGTGAACCTCCGTCATTCGAATATGAAGAGTAAGAGGGAAAAACTGATGAGCTTCATCAGCTTCCCATTACGCATTCACACACCCTAATTTACACCAAACCGCTATCATACGCTTCATTGCATTTGTTTGTATTTTGACAGCATCTACGCACACGCACGTAGTCTACTTACCATTGAGGGTTCCCATGGTGACAACCCCGCCCTTCCGTGACGCCACAGAGAGGTGGGGCCCGAGGCGTACATGCGGCAGCGTTCGCGCTGCTGCCCGTCACTCTACACCCGTTTCCATGCGAGTATAGTAATGCATCGGCACTCGCGCGTGTTTTGCTTCACCGCGAATGTGCCTTTGTCCAGAACGCGAGTACGCTAACAGGTAAGCGACTGATCTGTTTAACATGTGGAAGAGACATCCATCACTAAGAAGGGCTCTGATAGTCTTTGCTTTTGCCTAACAGGAGCGTTGGACACGACGTGATTTTTTGTACACGTAGCCGTGAGGAATACAACAGCACGGAAGGTACAGATTATTTACATTCACACTTTAGAAGCACTTGTTTTCCAAAATGTTGAGCACTGCTGACATTATTCCTTTTGTTTTTTAACTACTACATAATCCGGACCTACTAGAGGTATGTGATTTACATTCTTATTGTAATATGATGCATTGTCCTACATTTTACAACTGTTTAGCCATAATATTGAATATGATTTGAGTACAGCCCTGAAGATGGTCATAGACCGAAATGCATTGGCATATGAACTTACAAATAAGCTGACCTACGTACTTGCTGGTTGCCTCATTACATGAAAGTTAAATATGAGACACGGAAATTAGAAATGTGAATTAAACATTTCCCTCGTAAAATTTCTTTCTGATTTTTTGCATTTTTCACTTTGAAAAAACTTTGAAAACACCCAATTCACCTGTGCAGCCCTGACGAGGGCCAACTGAGAGCACCAGCCTTAAATAAGGTGAAGTCACCTTATTTTTTCTGTTTCGCTAGTTTGTGAGGTCCGGATGTCAAAGGACTTTTTCCAGACTGGTAGCTCCAGGACAAAGCAACTCTAAATTACTAATAGTAGAGTAATTAAATTACAGTACAAATCAAAAAAGTGGTGCCCACCCATATTTTGGAATACCAAAAAAGGGTATACCATCAATAAAGGGTGCAAAAAAAGTATGAAATGGAAACATGCTGGGAAACAGAGGTGGAAGATATTACAGATCAGAGAGAAGGGCTATCTCATTTAGTTCCATCCTGACTCCCTCCCAATATACAGTGGAAGGCAGACAAGCTCCTACACTGCCACCCCTATCTGCAGTTTCCATCAGCCAAAGTGCTTATTAAAAGTAAACACTGGGGTCAACCTACAGCTTGGATCTCTGCTTTCCTTGGTATCGTCCCTGTACTGTCCTGCAGCTTGGTGCAAACAATAATAAACATGCTCATCTTCTCTGAAATAAGATTGCAGTTAGTGCGACATGATTTATAAAATGAAAAGCAATTAATTGTCTTGTGAATTTCGATACTGGTTATTGTATGCCTTGCACTACAGGTCATGCAACCAATAACGCTTGTCACGTTATGTTGGCTTGTTCTTATTGAACTTCCTTGCCAACATATGCTCCCTCTTTGAATCTGTGTCCATTGTCCGCTTGCAGTTCACTTTATCCTTGATACTTCTTGCCTCTGCCACAACGCGACTTTCACACCATTCACTTTGTGGTGTGCGTTCCTGGTCACCACCTTGCTTTCACACTTCGCTATAGTGCTTATCGTTGAGCTTTCACTTTTCTTCAGCCCTTATCACTGACTTTCATTTGGTTCATAAGTTCAGATTGTTCATTACTACTTTTACTTGCTTTCACTGTATTCAAAATTGCATATCGCTTTCATTTCATTCATGCAGTATTTTCTTGTACTTTGCATAACCTTTCCTTAGTTCTGTATTCAATATAGCATGAAACACTGTGCAGCTCGTTCAGGATTCATAAATCTTTCCTTCGGTCTCCTGACCCTCTTATCAGTAGTTTTCATCTGACCGGCATCTCCTTGTGCCTATGCCCAGGCCCTGGAGCGCCCTGGCATGACTATTCCCTTTCCGTCACTCATCAGTCTCCGGCAGCTCCTCCGGGTGCGTTTTGACTTTCTCTGCTGCAGTCTGTCGCTTTCCTTCGACTCGAGTTCTGACGAGCAGCGCTCGTTTTCTCAAAAACCTTCCTGCTGCTTTTGGCGGCTCCCTTGAGTCTTCAGTGTCCCCCAGCTCCAGCGGGGGACACATTGCCCTGGATTGTGCACGGCTCCTGACCTTCCCCACAGCCTGTTCGGGATGCGTTGTCTCTCTCGCTCTCCTGCAGCACTCTGGTTTCTTCACACTAGACCCTCTACTGCCTGCTCTGTACTGGGTTTCCGTGTTCTTCTTCCCAAGCGGGTTTTTCCCTCCTGGTGGGACTCTTTCTGCCTCTTGCTTGTTAATTCTTGTATACACATGTAGCTTTTCAGCTGGCCGCAGGTGTAAGGCCTTTGCCTGACCTCAATTAGTGGGACTTGATTGACCATGGTAATGATGTTTCACAGTCCTATTCTTCGTCTCAGTACCAGAGTGTTGTGCACAAATGGAAGTGTGCCTCACTCCTAGTTACCTCTTCTTCGTCCCAGTTTTAAAGGCATATGAACAGGGAACATTGTGTGTGTGAGAAAGAGGGACAGACTGATGACCTGAAAAGGTAGGGGGGCGGGCAGAGTGCACTCTGCCATTTTCCTGCATTAACTAGACAAGGGTGGATGTAGGTCTAGCCTACTCACATGGGAAGGTGTTCTCCTGACTTCTCTCTTTCTGATCCCTTTATACTGTTAACATATTTGAGGGTTAATTTTAACATAAAAAGATGGGGTTTGACAGTAACGTATAAAGATTTCTGGGATGGAGGGAAATGGGAATGGGAATGGGAATTCCGATGCCTCATCTGAAGACATCCTCTCCTCAAGGACCCTCCACCCAGTGGATCCTCCCTCGCATATCCACCCACAGGGTCAGGATCCAAAAAGCGAATGCCTTTCCCTAGCCACCTGAGAAGAGGATCCAAGGGGAGTAGATGGGAGGATGCCTCCGGGTTCCTCACAGGGTGCAGAAGTAAGGCTCTGACCGAAAGGTGGCATAGTTTTGGTTAAAAACTGTTATCAAAAGAAAAGGGTTGGGAAAACGGCCTCTGTGTCCCTAAAGCTAAGAGGGGTTTTTCATTCATTTTGTCATTTGTTATAGCGCCTTTCACCATAATTATGGTCCCAACATGCTTTTGGTTGAACGCCCTCCAAGGGACCAGAGTAAAATAAATTGGCAGAATTTGGGAGGTGCTATTCGTGTGTGCATTTCAGCCATTAAAGTTATGCGAGGGCGGCCAAGACCCTGCTAGTCACCCATACCTAAATGCAGTGTGTATGGGCGCAGCTGAGGTATACTATGGACTAAAGGGGGGGGGGGTTGTGTTTAAGCAAATAGTTATGTGCGAATCTACAGTTCAAATTTTTGGTGTTAAAAGTAGCTTCATTTTATGGCAGAGGGGATGTTCAATAGTGTTTGTGTTATGAGTGCAGGGTGTGTAGAAGTGAGTCCATGCCGTCCGCTAAGTTGCAAAGGTGCGGTGTGCGAGAGGAGAAAAGAATTAGCTATACAAACAGCAATGTCTACTTCCTGGGTTGCATCTATGTAGATGGAGCCTTGCTACGTTTCACAGCCGATCTAACTGCTAGATGTATGCATTATAACTCGAAGAAAACTAGTGAAAATGTCAGGATGTCAGTCAGTTACTGTTGTGTCCCAAAAACCTACTTCTGACACGAACAGTAATAAACTAAATCAAAGTTGCAAGGATGATCTCTTCCAAACTAAAGTGGTAATGACAATTCTTGCCAACAGAATAGATCCCACCATTTCGGGTGATCAAAACGACAAAAGAAATGTTGCACAATGTAGAACTCAAAGGATTAGGTTGTAGCTCCTTTTCCCTGGATTCCTTCTGGTTCGACTTTCCTCTCTTTGGGTCCCAGATCCGTTTCTTCTTGGGTAAACTTCACTCATTTTATATTGTCAAATGGGGGCCAGTCCCAGACTCAGTTCTGTATTATACCAGCTTGGTGTACTCTCTTGCCAAGTATTGGTTTTCTTCTGATTTCTCTCTTTTGCTTTCAGGGCCCCAGACCCTCATATATTCTCGAATTCTCATGTGGGTGTGTGTCCCAGACTCGCAATATGTGATCACAATAGCTTGGTTTACTCTACTGCCGAGCATATACTTTCTCGTGGACTGTCTCTGCTTCTCCCAGGGTCCCAGACCCTCTTGCTCTCATATGGGTGCAGGTCCCAGACTTGCAATGTTCTGTTGCAATATCTTGGTTTACTGTCCTGCCAAGCATATGCTCCCTTCTGTACTATCTGTTTCTTTCAGGGTCCCAGACCCTCTTATATTTGTTCTGCAGTTGCTCCCCGATTCCTCCTGGACTTCCAGCACCTCTCGGTCTGCCCACATACCTTTTCCTGTGGTGCGCGGCTTCCAAGCAGCGGTGCTTCCCTCTGAGACTGCAGCTGCGTTCGGATGTTCTCTGCGGTCTGTGGTGTCCCTGCCGGTCAATTTGCATTCGGGTTTCTCTTCACATTGGCAGTTGCTCTGCCAGGCTCTTCTGCTTTCTCGTGATGATGCTTTGCTTTCCGGCAGTGTGCCGGGCGTGGGGTCGCCCAGAGGTTTGCTTGGGCAGCGTGCAAAGGAGCTCCTTCTCCTTGGACTAACTTCTAGCCCCTGTTCGCCTCTGTGCACTGCGTCTCCTGTTGCTGTCCCTTTTCGCTGGGTCGGCATCTCCCAGGCTTCCTCGTTAGAGGATGGCTCTCTCCATGTTGGTTTCCCTCTAACGTTTTGCATTTGCCTTGGCCAATCAAATGCTTTGAGAGACTAGACCAGTAAAAGAGGTCTGAGATACAAGCGGTTGTATTTTGAGGAGCTGCTTCTTCTAAGACTGTCGAGGGGCTGCCAATTCTAAACAAAGTTTCAGATCATTTAAAACTCTTCTGATAGCCCATTATTTAGTTTCTGAATTAGCCTATGCAATTGGTTGTCCAATTTACTTAATTGGACAGTTCACTCCGGTTCTCTGGATTGATCTTCATAATCCGGGTCATCATCATCTTCACAGTACTTGCAGTGGAGTTATATGGGAAATAGTTGGCATTTACAGGGCCACTTGTCAGCTCGAACATACTAGGTTAGTTGACCGCACAATAAGACATTGGCACTGACTGCGAACAGGGAAGGAGAGTTTGGCTCAGGGAAGGAGGGAGGGTCTACTAAAACAGAGGAATACTGCATTCTCTGGTAATGGCCATCCCTAATCCCATTAGGGGCTTCCTCTCCCATGTGATCCTTCCCCGGGCACCAGCCCCAGGGGGACTATTGCACTGTGGACGCACTGCCCTGGCCCCATGGGTAAGGTTTTCCCATAAGGGAGAAGGGACGACTTCCACAGATTCATCACACATTGTTGTTCACCCCCAGAAACATCGTGGAGAGGCGTACTGTATTATACTGCCATCTGTGGAGTAGCTTAATCGCATGAAACTTATACTTACAGGCAATCTAAACTTTGTACGCCCTACAGCACATTTTTGCCATAGTGCCTCATCCACTTGCATGGCAAGTCCCTTTTCTACTTACTCCCGAGTGTCTCCGTACAGCCCCTGCCAGCCTCCACCAGGGCCCCCATATAAGGATGAGATCAACCCTTTCATTACCCTTCTTCAGTCCAATACCTTCTCCAAGGAGGTTAACTCCCTCTGTACTATGTCCTTCCAGGACTCTGCCGTAATTACCCCTTTCAGCTGCAGGTATGAGGACACCAACAATGTGTTCATTCCCAACTCCCCCACCAGTTCCACCAACGAAATAAACTGGCCACTCTTCAACAACTCACCAACCCTTGTGAGAGGCCTATGTCAAACAAAGTCTGAAACCTCTTCTCTTCAGGTTTGGGATCCGATCCTACGCATCCGGGACCCACAGATCACTCAAGGGAGCGGGCAAAGTCCTCACGCCCCTCATCCCGGGACCCTTCCACCATATGATCCAGCTGACCCCTAAAATGGGGTGTTCCCCAATCCTTCTCGAAATTTGATTACTCAGGACCCATATCCATTCTCCTACCGTCACTGGTCTCAGATGAAGGTTGTATAACTCCACCCATTGGCAAACCCTTTTCTCCCTCACATGCGGAACCTGAATCCTAAATTGTGCCGCCTTATAATACAGATGAATATCTGGAAAACCCACCCCTTCTCTTTCCTTTGGAAGCACCAAGACTTCATATGCCACCCTCACTTTCTTTCCCTGCCACAAAAACCTCAGGAGGTGGGCTTTAACCTCTTCAAACATAAAGTCTGGGACTTGAATCAGGATCATCTGGAACAAGTAGAGGATTCTGGGGAGGAAGTTCCTCTTTATAGTATTCAACCGCTCCAACCAGGAGATCGTCAGTTTACCCCATTTCTCCAAGTCCTCTAATAGCAGCACTAGAAGTGGTGGGAAATTTGCTTTATAGAGACCCCCTATCTCCTTCGTAAGAAGTATACCTAGGTAACACAACTGATCCTCTTCAATCCTCATCCCCAACATAGCCAGTTTCTGCCTTTCATTCCAATGGAAACAAAATGGATTTTCCCTTATTGACTTTAAAACCTGAGAGCACTCGTATTGGTCCACTAACTCGACCAACACTGGCACGAAGAAACTGTATTCCTGAGATGTAGTAAAATATCAGCGTATAAACACAATTTGTATTCCACCCCCCCTCCTCCCTCTGCAAGGATACCCTCCACTCAGGGTTCTCCCGCAATTTCTGTGCAAAAGGCTCCGAGGAAAGAGTAAAGAGTAGCAGCGAAAGGGGGCAACCCTGTCTCATGCCCCAACCCTAACCGACGTGAAAAATTCCCATTAGCAGCCGCACAGGCCTTTGGCTCTGAACACAATGCCGAGAAGCCCCAGCCCCAGACCAAACTTCACCAGAGTTGCCTTCAAGAAATCCCAATCCACTCTGTCGAATGCCTTTTCTGCATTAACTGACAAAAGCGTGTGGTTACCCCTTCTGCCTCAGTCCCCTTCGATCAGGTGCAGGGATTTGCGCATTGTCTGCTCCTTGTTTTCCCCTTATAAAACCCATCTGGTCCAAGTGCACCAATCGTGGCATATGCACGTCAAGTCTTGATGCTAGGACTCGGTAAATTACTTTGCATCCACATTGAGGAGCGAGATTGGACGATACGAACCACATACCCGTGGATCCCTCAACTCTTTATGGATTACTGAGATAAGAGCCTGCACAAACGTCTTCGAAGCCCTTCCAATTTCCTGGATGTTGAACATTTTAACCATATGCGAGACCAGGATGCCTGCATATGTCTTGTAAAAACTGGCAGCATAACCATCTTAGCCCAGCGCCTTCCCCAGTTGCAATTTACGGATCACCAGCAAGATCTCGTCACCTGTAATAGGGGCATCCATTTCCTTAGCCTCCTCTGGGGTCAGCTTCGGTAATGACAACCCTGCCAAATAAGTTCCTATCCCCTCCCCCTCTAGATGGTCACCCCCCCTTGTACAATTCCTTGTAAAAGTCTGCAAAAGTTCCAACTATTCCCCCTGTGGACATCTCTAGCGTACCCCTGAGTCCACCCACCCCAGGTATCCATCCATCTATCTATCCTTGCGCTACTCGCGTAACCCCACTGCCAGCAGGGCATCCGCATTGTCCCATTTTGATCATATTTTTGCTTCCGGAATTGGAGCTTTCGAATTAACTTATTCCAAAAATGTGTGCTATTTGCACCCCTTCCCCAACTGTGCCCCCCCCAACACCCATTACCCCCCACCTGACCCATTTCCCCTCCCCTTCCTATGACGCCACATCCCCTCCAGTTAACATCACTGGACGAACACCGGACCACCAACAGAACCCGGTCAACACCTCTTCCAAAACAGGAGCCCCCCCACTGTCCATCTCAATCTTACATTTTCAGCCCTCAGACCACCCCAAGACACTCCCACCCCCAGTCAATGTCGGACCTCTAGCTCGCCCCCTCTGAGCCCATCAGTGATGAATTACAATCGCTTTCAAGCACATCCTGCCCACTCATTTGTCCCTCCTCAAAACTCTGAACATGACTTCCAACCCAACAATCCAACCAAAAACCACGGGCACACCCGAAACACAATAGACTCCCAACAGTGCGGCGAGCCGTCAGCCTCGGGTGTTCCCAGCTGGCGGGGTGTTCATCTTCCTAAATTTTCTTGAGCCGCGCACCTTGCACCTTTTATACGCCATTGTCTGTCTTCGGGGCCCTTCAAACCTCCTTCTGGTGCGGAGCCAGCATTTCCCGTCAGTTCTCCCATGACCGTCTGTATATGGTCCTCTGTGACCAGTTTATATCCATACCCGTCTACTTCAAAGGAAATAGAACAGAGGAAGCCTCACCTGTATCGCACTCTTCTCATTCTGCCATTTCGTGAGGGGCATGAATAGGTGCCTCTTTGCCAATGTAAGTGTGGAGAGATCCTGAAAAATTGTGATTTTTCGCACTGCCCGACATCACTAACTACTCCCCTCGCTTTTTCCAGGATCTGTGTGTCTGGAGAATTATAAAAATGTGCCGGGATGGACCTCGGGCCTCTTCCTGCCCCACCTGCTCTGCACTCTGTCTATCTTAGGTTCATCGATGGTGTCATCCCCAAACAACACTTTTGCTGCCTCGTGTATGACTCTCTGCAGGTCTCTTTCCGTTTCACCCTCTTTCTCCAGCACCCCAAAATCTCTCTGGTTATTTCTCGATTCTCGTAATCGTCCATCTTGAGAGTGATTTCCCCCTCTCTTCTCTCCAGTTCCGACATCCGCATATCCACCTGAATCTCCAGTCTCAAATGATGACTGGCTACTTTCCACCACTTGCAGCCTCTCCTCCATTTTTTTAATCCAACCGTTAATTTCTTAAACTTTTCCTCCAATGTCCGCCCTCATTCGCTGTATCTCTTCCAGTAATGAGGCAATGTCGCGGTTTGTGGACACCGGGTCATCTCCTCTGTCAAGCATGTTCCGGTTTGGGGTGGGACTCCTCGATCTCGGGCTCCGTAGATATTTAAATCACCCCAATCTCAACTTCCAGTCCATGTGAGGTGCAGAGACCATTATCCATGTCAGACGCATACACCACTCAAGGGCAGCCCTTGACCTATCCCCACCTGTTGGCCCTTTTCGATCTCCTGAGAGCCTTTGCCGCCCTCCAAGGTTGTATGCCCCGGGGATCCCAAAAGGTGTCCAGTAATACAAGGGTCTGCACAGAACACTTCTAAGTCCAGAGTCGTCCTCCCTTGGGGCACCTCACCAGTAGTGTCACCCTGCTGTGGGCCTTATTCCTTACAAAGCGTTCTGTGCTGCAGTATTACTCCGCACGCGAGTAGGAACTTCAGCCTCAATTGTGTTACCACACCACCGGGGTCTGTGAACCACCGCCTCCTGGCTTGCCAGACAGCATCTGCCGGAGTACCAGTCCATCATTTTTAAACACTCAAGTTCGCCTTGCTCCCATTTGTCCTAGAATCTCTAGTACTAACACCACCGGTGCAAGGTATGACAACGTACACCCCATGATGCAGACCTCCACCCATCCCGTGATCATGCCCGATATCAAAAAGTAATCCCACTGAGATGCTGACTGATTAACCACGGAGCAATATGTATATCCCCTCCCATCCCCATGCATAGTCCTCCAAATGTCATTAAGACCCCATTCCCAGCATAAGTGCTTCAACTTGGTCGATTTCAGCAAAGGCCTCTGGGTCCCCCCCCCGATTCTGTCCACCTCTGGCTCCAACACAACATTGAAATCCCCTGCCCACACAATCAAACCTGTGGAGTTCTGATCCAATTTCTGAGTTATCCACTCCAATGTGCCCATCTCATCCTGATTAGGACCATAATAGTTAGTGTGATGATCTGCCCATGAATCACTCCAATAACCAGGAGCACCCTCCCCCCTTGATCCTTTATCACCTTCATCCGGTGAAAACTAGCTGCAGCGTGTATCAATATACAAACCCCTCTGGAGTAGGAGGATTAAGAGAAGTAACAATGTCAACCCCAACCCTGCCCAAATCTTGATTCCCCTGATGAAGTCAAATGCGTTTCCTGCAGGTATGCCACATCAGTGTGATGTTTCATATACAATAACACCCTACGCGCTATAGATGGGCAATTCAAACCCCTAATCCAACTCATGCGTTTCAACCCTCTAGCCACAGCACTGTAACTCTGCCTTACATAACCCCAGTATCTTAGTGTATATCCCTCCCAGGGTCCTCACCATAAAGCCACAAATCGACCCAGCTTGGCCTGCCCTCCATCACCCGCAGCACAATCATGGACTCTGGGGAAGGAAAACCTAATGCCAACAAGGGATAAATTAGCCACTGCCCCCTCCCAAAAAGAAAACACCCCAACCTGCCAGTCCATGCCAAACCCACTGCCCCCCAATCAAAGGTCATCTTGGGCATCCGCACAAGGGCAGCCCAGCACCCAGCCAGCCCCAAGCAACCCAAAAATGGTATTGCCTCCCCTCACCTCCTCCCTCATGTACAGCACGTTATTCGCTGCTTACCTTACATACACAATACCACATCAAGGCGACTCCCCCCTCGGCTCATTATTCCCTGTACGCCAAGGGGCTCTGAGTGTCTCAAGAAATGCATTGGCTTCATCCAGAGTTTGAAAATACAGAACTCGGCCCTCATGTTCCACTCTAAGTATAGCCGTAAACAACATGGCATATCGCATGACCTTTTCCCTAGGCCGCTTCTTGATGTCCACATAGGTCATCCTAGTCGCCTGCATCTTATCCAAGAAATCAGGGAAGATATGATATGGCATTTATAACGCTCCTATACCCAAGTGTTTCAAGGCGTGACGAGGCAAGGGAGGGGGAACAGAGGGAAGACGGAGATGACGTCCTTACTAGGCGAGGTAACATTGAGATTGCGCAAGTGCAGGGCAGGTGGGGAGAGGGAAAGTGCGGGGGGAATGTGGAGGGGGCAGTGCAGTACATAGGATCAACAGTAATAAATAAATAGAAAAAATAAAACGATATGTAAAAAGCGCAGCCAGCTTGTGGCAAGTGCAGACATCAAGTGTTAAGGGCTGGTGGGGACTGTAGGGATACAGAAACATCCCCCAAGTGCAGGGGTTGCCTGGGAGGCAGTGCAGGTGTGCAGCTGGTGGGGGGGGGGCTGGGCCTGAGGTCAGAGGGTAGTTAGGTGACCAGTGCAGTTCAGAAGGGGAGAGAAGGAGAGAAAACAGAAGCAAAGAGGAAGGTCTTCCGGTGCTTCCAGAACCAGAGATGGTTCTCCTCAAGTTTCAGGGAGGCTGTTCCAGAGGGAGGCCCCAGCCGAAAAAAGATCTCTACCACCAACTCGTTGCTTGAAGAAGCAACTGACACTGAGGGAGTTAAAGGCGGATGAGCAAACAGCTCAAGACGGAAGATATTTAGGAAGAGGGAGTTGAAGGTATTGAGGCCCCAAACCCCAGAAAGCTTTGTAGACAATGCAGAGGGTTTTGAACTTAATCCTCACAGCCACTGGGAACCAGTGCAGAGATTTCAGTCCTGGAGCGATACGATCCCTGGGCTTGAGGCCAAGTAAAAGTCTTGCAGTCCTTTTCTGGATGAGTTGCAGAGGGCAGAGAGTAGAAGCAGGCAGATTTAGAAAGATGCTGTTGCAGTAGTCCAGCCTAGAGAGGACCAGAGCTCTGGAAACGGTGAGCTTCTGGGGAAGGAGAGGGAAGGAAAAATACCTCTGAGGAGGTGCAGCTGGTAGTGTGACTTCCGAGAGACGTCAGAGATGTGAGGAGAGGAGGAGAGTGTGGAGTCGAAGATGACCCTGAGGTTTTTAGCCTCACAGGTGAGAGAAGGAAGAGGGCCAAGGGAGGCTGGCCAGAGAGCGATAGGAAAGGAGGGAGCAGGTGTGCCGATGAGGAGAATCTCAGTCTTACTGGCATTAAGACAGAGATCATTGGTGGCACACCACTCCTGGATAGCGGACAGTTCAGAGATGAGGGAAGGAGAAGAGGTGGCTGAAGGGACCTGAAAATGAGCTTAGTGTCTTAGTTTAGTTTTTTCTTGTACAGAGCACCGAATCCAGAGTTATCTAGCTGCTTTTACTTGAGTATACAACAATTGCTACACAAAAACTGGTAGTATTACCAGGATACGAGAGGAACGTTAATGACAAGAGTAGACAAAAAGTGCAGTGTATAGCAAGTAAGACACGACTTGTTACAGATCAAGTTGCATATTTACAATTTACATAAGAATTTGCATTATAGTTTGTCAATTTACAAGAAGACTTAATGGACGGATGTATACAAAGTTCTAGACAATAGCAAGTGAGGTTCTGCGTAGGACCTTAAGAAGGATAGTCACATAATGTTGTCTATCTAGCCTAAGGAACTTTTAGTGTCAGTGGTAGAGCATTCATTACCCTGGGAGAAAAGCCAGGTTTTTACCTTGTTCTGAAGGACAGGAAGGAAGGTTCTGCTCTTAGTGCAGGGGGCATAGCATTCCAAGTCTTGGCTGCCCGCACTGGGAAGCTAGCACCACCAGCTTTAATCGGTTTGAATTTGGGGATGTTGAGACAGTGGGCCTAATTGGCTCTGGTAAGTCTAGAGGTAACCTTTTTGGAGAATTTATCGATCAGGTTCTTGGGTGCAGAGTTTGTCAGACATTTGTGGGTGATCCTTAGGGTTCTGAATGTGATCCTGTCTTCAATTGGGAGCCAGTTGGTGTTACGTCTAATTTGTGAGATATGGTTGGAACGAGGAATGTTTAGGGCTGCTCTAAGGGCATTGTTTTGCAATACTTGTAATACTCTTGCGTCGCGTCCCCTTTCCTCCACACTGCATGCAAGGGCTTCCCTTCCTAGGGACAGGAGACGTAACCTTTTTTTACCAGAAAAAAAACACCTTCCCTGGCCCTGGGAGCATTTCTTTATTTATTTTTATTTATTTAATTTTTTTGCATTTATAAAGTGCACAAACTGCCCTCTGGCATTGAGGCGCTGTTGCAGAATACTCACTTTACATAGGTACAATACAGAATACTCACTTGACATAGGTACAATATTGAGAGTGCAGTTAAAAAGATTGGTTACAGACATTGCTCGTGTTCCAAGGTTACAGGGGAACCGTGGGGCAAGTGCAGGTTTACTTGAATAAGGTGGTTTTCAGGGCTTTTCTGAAAGCCATGAGGGAGGTTTCAGATCTCAATTTAGGTGGCAAAGAGTTCCAGGATGTTGGTGCTAGTAGTTCAAAACTCAATCCGCCAGTTTTGTTTCTGTTGAAGGCAGGATTTGAGACTTGGTGTGTGTACATGTCCCGTTTTGGTCTGAGTGTCTGCACTTGGTGTATTTGCTCTGTTAGATAGGTGGGAGCAGATTGGGATAGGCATCTATGGGTGATGGTGAGAGTCTTGAACAAGATGCGCTCTTTGACCGGGAGCCAGTGGGCCTTTTGTCTTGCTTGGGAAATATGCTCCCTCCTGGGGATACTGAGAGCTGCTCTCAGGGCGTTGTTCTGTGTAATTTGTAGTCTGTTGATGTTTTTGGCGGAGGTGCCCAGTAGGAGAATATTGCAATAGTCTAGTTTTGCCCCTATGGTGGCCCTGGCAATGTTGAGGCAGTTTTCAGTGTAGAGGTGGCGGTTTTACAGCATTGATAATTGTAGTTGTGAGTGCTGCTGCTGAGGAGATATAGCTCACTTGTCTTTCCATGGACAAGGTTGAGTCTAGGTAAACTCTGAGAGTTTTTATAGAAGAGGAGACTGTGATTGCAGAGTTCTCTATTTTGAAGTTGCCGTATTTGCTGTCTAATTTTCTGAGGACTTCCTTAGGGCCAACCAGTAGGATCTCTGTCTTGTTCCCATTGAGACAGAGGCCATTAGCGGCCATCCGGGCCTGGATGATAGCATAAGTGTCTTGTAAGGTTTGTAGGTCTTGCTCATAATCGCCAGATAGTGGGAGAAGAATTTGTGCATCATCTGCATAATTGGTGAAAGTTATGCCAAATTCTTCTAAGTCTTTAAAGAGTGGTAGGGTGAATAGGTTATAGAGCGTACGAGAAGTGCAGGAACCTTGTGGTACGCCACAACTAATGGGGGATGGCGTAGCTGATGCCTGGTCTGAGAAAACCCTCCTGGCTCTGCCCTTCAGGAAGGATGTGATCCAGGTAGTGGCCTCAGTGGAGAAGTGGGCAGTGTCTGTGAGGTGTGTCTTTAGGATCTTGTGGTCCACCAAGTCGAACGCTGCCGACAGATCGAGAGGTAGAAGGATTGCAGATTGGCCCTTGTCCATATTTCTTATGAGTTGGTTTTTTAAGTCAAGCAAGGCTGATTCAGTGCCATGCCGTGGACGAAAGCCAGATTGTTTATTTCCTAAGATGTTGTGTAGTTCTAGGTAGGCTTGGATCTGTAGATATGCAGCCTTGTCAAGAATTTTCAGCAGGAAAGGCACAGTGGTAATGGGCCTATAGTTGTTTGAGGAGTCAGGGTCAAGAGTGGGCTTTTTTTAGCAGTGGCCCTACCCATGCTTCCTTGAGGGAGGAAGGTACCAAGCCAGATGCAAATGAAGCGTTAATAAAGGTTGTAATGAATGGTGCTAGTGCTGCAGAACAGTCTTTGATTATGTTTGCTGGACAGATGTCACCTTTGCATAGAGAGGGTTTTATTTGTTTCATGATTAGTAAGACTTCAGGAATGGTTACATTTCTAAAGGTAAAAGGCGGTGGGGATTTGCTGTCATGAGGGATAGGGGGGTTAGAATTAGGTGCAGTGTGTTGTGGTGCGGGTGACCTTTGGTAGGTTGTTAAAGTTGGCTGTGATTTTTTTTTTGTTGGAGTAGTTCGAGTTTATCCAACATAGCATGTTTGATGTCGTTACACCATTTCTCGTCCTTAACAGTTTGATGTTTGGACGCGGGAGGAACGACCAACTCATTGAAGATGGCAAATAGTTCTTTGGAGTGGGATTTAGCATTGTCGATTCTGGTGGTGTAGGTTGCGGCTTTAGCTGTGGCAATGGAATTTTTACATTGCTTAGCGATTGATAGGTAAGAGTCACGAGTCGAGGCCGAAGGGCAAGATTGCCATTTTTTCAGGGCATGTTTTTTGAGTACTTTTAGGTCGAGTAGCTCTTGGTTGTACCATGGGTTAACGTGAACAATCCTTTTTTCTTTTCTTTCCTCTAGTGGGGCAATGGTGTCAACTACCTCTTTGATAGTGGTATTGTAAAGATCGACTAATTCAGTAGGATTGCTGCTCGAGAGTGGTGATGCTAGTGCTGACATATCTAGGAGAGGGATGATTCTTCTTTAGTGAGCAGTTTTTTTGATGTAAGGATGCAGCACTTGTTGGGATGTAGAAGTGGATGAGATGGTGGTCCTTGCAGCATGCGCTGCCCTTACTCCGCCCTCTGGTGCCACACCTCAGTCCTCTTTTACGCATCGACGGGAACAGGCTGAATTCACCAACGCTCCTGGGTTTGGCTTCGGCCATGGGATTCCACACGCGGATGATACTTCTCTTTGTCTTTTTATCATTCAGGTACTCTGTCCTCTGTCGTCACGCTCCTCCCCAGTACATGTTGACTTCTACAGGGTTCAGCAAGTGTCCATCCTGCAATGGGCTCTTTCCAACTAAAGACCCTCCTCCCTCTGCCTACGTTACCTTTGCCCAGACCACAGCTGACAAGCTTATACCGCGTGCGAAGGGCTCTCCTCGAGGTCTCTGAAGAACAGACTAGCCAGGTGGAGGGAGCTCTTCCAGAGGTCACCTCCAGAGGACCTGCAGAACTTAGTCTATCATCGATCCAAGACCAAGGTAGGGCTGCTCTTTTGCAGCGCACCCCGCAAGGGAGACCCCTTCTCAAGAACTCGCCCGCGTGGAAAGACCGCTTAGGTCCTCATACCAGCACGAGTACCGAGGCTACTTTAGCTAGCGTCCGGCAGGCCGAGGGGTCAGTGGATCCTCCCGGTGACAGGGCTGAGGGACCACAAGGTTCTTTTACCGGGTTGTTACCCGAGGAGCCGTACCCTAGTACCGGCAACATGACCGAGGGGGCGCCTATGCGCAGCTCTACCGGCAGATTTGCCAAAGGCGAAATGCCTACCAAGCCTCAGCCTGAGGAGCAGGGTAGGTCTCATGATCCACACTCCGGCGCAGTGAGCCAAGCAACACAACGCAGACCCGTGGAAGGCAGCTTGACCAGAAGGCTGCCGTGCCGGACTTTACAGGCACCTGCCCGATACCGCACCAAGGAAGGAAGCAGGTGGAGGAATGAGTGTCAAGGTGGGAATGGTGTTCATTTGCGCTGAGCAGGTTCCCGCTGCGGCCGTATGGGCAGGGCACGCAAAGGCTCCAGCAGCCGCCTGCTACCCCGTCAATATCACCTCCCACCGCTCCGGCCTGTGAGGACAGGTTCTTTGAAAGATTCTTTTGGCTCATGAAATCTCCACGGATGGGCACATCCTCAGGGATGCCATCAGCAACATTCTCCCTCCAATGGCTCTGGTGCCGCAGGCCCCAGTAGTGGCACCGCAGGCCCCTGTGCAGCCTGCGCTACCCGCTCTGCCCCCAAACTGATAGTTCAGGCGGTTCCGTGCCAGCCTCCGCTACAGCCTCCGGCCCCGGTCTCCATACCTCAGCCTTCGGCTCCCAGCACTCCTCCACCAGTGCCAGACCAACCGGACCCCCAGGTGCACACAGATGAGGAAGAGGACCCCGACACATCAGCCAATGCCTTCCGTGAACATCTTGCAGGGCTGGCAGAATACCTTGGCCATCCTCAACCCGAGGTCGAGCAACCAGCAGAGGGGGTCCTCACCGAGGTCCTCACGCTACGTCCCGCAGCTAGAACGGGGATCCCGATGCAGAAGGACGTGGTCGCCTTGACCAAAAAGGGCTGGGTCAAGCCCCACTCTGTCCAGGCGGTCAATCGTTGCCTGGACGCCAAGTACAGGCAGATGGAGGGGGATACACTCTTTCTATCGGCCCATCACCAGCCGCACTCCTCTGTGATTGCTGCGGCATTACTGTACTCCAAGCCTCAGTCGTCCTCGGCCTCCTCGTCTGTGGCACGTTAGGCAAGGAGGAGAAGATCTTGGAGGCATACGGGAAGAAGCTGTATTTCAGCGCATCTCTACATCTTCGCGGCAGCCAACGCGGATGCCATGCTGGCTTTCGCTAACCAGAGGCTTTGGCAGGAAAGTGTGGATTTCCTCCCAGAGCTTCTGGCGCAGAGCCAATCGCAATTTAAGGCGGGACTGGCAGAGGCCAAGCTGGTGGCGCAAGACCCCATGGAGTCCACTGTGGCTGACACTTCTGGTCGGGCCATCTGCAGTGCCACGGACATGAACAGCCTGGCTCTGTGCTATTAAATTCAACCCGGATTTCCAGGAACGCATCTTAGACCTGCTGTTCAATTGGGTTGGGTGACGTCTTGCACTCCACCACAGATGAGGAGCTGGATAAAAAGAAAAACAGCTCACAAACGGTCTCACTATCCATCCTTACAAAGACCACGCCCAAAACGTACACCCAGTCACAGCAGTGCTCGGACAAAGGGCATACCTACAGAGGGTTTGCCGGCTTCCAAGAGCTGAAGTCCCGGCAGCCGGACCGTTCGCCAACTCCATATCGGCTCAAGCAACAAAAAAAGGGGTGGGGGAGGGGGGGGAAGTAAGAGTTTTTTCCAGTCCACCTCCTCCGCAACAGCCTCAGACAGAAAGAAGGCATGACACGCCCCTCCGGGTCCACGTGTCTCCAGTGAAGGGCAGGCTTGCTCTCCATGCACATTTCTGGCGCCAGAATTTTGCGGACCCCTGGATCCTCTCCGTAGTATCCACAGGTACCGCCTACCCATCCCAGCCTCTGCTCCCACTTCCCCTCCCCTCCACTCCCACAGCCTGGGACAGCAACTCTTGGCGGATATCCGGTCGCTGGTCAAGAGCCAAGCAGTGGAGGAAGTCCCAGCCTCTCAGCGAGGCTTGGGCTTCTACTCCAAGATTTTCGCCATTCAGAAAAAGAACCAGGCGGGCCTGAGAGTTGTGCTGGACCTTTCAACCCTCAACCTCTCCAAAACTTCAAGATGGTTACACCAGCTTTAATTAAGGAGACATTGTGCAAGGGAGAAGGGATGTGCTCCCTGGATCTGAAGGACGCGTACCTACACGTCCCAATTTGGCAGCCTCATTGTTCCTTTCTACGATTCAGGATCATGGGCTACCATTTCCAATACAAGGTGCTTCCCTTGGGCCTCAGCTCGGCCCCCAGGGTCTTTACCAGGCTGATGAATACAGTGGCGGGCCTCCTCAGTGCCACCACATCTACCCGTACCTCGACGACTGGCTCGTCGGGGCTTCATTTCCGGAAGCGGTGCACTGCACATCCCACGCTCTTATGAACACACTGCACAATCTGGGCTTTTCGCTCAATCTCAAGAAGTCGCAGCTGCAGCCTACGTAGACTCTGACATTCTTGGGCCTCATCTGGGACACGGGCTCCGAGTGTTTTCCCTTCGGAGAACAAGATCACGGCCATCAAGAGGGCCACTGCACACTTCCTCAGCAGAGAAGTCACATTGGCCTGGTGGTACTAAACACCTACTAGGTCTCATAGCAGCGGTGCTACTGGCTGTCCCCCACACGAGACTCGGGATGAGGAGGATACAGCTGCACTTCGCAGCATCATGGAGATAGGAGTGAGGCTCTCGGGCCGAGATGATCAACGTTCCTCCTTCTCTTCACCGGACCTCACATAGTGGTCCAGGGACTGCAACCTTTGGATGGGCAAGCCTTTTCAGCAACCTACCCCCTAGGTCGCCATTACTACAGACTCCTCTCTCGAGGGATGGGGGGGGCACCCTGGACAACCACTGCGACCATGGCACCTGGACCCGGCAGGAGTATCACATCAGTTGGCTAGAACTGAAGGCCATCTGGCTAGCACTCAGAGCCTTCCTTCCGGCGATCCAAGGCAAAATCGTTCTCATTCAGACGGACAACTCGACCAGCATGTTCTATGTGAACAAGCAGGGAGGTACCAGGTCCCCTCCACTGTGCAGACTAGGGATCAAGGTGTGGGAATGGGCCCTGGAGAACGGCCGTCCACCTTCCGGGGGAATCCAACCTAGAGACGCACAGGCCCAGCAGACTGGGAGCAGACAATTACGAGTGGCAACTAAACGACCTTGTACTGCTGGAGATCTTCAACAGGTGGGGATACCCCCAGGTGGACCTTTTTGCATCCAGGGACAACAGGAAGTGCCAACAGTTCGCCTCCTGGAAAGGACAGGGCCCCAGCTCGCTGGGCGACACATTTCAGATTCAGTGGGACGGCATGACAGCATACGGCTTCCCGCCCACACCGCTGATACACAGGGTGATATGCAAGATCAAGGAGTCTAGCCGCCTCAGCATCATTCTAATAGCACCGTGGTGTCCAGGCAGGCCATAGTTCTCAGAGCTGTTCAGCCTCTTGGAGAGACCGCCCATTCACCTTCCAACAGGCCCAGCACATCTTCTGGCGCAGCAGGGAGGCAGGGTCATTCACCCCGCGCCACAGAAATTAGCCCTCAAAGCGTGGTTCCTGAGCAGATCACGCTAGGACACCTCAGCCTGTCCCAGGCTAATTTAGATAACATACAGGGTGCTAGGAGCAAAGCTACCAGGACCTAGTATAAAAGGAAGTGGACCAGGTTTTGTGACTGGGCAGACTCTAAGTTTATCAACCCCATTGAATGTACATTAGACAAAGTGCTCTCCTTCTCGGCGCACCTGTCATCACCCACACTCTGAAGACCCCCTGGCCAACCTATGGGCCAGGGAGGGTCTTGATTCCAGTCCCCACTAAACCCAGGAAATTGCAGCCTAGGCCTTCTTGGGCCAGTCCTGGCACTTTTGGCTCCAGGCTCATGTTTGAATATGGACTTGTGCTTGGGAACTACTTTTCATTGATGACAGTAATGTGGAGGCATCCTCATAACCTGGCTCCTTGAAACCAGGCTTGCAGCGTAGTGTTTTTGGGTGTGGTACCATGGGGACTATTTTACCTGGACTTCTTTCTTGAAGCTATTTAAACCACACCCAAATAGACTGACACGCTTCGCGTTAGTTTGCATTTCTGCAACGTAATGCTCACCGTGTTCAGCTTCAGCCACGAACCTCGGAAGAACAGCACCTGCAAAGGAAAGGAGAAGACATTGTGAGAAAAGACAGCAGCTTACCTGAACTTCATCGCCAGCGGTCCGCAGCTCTCCTGACCATCATCCTGGAACCAGCGCTCCTTCGGATTGACGGACCTGTAAAAGAGAAGAAACAAGGCATTAGACATTGTACAATTAATGAACTGTGCCGAAAGGCTTACCTCGCCAGCCGCTCCTCAGTCAGCATCACTACGGAAATTCCATACTTCAGCCGAGTACCGTGACCTGTGGAGAGGAAAAGATAACAGGTTAGCAAAGGCAAGGCATCTTAAGCGCAGCTCATAGCGCCTACTCACCGCATCAAGGTGCTCCAAAAACGCCCATATTTACTGCAGAAACAAATATTCCGCCTTGCCACATATTGGACTTACGCGTACCTAGGAAGAAAAAGACATTGTTTAAAAGGCATGCAAGAACAGCAATATTCACAGCAATAAGACCTGCCTGAAAGACTCAAGATGGCCCGGCATCAGTGAAGCAACTCGATCGCCATTGCCCACCAAGCACAACGCGCCCCTGCGAAGACAGCAGGACGGAGAACCCGCCAACATCTAAAACAAGGTGAGAAGTCCAGAAGGGTCGCAGACCTACAGGGAGGTGGGAGGCTGTTTACCCCGGTTGCCCAGTCCTGAACATAGCTTACCTGTATTCCAGGCAGAACTCTTCCACTGGTTGCATCTGGGCATCGCAAGGAGGGACATCTGAACCCCAACTGCTGGGTGGCGCCACCGTAGAACCAGGAAAGCGTAACAGTACCTCACCCACTTGGGTGTGCAGGTGGACACTTGCCGCACTTACTTGGCAGCCATTGGGGCCTACAGAAACTCAGAGGAAGAGGTGTTCTCCTCTTCCAACCCGATTGTCAAGATGCATTTGACGGGGCGCGCCAGACTCTACCCGCCCATCAAGGGGGCACACCCTGTGTGGGACCTTAGCATAGTTTTGAGTGCCCTGGCGCACAAACCATTTGAGCCAATGGCGTCAGCGGACATCATGTTAGTCACTATTAAGACCGCCTTGCCTAGTCGGCCTCACTTCGGCTCGCAAAGTAAGCGAAATCCAGGCGCTGGTCGCCTCAGAGCCCTACACTACGTTTCACAAGGACAATGTAGTCCTGTGAACGCACCCAACATTCCTACCCAAGGTGCCTTCTGCATTTCATCTGAATGAAGAGCTATGGCTGCCCACGTTTTTTGCTGAGCTTAAAGTCGAGGCACAGTGAGTTCTGCATTGCCTCGATGTCAGGCGTGCCCTGAAATTTTACTTGGACAGGACCAAGGGCTTCCGCAAATCGACGCTTTGTCACCTTCGACAGATCAAGACCGGGTTACCAGGCCTCCAAGGCCTCCATATCCCGTTGGATGGTCTTGGCCATCAAGGAAGCTTATGAGGGACAACATAAGCCACTACTGGCCAACATGCACGCCCATGCGGTCAGAGCCAAGCAACGGCCATCACATTCCAGCAGCATGTCCCCTGGCAAGTCATAAGCAGGGCGGCCACCTGTGCCACCCCTTTGGCTTTCTGCAAACATTGCTGTTTGGATGCTGGTTCTAGATCAGACGTTGTTTTCGGACAGGCGGTTCTTAGAAACCTTTTTGCTTAAGGAGGGTCTCCTCTCCACCCTGGGGCTTAACTCAGTTGTAAGTGCCCATTCAGTATGGAAGAAAGGGGACGGGACGTAAGAGTAATTATAAATTATTCATTGTAGTGGCTAACGTATTTAGTCTCCTTTCCTCCATGGGTCCCACCATCCTCCCCCCTAATAAAACTGGTGTGATTAGGCAATGTTAATCTATTGTTGACGCATCTATGGGGACTGATGAGAGGCCTGGAGGGCGGAGTCGGGGCATTGCATGCTCCCAGGGCCGTACCCCTGCGCGCCTCTAAATTTAAAGGGGAAGAAGGTTTTTTCAGGTGTAAGGGCACCCTTGCATGCAGTATGGATGAAAGGGGACTAAGAGTACTTTAGTCACTACGGTGAGTAACTTATCATTTTGTTTATATTTCGTTGGCTAGTGCCTAAATATATGCAAACAAAGGGGGGGTCTGGGAATCTCTCTACCAGCACGAACACAGCCCAATGACCTGTTCTTGGGTGAATAACCCCTGGGAGAGACTCTACCAAGTCTTTAGCTCACTGTCCTTTACACAGAGAAGAAATTTCCCCGCATATCAGCCTTTGTCCTGCCCAGGGGCAGTCCAGCGCCGAAATGCTAGGCAATTCTCCTCTGAACAAGAGTACCATCAGTAACCCCATACACATTGCTCACTGCTCTAAGAGAGGCACCAGTTTCACCTCACTGATGATGCCCAGCAAGGCTGAAACACGTGCATGGGGTTACTGATGGTACTCTTGTTCAGAGGAGAATTGCCTAGCATTTCGGCGCTGGACTGCCCCTGGACAGGACAAAGGTTGATATGCAGGGAAATTTCTTCTCTGTGAAAGGGACAGTGAGCTAAAGACTTGGTCGAGTCTCTCCCAGGGGTTATTCACCCAAGAACAGGTCATTGGGCTGTGTTCATGCTGGTAGAGAGATTCCCAGACCCCCCTTTGTTTTGCATTAATTAACTTTGGGTTTCACCCTAAGTTAACAGGGCGATCCAGACGTGAACCCCTTGCTCACTGCTCTTGGAGAGGCACCAGTTTCACCTCACTGATGATGCCCAACAAGGCTGAAACACGTGTATGGGGTTACTGATGGTACTCTTGTTCAAAGGAGAATTGCCTAGCATTTCGGCGCTGGACTGCCCCTGGACAGGACAAAGGCTGATATGCAGGGAAATTTCTTCTCTGTGAAAGGGACAGTGAGCTAAAGACTTGGTCGAGTCTCTCCCAGGGGTTATTCACCCAAGAACAGGTCATTGGGCTGTGTTTGTGCTGGTAGAGAGATTCCCAGACCCCCCTTTGTTTTGCATTAATTAACTTTGGGTTTCACCCTAAGTTAACAGGGCGATCCAGACGTGGACCCCTTGCTCACTGCTCTTGGAGAGGCACCAGTTTCACCTCACTGATGATGCCCAACAAGGCTGAAACACGTGTATGGGGTTACTGATGGTACTCTTGTTCAGAGGAGAATTGCCTAGCATTTCGGCGCTGGACTGCCCCTGGACAGGACAAAGGCTGATATGCAGGGAAATTTCTTCTCTGTGAAAGGGACAGTGAGCTAAAGACTTGGTCGAGTCTCTCCCAGGGGTTATTCACCCAAGAACAGGTCATTGGGCTGTGTTTGTGCTGGTAGAGAGATTCCCAGACCCCCTTTGTAGTGCCTAAATATAGGTATTGCAATAGTCCAATTTAGAGAGTATGAGTGCCCTAGCCAATGTGATGCAGTTGTTGGTGGACAGGAAGGGTCTGCATGCGTTTATTAGTTTGGATGTGTATGCCGTTGATGATGCTGTTGCGTTTACTTGTCAGGAGAGAGATAAGGTGGAGTCCAGATAGTGTTTTGGCATCCTTATCTACTTTTGTATTGTTCCCATCGATGCTGAAGGAGGTATTTTGTGGGCCAAGCTTGTTGAGTCTCTGCCTGGAGCCGGTGAGCAGAAGCTCGGTCTTGTCGTCATTTAGGCAAAGACCATGTTTCGCCATCCAAGCTTGAATCGTGCTGTTAGTTTCATTTTGAAGTGATGAGTCTTTGTCATATGTTCCTGAAAGTGTGATAAGAATTTGCGTATCGTCCGCATAGTTTGTGTAGGATACACCAAGTCTGTCTAAGTGGTCAAATAGGAGCTTTGTGAATGTTATACAGGGTTGGGAAGACACAAGATCCCTGCGGGACTCCACAGGTGATTGGAGAGGGTTCTGCGGCTGCGGTGGGGAAAAACACCCTCATAGTTCTTTCTGAGAGAAAGGAATGGACCCAGGCAGCTGCTTTGGTGGCGAAGGAGGCTGCTGTAGTAAGATGAGTGGTTAATATATTGTGCTCGACTAAATCGAATGCTGCCAAAAAGTCGAGTAGAAGGAGTAAAGCCAGTTTTGCATTGTCTTTGGCATCATCCAGCTGAATTTTTAAATCCAGCAGGGCTGTCTCTGTACCATGTCTGGGTCTAAACCCAGATTGTCGAAGGCACAGAAGATTGTTGGCTTAGAGATGGTTTTGTGTCTGGATGTAGGCTGCTTTATCTAGTATTTTTAGGAGGAAGGGCACAGTTGTTATAGGTCTATAATTAGTAGGCATGCTAGGGTCAAGGTTAGGTTTTTTTTTTTTTAACTTTGTTTATTTTAAATCAAGGCAGAATGATAAGTACAGACATTATATGCGGTGGTTATATAGGCATGTTTACCCCCAGTCCTTCATCCCCCCTGCGTCCTCTCCCTCCCCCTGGTCCATCCGTCCCATAGGCCCTGTGAGCAGGCTCCTCCCTCCCGGGCAGTCCGGATTGAGCCTCAGCGACTATGTGTCTCCCTCCGGGCTCTCCTGGTTTTTTAAGATCCAGTGGGCCCTGGTGGGTTTGTAGGTCAGGGCGGGGAAGCGCTGGTCGAATTCCAGCACTGGGGCCCAGATGTTCTGGAAGCGATGTTAGAGTACCCGCTTGTGCTGCCGTCACCTTCTCCGCTATCAGAATGTCCCATAGTTTGGTCCACCATTGGGCTATGTGGGGGCCTTCCGGGGTTTTCCAGGTTCGGGCCACCACCGTTTTCCCTGCTAGTAGGCAGTGAGTTAGTAGTTTCGCTCTGGGTCCGGAGCGCCGGTAGGTCCCGGGGATTGGAGCACCCAGCAAGATCGGTTCTGGTTCCAAGGGAATCGTTGTTCCGGTAATTTGTGAGATGGACCCTAGGCAAGCTTTCCAGAATGGTTGGATCTTCGGGCAATCCCACCACATGTGGAAGAAAGAGCCTGGGTGGCCGCATCCTCTCCAGCAAGAGTGGTCCACCTGGGGGTTCATATGGTGAAGTCTGAGGGGCGAATAGTACCACCGCAGCGTGATCTTATACGCACATTCCCTGTTGGTGATGCAGGTGGACGAGGTATGTGTTCTAGTCCATATGTCAACCCAGGTTTGATCCTCTATCGGGTGACCCAGGGCCGCTTCCCATTGGGCCATGCATCGGGTTCTTGTGATCAGGAAGTCGCTTAGAAAGCGTCTGTACAGGGTGGATACACTGCCGCGGGTTGGAAGGTCTCCCAGGGTGAGTTCTAGGGCAGTAGGAGGGCGTGTTGCTGCTTGCAAGGTTTGGGGATGCGAGCACCAGTGGCGTAGTTGGATATATGTGAATCTATCCCGTTCCTGGAGTTGGAACTTCTCCTTGCATTGGGCGAATGTGAGAGGTCTCTCCCCCATATACAGCTGGTCTATGGTCTCCAGCCCACCTTTGATCCAGTTACGAAAATTGCGAGGATTCGTACCCGGTGTGAACATTGGGTTATGAAAGACCGGGGAACGTGGGCTCAGTCCTCTTGGCACTCCCTTTCGTTTTAGCGCCCAGTCCCAAGTGCTAAGGGTGTGTTTAGTTGATAGCAGGAGCTCTCCCCAATGGGTCCTGAGGGGGGGCGGAATGTGTGGTAGAAATCGCAGGGGTAGGGGTGCCCGTGATTGTTCCAGCTCCAACCATCTGGGGCGGTTTGTCATATTTTGCCAGGCCTGCACCCGGGCCAGTTGGGCTGCCACTCTGTAGGCCTGGGACCCCCAGCCCTCCCGATTTGGGACTCCCCAACATAGTTCTGAGAGGGATTCTCGCTTTCTTACCTCTCCAGATAAAGTTCAGCATTTTCCTCTGGATCCTTCGGAGAGTTGGCGTGGGGATTGCCACTGGTAATGAGGCGCATGTGTATAGGAATCTCAGAAGGAGGTTCATCTTGCATGCAGTGATGCGCCCGAGCAGTGAGATCTCTTGGGTCTCCCATCGCTTCAAGTCGCCTTCCAATTCTTTGAAGAGTCGGGGAAAGTTGGCTTTGTATGTCTCCCTTGGGTCAGCTGGGATGTAGACCCCCAAATAGGGGATGGCGCTCCTTTCCCATGTTATCGGGCACATCTTAGTCAACGGTTCTCGTTCTGCTGGGGTGAGGTCAATACCCAAGGCGGATGATTTATCGAAGTTTATGGTGAGGCCTGAGACTTCGCCATAGCTGGTGATTTCGTGTATCGCGTGTTCGAGGGATGAATGGGCCTCTGAAATCGTAAGCAAAATGTCATCCACGTATAGGGCAAGTTTATGGTGTGTGGGGCCACTTTGTATGCCCTTGATTTGGTCATTCTGCCTAATATTTTGTGCGAAGGGCTCCATGGTGAGTGCAAAGAGCAAGGGCGACAGTGGACAGCCTTGCCGGGTTCCGCATGATAAGGGGATTGGGGCCGAGTTGTGGCCGTTGATCCTCAGGCTTGTTTTAGGGCAATCATAGTTAGCTAGAACCATCGTTTGGAAAGCCGGTCCGAAGCCGAAGGCCCCTAGGGTGTGTCTCATAAACGTCCAATCCACCCTATCAAACGCCTTAGCTGCGTCGAGAGCCACCAAGACTAGTTTTTGGGAGTTCCGGGAGGCGAGGTCCACCAGGTTCAGGGTTCTCCGGATATTATCACCTGCTGTCCGGTGCAGGATAAAACCAGCCTGGTTGGGGTGGATGATCTTCGGCAAGATGCGATTCAAACGGGTTGCCAGAATTTTAGAACATATGTTCGCATCAATATTTAAGAGTGCGATTGGTCTGTAGGAAGTTATGCTTCTTGGATCTTTTCCAGGTTTGGGTAGGAGGATGGTGGTGGATTCCTGCATCGATGGGGTCACCGCCCCCGTTTCCCTGAAGGAGTTGAATAGGGTAGTTAGATGGGGGGTCAGTTGTGCTCTGAATAGCTTATAGAACCTGGTTGAGAAGCCATCCGGGCCGTGGGCCCGTGTTTTGAGTGATTTGATGGCCTCCTCAATTTCCTCCCCCGTGATGGGCTCCTCCAGTTCGTCTCTCGTTGCGTCGCAGAGCCGGGGCAGTGCTGCCTGCTGCAGGTATTCCTTCTGTTGTGATAGTTTTCGTGGGGTTGCCTTCATGATCTGGGCCAAGTAATCTATTGCGAGGCGTTGCTTCTCGGGCTCTGAGTATAGTGTGACCCCGTTGGCGTCACGCAGGCCCATGATCGCGTTGATGCGTCTCTGCTTGGCTAGTTTGGCCACCAGGAACTTGTTCGCCTTGTTGCCCTTCGCATAATAGGACTGTTTGGCCTTCGTCATTAGTTGGGCGGTTTGTTCCGTATAGTGGGCTTCCAGTTTTTTCCGTGCCGTACGGATGATCCGTTGTGTTTTGGGGGACCAGCCTTTCTCCTTATGGAGTGCCTGGGCCTCTCTTCGTTCTCTAGGGCCGTCCGGGTCTGACGTCTATCTCGATGGTAGGCCGCACCTTGTGCTATCAGGGAGCCCCTGATTACTGCCTTCATGGCATCCCAGTTGTTCGCTAATGAGGTGTCTGAGGCTGGGTTTTCCTTAAAGAAGTTACTTATTCCTGTTGCGATCTTGTCTCTGGTGGCCATGTTGTTGAGGATCGGGTCGTACAGCATCCATTTACGCGGGATGTTGGGGTTAGGGTTATGAACCCGGAGTTCCAGGAGCACTGGGGCATGGTCGGAAATCGCTCTTGTGCCGATGGTGACCTTTTTGACTGAGGGGAACGTATGCGGGGAGATCAGGAACAGGTCGATCCTTGAGAAGGTGCGATGGACAAAAGAGTAAAAGGAGAAATCTTTTTCGTCGGGGTGAAACACCTGCCATGAGTCTATTATCTCCAGAGTCCTGAAGAATCGAAGGAGGCTGAGTGCTTGGGCGAAGTCGCCTGGAGTCGGGGGGTGTGATCGGTCTTTGGTGGGGTCGGGAACCCCGTTGAAATCCCCACCAACTATTGTTTGGCCCTCCACAAAGCTAGCGAGAGATGTGCCCAAGGCGTCATAGAAGTGTGACTGTCCAGTGTTGGGAGCGTATACTGAGATAAGGGTATATAAGTCTCCCATCAGGAGGCATTTAATCGCTGTAAATCGGCCTTCTGGGCATATTTTTGTTTCCAGAATCTGTGGGTTCAAGTCTTTCCTGAAGAGAATCGCCGTACCTCCTTTTTTCACTTGTGCCAGAGGCGAAGAATTGGAGCGGGAATAGCCGGGATCGAAGGCGAGATACATCTGCCGGCAGCAGGTGGGTCTCTTGAAGCATAGCTATCGCTGCCTCTTCGTCGCGAAGTTTTAGTAGAATTGCCTTTCGCTTGTTGGGGGAGTTCAGGCCATTAACATTCAGGGAGAGGATCCGCAGCGACTGAAGGTCCTCTGAAGGCTCACTCTCCGTTCCTTGGGTTGGGGGGGGGGGGTCATGGGGTGGAGGTTCAACTGCCATGTCTGTTAGGGAAACTCTTGGTATCATTCTGCACTTGAGGTTTTAACGCGAAGCCCCAACAGGGGACCGCAACTTTAACAGGGATGTAGACCGACATTGTCAGTACGGTCATACCTAAGGCCAACAGGGCCAACTGTCCCATCACGTATCGAGTACTGTGGGTTCCCAAGGAACAAGAGATGGAAAGTATCCTTGGGGTGGGTATGAACCATGGGTGTGGCCCGCCGCCACCGTGTTCAAAGTTGCAATCTAGGTGGCGGGTCCTGCTTCAAGCAGGGGTATCTGTGTCCTGGCTTACTTGCTGACGGAGCCTGGGACCGTGGAAGCGTCCCCGTTCATCTCTTTGTTATTCCGCTGGGTCGACGACCAAGGCGTGCGTTTGGGTTTTGGAGAGGGAAGCGGTCCAGAGTCTTCGGTCCCCTCTGGGATTGGCGTGGAAGGATCTTGGGGTGAGGTCGGATGCAAGATTTTCTCAGCGTCTTCCAAGTGGCTGATTCGGCGTAGGGTGCCAATATATGTGAACTGGAGAGCTGTCGGAAACAGCCATCTGTAACAGATCTGTTGCTCCTGGAGGAACAATGTCAGAGGCCGAAGTGCTCTTCTTTTCTGGAGAGTGAGTGGTGAGAAGTCCTGGTAGATTTGAAGTGGAGTGCTCTGAAAAGTGATCTCTTCTCCTTGGCGACTGATCGCTGATATTGCCTCTTTCGTCGTGAAGAAGTGGACCCTGGTAATCACATCTGGAGGGGGGTCCGAATCTGTCCCACGGCGCGGGCGGAGTCTGTGGGTCCGGTCCAGCAGGAGCTGTGATTTGTCCAGATCCGGGAGTAAAGCCTCAAAGAAGCTTCCCACGTAGTCCGCTAGCTTGTTGTCGGGGATAGAGGACGGGATGCCCCGAATGCGGAGGCTATTGCGACGAGCCCTATTTTCAAGGTCTTCATGTTTGAACTCCAGGATCTCGCATTTGTGATGCAGGGAATCAATAGATTTTTGCATTTCCCCCAGTATGGTAGCGTGATCCTGGGAATGGTCCTCGATCTCTCCGAACCTCTGTTCGAGTTCTGTGACCCTCTGATCCGTTTGGTCAACTTTAGCGGTGAGTTCCGAGAGGCAGGCGCGGAACTCAGATTTGATGTCCGCCATGAAGGCTATCAGGTCTCCTTTGGTGGCGAGAGCACCCCTATCCTCTTGTGGCTTCTGTGGGGTCAGTTTAGGAGGATCCTGTTTCTTGGGTTTCTCTGGAGCCGTGAACATGGCAGAGATATCTGTGCCCTTGCTCACCTTCGTCTGCCTCGACATGCTGCTCGTGTCAGGCGGTCTTAATTAAGAGAGTAGCAGCGAGGCCCAGGATGGCGGGAGACTGCAGTTGGAGAGATTCGCCCCCTCGGCCCCCGCTCTGGACTAGATCTGGGTGAGTGGGCAGGGGCGCCCCAGGAAACGTTGGTATGGGGAGAGGGTCTCCGTCGATGATGCAAGATGGCCGCGGGGGTCCCGACTCGTTCTGCGTAGCGGGGGGAGGGGTGGAGGCCTGCTCTCTTGGTCCCGCCGGGTGTATGTAAGCCGTAGCCGCCGAGGCAGAAACCCGGAGTGTTCCGGGCCGCCTTGGTCCGAATCGGATGATTCTGATTTAAGTACCGCTCCCCTTCTCCAGCTCCTCGGTGTTCTAGGGTCCCGCTACCGCCGAGTGCGGCGTGTGCTGCTGGGTTCCGGATTGGCGGCCATCTTGGTTTCTTCGGTCGAAGACGGGGGAGAAGTTCAGCCGCTAAATTCTGGTAGAACGCCTCCTCGGTCGAAGGCTATGTTTAGCCAGGTTGTGCCATGTCGGTTCCGGTCGCTTTAGATGGCATTGGCAACGCGGAACCCTGCTTAGAACCGCCGGAATTCGACCGCGGTGGCGGGCATCCCACGAGCGGCCTCAGAGGAGCAACCACATCGATGGCGCTCCCAAGGTTAGGTTTTTTAATGAGGCATGACCCAAGCATCTTTTGGGGACAGTGCATGAGGCAAATGAGGAGTTAATGAATGAGATGATGAAAGGAGCCGAGATCCTTTGCCCCCTCTTTTATTATAGTGGCAGGGCAGATGTCGCCTTGACATCTGGAAGCCTTAAGGCTTGCAGTGATAGCTTCGTCCTCTTTAGGTGTGACTCGGGTGAATTCAAAAGATGTGCACGTATTGGCGGTTGAAGGGTGGGGGTTGTCCGCATAGCACTGAAAGTTGGGTCATAGAGCGGCAATGTGGTGGGCAAGAAATGCCAGGTATTGGTTAAACAGCTAGGGAGAGAGGCCGGGCCCCTGGGGAACACCCCAGGTAGATATGGAGGAGAGGAAGGACCCAAGTTGGACCTGGGAGAGTCGATCTGAGAGGAAAGAGGTCAGCCAAGCCAGGGCCTCATTGGTGATACCCAGGTTATCACGGAGACGGTTGAGCAGGATGGCATGGTTGACCGTGACAAAGGCAGAAGAGAGATGAAGTAAGATGAGGACACAGTGGGTATTGGAGTCAAGGTTTGAGAGCAGGTCTTCATGGCTGTTCAGGAGAGCAGTTTCCATGCTCTGAAGCCAGACTGATGGTCATGGATACGACCAACAGATTCAGTGTGAAGATTAAGCTGGGCGATGGCCAGCTTTTTCAGTAGTTTTTCTAGGAAATGAGTGATAGAGATTGGATGTTAGTAGGGCAGGAGGGGTCGACTGGGGGTTTCTTGAGAAGAGAGTGCACAAGGGAATGCTTCAGGGGAGAAGGGAAGATTCCAGTGGCGAAGGAGTGGTTGCATAAGTCGGCCAAAGCAGGAGCTAGGGTGTCAATGTGGTCCTGAAGGTTTTAGAGAAACAGGGGAGATCCTGTTTTACCGAGACTTTCATAGATCGCACTTGTCTAGAAACCTCGTCTGGGAAGAGCCTGATGGTGTCTCCTTTAAATGTCAAAGTTCCTTTCTCCCTGGCTTTTTGGAGAGCAAGAGCCCCATTACGATAGTTCAAAATCCGGGCTATGATGGGACGTGCCAGTGCTCAGAGGATCGGCTTCCTACCACTAGATTTTCAGTGTGCCCACTCCACAAAGAACACCGCTGAAGTTCTCTCTTCCCAAGACATCACGCAAAATCGATTTGACCAGAGGTTCCGTAGCTCATTGAGCCACTGACTCAGGAACACGCAATATCCGTGGATTATTCCTCCTAGATCTCTGTTCAAGGTCCTCCTGCTTGTTCACCAATTCCTATAAAGCCCTTTTCACTTGAGCGAGCTCGCGTGATGTATGTGAGGATTCATCCTTGACTGTAGAGACCCTTGCTGCCACTTCATCCAGTTTTAACCAATGTTTATCCAAATATACCTGTATGTGGTCCACTTTGCAGGTCAGGGTATCCATCTTCCCATTCATTGATTATATATTGGCTTGGAGCTGATTAGACATCGTTTTGATATCATTGAATGCCCCACTGGCATCTTGCGGCGGTGGCTGAGAGCCCACCCTCTTCGGGTCCGCAATATTTTTGTGACTTATTGCCTGAGTGGGTGTCTCAAACTGTAGCTTCGATTGTTGCTTCCCTTTCTTACCAGATTTAGACATCCAATTCACTGTCAGATTCTCGTGACCTGGAGCTCTCGCAATATCTGACAACCTGCAGGTTTTTCACACTTAAGGAAGCCGACAGTGCTCACACCAGTCCCCACAGTACTACACTGCAGTGTTCAAGATCTACTTTGGAATGCAAAAGCGCCCTTAATGGCCAGTGGAAGCAGCTGGATCCAGGAGCCCACCACGAGAGTCCATGTAGCCCCCCCCTGATGCAACCACCTCACCAATGCCGCCGTTAGTGTTGCAGAGACACCACGCGCGTCCTGGACAGCAACCACCTGCCAACCGTCCACCAAATGACTGCTCCTGCCCAAATTTACTTACCTCTTCTCTCACATCACAGCGACGTTCGTAGATCCTCAACCAACTCCACAGGACAAATCACTGTTGCAGCATGTAGTGGTGGTGCAAATTTGACAAACTAAGTGGGTGCCCTATCCAAATCGGCACCAGGTCACCTCCAGAGCGGAATCACCAACCCAACTGTCAAACCACAGCTCCATCCAGGATAATGGCTTGTGTAGCTAGTTACCTGCAAGACCGCACATGTAAATGTCTCACCATCTGCTTTTGGCCCGGAGGGGAAGATCGTATTCCCCTTCACCAGGTTGCCACCACTGCCTCCTGGCGAACCTTCACTGTTGCTGCATCACCATAACTATAGTCCAGCACCACAAACCAGCTGGTGCCACAAAACTCAGGATCCCACAGTTAATTCAGAGGCATCTGCCCCCAATCAGAGTGCACACTTCCTCCGATGCCCACCAGCTCACCTGTTGCTCTGCACCACCAGTCCAGGCACAGTGCAGTCTGCAGCACTTCAATGTTGTGTCAAGCTTGCACACCATAATCTTCACATTACCACCCCTTCCCCAGTTGGGAGGCACTCCATCACAGTTAAGTGACCACAGATTGGCAAAAAAATCAGCGGCAGTACCTGCCCAACTAGCAGACCGTTGGAAACACTCCCTTCCATAAGTTGGAGCCTTCGCTCAGGAATTAAAGGATTTTAAATACTACTTGTATTTCCTGCATGTTGCACCGGGCGCACAATCTGCGGGTCTCTCCACCGGTGGGGGACGCCTACTGCAGGTCACATCTGTGCAGCATTATATGGTCCATCGTTCCCTGTGCATAATGGCAGGAGCACACCAGTGACCATATTACGCAGCCCCTACCTTGCTCGCCGTCCTTTACCAGCACACCGTTCACAAGCAGAGCGCAGTCCGCACAGCCTGCTGTAGGTGGATCTGTTTGCCAGCCGGCAGGCTCAGTGTCCCTGACGGCGGGAGAGCAAATACTAGCGGGCGCGTTCACTGCTCCACCCCGCAGCACAGTGCTCCGATGGCATCCTCTCTGGGCCCACCTCCTCTCCACAGGCCTCGCACAGCTGCCACCCAGAGATCAGCCTACAGGCCACCTGAGGGGTGAGCACCAAGGTTTCCCGCTGCCAATTCAATAATTTGATGAGAAGGCAAGTCGGGAAGCTGCAGGATGAATACCGGATCTATTTGGGGTGCATGGGAGCTCATGGCCATCTTGGCTGGGCTCACTAGCAACCTCCCCTTATGTTTTTCTGGACATTCAGACAGTTGCCACCACCAGTTTTGGACGGTGGTGGGCCATTTCTAGTTTCTTGTTTTCTGAGGAATGACTAGGGGGGAACAAAATTGCAGAGAACACAATTGTACACAAATATGCAACCACCAAAGGCAGTCATCCTGACTCTGAAATAATTCCTTCTGTTCCTGAGTGGGAGATTGAATAGCGGGATCTATTTCATAAAACAACACCCTAACCATGTCTTAGGTCAACGATTATGGTGGCAAGCTCCCAAAGTTACTATGCCTTTTGGCAGTAGACTTGTAGCACTAATTGCAGTCCTCTGCTGTCCCTCTATCCAGCATTCACAAAAGAAGACCCACTTATCTGACTAAACTAACTTGTAACGCTCATGAATGGGAGATCAGCAAATCAGTGTTACCAGACCGATTTGGGTATTCAGGTTTCGAAATGTTGTCATTTAGGCCTCCTGAAATCACAAAGGTGTTTGAGGTTTGCTTAAAAGATGAGTTATGATCTCCCATGTGTAGGAAACCCCTTTCAGCTGCATTTGATCTGCCATTAGCTATATACCTTACCTCCTCTTCCACTGGCTTCTAAGGTACTGAATAAAGTACAGTAAAGTCTTTGATTTTCATCTTAATGGTTGTGATCCCATATTTGGCAAACATTTTGCTCATGTATCTCCTGCCTGTCAGTTCGTCAGCTGGTGCTGCTTCCTCAAGGGTTGATATTTCTGTATTTACATTAAGAGCAGGTTCTCCATACTTGCACTGTGTTTCTGAACCTGGCTGCCTGGTTCTTGAAGAACTGCCATGATTCTAGTACTCCTTCTAACTGTAATATTTAAATTGTCTATCTAGGCTTCCTGAAAGTGGGCAACCAGGACCTTCTACAAACCATACATGGATTACATTCTGTCTTTAGGATCTGGAAAGGGCCATTTAATGATCTTCTATGTAGACGACACTGTATTATTTGCTTCTCCTCTGGATATGGAAGGCATGCAGATTGATTTAGAAAGAAACTGCTTGGCTGCCTTTGGAACCTACAGAAACTGGCAAATGTGTTATGTTGTTGCTGAAACGTTGTGGCCATTTCAATTTGCTTGTTTCTTTTCTGACTTTTTCCGTATGAACCCATGGACAAGAGTGACCTTATGTTGGTAATGTGGAAAATAGTTTGTGTTTGCTGTTATGTCAGCCAGGACTAAATTATCTTTGCAGGCTTTGTTAAAACAACCTATATACAGTTGGTGCTAACGAAACATCTATTCTATTTATTCAGTTTGTACTGGCTTTCAGGATAATTATGGGAATTGTTTTCCCTTTGTCTTAAATCACTCTTCGCACCTGCTATCTCATCCTTATTCCTGGCTATGATACCATTGAGATAACGTAATTAAATGTCGCTGTATTGTCATTGATGTCATGTTGATTTATATACAATAATAAAATGTCAACAAAAAAAAAATCACTCTTCTCTGGCTGAAGAAGGCTTGCACATGATGAATCTGTGCCCGAACGCTGGTGTATCTATAACCATACAAGGATATTAGAAGCTATGTTCTCCAGCATGGCGTTTTACATGTATGCTCATGCTCCTTGTATAACCATACAAGGATATTAGAAGCTATGTTCTCCAGCATGGCGTTTTACATGGATTCACATGCTCATGAATATTTCCCGTCGTCAGGCTGGGAATCCTCTGTAGTATTAAAGCAGTTGCGCTAAAAACTGCTTCTATAGCCTATTGCTGTCACTTTCGGTCATACTGCCCCAGCCAATGACATTTGTCCTCCTAAGCGCCACCCTTGGTGGCCATCTTCAGATTTTTACCACACGTTTTCTTGTGGGAGTCCTTGTGTTTTGCTCCTTGAAAAATTCATAACGTTTTTCCTTGGCGAGGTCCATTCCTACACCATGTGAGGCCGCAGGCTCGGCCCTTCTCTACACACACCATGGCGGACGCCACAAGAAGAAGCCCCTTCAGGGCCTGATGCAGTCGGAAACACATCTACGTTGAAGATCGGCGTCTCAAATGCATTTGCTACTTGCATCCAGACCATGACGCAGACAGATATTCCATCTGCCAGGCCTTCTCTTCAAAGTAGCGTAAACACTGTCATAGAAGGTTAGTGCTGTGGATTGAAGAGAGGATGGGCCTCTGACTCCGTTTCCGTGTGCAGTTGTCTCTCTTCGCAGGTCAGTAGGCCCAAAGAGTGTGCTCCCTCTGGCAAGAGGTCGTAATCCTTTGTGGACACTTCCTGGGGGAAGATATAAAAAAAGGCTAACTCTCATGCTTTGACTTCATCGATGAGCATTTGGCTGTGGAGCCACCGATGGATAAGCTACAGTTGTCATCACCCTCCCTGTCGGCGGGTAGTTTATCGAGCGTCAGTAAATAGGTGACGCCAGCTGCGAAGCACAAGTCTTCATTATCGCGGGCCTTAGCAATGGACCCATCAGTAGCTACACAGTCTACGAACTCATCCACTAAGACCACATTGATTTCGTCCACAAAGACTGCTGCCTCTTTGATGGGCTCATCCACCACAATTAGCGTTGCAACGATTACTACCACTCTTATTGGCCTGAAGCCTAGGCCTCCGTTGGTGGTACCAGCCCATCAGTGGCAGCACCAATACCTGCGCCACAGGCCCCGCTTATTGCCCAGTTTCCTAGGGGCACTAGTTTGGAGAGAGAGCTGCCTCAGGCTCTGGCATTTCTCCCAAGACCCACCAAGGCCACACTGCGCTTCACACTGGCACTGTTAAATTCACCCAGGGTGTCATCTCCGGTCCGAGTGATCCGGCCTTCCAGTGCTTCTGAGGACGACCTAACAGAAGGTTTCTACTCCGACCAAGAAGGTGGTCAGGGTGAAACTGATCCCATTGTGCCAGTGCCTCAACAAGGCACTCAGCCATCTCGGCCGACTAGCCCTTGGCCTCATAACCCAGTTCGGGCTCCTGCAGCCCCTAGAAAGGTGCCAATGGACATTTAACCACTCTCCACACATTGGTGTCAGAAATACAGCAGCATCTTCTGACTGCACCCATACCTGCTCCAGCAGGGAGTCCTCCCAAGGCCTTCCCAGGCTTGACTGACCATCTCATCAAACCTGGCTGACCCTCAGCAATTGCCAGTTACATCTTCTCCTGTGGGAGAAGACAGCTCAGACAGACAGTGATAGCAATACTGTCATGAGCCAATGCACACACAGGGGATGGATGAGTTTTATGACTATTACTGCTGATGGGGAACCCCCGACGTCGAGATGCCCTCCAGGGAATCTCCACCGGATGAGATAAGTTTGTTTCATACCATGATCTCTCGTGCTGCAAAGCTATTCAAGCTCATTCCTGAAGAAAAGGTACGTTTCCTTTATGAATGGCGAGAGTCCTCCAGGAAGTCTATGGTTTCAGTTCCCCTCCTGGATGATGTTTGGGAAGATGGCCTGCTAGTTATGAAGGCCCTGAACATGGCCTCTGGAAAAAAAGGACCACTGGCGAAGTAGTAGTAGTAGTAGTATTGGGTTCCTGACACGGCCCCAAAGTGCCTCAGATCTCAACCGACACCGATCTCTGCAGCGGCAAGGAACCGGTCCTCTAATCCATCTTCCTTTTCTATGGTTCCTCCCGATCAGAAGGGTAAGAAGCTGTATGTGACTGGGAAACACATTATCACAACTGCAGCATCTACAATCAAAGCCGCCAATGCGTTGGGCATTCCCTCGAGGTATGATGGAGAGCTTTGGTACAAGTTGGGACCCATACTTGACTTCCTCACAAATGACAAGAAGGCAGAAGCCCTAGCTTTGTTCCACGAAGGGGGAAGTTGCCTCCAACCGTGCGATCACTGTTGCCCTGGACATCGCAGAGTCAGGCTTACGGCAGATGCGTAATCGAGTGGCCCTCCGCTGCCAGGGTTGGCTTAAGGTAACCATCTCTGCCCTGATGTACAGAAGAAGGTGGTGGACATGCAATTCGATGTTGATAATATTTTCGGGAAAGCGATCGACAAAACCCTCCAGTCCATAAAAACGGGCATTGCAACAGCACGTTTTTTGGGCACTCCAACGGAAGAGGTCCTTTCCATCCTCCAAGGGGAAGGTCTCCAGATCATTTAAAGGGTTCACCTCACCCGATCGTCAACCCCCCCGTTCCACCAGCCAGGGGAGATTATAGGGGACGTTTCCAAGCCTACAGAGGAGGTTCCCAGTGTCGTCATGCTCCAGCATCCAGAACGAAGACACCAAAGCAAGCCTGACCCGGTCCACTGCCCATACCCTCACTTGAGCACCCCAGTGGGAGACAAGTTGTTGCAGTTTGCCGACGATTGGTGCAACATCTCAAGACAAATAGGTTCTCAATATCGCCCAACAGGGGCACACCGTGGAAATCCAAGGCAAATGCCCTTGCCTTCCTCTCATCTCCAGACAAGAACAGCACATACTGCAGCTACTGAAGAAGTTTCATACCATGTTAAATCAAAGCGGGCAATAGAACAGGTTCCTCTGTGCCTGCGGGGCTCTGGAGTGTACTCAAGATACTTTCTTGTCCGAAAGAAGTCAGGAGGATGGAGACCCGTTATGGATTTAAAACGCCAACAAATTCCTCAAGTCCCAAAGTTCAGCATGATCATGTTGCAGCATCTGCTCAGCCAGCTGGAAAAAGGAGATTTCCTGGCGACCCTCGACTTGAAGGATGCTTACATCCACATCCCCATTCATTGCAGGCAAGGGAAGTTCCTGCATTTTATCATTCAAGGAAGACATTACCAGTTCAAGGCTCTGCCATTCGGCCTAAAATCGGCCCCAAGAGTGTTCACCAACTGCTTGACTCTTTTGGCAGTGCACCTTCGGCACAGGGGAATCTACATTTACCCCTACCTGGATGATTGGCTGATCTAATCCCGCTCTCATATGCTGGCAGTCCAGCAAACTGCGGAGAAAATCCAGGTCTTAACTTCACTGGGATTCTCGATAAACCACCTGAAATCCTGCTTACTGCCATCTCCGAACGTACTGTTCCTGGGGGCCCGCCTTGTGTCTAGTGACGCCTTCAGAGGACAGAATAAAAGTCATTTTAGGGATGGTTCAACGGTTATTAGCAGCTCAAGTTGCAACAGTCCAATTCATCAAGTCCCTCCTGGCGAAAGATGTCCTCATGCATCCATCTGGTGCCTTTTTGCAGACTGCAGATGAGTGCCCTTCAGGAGTTTGTGGATTCCAGATGGCCACTAATCACTGGCTGATCGACAGACAAGATCAACCTCAATCCGGCTTTCCGTCAAGCTCTACATTGGTGGTCCATTCGTCCTCATCTCTTGCAGGGAGCTCCTTTTCAGGTCCCTGATCATCAGGCCACAGTCACTAGCAACACCTCTCTGGAAGGTTGGGGTGCTCACACAGCCAGCTACACACCAGAGACCTCTGGCTTCCAGAGAAGGAGTTGCATATCAATGTCCTACAATTACAGGCAGTCTTCTGGGCCCTGAAGTCCTTCAAGCCTCAGCTCCAGGGGTTGGTGGTGTCTTCACCAACAACACAACCACAATGTTTTACATCAGGAATCAAAGCGGGACTCGCTCTCCTGCCCTCTAGCGGTAGGCACTGAACCTGTGACTCTGGGCCATCGCTCAGCAGATGTTCCTCATTCTGTTTCACCTAGCAGGTGTTCACAACACCATCACAGACTCGCTCAGCAGTGCTGTCAGGAGTGGGAGTTCCAACAGACCCCTAGGTAGCTCTTCTCTTCAGCAAGTGGGGTCACCCTCAGATATACCTTTTTGACCTAGCAGCCAACTCCAAATGCCAGAGGTTTGCCAGCAAGTATCCTCAAGCCAAGAATTTAGGAGATGCCTTCTCATTCACTTGGTCTGGCCCGTTCCTGTATGCATTTCCACCAATGCCCCATCTGTTACGTGTGATCAATACACTCTGACAGTTAAGTTGCAGGATGATACTCATTAGACCAGCGTGGCCCAGGCAGATCTAGTATCCAGACCTTCTCGGTCAGTGGCTCCAGCCGACAAGCTGCCTCCTCTTCCAGACCTTCTTCCCAGGTAAGGAGGGTCAATCCTCCACCACGATCCCGAGTCGTTGAGCCTTGCGGCCTTGCTCCTGCAGCGCTAGAATTCGGACACTATTCAATACCTCTGGAATGCAGCAACATTCTGGCTAGAGCCAGAGCTCCGTTGACTCTTTCCTGCTATAAGCACAAGTGGAAAAGCTTTACAGTGTGGTGCCGCTTGAAGAGGATCTCTCCACTGCGAAGCCACAGCCCCGCAGCTTCTGCCTTAAGTGTTTGCTAAATCAGGGCTAGCCCATGCTTCTATCAAGGTGCATTTGCCCGCTATGTACTGCTATACTCGTGCTCCTGGCAAGCTCTTCCTGTGGTCCCATAGACTTGTGAATTAGTTCCTCAAGGCCCTCTTTAGAACGTTTTCTCCAATGAAAGCTCCATCTTGTGAGCCCAATGTGGTTTCGTCAAAGCTAATGACTCAACCTTTTGAACCAATGCATCATCTTTAAAGTTTCTGTCTCGGAAAACGGCCTTCCTAGTGGCTATCAAATCAGCCAGGCGTGTTTGGGAAATTCAAGCTCTCATATGTAAAACTCCATATCTGTGATTCCATCCTTCCAAGATAGTTTTGGGAACTCATTTGTCCTTTATGCCTAAAGTTCCATCAGACTTTCACTTGAACAAACTTTGGTCTTGTCGGTTTTCTTCGCTAACCCATCTTTGCCGGCAGAGAAGGCGTTGTATTCACTGGATGTTTCACATGTCTTGAAGTACTATGTGGCATGCACTAAATTGTTTCGAAAGACTTCTCAGCTCTTTGTTGCTTTCAGACCTATTGAACATTATGGGAAGGACACGTCTAAGGCTTCCATCTCCAGTTGACTCTCTGGCTGTATCGCTCATTGCCATATTCTGGCCAACAGACCGCTACCAGGCCGGCCGAGAGTCCATTCCACCAGAGCCATTTCAGCAACTACAGCGTTCCTCTCTGGTGTTTCCCTGCTTGACATTTGCACCTGCTATGTGGAGGTCTACCCACACCTTCACAAGATTCAACTGTGTCGACAGGGATTCCAGGGAACGAGTCCCGGGTCGGCCAAGCATAGCTTTGCTACCTGTTTGTATGAGGTGCGTCTATTCCAGGGGTAAGTGTATTGCTTCTGTTTAGCCTTGCCACGTGCCCTGGTTGTGTATATGTACTGCTGTGTAATCTTTTTCATGAGCATGTGAATCCATGTAATACCCCATGCTGGAGAAAAGAACAAGTTACTTACCTGTAACTCCTATTCTGCAGCATGGGTCTTACATGGATTCACATGCAAACCCTCCCCCCTTCCCCTCTCTGGCTCTTCTTGGTTCTTACTGCTTCTTTACGTGTGTGACCAAATCTGAAGATGGCCAGCCGGAGTGGAGCTTGGGAGGGCGAATGTCATTGGCTGGGGCATTAAGACCCAAAGTGATAGCAGTAGGCTATAGAAGCGACCAGCAGTTTTTAGCTTTAAAGCAATACTGCTTTAATATTACTGAGGATTCCCAGCCTGACAACCACGATTATTCATGAGCATGTGAATCCATGTAAGACCCATGCAGGAGTTCCAGGTAAGTGACTTGTTCCTTATATTACACGTGGAACAAGCAGAGAAGTGGTTAACACTAAGTAACACTTTTATACATTGACAAAATTACTCTGTGTCCCCTAACTGGATGGGAGCAAGTTTAAGGACATACTCCAACAAGTATACCTTGTGAAGAGGAATCTTATGAGTGGAAACAAAACAAGATAGTTATTTTTATATTTATTTTCCCTTTTTACTTGCCACTCACTTGATCAATACTCTCAAGGAAGAGCCTTTGCTGGAAACGTGTAAAGGCAGAGTGTAAAGATTTTTTCAAGCTTCAATGCTTTATGTACTCAACATAAAATTCAAAGACAAAAGCAAAGATTTCTTAAACATCTAACACGTATGTAGCATGAGATGAGGCAAATTCCCTTTTATCTAATGATTGTTGTATTGATCCTATAATTGGTAAGTGGCGAAAGTGATTTGCAGTGGTGCGCGCGGGCTCCGTGGGCAATATAGGCAGAGGCTGGGCAGAACTGTAAGTTTGTCCTCTGATCCCCCGTTTCAATCGGTTACAGCAGTGTTGGCAAGTCTGCTCCTATAACATGGCCTCTAATTAATGGGACTGTTTACTTTTCTTTTGGTCTCTATAAACGGTCTGTTGGATCACTCTGTCTGGTGCAAATGAGCATTTATTCATTAAGGAGCAGGGAATAGCTCTGCCACAAACCCAATCTGGCGTTCAAAAGTGGGTCAGTTAGGTGGTTCGGCACCACAAATGAACCCTCCCCCAAACTCCCCTCCGACCGCAACTTCACCATTGACTGATACAGCGTTACTACAGTTATCCTGCATAAATACCAACAAAAATAACAATAATGGTCTTTTAGAGACCGTTCAAGATGTGGTCATTTTGAAAGGTGGCAATGTATCACCTAAACAAACTGCAACAACTTGAGGAGTGCAGCGATTTTCTTTTTCCCCAGGGCCTCAATTAGCGATGGATGCAAGTCTTTTGCAATCACTGTCGCTATTTACATCTGAACCTCAGCGTCATAAGCAAATTGATTCACCACTGGATCTTTCCCTGCGGGATACAATGCAGGAAGAGGATGGTTTTATTAACATGCACACCACAACACAAGAGGCCCCTAACAGACCTTGTTCTGCCCTCCATGCTCTGAACTTTACCCTGTCCCAATGTACGATTTAATTGCAGAGGAGTTTTACGATCAACTTTCACTTTTAAACGCAATGTCTTCCAAACTTGCATTCTTAGAAGGATTTATCTATGGGAGAGCGGACTGAACCCACTGGTCCAATGCAGTATGGTTGGGGTGGGTGGGCAGCAGTTAGTGTGCACCTCGGCTCTGAACTCCAAAAACCAAATGAAGATGTAACTAACAGTGTTGTGAAGCATCCAATGGCCGATATGGCAACGAATGCGGTGGTTAAGGAAACGTGTTAGGGTGTTGTGGGGAGAACACCTCAAAACAAGGGTGAATGGGTTCTCGCAGCTTTAAGAGGACCCTGTGGCGGAGTCGGATTATCCCCCACAATTGAGGAGGCGGTGTTGAGTGAGAGTTTGGAAAATCAAAAGGAAAATAAGCCACCCAGCAAGGAATCCTTAAACACCAAGGAAGGCAAAGAAGAAATCTAACAAGCTGCCGAAGAGAGTACCGGAAGGCCAAAAGGGGCCCCATAATTGCATTTGTAAAGCCATCTTCAAAACCAGCTGTTATCTTGGACCCAAAGTATTATGTCAGTGCATTCTGTGATGGAGAGTGTGGCAGAACCAGCAGACTTAAGTCTGGCCTTTGTGGAGGATTATTCACATACCTCAGCTCTAGTGAACGCTCTAACTCAATCTCCTGTGGAGATACAGTTGCCTGACAGTAACCATGCAGTAACCATGCAGAAGATCATTGCAGATTGCAAGAGAGGGTACAACCACTGCCACCGATATTTCAATCGCAGGGCCTTGGCCCCAAGTTGCCATTAATGACATGCTCAGCTAAAGACATTTGACACATGGGTACTCTGCACCTTGACCATGCAGAGCCCGGTGCACAATAAAACTGAATACGCTGTGCCGCAGGCAGCCAGTGGAGGGAGCGCAGTACAGGGGATATATGAGCTACATAAGGGGTGCCTGTAGCCACCCTAGCTACCAGAATCTGGAGGTGCTGTAGCCTACTGACGAGTCCCTTGGGTTGTGCCAGATACAGGGAGTTGCAGTATCCAGCCTACTCAGAATCATAGCTGCTACTACCACAGATGGACGCAGTTTTACTGGGATCAAATGGAGCACTTAGCTTAGAATTTTGAGCTGAAAGTGCCCTTGCTGACATACCGAGGACACTTGGGCGGTCAGGGAAAGATCAGCCGACATAATCACTCCAAGATTTTTTTACCTTCAGAGTCGGAACCGGAAGAGGACCCTGAGAAGGCCAGAAAGAGGAAATCCAGAGTGAAGGGTCAGGGGGAGAACCCACCACCAGAACATCAGTTTTGGCCCTGTTCAGTTTAGCCCATTGTGACCCATCCACTCCAACGGTAGTCGGGCACTTGTGCAGGCACGCAGATACCTTAGCCTGATGCAGATCTAGACGAATGAGCAACTGGGTATAATCTACATAGGCGTAGCACCTGATGCAGATGTGGCGAACCAGCAGAAAGATATAGGTGCTAAAAATAATCGGGGACGGAGCCTGGGAACACCACAGCTAAGACATGACACTCCCCTGATCAACCAGCCTAGCCATGTCGTCCTGCACGGACACAAGGACACTCTGTCCCCATGCCAGGACGAAAACCCGACTGGGCCGGGTCAGGCATCCCAGAAGACTCCACGAAGGAAGACTGTAAAGGAGAGACCACTGCTTTAAGGAGTTTCAATAGAAAAGGAAGAAGAGAAATAGGACGGAAATTAGATGGGAGAGAGGGGTCTAAGGATGGCTTCTTCAAGAGGGGAATTACAAGGGCAACCAGAAGCTCGGACGGGATAACTCCTGACTGGCAGGAGAGGTTAACAGCGGTAGTAATAATCTCACCCAGAAGGCTGGCTGATAGCTGTTTCATCACTCCAAGGTGCAACGGATCAGAAGGGGCATGGGACTCAATCCTTTGCAGCGCCTTTGAAACTATGTCCTCCGAGAAAATGGGAAAAAGACCCGTAGAACTGGGAAGATCAATATTTTCATAAAAGGCCAAGTTGCCAGACAGAATTGTGGGCAAGACTACCTGTAATATTTGTATGCATAGTTTCAACTTTACTAATAAAGAAGGTGGATAGGGAGTCACTTAGTTCCTGAGTTGGTCTTATAGCTGGGGTACATTTGGTAGAGGAATACAATGATTTAATTACAGAGAAAAGGGCCTTGGACTGATTGTGTGCAGTTTCAATCCTCTCAGCAAAATAAAGAATGTACGTTGAATAAGCTGAGAGTCTGGCCCTGTATCGCAGTTTGCCAGTAGGATCATAGCCATGACGCCATTTCCGCTCGAGTTGTCTCACTTGCAGCACGCTGACCTTAATTGGTCCGTAAACCAAGGCTCGGGCGGGAGTTTTCGGGGTTGAAAGAGGCAAAGAAGAGCCACCTCATTGGCAGCGCCCAGGAGCAACGTAGCCAGTAGAAATATGGAGGAAGACGGAGCCACTGACAATTTTTCTTATATAGTGAATATACCTGTGACCTGGGAAAGACCTTTAAAAGAATTAGAAATGTTCCCCCAAAGCTAGGGAGCCTGCCAATAAATGACTTGGAATATGCCGATTACAGTTTTATTTGACTTTAACCCCATTGGCCTTCAAATGGCTTTAACAGCCCCCAACGTACACTTGCAGTGTTGTACTCGCAATTGAATGTATTCTACTGCAAAATTATGGTTAAAAAGAAAAAACGGAAGTTTAATTGGTCCTTAGCAAAGGTGCGATTGGAAGTTGTCCAAACTTTGAAATATTTGGGGATCGACATTAGCTCAAAGAGATCTATGAAAAACGACTGTGATTGAATAAAAAAAAAATTGAACACCTCAGTGTTTGACAGGTGGCTTAGCAGGTTCTCAGCCATTCCCATGGTTGAATATCAAAAAATTCACTTACATCTTTTCTCTGTATGGATTAATGTTTTGAAAGAGGAAGCATTCCTCACTTTTCTTTCATCTCCATGGTGTTTTAGATCTGCAAAGTAGCCATATGCACAACTATGCATGCATTCTGTAAACCCTACTTTATTGATGTTAGCTCAAGATCGGATGCTCAGTTTCTTCATACTCTTCTACAGAAACTTTAGCTAGTGGCATCTGTTCAAAAGGCTGCCTTTCCCCTGTGCAATTTCATGCTCAATATGTCCACGGGTCTGGCGGAAGAGTGACAATATATAGCAGTACGTTACTGTAATGACTCTTGTATTGCTAGTCCAGAGCAACCCTGTGCCCTTCATTCCTGACAACAACACTCTTCATTCCTCTTGCTGTTTGTTTGTGATGCGAGAGATGTATAGAAAAGGGCTGATTTACTGAAAGCTTGTGTGTGCATGCATGCGTGTGAAAGTGGGGAGAACCTACTGCCCAACCATGCAAGCTCACACAGTCCCCCAAGCTTTAATTTTTTAAAGGTATGAACTTCCATGGCATTAAGGGACACTAAGGAGTTTTACTTTACTTTATTGTGCACACAGATCAAAAATCATTCTTTTAATTTGTCTTCTGAAGACTACTAAAGTGCAGTGTGAATATTGAATTGTTTTAAAGGGCTGTGGACACTTCCCTCCAACCTCCACCTTCAGGCCACGCTGTGGAAGTTGTTCAATTCTGGGCATTTTTGTATTTCCGTGATTCACTGTACTTTTGTGATAGTGCAATATTTCACCTAGTTAACTTTTATTTAAAATGTCCTGAATACAATATTAAGGATTGTTATTTGCTTTATCTTACCTGCGAGCTGAAGGAGGCTGCCTGGAGACTACAGCTACCAAGGGCAGTAGAGGCGGTAACTGCAGGGCTTTGTCCTCTGAACTGTGCTCTATCTAAACGGCGTGCAGCGCTTATTTGCTTTCTTACCTGCGAGCTAAAGGATACTGCCTGGAAGATTACAGCTACCAAGAGCGGTGGAGCTGGTAACTGTGGGGCTTTTCTCACTGAACCGTGCACGGCTATGTAAGCTGCATGCAGTGCTGAAGCAGCACACGTAATGTGCGTCACCGTCATCTGAAGGTATTGCAGTCGTAGCTCTGCTTGAAAAGAACCAGACGTCGACATTCTCTGCTTCCTCCAACACGGACGATATCCTGGATGGAGAGAGAGTGAGTCCAGCATTGGTATGCAGTGTGGCTTCATTCTTGATACCTGAACCTATGCTGACACATTCGTGTGATTTAAGGAAGAAGTCGAAGAAAATGTCCTACACCCGTAAGAGGTAGGAAGGTGAGGAGAATGTAATCTCTTCTAATAGTAAGATCACTGAATATTTTCCAAGCAAGCCAAAGGTTTTCACCAACGGTCCGTTAATCGACCATATTATCTCTTCTCTGGCTTGCTTGTGCTTGAAAATGACTGAGTCTATCAAAATGACCCTATAAGCAGACATAAAAGCTGCAAAAAATACTATATACTTTATGGAGATAGGGTGCCGCCAGGCGGAAGGACCACCAAATATGCCCAACATCATTGACTCTGGTGAGGAGGAGTGCGAGGATAATCTCTTCATACATGCTCTTACGGTGGAACATCTAGAGAGTAGCCTATTGTGTACTCTAATTATTCCACTGCTGAATTCCACAATACTTGACTCCGAAAATGGCTAAGATTTAAACACGCTAAATATTGCATTAAAAACTGAAGAACGAGTGGAAATAAAGAATGTCAGAGAAAGGGTGAAAGCCAGTGTTTTGGCTAGCAGCGTTGGGTGTAAGCCCCAAACCGTTTCAAGTCTGCAAAATCAATTATCCTTCCACAACTTACTGTCCTCGACATTAAAACTACAAGCTCTGCATTTCTTGCTGACCTCTTTGCTTAAACACTGTGAATGCATTCTTAGAGAAGTTAGTCACATACTAAGTTCTCTCTAATGTGGCTTGTTATAGTCCAGAGCAGATTGTGGAAGGTTAGGAAGGAAGCAATCTGGATGCACAATGCGTGCATTGACAAACAAAGTAGATTTACAACTGACCCTCATACCACCAACATTACATCCCTACATAATTATGCTTCTGCCCAGATGCTTACCACCCTAGAACCTCCCCTTACAACCCAACATGTCCTCTCCCTAACAAATACCTCAATGGTGGAGAGAACTGACAACAATGACATTAAAACTAGGAGAAAAATAAAAATAAAGGATTGTCGAACCCGCTCATTCTTAAAGGCAACATGAAGAAAAATGTTTGGTAACCTTCTGTAAAACATAGGCAAATCATTGATTTGGGCTCAGGTAACACAAGCCTCAAAATAGACCTATATGGGAAATGTACCATTTTAACCAGAACAAGCAAACTAAAAAAACAAGAAAAAGGGTGAGAATTAAAATAGTTAAACAGAAAAGCCATGTGTGTGAAACTAATGTGTCCGGTAGCAAATCAGGCTCATTGAAGGAACCGGCTGGCAAAATGCTGCAAGACACAGTGGGATGCTCCCTGAAAAAAAAAAAGGAAAAAAGACATACAATAATTTTCTTTCCCCACGCTAAATAAACTGCTCAAAATCTCACTTTCCTATTCTAGCAATAACTATCACGATTACTTCATTAATTCGGAAGGTGCAAGCCTTTTATTTAAAGAACAGGCACTAGCGATCTCACATCCAATGCATGAAGCAGAGCAACCGGGCGGGACTGAACATCCACCAAGGGAGATTTCTAATCACTAGATCTCCCAAAGCCATGGTGGCAGATGTGGTGAAACTGTATGGCCCAAAACATACATCGCCTATATGGACATCCAAAGTCTTTTCTGCTCTTCCAGCAATTGCACACTTAATCATAGTGCAATATTGAATTTATTACATCTCGTACTCCCACATATTTTGATCACTTGCAGCGGTTAAATATCGTTGTTCTGAAGCAAGAGGACCATATGGTGGGGTGCAGGTGTTTACTTAAATTCAGAATCGGTCTCGGCTTCTATGTTGTCACACGCACACAAGTTCCTGAAGTTGGGCTACGAATGTAGTAAAATGATTAGGATAAGGATGCCTATGCTCCAACGGAACCCTTAGGGGGGGGGGGAAAGTGTTGCAAGTCCATTCCACTTTCCATACAAGAAACTATGACCATGATGGGTAACTAACGAAGTCACTAGAAAGACATTTATTATTTCACCCACAACAATGGCCTGGAGTTCTTATGACCTTGGTGAAAGCGAGCTTGCTACCTTTTGCTGTTTGCACCTGTGGAATTTGGCCTAGGGTACTTTAAATTTCATCTGCAATTGTCTCCTTGTTACCAACTTTTTTGACTTTCTTCCTTGGACTGACACCTGCGCTTTTCTCCCAACATCATCTGCCGCTGACTTTTGTGCCTTTGTTCCTTGACCTCCAATTTAACTTCTTCGTGGGCATTTCATCGCCACTGCAACAAGTTTCACATCTTATCCCGCCTTCTGTGTTTGGTGACTGATATTTTGAGGAGCCCCCTTGGAAATCTGTAACCCTGGGCCCCCTACTCTGTGGGTGACCCCCAGCCTCCACCTGAAAAGCTTTGATTTTATTTATTTATTTCTGTCTGAGGCAAATCATGTGCTGACTAGTCATTTACTGGTTTATTTTCTTTTTCATTCTTCTCTCTCCCTTTATGTCTCGTCCTTTCCCATCTATTATAACCTATCACACTTCTCCAGTGCTCCTTCTGCTAATCTGCGTAATGCTTCCAACTTTTCCATCCCCCCTATTTCTTCTGATGCTCTTCTGCAATTCCACTTTGGCTTTTTAAATGCTCACTCTATCTGTAATAAATCTCATTCTATTCTTGACTTTTTCTCCGTCTAATTTACATTTTCTCTGTTTAACAGAAACTTGGATCAGTACTGATAACTCTGTTTCTCCAGCATGGGGTCTGGCATGGATTCACATGCTCATGAATATTCCCCGTCGTCAGGCTGGGAATCCTCGGTAAAGAAAAAACCAGTATCAGTTTCGTTTCTGATCTGTCTTTCGTAGTAATAACCAATCACTGGTCTCTGCGTCATACTGACCACAGCCAATGACTGCCCTCTACCTAAGCCCCGCCTCTGGCAGCCATCTTCAGATTTTTACCGCACGTTCATGTGTTGGGATCCTCGTGCTATTGCTCTCGAGCGTTAGTGCTATTTTTTCACATTTTTCTCAAAAACTTCGTTTTTTTTTCAGTCAAAAGAGCCTCAAGCTCCACCGACTCTCCATCCGATCAACGGGGACCCGTGTCGGATTCGTCTGCGCCCCTCAAGGGCGAAGATTTCGTCGAGCTACGCTTTTGGAGGACTCCAGAAGTTTTCGCAGGCCCGTCCCGGACATGGCCCAGGAGAAGGGAAGCTCGACGCCCGGAAAGCTGTTCAGGGTCTGCCCTGGATGCCAGCTGCAGAACGTCTTTAAGGAGGACGAACACTCCTTTTGTCTCTACTGCTTACATGAGGACAAGACGCACGTGGAGAAGGACTGTGCGTTTTGCGGCAACATGTCGGAGCGGACCATGAAGGACCGCCATCAACGTTTCGCCAACTGGCTGGAAGGGAATAGCCCGTCCGGCGAGAAGAAGAGGAAGAAATCCGAGCGGTCTTCTAAGACCTTTGAGGACGCCCCGGCGACGGGGGTCCAACACAAGGCCAAGCACCGCGAGTCCGCTGGCACAGGGAGCGCCGAACGGTCGGGCTCTACGGGCGCCAGGCAGGGCGCACCCTCCCCGGTACCATCAACCACGAGCCAACGCTCTGGGTCGGGTAAGAGGAAGGCCGAGCACCCGGCGAAGCTCCTGGAGAGGCCCCGGTCGAGCTCGAAGGCCCCATCGGAGGGGGAGCGAGGCAGTGTCCCCCCCTCAAGGATAAGGCGGTGAGCGCACCTAAGGTGGTGAAGGCCTTAATCCATCCGGCCAAGGCCTGTATCGAGACTGTCGCGGCGGCCCTGGCTCAGACTGTGGAGGCTACGCCAGTGGTGGCGACCTCGGGGCTCAGAGTCTCCCTGCCACCTCGGAGGGAGTCCTCTTTTATGCCCATCGATAGGACCCCCGTGAAATCAACGGCGGAGAAGAAAAAGGGGGGCAGGGTGTCGTCGTAGACTCGGCTTCAACCTCGGAGGAAGAGCTGATCGAGGTCTTAAGCCACGGCCTCGGCGTGGAAGAAGACCCGCCCGTCGGGATGGATCCCGACGCGGGTGACGACGACATCGTCGAGGGCGCCGACGGGGCCCCTGATTGCCCGTCGGATTCCCCTCTGCCAGCGCCGCAAGACAACTCGGCGGCCATTTTGTTGGCTATACAGTCCTTATGCTCGGAGATAAGGACGAGACTACCGTTGCCAGCAGAGGAACCACTCCCGTCGGGGGACCCAGAACCGGGACCTTCTGGCGTTCCTCCTCCCAAGAAAAGAAGGATTCACCCTCTACCTCCTTTTCAGCCGTCGCGCCCCGTCCAGCCCTCCTCCCCGTCCACGACTCGAGGGGATGACACGGGGACTGACACGGCCGCGACGGGTACGGACGACGAGGTCTACGACGAGGATCTTCCATCGTCACCTCCCACCAGGGCTTCTCCGCCCGACGAGATTGGATCATTCCACTCCATGATCGCCAGGGCATCCGAACTTTTCCAACTCTGCCCTGAGGAGAAGAAAAAGGAAGGGTTCCTTTATCAACGGCGCAAGGCCAAGAGGAAGACGGTCCTCGCGGTGCCTCTACTGGACGACATTTGGGATGAGGGCCTCGCCCTCCTCAAGAACCCTTCCACGACGCCAGCTAGAAGAGACCGGTACGAAAAGAAGTACCGGGTCCCGGACGCGGCCCCCCCTGTGCCTCCGGGCGCAGCCTACCCCGGACTCCGTCGTCTCCGCGGCAGCCAGGAAGAAAGCAGGGGGGGGGTGCGGCCTCCACATCGACTTCCCCGCCGGACGGCGAGGGAAAGAAATTGGACTCTATGGGACGCAGGGTCATCTCGTCTGCAGCGACGACGATTAAGGCGGCCAACGCCTTGGCTATAGTGGCCCGCTACAACAGGGAGCTATGGTACAAACTGGCTCCCCTGCTGGACTTCCTACCGGACGACAAGAGGGCGGACGCCCTGGAGATCCTACAGGAAGGTGAGGTGGCGTCGGACCACGCCATCACTATTGCGACGGACATAGCCGATACGGGATTTCGCCAGTTGGGCAACGGCGTGTGCCTTAGGCGGCGTGGATGGCTCAAGGCTACGGACTTCCATCAAGACGTACAGACCAGAGTCCTGGACATGCCGTTCGATGGGAACAACCTGTTTGGGAAAACAGTGGACGATTCCCTTCAGGCCATTAAAGCGGACACGGAGACAGCCCGGGCCCTTGGGGTTCTGCAACAACGACGGCTGCCCTTTCAGAGCAGCGGAGGCAAGGGCGCCTCCAAAGGCTCCGGCGGCGGTTTCTCCACCTACCGTCAAGCGGCCCGCTCGTCGTCTCAGGAGGCCTATAGGGGACGAGGCAAGTCGGGCGGACCCCGCCGTCGTCGCCAAGGAGGTCAAGGCGGCAAAGCCTCGTCGAAACAGGATTGAACCGACCGTGGGGTCGGGCCCCCACCGAAGCACCCCGGTGGGAGGCCGGCTGGCGAGCTTCGTCAGCGTGTGGGAGTCCATCTCCACCGACCGTTGGGTGTTGGACGCCTTAGCCCGGGGCCACGCGCTCGAGTTTCAAAGAAGGTGCCCGCGCGTCCCCCCCGTGGCCAGGAAAGAGCTTCACGTCCCGCAGCTTCTCCGGGAGGTAAAGGCGATGCTCAGGAAGGGCGCCATCGAACTCGTTCCAAAGAGGCTTCGGGGCTCCGGAGTTTACTCGAGATACTTCCTCATGAAGAAGACGGGAGGATGCCAGTTCAAAGCCCTCCCCTTCGGACTACGGTCGGCACCCAGGGTTTTCACCAAGTGCCTTGCACCGGTGGCGGCGCAGCTGCGCCGAGAGGGGATCCACGTCTACCCCTACCTGGACGACTGGCTCATCTGAGCCAAGACGAGGGAGCTCGCCGTGGACCACACGGCAAGGACCGTCCAGCTTCTCACGGACCTGGGATTCTCCGTGAACTACGCCAAATCCCACCTGGTACCCGCGCAAGACGCACTGTTTCTGGGAGCGAGGCTCGACACAGTGTCCCTTCTGGCCTCCCCGTCGGAGGAGAGGACCAGGGCCATCCTGGGCAAGGTACAACGGATGTTGGTGGCCGACGCGGCCAAGGTGAGGTCCATCAAGTCCCTCCTCGGAATGATGTCTTCCTGCATCTACCTCATTCCCCTGTGCAGGCTCCGGATGCGCCCGTTGCAGGAGTTCCTGGACGCGCGCTGGATCCAAACGACAGGCAGCTTTGAGGAAAGGATCACACTCGACGAGAGTTTCCGACGAGCGATCCGGTGGTGGGGCACCCGCGCGCACCTGACGGCGGGCATGGACTTCCAGACCCCAGCCCACCAGGAGACAGTGACCACGGATGCCTCCCTGGAAGGGTGGGGAGCGCACACCGAAAATCTGCACGCAAGAGGCCTTTGGCTCCCGACGGAGAAATCACTACATATCAACGTCCTAGAGCTCCGTGCAGTGTTTTGGGCCCTCAGGTCCTTCCTTCCGTCCCTCAAGGGCAAGGTGGTGAGGATCTTCACCGACAACACCACCACCATGTTTTACATCAGGAAACAGGGCGGAACCAGGTCCCCAGCACTGTCCAAGGAGGCGCAGGACCTGTGGCATTGGGCCGTCGCCCAAAGGATGTTTCTGGTGCCGTTTCATCTGGCAGGGATAAAAAACACCATCGCCGACTCACTCAGCAGGGAGCTGCGCTCGTGCCACGAGTGGGAGCTACGGCAGGATCTAGTGGATCGCCTCTTCCGACGGTGGGGCACACCCCAGATCGACCTGTTCGCGACGGCGACGAACTCAAGTGCTGGAGGTTCGCCAGCAGGTTTCCCCAGGCGAGGAGCATGGGCGATGCTTTCTCGTTCCCCTGGGAGGGCCTGTTCCTTTACGCGTTCCCTTCATTGCCACTGCTAATCCGGCTCATCAACCTGCTCAAGAGGTCACGGTGCAGGATGATCCTCGTCGCACCTGCGTGGCCGAGGCAGATATGGTTCCCGGACCTTCTGGACTTGTCAGCGTCCCCGTCAATCAAGCTGCCGGTGGACGCGGATCTACTCTCCAGGGAAGGAGGCGCCATCCTCCACCACGATCCGAAATCGCTGAATTTGCAGGCCTGGCTCCTGCAGCGCTCGAGTTTGGAGGATACGACATACCGGCCGACTGCAGAGAGGTTCTTGCAAAGGCCAGGGCGTCCTCGACTCTTAAATGCTACGGACACAAATGGAAGAGGTTCTCTGTCTGGTGCCACGCAAAGAAGATTAACCCTCTACGGATTACGGCTCCCCAAGTACTGCCGTACCTGCTGACGCTGGCCAAAGCTGGACTGGCACACGCGTCCATCAAGATTCATCTTGCTGCGATCTCCCGATACACCAGAACCATGGGGCGGACGTCCTTGTGGTCTCATCGTCTGGTGAAAGAGTTCATGAAGGGACTGTTCAGATCGTTCCCGCCGGTGAAGGCTCCGGCTCCGGCGTGGGAGCTCAACGTGGTGCTGACCAAGCTCATGGGACCTCCGTTCGAGCCTCTGCACTCGGCCCCGTTGAAGTTTCTGTCGTGGAATAGAGCGTTTCTTGTGGCCATCACCTCCGCACGACGAGTGGGGGAGATCCAGGCCCTTTCCTGCAAGGCCCAGTACTTGACTTTTCACGACACGAGGGTAGTGCTCAGGACGCACCCCTCCTTCATGCCCAAGGTGCCGTCGGACTTCCACCTCAACGAACCCTTGGTGTTGCCTGTGTTCTTCCCGTCGCCTTCGTCGCCGGCTGAGAGGACTTTGCACTCGCTGGATGTGGCTAGAGCGCTGAAGTTCTACGTGGACCGCACGAAGTGTTTTCGGAAGACGTCACAACTCTTTGTGAATTTTGGACCTGTCAATCAGGGGAAGGCACTCTCGAAGGCTTCCATTTCCAGATGGCTCTCCGGCTGTATCATGTACTGTCATCGGTTGGCAAACCGACCGCTGCCTGGCCGTCCGAGAGCCCATTCCACCAGAGCGATCGCTACTACCACGGCGTTCCTTTCTGGTGTGCCCCTGCTGGACATATGCAGGGCTGCTACGTGGAGGTCGACGCACACCTTCACGTAATTCTACTGCGTCGATCGGGATTCCAGGGAGGAGTCCAGGGTCGGCCAAGCAGTGCTGCGCAACCTGTTTGCCTGAGGTGAGCCTGGTGAGGAGGTAAGATTTGCTTAATGTTGAGTTTGATGTAATGCTTAATGTTGAGCCTTTGCCACCTCCCGTGGTTGTGCATGTGTGTACTGCTATGTATTCTTTATTCATGAGCATGTGAATCCATGCCAGACCCCATGCTGGAGAAGGAATAAGTTACTTACCTGTAACTGTTGTTCTCCAGCATGGGTCTGGCATGGATTCACATGCGAACCCTCCCGCCTACCCCTCTGCGGCTCTTCACTTGGTCATACTGCCACTTCACGTGCTTCCAAATCTGAAGATGGCTGCCAGAGGCGGGGCTTAGGTAGAGGGCAGTCATTGGCTGTGGTCAGTATGACGCAGAGACCAGTGATTGGTTATTACTACGAAAGACAGATCAGAAACGAAACTGATACTGGTTTTTTCTTTACCGAGGATTCCCAGCCTGAGGACGGGGAATATTCATGAGCATGTGAATCCATGCCAGACCCATGCTGGAGAACAACAGTTACAGGTAAGTAACTTGTTCCAACTCCTGCTTTTGTTATACTGCCTCTACCTTTTTTCCCTTAACCCCCTGCCCACTTAGGCGCGTGGGGAGAGCGGCACTGGAATTCTTTTCAATTCCTCTTGGACTCTTATCTCCTCGCTCGAACCTCCCTAGCTTTTCCTCCTTTGAATACCACTTTTCCTCCTTTTCAAATCCGTTCCCGGTTTCTCTTCTTGTTGTTTACCGTCCCCCCGACCCACCTATTGATTTTCTCGAACATCTTGACCTCCTTCTATCGCATCTCCTTCCGTCTCGTCTTCCCCTTTTTTCCTCCTTGGGGATTTTAGCTTTCCTGCCAATAATTCTTCACTCTCGCTGCTGCTCTCTTGCTGACTTATTCCCTTAGAGTTTCTTCCTTCTCCTTCTTCCCATCGTTCTGGCTCCTCCCTTGCCTTCATCTTTTCTTTTTTTCTTCACTGTTTCCTCTTCTCCCTTTTATGCCTCTGATCATTTGCTTCTCTCTTTTTCCCTTTCTTGCTCTGTCCCCCCGCAACTATCTTTATGCGCCGTAACCCCCAACCTTTGACTCTTCATCTTTTCTCTAGTAATTGAGCTACAATTTTGATCTTCTCCTTCCTTTCTCCTAAGTTAGCTGCTAGTACTCTACACTCTTCTGTATTATCTGTTCTTGACCCTATGAGCTCTGACCCTAAGCTTTGGAAAAACTCCAAACCCGATGCACCCCCCACCAAGGCCCCCCCTTCTTTGCCGTACCACTGGATTACCCACTCACCCTTACTTCTAGAAGACCCCATGCCACACCCACCTCGATCAGCCTCAAAGAGCCTGAGCCTTACCCCCGGCCAAAGAATCGTATCTGACATGTGTACTACTCAATGCCCGTTTCCTATCTGCCCATGCCCTAGCGATCAATGACCTTATCACTTCCCCTAACCTTGATGCCTTGGCCATCTCAGAAACGTGGCTCCACGATGCATCAGTTCCTGCCCTTGCATTGGCCATTCCCACCGGCTACACTATCTACCAAACTAACTGGCATGCCTCTAGGGGAGGTGGTGTCACCCTCATAGCTAAAGACTCCCTTCCTTCAGACAGATAAAAACCACCATAGAAGGGAATACCAACATCTTATCCATCAAGTTGTCCCCCACACCTACCTGCACCATAACTATCTACCTCATTTACCGCCCTCCTGCCCCTACACTTAATTTTGAAACAAACCTCCTCCACATTTTAGAGGATAACATTAATGCCTTCCCAAAAATCATTCTCTTCGGAGACCTTAACCTGGGCCTCAATGACCCTTAAAACCACCACCCACTCAAAAAGCTGTACCCTGGGCTGGATTGCGAACACTTCCAGCCTATGGTCTGACTTCCACATTATCGATTTCTCCATCCCTCTCCCGAGGAAACATAAGCTTACTGCTGTACTCCTACCACCGGCCCTCCCGTACGCTTACAAATGGAAGTATTTTGCTTTGGCTGGATACACTTAGCCTTAAACCTCCCGTCTCAAATTACCCTAACATACTAGCAGACTTTTATTCCTCTACTTTATCTATGGCAGTCAACATGATCGCCCCGGCTAGTCCCTCAGAAAGCTAAACCAGTCAGACACTCCAACTCCCAGTATACCCCAGACTTACTAACATTCCACAACAAAAAACACCAGGCAGAAGTACTGTGGCAAATAAATCCTTCAGACACTTTCAAAGATGATTTCACCAAGATTGCCAAACTCTATAAACTAGCAGTATCATCAGCTAAGTCCAAGTCATAAAAAACTAGAATTTCGAATGGTAGCTCAGACACCAAAAAGATCTTTACCATCTTCAAGGAATTTGAGACCACTTGCCCCCCAAGGATGAAGTGTGGTGCATGAGCATCCAATCATCAATGCTCAACAAAATCAACTTGTTGAATACAACAATCCTAAACAATCAATCCAACCTCCACACACCCCAGCACCTCAGCCCTCAACCCCTCCTCTGACATTCCAAACCACCCTACCCTCCAGTTTCACTTCAAAGAGACCTCGATATAAGAAGTCCTTGCCATTTTCAAAGGCCTAAAACCTTCCAGGTGTACAGGAGATGTTTGTCTGGCCTCCATTATCAAAGAGTGCTCAGAATCCTTAGCCCTGCTCATCACCTCATTCATAAACGCCGTCTTCTCAACCAGCCAGTGCCTGCCAGCCTCAAGGAAGCCTGGGTACTCCCCTTTTCAAAACAAAACTCTGTAGACCCTACTATTCCCAACAACTACAGACCTATAACGATTATCCCCTTCCTGCTATAAATCTTAGATAGGGTGGCCTGCAAGTCTAAAATGTCCTAGAAACTAACCACATACTCGGCAGTCCTTGTTCTGTCCAGGGCACGACACAGAATTATCCCTGCTGGACCTAAAAAAAAGATGGATGAGATCAGGGATACGGGAAAGCCTGCATTCCTCCTCCACCTGGATCTGTCTGTCGCATTTGACCTGGGCAATCACAAAATCCTGTGCCCCCACCTCACTACCGCTGCCATCTTCTCCCAATGGCTACCGCCTGGATCACCTTCTTTCTGGAAGGAAGAGTCATGAGAGTATTTGCAGAATATGCCAGTGCATCTCCATCCCCCGTCCCATGTGGGGTACCTCAAAGCTTATGCATATCCCCGACACTCTACAGCATCTTCACTAAGCCCCTCCTCGACATCCTGGATTCCCGTGGCATAGCCTGCACAAACTATGCCGATGACACCCAGATTCTAATCCCTCTCACGGCAAACTAAAAAGACGACTTTGACACCCTCAATGACACCTATTCCACGATTCGGGCTTGGATGGCAGCCAACCAACTGTGCCTTAATGGGGACAACACCAAAATCCTTCTACTCGGACCCCATGCAGTTCTAAAAAAGACTAAGTACACAATATACAGCCTTCTATATTGATAACATCCTGATCCAGGTCTCCTCATCAGTAAATACCTTAGGGGTCTACCTCAACGCCACTCTCTGCATGTCCCGCCAAGTGAACGCTATTGCATCCTCAGCAGCCTACATGACAAATGTCCTAAATGCTGCCAAGACCTTTCCTCTCTAAAGCAGCCTAACTATCGCCCGAGCAATCATAGGCTCAAAGCTAGACTACTGTATCGTCCTCTTTCCAGAAATCTATTCTTGAGCAACTGACATTCTCAGCTCATTGAACATAGATTTTTTGGATTTGCAAATTTTCATTTCTGACAACCAAATTCAAACAAACACATATCGCAAACCAACAGAAGTAAATTCAGTTCTTCACGCTCATAGCAGCCATCCAAAGGCAACTGTCAATAATAATCCAGGGGGTGAGTTCTATAGAGCCTGTAGAAATTGCAGTCGCGACTGTGACTATGTCCAAGTTGCTCAAGAATAGATTTCTGGAAAGAGGATATAGTTCCAAAATAATTAATGCAGCATCTAAGAGATACAAGAATACCGCGCAGAAAGAATTAGTCACTAAATGCAGGAAAGAAAAAACAGATACACAACCGGCTGCGATCATAACTCGATATTCTAGAGACAGTGCTGAATTATACCGTATGCAGCCAAGCATTGGCATATACTCCTATTGGATAAAGATCTGACACCATTCCTTACGGATAAGCCTAAACTTACCTTTACTAAAGCACCCACATTAAGAAACAAACTCTGTCCTTCTTTCTTAAATATACCAACTGCAGAACCTTAGAGTTGGCTTATAAAAAGGGGATGGTTTCCACAAATGTGGTCATTGTAACCAATGTAAATATGCTATGGACAAAACATATATCTTTAGAGATTCACTCAACAATGAACTCACCATAAAAGATCATATCAGTTGTAAAACAAGCTATGTTGTATATGTTATTGTATGTGTATGTGGTAAATATTATGTGGGCAGTACCATCAGGCAGCTACGCATACGTATACGTGAGCACTTACTGAGTTTGAGGAATGTTGAACCTAAACACCATTGGCCATTCATTGGCAAAAAATACACCAAATGGATAGCACAGAAGAAATATGGTTTTTGGGTCTGATGAAAGTTAAAAAAGGCAAGAGGGGAGGTGATATTCAATTGAAACTGCGCAAAATGGAGGCAAGAATAATCTGCCTATTGAGAACAACGGAGACTGGTTTGAATTCAGATCATGAGATGCATGTTTTCTTATGAATAACTATGTTTATGTGATCTATGACAAAATGTAATCTTCCTTCTAATGCGTGGGGTGGGGCCTGTGCCCGGCGTCTATGGTTTAACCCCTTTGGAGACCACAAGGCACACAATTCATTCTATTGATTCATGAACGCTTTGATGCTCTCAAATAGCTTGAGTCGACACCTGTTTTAGGTGTATATATATGGTATTTAGTTGTTACAATCTAATGTCCTAGCAACAATGTCTCAGAACCTCTTAAACTTGACAACCACACACTTAGAAAAACATATCTCTCTGTCATTACGTGTCATGCTTACATTGTGACGTCACGCGCATCTCTGCGCGTGACGTCGTTACGTGACACGTCATTCCCAAGCGCAGTGGGCTGCGGTATTTACTTATACAACGGCGTCCTGGCGGGGGGGAGCTAGTCTATTGATTGCAGGGATTTTCTCACCCATGAAAGGTAAATTTCAATTCTATAGGAGCTACATACCTCGCACTTATAATCAGGCATACTAATTATGCACATATATTGCTTGCAGTGACGCAGGGATTTAACCCATTGATCTTGATCTAATTGACCAGACGATATCTTGACTTAAAGTCATCGGAAAACATCTTATTTAAGGTAGGAAACATTACACATGAGCTCGCAACATATCGTGTATTTCTTATCTACAATTGGCAATATGAATCTTACAAACACACAATGCTATTTACAGGTTCGAACAAAAATGTGTGCATCAAGAGGGTAAGGAATTGTTTCTCATTATTACACAATAGTATCGTACTTTATAAATGACGTCACGGTGGTAGTGGCAATCCACTCTGTAATTTTGAATTTCACTTTTTAAGAGGTCCCTCACATGGGCTAGAATTTTGTGGTCTCTAGACGGGTGATCGTTGGTGAGGGTCACATGCGCCCTACATCATGTTCTGTATATATGGAAACACCAATACGGATACATCTCTTTGGATTATGTTTACATATAACGTATTATATTTTTCTTAGCAAAACATTCACGATAGCGAATATGAATTCATTGGTTTCTCTCTTCCATTTTCTTTTATTTACATTTGCTCATATCGATCCTTCTACCAACTGATGTGGTATGTTATAATTTTATTTCAATTTTTGCCTTGTATTATGTTTCAATTATGGGTGGACTTTGATGTATATCCTCTATGTATGTCAACAATGTACTGTACTATGGGTAACATATAGCCTTGAAAACGAGCGTTGGGGTCGAAACACGTGTCGGCTATTACCTTCCAATTCAATGAAGAAATTCTTCAAGTTATGATGTGTGGCTTTAATCATTTACAGCATCGGATTTTGATTGCTATTTTCTGAACATTCTAATATCTTGTTCAACATATATATATATACACTAGTTTTTCTTTGCGCAGTGTCAGTCTTCTAACAGTTTTCAAGTTAGGTACATATATTGTGAACCATTGGGTGGAGGGTTCACTTTTAGTAAGACTCCTGCAGCCGGAAACATTTAACAAACTTTAAGGCTGGTGAATAGCGCACAATTTCAAGTATCTTTCCCACTCGACCTAATTTATACCTCTATCAGCTTCTACTCAATATTCTCTCCCCTTAAACCCCTGATCCTTCTGCTTCATCACTTTACACTTTTTCATCGTTCTCTCCTCTTACAGAACTCGACAATTCTGCTTTAACTCATGCTCATCCTACGTCTTTTCCTTCTGATCCTCTTCCTTCTTCTCTTAACCCCATCTTCCCTATCTTACTTCTCTCATTAATTCTTCTCTTTGCTTTCCTGCGGCTTTGAAGCATGCGCTTGTTATCCCGAGTGTTAAAAAAAAAAAAAAGTTTCTTGATCCATCTTCCCCAGCTAACTTCCATCCTATTTCTCTTCTACCCTTTCCATCTAAAATTCTTGAACGGGCTGCCTACACCCAGGTTACCCGTTATCTGGGTCTTCATTATCTCCCCCCACCTTGCAGTCTGGTTTCCGCCCGTCTCACTCCACCAAAACTGCACTTCCTGTTTCTTATTCCCTACTCACAGCTAGTAACTCTAAGCTTTCCTCTATTCTTTTTCTTCTCGTTCTATCTGCAGCGTTTGACACTGTGGACCACTCCTTCGTATCTCTACTCTTTCCACTCTGGGTATCTTGGGATCTGCTCTCAAATGGTTCCACTCTTATCTTTCGCAAATGACTTATTCGGTCACTTGGACTGAACACTCTTCTTCTTCACTCTCACTTCTTTAAGGTGTCCCCCAAGGTTCGGTACTCGGCTGTCTGTCTTCTTCTTGCTGATAGATTTTATCCATCAGCTGTGATTTTTTGATACCGAGGCTTGAGCCTCGTGACTAAATTTTTTTCGGGTTCAGTATGTAGTCTTGGGTTAGTAGTATTCTTGGTCTGTGTGGACTTGTCACATTAGGCCTGGTTTCACAGAGTCTTCGCCGTGATGGGCTGCGGGTAGTGGTCGAAAGGTTTTGCAGTGGTGGCAGTGAGTCTTCTGATCAGTGGGTTCGGGTTCTGATCCAGTTGTTGGCAGAAATTCTTACTCCGCTTTGCTAGATATTCGTCCAATATCTCGTTGTCCAGTTCTCTGTGAAGGTCAGCTATCCTTGTGAAGATTGACGCTCCAGACAATATCCGCAGGGCCACGTTCTGGACTATCTGAAGACTCTTCTGGTGCCGCTCATGGCAGGTCATCCATGCTGGGGAGGCATACGTTAGGGTAATCAGTACTCTGACCTTCTTTTTTCTCTTTATAACACTCCTCTCTCTCCTCTTATCTCCTCCTTTCACCTCTCGTTTTACCTTTATGCTGATGGCCCACAGATCTTTCCCTTTCTCTTCTTTTGATTCTGTTCTGCATTCCACTGTCTCAAACTGTCTCTTAGCTGTTCAGTACTCGATGTCTTCTCATTTCCTACATCTCAATACCTCAAAAACTGACCTTCTGTTCTTTCTCTCTTTTGTTATCTCTCTGACTCCACCCCCCCACTCTTTCTTTTCAGCCATTCACTCTTTCCTTTTCACCCTCAGCGTGCAACCTGGTCATTATCTTCGATCCTTCCCTTACTTTCTCCCTTCATATTTCCTCTATTGCCTGCTCCTGCCACTATGCTCTGTTTAACATTCGCCGTGCTTGTGCTCATCGTTTCTTTCACGCTAGTAAAGTTGTTTTCTTATCCCGTGGCTTTTCCCGTTTCAACTACTCTTCCTCTTTATTACTTGATCTCCCTGCTTGTCATGTTTTCCATCTTCTCTCTAGTTATAGAGTTATACTAGTTATACCTTCAATCTCACTACTTCCTTTCGAATGCCATCTTTTGTATCACTTTCTTTCGATTGTCTTCAAATGTACCCATGGCTTGTCCCCTCCCCATCTCTCCTCTTTACTCTCGTTCTACGCCCCTTGTGATCTCAAAATCTATTTCTTTTGACTGTTCCTAAGCCCCCTTGTGCCTTGTCTCATTTCCGCTCCTTCCCTCTCTTGGCTCCTAAACACTGGAACGCTCTCCCTCTTTCATTCCTCCTCTTCTCTTTGCATTTTCCAAACTAATCTTAAACTCTACCTTCTTGTGTCATTAGCCCTTTAAAATGTTTTCTGCCTTTCTCTGTTGATGTAACTTCTTACTCATTTGTATGATTTTGATTGTACTGTTTTTGGATTCTTTTATTGTTCAGCGCCTTTGGCGAAAGGCGCTTTATAAATTCAATAAAACACAATACAAAAATACAATCAACACCACTGGCATTGAGGACGGAGATTGGTCATGGCCTTGCGGCGGTTCTACAGCCTAAAGAAATACGTAGACCGTAACATTGGGACACTGCTGCTCTCTTGGAATATGAGAGGACATAGTCATTATCAGGAGCATAGGGTATTTGGAGTAATCTTAAGGATTTTGCAGTGGCTGCATTGCAGGAGACTTGGGCAGTTGACACAATGAGGTGTGATGGTGGATGGCGCATTCAGACTTTGGCTAAACTAAAAGGGTCGACAAGGTAGACCTAAGGGGGGACGGCTGTTAATTGGTGTTTCTAACTCCTACTCTCTGAGCCAAGTAGAGGTAGATTTGAATTATGTCCTTGCGGGCTGTATAGTGGGGAATTGGCTACACAACACAAAGCAGCCATAGTCCTAAACACATACGACCCTCCAGGACTGAATCATACTGAAGAAATTATGAACAAAATAGAGCCCATATTGGAGGCATTTAATTGTGCTCGATATATTCCTTTTCTGATCCTGGGTCATTCGAATGCTAAAATTACTAATTCTGAAATAGACTAAATAGAAATACTTTTAAACATCCCTGTTGTGCAGTTAAAACAAACCTTGAGTAACGCCATGAGAAAGAAGTGGAATTAACTTTGTAAAAATCACAGGTTTATTATGCTCAATGGTAGACGTAAGGGTGACCTTCCTAGAGCATACACCATACTGACTGATAGGGATACATCAACACTAGATTATTGTCTTATCGTCGCGCAATTTTATTCTTTAATTTTGGGTCTTTCTGTAGTAGAAAGGGAGGAAAGTGACCACTTCCCTCTGATCATTACTTGTGATTCGGCCATTAATGAAATCCCGAGCGATCTAACCAGCATAGCTCACATTAATGAGGCGTCCAATAGAATAACATGGAAACCTCATGAGTTAGAGGGAGCGGACCACTGTTTTATTGGAGAAAGTGTAGGGTTCATAAATCTCCATAGAGACAGAGCATCATTCAGAAACATTAACAATTCAAGTAGGAGATGAGAGAGGATTGAACTACACACAGCCAAAGTACAGGAGGGGTATAAGTCACTTGTAGCAAAAGTGGAAGGAGGTTCTAGGACTATCCTTGGCAATTTCCAACGCCATCATAAGACATGAACTCTGCCTCATCTCACTGAAGGCGCGGCATACGTGGAAACCGCTTTCTACCTTCAGGAAAATCTTTAATCCTCCAGTAAACTCTCTATACGAGGTTCTTGACAGAGTTATGTATGCGAATCTGTCTCTTCCATCAAATTGTACAAATCGAGGATGCAAGGTGTGCTGGATTCTATTGGTGTCTCCGAGTTGGATCTTGTGCGGCGTTCGGGAGTTGTCAAGCTGCGTCTATTCAGGGCAGATTGGGTTGAGACAACGGACAGCATTGCATCCTATGCTATATATCTCGAGTACTCGCATTTCACACATTCAAGAAAATGCATCCCTATGTACACAACGCTTCTCTTTTGAAAAAATGCCACGTGACTTACATGCGCTTCAGGCTCAATCAGCTCCATACGAACGAGAGGATCAAGCACTGAGAAGAACCTTCATTGTACCCTCAACACAATTCTATCTGTAGATTATGTGGTATAGTGGACACTACTGAAACATTGAGAAATCTGTTTATTACGTGTCCATACTTTGCTTATACCCGGCTTTCTTGTTTTTAGGATATAAGTGGCAACATTCTTATAAATTAATTGGATAAAAAAATCAAGTCAATGTATGATCTTTGTAATTGATTGTGGATTGTATCTGAAGACCTTTCTTTTTTTTATAGCTTTTTGTTTCATGTTAGTATGGCTTTATACCTTCATGGTGTTTTCTGTTGATGTCTGAATTAAAAAAAAAGTGATTTTGATTTTATGTTGTGTAAGGTTTCTTGTAAACCATGAATGCAACAATAAAAGAAATAAAAAAAGTGATCACTTTGACCTTACCCATTCCTTGCACTATGAAGAGATGCATCCCCTCTGATAATAACAGTAACAACTTCAATCAGTTTGATTGTAACTCACACAAAAAATGAGCGTTAAGTGACCTGCAGAAAGCCACCCGATCTAATAAAGAGCTGATTACTATTGCTAGATTCTATAACTTGCTCAAACAATAATACTGCGGCTGGCTGTGGGCTTATAGAAGTAACCAAAAAAACTCATGCTGGATAAACCTTATAATGAACCTCAAAAACAATGATTCACATGAGTTTTGTAAAAGAGAAGTGTGAAAGCTTTATAAAAATACCCTGGGCATCATCACTGGGACCACCTTGGAGCTGGCTTGGGCAAGAGAAAATTGTCTCTAAAAGCATAAGGTTCAGGATATTGCCATTTTCATTAAAAAAAAGCAAAGACTTGAAAGCGCCTGAGCTGGACGGGATCTGCAATGCTCTGATGAAACTTAACCCAGGAAGATGGGGCTTGGCACTATTCCAACTTTTTCAGACAAATGGTGATACAGGAAGATTCCCAGATTCATGGACTAAGAGCATTGTGGTGCCTGTGTACAAACGAGGCCCACATAACGACCAAAACAGCTTCCGCATCCTGGCAAAGCTAGATGCGCCTGCCAGGATCTTTGCAAGGGTTTTGCTGGCAGACTTTGAAAAAACTGAAGTCAACAACCAGATCTGCAGACCATGCTCTGTAGTACAAACTATTGCATTCACAATACATTCTATAACCAAATCACAAAATCATCTGTGTCTTCTTGGTGACATGCTTTAATAGAGGGCATAGTTACATCTTTAATACTGAAGTGGCAATTGGTAGACTTATCAAAATGGGTGGAGCAAAAACAGATCTTACCCTTTAACCAACTGGGATTTTCGTAAATTCTGTTTCACTATTGATAACCTGATGCTACTCACCACCATCATAGAGAGTGCCTGGAGGCTTTAAAGCCAACCAGTCTGTTGCATTTGTCTACTTGAGTGCGGCATTCTACACAGTGAACTGCACCATGCCCTGGACCAAATTGGACGCATGGGGTATATTGCGTGGCTTCCTAAATATTAGGGTACTCTACCAGAACACCCCTGTTAAGGGTATGAATGAGCACGAGAGGAAATCTCACTTCTCCAATCAGTACATCAGCAGGACTAAAACAAGATTGTATATTAGCCACACTTTTATTCAACCCGTGAATGGCAGATATATCCTCCTATCTTGAAGTTGAGCAATCCTTTCCTCCTAGGCTGGGCTCAACTGAATGTCCTATTTAGGATATGCAGATGATCATCTGCTCATTAATCTTACTCCCAGAGTGTTACAAACTTTAAACCAACTGATGGTATTTGCAAAAACTCATAATTTAAGAATCAATACTGATAAAACAAAAATGATGGCTTTCCATCCTGACAAGAAGAAAGTGTTTGACAAATTCCGCTGGACTCTACGGGGGTTCTGCTGGAACAGGTTAGGGACTATAAATACCTGGGGGTACATTTCATAGCCGTATAAACTTAAGTTTGAATATTGAGACAATTGAACAGGAACTCGAGCAACTCCTGGGAGCCGTAAAGAGATTTGAAGTTCAACACGCGTATACTCCCTAACCTCCTTGGCCACTGCATACAAAAGGAAAATTGTACTAGTGGAAATTGGATATACAGTGTGATTGGATGTGATGCCCAGCATTGCAACTGGAAACAATAAAACTACTGAGGTGCAACAAACAGTGTACCTGCCCAGCAATATGGAAGCAGGGAGCAAATTGGGAATCACATTTGGGATAAAGTATGACCAACCTAACACATGTTAACTATAAAAGACTGCTAAAGGAGCATTTATTAGACATTGACAGAGACCAGACATGGGTAAACTTAGCTGTCAAAACTAAATAAATGATCAGATAACTGCGCTACCATCTAGACTGGATGTAAGAGAATTTCATAAGTCGTGCCGATAGCATAAGACTAAAGTTTAATCTAGCAAATACGATGGATAGAACTGGGTACAGACTGGCTATACTGAAGGCTAATTGAGCTTGCAAAATCTGTAAAAACAGACATGATTGAGACCATTAAACATCCGGTGTGTTCATGCTCTGACTTATTACAAGCTAGACAAAGAGCGTTACAAGCTGCATGAAAAACTACAAGTATTTCCCCGGACAGTCTGTGGCGACCATTCATGGACATCCCATTAATCTACCACTTGATTAAACATTGGTGGAATATCAAAACCTTACTCCCTGACATATGTGATTACTCCTGCGGGGTCCTCACCAAGACCCTACCTAAAGTCTCTTGCCAGGTGGCCAGTGGAAGGCATCCGCTACCTGATCCTGACCCTAGGGGTAGTGGTAGCCGGGAGGATCACCTGAGAGCAGAAGGGCCCCAGGGGGACAGGAGGACTTCTTTGGGAAAGACGCAGTATTTGTCTTCCTCAAAGGAAGACATGCCAATTCTGACAGAATATGTAATGGCTTGCTGTCAGAGGGAAGTTTTCTCTCCCAAAGCTCAGTGCTTTGATGTTGATGAAAAATGTCATAATGCATTGACTTTTGTAAATAAGAACCTCTCCAAAAAAAACATCCACAGATATGATGATAGTCCCTTTAATCCGCAGGGGAATGGTAAAAAATGAATCTCCAAATATTAACATCTTAGAATCTGAAAATCTTAAATCTGTTGTGAATCAGAACCACTCATTAAGTCCTTATAAAACTCTTGTAGAAGACGTAATTAAGGATAGAAATGAAAATAAGAAATTAAAATAATACATTTGGAAATGAGTCAAAACAGAAAAGCTTATTTCAACATTGAGGACTTCAAAGTACTGGGACGAAGAAGATGGATGCAGAGGGTCAAGGTTGCAAGTGGCAGTCTAATGGCCCACACCTGAAAGAGTCCGGCAGGTATGAAAGACTCCCACAGGCAAGGGTTCCTCAGATTCAGGTTCTGGTAGGTCCAAGGCCTCTAAGGCTACCAGTTCTCAAACCGAGGGACTCAGGGACTCTACCGGGCTGTCCTCGAAAGGGCAATTAAGTTTGTCCTCTTTTTCAACCCCAAGGAGTGAAGGATCGTCGGGGGCCACCTCCAAGAGTCTGTTCTCGGCACTATCCGGCAGACTACCGATGCATGTGCTGAGGGCACGCAGTCTTTCAGAGCTTTCTCTGTGGTCGTGAGTTAGGGCGCTACGACTACCGCCCAGCCGGTCCAGGGCTCAGCGCCTATAAGAATGATCTGTGAGGGCGACGCTTCTGCTTTGGGTGCAGGACACAAGCTGTATCCACATGTCTGAGCCCTCTCGTTTTCTCTGGGTCTTCGCGCCCTCCCGCCCAGTGCGTGTTACAAGGTTCCAAAGTAGCACATTGGCACGTGGCTGAGCCTGCTAGCCCTGTCGCCATTTTGGGTTCAACTCGGGGCCCACCTGTGCTCTCGCCGATTGAATGGGCCTTGCAAGAAGGGTCCAGTCCCCTTCCCTCTGGAAGCGGCAGTGAACTGTATGGTACAGGCATCTGGTCTCCTTGCAGTTACATCTACCCATCGCAGCCTTATGGCTACACGCCTCGGGTGCCTTAGCGCTTTGACCAGGAGCAGAGAGTCAGTGCCTCGGAGGGCCAGGCCCCTAGGTATCCGGCGACTAGCGAAGGCTGCTTCTTCGAGCACTTCTTCCTCCTCCTCATGCATTCCCCTCAGAGGACAGGGTTCCTGAATGAGATAGTGGAGGAGGTGATCCCGCAGGTCGTGCCTCCGCTGCCTCCTCTCCTGGGTCCTACGCTGGTTCCTCTGGCGCTACCAGTTGTTCAGACCCCTACACCACCTCCTGCACCACCAATGCCTCACCCTCAGCAGCCGTTGGACCGGTCTTTGGCAGCGGACATAGAGGGAACCTGCTGGTTCCTGTGTCCAAGGGCCAGGGCTCCCAACAGTCTGTAAAAAAGATGGGGTGGAGAGTGATGATGACGATGATGATGCCCAGGACGATGAACCCTTGGCATCTGTTAAGACCAATTTGTGGGGTACATTTACCCACCCAGCAGAATTCCCCTCCATCACCAATCTGCACTTCAGCAGTTACAAGCAAAATGGCTGCGCTGGCACTGTTGAGCACTAACGCCTTGCCTTAAAAACTGCTTTTTGCAGTCCCAAAATAATGGCTGCTCTATCTTTGCCAAACACGTATGGGGCAAGATAGAACCAGGAACACACCAAGAAAGGCTGCCAGTGTGTTTCCTGATGCGCAACAAAGAAGAGAGTTGAAAAGCAGCCTGATGATGGAGCCTGACGATGGAGCCTGACACCCTTTATCATCTGTTTAATAATACACAGTCCTGATCCAGTGAGACTGAGCTATGCCCAGCCATATTCAGGTTGTGCTGCAGCAAAAGAAAGCATTTTTCACTGAATGACAGCTTGTGTCAGGCAAAAATCTGTGAAATCACAAACCACTTTATTCCCAACTGTACAGAAAAACGCTTGACTTTTTGCTACAAAATATCCCAGATAAACTCTTCAAAAGAAACCCTATACCTCTGTGCATATGTCAGTTTCAAGGGATCTTTATTTGTACAGATGCCTGTGTATTAGAAACATGACTGGGGTTTGGAAAGGTTCAGAAAATGAATGTAAGAAGGCCGCATTTGAAAGTGACATCCCAGCAGAATTAACCATGTGTAAAAATGGTTGCTTTTCCAAACAAGAAAAATGTCTGTTTTAAAAGTGTAATGTTGAATAAGGCCCTGTCCTTGCCTAGAAATGTAAGGGGGATTTTGTTGATATAATGTTTTATTCCAACAGCCTTGCTTTTTGGCTCAGGAAAAAAAATATAGTAATTAAATGCATTTGCTGTACTGGGGAATTCACAAAACAGTTTTTCCTGCTTGGCTTCAAAGGACATTTGTGTGCTGGCAACAGGAGTGGCCTTCCCCCAAAAGGAGCCACCTGCTTGGAAACTTTGAATGGACCAAGAGGAGGCATATCACAAGCTTGTCAGACTTTGTGTCTGGGCCTCAGCCTGTACAAGAGTTCCAGGACAAATAACACCTCCCCTCAATTTCCAGAACAGCCTTGGAAGTTATGCCCTTATTTGGGAGACAATGCTGGCCATCAGGCTCAAACGACAATTTTATTAATAAACTTTAAGACTTATCTCTTCAATCGGACCTCGCCAGAATGTAAAGGTTTCACAGTTTAAATGCAATTTTGGTGGCTTTAAATTAAGATGTTGTAGCCTTCACTGGCATGTTGGGGGACTGAAATGACGGAAATGTGTATATTCTGAGGACAGTGTATATGGTGCCACGTTGAAATTCAATATGAACATGCCTTATGATAATAGGGATTCATGTATAAAGTTATCGAATTTTAGGTAAAATATTTCTCACTGAAAATGACGAAATATTATTAGAAGGACGAAACAATGTCCTACAAACATGGGAGTGGGAGTATTATGATCTGTGTGGAATATGTAAGTTGCCTATATGATTTGTGGAAGCGCCACTACTGTAAAAGTGTACAATTTATGTCCTAAACTGATTTTGGCAAAAGTGAATGTGGTATGGATCTGTACCTCATAAAACACACCCCATAAAGCTCAGTCCCCTCCTTCAGTTCAATCTGCCCCTAAGGAGGAGGTGACATAACGTGGGCTGACCTATCCGATTCTCATGGGTAGGTCTAGCTTAGTTCTGCCCTACAATAAATCCTGTGATGTCACCTGCCTTATAAAAGGAGAGGCTCACAGAGACAAGGACACTCTTCTGATTTTTCCAGCGCCTTCGTATCCAGACTCTTCATATTCATCCTCCTGATTCCATATTCATCCTGCTGATTCCAGACTCCACTGCCCGGAAAAGGGATAGTTGGTTCAGGCCCTCCTATGCAGGCAGAACCACCTTTCAGAACAAAATCCCAGAACAAAATCCCACTAAATTCAGGGAGAACGGGGAAAGGTGGCTGAGCCCGCTTTGGGATTCTCCTGTGCCGCCTGCTTGCCTTTCTACCCACTCCATCCAGCTGAGGCGTTGCTGTGCCGTGACCAGACCTTTGCCCAACTTTCTTCTGCCAGGAGAGTCCACCGCAGTGACCAGATCCTGTGAGTCCAGAAACCCAGTTGGCTGTCCCAAATCCCAAACTTAAGCGCTGATTGTGAGTATTTCCCCATCCGATAGCAACACATAGTATACCCTATCTTGATACCTTGTCTTTGTTCCACTCTTAGTAATCCCATCAATACCCTGATAACTTGTTTAAAACTGTTTTGAATTATCTGTGCATCCTGTCCTTGATCTCCCAGTGCTGGCTCCATTCTTTCACTCATTTCTGTCTTGCATAAGTCCTTAGTCATATTTTGAATAATTTAAATTCATTCCCACATAGAGCTGAACGCGGGATGAAAAGGTTAACCTTGCAAATTAACCTTGGAGCGTACCGTGTCTTTCTTTAACAATCTAGACATTAAATCTAGTTTAGGTGAAATTTGCCCTTTCCTTTTAAACCAATTTTCTCTTTTAACTGCTTTATTTTCCCAAAACCAAATTTCCTTTTACCTTGAAAATCTCATCCAGTTTTCCAGCTGGAGTCACTCTTTCACTTTCCTATCATCCCTGTGATGTGCATCTATCACCCAGCCTAAAAAACGCATTCCGATTCAGTCTATTTCAGCCGTTTTACAAACCGTTTTTGACATTTAAACCTGCATACTTTAGCAAATGCAAATTCTGTGCGTGTAATTCTGGCTGCACTGTGTTGTCACTTCAAAGTGGATTTTTGAACTGTATGCCCTTTGTTGATACCTTACTTTGTAGTTAGTGTTATTACATCCCTGATACTGTGATACATCATATTTATCTAATTTATTCAACCACACATTTACATTAATTATTTACCAATTCCGAGTGTCATTTATGCAATTGCAAAGGTTTTCAAACCCTATTTTGCCTCCCATTTTGTGAGGGAAGGTCGGATTTTAATTCTGTTTGCTGCCCAGTGTCCCTGACTCCTTGCTGCTCTTTTCTATCAGAATTGGATTAACTGGAGTTTGAGGGAGCATTGCAGGGGGAAATCTTAATTTGTGTGCAATCTACCCAAACAGTAAAATTGCTCCTATTCATTTGTGCTTTGGCTATGTTCTAGTAGAAGGTCAACCAAGTGCATTTCATCAGTTTACATTGTTATTATCACCCCATTCGTGATTGCTGCCTAATATTAAAATGGTGTGTTTTTCTGTGAATCTAAAATAAATAAATATTGCATTCCCACCAACCGGCCTGGTTCATGGTCTATTGTGACCACGGGCATTTGTAAAAGGGGGTGTGAAACTGATTGGGGGCCAGCTCAATCTGAATTCTAGGAAATAAAGAAAAAGTATTCTAATTGAGTGCTACATCCTAGGCTAAGGGGAAGGGTCCTGGTCCGGTGTGTGACGCCTGATCCTTAACATTTCATGACCGCCTTCAGGGCCTGGCGGAGTTCTTGGTATGCCCAAGGAAGCCCCCCAGGAGGCAGGAGTGCTAGAAGAGGTTTTGGGCAAGCAGTGGCATCCCTTTCCAGAAGGATGTCCTGAAGGTGGCGAGAAAGGTCTGGGAGAAGCCCAGGGCCAACGCCCAGATGAGCAAGAAGTTGGACAGCAGGTTCAGGCTAACGGCAGAGGAGCCATTCCTCCTGGACTCCCACCCGCAGCCTCAGCCCTCAGTGGTGGCTGCAGCCTCACTATATTCTAAACCATTGTCTTCATCGTCCTCCAAGAGAGCCACCTCCAGTTGTCTTTCTAAGGAGGGCAAGGCCCCCAAGCCTTTGGGCAAACACTGATATGCCATTTCAGTACTGAATCTGTGGAAAGCCAACGCAGATGCCCTTTTAGCTGCAGCTTACCCAAAGCTGCGGCAGGAGCTCTGGGAGTTTCTGCCTGACCTCCCTTTGGGGAGGCAATCCTCGTTCAAGGCCGGTCTGGCGGATGCCCGGCCCGTTGTGCAGGACCTCATGGAGTCTTCGGTCTCTCACATCAACATGGCCAACCGAGGGCTGTCTCCGAGTGTCGCGATGAGGATGACTGCGTGGACGCATGACACAAGGTTTTCATCTGACGTACAAGAGTGGATCCGAAACTGTTAGGGAGAATTCTCATTTCATGGCTAATTTGCCTTACCTAGTGAGTCTCTCAGCAGCTTTGCTGGATCTCTGGGGTTGTTTCTTTTCCACTTGGTAAGAGTGTGAGCTTTTCACCACTCTGACTTGTACTTTGCGATTTTTGTGATTGTGGGCTCTGGAGGACACCACTTCGGTAGCCCCCTTCTTTGTGTGTGTCACACAGAACCTTCGGTGCAGTGGCACAGGGTTGTCGTTCAGACTTCCCACCGACTCAATTTCTGAGGTGACAACCGTACCCCTGAAAAGGGTAAAGTTACCATTAACTTTACTTAGTCAAAACTAACCACAGATCCAGTACACCACATCTTAAATGGATTACTGGAAGGGTTAACTCTTAACTCTTTTTATCTGTACCTCCTAGAGCATTGTTTCGCTCTTTTAACATTTAGACATGGCTGGTGGCAGTGGTATCTACCCTAACTTTCTACCGCGGTTATCTTACATAACCGTGGTAATATTGTAGGCTATTGTGTTAGCCTCAAACTTAAACCCTCTTGACCAAATCCTTTTTAGTTTGGCTCCGGTGCGGTTTATTCGCCATTTCTTTTTCTTAAAGTCCTTCTTGTGTTTTACTTTGCGCGGCAAACCAGGTTTGCCTTCTTTGTTCACTGTCTTTTGGCGGGCTTCTACCTAGAAGCCCTCCTCAAGGCGCCTGGGTGTCTAGGTGGGCTGAATGTGAGGGAGGGGTGTAGTCACCCCCTGCACAGGGTATCCTATGAAACCCAAGTCGCACTTTGTCATGATTGGCCAGGGTGGTTGTCCAGGCTGGACAAACCCCCCTGCTGGGTGATTGACAGCCAGGCTGTGTGAATGGGGTTTTTCTTTCGCATAAAAGGCAGGTCTCTCGGGCTAGAAGTCAGCGAGTCGTCACTGGAACTACAAGGAACCGAAGAGAAGCGGAGAGGACGACGGCTGCTGCAACTACCCCGTCCCGGTGAAGCCTTGCTGCAGTCCTGAGCTATCTGCCCTTCAACGACTAAGAGGAGATCCAGTCCGGGGTCTTCTTCTCTTGAGCCTGGTGGGGATAACCAGCTCATCTTCCACAGCAGAGGATCCTCTTCCTTGGTCGAAATTGCTGCACACAGCTGTAGTGGTCCGGATAGCCATTTGGAAAGCCTCTCCTGCTTTTAAGGAGCGCACCTTTCATTCGTTGTCACTGCTGCCGGCTTCATCCCTGTGTGGTGCAGACCCCCTTCTGACGTCCTTCACAACGAAGCTCCAGGAATCGTGGGTCTGCGGGAAACCAACAGGAACAACTGCCAGGGCACCAGCTGCACCGTTGGAATAAGGTACTGTGTTCTGATTGAGGAAACTAGGTGAATCCCTTTTCTTCATTTCCAAGGCTTGCCCTTATCTTCCCTCCTTATAACTTTTGCTTCTGAACATTGACAATATCGAAGTACTCTTGGCTACATTTAATCGTGAACTATCTGACTGTGTGATCTTCGGCAACAGGCCTCGGTGTCACTTGACCCTGGCTCCGGCCCTTTGACTTTTGAACTCGATTCTGTTTTCCTAACCAAAATATTGCCTGTGATTGTTGCCTCCAACTCCCTCTGGGTATCTCAAGTGCTAAGTGTGTTTTTGCCTCGGTAGAATTTCATTTCACGGATACGCGTTTATTTAGTAGACAGAACTGTCAAAAAGTGATCGCAATCGTATTCGTGGTAACATGTTTTGCTCGTAACACCAACTCTTCAAACACAGGGTACTTACCTTGAGACATACGCTACAAAGTGAATTGGTTAGTTGTAGTATATTAGACGTATGATTTGTGTTTAACTTAGATAGAAGTGTTGTGTTAATAACGAATGGTTTAAAAATAAATGTACTTATATTTTTTACCTGAAACCTTGAGTCAGTGTTTGCTTGAGTCACAGTAATTGTGGTCCCTTTGTGTAATCTCTGCTACTGCTCATATACTCTTGAGATAAGCCTGGCTGCTCCCTACTGCTAACTCTCTGACATAGTAGTACAGGCTTGTACCAAAGGTAAAACTTGTATTGCCACCTGTGTAGTGGTCCCTGAGGGCACTGCACGGAATTCTGCCTAACAGAGACCTGCGCTGGACCTCTTTCCTTAGTCAGCCGATTAGTTAACAAAGAAGAAAACCCCCACTCAGACCGCAAAGTCCCTGGTCATCCTGACACCAGGGCAGAAGTCCTTCCCTCACTCTCAGGGCAGGACCAAATTCAAACCCCACGCTTTCACGGGCTCCAAGGGGTTTCGGGACCACAGTACGCAGAGATATGACGGGTCGCCCAGTGACAACAGGAGGAATCATCAGAGGACTTTTACGCTCCCCCTCCTCTGACACCAAGAAACAGTGACGTCAAGGTCAAGGAACACAGCTTCCCAGCAGGGGGCATCTGGCCCTTCTCCAGGACAGCTGAAAGTGTCTTTTCAAGAACCCTTGGATTATATCCATATTCTCCATAGGCTTCAGTGTTCCTCTTCCTTTTCCTCTGCCATCGTCTCCTCCTCTTTGTCAGATCGGGTCCCCAGCTCTTTTACAGGAGGCCCTTTCACTCTTGGAGATGCAGGCGTTCGAACCGGTTCCTCAGTCAGACAGGAGCTCCGGTTTCTACTCCAGGATTTTTGCAGTACCCAAGAACAACCAGGCTGGACTGAGGGTTGTCCTGGACCTGTCATTTCTCAATCTGTCTCTACTGCTGGAATGCTTTAAGATGATTACTCCCACGCACATAGCAAAGTCTCTGTGTGCAGGGGACTGGATGTGTTCCTTAGACCTCAAGGACGCTTACCTGCGTGTCCCCATCTACCAGCCGAAGCAGAGGTTTCTGCGGTTCACTATTCTGTTGTACCACTTTCAGTACAAGGTGCTGCCTTTCGGCCTGAACTCATCCCCCTGTGTCTTCACAAAGTTGATGAACGCAGTGGCGGGTCTCTGCTTGGAGGGCCATCACCTATACTCTTATCTAGACGTCTGGCTGGTGAGGGCGGGTTCACCCAAGGGGGTGGTACACTCCTGCCAGAGATTGGCAGATATTCTCCTTAAGCTGGGGTTCTACCTCAACCACAGTTGTGCCTCTTTCATGATCTGGTTTTTCCAGGGATGCGCTGGACAAGGTCGTTCAGCGGGTGTTCCCCATGCCCGATAGGCTCCTCTCCCTTCGCAAGGTGATGGGGCACTTTCTGGCCAACTCTACCACCTTGGCATGGTGGTTCCAGCACCTGCTTCGGCTGATGGCCTACTGCATGCTCACAGTGCAGCACGCCTGCCTCAACATGAGGTGCATCCAGCTCTATCTGGTGGCCAATTGGGATCAGAAGACGGGGTTTTAGTCGGACAGGATCCCAATAGCCCTGCTTCTCCTTCCCGATCTTCGCTGGTGGTTGACGGATGGCAATGTTTCTGTGGGGGGCCCGTCCAAAGCCTACCCTGGTAGTGACGACAGACTCCTCTCTTTCGGGATGGGGGCTACTCTGGAGGGCTACATTCATGGTGCATGGTCCAGTGCGGAAGCCCTCCTGCATAACCCTCTGCTCGAGCTCAGGGCATTGGGCCTGGCCTTCAAGGCGTTTCTTACCCTAATCAGAGACAGGTCTGTTCTGGTCAGGATGGACAATTCTTCCACAATGTTTTACCTGAACAAGCAAGGTGGCACTTGTTTCCCCCCCACCCCCACTCCCTCTCCTGCATGGAGGCATTAACGATCTGGGAATGGGCCCTGAAGGAGGGAATTTGGATTTCAGCAGTCCACCTTCCTGGGGACAGCAATGTAGAAGCAAATCAGCTGAGCCGGTTTGGGCTCAACACCTACGAGTGGGAGTTGCACACCCACTCTTTGTTGCACCTGGTCTAGCGGTGGAGTTTCATGGACCTGGATTTGTTTGCATCTCATCTGAATTCCAAGTGTCCCCAGTTTGCTTCATGGGCATATCAAGGTTAGGGGTATCTGGGAGATGCCTTCCAGAGCTGCTGGCACAGCCACAGGTGCTATGTGTTTCTGCCCCCTGGGCAATTCCCCCTCCCCCCCCGCAATCCCATTCTGCTTCAGCTGACCTTCCGCAAGTTCCGGGCTTCAGTGCGCTGCAGCCTCATCCTGATTGCCCCCACTGGCCTTCAAGACCCTGGATTTCGGATGTGCTGCAGTTGTGGATCTGTTGCACTTGTGCTCCCAAGTGCCCGTCCAGTCCACCTTCCGATCACCAAGGCAGGCTTTCTGATGCAGCAGGGTGGGGCAGTGGAACATCCGGACCCTGCCAGGCTGGCGCTAGTGGCCTGGTTCCTGACCAGCTAAGGCTAAGGCATGCTCAATTTTCAGATGACAACTGGGACATCATTCAACAGGCCAGGAGGCTGTCTACACGATCCCAGTATAAGTCCAAATGGTCTAGGTTCTGCTATTGGCCTTATGACAATGGTCTGGATCCTGTCCTCTTGATGACATACTGGATTGTTCAGCGCATCTGCCTCGTTCTGGGGTTCAGGTGGATACTTGACACACTTATTTGGCAGCAGTTAAGGCCCACCTCAAGGGGTTGTCTAGGCTTTTTCCTCCGGTGCATAGACTCATCTGGTCTGGGACCTCAATTTAGTTCTTGCAGCTCTGGTAACCCTAACCTCTCACCTCTGCTCACAGGGTCAGCGAGCGGCAGGCGTTGTTTTCATGCAAGCACTTAACCGCGTTTCACAACAACAAGGTCATCTTGCACACTCACCCAAACTTCTTGCCCATGGTGGTCTCTCTATTTCATCTGAATCAAGAGATCTGCCTGCCAATGTTCTTCCCAAACCCGCAGTCAGAGAGGGCCCTACATTCCTTGGACTGGACCTCAGGAGGGTCCTTAAGTTTTACCTCTCTCGGACGAAATCCTTCAGGAAGTCCAAGGCATTGTTTGTCACGTTTGGGAGCTCCACCCCCAGCTCTCAGGCATCTATCACCTGTTGTATAGTTCAGGCCCTTTCAGGGGCATATACGGCCATGGGCAAGCAGGTCCTGGAGTGGATTCATGTCCATCCGTAAAGGGCTAAGGCCACGTCAGTTGAGTTTTAGAGACATCTTTCCTAGGATGTCATTAGCAGGGCAGCTACTTGTCTACTCTGGCTTTCTGCAAGCACTATTCCCTGAACACCAGCTCCAGGCGCGATGTAGACTTCAGTCAGGCAGTTCTGAAGAACCTTTTTATAATCCTAGATACGAGGAAGGTTGTCACAGCTCCAACTTATGTTCTTGGTCGGTGGAATCACCCACAAGGATGGAGGAAAGGGGACGGGACGTATGAGTAATTAAAGTTACTCACTGTAGTGACTACTCATAGTTCATAGTCGCCTTTCCTCCATATATCCCACCCACCTTCCCCCGCTAGTATGCCAATGCCTTATAGGTAATGTCTAGCCAGGTATCTAAGTGTCCGATGTGTTCAAAGCGGACTGAGGTGAGACACCGGAGGGCGGTTCCTCGGTGGGGCATACCACACCTGAGGCTGCGCCCCAGCGCGCTATACTATATTTTAAGGGGAAGCTGTACTATATTTAAAGAGGAAGCTCATTTTCTCGCTGCCAAAGGTTCTGGTATCACCCACAAGGATGGAGGTAAGGGGCCTATGAGTACTCTTAGTCACTACAGTGAGTAACTTTAATTCGTTATGGGAGGTCTTCCCTCTTCAGACTGTTTCCTTCATCCCCTTCTTCGGCTTGTATGGTTCACTTTTTTGTTGCACCACTTGCATGTGTCTGCCAAGTGCCCAAACCTTTTTCAATTGGAACACTCTTTATCCCTCGCAGGACATTCTCTGTTTGCCAAGTGCTGTGTCCTGGCACATCTATGACATTTGAGGTGTTCCTTTCTATCCCATCTCCCTTCTGAGTTCAGTTGGCTGTTTATCTTTCTTCCTTCTAAACAATAAAGCCTGCACTTGTGTGGCCACTGGGCTAGAGAAAACTCCTTGTGTCTGCCCATAGGCTCTTCTACTGCGCTTGCAATTTCAACGGCTTTGTCCAATTGCAGTTCTTTCTCTAAGATGAACTTGTCCTGAACGTTTCTCCTGTTTGTGTGTACTGTGAGCATGTCGCAAATCACATTTTCTGCATTATTTCCAAAGTTGGCGTAATTTTGTGACGTAATCATCCACGGGTTCAATGAGATCCTGTTTCCGGCTGTAGGACCTGATTATGTGTATTACCATGTTCCCTTTGCTGGAAAACCTCTTGACAATTCTCCTTACAACTTCCTTGTACACATTATCTTCCTCGATTACCTTTGGCGTGAGGCTGGCGAACATTCCTTGTCCTTTTACAACCAATGCGTTGAGGAGCATGGCCCTCTTCCTCATAGCCATGAAGTCAACACCACCCAGCGTGTCCACATATCTTACAAACAGGGGCTCCCGCTGAGACTGTTGTATGGTGAGCCTACGTTGAGTTTGTAGAAATGGTGGGGGTGGTGTTGCTCTTTGCATCGTCGGTCGTGGGGTAATCTGTTGATCCTCGTCGCCAATTATGTTGTATTCAAATCAGGGATTACAGAGAGTTGTTAACTGATTTTATTAGTTACATGGATAAGGCATCATATATGAGTGTGACAGTTGTTGTCACTCAGAATAGTACTGAAAAGCCACTGGTAAGTCGCTGTGTCCTTGTATGTTGGGGAGTTGCTGTTCTCCCGTTGCAGGAGGAGCGCCAGGAGCTGCTTGCCGCTCTGTTGCTCCTTCGCGCTTTTACTAAGTCCTTCGTGACGTGCGCGTCAGACGTGTCTCGCGAGAACTTGCCGCTGCTGAGTCTTGCGAGTTTGCACTGCGAGGTTTTTGATAAAATGTGATACAAATTGTGCAGTTTAAAAAATATTCATTCAGTAACACTGGTCAAAACTACCAACCGCACAGTGAAGTAACTTATCAAACTGGCCCACGTGGGCCAGAAAAGTGGCACAATTTGACCAAAAAAAGTGGCCCACTTTGACCAAAAGAAACTGGCCCACACTAGCATTTTGGATTTTTGGTTCGGTCATTGGCCTTTTGCTCGATAGGCCAGTCCGACTGTCCGAGCCTGCGTGTCACCCGGGCAAAGCACAACCCAGGAAAGTACTTCTGGCAGATTAGAGGAGGCTGAATAACATAGAGGCATTATTCTGGATAATGGTGTGTATTCAGTGAATTTTGGTAAGATGCTGCGTTGCTGTACATGAAGCCAATCATCAATTTACTTAAAGATTTATTGTTATTTTGTGGTCCGCAATGCCGTGCAGGCTGCACACAGGCACATATGCCACCTCCCCCCGCCTCTATTTTGATCCTTTGAATGGTGCCAGCATATACAGTACGGACACAAAGAACAGAACTGCTGCAAACGCTGCACCATCCTGTATGAATTGCTAATGGTTGTTTAATCATGCGAGCAGCAGTTTCCTATATGTGTATGTTTAGTGTAACTGGAGACTGTTTGGGTGGTGGTGGGTGATGATTTACAGCAAGAGGGGTGGCTATGTAGGCTGGAATCCCCTGTGTAGTGACGCCAAGATGGACCGAAACTCGTTTGACAGGCATCTGGCATAAGCAGGCAGTAACAAAGTGATCATGTGACGTGGGCTGCTTGTACTATTAGGACATTGGTTTACAAACTGGGGAGCCTGAAAGATGTCCAGGGTTGAGGGGGCAGACTCTTTAAAAAGGTATCAAGGTGATTGGTTTTTAATATAAAAAGGATTAAGGTGACTGCTTTTAATAGAAAATATAAGCAATAGAAAATGTACTTATAGGCAGAAACAATAATTGTACTCAAGGGGTTGGCTCGGTATGAAAACATTTGAATAACAATATAGGGAGTGAGTTCTGCCTGAAAGCTTGAATTGTACAGAGGCTCATCGTGGACTGTTGGAGCTGCACCGCTGTCTGGCGAACTAACGCAAAGGTGGCTGATTCACAGTTCCGTTTTTGCAGGGTTGTCGTTTGAGTGGAGCTGCTCTGTATCAGGTTTCCGAAGTTAAATGAATGCTCCTTTCCTCGACAGCAGTCGGATGTCCCAAGGCAGGAAATGGAAGCAAGCTTATGTGTCCACTGATTTAGTGTTCATGTATTTAAGGATATGCTGCCACGTAGAGGCAACATGTCACACAATACAAGCTAATGTTAAAGTTTGGGTAGCCACCTAAATGATGCAAGTGTTTAGTTATTGTGCACTGCATGACTAATGAATTATTTCCAGACCTATGGTTGGAGCAGTTTGACTAAATGTGGAATGCCTCAGACTGTAAATGAATGCTGTTTGTTTGGACCGCAGATCAGGCGGGACAGGGCATTGATATAAGCAATGCTGTTATGTGGGTACTTCATATTTGGCAAATTATAGAAATTGGCTGCTGTTCTGTTTGTGCGTCCATGTGCTGATATAAATCCGGATACTGGCCACATTTGTACTCCTGTAACAAATCCTATTCAGATATAATTCTGTTTGGTTTTTGCTCAGACGTTTTTTGCGTCAGGACTCACGAGGACCCAGTTCTCTCCAATAACGGGAAGCTTGTACTGCAAGAATCCCGTTTATACTACACCCCAGTGAGGGTCAAAACCGAATTTGGATAAGGGAAAGAGTTGCGTGGGAGAGCCAGAGATGGGCTGGTGACATTCAAATAATCGGGATCTGGATGGGGAAGCTGTTATGCAGAGTTGACAAACTGATGTTATTATTTGTTCTCACTCATGAGTGGTACGGACTGGTATCGAAGATGGGAAGTGATCTACGCATCTATTCCATACATTGACGGTATGTGAAGACTGATCTAATGGATGATCTGAAAATAATGTCTTGTAATGTATACGATTTACAACAAAGGAGCAAGCAGCGCTTGGTAGCTACCTATGCCAAAAGACAAGGTGTCAAAATCCATATGATATAGCAGTCACTCTTAAATGATTCACATATTGCTATATTTGCATTGTGGTGGGGACCTTGTAGATTTTGGCCTGCATTTACGTCACTCTAGAGTAGTTATGACACAAATTCATAAAATCTGTAATGTTTTACGGACAGGTTGATGCAGAGGGTATAAGGATTTTACTGAGAGCCCCTCTAGAAAAGCATAAAACAGCATTGTTAAAAATGTATGGCATCATTCCGAGAACCCAGAGTACTGCAAGTGGGGATTTAGCATGCTGCATCGGGACGTGGATAGACTGGATAATTGTGGGCACATTGAAACTTTATTAGTGATGTGTGTTTTTCGGTAGGGCCTTGCACACTACTCGTGCACTCACAAAGCTGACAAGTACATCAAGAAGGCTATAACATCTTACCATCTCACAGATATAGAACGCTATAGCGTTCCTAGCACCCTTCAGTAAAAAGTGGTTACATTTCATTCTTGAGAGTAAAATAATTTCAATACTCCTATATGGCAGCTAATAAGGCAATCCTACAAAAAATGTACAATAGCTATGGAGGACACTAATCCAGCACTACCATTGCCCTCTGTACAAAAACTGTCAAAGGAGCTCTCTGATAAATCGATATCACATTAAAGAAAGTGTCCCGTACACCTAATCATCAATCTTTTATTAAGCAAACACATTAAGAAACGTTTTAAACCAGCAAAAATTCATTAAGTGCTATGGGATATAGAAATATAACATCATTGTGCTTCTATTCAGCACTGTGATATGCTTCACAATCTAGCCACAAACCCAGCTGTGGTTGTTATGGGATCACAAATTCTGACAGTGTTTTTAATTAACAGAAATTATGCAATATGTCGCCGCGTTTTACGGTCCTATACGAGCTTCTAATCATATGGCTCTGATTCTTGTGGACCTTCTTCAGGTGCGAGATACATTGTATTATTATGGCTTGGCATAGTATGCAGGTATTCCAGAGCTATATTCTCTGCTTATAAGGTTGAAAGTGACGCCACTTACAGATTCAGTTGCCTCCAGTATTGTTAAAAGACAAGCGCAAGGCAAACTGTGGACGGTGAGTGATGTAGTTCATAACGGCAAATCTATCAAACTGGAGCAATTTGAAACAGAGATGGCAATCAGATATTAGCTACTCTGAGCCCCGATTTAAGTCTAGGTGGAGCAGTTTTCCAATAGGCCCGGTGACAACAGAGTTACTTCTACTTAGGTTGTCTGCTGTACAGTCATTTAATCACTGCAATATATAATATAAGAGAAATTAAAGCTACGATAAAATACAGAGGGAAGTGTGAGGTAGAATTGGGGGTGCCAACTACAGATAAGCAACAGAACCTTGCATGTGAACAAACCAAAAGGCTGTCACTAAATGCACACTTTCCTCTAAAACATTGCAAAACACTTAGGTTCTACATTCATGAAGGTTACATGGGATACTTGGTTATGTAAGTTGACTGTGAAATGTAAGTCCGATTCAGGCACACTATTCCACTTACTATCGGACTGTCCTAAAATACAAGCGTTCTGGCACAAAGTAATCAAAGTTGCATCAATAATTGCCACTCGGGCACCCAAATACGCATTGCAAAAATCTACTCAAACTAGAGCATGTTCTCCCCCCCTGAGTTGTCTCTAGCGAACCAACCCCCTGCCCCCCATGGGCAGTCGCTTCAAGCAAGTTTTCTTTTTAACCTGGGATTGTACCTGGGTGAATAGGGGGATTTTGTTGGGTTGGATGAAATGCAGTACACCAAATGCTACACAACGGGTAAGATATCTGGTTTATTGTAATGAAGTTGAGTAAACATATAGAAGTTTATCACACCCAATGTGTCCACCCAAGGACATCTGGGCAGAATTTAGGTTTCACCTGGGCAAACATTTTGGACTATGGTGTCTCATGTTCTTTCCATGCTATATTTAATTGTACCTTGCAGTGTGCAGCGCTGACATTCAAGTAAAGTTGTATTGGGAGGGGAGTTGATGTGGTGGGATAGGCAGTTCTTTTACCTATAATCATTACTGTTAAGTAACTCAATTGAGTAGTTGAATGCATTGGAAAAAGCTGCAAATAAAGTTGAAAAAACTTATTACATTCACATTACTTTATCTCTTATTCTGTAATATTTATCTTCAGGTGAAAAGCAAGCCTCAACACACATTAGTCTGGACCAAGAGTATGACTATGAGTCTTCACAGCAATGGAAGGAACTTGAAGAGCAAGTTGTCACTGTAGTTAATAAAGGAATAATGCCACCTCATTTTCAGCCTGCACAGTACTGCTTGAGTAGTTACTCTGATAACTCAAAGTTTCCACTTGCTGTAGTACAAGGTATGTATTTACCGCAGGCTATGACATGTTAATGTGCACTTGGTCAATTTGGAGTTGGTTGATGTATTTTACATTCCCTTAAGTAGTAAAATATGTTGAAGTTAAATTTGCGTTAAGCTCAATAAGTTTCTGTTTAACCATTACAATATATACAGAAGTTAGGTATACAACCTGGAAGGGGAAGCTTGAAGGTTTCCTTCCATATAAGTTTTCATTGGCATTTAAATCAAACAGTGAACTAATTAGAAGTAAACAATTCCCCCAACTTCCCGTCTCCCCAACTCCCCACCCCAGGTCTCGAGATCTCCATTCGGCTTCCGCCTATAGTCCATGTCAGTCTCCTTTGTTCCCATAGATCTCATATATGTCACTGCCTTTCTTATCTTTGATCCTTGGTCCGTTTTCCCCCTCCCCTTTGATTATTGTGTCGTGGCCTCCTGGCCTCTTTCCCACCCCGGCTTTGATGGCATCTCTGACGCTCTGTTGGGGAAGAGGTCTCAGATGATTCCCAGTAGTTTCATCGTCCTTGGGCACCATGCACTCCTGAAGTCCTTCTTTAGATATTGTATTACTAGGTCCCAGTCCATAAGGGATGACTGCGGTTCTCCCCTGATTGCATATGCTACCCTTTCCATAGCTGTAAGATTACATATTTTCCCCACCCATTCGTGCTCCGTAGGCACTTCTTTTGTTTTCCACTTGCGGGCTACTAGCCGGGCCCCGGCCATCACCAGGCTTATGTAAATTTAGCGTTGATGTTTCATTGGCAATTTTTCTAGCTCCCGTCCAGGCCCATAATGAACAGACCCAAGTTTGCCTTTTCCTCCATAACCAATATTTCCTTAATTGCTCCTTGAATCGCCCCCAAAAATGGACGGATTTGCAGGCATTGCCAACATATTTGTTTCCAGCTCCCTTTCTCTCTGCATCCCCTCCGGCAAAGCTTGGACGATGACTTAAAGAATTTGGACAACTTACTGGCAGTGAGGTGCCATTGATACATCATCATTATCCAGATTTCCTGAATCTTCCAATTCGGGGATGTTTGCCCAGAGACTTTGCCAATGACCGGAGCACATCTCTTGCTCTGCTTCCCTATCCAAGCTAGTCCCTGAACAGTCTTTCCCCGGTTCCCTCTGCTTCTTTAATCAGGCCATAGAGTGCCCCAGTCAGGTGTGTGTCTCCTGTGTTGGTAGTGATAAACTTTTTGAATGAGCTCAGGTCCCTTGTTGCAGCTTTATTTACCTTTGGGTCCCGGACCCAGTGTCGCAATTGGAAGTATTGAAATCTTTCCTCTTCGTCCACCCCAAAGTACATTTTACATTGGGGGATGGTTTTTATCTCCTCTCCCACGAACCATATCCCTTAGCTTTTGGCATCCCCCTTCCTTCCACTTAGCATATCTGGTCCCAGCGTCCCAGCCCATCCTGGTGTGAACTGTGGGTTCCTAAAGATCAGAGTGAGGGGTGATGGGAACGACGTGAGCCTAGATCGCTTCACCACTTCGTCCCATGTATTTCCAACCAGGGTTTCGATTTTGCAGCAGTACATATTTCGAGGCATATCTTCCCTGGGTAGCCATAGGACATTTTCTAACTGCATTCCTACCACTGCCCTGTCCATGTTCCTCCACTTCTTCCCTTCGTCGTCCCTCAACCAGTACCTTATTACTCTGATTTGAGCTGCGGGGTAATAGGCTTTGAGGTCAGGCTCCCCCATTTCCCCATCTCCCCCTTGTTCCTGGGCAACACCATCAACTTGTGTGATGCCCTTGTTTTTTTCCGATCCCAAACAAAAGCCTGTGTATCTTTGCATAGTGCCTGGAAGAATGATATCGGGACCTTTGCGGGGATTCTGAGGCGTATAGCAATTTTGGTAGGAGGACCATTTTCAGGGCATTGCTTCTGCCCATCCAGGAGATGGACAGGGGGCTCATCTGTGGAGCATACTTTTGCTGCTCTCTAGTATGGGCAGATATTTGGCAGAGAAAAGTTGGTCTATGGATTTGGTAATCCCCAAATATGTTAATTTACTAGTGGCCCATGAGTAGGGGAATCTAGACTTAAACGCCTCCTCCCTCCCAGAAGGTATGTGTAAGCTCAGTATCTCGGATTTGCTCCTATTTATCTTTAGGCCGGCGACCTCCCCTAACTGGGCCAGCACCCGGTCTACTGCTTGTATGGATACCTCTGGGTTAATTATTGTTAGTAACATGTCATCAGCGAAGGCTGCTACCTTGTGCTCGCTTCCCCCAAACGGGACCCCCTCTATTTCCTTTGTGCCTCTTATTGTGCTTAGGAGAGGCTCTAAATGGATGGCCAATTCCCCAGATATTCTGCTTGGTGCTGTTTCACTGGGTTGTCCGTTTTATACACCTTCCAATAGAATTTCATGAATTCCCTCTTGCTGGATGTTTGATCTGTTCTCTCTCTCTCCCCCCTCTGGCGTCTTGATCTTAATGATAGTCCTATCTTTTTCCTCTTTCCTCAACATCCTTGCTAGAAGCCTGTCTGCTTTGTTTGCATTAATATAGTATTTCTGTTTGAGATGCATGTGGGACCTCTCTGCTCTGCTCGTTTGAAGGGTATCAAGTTGGCCTCTAACGGCCCTGTACTCCCTCCTTATCTCCCCTCTAGGTCTTGTCGCCATCTTAAACATGATTGTCTTCAACTTAGTTTCCATGTCCCCCTCCAGGTGCCTAAGCTCTCTATCTCTCTGTGCCTTTATCGCTATTATCTTACCCCGTATAGTGGCCTTGAAGGCCTCCCAGATCATAAGTGGGCTTATCTCCTGGCTCTCATTTGATTGGAAGAAGTGGTCTATCCCCTCTCTGTTCCACCCTTAAGGATCTTGTCCTTAAGATGAGTGCTGGATATGTCCATCTCCAAAGCACTGCTGTGTATATTGGTAGTCTAATTGTCAGCATGATCTGGGCACCTCCACGTCCATCACTTTCCCTAGTAAGGATCTCGAGACCCAGGCGTAGTCTATTCTTGACGCAGACTTGTGCACATGGGAGTAGAAGGTGTATCCCATGGAGTCCCCTCTTTTTTTCTACAGGTGTCTACTAGTGATAGATTGTCCATTTTTTCCTATAGTTCCTTCGAGGGCTTATTTTGGGAACATGAAATTCTAGCGCTCCTATTCCTCTCCAGGTCCCATGCTAGATTGAAGTCGCCTGTGAGTATTATTTTCCCCTTCGAAAACCCCTCCAAATTTGGTAGTTTCGATTGTATGTAACGGCCCTGTCCTGTATTGTGGGTGCACACGGAGGCCAGGGTTATTGTTTGCCCTCTCCCCTGGAGGATTATCTCTATGTACCTTCCATTAGTATCTCTAGTTACGTCTTTCATTCTGAGGTCTCGGTTTTTCTTCATTGCAGTGAGTGTACTCCCTATCTTTCCTGGGCTGTTTGATTGTTGAAGACGGTCGTATCCGTGTAATTTTAACTTGTTCTTGTCTTTCTCCTTTATGTGGGTTTCCTGTAATGTGACTATCTCTGGGCTCTCCCTTGCCAAGAAGTGGTCCAGTTTTTTCCTTTTGACTGGCGAGTTGAGTCCCTTTGACGTTCAGGGACATCATTTTCAGTAACCTTTCCTTAGCCATTGCTTGCTGGTGGCCTGAGTACTTGCTCTGTTTGACGGGCATGGATGATTTTATCAGGACCTGGTACCCTCCCCCCCTACCATTGACCACCCCTTCCTCCCTCCATCCCCCCACCCTGGGGTGGCTCAACTGGCCTCTAGCCCCTCCCAATTCTCTTCTTCGGGGGTTGAGTCTCATTCCGACCCAGTGCTCCCCTTAGTGGGTCCTCACCGATCCATGTGTCGAAACCAGGAGTCCCCTCTTCCCCTCTCCCGTCCCCCCCCCACTGCCTTGCTCTGTGTTCCCCCCTCCTGGGTCGCTCTATCTTCAGATTTATGATCTCGGAGGTTTCATTCATGTGGCATGGGCCCTTCCCGGGGATTCCGGTTCCTGCAAAGGTTTATCCACTGTTGGTCTTGGGCCAGTCGGGCCCCTTTTTTTCCTTGCTTTCCTTCTCAACTCTTGAGTCATCCATTCCCATACCTTCTTTTTTGATTGGTCCTTCGATGGGCCCTGAGTCGCTTATGGCTGGTTCCACCTCTATGCCTAGTATGTCTGCTCCTTCTTTTATCAAGGTGATTCTCCTTTGCCTTTTGTCAAATTCAAACAGGAGGCCGAACGGGAAAGTCCATTTGTATTGTATACCTCGCTTCATTAGGTCTTGCACTATAGGGGCATCAATATCCTCTTAGCGTGATCTGGGAGAGGTCTTGAAAGAGTTGAACCGTGGAGCCATCATATTTGAGTTTATCCGTTCGTCTAGCAGCAGCCAGGACTTTCTCCTTCTGGGTGTACTCATGCATGGCTACTAGGATGCCACTTGGTTTTGCTCCGGGTTCATTCCTGTTTGGCCCCACTCTATGGATCCTGTGCACCAAGATTTCTGCGGGTTCCGATGCGTTTATCAGGTCTGCGAATGTGTTTTACAGTTTGTTGTAGCTCAGCATCTCCGACCGCTTCAGGGATTGCCTTAATTCTAATGTTTGCCCTACTAGACCTGTTTTCAAGATCCTTGTCTTGGATCTCCAAATTATGTGTGACCATGGCTAGGTGTTCCAACATGTCCTCCATTTTGTGGGAGGAATTGGCCATTTCCTGCAGGGTTTTTTCATTTGTGTCCACTCTCGCCTCCAATGTATGTAACTCGTCCTTCACCTCCTTTAGTGCCCCCCCATCAGGTCTTCCTTTATTTTGTCTAGATGCGCTTGCGTCGTATTCGCCATTCTGTCCCCAAAGCTTTGAAAACATTGTTCCATGAATTTGTGACCCTTTGTTCCTCCTGCTTTTCTTCCTGTGGGGACTCCTCTTCCACCCGTTCTGTCTCCTGGTCGGTGTCGGGTTGGGCTCCTTCCTCCAAACTTCCTGTATTGCCCCTTTGTGGGTCTTTTTGGTTCCTTTTGTGGGGGTTTGGGATTCTTTCCCCCTATATTTTGACATCTTAACTTGGCGTGCCCCTGTGTTCAGGTTGCCGGGGGGGGGGGGGGGGGGAGAGTAGACTTCCACCCACCCCTCTGGGGTTTCGTTTGTGGCTGTCCTCTCTTTAGTTCTCTGAGGCGGTTGGACCCTACTTCAAAGGGCCGTATCTGCCGTTCCCTTGAGTGCGTCCTCCGTCCCTTTGTCTTTGTTGCGCTGCCCGGGCCAATAGTGTGGGCTTGGCTCCCTGCCTATGTCTTGATGTTGGTGCCTTGACCAATCTAGGTTCTCTGTAACTTTGGGGGTTCCTCGCTTCTATTGTGGTAGCTAGGGGACGTAAGGGCCACGCCAAGGACCGCCAGCCCCTACCTATCTATTTTTGGCTGTAGTTCCCTATGTGTTGTGTTCAAGTTATTATCTTTGGCCTTGCTGTGCCTTCTCCATGGGGGATCAACCCGTCGTTTCTCCCTGGTGTTTCCCTTTTCGTGCCCCTTGTGGTTTGGGTAGTATTGGAAGTTAGCGGCTGCACCCTGGGGTCCAGGGCATTGAGTGGCACCTCTAAAGGGGGGCGCTGAGGCCCTGCTGCAGTTCTGTTGCGGTCCCCGGGGCCCCTAATGGGGATGTGCTATGGCGTGTGCGGGGGTGGACGGAGCGGTTGCTTACCGGATCCTTCTTGGATGGTAGATATCCTGATCACCTTCCGGTCTCGCCCGCCTCTTGGCCCCCGATGGAGAGGTCAGCGTGCGCTGGGGGGGAGGGGTCCTCCCAAGCCCGCCCCCCGCTTCAGCCCTAGATGGTGGGGGGAACCTCCATTATTTCTGTTGCTACTTCCGATGACCAGTGGGGTGGCGGTAAGAAGGTGCTGGGCCCTGGCAAGGGGAGGTACACAAGAGGGGCAGCCCATAATGGCGGAACCTGACACTGAGGTAAGCAATTCATCACAAGGAGGGATAGCCACCTAGCAAAGTTGAGACATACTATAACTTCTGTATGTAGTTAGTTATATTCAACTTGGTGGTGTATACAACATTTCACCAATGATTCATCCTAGTGATGTAATCTAGAACCCCCTGGGGAGGTGTGGACAAGACAATGTAAATTATATTATATGGGTATGCTCTGTTATTTAAGAGAGACCACTCTATTGAGGTGCAGTTTTTTTTATTATTATTGCACTCAGTTTTCCTTATCAAAACAGTAAAAACCAAAAACAAATTGGGAAAGCAAAAGGTACAGGCAAAAATAGAGCATAAGTCTCAGACCTGTTTTGTAAGCAAAGAAATAAAGTAACCAAAAAACAAATTAACTAGATAGTGATAATACATTTTAGACCAAATCTCTGCATAACATCATCGCTTGAGTGGTAAAATTCTTTACCAAAAACAGCAGAGGTACATTTGCATTAATTACAAAAAAGATAAACAACAATTTTTTCCCATTCGGGGAATTCTGCAACAAGAGCAAAGCAGGACACACTGGTGTGTGTTAGTAACTGGTGTACATTTGCATATAGGTAAGGAGCAATTTTCCTTGCAATATCAATTTATGAGTCCTATATAGTTGTACACTAATTTTTCGATCTATGAGTGACCAATCCTCAGTCGGTCGAGGGGAGACTGTCTCTCCTGTTTTGTACCAGCACTTGCATGCTCCCTTTATAGATGGTGGAATATTCGTGCTGAAAGTCCAGGTTGTCAAGTGCCCCTAATTATGGGAGTCCCAGTGGCAGGTGGCTGGATGTTTTGGTAACATTGGGGACTTGCAATAGTGTTCCCTTCAACTGTCACGTTGGCAGAAGGTTGTAAAACTCCTGATCCTGAGATCTTGCCTTATGCCCTCTGCAGCGTTATGTCATGCTGCCTTGTCAATCCCTCATAGTCCTCGAAGTGCCTCAGCGCTGTGATGCTCCTGCACCGTTGGTCTTGCCCCTTCCTCCGGTGCCCCACAGAGCCGCCTTATCTGTGCCAGGTTGCTTTCCTGTCCCCGCTGTCTGAGGCTGAGCGGTGTGTCCCGCCCCCTTCCGGGGAGACTTGCCGGTTATCTTCGCTCCGAAGGTATGACTCCCCCTAAGCAGCTTGCTTTCCCTTTCGGGCCCATTCACTGGCTGCCCCTGCCTCCTCGCGCTGGTTGGGACTCCGCTGTGCCTCCCGCTCCTCTTATGTTCTTCCCATCGCTGCCCGATGACGCACTGTCTCTCTCCTCCGGGGGTCTCCACTGTTGTCCGCTCGCCCCGGGAGTTTGTTAGTTTTGTCTGTGAGCCCACGGCTAGTAGCTTAGGCGCAGTGGCTCTCCCAGCTGTTTCTCCCTTTTCCTGCTGCTCCGGCACATCTGGCGAGGTATGGGTGGTCTGCCACAGTGCTCTGTGGTCGATGGGGGGGCCCCCTGCTCCTGCTCTTTGGGTGCCTTTCGATGCCCAGGGAGGGGTATTTTAGGCTTTTAATTTAGTTTCTTTGGGCCAGTGGGGTGGAGAACACCTCCTCATGGTGTTTCTACTCAGTCGGCCATCTTGGAACTAGTTTGAAGGTTTTTGATGTAGGTGATGGCCATTGGGTCCATGGTTTAGACATTCCAGGTACATGGTGAAAGGAGCACAAACCAACAAAACGGACAAAAGGCAATTGGAGACCTGGCACTGGCGAAAGCTTGGAAGCGGAGGGGACAGTAATGACAATTGACGGTGAGGGGGTGTTGCGGATATTAGTTTGTTGGAGAAGGTGGTAGAAACCATTATTTAAAACCAGCATTGTGAAAAGTCTGACCATTTGTATGTAACTCTATCCTAAATGGTGATGATAAATGGTTGTGGATTGTGCTTCATGAGCTTTTGAAGAGCATGAAGGTAGCAAATTTAAGGACCTATATTTGGCGACTGGTAGTTTTCATACTGTACTGTAGAAATGCATCCGACATACAGCCTCTGTCCAGCATGTTACTGAATTTTTTGTTCGTATTTATTGCATTTAAAAAAAGCAAAATGTATCTTTAAAATTATTTGTAAGTAGAGTAAAAACAATTAAACTTTATGAAAGTCAAGACATTATTTTAGTGCATGTCAAAGTCTGAAGCTTTCTTTAATTGTAAATTACCATTGACGATATTCATTATGTAATATCTCAAGGGACCAAAACATATTAAGGACTATTTTACCAGCAATCGCCTGGGGGGTGCCCTTGGGCGGTAGCGGTGTGCGGTATAAATCAACATAACATTGCTGAAGACCTATCCAAATATTTTGCATGCCATTTATTATTTAAATGTTCTTATTGACTTCATCCAGAGATTTCATGTGATAATCCATTTTTGAATCTCTTGTTCATTACTAGACATTTTCCTTACACTATATGTATTAGGCACAGTGTATATATATTTCTAATGGATTGTGTCCTCCAACATATTCCACATCTTTGACATGTAATGTCCACAGCTTTGCTACTTCAGACATTTTTTGCCAGAGGGTGGCCTGCGTCGGTGGCATCAGGGTCGATGTCCCTCAAAGACCGCAGTCGAGGGCGATGTCGAGGGCGACGTCACCTGATGTTAAAAATAGGATGCACTGCACCCGTAGCCTCAGTTCTGTTTTTTCTGCAAACGTGTTTGCTTTGAGAACTCGGTGCGCCTCATGAATGTCTTCTTCTTCTACCCCTCCAACTCCGCGGTCTGGCTTTAAGACTTGCCGGGACTGTAAGTTTAAGATGTCGATTACGGACCTGCACCGCATTTGTTTGTGGTGTCTGGGCGAGAGTCATGACACAGACGACTGTTCGAAATGCCAGTCGCTGACTGCTAAGGCCTTGCAGAAGCGTAATGGAAAGTTACAGGTAGGTTGGCATTCTAAACCCAGTAAGTCCCGTAAATCTGCGAAGGGGATGTCCACCGACGATACGAGGGGTACTCTCCTTGTCGGAAGGAGTCCAGGGATCTCGGTCCCGGAGTGGGTCACGCCATTCGTCCTCCTCGTCTAGACATTCACGGAAGCGGCGTCAGTGGTCGCCTTCCCCGGCCTCGTCGGAGGATGGCGCCGCAAGGAAAGTGGCTTGTCCTACTAAGTCCTCGACTCCGGAGGAATGGGCAGCCTTCAGGGAGCAGATGCTGTTGTTTTTTCAATCCAGGGCACAGTTCCGTCTGCGCCTTCAGAAGAAGCCGGCAAGGAAACGGTCTCTGTCCGATGCTCGCGCGACCTTCGGGCCTGGGTCCTTGCTGCAATACTCATCGGGAACCGTCAAGGTCCCGTTCGGACAAGGTTCAGGTTGATCGCCAGAGACGTGCTAGATCCAGGTCTCGGTCTTCATCCCCGGCGAAACTGCAGAAATCTGGTAAGGGCTCGAGGTCGGCGTCGACTCCATGGGCGCCGTGTCCGTTGGATACGGATGTCAAGGCTTTGCCCTTCACTTCAGCCGTCGACGATGTAGCCTATGCTGAAGCCCTCAGCGCCTTGCCAATGGAGGTCCCTGGTACTGTGGATCCTCCAATGAAAGCTACATCCAAGTCTGTGAAGCCTGTTAAGGATTCCAGACCCACTTCTGTCCCTAGGCAGGAGTAGTGTTTTCTTCCTCTGGATAATATCTGAGGGCGAGGAGAGGTCAGATTTGGATTTTGACCCTGTTGAGGCTGATGTGGCTCCTGTCTTTTCCAGGGACTGTCATTTGGAAGAGTTGCGTCAATCACTCCATGATGCCAGTGGCGTAGACACATCTCCTGAGGTGGAGTTTGGCAGACTGCTGAGTCCTATTATAGGAGACTGAGGGCTAGGGTTACTGAGTATCTTGGTTGGTCTAGTCCTCCGGAGGCATTTGTTCAGGATGACTGGACTGATATTTTTTTATCAAGGTCTGTCCTCTGACCCAGTGTTGCCTTTTCATTTGACTTTGCAGAAAAGGGTGGCGGCTGCTTGGCAGACCCCGGAATCTCTTCCGGCTGTTAACAAGTCGTTAACTAAAAAATACTGCCCTTCCAGTAGCGACCCCAGCTACCTTTCCTCTCACCCCACTCCCGAGAGTTTGGTGGTTCAGGCGGCTACGGCCACCTCGAGGCAGGCGGCGTACCTTACCATCCCTCCTGATAGGGACTATCAGATGCTTCGATGGTTGGGCACGCAAGGTGTTTTCTGCTGGGAGTACGGTGCTGAAGTCAGCCAACTCCACTTGTGCCTTGGCAAAATTTTCACACACACTGTGGAATTGTTTCGCTAGTGGCTCAGCATATTCTCGAGGGGGAAGAAGGGATGGGTTCCTTGCTCTCGTGCAAGATGGCAAGGTTGCCATGTCTGAATCCCTTCAGTCGGGATTGGACACGGCCGACATTGTTAGCCGGTCCATGGCTGTGAGCACCGTGATACGCAGGTTTGCGTGTTTGTGGAAGTCAGGGTTTGCTCAGGATGTACAAGCCAGTCTTCTGAACATGCCCTTTGATGGCTCGCATTTGTTTGGCAGCAAGGCTAACGAGAGCCTTGAGAGGTTGCAGACCTCAAAAGCTGCTGCTAAATCTTTGAGCGCAGCTGTGCGTCAACCTCTGCCTTTTCGTCCTAGGGGACAGCAGTGGAGGGGAGGTTCCTTTCATTACCACTCCTCTTTTGGTAGGACGCGAGGAGCCGCCAGTCAAAGGCGTCAACGTAAAAGTACTTGTGGTGGTCGGGCAAATAGAGGTGCCAAAGCCGCTCAGGCAGCTGCCTCTTTGCCTTCAGGCACTGCTGCAGCCGCTCCAAAACAACTGAGGCCATGTTCCATTGTTCGCTGGTTGGGGGCAGACTGTCTCAGCATCTCCAAGAATGACGAGCTATTACTTCGGATGCGAGGGTGCTGGATACAATAGCCCACAGCTACTGCCTTCCCTTCCTAAAGCGGCCGCATGATAATCCGCCGGGGACCGTCTCTTTGAAGCTTCTAGATCCGCTCCTTGTGCAGGAAATCTTGACCCTGCTGGAGAAAGGCGCTATAGAACTGGTGCCTGTAGCGGAGAGAAACAAGGGATGGTATTCCCCATATTTTTTTATTCCAAAGAAAGACGGGCGATTGAGACCCATCTTGGACTTGTGTTGGTTGAACAAACTCCTCAGGAAGGACAATTTCAAGATGGTCACTCTTTCTCAGGTCCTCCAGGCCCTTCGACTTCAGGATTGGTTGGTGTCTCTGGACCTACAGGATGCTTTCTTTCAAGTGCCGATTCATCCAAAGCACAGAAAGTACCTAAGGTTTGCGGGTGGCAGTTCGCACTTTCAGTTTCAGGTCCTGCTATTCGGATTGATCTCCGCCCGAGGGTCTTCACCAAGCTAATGGTGGTGGTGGCTGCGTATCTCAGGCGAGGGCGGGATTCACATCTACCCCTACCTGGACGACTGGCTGATCCGTCTGCGTTCTACCGAGCAAGCAATGGATCATCTCAGTCTTGCCTGCCACTCCCTCCACAAGCTGGGCTTCTCCCTCAATTTCAAGAAGTTGCATCTGACACCTTTCCAACAGCTCCAGTACATCTGGGCTGTGTTGGACACGTCCTTGGGGAAGTGCTCGCGTCCCAAGGTGAGGGCTCATCACATTGTGCAGATGGTGGACAAATTTCAACTTGCCCAGCATCACCGGCTTTTGGAATTCTTAAGGTTGCTCGGCCTCATGGCATCCTGCATTTTTCTGGGGCCAGTCGCCAGGCTGTGGATGAGATCCCTGCAATGGGTTCTCAAGATGCAGTGGTCACAATTCTCAGGCAAGATGTCAGATCCCGTCCAGATTCCATTCTCGGACTCGCAGCATCTTCTGTGGTGGGCCAACAATGGGAATCTGATGAAGGGGGAGCCGTTTTGGCAACCTTGGCTGGAGGTGACAGTAGTTACGGACCCTTCCCTTACAGGATGGGGAGCTCATGCGGACGATCTGACCGCTAGCGGTCGTTGTTCTCCGTCGGAGTCCAAACTCCACATCGACCTGTTAGAGCTGAGGCCCATCAGTCTAGCCGTGAAGGCTTTTCTGCTGTCTTTGCGGGGGAAGAGTGTTCTGCTCATGATGAACAACACAGTGGCCGTGCATTACCTAAACAAAAAAGGGGGCTTTAGGGTCACTCCCGTTGTGCAGCGAGGCGATGCAGCTCTGGTTCTGGGCAATCCAGCAAGGAATATCACTCTCGGCAGTACATCTGGCTGGAGAAGAGAATGCTGCGCCAGACGCTTTGAGCAGGCAGAACACGGTCTCTCACGAGTGGGAGTTGGCTCAGGACGTCCTTCTGGAGATCTTCGGCCTTTCGGGAACCCCACAAGTGGATCTCTTCACGACCAGTGCCAACCGTAAGTGCAGGAGATTCTGCTCAAGGGAAATTCCTCCGGGAGTAGCCTTAGGAGACGCATGTGTCGTGGATTGGTCATTCCCCCTCCTGTACGCCTTTCCTCCGGTCCCTGTCACTCCTCAAGTGTTAAGGAGGTTGCAGAGGTTCGGATCCCACATGATCCTCATTGCTCTGGATTGGGCCAGGAGAGCGTGGTACCCGGACCTTCTAGAAATGTCTCATCTCTCTCGTGCGGGTGGGCGGAGTTCTCCATCCAGAGGTCAAGACTCTCAACCTTCACGCTTGGTATCTGAAAGGTTGAGATATAAGGATTGGGACCTCCCGGATGACGTGATGGAGGTGTTGCTGTCAGCCAGGTGGCCGCCAACCAAATCCCTGTAGCATTGGCGTAGGTTTTGCGACTGGTGCAGAGGACACAATGTAGATCCTTTTCAGTGTTCCATTCCCATGGTTCTGTCTTTCTTACTTTCTTTGGCCCACAGGGGCCTTCAAGTAGGTACCATTAAAGATTACCTGGCGGCGCTGAAGAATGTTATTATTTTAAGATTCCTTTTATTTCCCAATTTCTAAAGGGGCTCACTAATGTGTTCTCGCCGTCCCCATTTCAGGTGCCGGTATGGGATCTGAATTTGGTCTTGAAATTCCTGTGGGTGCTCCATTTCAACCTTTGCACTCACTGTTGTCTTTCAAGACGGTTTCTTGGTTGCGGTTACATCTGCTCGCAGAGAGAGTGAATTGCAGGCACTTTCATCTAAGCCACCCTTTACTGTGTTCCACAAGGATAGAGTTGTACTGAGGGTACGTCCTACCTTTCTACCTAAGGTACTGTCTGAGTTTCATTTAAGCCAGAAAGTGTTAATTCCTGCTTTCTATCCACCTCCTCATCCTGTTAAGGAAGAGGAGCTGTTCCATAGGTTGGACCCTAGGAGAGCTTTGAGCTTTTATATTTCTAGGATGTCAGAGTGGACGGACAACTCTTTGTGGGGTATGCTGGACACTGATTGGGCCAGACTGTTACCAAACATAACTTGTCCAGGTGGATTATCCTCACCATTACTGAATGTTACAGATTGGCAGGCAAGGACCCTCCTGAAGGGTTGCGAGCTCACTCCACTAGGGGCGTGGCTACTTCCACAGCCCTGCAGCGGGGAGTTCCTATTAGGAACATTTGTGGCGCAGCGACATGGGCTTCTATCCACACCTTTTACCAAACATTACTCCCTGTATACGCTCCATGGTCAAGATATGGCCTTTGGTAAAGCGGTTCTTTATTCTGCCATCTAATTGGGTATTCTAAATTATTCTCCCTCCTCCATTTTCTGGTACTGCTTTGGGAGTCTGTCAAAGATGTGGAATACGTTGGAGTACACAATCCATTCGAAGAACAAGTTACTTACCAACTGGTAACGTTCATTCGACTGGATGTTCCTCCAACGTATTCCACATCTCCATCCCAGCCTGCCCCTCTGGACAATTTGCTATGCTATTGCAGCTTACGTTCCCTCAAGGCTATGCATGTCACACGTTATGGAGGAAAAAACATAAACTGAGGCTACGGGCACCGTGCGTCCTATTTCTAACATCGGTGATGTCGCCCTCGACTGATGCCTTCGAGGGACATCGACCCGATGCCATCGACGCAGGACACCCTCTGCCGAAAACTTTCCGAACTAGCAGCTGTTGACATTACAAGTCAAAGATGTGGAATACGTTGGAGGAACATCCAGTCGAAAGAATGTTAACAAGTTGGTAAGTAACTTGTTAGTTTCAAGGAGGCTTTGGAGGTAGGTTTTTTTTCAGGGTTTTGAAGATAGATACGAATAAAGGGATATCAATTGTCAGTCAGTGTTTCCTAAAGGAATATGGCACTCTTAGGTTCAGTGCTTTAGGTAATACTGTTCCTGTTTGTTCTGTGCTCTCCACTTTGTTTCTTCTGACCTGACTCCTTAGGTGCTTCCATTTGTGGTTATTTGCCCTTATTTGCCCTCAAGGGCAAACACAAGCATCTGAGGTTAATACCCTTTTATTTTTATGGGTCCCTTGGGTTGTGTGATCTTCTCCAAACTGACAATGCAATAATGACACCACAAACTTGTATCCGGTAGGTATCGAATCCGAAACCCCAAGGGTAAGCCTGGTTTTCTTTGCCCCTAATTCCCATCTGACTGATATGGTTCCTTCTGGGCCTAGTCTGACTGGGCCCAACCTACATTTAAAAAGTTCAGCCTGCTAGGTCCCAAACATTTCAGGGCTTGCAGAGAGGTGTACTATTGCTTCAGCTCTAGTTCCAACATCCGGCGCTTACTGCGTCCTATGACTAATCGCCCGCACAGGCAGTACAAATGAGAATATCAGTCAAAACACCTGCAAAATTTCACCAATCGAGATAACATAGCCCAACCAAAGGGTACTTCTCTTTGCGGTAGTGCCACATGGTCAGACAGCCATGGGTGCTTTATTCTTCATTCAGAACCCACAATGGTCAGCAGCTCCACTGTCTTGTCTACATTGTCAGGTACTGAGTGATCAGTACCTAAAGACCTTTGGTACTCACTAGGCAAAACGGTACCGTCCTCTCAGGACTGGTAAGAAACTGGAACATCTGACTGATGAAGAGCCCTTGCTGTTTTGGAGTCTTCATCAACACTGATGCTCTAGCTGTCCTCTTATTTTCAGGCTCTTGTGCTATTTAAGTACTACTTGCTGGATTGCATAAACCTGCCAAACCACTTGGGACTTAGTCATTTTCGACCTTACCTTTTCTTGAGATCGCATACCTACTGTCTGACCCACTACAGTGTGCCACAACAGGAGGATGTTTGAGCCATTGCGCCTTACACCACTTACATTCTGTTCATATCTTAACCACCTTGTTCTTCTGTCGCCATCAACACATTGGGCCCTTGGCTCTATCACCTATGGCATGTCCCTCACATACCCCTCCACCCCATTAGAGGTTAATATGAATGGGTCCTTCATAAGAATGTGTGACATTTGATACAATTAAGGACTGATTTAGCATTCTTATTCTTATCTAATGGAGATAGCCATAACCAAAGCCCTTAGCTACTCGAGAGCTGCTTGAGCCATGGCCATTTTCTGGGCCAGCCACAGATATGAATTTCCCCACCACAGGCTTTGAGGCACTTATCAACAGTAACTAGGGAGATAAGTCCAGATAATTTGGAAGAAAAGGGCCTTGTTGCAGTCCAGATTTATTTTACTTTACAGTGGTGGATGAGGGCCTGGTTAGGGTTAAAGGAACTACTTCTAATATTCACTCCACATTATTGAGGTATCCAGAAAGTTATTGCATTCTGGGACTTGACCGGCACAAGAAAGATTTACAACTTCGATCAGTGATTTTATGGATTCTGCTCCACAACTACTTTTATCATGGTGGCTATATATAAGAATTCAAATTAACAAGGGGGTCCTGGGAGTCACTCTGCCAGACATTAGTCCTGGTTACGAGAGACTTACCCAGAGTCTTTAGTTCACTATCTTTCACAGAGAAGAAATATCCCAAACATATCAGTCTTTGTCCTGCCCTGGGGCAGTCCAGCACCGAAATGATAGGCAATTCTCCTCTGAACAAGAGTACCAACAGAAACCGCAGACACGTGATTTGTAACACGCTCAGAACAGAACAAACCGTTTAATGGCGCAGATGACTTTGCTGAAACGAGTATCCAGAATTGTAATAGTGTTACATTCCATCCGTAAGTGCGCACAATTACATCCAGAGGACATAACCTTTGTAAAGAACTGGCTAAAATGTATTTAAACAAAGTTTTCAGGGCTTTACAAAAATGACGCACAGAATCCATAGTCCTAAATTCCCTCGGTGGGCTGTTCCAAAGTCTAGGACCAAAAACCGAGAATTTTCTATCCCCTTTTGACAAATATAGATGGGGGAATGACTAAGAGAGCCCGGTCCTTGGAACGTAAGAATCTAAACGGTTGATACTGCTCAAGTTTATCATTCAAGTAGTCTGGTGCTAAATCATTCAGACACTTGAATACCAAACAGGCTATTTTAAACTTGATGCAGTCCCCAACCGAAAGCCAGTGGAGCAAACGGCGTGACAGTGATGCATGGGACGTTTTGCTTAACCCACAAACCAACCTAACTGCTGCATTTTTTGGGTGGCCACCAATTGGCTGTTACAGTATTCTAGGTGACAGATTGCATTAAAAACATTAATGAAGTAAAGCAGAGAGACCAAGAGTGTTGTTCTCTGATACGAAGACAGTGCCTTGTGGGCCTTGATCCTGGGAGAGTACCTTGTTACTCCGATCGTTTTTGATTTAAGAGAAAAGGGTGGCTCTTCCCTTTAATAGAAAATGACTTTTTGCAGTGTGTACAGATAAACCGCTATGGAAGTTCAAGGCAGGGGCTCAGATGGTAATGTCCATTGCTATCAAGAATGGTACAATGGTTGTTAAGGCATCCAGAGTCAGTCTGCTACCCCCAACACTGGCTTAACAATTTACTGATCCTCTTATTAGCATCCCAAGTGGGCGATGTAGATATACACATTCTAGCAGTGACCAGACAAGGAAACGGTGAGAGCCTTCAGGAATTTATCCTGCAGAAAAGGACGTTTTAGAACAAAAGAAGCAAGTCCAACAACTGAGGGCATCGATGTGCATTTTATCCTGGTAATTAGTAGTCTTTTTTTTTTTTTTTACCTTAACATCTGGTGGGAGATCACTAATGACCCTTGGACACTGTCTACGATTTTCCAGGGCTACAGACTCATCATTGCTACCTAACTAACCCCGTCCTACATTATGTTTGAGCCTCTTCTTTAGGATCCAAAAGAGACTGGAACAGTGGGGGAGTGGAGGTGGGGGGCGAGACACTCTGGAAAGGTTGTTCTGTGGGCATGAGTTCTAGTCTCTCTGCTTTCCTGTCATCCCCTATCTGGACAACGGGGTAATCAGTCCTAATAATTTCAGGGGGCATCTAACTCTTTGATGTTGCAACTAGTTTTTCAGTCTGGCCCATCAGTCATCTTACCAAAGGCATCTTGCATGCCATCTCACAGTCTTTCATAGGATCAGTTTGGGTTTAGCCTCCCCAGGGTGGTGCTATGGGCCCACCCAACCTTTATGCTGAAGGTTCCCTCAGAGTTCCATCTCAGCGAGCCTTTGGTTCTGCTCGTTTTCTTTTCTAACCCTTGTTACGCCTGCTGAAAGGGCGTTTCATTCGCTGGACCTTGCTTGTGCTTTGAAGTTTTATCTGGCACGCATGATGGATTTTTGGAAGACACTGGAAGGCCCTGTGTGCAGCTTCCATATCCAGGTGGCTCTCCGGCTGTATCATGAACTGTAATCGTCTGGCCAACAGACCTCTTCGAGTGGATTGTGTCCTCCAACGTATTGCTCATCTTAGATGTAGTCCATCCAGCTTTGCTGCTCTTCGGAAATGTTTTCGCCAGAGGGCGCCGTGCGTCGATGTCTTCGAGTTGATGGTCCCTCGAAGGCCTCCCTCGAGGGTGACGTCATCGGGTGTATAAGTAGCACGTGTGGCGCCCGTTGGCCTCCGTTCCATTTTTCCGCAGTATACGTTGCTTCGGAGATTCGGCGCGCCTAGAGTTCTGTGAAGAATAGTAAATAACGAATATGTCCTTGTCATCGATGCCAACCACGACCCCGAGATCGGGTTTCAAAAAGTGCAAGTTGTGCGGTTCAAAAATGTCGATCACAGACCTGCACCGAGAGAGTTTGTGGCGTATCGGAGAAGGCCACCACATGGAGGCCTGTACGAAGTGTCAGACGATGACTGGGAAAGCCTTGCGAGAAAGGAGAGGAAAACTACAGGTAGGTCGCAAACCCGACCGCAAAGCCTCTAGCGTCGAGTCGAGGTCCCGTGAGGAGAAATCTCCTCGACGCGAAAGGCATCGGTCCAGGTCCCGAAGCGATTCCTATCGCTAGTCGAAGAAACAACGCCACAGGTCTCCCTCCACCTCGTCCTCAGACGAGTCCCCAAAAAGGATGAAATGCCCCACGAAACATTAGTCTTCCGAAGAGTGGGAAGCATTCAGGGTCAAGATGATGGAGGTGTTTGAGAAAGTGAAGCCTCGGTCCGCGCCTTCTTCGCAAGCCGGCCGGGAGCATCATCGCTCCAACACTCGCGCGCCCTCCAGCCCGGGTGATCGAAAAAGGAAGGATGGAGAACCTTCCAGGACGCCGAGCGAAAAGGACCACTTGAGTCGAGTCGACCGCTCGAGGTCACCTATGCCGTCCGAGACCCGACGCACCTCGAAGGTAAAATCTTTGAAGAGCGCCTCGACACCCTCGAAGCAAACTCAGTCGACGACCACTATTTCGTCAACGCCATCGACGCCCTTATCAACGTCGACCCCGAAGCCCTCGGCTCCAAAGGCTCCGGCCAAGCCAGGCCAGCCAGAAAAAGGGAAAGATAGGGTTACAAGACCTGTAATACCCTCAGAGCCCTGTAATACACCTCTTCCTCCTCCTCTCCCAGAAAAGGTTTTCACGCCTCTCCCTAAGAAGGAGTTTTTCAAGTCCCTGACCTCAATTTATGAGGAACAGGAAAGATCTGATGAGGAGAATGTACCTTTTGGGCTAGAATATGGCACCCCAAATGTCCCAGAATGCCCGATTTCAGAAGAAAGCAGAATGAGGGATTTGGTGGAATCATTAAACAATGCAAGTGGCATTGACACATCTCCTGAAAATGACTTTGGCAAACCAGAACCAGGAGAGAATGCCAGTCCATCATGCCGTCAGTTAATGACGAAGGTAGTAGATTACTTAGGATGGGCTAGACCATCAGCCAAATTCATCCAGGATGATTTGACAGATATATTGGACCATGGTCCCACCGAAGACCCAGTACTACCCTTTCATGTAGCCCTGCAAATTAGGGTGGCCAAGAATTGGGAAACTCCGGATTCTATTCCTCCGTTAAATGAATCCCTCACCTCAAAATACCGCCCTGCCAGTAGCGACCCTGGCTATCTGTCCAAACATCCCACTCCATAGAGTCTGGCAGCCACAGCTTCTAAAAACGTGCATACCCTTCTATCCCTCCCTACAGGGACGATAAGTGTGTGGATGGCTGGGCACGGAAGGTATTTTCAGCTGGGAGTATGGCTTTAAAATCTGCCAACTCCACATGTGCCTTGGCAAAGTTTTCGTACACGCTGTGGGAGTGCATCTCAATGGCGGCAGAACACATACCAGAAGGGGACGAAAGGGAAGGGTTCCTAGCCATCATTAGAGATGGAAAGGAAGCGATGCAGGAATCCCTTCAATCTGGATTGGACACTGCGGATAGTGTAAGCAGGTCCATGGGCACTAGCACGGTAATGCGCAGATTTGCATGGTTACGGAAGTCAGGTTTTGCACCAGACGTACAGAACCGCCTTCTGAACATGCCTTTTGACGGGTCTCACCTTTTTGGCAGCAAGGCTGACGAGAGCCTTGAGAGGTTGCAGACCTCAAAAGCAGCTGCCAAATCTTTACGGGCTGCTATTAGGCAACCTCAGCCTTTTCGTGCGCCAGGACAATCGTGGAAGGGACGATCCTATTGTTACTACTCCTCATATGGAAAGGCGAGAGGAATGGCCAGTTAAAGGGGCCAGAGAAAGGCCACTCGCGGTGGACGAGCAAAACGTGCAAAGCCAGCTCCAGCTGCAGCCTCTTTGCCATCAGCGGCTGCAAGAACCGCCACAAAACCACTTTGAGGACTTGCATCACAAAACACCTGTGGGAGGCAGGCTGTTACAGCATCTGCAAGAATGGCAAACTATTACTTCAGATGTTTGGGCTCTAGAAATAATAGCCCAAGGTTACTGCCTTCCTTTTCTAAAACAACCTCAAAGCAATCCACCAGGGAGACACCCTTTGAAGTTTTCAGACCCGCTCCTACAGCAGGAAGTTCTAACCCTGCTGGAGAAAGGTGCTATAGAACCAGTACCTTCAGCGGAGAAGAACAAGGGTTGGTACTCCCCGTATTTTTTGATCCCCAAAAAGGACTGAGGACTGTGACCCATCTTGGATTTAGGAAACTTGAACAAGTTCCTCAGGAAGGACAAGTTCAAGATGGTTACCCTTTCTAAGATCCTTCAGGCCCTTCAACTTCAGGACTGGTTGATGTCATTGGACCTCCAAGATGCTTATTTTCATGTGCCGAATCATCTCAAGCACAGAAAATACCTGAGGTTCGTAGTTGGCGACTCACACTATCAGTTTAGAGTCCTGCCATTCGGATTGACCTCCACCCCGAGGGTCTTCACCAAGTTAATGGTAGTGGTGGCAGCGCACCTCAGGAGAGGAGGGATTCACGTCTACCCCTACCTGGACGATTGGTTGATCAGGGCACGTTCTGCCGAAAAAGCACTGGATCATCTGAAAGCCACCTGCCACTTCCTCCACAGACTGGGCTTCTCCCTAAATTTCAAGAAGTCGCAAATGACACCTTCCCAACAGCTTCAGTACATAGGAGCTGTATTAGACACATCCTTGGGAAAGAGCTCGCCTCCCAAGTCAAGGGCTCAAGACATTCTTCAGATGGTTTCAAAATTTCAAAATGCCGAAAATCTCTAGGCTTACGACTTTGTAAGGTTGCTCTGCCTCATGGCATCCTGCACCTTCCTGGTGCCAGAGGCACGTTTGAGGATGAGATCCCTTCAATGGGCTCTAAAGACTCAGTGGTCCAAGTTCTCAGGTCAAATGATGGATCTTCTCCAGATTCCGAACAAGGTTCGACAAGATCTTCTATGGTGGACTTGTACAGAGAACATCCTAAAAGGAGAACCTTTTTGGCAACCATGGCCGGAGATCACAGTAGTGACGGACGCCTCACTCATGGGGTGGGGAGCTCATGCCAACGATCTGACAATCAGTGGTCGTTGGTCTCCATCGGAGTCCAAACTACACATCAACCTTTTAGAGCTGAGAGCAATCAGACTAGCGTTGAAAGCTTTCCTGCCATCTGTCGGACAAAGAATGTCCTGATAATGACACAGTGGCCATGCATTATCTAAACAAAAGAGGTGGTGTAGGGTCACTACCTCTGTGCAGAGAGGCAATGCAGCTCTGCTATTGGGCAATTCAGGAGGGAATCTCTTTAACGGCAGTTCATCTAGCCGGGGAGGAGAATATGACGGCAGATGCTCTGAGCAGGCAGAGCACGACGTCCCACGAATGGGAACTGGCTCAGGAAGTCATTCAAGAGATCTTCGCCCTTTGGGGAACCCCTCAAGTAGGCCTGTTTGCGACCGAAATCAACCGGAAGTGCGAAAGGTATTGCTCAAGGGAATTTCCCCCGACAGGAGCCCTGGGAGACGCATTTGTGGTGGAGTGGAATTTCCCGCTATTGTATGTGTTCCCCCTGATCCCCGTCATTCCTCAGGTCATCAGGAGACTGAGACGGTTTGGGAATCGCATGATCCTAATTGCCCCGGATAGGGCCAGGAGAACGTGGTACTTGGACCTTCTAGACATGTCCATCTGTCCCCCAGTACGTCTTCCTCAGAGGGAGGACCTTCTCTCACAAATGGAGGGTCAGGTTCTCCATCCAGAGGTCAAAACTCTCAACCTTCATGCTTGGTATCTGAAAGGCTGAGATACAACGATTGGGACCTTCCAGATGACGTCATGGAGGTGTTGCTTTTGGCAAGAAGGCCAGCAACAAAATATCTATACCGTTGCAGTTGGAGGAAGTTTTGCAACTGGTGCAGAGAAAAGAATGTCAATCCTTTTCTATGCCTTCCTCTTGTCCCTAGCGCATAGAGGTCTAAATGTTGGTACCATTAAAGGTTATCTTGCAGCGCTTTCCATCTTCAAGTGCTCGTCGGAAGAATGGTCCTATTTCAAAATTCCTTTGGTAGTGCAATTTTTAAAGGGACTTATTAATGTCTTTCCTCCTTACCCATTCCAAGTGCCAATTTGGGATCTCAATCTGGTTCTAAAATTCTTAATGTTTGCTCCTTTTGAGCCTTTGAAAACTTGTCCATTAAGATTACTGACATGGAAAACTGCTTTCCTAGTCGCTTTAACATCTGCAACAAGAGTGAGCGAATTGCAGCCACTGCCTTCTGGGCCACCCTATACTGTGTTCCATAAGGACAGAGTTGTTTTGAGGGTTAAACCCTCATTTTTACCTAAAGTAGTATCTGATTTTCATTTAAGTCATAACATTGTTTTACCCGCATTCTATCCTCCACCCCATCCTACTAAGGAGGAGGAAAGATTACACAGGTTGGATCCAAAAAGAGCGTTCAGCTTTTACATCTCTAGGCTTACCCAACTTAGTGTACAACCAACTTTTTATCGGTTAAACCGGAAGGAAACTGGGTCAATCGGTGACAAAACAGACAATATCACACTGGATTGTGCTTTGCATTTCAGAATGTTACAGATTAACACAAAAAGACCCACCAGAAGGATTAAGGGCTCATTCCACCAGAGGCATCGCCTCTTCGACAGCCCTTCAAAGAGGTGTTCCAATAAGATCCATTTGTGAAGCAGCAACTTGTTCTTCACTGCACACCTTTTCAAAATTCTATAGTCTGGATGATTCCCAGTCTAAGGAGCTGAGTTTTGGTAAAGCAGTACTATATTCAGCCATCTAAGGGCATTGAAAAATCTAACCCCTCCTCCAGAGAAATTATCCATACTGCTTTGGGAGTCTATCTAAGATGAGGAATACGTTGGAGGACACAATCCACTCGAAGAACAAGTTACTTACCAACTGGTAACGTTCTTTCGATTGGATGTTGCTCCAACGTATTTCTCATCGCCCTCCCAGCCTACCCCTCTGTAGATTTTTCTGGGTTATTGCCAACTCAACTCTCGCAAGGCTGATACCTGTCTGCTGGCACAATCTACACAGTACAAAATCAAAGCTAAAAAGGGGAAAAACAGAACTGAGGCCAACGGGCGCCGCGCGTGCTACTTATACACCCGATGACGTCGCCCTCGACGGAGGCCTTCGAGGGACCATTGACTCGACGACATCGACGCACGGCGCCCTCTGCCGAAAACATTTCCGCAGGGCTGCTACGTGGCAGTCCACCCACACCTTCATGAGATTCTACTGTGTTGAGAGGGATTCTAGGGAGGAGTCCTGCTTGATGTCTGTTCCAGGGTAAGTGTATTGCTTGGTTTGAGCCTTCCGACCTCCGGTGGTTGTGTATATGTACTGCTGTGTAATCGTATTCATGAGCATGTGAATCCATACAAGACCTCCTGCTGGAGACGGAACAAGTTACTCATCTGTAATTCCTGTTCTCCAGCATGGGTCTTGCATGGATTCAAATGCGATCTCTCCCTCCTTCCCCTCTGTCGCTCTTCTTGGCTCATAATGCCGCTTTACGTGCTGTACCACATCTGAAAGCCACCAGGGGTGGAGCTTTGGAGGAGTGTCCTTGGATAGGGGCAGTATTACCCTAAGGACAGTGTTTGGTTATAGAGGAGACCAGCAGTTTTCGGTCTAAAGCAAAACTGCTTTCTTTTTACAGGGGATTCTCAGCCTGACTAGGAATATTCATGAGCATGTGAATTCATGCTGGAGAACAGGTGTTAAAGGTAAGTAACTTGTTCCTTCACTTCTACAGTTCAGCACGGCATTGAATCTTGCTGCTTGAACGAAGGAATCGCTCCCCTTTCCTGCCATCGGCAGCCATACGCGGGCTCCTGGCCCACCATGTTAGTTTTCTAGATGCGCCTCCAGGGTAGGTGTAGGCATATTTCAACATTCCTTCTCTGCTCTACATTCACATGGGTTTACACAGCAGTGTCTTTCTATGATGCCCCCTCCCCTCTGTACCACTGTTGGTGCCGCAGCTCAGCACAGCTCCGCCTCCCGGTGGCGTGGCTATGTCAGAGCCTTGCCTCCTATATGTGCTCTCTCCTCCCCCATTCCAGTGTCTCTGGCTCTTTATTTTCATAGTCAAAATGACAGGGGAAGCATCGTTCATTGGGGGATATTCGACTCATAGATAGTTCCACATTCTTTGAAGTAAAGAACAAAGTTGTTTTGTTCACTGCAGTTTGTACTATATAAGCGGATAATAACCTTTCTATAGGGAGCTCCGCGTGGAAATGGGAGTCCTTGCCCCTAGAGGCCAGTCACTCCCAGTGATGTCCCACTTTCCCAAAACTATAGGGAGGGTTTTGCTTAGCAGGCTCACCCTCCTATCCCCAGAGAGGGTGGCCCCCCCTAGGGAAGAAGGGACGAAGTCTGCAGATTCGTCACTATACTTTATCTGGATCTTACACCAAATAACCGTTATCCGAGTCTGTATCATTGCAGATCCCTTCACACTCTTGGACAAAGGAATTTACCACCCTGTCGCAATGCCCCACCAATGTCTTGTGTAGACCCACAAACAGTGAATTTGGCGGTCGAACTAGCAATTAATAATATATAATTAACTTTGCTATATTGACATACGATCTCCAAGAAGTGATGCATGTCTTAAGACTATGAAAGGGAGTTCTGCAGAATGTCGAAAGTGCCACAAATCTACCTTTGGCCTAGCCCTGCGTGGGCGACCTGTTGTCGGTCTTAGAAAATCTCCTAGGGGGGTGTGGATCACTATGTCCCCCCCAGCTCTTGTATCTCAGGGTCTTTGTGCACTGCGTTACTTCTAGATTACGCCTAAGTTACTCCTATGGACACACTAACATAAGACACAAAGAAAACACATGAATCGATTCAACAATAGAAACACTTTTATTTATACATAGCAATGCATGATGCAAACACTATTATAATGCAAATCTCGAATTTGCACCTTGTATGCTTTTGGTGCTAATCTACCATGCAATGCAATAAGTGTAAGCCTTACAGGCTTCTAATGCAAGCAATCAAATGGCAACTCCATTCCACACCATACTTCACACTCTCTCTCCAAGACGATCCCTGTCTGATTACCCATCTATCATGTCAGCCAAAGCTCTGTGTGAGTGTCTGTTATTCAGCAGAAAATAATAAGAAAAAAAAAATCCAGCAAACTTGGAAACAAGCTATAATCATCCCAATTTTTAAACAATGAGAAAGACAGGCTCCAGCGAATTATAGGCCAATTGTTGGATGTAGTGGGGAAACTCTTAGTTACAATCACTTTAAATCGATTAAAAGCCTGGATAAAGGAAACTAACACACTAGACCAAAGGCAATCTTTGGAAAACACAAACTGAATATAACAAAGGTAAAATCTACATGGCCAGTATCGATTTGAAACGGGCATTTGACAGCATAAACTGAAATTTACTATGGGAAAAATTGAAAAACAAAGGCTATCCAAACAGTCTAATTCACATTATTAAAGAACTATACTCTGAAACTTCCATGCATATCAAATTGGATCACCAAGGATCTTTGTCAAAAAAAATTAAAGCATTAGCTGGTTTGAAACAAGGTTGCCCGCTGGCAGCAACACTGTTCAATATATTAATCGAGGACATAAAAGATGATCTGTCTGATAAAACCACCTTTCCACCAAGAATCAATGGCATAGAAGCGGGATGGCTCCTTTATGCAGATGACCTGATTCTCTTAGAACAGACTAAAATCAGTCTGCAAAGAAAGTTAATAATACTACAGAAGTATGTCGAAAAAAACATCTGAAGAATAAGCGCAGAGAAATCTAAACTCATGGTAATTGGCGTAAAAAACAGACTAAGGAAATTAAAAGAATCATGGGTCCTTGACAGTGTACGATTATAACCAGTGAAAGAACTAAAATATCTAGGAGTCATCGTGAATGTATCCAAAAGTGAAAAACCGTGGATTGAAAACTTAGAAAAAAAAGATTGTCAATTCACCACACAAGGGAAAGCATTAGATAGGAGGTTCGGAAAATTCTCTTTAACTTCTACACTGAAATATTATAAAGCTAAAGTAACACCCGCAATAATATTTGTAGCAGAATGAAGGAAAACATCTGGGATCTTTTAGAGGGATATTTCTGGAGGAAAATATTGCAACTGCCACAAGCTGTACCTGTTGATATAATTTGCCATGAGTTAGGACTGAACACTCTACAGTCAAAAATACAATGGAATGGGGGCGCTGTTGCGCGGCATCGAAGATGGCCGCAGCTTGAGAGAGTTCTGCTAGAGGCTGTGGATCCTTCTCCCACCGGAGCTGTCTAATGCGCGGCGAGGCTTGGATTTTGTCCCTAGCTGTGGCGAAGCACTTGGGGGAACACCTGGACGGCAGCTTGAGGGCTGCGAGCGGCGGATTGCGGTGTCCGGCCTCGGGGCCTTGAGCGGCTTCGGCCGCGTGGAACTGGTGTGCCCCTCCAACCCCCTGTCTCGTGGAGTCCTGTGTGCCAGGTGGCCCCGGCCGTTGCTGGGGGTGCTGTGGCTGCGGCATTGAAGCGGACAGCGCTTGGTCCTGGTGTGTGCGCCCCACGGTGCCTGTCCGTGCCCTCCCGAGGCCGGGTGCCGGCTCTGGCATCTGTTCCGCAGCACTGGTGCCCCGGCTCGGCGCCACGGGCCCCACTTTCGGCGGATCGTCGCTGGCCTGCTGTATGACTGCTTGGAGCATTGGAGGTGGTGGGGGCAGGGGGTCGTGGCCCCCATGGAAGTGAGTGGAGCGGCCCCTTTGTGATTGCATACATCAGTGCTTTGGGGTTTGGGCACCTCTATCCATTTGGTTGTGGCTTCCTGAGAACTGTGGTGGAGTGTGGGGGCATTTGAGACCTGAGGCAAGTGGCGTTTACTTGTAAAACAACAAATCTGTGGAAGACATGGTGGGGTAACCCCCCGGCTCCCCTCTTTGAAGTCTAGTGAGGTGCCCCCCTTTCCGTGGAAGTCCCCCCCCCCCTTTTTTTTTCTCCTCCTTGCTGTCTTTTGGCCTCTATACTCCTTGGGGCACCTCTGAATTGGACTCCTGATGGGGTGGTTCACGGGCTGGTCGTTGGTACCCTCCCCCCACATATCTGGGCTAAATAACGGTGGAGTGGAGCGCAGCTCGTGATTGTCCTTGTGGCTGCGGGGGGAGTCTGGACCTTTGCCCTCATTTTGTGTCTATACGCCCCTTAAGCCTGGCAAAATCTGGATTTAAAGAATTTCACCTCCCTGTGGCGGGAGCCGGAGCGACCTGAGTGCGGCCACCGTTTGTGGTTCCCTGTATCGCCCTAGAACTGGGCAACCCAAAGAAACAATCCAAGATGGAGCAATTCGCGAAGGCGGATAGAGCAATTGCCGGACAGGGAGAGGAGTCCAGGGTTGCTCATATTGACATGTCTGCCTTAAATCAAACCCTACTGGCCATCAAGGGAAGTACTTGACAGCTTGGGAGCGAAAATCGATGCTCTCACCTGTAAGGTGGATGTATCGGCGATACAAATTGAGAAACTGTGCGGACGGATGGCAGAGGCGGAGCAGAGGATTGGGGATGGGGAGGACAAGATCTCCGCTCTCCAAAGAGAGGTGACATCTTTGCAAGAGGCAGTTAAGAAAATAACGGCAAAGAATGACGACTTGGAAGGGAGATCAAGGAGGAACAATATAAGGATTACCGGGGTGGCTGAGTCCACTCATATTGATAACATGGAACTCTTTGTTGAACAGCTACTAAAGGAAGTTTTGGACAATCCACCAGTTTCGAATATGTTTATGGTCGAAAGGGCCCAACGTTCATTGGTGATCAGGCCGCCCCCAGGCGCCCCGGAAAGTGCCATTATAGCCCAAATTTTCAGCTACTGGGATTGTGATACCCTGTTGCGCGTGGCCAGGGAAAAGAAGAACCTGCAATGGAGCTCATCAACAATACGCTTATTTCCTGATTTTAGCCAACAGGTGCAGGATCAGAGGAAAATGTTTCTAAGCGTCAAGGCCATGTTGCGGAAGAAGGGGATCTGCTATGCAATGATGTATCCTGTTAAACTTAGGGCGGTACATGATGGTAGGGTGTCCTTCTTCATTAACCCTGAATTGGCTGAGAGGTTTGCCTCGAGCATTCCGGACCCCGCACCTCCTGCTCCGATGTCCCCTTGATTGGGTGCAGGCTGGCGTGGTCATGGGGCTGCTCAATGATGCACGGCGGGACCTGTGTGATGGCCATGTAAGATATCACTTAGCGATGCGACCGTACCAACAAACTTTGTCCCCTGGTGGGTGATCGAACTGTGACGTGTAACCATGGTATTGAGCCTCCAAGCTTTGAGACACAGATGCCGCCAGCATCCCCCCGAGCCCAGCGGCCACTTAGCTTGGAGTTGTGTAATGTTTGTGGGGTTTAGGGTGGTGGGTGGGATGATGGGGCCAGTAGATTGGGGTTTCTGGCGTGGGTGGAGGGATGGGTCTGGGGTCTGGTTTATTTTGTTGGAATTGCTTGGGTGGTGTTGGGGGTGGGGAGGGGGCGGATTTCCCAGGTTACTGTATGCACAGACGGAGAATTAAGCAGGATTGTATTTGGTGGTATTACTTGTCTTGTAAATTACTTAGACCTGACTTCGCATTCGTTAGGGTTCTCTCCTAGTCTCGGGTGTGGTCATCCTGATATACTCGTACCCAAGGGATGGGAGGGGTGAGCTTTCTTTTTGGTGAAGGCAACGCTCTGGGTACGCCCGGACAGACTGGGTTCTCCCATGGCTGCGCTCCGGTTGATATTTTGGTGACTGCAGCTCCTTCAACATATACCCATAGACAGGTGACATGAGTTCTCCCTCGGGGCCAGGTTCCGCTGTCCCTTTGGACATAACTTTGCTTACATGGAATATTCGGGGCCTCACTAACGCAAAAAAGGTGCGACTCATATCTAATTATACAAGGAATCATCAGATTAACGTGTTATGTTTCCAAGAGACGCACCTGGGAAGGGGTTACAAGCTCCCTGCCCTTTCCAGCTGGGGAGTACATAGGTATGGATCTTCTTACTCTACACATTCCTGGGGTATTGCAACTTACATTCACCGCTCCTTAGGATTTAAACTTCACAAACAGGTGGCGGACGAGGAGGGACGATTTCTGTTGGTGGCTGCTGAGATCGCGACCCACTCTATTCTATTTGTTAACATCTATGGCCCTAATTATGATTCTCGATTTCTTTCAAACATGCTCGGAGCATCTACGACTGTTCCCGGGTTACGAGATAGTGTGGGCGGGGGATTTTAATGTAGCCCTTTCTTCCACGTGGGACAGGTCGGCATCGACAATGATCGATTCCCCGCGCAGTGCAAAAATGGCAATCCATTATAGTAGATTACCCCTTGTTTGATATTTGGCGACGGTGTCATCCTGATGCTCGGGAATTTACGTTTCACTCTAGTGTACACAGGAGTTCGTCCAGAATTGACTACGTGTTTATGTCCCCGGGCTTGGCCCGCGGGTGGTCAGGGCGGATATTCTCTTGCGTACCCTTTCAGACCATTCCCTAGTTCTGGTAAAATTCAAGGGACCCCCCATCTTATCCTAGGCAGCTTCGTTGGAGGTTTCGTGCCCGAGCGTTGGAAGACTTGGTGTTTCGGGAGGGGCTTTGCCAGGCCATCAGATTTTTTTCAATTTAACGCGGAGTCGGTTCCCAGTCCAGGGGTGGTTTGGGAAACTTTTAAGGTGTTTCTACGAGGCTGGTGCATTTCGCAGGAAGGGGGGGTGCTTAAGAGTATTCGCGGAGCGATTGCACGTAAGGAGAGGGAAATTAGAGATCTGGAACTCCTTCAGGGAAGTGCAGATTCACCAGATCTGCAAACTACTCTTGCAGCGAGGAGGCGGGAGGTCCGGGCTCTGATGGATGACAAGGAGCGATTCTTGGGCAACCCAGTGGCCGCAGCGAGATATGGGGAGGGGGATCGTCCGAGTAGGACCCTGGCCTGGGCTGTAAGACAGGAGAATCATTTGGAGCCGATTCTAGAGGTGGAATCTCAGGGTGGTTCACTTGTCAGGGATGTGCCAGAGATAAACTAGGTATTTCGCCAATATTATGAGCAGTTGTGCCCTGCTACTGGTTCGGCTGGGCATGACGATATCCCCAACTTTCTTGATAGCATAGTCTTGGGTTAGCTTGATTCTGAGGTGGGTGGACTTCTTAATGAACCTCCCACGATGGAGGAATTCCATAGGGTGATTATGTCACTTCCGAATGGGAAAGCCCCGGGAACGGACGGGGTATCAGCTGAATTATACAAAGCATACCCTGATTTGCTTATCCCTCACTTGCGGCATCCTCCAGGGTACTCCCAGAGTCCACGCAAACTGCCATGGTTACGGTATTACTTAAGCCCAATAAGGATCCTAAAGGTTGCTGCTCCTATCGCCTCCTTTCATTGATAAACACAGATAATAAAATCATCGCCAAATTACTTGCGGATCGGCTTCTCCCACACATGCCAGCACTAATCCTTCCCGACCAGGTGGGTTTTATTCCGGGGCGATCCACTCAAAATAATCTGCGCAGATTATTTACTATGATGCATAATGTGAATACGGAGGTCCCAATTGCGGTGGTAGCCTTGGACGCGGAGAAGGCGTTTGATTCTGTGGAATGGCCTTTCCTGTTCGAGGTCCTGCGCCGCTCAGGCATCGGCTCTACGTATCTTGCCTGGATACGCCTTCTATATGCGGCTCCACGGGCAAGGGTTTATACGAATGGGGTTCAGTCCGCTCCCATCTATCCAACGCGGGGCACTAGGCAGGGCTGTCCCTTTTCCCCTCTCCTATTTTCCCTGGCTATTGAGCCGGTGGCCTGTGTATTGAGAGAATTCCACTCTCATCGCGGAGTGATAATCCGGTCGCATGCATCTATCATTTCACTCTACGCGGATGACATGCTTTTATACATAAAGCATCCTCGAATAAACTTGCAACCTGTGATGGGGGAGATAGCTGCATTTGATGCTCTGTCTGGGCTACAAATAAACTGGTCCAAGTCGGAGGTACTTCCGCTTACACCAGGAGTTACCCCGCATGATGTGGGAGAGGCCTTCGCATGGTGTCCACAGGGAATCTGGTATCTAGGTATTAGGGTGTCCACTTCCCCTGCACTTTTGTATCAGGGAAATTATGTCACCGCCTTGCAACATTTGTAACATCGGGTGGATTCTTGGGTCTGGCTTCCTATCTCCCAGGCGGCCCGCATCGCCCTAGCTAAAATGATTGTCTTAACGAAACTATTGTACATTTTCAACAACGTTCCGGTATGGCCCCCGGTATCATTCTGGAACCGTATAGAGTCTATGTTGACTAGACTGATCTGGGCGGGGAAATGAGCTCGCATTTCCTTGCGCTCAATGTGCAGCTCATATGCCCAGGGGGGTTTTGAGGTTCCTAACCTGTTTATCTACTTTCTAGTGGCACAGATTCAGTACTCGATTTGGTGGTGGTCACCAACGAAGGATCTGCCGCTGTCGCAGCTGGAGAGGTCAATTGCTCAAACGGAGGACCTTAGAGGCTTCCTTTGGGCCGTACGGGAGCGCCATTTGAAGACGGAGGTTCAACCGTTAGAGATCACGCTCAGGGCCTGGGACAGCTTGGCGAAGTTGGTGTGGATGGCGTGGTGGTATTCACCCAAGATGGCCATATATAGGGTCCGTGGGATCACTCTTACATTTGAACACATCTTCATTCAGCATTTCCAGAGTCTGCACATTCACACCCTGGGCGATGTAGCACCACAAGGGAAATGTATAACTTGGGAAAACCTTAAGGCGAGAAGCGACTGGACTCCGCTCACCCAGTTGTTATATTTCCGCCTCTGAAATCGGAATGGCCTGACTTTCCTGATGTCCCAGAGGCCTCCCCAATTTTAGAGTATATTGTAGCCCCGCCCTCTTCTAGAAAAGTGATCTCTTCCCTGTATTGTCTGGCTCGAGGGCTTGGGGGTTCTCATTCTTCTTCCTATAAGGCCAAATGGGAAGTTAGTATGGCTCGCTCATTACCTGAGGATCAATGGAAAGGCATACTTGCTTAGACTAAATCGATTTCCAGTGATAACAGATTTTGCCTGATTCATTTTAAATTCTTGCATCAACTGTATTATTCTCCTCTGTCTTTACATAAACTTTTTCCTCTTTGGTCACCGGAGTGCAAGAGATGTCATCAGTCCCCCGCTGATTTTTACCATGTAGATTGGTCCTGTTCCCATGTCCAGATTTTCTGGGGTGCTGTTGCTGAGGTGATAGGGCAGGTGTTAGAGGTCTCGATCCCTTTCACTCCGGAAGCGTGGGTGCTGTCGTGGGTAGATTTACCTGTAAGCAGTGATAGAAAGCTGTTTGGGATGGCTTCAGTGTTCGCCAAGTCTCTGGTGGCGGTACCTTCAATACATCAATGGGTGAACTGCATGTCGATGTATGAGCGTAGAGAGTCGCAATACAACCAAACGCTCCCCCTTAACAGTAGACTCAAGGACTATTGGCTCTCTTTCAGGAGCTATATGACTCGTGAGTCGGACTCTGAGAGTGCCCTCTCGTTGCAGGACAATGTGGAAGGTACCCAAGGGCGGGGTTGAAGATTATTGACTTTACAATTTGCTCAGTGTCTTCGTTGGCTGCGCGCCCATTAGTATCTGGCTCATTGTTTTTATGAAGATAGTCTAGGTCAATGTATCCTAGGTGGTGTTCTTGTCATTTGGATGCGTTCTGTTGCATGCACTGATAACCTGGAGGGGGTTGAAGGGGTGGGTGGGTGGGTGGGGGGGGGTTGAAGGGTTGGGCGAGCGGGAAGTTGTTGCTTGTCTTTTCTTTCTGTTCGTAAGGTTGTATTGGCATTGCCTGATGTGTTATTTGTTATGTAACTGGAAAACTAATAAAGAAATGTTAAAAAAAAATACAATGGAATAAAATCTCACTATACAGGAAAACAATCCTCGAACAATGTTCCCCCCACCCCAATTCAAAATTCTCAACAACCGCATGAGCAGTGAAGGTGAATGGGTACTCAATCAATGAAAAAGTTCCTGCGAAAAATATATCTCAGCTTAGGTTATTAATAGCGAAACCCTTTGAAAAAAATACCTAGTGAAAATAATTATTCTGGCTGACGATTGTAGAAAGACCGAAGAAAAAAGATCTGCATCGAAGACCCATACTCTTTTAGAGAGCAATTTTAGTCTTCTAAATAAAAGTTATATAAGTACATTTCCGAATAAAAGAATGAGGACTATACTCATGAGAATGAGGTTTAACATACCCCACAAGAGAACAACACACAAGAGGTATAACAAAGTGGAAACAGACGAATGCCGTTTATGTGCCCAACAAAAAGAAACATTACAACATCTATGTATATTCTGCCCGGAATTGAGACACCTAAGGGACACCCATCTCTTAAATTAACTATACAAAAAAGTAGGCCTTGATGCGGCGAAGTTGTGGGAAAAGATATTTGGAGCAGACAATCGAAGAGGAAATTATGCAACTGTAAACTTTCTTATGGCTGTTTTGAAAATGTTCGAAAAAGACAATTGAAAATTAGTAAAGGGAAAAATGAATGACTCCCATACCTATGAGAACAGTGGATTAACTGTTAAAAAAACATAAGGAGAGAAATACATCTAATGAATAGAATAAATTGTTCTTGTGTGTCATGTTTTGCTAAAAGTTTGAAATAAACTAAAGCGAATATAAAAAAAAATAACAAAAATGTATAATTAATTAATACTTCCTCTGCCAAATCATTTTGAGTTGATCTGCAACTTGGGCACAATCAAGATGTTTTAAGCTTGCAAATCAGATTATATAGGTTTCCTACAAACAGTGTGAAGTAGTTACTTTTGTTGTTTTCTTGGATTAGTTGAACAGTGCTTTTTATGTTCAGGCTATTATGTTGTGTTTTACCCGTTAGCTGCTATTATAGGTAGTGTCGAGAAATACATGAATAGAGGAGAACAAATATTTTAATTCTTTCATTTTTCAACAGAACCTATAACTGTCGAAGTGGCCTTTAGAAACCCGTTAAAGGTTTCACTCCTCTTGACGGATTTATCCCTTCTCTGGAAATTCCACCCGAAAGACTTCAGTGGCAAGCATATTGGCGAAGCAAGAGAGCCCATAAGCAATGACAAGGATGTTTGTCCCAAGGTATTTATTGAAGTATAACGCATTTGGTATACTTTACATTTCTGGGCACCTTGTAAGAAATGCATGTTTCCCACTGTAGCTAGAAGTGATTAACTTTGCAGTGTCTGATATACACACTAACTTTAAGTTATGTGCTTCTATCTGCAGTACTCAATGTTACTCTAGATAATACATTTTTATTTTTTTCTCTGCGGTTACTCTCCCAACATTTCTATGCTCTTTCTTCAAACCTCCCCATTTGAAATGCAAAACAGGTGTTTTTTGTGCATCTCTGGGGTTACATCTCGTATGTAATTACTCTCAAAATGATATATTTAAGTTTCATAGAGTACGCCTTCTCCTTTCTTAAAAGATACTGCCTCATGGGTCTGGTGCATATTATCCCACACATTAGAGTGATTTATGGCATATACGGGGAGTCTTTGATCAGCAGAAATTTTATTCTTTTTCAAGACTTAAATTGTGCATTTTAAGGTTTTATTTCTGTACACAACTTGCCTAGCAGTAGCATGTTTGTATTGGTTGCTGCCTTTTTTAAATGCAGTGCTTTTAATAAAAAATGCACGCTTTTAGAACAGTGGACATTTTTGTTTCTTTACCAAATAGTTTGATTATGCACTCTAATGACCGTTATCTCCATTTAGAACCTTCGTCCTTCTTACGTCAATACATTGAGTACCATTAAATTGAGTAATAATACTTGTTAATACTTTAACAATTGGGATAAATCCAGCATGAAGCGCTTTATAAGAACACAAAGCAGGGGAAATCCAGCATGAAATGCTTTATAAGAAAACAAATGATTACATAATGTTTATTCAGACCAAGTTGTAGTGTGGCAGTGGCCACTTTACAAGTACTGGACGATGCACTGCGGATTGTTGACGAAGGGAAGGAATGCATGCTGATTCAGCTCAACTTGTTTGCAACAGTCAGCTTTATCACCCACCAGTCTCCCTTCTCTAAGCTCTCCTGTTATATGCTCAGCACTGGTAAAGTACTGTACTGGTAATCTTCCTTTCTAGCAGGCCTCTTATAGTTTGAGATGCCCAACACATCAGTTCTAATCCTCTCCCACTAAAATGTTCCAGGGCGCTCAATACTATATCCAAGTTTAATCTTACGCTTTATCCCCTTTCCTTTATACTTATGGGGTGTCATCCTTTCAAATGAATGGGATAGGAGAATGATGCACAGCAGCGTTTTTAACTTGTGAAAAGTGAGATGTTCATGCACGAGAACATATGCAGCACACGTATGGGACTTACCTAGGGCATTGATGCTGCTTCAACCATTGGCCATTTTCTCTGTGGGTAGAGCAGGAGCCCTTGCTTTTCATCTGTGTTACACATGGCTCAAATAGCCTTTTTTTTCTTTTTTTTTTTTAGGTGGGTCTTGAGAAGGATATGTCGTTCCATAGGTCCTGGGAAGATCGCTTGTGGTCAATCTACATGCTTTGTATCTTGAGTGCCTGTCCTCATTTTTCCATCATTTAGCTTAGGGGAAGGCTGCAGGGTTGGGAGGCGCTCCTAGTAATTCTTCCACAAAGTCTGAAGCACCTGAAGACATGACATGTGTGAGAAAAGTGTTGTCTTTGCAGACACCCCGACCTGGTGACAAGTTTCTTGTGTACCTCTCATTCGAGAGGGGTCATTAGATGCCTTCCTGTGGCATAATATGAAAAACTGGATGTCCTAATCTGCCAGTAGGCCCTAACAGCAGTCCAGGCATGGAGGGGAGTGAGGTTAACATTGGGACCTTTCTAGAGGGCATGCAGTAGTCATCCAGTGACTAGTTGCACCTGGTAGTCTTTGTGGGCTGGAGGATTCCCGTAAGCCTTTGCCAGAAGCAGCATGTTCCATGTCGGAGGGTACAACTGACCCTGTACCATGTTCCCCCCTAAAGTTGGCATAGCTAGATTTCTTTTCTGTTGAAGACCAGGATATGGGTGACATAGATTCAGATGAAGAGTACCTCCCCTAATCAACATTTCACAAAAGTATCTTTTGCATGATTGAATTTCTGGACTAGGAAGTCCTATTGGTCCAAGTCCAGTGATGGCAGCAATGCTATCCACCGGATAGGACAAATTGGTGATTTCCCAGCAACCAGATGTGCTGAAAGAAGCTAAGAAACCTGGGGAGGCTCTCCGGCAATATATTCGGCATGAATAAACATATGATACATTCTTGCTTGTAGCTGACAACTGTCTGGCCTCCAATCTGTGTCCACACCAGGCAGTTCTCTGGCAAGTTGCCATCATGCTCTTTGGGGCAGGCACCACTAACACCATCAGGCAAGGAGGAACAAAACTGAATTAGGAAGACTAGGTAAAAGTGTGCAGTGTTCCATTAGATGGATATTCTCTTTAGCACCCTTTGACAGGTTAACATCAGACTAACGCCAATGGTGGTCGATAAAGAGTTACTCATGGATCTAGAGGCTTTAAGCAGGAGCCAAATCCAGGGACAGTTGAACTCCCAATTCTGCGACCCCTCACAAAAAACAGCAGGGGAAAAATAAGTTTCTAGAGTACCCACCCTTTTCTTTGCAGACGACGCAGTGCTGCTGTCAACAACTCCTATGGTGCTACGACTGGCCCTATCTTGTTTTGAAAAGAAATGTGACGAGCTTGATCTGGAGATTAATGCTAGCAAGACCAAGTCATTGATCTTCAGCCTGAGGCAGTCAAAAAGCAGATCCCTGAATATACCTGTGGGAGGCATTATTCTGAAGCAAGTACTCTGTTACGATTACTTGTGTATATACTTCTTAAGTAGTGCTAGTTGGGTACCCCAGCTTCTAAAGTGCAAAGCAACCCTGGATAAAACTAGTGGGGCTCTGAAACGTTACTACTTCAAGCACGGGGAGGAGCAATCAAACCGCCCTAGCAATTTACCAGGCCCAGGCATCGGCATCAGCCAAATTGGCATTGGGTCAGAAGACTGGAGTTCTACCAACACCGCATCCCTAACAGTAATTGAATGCAAGTTTTTTAAGAACACCCTTCTACTGCCGCAGAGCACCCCAACTGCAGCAGTACGAATAGCTTGTGACATGGGTTTTATTGGCGAAGAGGCAGAAATTAGGCCAATGTATTACTGGTTTAGGGTATGGAGTATTCCCGGCCTTTTGTTTCATAACACTGGTCTGTCAAATCCTAAGGTACCTACCTTGAGTTGTTCTGCACAAAGAGAATTGGTTGTGTGTAGTGTATTTTACCTGTGGTTTTACATTAATAGAAGTTAAGTGTTTTACGAACAGATGGTCTAGAAATAATGTACTGTTACTTTTCAACCAAAAACCTTGAGTCAGTGTTTGCTTGAGTCACAGTAATTGTGGTCCTTTGTGTAATCTCATTTGCTCTTGAGATAAGTCTGGCTGCTCTGCTACTGCTACCACTTTAACAGTGTAGTACAGGCTTGTACCAAAGGTGAACTTGTATTACCACTTGTAGTCTTAATTTTGTGTAGTGGTCCCTAAGGGCACTGCACAGGATTATGCCTAACAACCCTGTGCACCCTGTGGGAGGGAAGGCATATGGGTTCATTACTGACCCACTCTATCTGTAACACATCGCCCAAGGAGCCTAGGACCTGACACTGCCATGGTGCTAACTGAGGGCACTTCCTGTTGTACCAGGTGGCAAAGAGATCCACCTATGGATGGCCCCCATCTGTTGAAGATCCCCTGAAGGACCTAATCATTCAATTGCCATTCGTAATTGTCCCCACCCAACCTACTGTGCCTGTCCCCCGCCAGGTTTTACTCCCCCGGGAGGTGGACCGCCGTCAAGTGTATTTTGTTCACCAGAGCCCATTCCCAAATGCTCACCAGGGTGCATAGAGGAGACCTGGTGCCACCCTGCTTGTTGATGTAATACATCCTGGGGGGGAAGTCCTCGGTTTGAATGAGGACCCTCTTGCCGCTGATGAGCGGCAGGAAGGTTTTGCGAGCCAACCAGATGGCCTTCAGCTCTAGCCAATTGATACGGGCCTTCTGTTCTTGAAGGGACCAACCTCTGTGGACGTTGTGGTTGCCCAGGGCAGGTCCCCAGCCCTCCAAGGAAGAGTCTGTGGTGATGGTAACCTTCGGTGCTGGTTGACGGAAGGGTCTGCCTATCCTCAAGTTGCACTCCATGCTCCACCAGACAAGGTGGAGAAAGGAGGAATACTGACGAGTTCCGCCGGGTAACCCCTCTCCTGACTCCATGAGGCTGCGAAGTGCTGCTGTAATCGTATCATTTTGAGCCTGTGTAAGGCACGGCCAGTAGGTATGCCACCATGATATGCAGCAGGTGCTGGTACCACCATGCCGGGTAACCCCTCTCCTGACTCCATGAGGCTGCGAAGTGCTGCTGTAATCGTATCATTTTGAGCCTGTGTAAGGCACGGCCAGTAGGTATGCCACCATGATATGCAGCAGGTGCTGGTACCACCATGCTGAGCTCTGCTGAGAAAATGACTTGTGGCCCTTGATGGCTGTGATCTTGTCTGCTGAGTAGAAAACTCTCCCGGGGTTTGTATCCCAGAGGAGGTCCAGGAACGCTAGACTCTGCGCGGCTCCAGCTGTGACTTCTTTAGATTGATGGAGACCACAGGTGGGACTGGTCTTCGCCAGGTATGTAGCCTACAGTATATCCTTCAGCGTTGCAGGGCAGATACACCCAGCAGACAGCAAGGCAGAGTACGTCCAGGCCTCAGCAACCTCAGGGCTCTGCTCCTATTCCCACGCAACCTAGCGCCCCACCTGCCTTTGAGGACAGTTCTTTTTAGAAATTCCTCACACTTATGAGATCCCCTCAGATGGAAACCATCCTTCGGGATGTGATCAGGGACATGCTACCTCTGGTCCCGCCACCAGCGCCCACAGTCATTCCTCCTATGGCTACAGCGCCTCAGGCCCCGACGCAGCCCCAGCTACCCACGCCGGGCCCCAAGGTGCCGGCACCACTGCCTCCGGCAGCCCAGGCGGTGCCATGCCAGCCTCCACAGCCTGCTCAGGTTAGCACACCTCAACCTTCAGCACCCAGTACTCCTCTGCCCGCTCCAGACCAGCAGGAAACCCTGGCAGAATCCGATGAGGAGGACCACCAACACTCCGTCTTCGGCCAAGACATTGCATGAACAGCTCGCAGCCTGGCCAAGTACTTGGGGCTTCCACAACCAGAGGTCGCACAACTGGAGGTGGGAGGGTACCTGCCAAGGTCATCACTCTGCGCCCCGCAGCTAGAACAGGGATTCCGATGCAGAAGGATGTTGTCGCCTTGGCCAAAAAGGGGTGGCTCAAACCCCACTCTGCTCAGCCTGTCAATCGGTGCCTGGATGCCAAACCTAGGCAAATGGAGGGGGATCCACTCTTGCCGTCGGCCCACCCTCAACCACACTCTTCGGTGATTGCTGCTACGTCACTCTACTTAAAGCCTCAGTCGTCCTCGGCCACCTCGTCCTCTGTGCTGTTAGGCGAGGAGAAATCTTGGAGGCGTACGAGAAGAAGCTTTATTCCAACGCTTTGCTGCATCTTCGCCAATCCAACGCGGATGCCATGCTGGCAGCCATTAACCAGAGGCTTTAGCGGGAAATGGCATACTTCCTTCCAGAACTTCCGGTGCAGAGCCAGTCACGTTTCAAGGCTCGACTAGCATAGGCTAAAATGGTGGCATAAGACATCATGGAGTCCACCGTGGCCCACATTGACACCTCTGGCCGGGCCATGTTCATCGCCACGGACACGAGGACTCTCTGGCTTCGGGCTACTAAATTTAACTCAGATGTCCAGGAACACATATTATTGGACCTTCCATTCGAGGGTGGTGACCTCTTTCACTCCACCACCGATGAGGAGCTAGATAAAAAGTAAAACAGTTAGCAAACTGCAAAGTCTTTATCGATCCTTACGAAGGCCACGCTCAAGGCATACACCCAGTCACATCAACGCTGCAACAAGGGGCGGGCATTGCTTCGAAGAACAGAGGTCCAGGCAGCCTGACTGTTCTGAGCCAGCACCGGCGCAAGTAATAAAAGGGTTGTGGGGGGTGGCAATAGCCATTTTCAGTCCCCCTCCGCAACAGCCTCAGAGGGAAAGAAGGCATGATGCGTCCCTTCCGGTCCACGTGTCTCCAGTGGGGGGCAAGATTTTCCCCATACAAAAGAACCAGGCTGGTCTGAGAGTTGTGTTGGACCTCACCACCCTCAAACCTCCTCTCCCTCTTCAAAAATTCAAGATGGTTACGCCACTGTGAGATTGTGCAGGGGAGACTGGATGTGCTCCCTGGATCTGAAGGATGCTTATCTACACGTCCCAATTTGGCAGCCACACCGTTCCGTTCTGCGATTTCAGGATCATGGGCTGCCATTTCCAATACAGGTGCTACCCATTCGGCCTCAATTCAGCCCCCATGGTGTTTAACAGGCTCATGAATGCAGTGGCAGCCCTCCTCAGGGCCCAGGCCCACCATGTCTACCCGTACCTGGACAACTTGCTCGTCCGGGCGAGATCTCTGGTGGCGGTTCACCACACCTTCTCCGCCCTTATGAGTACACTTCACGAGCTGTGGTTTTCGATCAACTTCAGGAAGTCTCTGCTGCAGCCTATGCAGAGCCTGATCTTTCTGGGCCTCATATGGGACACAAGCTCCGAGGGAGTTTTCCCCTCGGAGGACAAGGTCATGGCCATCAAGAAGGCCACTGCTCACTTCCTCACCCAAGAGGTGACCTCGGTCTGGTGGTACCAGCATCTATTAGGTATCAGGGCAGCAGTCCTACTGGCCGTACCCCATACGATTCTCAAGATGAGGAGATTACAGATGCACTTCGCAGCCTAATGTAATCAGGAGCGTGCCCCCTAAACGGAGTTGATCAGCATTCCTCCTTCTCTCCATCCGGACCTCACTTTGTTGTCCAGGGACTGCAATCTGCGGATGGGCAAGCCCGTCCGGCAGCCGGCCCCGCAGGTCACCATCACCACGATTCCTCCTTGCAAGGGGGGGGGCACTCTGGACAACCACAGTGTCCGTGGAGTCCGGTACCTGCAGGAGTCTCATATCAACTGGCTGGTGCTGAAAGCCATCTGGCTAGCTCTCAAAGCTTTCCTTCTGCTCATTGGGGGCAAGGTCGTCCTCATCCAGGCTGACAACTCCACCAGCATGGTCAACAAATAGGGGGCTTTCAGGTCCCCTCTACTGTGCAGCCTAGCAATCAGCATGTGTGGGAATGGGCCCTGGAGAGCAACATCTACTGTACGGCCATCCACCTTCTGGGCGAGTCCAACTTGGAGGCGGACAGGCTCAGCAGACTTGGAGCGGACAATTACGAGTGGCAACTGAACAATCAGGTGCTGCTAGAGATCTTCAGCAGATGGGGTCAACCTCAGGTGGATATCTTCGCTTCCTGGGACAACAGGTAGTGCCAGAAGTTCGCGTCCTGGGAGGTGCAGGGCCCCGGATTCCTGGGCGACGCATTTCAGATACAGTGGAACGGCATGACAGCATTAGCCTTCCCTCCCACACCCCTTGTCCACAGGGTGATCTGCAAGATACAGGAATCTTGTCACCTCAGCATCATTCTGCTAGCTCCGTGGTAGCCGGTGAAACCGTGGTTCTCAGAGCTTCTCAGCCTCTCGGACAGGCCTCCCATTCACCTGCCGACGGGCCCGGCTCATCTTCTGGTGCAGCACGGGGGCAGAGAACTCCACCCCGCTCCACAGAAATTAGCCTTTGCAGTGTGGTTCTTGAGCAGGTCACGCTGAAACACCTGGTTTTATCACAGGCTAACCTAGAGATAATTCAGGGCGCTAGGAGCAGGGCTACTAGGAGCCAGTACAAGAGTAAATGGACTAGGTTCTGTCACTGGGCGGACTCTAAAGAGGTTGACACCCCCCCAACCCCTTTACGTGCACGTTCAATGATGTGCTCTCCTCTGCATACCTTGCTCACTCAGGCGTGCAGGTGGATACATTCCACACCTATTTGGCAGCTATAGGGCAACCCTGTGGTCGAGCGACATTTGGTGGACCTCACCAGACTCTTCCTGCCCATCAACAAACCACACTCTGTGTGGGACCTCAATGTAGTGTTGGGCGCCTTGGCACACAAACCATGTGAGCCAATGGCGTCTGCGGATATCAGGCTGGTCACCAATAAAAAAGCTCTGTTGGTGGGCCTGACATCTGCTCACAGAGTCAGCGAGATCCAGGCACTGGTGGCTTCCGAACCCTATACTATTTTTCACAAGGATAAGGTGGTCCTGAGAGCACACCCTGCGTTCCTACCTAAGGTAGCCTCAGCGTTCCATCTAAACGAGGAGATAGTCTTACCTATGTTTTTTGCCGGCCCTAAAGAGGATGCTCAGAGGGTAATGCACTGTCTGGATGTCAGACGCGCTCTGAAATTCTACCTGGATAGGACCAAGGGCTTCCTCAAGTCGGACGCTCTGTTTGTCACCTTCGGGGGGAGGAGGGTAGGTGGGGGGGGTTCAAGGCCCAGGTAGCAGGCATCCAAGGCCTTTATAGCAAGGTGGATGGTTTCAGCCATCAAGGAGGCCTATGAGGGTCAGCACAAACTGCTTCCAGCTAACATGCATGCCCAACACTGTCAGAGCCAAGGCCAGGGCCATCGCATTCCAGCGGCTGGTGCCTTGCCAGGTCATCAGCAGGGGGGCCACCTAGTCCACCCATTCGACTTTCTGTAAGCACTACTGTTTGGACGCTGGCTCTAAGTCAGATGTGGCTTTCCAACAGGCGTTCTATGGAATCTGTTTTCTTAAGGAGGGTCTCCTATCCGCCCTGGGGCCAGGGCCATCGCATTCCAGCGGCTGATGACCTTGGCAGGTCATCAGCAGGGGGGCCACCTAGGCCACCCATTCGACTTTCTGTAAGCACTACTGTTTGGACGCCGGCTCTAAGTCAGACGTGGCTTTCCAACAGGCGTTCTATGGAATCTGTTTTCTTAAGGAGGGTCTCCTATCCGCCCTAGGGCTACATTCAGTTGTAATTGCCCATGCAGTATGGAGGAAAGGGGACCGGACGTTAAGAGTAATTAATAGTTACTCACTGTAGTGACGAACATAGTCCCCTTTCCTCCATTCGTCCCACGATTTCCCATCCCCCCCTAATAATACTGGTGTCATTAGGCAATGTTAAATATTGTCGACGCGTCAATAGGGACTGAGGAATTGCGCCGGTGGACGGAGTCAGGGGGGTGCACACTCCTAGGGCCGTGCCCCTGTGCGCGTCTAAATTTAAAGGGGAAGACGGTATTTTCTGGTGAAAAAGGTTCCGTCTCTGGTCCCTAGCGAGGGACACCCATGCAGTATGGTGGAAAGATGACTATGGACTAAGAGTACATTAGTCACTTCGGTGAGTAACTATTAATTTTCCTACCACTTCTGTGTGTTTTCTCTGTTTTATGACACAGAGGTCCAGACTGGACCTCTGGCAGTACAACTCTTCATGTTTTCCTTTTGGTGAGAACCACCCAGGGAATACCCTTATGGCACCAATCGGTGGGGGTACATGTGCGTTTTTGGGCACGTGTATGTTGCCGACAGAGCAGGGTATGGGCTGGTGGCAGCTACATGCTGACTTGGCAGTGGCTCTGAGTGTCCTCCATTTTTGGGACACTGCGGCCCTGCCATTGGAATAAATGGATTCCTGCAGGAAGGCAAGATGGCCCCTGTGGCCTCTTGGGTTCTATTGCCTTTTAGCTTGTTTCTCAAAGTCCTGGGGAGCCCTGAATGTCTCTTCCTCCTGACTGGCTGTTGGGTGGAAATACCATATGTGGCTCTGGGGCTGCCTCCTGTCAGACCGACTCTCAGCCCTGACTGAAACTGACATGAATGCAGTGTAGTGTGCTGAACAACTGGGTACTTAACCCAATCCACATTCTTTTTTATGGGTGTCTGAGTGGAGTGAATGGCCTGAATGCCTGTGAGCCTGATTGGCTGCCTGCCTGCATGAATGCCCTTCTGTGCGATTGGTTGACTGAGCCTGGCTCAGCCAGAGTAAATGGGGAACAGATGTGTTATCTGGGGACCTCTTACTTACCAATTTTTTTCAGAAGCTGAAGCAAGAAGAAGCTGTTCCTTGAAGCCCAGCTAGAGGAGATGTTGTCTGTTGCATTTTCTTCATGTAAGCCAAAAACTGCTGTGTTCTTCCAAGGACTGATGCAGAGAGGACCTGCGATCGAGACCTCTCCCCGAGGTACGAGGGACCAACGTGCAACCTGCTAATCTTCATCAGAAGTACCCTGGAAGCCAGTCCTTTGTGCCTGCCATCCAGAGAAGGGGTTTTCGTGAGTTCTGAAGAGGAGTGCCTGGAAATTTTGAGTCAAAGATGTCCATTGGTGTCACCCAGGGTCCGGAGGTGCGTTTCATGACCGCTGGAAGCCGTTGCTGTCTACCTCCCCGAAGAGGGTGTACCCTAGCATACTGCTGCTAGAAACCTAGAAAGTTCCTAACTGCCTAAGAACATTTAAGTTTATTATTTATATGTATATGTTTGGGTAGCATCCTTATTTTATATAAAGAAGCCGTGTCATCACCTAACATAGTGTGTGGTGAACATTCCTTTGTGGCGGCTTGGGGAAAACACTGTAATTAAGAACCAGCCTGCATCACCTCCTGAAATCTTAAGCCTGATTGCTTGCCCATTCTATCAAATTGAGAGCCTTGGCTGGGGTGTTTTGTGCCTTTACCCTACCATATAGGGGGCAGAAGTACAGATGCAACCCTGCAGTCTTTACAGACAGACAACTGCGGCCTACACAGGCCTCACCGGGCATCGGCCCTTTACAGTAGGGAGAGCTGTGGGAGGACATATACTCTTTATTTAGAGAATGCCTATTTCAAATGGATTGGGTCCTCCAACGTATTCCACATCTTTGACATGTAATGTCCACAGCTGTGCACTTCAGAAACTTTTTCAGCAGAGGGCGTCCTGCGTCGATGACGTCGGGTCGATGTCCCTCGAAGGCCTCCGTCGAGGGTGTCGTCACCGTATGTTATAACTAGGACGCACAGCGCCTGTAGCCTCAGTTGCGTTTGTTCCGCAAACATGTTGCTTCGTGAAACTCGGCACGCCTCTTGTGTTTTATCGTTGAGATGTCTTTTTCTTCGACCCCGCAGTCTGGCTTCAAGACCTGCTGGGATTGCAAGTCGAAAATATCGATCACGGACCTGCATCGCATTTGTTTGTGGTGCTTGGCCGAGAATCACGACACTGACGACTGTTCTAAATGCTAGTCGCTGACTGCCAAGGCCTTGCGGAAGGGGAAGCTCCAGATAGGTAGGGGTTCTAAGCCCAGTAAGTCCCGTAAATCCAACTACAAATCCAAAGGGGTGTCCACCGACGACTCCAGGGGCGACTCTCCACGTCGGGAGGAGGTCCGGGGTTCTCGGTCCCGGAGCGGTTCTCGCCATTCTTCTTCCTTGTCGCGGCATTCTCGGAAGTGCCGTCACTGGTCGGCTTCCTCATCCTCCTCGGAGGAAGGAGCCGCTAGGAAAGTGGCATGCCCGATGAAGTCCTGGACTCCGGATGAATGGGCTGCCTTTAAGGAGCAAATGTTGGCGATATTTCACTCCGAGGGCACGGGTCTGGTTGTGCCTTCTAAATAAGCTAGCCAGGATCGGTCTTGTACCGTGGCTCTGCACGCCTACGGGCTCGGGTCCGTGACGCGACTTATATCGGGAGCCTTCGAGGTCCCATTCGGACAAGGCTTTGGATAGTCGCAAGAGACATGCTTCTAGGTCTCGGTCCTCGTCCACAGAGACCGCTGCAACCTACTGAGGGCTTGAAGCCAGCGTCAACTCGGTCTGCGCGTGTCCCTCTGACTCGGACGTCGATGCTTTGCCATCTGATCAGCCCACAGCACCATCGACGCCAAAGCCTTCTGTGCTCACGACGCCAAGGTTGTCAACACTCTCGGCATTGAAGCCTTCGGCACCCTCGACGCCTTCGGGGATTTTTGGCCAAAATATGCCGTTGGAGTACCCCGATATGGTGGATCCTGCTAGAAAGGCTACTGTGAGGTCTGTGAGGCCAGTGTTGGACTCCAGGCCCTCTTCTGTCCCCAGGCCAGGGTTTCAACTCCCTCTGGACGACATTTATGAAGAGGAAGAAAGGTCTGATTTTGAGGACTCTGGTGAACTTGATGTGGCTCCAATTGTTTCTGGAGACAGTCAATTGGAGGAGTTGAGGCAAACCCTTTATGGTGCCAGTGGGTTGGACACTTCTCCGGAAGTGGAATTTGGTAGGGCCGAGCCTGGGGCTCATGCTGAGTCTTCATACAGGTGGGTCATGGCTAGGGTCTCGGAGTATCTGGGCTAGTCCATCCTCCTGAAGAATTTGTACAGGATGATCTAACGGACATCTAAGATCAAGGTCCGTCCTCTGACCTGGTGTTATCGTTTCATCTCACCTTACAGAAAAGGGTGGCTGCTGCCTGGCAGTCCCTGGAATCTCTTCCGACTGTTAATAAATCTTTAACAAAAAAGTACTGCCCTTCCGTTAGCAACCCCAGCTATTTATCCACTCACCCCACTCCCGAGAATTTGGTGGTTAAGGCGGCTACGGCCACCTCGAGGCAGGCGGCGTACCCTACCATCCCTCCTGATTGGGACGACAAGCACTTCGTTTGGGCTCGGAAGGTATTTTCTGTGAGGAGCATGGCATTGAAATCTGCCAAGTCCACTTGTGCCGTAGCAAGGTTCTCACACACTCTGTGGAACTGTTTCTTTAGAGGCTGAGCATATTCACGAGGCGGAAGAAAGGGATGGCTTCCTGGCTCTCATGCAGGACGACAAGGATTGCATGTGCGAATCCCTTCAGTCTGGTTTGGATACGGCAGACAGTGTTAGCCAGTCCATGGATGCGAGCACCGTTGTTCGCAGATTTGCGTGGTTGCAGAAGTCGGGTTTTGCTCCGGATGTGCAAAGCTGTCTTCTGAACATGCCCTTTGATAGCGCACATTTGTTTGGCAACAAGGCTGACGAGAGCCTTGAGAGGTTGCAGACCTTGAAAGCTGCGGTAAAATCTTTAAGCGCAGCTGTGCGTCAACCTCTGCCTTTTCGTCTTAGGGGACAGCAGTGGAGGGGAGGTTCTATTTGTTACTACTCCTCCTTTGGTAGAACTAGAGGGGCGGCCAGTCAAAGGGGCCAGTGAAAAAGTACCTGTGGTTGTCGGGGAGATAGAGGTGCCAAAGTCGCTCAGGCAGCTGCCTCTTTGCCTTCAGGCACTGACGCTGCCGCTTCCAAACAGTCATGAGGCCATGTTCCATGCTTCGCCGGTTGGGGGCAGACTGTCTCAGCATCTCGAAGAGTGGCGAGCCATTACTTCAGATGCATGGGTTCTGAAGACCATAGCCCACAGCTACTGCCTTCCCTTCCTACAGCGGCCTCATGACAATCCACCGGGGAAACTCTCTTTGAAGCTTCCAGATCCGCTCCTTGTGCAGGAAAGCTTCTGCTGGAGAAAGGCGCTATAGAACTGGTGCCTGTAGCGGAGCGGAACAAGGGATGGTATTCCCCTTTTTTTGATCCCCCAAGAAAGACTGGGTGGGATTGAGACCCATCCTGGGCTTGCGTTGGTTGAACAAACTTCTCAGGAAGGACAAGTTCAAGATGGTTACTCTTTCTCAAGTCCTCCAGGCCATTCAACTTCAGGATTGGTTGGTGTCTCTGGACCTACAGGACGCTTACTTTCATGTGCCAATTCATCCCAAGCACAGGAAGTACCTGAGGTTTGTGGCTTGAGACTTGCAATTTCAGTTTCGGGTCCTGCAGTTCAGATTGACCTCCGCCAAGGGTCTTCACCAAACTAATGGTGGTGGTGGTGGCAGCGTACTTCAGGCGATGGGGGATTCACGTCTACCCCTACCTGGACGACTGGCTGATCTGGGTGCGCTCTCCCGAGCAAGCATTGTATCACCTGGGTCATACCTGCCGCTCCCTCCACAGGCTGGGCTTCTCCCTCAATTTCAAGAAGTTGCACCTGACACCTTCCCAACAGCTCCAGTACATTGGGGCTGTGTTAGACATGTCCTTGGGGGAAGTTTTTGCCTCCCAAGGTGAGGGCTCATCACATTGTGCAGATGGTGGACAAGTTTCAACAGGCCCAGAGTCTCCTGGCTTTCGTATTCTTAAGGTTGCTCAGCCTCATGGCATTCTGCATTTTCCTGGTACCAGAGGCCAGGCTGAGGATGATATCCCTGCAATGGGTCCTCAAGATGCAGTGGTCGCAGTTCTCAGGCAAGATGTCGGATCCCGTTCAGATTCCACTCTCGGTCTTCCAGGATCTTCTGTGGTGGGCCAACGAAGGGAACCCGATGATGGGGGAGCCGTTTTGGCAACCATGGCCGGAGGTGACTGTAGTGACGAAAGCTTCCCTCAAAGGATGGGGCTCTCATGCCGACGATTTGACCGCCAGTGGTCATTGGTCTCTGTTGGAGTCCAAACTCCACATCAACCTGTTAGAGCTGAGGGCCATCGGGCTATCCCTGAAAGCTTTTCTGCCAGCTGTACGGGGGAAGAGTGTCCTGATCATGACGGACAACACAGTGCCCATGCATTACCTCAACAAAAAAGTGGGGGTGGGGTCACTACCGTTGTGCAGAGAGGCAATGCAGCTCTGGTTCTGGGCCATCCAGCAGGGAATTTCAGTCTCGGCAGTTCATTTGGCCGGAGACGAAAATGGAGCGGCGGACGCTCTGAGCAGGCAGAGCACGATCTTTCACAAGTGGAAGTTGGCTCAGGAAGTCCTTCAGGAGATCTTTGCCCTTTGGGGAACCCCACAAGTAGATCTCTTTGCTGCCAGTGTCAACCGGAAGTGCGAGAGATTCTGCTTAAGGGAATTTCCTCCGAGAGGAGCCTTAGGAGACGCGTTCGTAATGGATTGGTCATTCTCGCTGCTGTACGTGTTTCCTCCAGTGCCTGTCATTCCTAAAGTGTTGCGGAGGTTACGGAGGTTCGGTTCCCCCGTGATCCTCATTACTCCGGATTGGGCCATGAGAGCGTGGTACCCAGACCTTCCAGAAATGTCCATCTGCCCTCCACGCCGTCTTCCCTACTGAGATGATCTGCTCTTGTGTGAGTGGGGTCGGATTCTCCATCCAAAGGTCAAGACTCTCAACCTTCACGCTTGGTATCTAAAAGGTTGAGGTATAAGGATTGGGACCTCCCTGATGACATGACGGATGTGTTGCTTTCGGCCAGGCGCCTTGCAACAAAATCCCTGTACCGTTGGCGTACGTTCTGCGACTGGTGCAGAGGTCACAATGTTGATCCTTTTCAGTGCTCCATTCCTATAGTTTTTTCTTTCTTACTTTCTTTGGCCCACAGGGGCCTTCAATCGGGGTACCATTAAGGGTTACCTGGCAGCGCTGTCTATCTTTAAGCGCTCGTCTGAAGAATGTTCTTACTTTAAGTAATTGAGAAATCAAAGGACTGACTGTGTTCCCGCCTTCCCCTTTCCAGGTGCCGGTTTGGGATTTAAATTTGATTTTGAAATTTCTCATGGGTGCTCCGTTTGAACATTTGCACTCTTGTCCTTTGAGGTTATTGTCCTTCAAGACTGTGTTCTTGGTCGCAGTTTCATCCGCTCGCAGAGTGAGTGATTTGCAGGCACTTTCCTCTAAGCCACCCTTTACTGTGTTTCACAAGGACAGGGTTGTACTGCGGGTACGTCCTTCCTTTCTACCTAAGGTAGTATCTGAATTTCATTTGAGTCAGAAGGTGGTTCTTCCATCTTTCTATCCTCTTCCTCATCCGGGTAAGAAAGAGGAGCAACTCCATCGGTTGGATCCTAGGAGAGCTCGGAGCTTTTACATTTCTAGTATGTCCAGGGTCAGAGTGGACGATCAACTCTTTGTAGGATATGCTGGACACCGATTGGGCCAGGCTGTTACCAAACAGACCTTGTCCAGGTGGATTATCCTCCCTATTACGGAGTGTTTCCGATTGGCAGGTAAGTACCCTCCTGTAGGGTTGTGAGCTCATTCGACTAGGGGCATGGCTACTTCCACTGCCCTCCAGCGGGGTGTTCCTATTAGGAATATTTGTGATGCCGCTACATGGGCTTCGATTCACACCTTTTGTTAAGCATTACTCCCTGGATACAATCCATGGTCAGGATATGGCCTTTGGTAAGGTGGTTCTTTATTCCACCATCTGATTGGGTACTCTAAATTCTTTTCCCTCCTCCATTTTCTGGTACTGCTTTGGGAGTCTGTCAAAGATGTGGAATACGTTGGAGGACACAATCCATTCGAAGAACAAGTTACTTACCAACTGGTAACGTTCTTTCGACTGGATGTTCCTCCAACATATTCCTCATCGCCCTCGCAGCCTGCCCCTCTGGAGCGTTTCCTATGCGATTGCAGCTTACGTTTCCGCAAGGCTATGTGCAATCAAGCAGGCATGAGACTGGTGCCACACGTTCTGAGGGAAAAAACTTAAACTGAGGCTACGGGTGCCATGCATCCTATTTAAAACATCCGGTGACGTCGCCCTCGACGGAGGCCTTCGAGGGATATCGACCCAACGTCATCGACGCAGGACGCCCTCTGCTGAAAAAGTTTCCGAAATGCACAACTGTGGACATTACATGTCAAAGATGTGTAATACATTGGAGGAACATCCAGTCGAAAGAACGTTACCAGTTGGTAAGTAACTTGTTCTTCTCTACCTTCCCTTCTCACTTATCGTGCTGCCTTTTTCCTCCACTATTGAAAATACACCTTTTAAATGTTGCCCTTTTTGCTGTCGAACATATCCCTGGAAGGGCACGGGCTGAGTGTGCAATCCATGTCTTCAACGGGATCACGTTGAGAAACATTGCAAGTCCTGCAAGCTTTTCTAACTAAAGACCCTCAAAGATTGACCTACGAAACCTTGGGCTGCCCACGCCTCGCAGGCTGAGGCTTCCATAGATGTGGCGGGTGAATCCGACAATGGCAGCGTTTTCAGTGACGCCGAAGGCGATCGAGGTTCGACTGAACCCCCAGGTGCAAACCCCCGACTCCAATAAGCAGGCCAGCGGCCCTGCCACAGAGAAAGTACCCGGTGGCAAGAGCACACACATTTCAAGATCCACTAAGCACATAACCCCAATCCGAACGTTGACCACTTCCTTGACTGTTCACAGCCACGCGATGTCCAAGGAGAAAATGATATCCAAGACCCCCTCTATCCCCTGGGCCCTTGTGCCCTCATGCTCATGTTTGCCTCATGACAGACAGGCGCCGAAAAGGCTGTTTCAGACACTGCTACCAAAAAGGTCCTCTCTTCGCTCGCCAAAAAACACTTGTCAAAAGAAAAGCCTTTGACGCATTCCTCAAACATGTCAAAAATGCAGCAATTAATTACGTCCCTAAAACTCTGCTCAAGGTTAAAGCGTCAAAACCCTCTAGTTTTTCAACTGATAAGACACAAAAGTCACACACTACTCAGGTGACAGGTCACACGCCCTCTGATGAAAGCCTTTCAGGGGTTTAACACCATAAGTGGCAGACCCCTTTCGCAATGTCCACAGAATGGACACCAGAAGGTTTAATGAGAAGGACCTCTTGATTAGTAGACTTTATGCATCGCCACCCAGAGGAGATTAGACACCCTCAGGGTACTTAACAAGATGGTGGGGGATCTTGGGGCGAGTGGGGTACAGGGGAGGTGGGGGGGAGTCTCTGGGGGGGCTTGGTACACCATCAGAGGTGGTATAATCATATGTCCCATGCCCTTTCCTCCATACTTGTAGGCGTCCCCCAACATGGGGATGGTACTGGAACCTTTGGCTGTGAAAAATGTAGCTACCTGCTCCCCCCCCTTTTTTTTTTAGAACTTTATTTAAACAGTTGCATTACACAGAAGTTGTACATCAGTGGAACATGGCCTCAATATAACTTTGTTTTAGATAGAGACTGACCCTCCAGCCCTTCTTCCTCCCATGTCGTCATCTTCTTGTCCCCGGGGCTTCACCATTGGGCTAGAGTGTCCTGATGGCGCCGGGGGAGAGTGGGGCCTTTGATAGCGCTATGCTGTCCGTAGGAAAGATTGGATTTAAGGTTCGGGACGGTATCTCGCACTCAGCACCCCTACTGTTGAGAAAGTACACCAGTATCAAGTTTGTATATCACTGAGATAATTCATATGGATGCAAAAAAGTAAATCTTCCTAAATGAGACAGCCGTAACGTGTTTCTACCGCCCCCCCCCCCCCCCCCCGGTCTTTGTCAAGGCTGTGGTAGGTTAAAGTAACATACAGAGTAATTGGACAACATATAATTACACAAAATGTTGTTACACATTCATCCCATGGCATTAGAAATTATATGAGCCAACGTGAAGAACAAAAATACAAATGAATATACCGTCATTATTTACAAAATTGAAAAACATACCATGTTGTGTCTCAGGTCAGGGACGAAGGATTGGAGTCAAATGGACACAGGTTTGTTCAAAGAGAAATGGGAAAAGGGTACCCTGTTTTTCAATTTTGTAAATTTACTTTAATTTACTGTATGTTACTTTAGCCTACCACAGCCTTGACAACGATCAAGGTAGGGGGGTCGAAACACGTGTTGGCTGTCTCGTTTCAGAAGAATAAATTTCATTTTTTCATCCATCTGAATCACCTCAGTGATATAAAAACGTGATACTGGTGGACTTTTTCAACATTAGGGGTGCTGAGCGCGAGATACCTTCTCAAACCTTAAATCCAATGTTCACTTATTTCCAAACTCTGTGGGAAGTTTGAGGGAATTGGTGTACTCGCTGCCACCCTTTCTTTTCAAAACAATTTCAGATAACTAGAGACAATAATTCATGAGTGGATAAAAGCGCACCTTTAGAGATCGATCCCACAAAAAGAATTTGTCCCTAGGGAAGGTTTCGCCATCTGTGGTCGATACTTCTGCGCTGGGCATTCTTGATCATAATCCAAAATTGGTGCCCAAAAGTCTGTGAAACTGTGAAGGGATCCCTCCTTAGCTGCTGTGACCTTTTCCGCTACTAAGATATCCCAGATCTTAACCCACTATAGTTGTAGCATCGGACCCTCTTGTGATTTCCACATGAGGGCGAGTGTGATTTTTGCAGCTAGGAGGAGTTTGGTAATTAGCTTAGCTGTCGTTCCTATTTTTGGAAAACTCTACAGGCGCGGGGTCCCTCAGGTACCATTGGTAGCGCTATATGAGTGATGGCCTGAATTGCTTTGATCACTGCCTCGCAGAAAGCTCGTGCCACGGGGCATTTCCACCACATATGGTAGTAGGAACCACAACCCCACATTTTCTTCAAAACTTTGGATCCAGAGAATTCTCAGTGATGCAGGCGTACTGGAGGGTAATACCACTGGTATATTAATTTGAGGGCACATTCTTTATTGGTTACACATCTGGAGGCGGCATTGTCCCTCGACCAAATATCCACTCAGGTTTAATCTTCTATAGGATGACCCAGGTTAGCCTCCCATAGTGCCATGTATTTCGGTCGTATAGTAAGCATGTCATCCTGCAACAACTTGTATTGCTTTGAGATTTTCCCTCTTCGAGGGCCCTCCCTGCAGCGTGAGTTCTAAAGAATTAAGTTCATACGTGGCCCCTTGTTTAATCAGTGGTTGGGTAATCCAATGACGAATTTGTGTAAAAGAGAATCTGTTAAGATTCCAGCAGGACAAAACTTCCTTTGCATTTTTCAAAGGTGAACGCCATGCCATTCTCAAAAAATTGTGAGACTGTGTGCAACCCACCCGGATCCAGTTCCTAAAATTAGCCGGGGTTTTGAAAAACTGGGGAGCGCGGGCTTATTCCCTTTAGGGTCCCTTTTTCTTTTTGATGCCCATTCCCAAATTCTCATAGTGGTTTTGGTAGAGAAGAGAATGTTCGTCCAGCGTTTGCGTGCTGCTGTGAAATATGTGGCAGGGAGCCAAGAGGGAGAGTAATCCTAGTTTGTACAATAAGCACCCATTTCGGGGGGTTTGCAGCAGTAAACCATGCGAGAATATTCATCAATTGTGCTGCGGCATTGTAGTTAGAGGTTGGGGACCTGCATCCCTCCCCATTTGGCATCTCCCATCATAACCTTCTTTGCCATCCGCAATTTCCCTCCTTCCAAACAAACCAGGAGACCTGTTTTTGTAACCGGAGGAGTAATTTTAGGGGTGTTTCCACTGGAAGTGCTGAGCAAAGGTACAGAAATCTGGCAAGCAGAATCATTTTACATACTGTGATCCTCCCCATTAGTGAAATCTCTTGGGCTGACCATCTCTTTTTATTTTTTTTATTTTTTTTTAAAACTTCTTTTTATTATAAGCGTGGCAGCAAAACACAGGCGAACAGCGCCAGGCGAAACATTGTAAAAGAACAGTATACATAGCGTAGATATACAGAAGTTACTACACATATTGAACAGTCGAAGAGCAAAATGCAGTGAGATCGTGAAGAAGGGTATCAGGGAACTATGACTGAGCTAAGGACCCAAGCTGGCTAGGGGAAACCGGAGAGGAAGGGGAGGTCTGAGTCTCGACTAGGTCAGAGATATAAGAGCGGAATCGGAGCCAAATATTTCTCGGTCTGGAACGTGTGGGTTGTAGGTGGGACCAGGTTTCTTCCGTGTCAGAGGCCCACGTGACCGCTTTCAACCATTGGGCATGTGTAGGAGGGAAGGGGCGAAGCCAACAGAGCAGGATAGAGCGCACCGCGAGGAGGAGGCAAAGACCAGCTAATTTCTTGGAGTCTCGGGGGAGGCCTGGGAGATCGTGAAAGAGGCATACCAGCGGGGAGAGAGCAATGGGGTGGTCTGTCACAGTGGACACAGTCGAGCAGACGGCCTCCCAGAACTGGGCCAGGCGAGGGCAGGACCAGATCATGTGGATATAGTCAGCCCCATCCCGACCGCATCTGGGGCAGCTGGTAGGATAGTCGGCCGACATACGATGTAGTCTGATCGGGGTATGGTGGAATCTGTGAAGAACTTTGAATTGAATAAGTTTGAACCGAGAATTGAAAGAGACCCGCTGCGTGCGGTCGCATAGATGGGTCCAACGATCCTCGGACATCTCCACACCAAGGTCCGCCTCCCAGGCGAGTTTCAGTTTGGTAAAGTCTGGGACCGATCTGGACTGCAGCATGGTGGATAGCCTAGAGATCTTGCCCCTCCTAGGGGTGGGAGAAGTGAGCTCCTCAATTGCGGGGTCATCAGGCGGTAATGCAGGGAATGTTTGGTAATGTCGTTTAAGGGTCTTTCGAAGGGATGCGTATTGGAGCCATACGCTCCGGTCCCTTCTCAGGGATAAGGGGAGGTCAGGCCACTCGACAAATATACCCTGGTCGAACACGTCGCGTAGCAGCTCGAAGCCCAAGTCCGCCCATCGGCGCACCGCTACCAATGGGACCCCCGGGACCCCGGGGAGAAAATTCCAAAGTGGAAGATTGCCATGGAAGGCATAGGCGGTCCCCAACAGACTCCACGTTTTTGCTAGTGCAACGGCTGCGCAGGCAACCGGGTTCTGCGAGTTCCGAGTCAAGGGGGCGGGTTGTAGCACCAGGGAGCGGATGTCTCGATCAGCTACTGCGAGCCTCTCAAGTCGGACATGCGGGGCTGGATCCGCGGTATCAAACCAATAGGAGGTATATTGGATTTGTGACGCCATCCAGTATTTAAGAAAGTTAGGGGCACCGAAGCCCCCGTAAGACATGGGGGTGGAGAGGGTCCCGATTTTAAGACGAACCGCACCCGAGTGCCAGAGAAAAGAGTTCACGGTGCGGTCCAATTCGTGGAAAAAGCCCGCCCCCGGCCATAAGGGAACATTAGCGAACCTATAGAGCAGCTGGGGTAATACCACCATCTTCAACAGGCCAATTCTGCCAGCCAGAGATATTGGGAGCTTGTCCCAGACCTGAGTCTTGGCTGTCAAGTGCGTAAGATATTTCTGGTAGTTTTCGTGGAATGTCCGCTCATATTGGCGAGTCACCACCGTCCCAAGGTAAATAAGTATGTCTTGAGCCCATGTGAAACCAAAGGTATCAGGGAGGTGAGAGGTGCATTCCGTCAGCGGAAAGAGGGTAGATTTCGAACAGTTCACTTTAAGGCCAGAGATCTGGCCGAAACGGCTAATGTCTGCAAGTACAGGGGGTAAGTTGGCCGAGGGAGAGCGCACAAATAGCAACGCGTCATCTGCATAGAGGGACACTATATCTGTGTGTCCTGCGGAGCGGAGACCCTTGTCTGCATGGCGTTGGCGGAGCATGTCGGCAAACGGCTCGATTGCTATCGCAAAGACCAGGGGAGAGAAGGGACATCCCTGTCTCGTTCCCCTGGCGATCTTGAAAAGGGGAGAATAGCGGTCCCCCGTACTGACCCTGGCAACCGGTTCAGAGTAAAGCAGTCTGATCCAGGAGATAAAAGAGGGGCCGAATTTACAGCTCTCAAGGACTCGCCATAAATACTTCCATGAGACCGAGTCGAATGCCTTTTGCATGTCAAGGGCAACAGCCACAGCGTGTGTGTCGGGGCTGATTCTATCAATAATGTTGAATAGCCGCCTCAAGTTCAGAGAAGTGGAGCGACCTGGGATAAAACCGGCCTGGTCTGGATGGACTATAGATGGCAGAAGGGGAGCCAGCCGGAGAGCCAGAGCCTTGGCAAATATTTTGACATCGCAGTTTATGAGAGACAATGGGCGATACGAGCCGCACTGTGAAGGGGGTTTGCCGGGCTTAAGTAGCACTGCGATCGTGGCTTCACGGAGAGAAGGAGGAAGCACCCCAGCCTCAACAGACTCCTCCCAGAGAGCCAGCAAATGAGGGAGCAGTTGTGACTTGAAGCGTTTATAGAACTCGACTGGGATACCGTCCGAGCCAGGTGTGCGGCCCGAGGATAGGGAGTCAATTGCGGTCGAGAGCTCCTCCCGTGTGAGTGGGGAGTCAAGGGAGCCCGCGGCCTCCGGGGACAGAGTAGATAGAGGGAGGGTATCGAGAAAGGAGTCAATCTCCGCCAACGAGACCTCATCGGCATTGGAATACAAGGATTCGTAGAAGGTGAAGAATTCCCTATTGATCTCTTGTGAAGAGACCGCCATGGAACCATCAGATCTCTCAACCCCGAGAATGTGCGGGGGCCCCGTCTCATGCCGGATCAACCTAGCTAGGAAGCGGCCGGGGCGTTCCCCCTCTCCGTACCTCCTAGCCACACCAGGGTTATCGAGGAACCTCTGCTCGCGGTCCGCAAGAGAACGGAAGTTATCCAGTTCCTCCCCAATATTAGCGAGGTTACCTGGAGTAGAGTGTAGTGAGCATGTGGCTTCCAGAGATGAAAGTCTAGATTCGCTGGCGGCGAGGTCCCTGCGGATTGACTTAAGGGCCCAGCTTTCCTTAGACAGCGCAATCCCTCTAGTGTAAGCCTTGAATGATTCCCATAAGGTGGCGTGGGACGTTACCGAGCCCGTATTGGTCTCGAAGTACTCCTCAATCGACAGTTCAAGTTCGGAGCAAAACTCTGGGTCCAGCAGGGAAAGGGGTTTCAATTTCCAGTGTCGAGAGCGGGCGGGATCGGGGCCCCAGTCTACTGTAATGGTGACAGGAGAGTGGTCAGAGAGGGTTCTCGGAAGGATCATTAGTTGTGTTACATTCTTGACTAGTATGTTAGAGATCACCCACCTATCAATACGAGAATAGGAGTCGTGAACCGAGGAGTAAAAGGAGTAGATGCGGGAGTCCGGGTAGAAGAACCTCCACGCGTCCACCATGGCCAGGCGGGGAAGGGAGGAAAGTGCCGCATAAGCCGCCCTGGAGAGGTGACGGGGCCTGGAGCCCGATCTATCCAGGGCTATATCGAAGATCATGTTAAAGTCCCCTCCCCAGAGGATTGGAACAAGGGGGAAGCCATCGAGAAGGGAGGTGACCTGCACGTAAAATTCCGGGTCATCAAGGTTAGGGCCATAGATATTCAGGAGGATCACTTCCTTATGGTGCAGCATGGCGTGAAGAAGTACATATCTACCCTGGGGGTCAATTTTCGAGGAGATGAGGGAAAAGTGGAGGCTCCTGTGAATGAGGGTCATGACTCCTCGGCTCTGGGAAGAATAATCAGTGAAAAACCGGTGAGGCCCCCAGGACTTGGCAAAGCGCATGCAGTGTATAGAACGAGCATGAGTCTCCTGAAGGAAGAGAATCTTGGATCGGTGGCGCTCGGCCTGCAGCTGGAGCTGTCTCATCTTCCTATAGTTCCCCAGACCTCGCACATTCCAGCTCATAAAGGTCAGGGCACTCTCAGTCACAGCATGGCGGTATTAGGAATAAAGCAGAATGTCGGGGACCGAGAGGTCAAATTAACAGTTCCACGGGAGCATATCCCAAATGCCTCAGCACAGTTCGCCTTCGCTGCCATCGCCACTTTTCCAATAACAAAAACCCAAACAACCCCAACATAGCCCACCCCCACCCACACCCCCCTCCCAATCAGAGGGATGACCAGCCCATCCCTTAGTAAACAAAACCAAAGCAGAGGCATCGTCGCCTGGGGGTCTGAAGGCCCGACTGGCCGTAACGCTCCGGGTTGCAGCAGAGCAAATAGTGCATGGGAAGCCCGTGACGGACGAGAAATGCAGATTAGACAAAGTTCTCGCCAAGGGAACAGCGGGCGAGCACCAAGGTCGAGCTGAACAAGCAGGTTGCGGGAAAAAGGATTGACATGGTCCCAGTTCCGGGGGGGCGAGAGGACCCATACGCCTCCCATCGGGGACCAAGGATCACCGCTGTGCCGAGATCAGGGGAAGGGGATCAGCCAGGGAAGTGTTCATCGATGAATTTGGAGGCCTCTTCCGGAATCGTGAAGAACAACACCTGATTGGAGTACTCTATACGAAGCTTGGCAGGATAAAGCATAGCATATTTTATGGAGTGGTCTCGCAACCTGCGTTTCACCGCCTGGAAGGTTTTGCGTTCCCGCTGGACCGCAGTCGAGAAGTCGGGATAGAGGTGGATCCTCGCGCCGCCCAGGAGTAGCTCACCCTTGAGTCTCGCAGCCCTGAGGAGGGCGTTGCGGTCGCGGTAGTTTAGTACGCGGGCTATGATGGGTCGAGGAGGGGCACCAGGTCTTGGTTTCGCCACCAGGGCGCGATGGGCCCGTTCAATTGCGAAGTGTGGAGAGAGCTCAGGCTCGTCAAGCAGCGACAGAAGTGTGCGTTGAACAAAGTCTTCCATTGGCTCATGGATTTCATCCTCAGGGACCCCGATGATGCGGAGGTTATTGCGCCTCGAGCGGGATTCCAAATCCTCGTTTTTCTTTTCCACCTCCGTGACTCGGCTGGAGAGAGCGACGACCTCGGCGCGAAGGGCCCCCAGCGCATCCTCCGCAGAGCCCACCCGTGTCTCGACCTCCAATACACGGCCGTCTGTCCTCTCAATGTGGGCCTTAATAGAGGATATGGTGCCGGTCATGTCGTCAAGTTTGGAGTGGAGAGCGGTGAACCCCTCACGCATAAGATCAATCATATTTCGGGAGTCCGGGAATGTGTCGAGGGGGGCATCGGAGGCCGACTCGGAGGCTTCCTCAGGTGGCCTCGCCGCAGCTCTCGCAAACATATTGATGGAGCTCTGTTTCCTTGCACCTCCCCTGGTCATCCTGGCTTATGGGTATATCAGGTAGAGAGAAGAGGGAGAGATGAGAGCTAGAAATTAGTGCCAAGAAGCGTCCTCCGGGATATAGGGGCCAATGCGTGTCCCGGGGTGATGTAGGCACAGAGCAGCAAGCGAGCACACCCCGAGTCCGGAGTAGAGGTTGTGGCCCCTCTAGGGCAGGAGAGTAGATGTCGCCGTGATAGGCCCAGGCGCGCACCGGTGAAGCGGCGCACAGTGGCCGGAGCGCGGTTCAGGGAGTCCAGTGGAGGCAGCTACAAGGTATGTTCGCCAGCGCCTCAGCCCCAGGGCGCGTGCAGCCCGGGGGGAGATGGAGCACAGTCCAGCGGGTCACAGTGGCTGGGTAGACGCAGCAGGAGTTAGCGGCGTAGAGAGAGAGGCAGGGGGGCGGGAGGGGACAGCAGCGCCGGCACCAGGGAGGCACCCGCAGGGTATGGTAGGTGCGGGCGGACCCGCCAGAGTCACAGCAGTCAGGCGCAGTCCCCTCCCCGCGCTCCCCCTACCTCTAAGCCGCCACGAAGTTGAAGTGGCCCCTCGGGGCCCGGACCAATGGCACGGGGCTGGTCGGCTCCCGCGCCAGTCAGGAGAGGAGGCAGTCGGTCCAAGAGGTCGCGGCTGATCGGTCCACAGGATCGAGGAGAGGCCCGGCCGGCCACAGCAATCCGGCGCCCCTCGCCGGGCGGGTGCCCCTCCCCCAAGCGGCCCGCAGCGCCGCGGCCTCAGGTCGGAAGAGGGCCGACGCTGTCGGAGCCGCGGGTCGGGGAGGGCGGAAGGCTGCAGCCGCAGGGCAGGAAAGAGGGCGCAGCCCCGTCCACGGGGCACGCAGCGGCTCCAAACCGCGTCCGGTCGCGGTAGTAGTGCTCCCGAAGGATCGGGTGTAGGAGGCAGGTCCGCAGATGGCGTCGGGCAGAGAAGAGCAGGATCGAACGCTCTGCTGGCCCGGAGCACGGCGTTTAGGCGGCCATCTTGATTGCCGCGCAACAGCGCCCCCCGGGCTGACCATCTCTTAAGGTCAGTCTCAAGGTCACTCAAAAGACTAGGGAAATTGGTCACATATAGGTCCTTTGTATTCGCCACTATGTAGACCCTCGGGTATTTAATTGATTTTGTACTCCACTCAAATGGGCAAACGAGTCCAAGAGTCTATCACTTCTGCTGTTAATCCAACCCCCAGGGCTCCTGATTTTGCATAGTTAATGGTGAATCCTGCTACTCTCTGGAAGCATTCAAGCTCAGCTAGAGCTGTTGGTAAGGATGTTTGACTATTAAGTGAGAGCATTATGTCGTTAGCATAATGAGATACTTTGTAGTGATCACCCTTTACTACCATCCCTTCAATCGCGATGTTTTTGCGGATACGTTAGGCAAAAGGCTCTATGATTAGGGCGAAGATCAACGGGGAGAGCGGGCACACTTGTCTAGTCCCGCATGAGAGCGGTATGGGGGCTGAGAATTTCTTCTTTACCCTCAGGACGGTTCTTGGAGAACTATAATTTGCAAGAAGCATTTTGCAAAATAGGGGGCCAAAATGAAACGCTTGGAGGGCAAGACGCATGAATGCCCATTCGAATGGATTGCCCTGAAACGTATTCCACATCTTTGACATGTAAGTCCAAAGCTGTGCTGTTTCGGAAAATTTTCGGCAAAGGGCGTCCTGCGTTGATGGCATTGGGTCGATGTCCTTCGAAGGCCTCCGTCGAGGGTGACGTCATGGGATGTTATAAGTAGCACGCATGGCGCCCGTAGCCTCAGTTCTGTTTTTTTTTTCGCAAACGTGTTTTCTTCGAGAACTCGGTGCGCCTCGTGTTATCTACTTCGATAATGTCTTCTTCTACCCAGCCGACCCTGGGGTCTGGCTTAAAAAAGTGCCGGGACTGTAACTTCAAAATATCCATCATGGACCCGCACTGTATCTGCTTGTGTCTGGGCGAGATCCACGACACGGACGACTGCTCAAAGTGCCAGTCGTTGACTGTCAAGGCCTTGCGGGAGCAGAAGGGGAAATTGCAGGTAGGTCAGGTATCCAAACCTTGTAAATCCAAAAAGACTACTGGTCTTTCCACTGACGACTCGAGGGGTGACTCTCCTCAGAGTGGTTCTCGCCATTCGTCGTCCTTGTCTAGGCACTCCCGGAAGCGTCGCCACGTTCGCCTTCCCCGTCCTCGTCGGATGATGGCTCTGTGAGGAAAGTGGCTTGTCCCACTAAATCCTCTACTCCGGTGGAATGGGAGTCATTCAGGGAGGAAATGCTGGAGACTTTTCAATTTCAGGGCACTGTTCCGTCCGCGCCTTCATTTGAAGCCGGCAGGGAACGGTCTTGCTTGCGCGCCCTCGAGCCCGGGCAGTCGGTACGATAAACATCAGGAACTGTTGAGGTCCCGTTCGGACAAGGTTCCTGTAGATCGCCAGACAAGTGCCAGATCCAGGTTGCGGTCTTTGTCCCCAACAAAACCGTCTAAGTCTGTGAATTGGTCGAGGAAGGCACCGGCGCTGTGTCAATCGAGTGTGGCTGTCGGGGCTTTGTCCTTGTTCAGGCCATCGGCGCGTTTGGCATCCTTGACGCTGACGCCGTCTGGGCCTACTGGCCAGAATTTGCCGTTGGAGGCGCCTGTGGCTGTTGATCCTCTGAGAAAGGCTCTGTCTAAGACTGTGAAGCCTGTTATTGAATCCAGGTCTGCTCCTGTACCTAGGAAGGAGTACTTTCATTCTCTACAGAACATTTATGAGGATGAGGAGAGGTCTGATGTAGAGTTGGAGCCTTTTGATATTCCTGGTGAAGCACCTGAAACTCCTGACATTGTCTTTTCTGAGGACAGTCAGATGGAGGATCTGCGTCAGTCCTTACATGATGCCAGTGGCCTTGACACATCTCCTGAGATGTAGTTTGGTAGGCCAGGGCCTGGGGCTCATACTGAATCCTCCTATAGGAGGATGATGTTGAGAGTTACGGAGTAGTTAGGGTGGTCCGGCCCTCCAGTTGAAATCAATCAGGATGACCTGACTAACATTTTAGATCAGGGTCCGTCCGCTGACCCAGTGTTGCCTTTTCACATGGCGTTACAGAAAAGAGTGCCTGCTACTTGGAACACCCCAGAGTCTCTTCCGGCAGTCAACAGGTAGTTGACTAAGAAATACTGCCCATCCAGTAGCGCCCCAGCTACCTATCCACATACCCCACTCCTGAGAGTTTGGTGTTGCAGGCGGCCACGGCCACCTCAAGGCAGGCGGCATACCCTACCATCTCTCCGGATAGGGACGACAATCGCTTCCATGGATGGGCACGCAAGGTATTTTCGGCTGGGAGTATGGCACTGAAATCGGCCAACTCCACCTGTGCCTTGGAAACATTTTCACACACTTTGTGGAATTCTCTCTAGCAGCTGAGCATATTCCCGAAGGGGAAGAAATGGAGGGGTTTCTTGCTATTGTGCAGGATGGCAAGGATGCCATGTGTGAATCCCTTCAGTCTGGGTTGGACACGGCTGATGGTGTCAGACAGTCCATGGCTGCGAGCACCGTGATAGAGGTTTGCGTGGTTGCAGAAGTCGGGGTTTGCTCCGGATGTGCAGGCCCGTCTTCTCAACATGCCCTTTGACGGTTCTCATTTGTTTGTTGACAGCAAGAATGACGTGAGCCTTGAGAGGTTCCAGACCTCCAAAGCATCTGCTAAATCATTGGGCACAACTGTGCATCAACCTCTGCCTTTTCGCCCTAGAGGACAGCAGTGGAGGGGGGGTTCCTTTCATTACTACTCCTCTTTTGGTAGAGCGAGAAGAGCGGCCAGTCAAAGGGGCCATCATAAAGTTCCTTGTGATGGATGGGGAAGAGGTGCCAAAGCTGCACCGGCTGCCTCTACCTTCAGGCGCTGCCGCAGCCGCTCCAAAACCACTATGAGGCCAAGTCTCATTGTTCGCCGTTTGGCTGCATACTGTCTCAGCATCTCGAAGAGTGGCGAGCCATTACTTCCAATGCGTGGGTTCTGGAAACATTAGCCCACGGCTACTGCCTACCCTTACTAAGTCGGCCAAACGACAATCCACCGGGGAAGTTCTTTGAAGATTCCGGATCCGCTCCTTGTGCAGGAAATCCTGACCCGGCTGGAGAAAGTTGCTATAGAAATATTGCCTGTGGTGGAGAGAACAAGGGCTGGTATTCCCCATATTTTTTGATCCCCAAGAAAGACAGATGATGGAGACCCATCTTGGACTTGCGTTGCTTGAACAAGTTCCTCAGGAAGGACAAGTTCAAGATGGTCACTCTTTCTCAGGTCCTTCAGGCACTTCGACTTCAGGATTGGTTGGTGTCTCTGGACCTACAGGATGCTTATTTTCATGTGCCGATCCATCCAAAGCACAGAAAATACCGGAGGTTTGAGGTTGTCAACTCGCACTTTCAGTTTCGGGTCCTGCCATTCGGGTTGACCTATGCCCGAGGGTCTTCACCAAGCTCAGGGTGGTGGCAGCGTATCTCAGGAGAGGGGTGGGTTCACATCTACCCCTACCTGGACGGCTGGCTGATCGGAGTGCATTCTCCTGAACAAGCCTTGGATCATCTCAGTCTCACCTGCCACTCCCTTCGCAAGCTGGGCTTCTCTCTCAATTTCAAGAAGTCGCATATGACACCTTTCCAACAGCTCCAGTACATCTGCGCCGTATTGGACACATCCTTGGGGAAGTGCTCGCCACCCAAGGTGAGGGCTCATTACATTGTACAGATGGTCTACAAATTTCAACATGCCCAGTGTCTCCTGGCTTAAGGTTGCTCGGCCTCATGAAATCCTGCATTGTTCTTGTGCCAGAGGCCAGACTGAGAATGTGATCCATTCAATGGGCTCTCAGGACGCAGTGGTCACAATTCTCAGGCATAATGTCAGATCTCCTTCAGATTCCACTCACGGTCTCAACATTCTTCTGTGGGCCATCGAAGGGAATCTGATGAAGGGGAAGCCCTTTAGGCAACCGTTGCCGGAGGTGACGGTAGTGACAGATGCTTCCCTCACAGGATGGGGGGGCTCACACCAACGAGCTGACCAACAGCGGTCGTTGGTCTCTGTCGCAGCCCAAAAGCCACATAAATCATTTGGAGCTGAGGGCCATCAGGCTAGCCCTGAAGGCTTTTCTGCCTTCTGTTCGAGGGAAGAGTGTCCTGATCATGACGGACAACACAGTGGCCATGCATTACCTTAACAAAAAGTGGGGGGTAGGGTCACTCCCGCTGTGCAGAGAGGCAATGCAGCTCTCGTTCTGGGCGATACAGCAAGGAATCTCACTCTCGGCAGTTCATCTGGCCGGAGCGGAGAATGTGGCGGCGGACACTCTGAGCAGGCAGAGCGCGGTCTCCCATGAGTGGGAGTTGGTTCAGGAAGTTCTTTAGGAGATCTTCGCCCTTTGGCGAACCCCTCAAGGGGCTCTGTTCGTGACCGGTGCCAACCGAAAGTGAGAGACGTATTGCTCAGGGGAAATTCCTCCGAGAGGAGCTTTAGGGGATGCGTTCATCGTGGATTGGGCATTCCCACTTCTGTACATGTTTCCTCCGGTCCCCGTCATTCCTCTGGTTCTAAGGAGGTTGCGGAGGTTCGGGTCCCACATGATCCTAATTGCTCAGGATTGGGCCAGGAGAGCGTGGTACCCCAGACCTTTTAGAAATGTCCATCCGTCCTCCACGCTGTCTTCCCCACAGAGAGGATCTTCTCTCGTGCGAGGGGGGGGGGGGGTTGGTGTTCTCCATCCAGAGGTCAAGACTCTCAACCTTCATGCTTTGTTTCTGAAAGGTTGAGATATAAGGATTGGGACCTCCCGGATGACGTGATGGAGGTGCTGCTTTCGGCCAGGCATCCGGCAACCAAATCCATGTACCGTTGGCGTATGTTTTGCAACTGGTGCAGAGGACACAATGTCGATCCTTTTCAGTGTTCCATTCCAATGGTTCTTTCTTTCTTGCTTTGGCCCACAAGGGTCAAGTTTTTTTTAGATCCGCTAGTCCCCCAGTATTGTCTTGGGAAAGTTCTGCTGCATAAACGTGGAAAGTCTGCCGCAACCGGGTGAGTTTCTTGGAGTAATACTACAGAGCTCTCGAAACATCAAAGTGCAGATCTGCACTTATTAGGAGAGTTCTGGCCTTGTATATTGAGAGTTACAAACAGTAGCTTCTGGTGAGGGGGATGGCTTCCTGTATATCGGTCAAGACGTTCGGGGGGAGGGGAGAGTCGGTGATGTTCAGATGTCATCAGGTTCCAAGATCCTTTTTTCGTCTGCAGTCACAACCGGGTTTTCACATTTTATAAACAAATGTCATAAGTAAACTGAGAAACCGAAACAGAACTGGACCTATATGCCTGTTGGCCAATGAGTGTATGCACACTCTAGGCTGGTGTATGCCGCGTGTAGCCCGGGATCCCTCGGTGCATTATTGTAGGGGAGCTAAGATTGACAATTCATTGATGTGTGTAGGTGAAGTATCTGTGGAGGTGCCTGCAAATGTTGTTCATGTCTGTTGAGGTGAGCTTCCTGGTTTCCGTCCCTTCGCTATCTTCGTCCAGGCGTTGCGTCTTAGCTTGGGGGCTTCTCCTTTTCCCACTATAGGTGATGACGTTGTAAGGTATTCATCTGTGGTTGAGGGCTGCCCTGTTAGGATGCCCTCGGCTTCCTCCATGGCGTTAATTCTCCGCCTCAGGCCCTCGTAAGAAAATTGGAGGATTGCGGGGGACAACCAGCGATAGCTTATTTTGCGGTCCTGAAGTAAAGTTGTTAGGAGTCTAAGCTCTCTACGCCTTTGCGCCGTCGCCAGGCCTTGGTAAATCTGTATCAGTGCTCCTTGAAGGGTTAATTCACCCTGTAGGTGATTTTTCAGCCATAATCTCTTTTAGTGGAGAAGAGGTGAATGCAGTAATCCCATCTTACAGGTTTTCTGTAGAGGCTCCTAGGCAACTTTGTAGCCTGTGGGTTTGATTTAGTAGCAACATTGCCTTATCGCATTCCGGGAGGAGGGACTGGAAGAGGCTACTCCCATAATCCTGTAAGGCTTGATGCGTGACCGAGATGGGCACCCCTCTAATTCTTACATTATTTCTTCGGGCCGTGTTTTCAATATCCTCCTGCTTGAGCGTCATAGCTTCATTTCTTTGAGCTTCCCTTTTAAATTTAGTATAGCGTCCAAGAGGGCGGCCTCGGGCATGGGAAGGCTCCCCCAAGGCCCTGCCCTCTGTCACCTCACCTCAGTCCCTTTTTCCGCACGGACTGTGTCTGACTGTGCAGAAGCGGATCTTAGATATTTCATTCGTCCACTATTGACGAGTTGACAAAGATGTAAACCTCTACACAAACCGCCAAGTCCTTGGCCATCCTGACTAAGCCAGGGCAGAAGTCCTTTCCTCTGGCTCAGGGCAGGGCCGACTTCAAACCCCGCCCTTTCACCGGCTTCAAACGGTTTCGGGACCGTAGTACACGGAGGCCTGACCTGTCGCCCAGCGACAATAGGTGGAAGCAACAGAGAATTTCTCTGCTCCCGCCTCTAATGCCAAAATGCAGTGACGTCATGGTCAGAAAACACAGCTCCCCAGTCAGGGGCCTGCTGGCTCTCTTTCAGGACAGCTGGAAGCATTATTTCAAGAGTCTTTGGATCCTTTCTATAGTCTCCACAGGCTTCAGTCTTCCTCTACCATCCTCTCCTTCTCGTCAGATTGTGTCTCCGGCTCTTTTACGGGAGGTCCTTTCTCTCTTTGAGTTGCAGGCGGTGGAACCGGTTTCTCAGTCAGATAGGGGTTGTAGTTCCTACTCCAGGATTTATGCGGTACCCGAGAACAACCAGGCAGGCCTCAGGGCAGTCCTGGACCTGTCTTTTCTCAATCTGTTTTTAACACTCAATGCTTCAAGATGATTATTCCAGCGCACATGGCAGAATCTCTGTGTGCAGGGGACTGGATGTGTTCCCTAGACCTCAAGGATGCATACCTTCACAGGCCTTGCAAATTCTTAAAATTGTCACTGGTCCTGCAGGTCGAGTACCTTAGGTTTTATACTTGACCTAACAGAAATCCACTTGCCCATAATTGGTGGTTACCAAAAATGTACAATAGCTTTCTGTGAAATTGTACATGTCACGATGCTCCCTCCTTTGGCGAGCTGTTCGGGCGTGGGTCTTTTGAGTGGTGCAGTGTGGCTGCAGATCCCCCTTTTATTCACCCACAGTGGCTCGAAAGACAACTCTGCGCCACTCATTTGGCAAAGGGGTGATTTGGGCACAGCTGCTGACATTGCAGCTTATTTCTAAACCACTCTTGTACTCAATGATAAACAACGCTGGTTTCAATCGGAGTGTAATGCCTCCCATGTCTCTGGCATGTGTGGAACCTTTTGCAATAATCTTAATGACGAGTACTCACACTAAACAGATATTCTGAGGAATTTCGTTTAGTGGTATAGCACCTCCACTTCAGAGTAGGGATACTTAATTTAAGTAGTTTATTACTGCCTCTTTGCTGAGAGGCCGCTGTAATAGTAATTGGACATAACCAGAACTCCTCAAAGGAATGCTATACTTAATGAGACTGTGCCAACCCTATTGATAAGCAATGTGTGGGTCCTTGTATCTGTTCATTGCATTGAACAGTCATTAAAAACAACCATTGGCTGTGCCAATAGTTTGGGCTGCCTTATAGGCATTTCCCAGGAACTGACATAATATGCCCAGGTACTCGCATCATTTGCCAGCTGTTGTCATTTTATGGCTTGGAAGTACAATTATGGCAGTACCTGTAAAATGACTATCAAGTGACAACACAAAAAGCAAAACTATTAGCTTTTCCAATGCTGGTTTGGTACTGTCGCCCTGCGACCAATGAAGTAATACACCACAGAGAATCGGAGGATTTCAATTCATTGGTGTGTTGGTGATCTGGGAGATTGTGAGAAGGTAATGGAGCGATGATGTCGGAAGAGCAGATCGTCAAAAACGTATGAAGTAAATCAGACGGAATTCTTTGTATGTCAACATGAAACAGCAACCTAGGTAAACTAACACGTTGGCAACCAACGATATTGCATCTCTTGAAGAAAATAAAAAAACTCCATAGTAAACATTAAATTGCTTTTACTATACAGTTGAGAAATCTAACTGTTGAATAACAGGCTCACGTTTATGTGCGAGGTACTTGCAAATGATTGTACAAGAACACAAATGCCATGTCAAATATGTGCAAGAGTACATAAACGTTGATTTTATATCTCGTATCGTACTTCCAACTATGTATACAATGCAACAAGTACGACTACTGCTGCATCACCAACACCGAGATACAGTGAGGTGTAAAACACTTCACTGAGATTAAACATCATTGATTAGACCTTGACATGGCTACATCTTATCTCACGGAATGCTGCCAGAAAACGTTTACCTATGCCGATATTTATCCAGCGCGGGGAGGAAGACCATGAGAGCCGGAGGAGGAGGAGGGGGGGGGGAAGTGTGGCGCATATCACACGTGCAACAGGCGTGCACCAGTGACGGAGGAGACATGACTGTTCCCCGATCCAAGCTATTTCACAATCAAGCCAGCAATAGGACCAGCAGGTTTTTTTTCGCGCAAGTTCGCTAGGTGTGCAATTTGGGAAACGTCTTGAGCCCTGAAGAGTCCGCTTTCATCTGATAGTTGTCGATTCCTCTCGGCGCCACCTGGAAGCAGCTGTATCGCCAGTAGGCCTGAAAAATAGCCACAGAGCAGTCGATCTGATGAAGCAGATGGGGCGACCCCGCCTGGCACTGAATGGGGCCTTTCGGGGGGAGTCGCGGCCTGCTCGCCTGGGAGTTGCAGTCTGCCACCCTTTTGACCCCTGGTGGATCCCCATAAACGGCACGTGACCATATTCTCTGCCCAAACGCCTAGGGTAATTTCTCCCAAGTTACCCTTCCCAGAGGACCAACACCACAGCCATGCTGCAGTGAGCAAAATGCTATAATTTTCTATAAATGCTGGCCAACGTAAGCTTACAATTAAAATGTATTTTACTGGGTGACTACTTGAAGGGCTGGGGTCACGAGACGGGGCAGGTATTATTTTCGACCTAGAGCATAACCCTGGCCTGAAAAATAAAATGTCAGTATCCTAATAAACATGCTCTAGGTGCAATACATGATACATTGACCTGTTGTTGACAATGTAGTAATTTAAACGACCGCTGATAGGCCCCTGCGCTGTGACAGTGGCTCTACTGCAACCTGTAAGTGAACCTTGCCCAAACGTCCGCGGCCAAAAGACTCATTTCTAAACGTCCTGATCTGTGAATGTCACCATAAGCACTTCATTTCTAGCGCTGTGCTTCCACCCGGTGGCCAGCCACTTAAGTTTGCCATTTAATGCAAAGAAAGTGTTTACATCTAAACGTCAAATATCCCTTTACTCGAAATGATACCCGTCAGTAATAATATCTCCTCGACTATGCGAGTGGGCGTGGAGCTATTGGGAGCCCTGCTTCATGTCCCCATCTACCAGCCACTAAAAGTTTCTGCGTTGAACGATTGTTGTACCACTTCCAGTACAAGGTGTTTCCTTTCAACCTGACCTCGGCCCCTCATGTCTTCACGAAGTTGATGAACGCAGTGGCTGGTCTCTGCCTGGAGGGGGTGGTGCACTTCTGCCAAAGATTGGTGGATACTTTTCGCCAGTTAGGGTTCTCACGAGCTAGGGTTCTCCCTCAACCAGAGGAAGTCCAGTTGTGCCCCTTGCAGGATCTGGTCTTCCCCGGTGTGTGCCGGAACATGACCGTGCAGCGGGTGTTCCCTATGCCCGAGAGACTCCTCTCCCTTCACAAGGTGATAAGGCACTTTCTGGCCAACTCGACCAACATGGCATGGTGATTCCAGCACCTTCTGGGGTTGATGGCATCCTGCGTGCTCATGGTGCAGGGGGCCCGCCTCAAGATGAGGTGCCTCCAGCGCCACCTGGCAGCCATTTGGGATCAGGAGACAGGACCTCAGTCGGACAGGATCCCAATACCCCCGCTCCTCCTCCCAGATCTTTGCTGGTGGACGACGAACGGCAACGTGTCCGTGGGAGCCCCCTTAACCTGACCGGATCCTATCCTGGTTGTGACAAGAGTCCTCTCTTTTGGGTTGGGGGGGGGTGGTTCTCTGGAGGGCTACGTGATTTATGGCGCATGGTCCATGGCGCAAGCCCTCCTGCATATCAATTTGCTCAAGCTCAGGGTAGTGGGCCTGACCCTCATGGTGTGCTTGCATCAGGGACAGGTCTGTTCTGGTCAGGAGGGACAATTCTACTAAAATGTTTTGTCTGACCAAGCAGTGTGGCACCGGTTCTTCCCCAAGCCCCCTCCACTGCATGGAGGCAGTTTCGATCTGCGAATTGTCCCTGGCAGAGAGGATTTGGATTTCAGCAATCCACTTCCTGGGGCGACAGCAATGCAGAAGCAGACCAGTTGAGTCGCTTGGGGTTCAACACCTACGAGTGGGAGTTGCACAACAACTCCCTGTTGCCCCTGTTCCAGCGTTGGGGGTTTGTGGACCTGGATTTGTTTGCATCTCCCCAGAATGCCAAATGCCCCCAGTTTGCTTCATGGGCAGGTGTTGGGTAGAATCACCTGCAGTATCCTTTGGGAACACTACAGGCAATTAAGACTACAAGTGTAAGCTCAATTTCATCTTTGGTACAAGCCTGTACTACACATTAAAGTGGTAGCGATGCCTGAGCAGCCAGACTTATCTCAAGAGTTTAAGTGAGCAGTAGAACACATTACACAAAGGACCAACTAATACAGTGGGCCTCATTACACGGTAGGTGGTAACCATGGCGCTATTAGCGCCATGGTTGCCGCCGCTATTTTACCGTGTCCGCCTTGGTGGAGGGCGGAATTACCACCCTACTCCAAGGTGAGCGGGGGTGGTAAATCCCCATTCACCAAGGCACTTCCCCATTCCCATTTTTGCCCCCATAGGGCATAATGGGAATGGGGAAGGAGCTAATTACGGTACCGCAAATTGCGGTACCGTAATTAGCATCGAGGTCCCTTTGCGGCACCCTACTTTAACGGCTGGTAAAACCCGCCGTTAAGGTCGGGTCCCGCAAAGGGAACTCGTAGTAAGGCGGTAAGGGTTTACCGGTGCCCTTACCGCCTACCGTGTAATGAGGCCCAGTGATTCAAACAAACACTTACTCAAGGTTTCTTGGTAAAAAAAATATACATTTATTTACTCATTTAGAAAACATTACACTAGCATAAGCAGCTCAATATCACACACTAATAAACCACAAAAGTAAGTAAATGAACAAGTATAGCTCCTATGAAGTGGGAGCAAAATGGCACTTCAAATACTTATTAAAGGGATAAAAAGACAAGGCTATAAGAATAGACAGCCCAAATACAGTCATTGGCAGGGAAAAGGGTTTCAGTTATATACAACCAGTAATTCTTCTCATAGACCTGGGATAAAGTCAATGGCTCAGAGTCTTTGTACAGGATAGCACAGTTCTGGTAGATAACGGTTAAGTCTTTGCCACAGAGCTTAGAAGAATTTGGCTAGGCGAAAAGTTTGACGAATGTTTAGGGGAGGACAAGCCTTCGAAGTTGAGGAAAGTTTCACACACTTTCTCGATGGACGAAAATAGTTCCGGAGCGCATTTGCACAGCACCTTGTTAATGAAGAAAGCTGTAGCTGAGGCAGTTCCTGGCAGTTCGAGCAGATCTCGCTGTTCCTAAGCTTCAGTCGTGCGGACAAGGACGACGTCGGGAGGTTCCTGCATTGCCCAGGGATGAGGCCAAAAGCTGTAGCAAGACGTCAGTTTAAGCTGTGAGTGCCTTAAAGTCCACAAGCTGGTTTCCTTCCCTCTGGCTATCTGGTTTTCAACAGCACTCTAATGAAAATTCGACTAGATGGGGACGGTGTCCAGGTGGCTTACGAGTTGGTTGTTCCCACCAAACTCTAGGGAAGAAGTTAACCTTGAAGGGCTTCTCTGTCGATTGGAGTTTCAGGCAATTCGGACCTTCAGCAGGGCTTCACCGGTCCTCCAGGAGTTGCAGCAGTCCTCTTCCTTCAGCTCGTCTTCGGTTCTTTCGTTCCAGTGGTTGACTCTGCTTTCCCGGTCCCAGAGACCTGCTTTTAAACAGTTTCCCCCCATTCATTCAAGCCTGGCTGTTACTCACCCAGCATGGTGGCTGTCCTTGCCAGACAACCAGCCAGCCAATCACGCCAGAGTGCATTCAGGTCCCCTAGGAGACTAAGCGCAGGGAGTTTTGGTCACCTCCCTCACATCCTGTCCATCCCAGACACTCAGGCGCCAGAGGAGGGCTTCAGCACTGAAGCCCGCCAAAGGTCAACAAACAAAGGGACCAAACCTGGTTTGGCACGCAGAGACAAACACAAGGAGGACTTTTCCTAAAAGCAAATGCTGAAAAAAGATGACCAGAGTCTGTGGGGCACCGTATTGAAAAACATGGCTGACCCGATTTTTAGCTACCGTTTTTAGCGGTTGGGAAAAATCACGGTAGTTGATCTAAACCACTGCCACCAGCCATTTAAAGTAGGAAAAGGTAACATTTAACTGTTACATGAGTGTTTTGACTCAGGGGAAGCTAAGCAACCCCCCCCAGCACTCTATAGGAAGATAGTGTGTGCTGGGTCAGTACATTTAAAAAGACTAGTAAAGTCAATTTAACTTTACTTACTCTAGGAGACAGTAGTCAGTCCCAGAGAAGGTATTTAAATGTTGGGGAGTCTGAAAGACACCCCTGTGGCACTGAACTGAAGGTTCTGTGTGACACACAGAAAAAGATGATGCCACTGGAGTTGTTTTAAAACTCAATAACCAAAGAACACAAAAGTAAAACGCACACAAAATACACGGTAGAGTGGGAAAAAAAGGCTCACACTTCCCAGGTTAAAAAAAAAAAAATCCTAGAAATCCAGCAAAGCTGCTTGGGGTCTCAAAAGGTAAGGGAAATTAGCACATATTGAGAATTCTCCCTAACAGGTCAGGGTCGTGGTGTCACTTGGCGACGCCTTCTAGATCTGTTGGCACAGCAGCAGGTGTTATGTATTCCCGCCCACCCCTCTGCTCCAGCAGAGCCTACGCAGGTTCTGGGCCTCCGTGGGCTGCAGCCTCATTCTGGTTGCTCCCACTGGCCTTCATGACCCTGGTTTATGGATATGCTGCCGGGGTCCCGTCCAGCAGGGTCTTCCTGACGCAGCGGGGCAGTGCAACATCCAGACCCGGCCAAACTGGGCCTGGTTCCTGATCAACTGAGGCTTCAGCATGCTCAATTTTCAGATGACAACTGGGACATAATTCAGCAGGCTAGGAGGCCTTCGACTCGTTCCCAGTATAAGAGCAAATGGACTAAGTTCTGCCATTGGGCTCACGACAATGGTCTGGACCCTGTCACCTGCCCTCTGGATGACGTGCTGGCCTTTTCAGCACACCTGGCTTGTTCTGGAGTTCAGGTGGATACTTGTTGCACATATTTGGCGGCCATTGGGGCTTACAAGAATTCCACTGAGCATGTGTTTTCGGCAGCCAACCCAGTGGTTAAGGCCCACCTTAAGGGGTTGTCTAGTCTTTTTCCTCTGGTGCATAGGCCGTACCCGGTCTGGGACTTCAATGTGGTTCTTAAATCTTAAAGCCTTTCTGTGGAAATCCACTTTGTGACGCTAAATACTGTTTTATTGGTGGCCCTCATCTCTGTGCGCAGTGTTAGTGAGCAGCAGGCGTCGTCTTCATGCACACCCTTCACAGAGTTTCACAACAAGGAGGTCATTTTGTGCACTCACCCACACGTCTTGCCCAAGGTGGTCTTTCCGTTCCATTTGAATCAAGATATCTGCCTGGTGGTGTTCTTCCTGAACCCGCAGTCAGAGACAGAGAGGGCCCTCCATTCTGTGGACCTCAAGAGAGTACTCAAATTTTATTTCTCTCGGACAAAATCCTTCAGGAAGTCCGAGGCATTGTCTGTGACTTTTGGGTGCTTCTCACCCCGGCTCTCAGGCTTCTCTCGCGTGTTGGATGTGTTGGATCATTTCGGAGGTGTACACCGCCATGGACAAACCTCTTCCTGAGGGGATTCATGCCCATGCGGTCAGAGCTAAGGCCACGGCAATCGCGTTTCAGAGACCTGATTCTTGGGATGTCATCAGCAAGGCGGCTACTTGGGCCACTCCGTTGGCCTTCTGTAAGCACTACTCACTGGACACCATCTCCAGGCACGATGCAGAGTTCGTCAGGCAGTTCTGAAGAACCTTTTCGCTTCATCCTAGATATGAGGCAGGTTGTCACAGCGCCACCCTATCTTCTTGTATGGTGGAATCCCGCAAGGACAGAGGAAAGGGGACAGACGTGTGAATAATTAGAGTTAGTCACCGTAGTCACTAGAGTACTCTTAGCCCATAGTCCCCTTTCCTCCATACGTCCCACCCGCCTTCCCCCGCTAGTATGCCAGTGGCGTTTAGGTAATAACAGTAGCCAGGTATCTAAGCGTCCAATGTCTTGAAAGGGGACTGAGGTGAGGCGCCAGAGGCCGGTGCGCCCCCTGCGCACTACACTAAATTTAAAGGGGAAGCTCAATTTTTCCCTGTCAAAGGTTCCGGTATCGTCCCCATGTTGGGGAAGCCCACAAGGATGGAGAAAAGGGGACAATGGACTATTAGTACTGTAGTTACTAAAGTGAGTAACTTCAACTAAGACCTGACTCTCTAGGTGCAACAACCAGAAAATTTGAAGGTACACCCCTAACTTCCGCTGAGTCTCCTCTGGACCAGGAGAGTAAAATAAATATACTCACTCGGCAGAAAAGTTGCATCCTCTGCTGCTTATTAAATAAAAATAGCGAATAAACCACCTTACTGGACAGTTACAGCTGCCATGTGTGGGATTCACTTAAACAGCAAATCAATGCCCTGAGGGATGTAGGTGATTTTACTGAATATAAGTGATCAAAAATGCAAAGTGTTTGAAAATGACCATGGAAATGGAATCTAAAAAAGTGATCTTTTCTGAAATTACCAGTAATGTAGAAAAAATTACTGCATGCTTATTTTTCTGTTTTCACTATTTTATTAGAATTTTTTTTACAATCAATTCATATATTGTTTACACTAGTATCTTTCTAAGCAAAACATTTACATCACCACCCAGACAGCTTCGTTCTTAGTTCTCAATTCAATATATTAATCATTGCTTTAGGTTGCATACCTCTTTTGGGAGTGTACCAAAGTCAGGAGTGAGTGAGTGTGGGAGAGAGTGAGAGTGTGTCTGTGTATTGTTCATTTGAGGATTATAGAAATTCAGGGTCCCACTATCTCTTGTCTATTCAGCCTCTGCAATAAAATAAACTTGCTTTGCAATAGAGGTCAACTAGCTTTACCCCAATTCCTTTTATGTATTGAGTTCAGTGAGGCTGGTTCCTTTAGTTTGAAACGAGCCCTGGTGTAGAGAGCCATTTTTAGAGTACCAGAAATCCAGCAGGGCTCCCCAAGCAAGGAAACCTGCATTCAAATAAACAAATGTACCCAGATAACCACCTTTTTAGGTTAAGCAAGGCCTTGCAAAGCATCTTGAAAACAAGGTGTATTGAGAACCGAGCATCCTAAACCAGTCTATCATTTTCCTTTTCAGGGTGGGTCCAATGCTTGTGGGCATTCCCGCATTCCCCAACAAACATTTGGTACAGCAGCAGGACCTGACGGTGCAGAGGCCCCGGACCAGCAATGTGGATTGAGAACGTTAGAACCTTCTTAAGAACGTTGGAACCTTCGCTGCAGGATTCTGGCATTGTAGAGTGTCAGAAGCCAGAGAAGCAAGAACCAGGAATTCCTGATCCTTTAAGCTTCTGAGAAGTGGTGCATTTTCCAGTTGGCCACAGTCCTTTAGGACGCAACCAAAGGCTGCTCTTCTCTGCTAGTGGTGCATTCGAGTTTAAACATCAGGTAGTAGAGGTTGACTGTCATGTCACGCTGTGGTCTGGTCCAGTGATGGAGACAGAAAAGTGCAGAAAGGGGAAAAGATATCCAAATGGCGGCCATCTTATGTGTGCATTTCATTGTGGCCACAGTGGGGAGGCACCATCTTCCGAGTTACTTTGTCCAAAGCAGTTCACTCAGGATGCATGTCAGTGGCGTGTTTTCACAGATTCGGCCCTTGGGTCTAAGGAGCGCCTTCAGGCAACAGATAGGCCCTGAGAATGTATTCTCAGCAGATCCTACTCCCACTCAGGGAACTGGTAGCACACAGAGGCCAGGCGTTATCCTACAGAAGCACAAGGGGCATAGCAGTTGCACTTGCAAACCTCGCACTGCACAAACCATCTCGTCCAGTCGGACTCCGCAGTCACGCAGCTGTCAATTCTCAGGCATCCATCATCCAAGGGGTCCCCCACGAAGGATTTGTTGTGCAATTGGCAGTATATGCGACTCCAAAGTCACGCTCATTGATTTCTATCCGGCCCAAGAGACAGATCCTCAAGTAGGAGGGTGTGGGGGACCAGCTGCCATCAGCCTGGCACCTGCTCACAGGATCCCCCATTAGCAAGAAGCCAGGAAGGCACTCGTACCTCACCACAGACCGGACCCACTACTCACTGCCGTACACCACAGAGTTGAAGTCTGTGTCTGGTTGGCCACAATTCACGCTGCAAAAGGCCGTGTATCCAATCAGGCAGCAGCTGCCTCCCCCACACCGATATTTCTGCAGCTCCCGGTCTCTTCCCTCGGCACCGGCCCAAACAGATTGGAACCGTCCCGGCCCAGTAGGTATCTGAGAATCCTGGTCCTAAGCACATTCTCCAGGTGGCCCTTTGCCATTCCCGGGCTTCAACCAAACAGGTAAAACCTCACTTAGGTTTATTATCCATCCGGTTGAACTCATTCACCTCCGCTTTTCTGGGTCAAACCCACCTCTGGCAGCTTTTCTACCAGGAATCACTACTCCCACACAACTGCCTGGGGCAAAAAAAACAGGCCACTGCAGTTGTCGACAAGTCCAACTATCCGTATGGGTAAAGTGCCCTTTGAACCCTCCTTGGCACCTGCAGCCAGCGGGTAATGCTTGCAGCTAGCATCCAAAGCGTCATTCCTCCTCAGCTACGATCGCCCTGTAACTCTTCACTTCATGGAGCCGGTGGGTGTTGCATCCTGGCCGCCAAAGACCAGAACCTCTCTGACTTGGCCTGGACATTTAAAGCCCCTCTGCCCCCAGGCCGGAAGCTGGTTTCTGCATACTTATTTTTTAAATACATAAATGATACATTCGGGAGCAATGCTATAAAATGACCAATTAAAAAAATTACTTTTAAAATGAATTTCTATTATGCGCTGATAATCACTGTTAACAGATTAATAACATTGTAGATGTACGTACAGGTCAGAAATATACAAACAGTACTCGCCAAAATTGAGGCCGCTTCTTAGAATTGACTCACCCATAATGAGGTTCCACATAGAAGGCTTATATCAGGGTGTTCCGTTACAAAAAGTAGCTGCTGAGTTCATGCTCTTAGAATGATTATTTATCTTGAATTACTAATAATGAGGTGAGAAAAGAAATGGTTAACTTGTCGCATTTATTTAAAGTGAAATCGGTAAAATTCATAGACATGAATCTAGTGTAACATCAAATATAGAATAAACAAAAGTGTGATATGTGTGTAGGTCTGGGACAAGAACTGATTATGCAATATTAGCACACATTTCAATAAAAGAACTGAATTTCCATAATGCGCTTATTGCACAATAAAAAATTAATTAAAAGCAATGCTTGAAATATAATCAGAAAGAGGTAATGTTGGCTATCCCTGGACAATCTCTTTTAGGCGTTTCAAATTGTTTTTTTTTCTTTTGTTTTTTGGTGGGCATATTTTGTCGACTCAACATTTGCATTATAGTGTACTCTTGGACACCTTGTTTGTTTTGTAATACTTTCAAAAACTTCCAGAGGGATGGTTTTGTGTAGGCCATGGCAATGTTGAGAGAATTGTGCCACCCTTCAAGTTTGTTGTTTGTTTTAGGAGATCCACTTAAAATAGACTCATAACAATTCCATAAGTGTATTTGGATTTTAGGCTGTTTTCGTCCAAATCTGGTGTGTGCGCCAATCCAGGTCTCTTCGAAATAATTTTAAAAACTAGAAAGTACATTTTCTTCGAGGGGATTGGTTCCTCCAATGTATTCCATATCTGACAGTAATCACCACAGCTGTGCTGCTTCGTAAAATCTTTCTGCGTCGATAGGCCATCCTCGAAGACCTCCTCCGACAGCCGACATCACCAGATGTTTTAAGTAGGACGCACGACGCCTGTAGCCTCAGTTCTGTTTTTTCCACAAACGTGTTCGCTTCGGAGATCACGGCACGCCTCGACTCTTTGGAGTTTCTGTTCTTTCGGTACTTCGAACCTCTTTGTTTGTGAAGTGTATCTGGATGTCTTCCTCTTCTTCCACCCCGCGTCCGGGCTTCCAAGAAGTGTGGGGACTGCGGGTCCAAGATGTTGGTGATGGACTCGCACGACGCCTGCCTCTGGTGCCTCGGGGAGGCCCACGACACGGATGATTGTGTCGACTGCCAGTCGCTTACGTCCAAGGCCTTGTGGGAACGCCTGTCCTGTGCCGACGAGCCTAGGGCACAGACCCCTACCCGACGATCCTCCGGCCCATTAGCCTTCCCATCCACCTACAGGGTAAGCGCACCCCTCTTTCTGAACAACCCCCAGGATTGCACACTCATTGAACCACACTAGCTGAAGCACCCAGCTTTCACTCATCCTATGTCAATAACTTCGAACTCTTGCATATCTACAACTGCCTCACTGTAGCTCAAATGAAACTATTGCTGCACAACTGTATTGATTCAAATGCCTTTCATCTGCCAAGCACAAAGTGATGCTGCTTCACTTGAAAATTTCGAGTTTCAACATGCTTACAATGTTTGAACCCTAGCAGTAACTTGGAATTTAGCCTATGCCTACATATTGTTGCACAACTAGAACTGCCCTTTTTGCACTTTCAGTAGCAATTGGAATTTAGCCTATGCCTACATATTGTTGCATTACCAGAACTGCCCTCTCTGCACTATAGCAGCCATTCCGAACTTAGCCTATGCCTACATATTGCTGCATTACTTGAATTGCCCTTTCTGCATTTTAGTAGCAATTCCTAACGTAGCCTAAGCCTACGTGTTGTTGCACAATTAGATCTGCTCGCTTTGTAACTATTGGAGCAACCTCGATCCCAGGATTGTCGCTGCAATTACTGCAACTGTTCTGCCCTCCTTTGTACTCTGCTGTACTAACAACCAAACTGCCCACTCACTGCATAATTACAACTATGCTCCCTTGGCTCATGCTCACCATGCACCCTTTTTGCATCATAAACAACAGCATTCTATGTAGTAGCAACAGCTATATACCATATAACAATGGACTAGCTAAATTAGGCTGCCCTAGACACCACCCCATCCCCTGTCCCACACCCTTCCTTCCTTCCTTCCCTCCCACCCTTCCCACACCTCACTCTCCAACACTCCACCACCATAACTAATGCCACACTAAATAATATCCTACCTAGCACCCCTAACATAATTAAAGCTGACCACACTGCCTTCACCCTTCACCACCCCAATCCACTGGCTCACCACCCCACAAGTAAGCCCATCCTCCAGGACCGCAATAACAGACTCTGCGCCAGACTACCCACCACACTTGGCAAGCTGCCTACCGCATCGGCGACCAAGTCCACAACTAAGGATAGCGTCAAGGCCACTAACACGTCACCCCTAAAAGGGGCACTACTCAACGTTAGATTCCTAGTAGCCCAACCCACTGAAATTGCCGACATTATCCTTTCAGGAGACCTTGACTTCCTTGCCACCACAGAAACATGGCTACACGAAGCAGCAGGACCCTACCTCACTCTCGCTATTCCAGACAACTACGCCATCCTCAGAGCGGATAGGCCTAACACTCGCGGAGGAGGTGTAGCAATCATATTCAAGTCCTTTCTCGACTTCAGACTCATCACCCCCCCCCCGTTTAAATCCTGCGAACTCCTCACCATCAAAGCACAAACTACCCCTAAGAGTACCGTTACCCTGCAAATCATATATAGGCCCCCAGGCCCCACAAGCTCCTTCGAGGAAGACATTACCTCTCTCATAGCAGAGAATTCCAAGCCCCACTCCCAAAATATCATTCTAGGTGATTTCAACCCAGGGCTTAATGACCCTAACGACGCTCCGGCGGCCGCCTTGGCTAACGCCTTATCTGAGCACAACTTCACCCAAGTCGTTACTCTACCTACCCACCAGAAAGGTAGAACTATTGACTGGGTCGCAGCCCACAACTGCATCATCACCTGCAAAGCCCCACAACCTCTTGTATGGACTGACCACTCCCTCATATTATTTGACATCCACCAAAAGAATCCTAACCTAAAACAGTGCCCTTACTCACCAGCCTGCCTGACGAGAAACAAGCGAAACATCACCGCAGAGACCCTAACACCACTCGTCCTCCCCCTTCTTAACACAATCCCAGCTACCGCTGACCTTAACCTCCTAGTCGACTCCTACAATGATGCCCTGACTAGCACTATTGATGCCGTTGCCCCATTAAAGCAACGTAAATGCAAACCTATAGCTCACTTGAACCCTTGGTTCACACCGGAACTCAAAACTCTTAGAAAAAAGAAAGCCAAGTTGGAAACCATATGGAAAACTAACCCCTCTGCAGAAAACAAAGCTAATCTTAGGTCCATTTCCTCCCACTACAAGAAAGAGATAATCCGGACCAAAAAAGAAGCCTATAATGTCAGAATAAACAATGCCCAATCCTCTGCCAAAGAACTCTTCTCCATCCTGAAAGAATTAGAGAATCCGAATCCTCCAACCGATACCTGCGTGAAGGACAAGGCATGGTGCACCAGCATCCAAAATGCATTAGCTAACAAAATCACTGGTCTTCAAAATAAAATCGAATCTAAAAGATTACAACTATCAAATGGCAACGCCGTCATACCTAGCGCACCCACACCTACTTGCAATACTTCCGGCTTTACATTTAAACCGGTTACCATACCTGAAATTCAAAAAGATCATAGCATCCCTCAAACCCTCTAACTGTAAAGGGGACAGCTGCCCCGCACAGATCATCCAAGACAAGGCGCGAGACCTCGCCCCATTTATTTCCAAACTAGTAAACCCATCCTTCTCTACTAATTCTGTACCTAACAACCTAAAACAGTCTTGGGTTCTCCCCCTCCTAAAAAAACAATCTCTTGACCCAACCATTCCCACCAACTACAGGCCTAATACCACGGTCCCCTTCCTGCTAAAAATCCTCGACAGAGTTGCCTATCTGCAAATCCAGGATTACCTGGAGGCTAATCAACTGCTAGGCCTGCGTCAATCTGGCTTTCGCCCTCAACATGGAAAGGAAACTGCCCTTGTTGACCTTAAAAGCCAGATTGATGACAAGCAGCCTTCGACCTGGTTGACCACAAAATACTTTGCAACCACCTCTATTCTGCTGCCCACTTCTCCCCCCCTGCTGTCATGTGGATTCAATCCTTCCTAGCCAACAGAACTATGAGGGTTTTTTCATCTATGGCTGCAGCTGACCCAATCCCCATTACCTGTGATGTCCCACAAGGCTCCTGCGTCTCCCCTACCCTCTATAACATCTTTACGAAACCCCTCTTTGATAATCTGGACCATCTGGGTGTCACCTACACCAACTACGCTGATGACACCCAGATACTCCTCACCATCTCTGGCAACTATAACACTGACGCTTCCAGAATTAACGAAATCTTCGCCATCATTCAGGCATGGATGGCCACACACGGCCTCTGTCTGAATGATGAGAAGACCGAGCTCCTCCTAGTCGGGTCCACTAATAATCTACAGAAACTCAGCCCTGATTACTCAAAGTTCACCATAGATGGCAACATCATTCCAGTTGTGTCTACTTGGACACCAATACCAACCTTGCCAAACAAGTTAACATGACTGCCTCAGCCACCGCCTACACGGGTAAACTAATCAGGGCCTGTAGACCGTTTCTATCTACAAACAGTTGCCTCATTCTGGCGAGAGCCCTTATACAATCAAAGTTTGACTACTGTAATAGCCTCTACCTTGGTGCCAACCAAGCCATAATCAAGAAACTTCAGATCCTCCAAAATAATGCGCTGAGAGCAGCACTAAATATTCCCAAGAGGGAGCACATTTCCTACACAAGAATTTTCTTGCAAATGGTTATCCATTCAGCAAAAAATTGACCTAAAAACCCTGTGCCTCACCTACAAAGCCTTAAACCACCTAGCCACCCAATACCTGACTAACAAACTCACTCTTAAACCCAACACAAGAGTCACCAGATCATCCAATACCCTCAGCCTCATCGTGCCCAGATTCACCACCAAAAGAGCGGGAGGCTCGAGTTTCACGGTCCTCGCCCCTCAACTTTGGAATACTGTCATGATGCCTACCTCCAAGGAGCCAGACCAGGCCCAGCTACCCCAGAGGCAGACATCATGTCCCCGAGGGAAGTCTCAGCACCCCCAAGTAGGGGCCCTTTGGCTATAGGCGCCAGGCTCATAAAAGATGACTTGGTGTTTAAAGGTGCTTGGTGTAAACTTACCTGATGCAGACCATGCTGCAACATCTGGGCCATCTAGAGGCCTGAATGGGACTACTTTATCTTTGGGGACTACTTAACCACACGGGTGTGGCCGGAGGAAGAATACATACCTGAGAGGAAGGATACATACCTGGAACTACTTTGAAGGCTATTTAAGCCACGCCCAAGCAGAAACTCACGCTTCGCGTAGTTCTGCATCTAGCAGCTGGACGCTCACCGTGTCTGCTCCTGCATCCTGACTTCTGCCACGCCCGCCAGCATCCTGGAACACCTGCAAAGGGAGAAGAGAAGAGAATAGGAGAAAGAAGAGTCCTTACCTGCTAAATCCGCATTCCGGAGACATTTCGCTGACGATCCTGAAAAGGAAGACATTCATTTTAAAAGCACATCGCATTGATCGCTGCAGCGCCGCATTCCACTCACCTTTAGTAGGCTCCTCCATGTTCATCAGCGATCTTCTGGATCCGCAGCCACATTTCAGCGCCTAGGGAGAAAAAGACAAGAACAAAGGTGAGCTAGGGAAGAGAATAAGTAAACCTTAATTTGCCATCATAAGACTTACCTGTTGGGTCATTCCCACTTCATTTCGGGTCGGTGCCGCATCCTGGTATTTCCGGACCCCAGCCCCTAAGGGGAAAACAGAGACATCAGCGTTAGTGAGCGAATGCTAAGACATTACCTGAACGCTCATTAAAGACTTACCTGATATCTACTGGAACTGCACCTCTCACTTCGGGTCGGTGCCATATCTCTGGCATTTCCGAACCCCGGCCCCTATGGGGAAAAAAGACACAAGCATTAGTGCATTAATGCAAGGACACTAAAGGAACCTCTCATCAAACAACTCACCTGAGTTTCCTTCGTCGGTTCCATTGCTCATCTCGGAATCTTTGTTCTGCATCTGAAATAGAGACAACGGACAATTATTATTTCGGGCTCATACTTCTAAACAGAATTCTCACAGTACTTTACCGGGAAGGTCAAGCAAACTTGAACTCTCTACAATCCATGATCCAGTGAAGTAACTGGATTACAACGTGCCCCTGCATCAGAAGCAGGATGGAGAGCTCGTCCTTTCAGACCCTAAGGTGAGACTTCACGGGGAATCGCAGAAGGGTTTCGTGGAGGGTGAGAAGGGAGTGGGAGGCTTACACATTATTCCGCAGATTGTTAATACTCCCTTTTCACACACAGAAGGATATTTCTGCGAGCCAGACAAGCCAGATTTGAGGGTCCGGTCCTGTCCATCTTCCGAGTCCTGCGCTTCACCATAGAAGAGGCAACAGCACTCCAAACCAGGCCTGCACCTCCGTGGGAGTCAGGTGAGCGTAACAAATACGCTGCCACTGAATATTAAACTGGTCAAATCCTTCCAATTGTTTAGAAAACTAGTCATCAGCTGGCTACTGGAGAAGGTAACCCTTAGTTAGATTAAGCTTAGTTCTTATTGTGTATACTGTTCATACTCTGAAATGCTTCTTACTACCTGCCTGTACATACTATATATGGCATATACCTGCCACATTTGTATAACCGCTTGTATACTGTAACTTTGTAACTTGTCCTAAGCGCCCATTTACCCCTGGGTCTGGAGCGCTATACTAAATAAAATAAACAAACAAACAAACAAGCTGTCGGTAGGTAAGGTGTCCAAGCCCTGGAAGGCGAGGTCCACTGGGCTTTCGACGGACGATTCGAGGGGCGGCTCTCCGCATCGTAGTCGTCAGTCTAGGGGGTCTCGGTCCTGGAGTGGGCCCCGCCACTCCTCTGCCTCTTCGAGGCACTTCCGGAAGCGCCGTCATCGGTCGCCTTCCCCGTCCTCATCCGAGGACTCCGCCCGTCGGCGGGTTTCTTATCCCAACAAGCGTTTCTCTCCGGACGAATGGGCTTCCTTCGGGAAGAAAATGTTGGCGATTCTTGAATTGCAGGGCTCTGGTCCGTCCGCGCCTCCAAGAGGGGTCGGTCGTGACCATACTTGAGACATCGCTCGTACGCCTTTGGGCTCGGGTGGTCAGCACGATTCGCGGGAGAGGTCCCGCTCGGACAAGGGGAATCGTTCCAGTCATGCCCGTTGCAGGTCCCGGTCCTCGACGCGCTCGAGCCTGTGTGCACCTGTGAAGTCTTCGAAGACGCCGGTGGCGCCGAGGTTGTCGACGGACTCTCTTGAGGCTCTGCCTCCGAGGAAGTCGTCGATGCTATCGGCGCCCAGGCTTTCGAAGGACACTCTCGGGGCTCCGCCCTCGAGTCCTGTGTCGATGCTGTTGGCGCCGCGCTCGACATCGACGCCGTTTCACTCGATACCCTCGACGCCTTTCGAGGCTGTGGTGTCAGAGGTACCCCTTGGCATGGGGGAACCCCCTAGAAAGGCTCTGGCCAAGGCAAAACATGTCTTTCTCCCTTATTCATTGCCCACTTTCCAGCCTATGGAGTATATTTCTGAGGTGGAAGAGGTTTCTGAAGATGGGTTGGTTCCGGACACGGTACAAGATGAGATTCTTTCTGGTCATAGCCAGTTTGAGGAATTGCGTCAGTCACTGCATGACGCCAGTGGTCTGGACACCTCTCCGGTACCAGCGCCTTATGTCGAGGGTCACAGACTACTTGGGGTGGTCGGCGCCCCCAGTTGATTTTGTGCAGGATGACCTGATGGATATCCTCGACCAAGGTCCACCCACTGACCCGGTACTGCCATTCCATATGGCTCTGCAAAGAAGGGTGGCAGCGGCTTGGACTGTTCCGGAGAGTCTCCCGGCAGTGGGCAAGTCTTTGCCGCGAAAATACCGCCCAGCCAGTAGTGAGCCCTGCTACTTGACCATGCACCCCACTCTGGAGAGTTTGTTGGTGCAGGCGGCTACGGCCCCAGCAAAGCAGGCGTTGTATCCTACCATCCCTCCTGATGGGGACGACAAGCGTTTTGATGACTGGGCGAAGAAAGTGTATTCTTCAGGGGGTTTGGCTCTTCAGGCGGCTAACTCTGTATGTGCCTTGTCACGTTTCACACACACCCTGTGGAACTGTTTTTCCTTAGCGGCTGAACATATTCCCGAAGGGGACGAACGGGATGGTTTTCTTGCTATTATTCAGGATGGCAAGGATGCCATGTGTGAGTCCGTTCAGTCGGGTTTGGACATGGCAGACTGTGTCAGCAGGTCCATGGCGGCGAGCACCTTAATACGCTAGTTTGAGTGGTTGAGGAAGTCAGGGTTTGCTCCTGATGGGCAAGCCAGGCTCCTCAACATGCCCTTTGATGGTGAACATCTTTTTGGCAGCAAGGCTGACGAGAGCCTTGAGAGGTTGCAGACCTCCAAAGCTGCAGCAAAGTCGTTGGGCGCTGCAGTCCTCCAACCTCTGCCTTTTCGTCCTAGGGGACAGCAGTGGAGGGGAGGTTCCTTTCGTTATTACTCATCCTTTAGTAAAGCGAGAGGAGCTGCAAGTCAAAGGGGCAACCGTAGGAGTGCCAGAGGTGGAAAACAAGGTACTCGGGGTGCCAAGGCTGTGCAAGCATTTGCCTCTTTGCCCTCAGGCAATGCTGCAGCTGCTTCTGCTCAGTCATGAGGCCCATGCTTTGCCGGTTGGGGGAAGGCTGGAGCAGCACCTTGGAGAATGGCGTGCCATTACTTCAGATGTGTGGGTTCTGGAGATCATAGCCCACGGCTACTGTCTTCCTTTCCGACAGAGGCCTCACGACAATCCACCAGGGAATCTCTCTTTGAAGAGTCCAGATCCTCTCCTTACGCAGGAAATTCAATCCCTGCTGGAGAAAGGCGCCATAGAACTGGTGCCTGTAGCGGAGAGGAACAAGGGATGGTATTCCCCTTATTTTTTGATTTCGAATAAAGACTGGGGATTGAGACCCATCATGGACTTGCGCGGTTTGAACAAACTCCTCAGGAAGGACAAGTTCAAGATGGTTACTGTCATGATCACTGCTTTCAAGGGGCTAGGACCAGCCCAACGTCCTTGGAAGCAGGCCTCTAACCTTCATCCTAGGCACCAGCCGGTCTCCATTGGGACCTTTTGGACCCTGTCCTGGCCCCGGTGGCACCAGGCTCATCAAAATCACTGGTCCCGGCACTGGAAGCGCCGGGCTCATAACATGTATAAAGATGCTTGGGTGGACTTACCTGCAGCAGACCATGCTGCTTACTTACCAGCCATATGGGAATCCTCTACGAGCCGGGACTAGTTTCTTACCTGGGTGGGGCAGGCTCCACTCCCTGGATACAACACTGGAACTCTTCTAGAACTGGAACTCTTTTCTTTTTACTGGGCGAGGCAGTGGAGGAAGATACCTCATCACTCCAAGGCTATTTAAACCACACCCGATTGATGCAACGTGCTTCGCGTTATTCTGCATCTGCAGCAGAACGCTCACCGTGTCGGTTCCAGTCTTCATTCTTCCGATCCTGAAGCTGTGAGAACAAAAGCTTACCTTTCTTGTATCCAGCCTTCAGAAGCACCTGCAAAGACAAAGAAACAACAGGTTAGCACAGCAACCTTCACTCGCAGCGCTTTCCTCACCTGATCCATCGGCAGTTACCAACTCTTTGCGCTGCTCCTCTGCCATTATAAAAGCCTGTGAAGACAAAAGCATAATTATTCCTGTGGGGAATTTACTTACCGGCACCCCTCGAATTCCGGTTTTCTTCAACGCTGCATTCCTGCACCTGAAAGAGAAAAGGAGAGACATTAGGCAGGCTATTTACTCACGCGCCATCGCGCCCTCCACAATTAGGCGCCTGCAAATACCCCAGCGTTTTCCAGAGTCTCTTCAGCATCCGAACTCATACCTGCAAAAGAAAAGAGACAGTTGGAGTGCATTTCGAAAGCAGGCAACAGGCACTTACTAACGCACTCCCAAGCGCTTCATTCCTATGCGCTGGCTCGAACTCCGGCTCTCTTCAAACCACCATCTTCCGCCTCAAGAGCCCTGCAAGACAAAAGGCACCATTTGAAAAGAACATTATACAGAGCCCTATTCCATACTAACGTGCCCACGCACCTAAAGACTGTAAGGACATTCAAGGTGCCCGGAAACTCACCGTTCGTGCAGTTAATGACGGTTAGCAATCCTCTGAAGACAAGAGGCCTACGTTTCAACCCAGTGAAGGAACTGGTAACGGCACCCTGTACCAGACGCAGACGGAGAGTCCAGCATTCACCTTTCTAAGGTGAGCACGTTGACCTTGGGGCTCCACGGAAAAGTGAGAGGGGGAGAGAGAGAGAGACACCCGACAATCCCAGGTCATTAACCCCATATTCTTTCACCTGCAGACATCTTACTCTTCGAGTTAGACACACAGTGCGAAGAGGCCCAGCCCCGGAAGCCAATCGAGTCCTGCACTTCACTTTTCAAGATACAGTTACCACCCTGCCAAGACCAGCGCCTCCGTGGGAATCAGGTGAGCATTAGTTACTCTCTCTCAAGTCCTCCAGGCCCTTCAACTTCAGGACTGGTTGGTGTCTCTAGACCTCAAGGACGCTTATTTTCATGTGCCGATCCGTCCCAAGCACAAGTACCTGAGGTTCGCGGTTGGCAACTCGCACTTTCAGTTTTGGGTCCTGGCATTCAGATTGACCTCCGCCCAACGGTTTTCACCAAGCTCATGGTGGTGGTGGCAGCGTATCTCAGGAAAGGGGGGATTCACGTCTACCACTACCTGGACGATTGGTTGATCAGGGCACGCTCTCCCTAGCAAGTCCTGGATCATCTGTCCGTCAACTGCCCTTCACAGGCTGGGCTTCTCCCTCAACTTAAAGAAGTCCCACTTGACGCCAACTCAGCGGCTCCAGTACATCGGAGCAGTGCGCGACACATCCCTGGGGCAGTGTTTTCCTCCCCCAGGCGAGGGCTCACCACATTCAGCAGATGGTGCACAAGTTTCAACATGTCCAGAGTCTCCCAGCGTTAGAGTTCTTGAGGTTGCTCGGCCTCATGGCATCCTGTATTCTTCTGGTGCCAGAGGCCAGATTGCGGATGAGATCTCTGAAATGGGCTCTCAAGCTCCAGTGGTCGCAGTCCTCCGGCAGGATGTCGGACCCCATTCAGGTGGCGCCCTCGGTCGCCCAGGACTTTGTGGTGGGTCGTGGAAGGCAATCTGATGAGGGGGGCTCCGTTTTGGCTACCCTGGCCGGAGGTGACGATTATGACGGACGCATTCCTCACGGGATGGGGAGCGTATGCCAACGAGTTGACAGTCAGCGGTCGTTGGTCTCCATCGAAGTCCAGACTCCATATCAGTCTGTTGGAGCTGAGGGCGGTCAGGCTTGCCCTGAACGCTTTTCTGCCGACTGTGCGAGGAAAGAATGTCCTGATTCTGATAGGCAACACGGTGGCCATGAACTACCTCAACAAAAAGGGGGGGGTGGGTCACTTCCTCTGTGCCGGGAGGCAATGCAGCTCTGGTTCTGGGCCATCCGGCAGGAAATTTCGATCTCGGCAGTTCATCTGGCCGGAGACGAAAACGAGACGGCGGACGCTCTGAGCGGGCAGAGCACGATCTCTCACGAGTCGGAGCTGGCTCAGGAGATTCTCCTGGAGATCTTCGCCCTTTGGGGGACCCCTCGAGTGGATCTCTTTGACTCCAGTGTCAACCGGAAGTGCGAAAGGTTCTGCTTGCTGGAATTTTCTCCAAGAGGAGCCTTAGGAGACGCGTTTGTGGTGGAGAGGTCATTCCCACTGCTGTATGCGTTTCCTCTAGTCCCCGTCATCCCGCAAGTGCTGCAAAGGTTACAGAGGTTCGGTTCCCGGATGATCCTCATTGCTCCGGCATGGGCCAGGAGGACGTGGTACCCGGACCTTCTCGACTTGTCCATCTGCCCTCCACGTCGTCTTCCCTACCGAGACGATCTGCTCTCACGGGAGGGGGGTCAGGTTCTCCATCCAGAGGTCAGTTCCCTCAACCTTCACGCTTGGCTTCTGAAAGGTTGAGGTATAAGGATTGGGACCTCCCTGAAGATGTAATGGAGGTGTTGGTTTTGGCCAGACGGCCGGCAACAAAGTCCCTGTACCGTTGCCATTGGAGAAAGTTCTGCGACTGGTGCAGGGTTCAGAATGTGGATCCTTTTTCATGTGACATTCCTGTCGTTCTCTTTTTTGTTTTCTTTGGCCCGCAAGGGCCTGCAAATGGGTACCATTAAAGGTTACCTGGCGGCGCTGTCTATATTTAAGCGCTCGTCTGAGGAGTGTTCTTATTTTAAAATCCCTTTAATTTCTCAGTTTCTGAAAGGGCTCACTAATGTGTTCCCTCCGTCACCTTTCCACGTGCCCGTTTGGGATCTGAACCTTGTTCTCAAGTTTCTAATGGGTGCTCCTTTTGAGCCTTTGCATTTCTGCCCTTTGAGACTGTTAACTCTTAAAACTGTATGTTTAGTTGCGGTCACTTCCGCTCGCAGAGTGAGTGAGTTACAGGCACTTTCAGTTAAGCCACCCTTCACTGTGTTTCATAAGGACAGGGTTGTCCTTAGAGTTCGTCCTTCCTTTCTTCCGAAGGTGGTGTCGGAATTTAATTTAAGCCAGAAGGTTATTCTTCTGGCATTTTATCCTCCTCCGTATCCTGGTAAGGACGAGGAGAGGCTCCATAGGCTGGATCCTAGGAGAGCTTTAAGCTTTTAAATTTCACGCATGTCCCGGGTCAGAGTGGACGATCAACTCTTTATTGGTTACGCTGGAAGGCGTTTCGACAAGCTGTTACTAAGCAGACTGTCTCGATGGATCATCTTGGCAATTTCCGAATGTTACCGCTTGGCGGGTAAGGACCCTCCGGGAGGCTTACGGGCCCATTCTACCAGGGGTATGGCTGCCTCTACTGCCCTGCAGAAGGGTGTTCCTATTTGTAACATCTGTGATGCAGCCACCTGGGCTTCGGTCCATACTTTTGTACGTCACTACTCCCTCGATTCTATCCGGGGGCAGGATCTGGCCTTTGGCAAGGTGGTCCTCTACTCTGCAATTTGATTGGGCATTCTAAATTTGTATATTCTAAATTCTTTTCCCACCTCCTTACGTTGGTACTGCTTTGGGAGTCTGTCATAGATATGGAATAAGTCGGAGAACCCAATCCCCTCGAAGAACAAGTTACTTTCTTACCTGGTAACGTTCTTTCGATGGGATGGTCCGACAACGTATTCCATATCGCTCCCTCCCTGCCTACCCTGCTACAGAATTTCTTATGCGATTGCAGCTTACGTTTCCGCAAGGCTTTCTGTGGTCATACTGGCAGAAGATTGGTGCCACACGTTCTGGGAAAAAACTACAACTGAGGCTACGGGCGTCGTGCGTCCTACTTATAACATCTGGTGATGTCGGCCGTCGGAGGAGGTCCTCGAGGACGGCGTATCGACATCGACGCAGGACACAGACGCAGAAAGATTTTCTGAAGCAGCACAGCTGTGTTGATTACTGTCATAGATATGGAATACGTCGTCGGACCATCCCATCGAAAGAACGTTACCAGGTAAGAAAGTAACTTGTTCGTTTCTCTGCTAGTAGGTATCCTGACTAATTGACGTGTACCCAGGTTTAACATCAGTTGTTGGTAGGAAGGTCAGTGCAGAACGTTTATTAATATGGTATTGAAATTCACTGTCACTGCTGTATTTGTGTTGCAACCCATATTTTTGCATGTACCACCAAAGAGCCTGGCAAATGAGAAAGTAGCAACCTTGCATTTCACTATTGGGAAATACTTGGTTAACACTTTTTCTTAGCTAAGTTTAAATTCAAGGCAATGTTTTGGGTTTATGGAAAGAATCGGACATTATATCTGAGTTTGGATAACGCTTTACGGTAAGATTTTTCTTTTTTTTTTTTTCCACATCAGTATATACACAAAGGGGGAAAAAAATGATTTAATGCTCCGTGAACTGAATATAATTGTGCGTACGGTTTCTGGCATGTTTTAAAAGTTCCGTTGATTACCCAGGGCTGGGAATTGCATTATCCATCCAAATAGTGCTTGGTGGCAAACATAATATTTCTGTTGTCTTGGTCCATATTATAAAGTAGGAAGCCGTCTCCCGTGTCATCTTGAACTTCTCAGGAATAAGAACATCCATCATATTTTTAGGAATTTTTGGAAATTTTGACTCCTGTTTTCTGAGATATGTTATTTGTCTTTTTAGTAGATTTGAAGAAGGCATGTGCTATATGTGGTGCTAATCACCAAGTATTTTTCTGTTAGGAAGAATCCTGGGCAGTTCCCTTAGGGAACACTGCAAAAAGATTAAGACTACAGGAGTAAGCAGTAAACCCAATTGGTAGCAGTCTGCACCACCCAGATTTACCTGGTAGCTGTGGCTGAGCAGTCGGACTTTTCTCAAGAAGAGTAAGGCAGTATGTAGAGTATACACAATAGGGCTAACAACCCAGTAGAGCAAACGAACACTGACCAGAGCTTTGTATCAAAAGTATAGTTATTTATTTAAAACACACTTCAGGCAATACACTAGCACTCTTATCAAAAGCAAGTTAAAACACAGTCAGATAAAGTATGCACACCCCCCTTAATAACTATTAGACAAATCAGAGTAAAAACACCACTATTTGTTAAGACAGATGTGAGCGCTTAACTAAGATGGCACTCCAATAGTTTGGTTAGAGGGAGAGAAAAAGGCAGAGCATAAGAATAATACAGTCCCAACACATTTTAAGAGTCAGAGCAAGGGAATAAAGGCAGAATATACTGTAGAGCCAAAGTTCATAGGCCAGGCCCACTTTAAATGGAGCAAAGCAAAATGTGCCCAGGATCACACAGTTTAAGTTGCACTAAAAGTCTTTGCAGAGTGTTCAAAAGAGGTTGGTTTAGTTCAAGAAACAACGTTAGAAAGTCTGGGGCCAACCCAGTATAGAAAGCCAAGGATTTAAGGGTCACCTTTAGCAATCTGTAGAAAGGGAGGCCAGGTAGGACACAGTACCTTAAGAGAGAGGAAGCTCCAACGGTGGCAGTTGTTCCTGGCAGTGGTTGCAGTTCGTTGTTCTGACCAGGGGAAGAGAGGATCTCGTCGAGGAGGAAACTTGGAGTCGTTGCACTGCCCAAGGATGAAACCAGCCGCGGAGTTCCCAATTAACAGGTGCGTTATTTTATTCGCGGTCAAAGTGGTGAAGCTTGGCTATCCGGCCGCCGGGGTGCTTGGCACGGGCGATTCGACTAAGACGTCTTTGGATGGCGAAAGAGCTGAACTGGTTGGTCCCACCAGCTCAGGGGGAGAATACTCGTCCAGCAGAAGATCTTCTCTTGTCGTTGGGAAAGTGGTGAGTTCGTTGCAGCAGGGCTTCACCGGTGGTGTCGTCTTTGCAGATGGCTCAGCTTCTTCCCTCTTCGGATTCTTAGGTCCTGTGGCGACTTTTGAATTTCCAGTCCCAAAGGCCCTGCTTTTATGCAGAAAAACCCCCATTCATCAGCCGAGCTGTTAATCACACATGCTAAGTGGTGAGCCGGGCGGCTCACCACTGGGACAATCAGAGCACAGTGCGACTTGAGTTGCTACGGCAACTCAGTCCAGGGTGCCAAATCCCCCTCCACCCCTCCTATGGAACCCAGACAGAGTGGCACCATTTGGAGGGCTTCTGTGGAGATGCCCGCCAAAATAGTGGAACAAGGGCTCGACCTTGGTCGGAGTTACAGAGACGGACACAAACGCCATTTAGGAACCGAGTTCTGGCAAAAAGACCCAACCGTGGATTTAATATTAAATAAGTAAAGCGGGGGTATCTTTAACATTGCACCAAAAAGTGGTGTGTTTAAAATCAATGGGAAAATCCCATAGAGAATATTCCGAAGGAATATTTTGCGTGGTAACCACTGCCACAAGCCAGAAACTCGACAAGGGGGGACTGCACAGTGCCCCCTTGGAAACAGACCCAGGGGCAATCGAATTACCCCTACCAGTACTTCCACAATATGATGGTGTGTACTGGTTCTGTTCACAATTTAGTACTAGTAAAGTCAATGGTGACTTTACATGCTCTAGGAGACAGTAGTCAGTCCCAGGGTATGGAGTCTATGTTGGGGAGTCACTATGACACCCCTGTGTTACTGCACTGAGGGTGCGGTATAACACACATACAAAAACAGACGATGCCCTATGCCCCATAGCCCATGAACACATACTAAGTCAAAAAGCACCTCAAATCAAATCATGTCTAAAAGTGGGAGGAAAAGAGCATCATTCTTCGCAGGAGAAAAAAACAAACCCCAAAAATCCAGCAAAGCTGCTGGGGGACTCACTAGGTTTTGGAAATTAGCCTTATAAGAGAATTCTCCCTAACATTCTCTAACAATTTGACCACTAATGCTTGCTTCTGAAATGGCTTTTGTTTTTAATAAATACATTTTTGCTTTGACTTCTATCGCACCAGTATTAGGCTCGTTATTGTGGTGCTTTGTAAAAATGTGTCTCATTATAGGTACATTCTCTTCCCCTGTAGTTTTTGCGTATTCTGTGCATTTCCACCAACATTTATAATTTTGAGTGCGCTCGAGATTGTATAAATAACCAAGATGGTTAATTTGCTTCCTGCCTTTGATAGATAGAACATACTTTCAATTTTCCATGATAATTGTGATCAGTACTACAAAAAAAGAAAGAAATTACTTGGCTAAAGTTAAAAATAGCAAAGAAATAAGTTGAGTAGAAATGACAAAACCTATTACTGACATGAGACAGAACACGTGTGTTTAAACAGAAAAAAAAGAACCGCTTTTTTGACAGACAACTGACGTGTAACTGATGAATGATCATCGAGCGATGGACTAACGTGTAAATAATAAGTGAACATCGAGAGATGGACGAACGCATGCGCGATGACAATCTAGTCGGAATATCGCGAGATGACCAAGCACTGAAGTAAAAAATCACCATCTTATATTCCACAGCCGGGTTTGAATGTGGGAGAAATAGAGGTGCAGAGATCAGGTGATTATTCAAAACCGTTGTATATTTCAAATAAATCGAATTCGAAAAAGTTTAATTCGGGGAAATTGCATTCGGTTTTATATACAGAAACGGTCCCTGAGCCCTTTAAGTCTCAGCTCTCAAAAACCATCACTGTGGTGAAGTAAGAAACCTAAAGCAGGGATGAACTGTGTCCTATTGCGCTGGGGAGAAAAAAGTATTGTGTGCCAGCTGTGTGGTGAGTAGTATGTGGTTAACACTGATACCACTACGTATACTAGTCTAAGGTGAAAAACCACTTGCGCACCACGCTTGGCCAATACAGTTTGTGATATTAGTCCAGATATAAAGTATCTCAAAATCGTCAACTGATTAGCATTCCAGTTTATTGTCTGATATTAGGTTAGCAGGAACAGCCAACACGTGGAGTCACTTCACGGATGCTCCGCGTGTCTGTCAGACACACAGAGCATCCGTAAAGTGACTCCATACAGGACACATCACCCTAAATCTTTGACTCCGAGGGGGACTGCTTGCTTTAGCATCATCTACAATATCTAACTATTATCTCAAAAGGACGCTCCAATCTACTTATTTGATAATCTATAGCTAAAAACCCATCTGGGTAATGCAGAGAAATACCCATTTGCCTTGAAAAAGACTCTAGTCGAAACACGTGTTGGCTGTTCCTGCTAACCTTATACCAGACAATAAACTGGAATACTAATCAGTTGAAGACTTTGTGATACTTCATATTTGGACTATTATCGCGAACTGTATTGGCCAAGCGCTGAGGGTGAGTGGTTTTTCACCTTAGACTGAGGTGAAGTAGGTTGCAAACTCCCCTTCTGTCCTCTTGTTCCAATTTTCGGCAGGTCAAAGGCTTCTCCAATCAGAGAGTTGGAAGTAGATCCCGCTGCTGGCCTTGCAACCCCCGCCCACCCTCCCCTGACTTAGCCGGACCTTCTAAAATTCTGGAAACTTCTCAAGACTTTCCTTTTCTTTTCCTTCCCTCTCCCGTGCTAACTCTTCCTCTACGACTGGGGACCTGTCCTTTCAGAGTCATACAGGGGCCAGACCAACCCCCACCGGTCCCTGCATCCTTTTTTCAGCACTTGCCTTCGGGATCACTTTTCCAGCCAGCCTGGTCAACCCTTCCCACAGCATTTCTCCCACCAGCCCCTGATCCCTGCACTTGCCAACCTTTTCAAGCACTTGCATGGTAGGATTGTCACAAGGCCAATATAACCGTTTCTTGTTTTTGGTTCCTCTATGCTCATTATCCCCTCTCCCCCCCCCCCCCTCTTGTCTTGGGGCTCCCAGAAACACTTGTGTATAGGCGCCATACAAATGTCCAATAAAATAAAAGTATAGCCAGGGAGGCCAGTCCCCATCCTGGAGTAACACACATGGTAAGTCAACTGACAAGTTTCAAAGAGGCTATAAAAGGTCAAGAGATCTAGAGGTAGAGCCTCTGCCAATAGAGGCTCCCAGGCCTCTGAGCAACGATGCCCAATTCTGGCTCCCTCCCATGCAACTCCAGTTGGAGGTCACATTTAAAAATTCACCCACGCATGAGATGGGATCACGTCCAACAAGTGGGTGATGTCCACCATGGCAGGGGCATATTGTATTGAGCTTCTGGAGAAACCCATAAACCATCTGCCAAAACATTAGAAAATGACAGCATAAAAAAGATTTGATCTACTACAAGAAGTAAAGTCCTTACCGGAGAAAGGCGCAATAGAGAGAATCCCAGCAAACCAGGTAAACAAGGGTATCTATTCAATGTATTTCCTTGTACCAATGAAAGACTTAACTATGCGCTCTTTACTAGACTTGAGCCCAGCAAACACATATCTCATCTAAAAGCTCAAATGTTTTTGCATGACTATGCTACAAGAAGTAATGCCTCTGTTAAAACAGGGTTTTTTCTGGCATCATTGGATATGAAAGATGCATACTTTCATATTTCAATGTTCCCTAGTGCACAGAAAATATCTGCGATTCAATATAGCTGGCGAACATTATCAATTCAATGTACTCCACTTCGGCATTTCATCAGCTCCAAGGGTGTTCACAAAAGTACTAGCAGTAGTGGCAGCACACCTACGCAGATAATCAATCCCAGTGTACTCTTATCTGGATGACTAGCTGTTAACGGAAAACCTCAACTATGCAAACTCAACACTCAAAGAACAATCGATCAGTTGTTCCAACTGGGGTTCTCCATAAATGGCGAAAAAAATCGTCTCGTCCCCAGTCAGTAAAAAAAATTCCTGGCGGCAATTATTAAGTCCCATGAAAAGCTATTATTCCCCTCAAACGAGAGTGTACAAAACATGTTTCAAGTATCTCAATTTATAGCCGGTCGCCAGATAATGCGCAAGGCAATGCACTTGCTTGGGATAATGGCCTCATGCATTTATCGGGTTCCACTCGAACGGCTGCGCATGCGCCCAGTGCAAGAGTGGTTAGCGAAACAATGGTCTCGGGCAGGCGGTCAGTGGGATGATCTAGTATTTTCGCTAACCTTGGTAAAAGCTCTACGCTGGTGGACAAAAGATAATATGTTCAAATGAAAACCTTTTTGCAACCCACCAATAAAAGCAACTCTCACGGCAGATGCCTCACTCTCAGGAAGGGGAGCCCATTATCTGCATAACACGGCACACAGTGTATGGACACAAACCACAGCCAAAAACCACATAAACCTACTAGAATTGCTAGCAGTCCTCAAGACACGCAAGCTTTTCAGCAACACCTAGTGGGTCAAACGGTGCAAGTCCTCACAGACAGCACCACTGCCATGTTTTATGTAAACAAACAGGGAGGGACATACTCTCTAGGTCTGTACAGGCTATCTCAAAAGATCTGTAAATGGGAACTCAAACAGAACATGTTCCTATTCTAGCAACACGTTCCAGGGGAACTCCCTGCTCCAGCAGATACTCTAAGCAGAAGTCCTCTACTAACCTCAGAACATAAGTGGAAAATTCACTATGATATTTTAAACAATGTCTTCACCCAATGGGGGCAGCCACCTTTAGACTTGTTCGTAACAAGCCTAAATGCACAATGCCCAGACTTTGCATCCAGGTTCCCCAACCATGGCGTAAACGGAACGCCTATTGATGAGTTGTTCAGGGAAATTTGTCTACGCTTTTCCTCTGACACCACTCGTCAACAAGATAGTGCACCAAATGCGCCAAGAACAAGTCACGCTAATCCTAGTTGATCATATGTGTGCAAGGCAACCATGGTTTCCACCCCTACTCAGACTAGCAATGTGCAAACCAATCAAGCTTCTGTGCCCTTTCAACATGCTGTCTCAACACAAGGGGACAACATTCCATTCATACCCTCAAACTATGAACTTGGTAGCTTGACTCCTGAATTCGTAGTTTGGGCATTTAAGTCTTCCACAAAGGTATATGGATATCTTCAAAGAAGCACGGAAACCCAACATTAGACACTGTTACATTAACAAGTAGAAATGGAGGATACCTATGAGGGTCATGACTGGGGCCGCAAAATGGGGCGGCTCCGGGCTCCCCAACCTGATGAACTATTTCCTGGCAGCCCAACTAGCAAGCGCTGCGGCCTGGGCGAATCCTGAAGCCCCCCCCCCAAAATGGTCCTGCATCGAGCAATCCAGATGCCAGCCACAACTACACTCCCTGCTACATATCCCAGGGCCTAACCGGAGCTATGGACCACAGATGCTATCATCTACCAAAGCGACCCTCGAGGCATGGGCCCGACAGAGGAGGAAGGTGCCTAGGGACCCGAGCCTGCGCTCCCCGGTCATCTGGAACCCTGACTTCAGGCCAGGAATGGAGGCAGCTCGCTTTAGCCAATGGACCACAGGAGGCCTCCGATCCCTCTCCCAACTCTACGAGGCCAACAACCCGCTCGGCTTTGAGGAATGCAAAGTCCAATTTTAGCTGACAGAAAGAGAGAGGTTTGCATACGTCCAACTCCGCCACTGGATCTCGCAGCACACAATCCGTCGGGGAGCCACTCTGGACCTCCACCGTCTCGAACAAGCGACAGAGGAAAGCACAGGCCGGGGTCAGACCACCAAACTGAACCGCCTCCTCCAGGAGGACATGCTAAAAGTTAGACCAGCATACATGTCCGGATGGGAGGCGGACCTGGGACACTCCATAGAAGACCAGACATGGGTGGAGATGTGGTCCAGGATCATCTTGACATCCAGATGCGTTACAAACAAGGAATGCGCCCTGAAGCTCCTTCAGCGCGGGTAGTACTCCCCAGTTTGCCTGCACCATTGCAACGCTAACATTGACCCGAGCTGCTGGAGACGCTGCAGCTAACGGTGGATCCCTTTGCCACAGGTGGTGGGGATGCCCGACAGTACAGACCTTCTGGAGGGAGGTCCTGTGGATCGCGGAAGACATCACCCCACGCAAACTGCCGATGGACCCGGAGGTAGTCCTTTTCTGGGTGGCAAGCCCGGACTGCTACCCCAAAACGGGCCGATCTGCCAAACTGCTCAAACACCTACTGCTAGCAGCTAAGATTACAGTGGCGCGGAAGTGGAAGGCTCAGGAGGTTCCTCTTCTGGCCCTCTGGTGGATAAAAGTTTGGGAGATCCTGGTGGTGGAGAAAGTCACAGCTGCGAAGGAGGGGGTGTCTCCACCGACTGCTGGGCCCCCAGTATTGGACTATCACTCCCGATTCCCGGCGCTAACATTTCAATCGCGCCTGGTATCGAACTTTCTGGGCCCCCAAAGCCCTGATGGATCTCCAACCCATCATAGCACCACAGGCTAAAGAGGTGGCAGAGGAGGAACCACTGAGAGGGGATAAAGGGCAAGCTGCATGCATATTAACTGCAAAGGGAGTCACAATAACTCATGTAATGCATAGATAACGCTGTAACCGAAACAAAGTTGTTAAAAAAAACAAGTGGAAAAGAGTTGTCATTTGGTGCAAATCATGCAACATCAATTCAATTGAGTGCTAACCATCTGACATTCTTCACTACATGCTTTACCTACTAGACTCAGCCTTAGTATTTAATTCCAAGTCTCAAAGCAAAGTGGGAAGTACCAGTTATCAGAGCATTCATGGAAGAGGAACGAGACTATAGCCTCCAATTTCAAATCCTCCTCCAGGTTGGTACCTTAACATTGTTCTCACAAAACTGATGGGTCCACCCTTTGAGCTGATGCACAAAACCAGCTTGAAATATTTAACTTGCAGAACTGCCTTTCTAGTAGCTATCACGTGAATAAGATGGGTCAGTGAACTACAAGCAGTCTGGGTACAAGACCCTTTCATTATCATTTTCAAAGACAAGTTGGTTCTTAGAACGCCCTAGGTTCTCACCTAACTTCATTTCGAAGTTCCATGTTTACCAATCCATTGAACTACCTACTTTTTTCCAGAATCCATCAAATTCAACTTAAACAAGCCTCCATACCCTAGACCTAAGGAGGGTGGTCTTGTACTACATAAACAAAATTAAACTGCTAAGTAAAACAACTCCTCTTCGTTTCCATAGTACCAGGCAGAGAAGGAGATCGCATTTCTAAAAACGCTATCTCCAGGTGGATAGTCCAGTGCATACAACTTTGCTATTCACTATCTAAAAAGACTTTGCCCTTTACACCAAGAGCTCACTCTACAAGAGGTACAGGTGCTACCTTGGAATGTATTGCAAATGTTCCCTTAGTCGTAATTTGCAAGGCAACTACTTTGAGTTCCAGTCATACCTTTATGCAGCATTACTGCATTGATGCAGATTCACAGGTGGGACAAGCTCTGCTAAAACATCTATTTGCCGCTGTACCTTCTCACATTCCACCTCCTTCACCGGGCTCTCTAATCTATGCATAGCATGAGACCTAAGCAGATCCAGAAGCCTCAGAAGGCCTACATTACTCACAGTAATAATTTTTCTGATGCTTGTATCTGCTTAGATTCACATGCGCCGTCCTTCTTCCGCTGCTGTAGTCAAAGGTGCATAGATGTTTTTTACTCTAGCTTTACATTTCTGCTTACATTTCTTGTACTCACGCTACACTTATGCACCCTCATGTCAGAAACAAAACAATCTGAGGGACCTCGATGCATGAAGGACCATGGGTACAGTAGAAGTCACACTAGGAATAGTATTACTAAAACGCCCAGTCGACATCAGAAATAAGATTACAATGAGTAATGTATGCAATATTTTTATATATAATATATATAAACATATTGGGGGAGCATGTACAGTGGACACAGCCAAAGGCCATGGCTAGTGGCCCGTAAACAAAACAAAAACAACAAACGATGGTATGACTAAACCCTTGAAATTCACTGAGAACACTAGTGCAGTTATGTTGACCAGATTTAATGCAGCAAACTGGTGAAATTCAGCGGTTGTGGGAAGTCAAGACCAGCCTAACTCAGCGCGCACCCATCGGTGTCCCCATAATGCCATTTGGTATGTCATTGTGAATCCCATCTCTTAAAATATGTTTGTGCTTGTGGCTTTGCCACGGAAATGCACTGGGTTAAGCTGGTCATGACTTCCCACATCGCCTGAACTTCAAGGGGTTTTCTGCGTTAAATGTGGTCAACTTAACTACACTTAGTTAAAGTGTTTTCAATGAATATATATCTATATAGCATCAACAGTGGATTGGGCAATCCAGGTGATGCTTGCGTAATTCATAATTTAAAAAATGTGCCTATTGTTATCTAATCGGACAGCTGTGGTCACTGGTGTATATAGGTAAAGCCCTAACCTAATGTACAATTAACAGTATCCAAACAAGTACATCAAAACATTGCGCTCGTCCAAGCTGTGTTATACAAAGTGTATTGATATTCACACATTACAAATCTCAAGGACTTGACCTAGCTCACACATTTTTCGACCATCTACTACTCTGCAGATCTCTTGGCCTCCAAGGCCTCAGTCAATGGTCCCTACCTCGACCTCATCGGCGGCGGCTGTGCTTGTTCCTATTCTACAAATGCCCATCACGGCTGCCTTCCCGAAGGATCCGGGTAGATTGAGAGACTTGCTGCTACCAACAGATTTCCAGCCCAGGCCCACCAATGGATCTCCTCAAGCTTCCGTGGGATCTCTGAGGAAGTCTCTGCATTTATACACCGGTTCTGAGGACGATATTCCAGGCCATGAGGGAGACCAGGGCACCATGTCGCAGGAAGGATGACTGTTACATGAGCCATTCTATCAGTTTCACTGACCCTCCCCCACCACCAAGAGGTTTCAACCAGGATGCTCCGGCAGCACCATTTGCACCCCGTCCTGCACTGAGGGGCATGTCCGTTGACATCCTGACCACCCTTCATACTCTGGTGGCAGAGATTCAACAGCGGCTGCCTGCTGCTCATGTACCTGATCCAGCCAAAAGTCCTACCAGGCCAACTAGTCATCAGCCGACACCTCCCTTTAGGGTGCTTGTCACCCTTGGGTCGGGACTTGGGTCCTTGCCCCCTGTAAAAGAGGAGCAATTTTGCACTGACACGGATACCACTGTGACTCGCACTGATGAGTTTGAGGATTATGTGCCTGTTGACAAGCCCGCCAGGGCTTCACCACCGGAAGAAATTGGCTCCTTTCACTACATCATATCGAAACCTCTTGAATCTGGTGCCAGAGGAGAAAAAGAAGGAAGGCTTCCTTTTTCAGCACAAAGTCCTCAAGGAAGACTGTCAGTCCCTTTGTTGGACGACATTTGGGAAGATGTCTTGGCTAGCATGAAGGCTCTGAATACCACACCACCGAAGCGTTACAGGCTGGAGAAGTACAGAGTCCCGGATTTGGCACCCAGGCGTCTCAGGTCTCAACCCTCTCCGGACTTGGTGGTGTCGGCCACTGCCAGGAAGTTATTATCCAACCCCCCTCATCATCTGGACCAGGAAGGCAAGAAGCTGGATGCAGCTTTGACAAGCCTCATTTACACCGCAGCCTCCACCATCAAAGCCATCAAGGCCCTCGCCATCCTGTCTCGATACGACAGGGAGCTTTGGTACAAGCTGGGGCCCATCCTGCACTTCTCCCTGATGACAAGAAGGCCGAAGCCTTGGCCCTATTCCAGGAAGGAGAGGTGGTTTTGGATCACGCTATTAGTCACGCTGGATATAGCAGACTCGGGATTCCGCCAGATGGGGAATGGATTGGCCCTCCTGCGCCAAGGTTGGCTGAAGGCCACACATTTTCACAATAGCGTGCAGACAAAGGTTGTGCACATGCCGTTTAATGGGGACAATCTATTTGGGAAGGCAGTAGATTACACTCGCCAGGCCATCAAGATTGGCACGCTCTCTGAGGATCCTGCAGTAGAGGTCATCTTTTCGTTCCCAGAGGGAACAAGTTTCAAGGTCCTCTAAGGGGTGCACTACCTTGTATCATCAGCACTCCCACTCCACCTCCCAGGAAGCCTACAGTGGATGCTTCCAGGCCTACGTCAGTTGAGGCCAATGTCATTGTGCAGCCTCCAGGACGCAGGCAATGCAGGCCTGAACCGGCCGTGGACCTGTGCCCCCACTTTCGCACTCCAGTGGGAAGCTGGCTATTGAACTTTGTCAAACAGTGTAGAAACATCACCACAGACAAATGGGTGCTAGACGTACTTCTGCAAAGGCACTCTATAGAATTTCAAGATGGGTACCCCCGCATTCCTCCTGTCGTGTGTCAAGTACTGCACATGGCCCAACTGCTACAGGAGGTTCAGGCCATGTTGAGGAAAGAAGAAATAGAACCGGTCCCTCAGCAACTCCGGGGCTCAGGTTTGTACTCCAGATAATTTATGGTAAGGAAGAAGTCAGGAGGGTGGCAACCCGATCTTTGACTTGCGACACCTAAGCAAGTATCGAAAACATTCAGAATGGTCACGTTGCAGCACATGCTTGACCAGCTGGAGCGAGAACATTTTCTGGTGACTCTAGGCCTTTAGGGAGCATACTTTCACATTCCCATTCATCGCTCACAACAGAGGTTCCTGTGTTTTGTTGTCCAGGGGCAGAACTACCAATTGAAGGCCCTGCCCTTCAGCCTGAAATCTTCTCCAAGGGTAGTCACAAAATGTTTGGCACCGGTGGCGGCACACCTACGCCGCAAGGGAATTCACATTTACCCTTATCTGGGCGACTGGCTCATTCGTTCCCACCCTCACGCACTGGCAACCCAGCACACAGCAGAGACCATACACCTGACTTTGCTCAGATTCTCCATCAATTATCCAAAGTCCTTCAGTGGTGCCATCACGGAACGCTCTGTCTCTGGGTGCCTGACTCAACATGGTCTTGGGTCTAGCGACCCCCTTGGAGTAGAGGGTGAAGACCATCCGAGGGAGGGTTCAGCGACTGTCGACCGTGTCCATCGCAACAGTCCGGTCCATCAACTCCCTGTTGGGCATGATATCCTCCTACATCCATCCGATTCCCTTTTGCAGGCTTCATATGCGGCTCCTCCATGAATTCATAGATGCCAGGTAGCAGCAGGTCATAGGCACATTGGACGTACAAGATCGCCCTATATCGGGCATTCCGTCAGGTTCTTCATTAGTGGTTGGTTCATCCAAATCTGACTCAAGGAGCCCCTTTCCACATCCCCCCCCCCGTACCAGGCTACAGTCACCACCAGGACCTCACTAGGTGCTTGCTAGATTATAACTCACGTTTCATACTGTCACTCTGTTGGTCTGTTTCAGAATGTTTTATTCTTTTAGGGATTGTACTGCTTGAAGCTTAATTTCATTTGTAGCTATTGTATTTATTGTTTTTATTTTGACTGCTTTTAAACTCTGCTGGCACTAGGGACTACATCTCCCATCTTTCCCAGTGTATTTAAATTGGGGTCCTGATTCCTAATTTCCTCCAGATTTGATTCTCCTTTCCGGTCTAGAACGAGTGGAAACTGCATTTGCCATCGCACTTGTAGTACCGGCGTGTCTATTTCCTATTGGTCATGCGCGTCAGCGCCTGCACATCAGGGACTAGCTAGTCTGCGCAAGTTCGTGCTGACACAGGTTCCCTGGTCCCAGTGAATCTATTACTTTGTGTTTCCTGGGACGTCCATTCCGTTAGCCAAATTCCATTGTATATAATCTCGCCATCGAATTCCATTCAGAGCTAATGCTACTTTTACAAGCACAAAGGCTTTGAAGGGAGGCGCTGGTAAAACGTTATACGGAGGAGTGCAGCGACAACTACACATTGCCGCCTTCTTCCTTCAGAGCGCAGAATACACAAACATGCCAACCACCCGTTCAGATAATTAGTACACTGGGACAGAAAACCCACCATTAGCAGATGACCCAAGTGCTCAGGTGGGGAGTGAGATTATGGAAAAGAAAGAGTGCCACAGAGGAGCAATCTCTAATTTGTCACTATAACACTACTGAAGTCTTAAATCCTAGGAGGCAATTAACGCTAAAGGCTGATTGCTACATCTTTTATAAAGACACCCCCACGAATAACAGGCTAGCTGCCCTTGGTAACAAGACAGCTGCACAATTTCAGATGGACCTGGAGGGACAAGAGAAGGTAAACACATCCCAAGTCACCCAACCCAGTAAGACACGTGGTGGATATACGTGATTACATTGTGGACCATAAGGTTGACATCATGTGTGCTACAGAAACCTTCCTATGTGCATCTAGTGGTCCATAAATGCAGCATGTTACAACCGTAGGGTACGAATTCTTCTGCCAAAACCGAATAAATGGCTTGGGAGGAGGGGTGGCCATCCTATGTAGGAAGGAGATTGGGATGTATGAAAAGATCGAATGTGAGGGCTGTGAAATCATTCATACCAAATTAAATATTCAGAGAACAGTTGTATAAATCTGTTCATTTTTTATTGCCCACCCATGTAGATGCCCTGCATTAATGAGGATTTAGGCTTGTTTTAACCCATATGAATCGCCCTATCTGTGCCACGATTATGGTGGGGGATTTGAATAGGTGGAGAGGAGATAAGGAGGACAAAGAAGCAGCGATATTGGAACAACAGCTAAAAGATGTAGGTATACAGGTCCATAACCAAGAGCCCACCCATGTGAGTGGACACGCCTTGGACTGGGTCACAGCCAGGAATATTGATATAGGGACAGTTAAAACATCCCCCTGTATTTGGTCAGACCCCTCGCTTATAGAGTGCAGCATCCTACCTAAGGAAAAGTTTGTTTAAATTATAATCCCCGCAAGGAAGTAGAGAGCAGGACCTTTGAGTCTTAAGGCAAAAGGTTTTGCGCATTAAGATACAATTATGAAAGACTCTTCTGATCAAGACATGCCCTCAAAATTGGTGGAAATATATAGTAGGCACATAGTCACTTCTGAATAGAGTTGCCCCTATTAAAACTAAAACTGTCTGGGATAAACCAGAACACCAAAACTGGTTTATGACAGATCTGACCGCCCTCAAAAAAGCTAAAGGAAAAGCTGAGATAGTATGGGCAATAAACAAGACTAGCGAAAACAAACAGGCATGGAAGCAACTGGAGAAAGAATACAAAACAGACATTTACGAAAACATTTTTTTTAAAAGAATTATTAAATAGAGAAGGCTGATAACAATAAAAGGGAACTTTGATATTTTTAAACCGCTAGAGAAACCCATTTCCCTGGAGAGGCCATTGTTACCAAATAATGAGGATTGCACAAGAGTGCAACAAGCCTCCCAAGACAAAATTTTGCTAGCACAAAATAATTCTAAAAAGAGCTCAAACAATGAAGAGCCCTATACTAAGGAGGCGAAGGAAACACATGAGGAGCAGGGAGAGGAGCTGCGATGCTGTCATTTTAAACCAACATCTATATTAGTCATGGAGATGACGCTAAAACGCATGCGACTCACCTCACATTCCAGTGAATTCTTGCCATCAAAAATCATCCTACGGAACATCAAAATCCTCGCATTATTCTTAGGTGATTTGTCACCTCATTGCTTCTCTACAATCTAGTGCCTAAAGAGATACAAGCTTTGGTGGCAACACCTCTTGATAAGAAACCAGGACTGAATCCTAAAGTCCTCTCTAATTTGAGACAAATTACTAACAACCCTGTTCCTACTTAAAATTGTAGACAAAATAGCAGCTACACAAATGCAGGACCATCTTGGTAATATCAGAATCTCAGCATCCAAAACAGTCAGGGTTCAGGCAGAAACATGGGATGGAAACCGCACTCCGTAATCTGCAAACACAGATGTTAGGTACTATTGATGAAAGTAAAGCCGGGATGCTAATCCTCTTGGACTTGTATGCAGCATTCAGTTTACTTGACGACAGATGCCTACTACAAAAATTGTCAGATGCAGGAAACTGTTCCAGAAATGCCATTGAATGGCAGAAATAATTTCTGAGTGACAGAACTTCAAGGATTGGCTGGGGGATGCTACCTCGGAACCAATTCAAATAGAATATGGTGTACCGCAGGGTGCGTGCTTGTCACCTGTGCTTTTTAACATTTATATAAAGCCACTATGTGACCAGATAGAACAGATGGGCTTCGCTTTTACTAATTACGCAGATGACATCCAACTGGTGATGGACCTTAGTGGATCATATGAAAAAGACACAGAAAATCTGAATAAAATATATCGGTCTATTAAGAATTGGATGCATAACAACTGGTTGTGTCTGAACAGTTAAAAAACTGAGCTTATGGTATTTGGTTCAGCACAAGACGGGGCTAAATTGGGGCCAGAATGTAGTTTTTGACTTAGAGGGAAAGCAAGTTAGGATGTGCAGTAGGAAGTTTGACTTTAGAGACATCTGAGATGTGGGCGGAGAACAAAAGTGTGGAGTCAAAGATGGCCCTGAGGTTCTTAGCCTTGCAGGTTGGGGTAGGAGGAGGGCCAAGGGAGGCCGGCCAGAGAGTGAGGGGAAAGGATGGTGAAGGTGTGCCGATGAGGAGGATCTCCAATCGTCCATATTCCTTATGATCTATGTTTATACACCTTGCTGCATGATTTGTATGCTACACAATAACTGTCAGCAGTTGATGCATTTTAAAGGAAGCTAAAGCTAAGTGCGATACCACATAGAAATGTTATATATTTGCCATGTTAGAATTACCAGAGTACAAAGTGTGTTATTGGATTGTGTATATATCTCTGAATCTTATTTTTATATAAAGAGCTGTGTTGGCATATAACCTATAGTGAGTGGACGTTCCTTTGTGGGGGTTTGAGGACTCGCTGTACTGAAGAACCAGCCTGCATCACCTCATGATAGCTTAAGCCTTGGTTGCTCGTCCATAGCTACCATATAAAGAACCTTGCTTGGGGTGCTCTGTGCCTCTACTCTGCCATATAAAGGGCAGAAGTACAAATTTCCCCCTCCAGTCTTTACAATACCTTAGAGAGACCTTCGAATGAGCACCCGCGCAGTGCCGGATCACTCTGTCAAAGGTATTGTATCTTGGTTCCAAAGTTCAGTCACACATCTATTCAATTTTACTTGTGTTGGTTATCACATGCGTTTCATACACTGTTCGCTTCAGCGGTCACCATACAATGTTGCCGCTTGCAACCTTGGCTTCAACACAGACCGGTCTGGTATCTGCCTCCCCAACTCACTGGCTTTGTTGATTTTAATGGTGCTTTGTTGAAGGAGACAAGGACAGTACCACAACAGCATGTGATTCTCCCTGCCTTGATTATCGACGCGGGAGTGCCCCGTGTACCTCCGACACGCAATGTAGGATTCTTTAGCTGGGACTTCTGCTAATGGTGGGTTTTCTGTCCCAGTGAACTAATTATCTGAACGGGTGGGTTGGCATGTTTGTGTATTCTTCGCTCTGAAGGAAGAAGGCGGCGATGTGTGTATGTGGTTTCCTCGTCTTACGCTTTCTATTTTTGCGGTTTCGTGAACGTAACAGTACTTCCCTCCTTGCGATCCCCTTCTGTTTAGCTTTCTTTCGCCTTGTGTTAAACTGCTTACAACTACTGCTTTCTCGTGTGCTTTGCCTCGCTCAGTGTGCTCTCGTACTCCACCGTTTATCCGTTTGTAGAAATGTAATGGAAGTCAGGTGTGCATGATGGTCAGTAATTGCCTGACCATTGTATTGTGACATGTCCGGTATACGGCTCAGGTATTAATACATTTTCTCTCATTGTGAGCTGTCCGTGAGAAAGTGTTTGGGTTGTGAAGGGGGTGTGGGGCTGAGTTCCTAATATCCTACCTGGCAGGATGGGGTAAAGGTGTTACAGGAAAGGGGATACAGTGTCTCGTTATCCGGTCTCCCGCTCCCCGAAGACCCCTCACCCAGGTGATCCTCCTGCACTGGTCCACCCCCAGGAACTGGATTCAAAAGCGATGGTCGTATCCTGGCCACCTGGATGACAGATCCCAGAGGATTAGCTGGTGAGACACCTTCAGGTTTCTCACACCAGCCACATGTTTGTCCTGTTTCAGAAAGGTCCATAAGTCTGTGTGGCGTCCTGATGTCCATGGGCTATTGCGCAGTAGAAACAAATAAATAAATAAGGTTGCGGGCCTCACATAGGACAAACTCAAGCAAGAGGCCTCTGGCTTCTAGAGGAGAGAGACTTCCAAATAAATGTCCTGGAGCTCCAGGCGATCTTCTGGTCCCTCAAGTCATTCTAGCCTCGCCTACAGGGGAAGGTGGTGCAGATCTTCACAGACAACATCATCACCACCATGTTTTACATCGCAGTGCAGGTCTAGAGTTTCGGTACTATTTCCTGCCTCTGCAGTGCAGTGCAAGACGATCCTGGCCAAGGCCAGAGTGCGCTCTCTGTCGTCTTGCTACTGGCACAAATGGAAGCGATTCACATTGTGATACCAGGTGCAAAAGATTATGCCTCTGCAGATCACCGCTCCAGACCTCCTCCCGTATCTGCTCTCGCTGGCTAAGGCTGAAAGGTCATTGCATTCTCTGTACGTCGCTTGTGCCTTGAAGTTCTATGTGGCATACACGAAAGATTTTCGGAAGACTTTGCTGCTTTTTGTCAATTTTGGACCTGTTGGACACTGGAACTCCTGTTTATGGCTTCCTTATCCAGGTGGCTCTGACTGTATCCTGCACTGCCATTGTCTGGCCAACAGACCTCTTGCAGGCCGGCTGAGAAGCCACTTCACCAGAGCCATCGCCGCAACGACAGCATTTCTGTTCGACATCTGCATGGCAGCTACGTGGCGGTCCACCCACACCTTCATGACATTCTTCTGTCGACAGGAATTCCAGGGAAGAGTCCCGAGTCGGCCATGCAGTACTACGCAACCTATTGTGTGAGGTGAGTCTGTTCCAGGGTTAAGTGTATTTCTACAGTTGAGCCTTGCCTCCTGCCGTGGTTGTATATATGTACTGCTGTGTAATTGTTTTCATGAGCATGTGAATCCATGCAAGTCACCATGCTGGAGAAGGAACAAGTTACTTACCTGTAACTCATGTTCTCCACCATGGATCTTGCGTGGATTCACATGCAAACCCTCCCCCCTTCCCCTCTATTGCTCTTGTTGGTTCTTACTTCCACTTTGCTGTACGATCAAATCTAAAGATGGCCACCAGGGGTGGATTTAGGAGGATGAGTGTCATTGGTTGGGGGCAGTATGACCCTAAAGACCCTGATTGGCTGTAGAGGAGACGAGCATTTTTCAGTTTTAAAGCAGCACTTTTCTTTTTACCGAGGATTCCCAACCTGACGACGGAATATCTGTGAGCATGTGAATTCATGCAAGAGAACAAGAGTTACAGGTAAGTTACTTGTTCCTTACTGAACATCATCAAAGGCAGTAGACCGGTTACCCATAATATTTTACACACTTGGCTGCGTAATTTTGGTTTTAAACCAGAAATACAAGCCACTCTGATTAATAAACCAATTGAAGAATCGGTCATGTTTGGAAAGGCTGTAGATGAGACCTTAGAAACCGCAAAAAAAGGAACAAGACGTTAAAGACCTTAAGGAAAATCGTTAACAAGCCGGATCTTCAACGTTGAGTGTTCAACACCCGTTGTTCCTCTTGTGCTCAAACCTTCTCCAGACCCACTCAATCGGGTTTCTCATCAGGTTGCTCTCAATGGTATACATCCCAGGGTACACACTCTGGTTGCCAATTCTCACAACGCCAAGGTTTCAGGCGAGGCACGGCTAGAGGTAGCAGTGCGACCTCTAGAGGCTTCCCTTCCCCTGCTTTTAAATTACTTACCCATCATGGTTCCCTCCCCTGCATCAGAACAAAAGGAGGTATACCCTTGTTATAGAACAATGCTCAAAGGCAAATGTATGATTGGACCAGTTCAGGTATTTGGGTTGGTCCAAAGGTTCAATAAAAGAGGTTGGTCTGCTAAGTGGCATCTCCAGTAGTAGGTCAAATTAGATAATTCACCCACGTATGGGAGGAAATAACCTCAGATCAGTGGGTGTTGACTACCGTAGCAAATGGATACACGATAGAATTTCTTTTAACACCTTGTTACCATCCACCGAAGGACAGAAGGATGTTGCAGGAACATCAGCTCATCTTACAAGTGGAGGTGGAGACATTACTTCAAACAGGAGCCATATAACGTGTCCCTTTTTTAGAGGTAAACAAGGGCATTTATTCAGTGTACTTCCTTGTACCCAAGAAGGACTTAACCATGTGCCCCGTTTTAGATCTTTGTCCTGTAAACAGTTTAAGCCGCAACAATTCAGGATGACTACACTGCAAGGGGATTACATGGCAATATTGGACATACTTTCATATTTCATTGTTGCCAGTGCACAGGAAATTCCTAAGGTTCAAAGTGGGAAACACTATCCATTCAAAGTACTTCCCTTCGGTATAGCCACATCGCCAAGAGTTTTTACTAAGGTTCTGGCGGTGGCTTCAGCCCACCTTCGCAGAACATCTATTCCAGTGTATCCTTATCTAGACTACTGGCTAATTACAAGAGATACACCCCAAAAGTGTCTACAGAATACCCAAAATACCATCAACCTACTTTTCAATTAGGGTTCTCAATCAACGAGACAAAATCCAGTCTCGTTCCCAGCCATGCAAAACAATTTCTTGGAGCCTTAATTGGCACAGACAATGGTCTGGTCTTCCCCTGCAAGGAGAAGGTCCATAACATGCTATTCCAAATTCCACAATATGTAGCCATTCGTCCGATAACAATATGCAAGGCCATGTTCCTGCTCAGAATGACGGCTTCCTGCATCTACATAGTTCCTCAGACCCGCCTGCAACGGATGCAAATGGCTTTCAAGGCAATGGTCTCGGGCAAGTTGTTAGTTGGATGATCAAGTGGTTGTCTCACAGTCTCTAGTACTGTCTCTGTGGTGGTGGTCAAAGGAAAAGCTTCTGAAAGGGAAATCATTTACCACACCGGCAAATAGCCACCCTTACCACGGATGCTTCCCTATTAGGGTGGGGAGCACATTGTCTCCTCCATACAGCCCACAGCTTGTGGACTCAGTCTCTCGCGAACAAGCACATCAACCTGTTAGAGCTTCTAGCAGTGTTGAAAGCTTTCAAAGCCTTCCAAACCCGAATGCAAGGGAAAACAGTTCTAGTCCTAACAGACAACACTACAGCCTTGTTTTATATAACAAACAAGGCGGGTACATTCACCAGGTCTGTCCAAACTAGCCCCAAAACATATGGAATTGGGCGATAAAACTCAAGATGTTCTTCCTGTCCCAACATGTTCCAGGGGAACATAATCTTCTGGCAGATGTCCTCAGCCGAAATATACAACTTCCTGGAGAGCATGAATGGCAGTTGTATGCAGACATTTTACACAACGTCTTCACAGAAATGGGTCATCCACATATCAATCTCTTCGCAACACTGGAGAACGGGCAATGCCCAGACTTCGCCTCCAGGTACTCCCAGTCAGGATCCAATGGGAACACCCTGTGGATGAATTGGTCAGGGAAATTTGCCTACGTTGCCCGCCCCCTCCCCCGCCTCCCAAACCTCCACCACCCCCAACTCCTCTCCTCAACAGGATAGTCCACAAGATGCACCAGGAACAAGTCAAACGTATCCTAATAGCTCCAATGTGGGCCCGGCAAACCTCGTTCTCACACCTAATGAGAATGTCATTGTCCTCCAGTCAAACTACCTAACCCATTCAATATGCTGTCCCAGAATCAGGGATTAACACTGCATCCAAGTCCTTAAACACAGAATTTAGCAGCTTGGATCCTGAATTCATAGACTTTGGGCATTTAAATCAGCCTCAAAGATGTATGGACATTCTTAAAGAAGCAGATAAACCTAATAGCAGACACTGTTATTTTAACAAATGGAAAGGTTTTGTCATTTGGTGTAGGTCACATAGCATCAGTCCTTCTGACTACACACCTTCTCACATTGTCCTATTGTCATGATCCCTAGCACAACCCCTAGCAGCATACAGACATGTAGTGTAGGCAGAGCCTGGACACTAAGAGTTGCTGGCTGTCGCAAGTTGCAGTTTGTCAATACTAGCAATTGCCACCACCAAAATGGCCCCAAAAGTAGGATGCCATACAGGAACCAAGATGGCCCTGGCAATCCTTGTCAGAAGTTTCCTTGATGTTCTAGTAGGCTGGGTGCAGCACAGGGAATACCCTTCTGACGTGGAGTCGACCAAGGGCATGGCGGCTCCTGCAGGGAAACGACCGTGGTCTAGGGAATGGGCCAGGTTGGAAGAACTGCCGGTGAAGATAAAGCAGAGAATTGCCTGCGGCTACGAGCAGTCGGCGGAAGCCGTAAAACCAGAGGGGCAGGACAGCTGTCATGGCCCGCAGAAGTCCTCTCTCCACCGGGGCTGGAGTCAGCAGTAAAAGGCTGCAAATCATTGGAAAGATGAAAGCATAAACGCAAATCAAGGTCAGTGAGAGAGGTAGAGTGCTCGTCAACTGAGTGGGGGCGCAAAGATCACCGCACAGTTCAAGGCACAAGTATCACGGTGTCGGCCACTCCAAAAGTGCTTAAACACAGGTCAGCAGAGGCCGTTGAGGCGTGGAAGGCGAACAAGCAACCCTCAACCACGGCGGAGAAAGAGCAGCAAAAGTCGCGCAAAGTCGGCCCGTCAACGGCGATGAAAGATCTGGCGCCTGGCCTTTAACGCCACATAGAACTACATAATCGACAACATCTCACAAGTCCAGCTCGTCCACGACACTCCACAAATCAGGCTCATCCACATCGCTCCAAAAGTTCAGCTCATCAACAACACTCCACAAAACCGGCTTGTCTATGACTCACCGTGAACCGGATACGTCCACAAAGGCGGCCATGGACAAAGACCACACGAGCACGATCTGTCACCCTGGCCTACAACCTCGGCAGTGGGAAAAGACCTCCCCGCCCCTTCCTCTCCCCCGGGTCCCAAGAAACCACAGGAGGAGGGCCCGTCACTGACGGTCAACGACAACCCCCTCTGCGGCAGCCTAGTCAACGTAAGGATGGGAACTTACTCAGGAGGTGCAGCCTCCACAACCGGACGAGACCACACCACACCATACCATCCAGGTCTCCCCTATCCAGTACTCCGAGGTAATACCAGAGAAAATATCACAGTGCGAGGTGGATACCGAATTCCAGGCGCAGTATCAGCAGTTAGACTCTGAGCAGTCAGTGTTATTACAGTAGGAGGCTCCAGCTAGGCGGGCACCACCAGGGGAGCCATATTCAGGAAAGGGACCTAACAGTTGGACAGCTGCAGGAGATGGCTCTGGTACTGCGACAGCCACAAGAGACAGGCCCAGCTCTACCCACAGTGCCCACCCACCTTCAAATTCAGCAAAGGGAAGTAAGGGCACTGTTAACCAACCCACAGGCCCTACTATCCATGCAGGTCCTCTTGTCGCTGCAGAGGGTCATCACTTAGCTTGATGCAGCTTTAATGAGACCAGTGATGCCGGCCTTGCTACCACCTCGACCAGCGGTACCACCACAGGTACCACAACAATCTCCGGTCAAACCCAGGTCTAATTCTCTGGGAAGATCAGCAAGGTCCTCTCCTTCAGGACCCAGGTCCACATCGCAGTGAAGATCAGCAAGGTCCTCCAGGGGGCGCTCTCAATCCAGGTCAATATCTCCGTCCCCCCATAGCATCCCCTCCCTTCGACAAATACACAGGGGCAGTAGTGTCACCATCATTAACCTCTCGATCATGCAAAAGGTGCTGTACCATTTCACCACCGACCCGATCCGTGCTGGAAGAAGGGGAACTAACAGATACAGATGCGGACAAACCCTGCAGCACCACATCCTCTCCAACCACTCCAAGGCGCGACGATGATTGGGACACAGATTCTCCCAAGGAGTTTCCCCAGGACCAGTAATCGGCAAAGCCATCTCCCCCTGACAACATCCCTGAGTTCCATTCTACGGTCATGAGGGCGTGCAAAGAGTTCAGCCTCCTCGCCTCAGAGGATGAGAAGGAATGCTTTTTATTTGACCATATGGTTAAGAGGAGAACATCAGTGATCTCAATTCCCATCCTCGACCAGGTCTGGCAAGAGGGACTTCAGACAATGAAGCGACCATCCACAAATCCAGCGTTGAATTGCCGTCTCGACAAAGTTCGACCCACCAGAAAATGCACCAAAATCTCTCCCTTCCCAGCCATCTCCTGAGTCAGTGGTTTCGGTAGCAGTAAGCCGCAAAGATAAATCTGAAAAACAAAAACATGCTATACCACCAGACAATGAAGCATGGAAGCAGGACACTTTTGGTAAGGTCTTAGTGATTGAAGCCACAACAGTTATAGTAGCCAACTCCCTAGCCATCATAGCCAGGTATGATGGGGAGATATGGCATCAACTTGCACAAATCCTGGAGCATCTCCCTCAGAGAAGCGTAAGGAGGCAAAGGCAATCCTGAAAAAAGCAGAATCCTTCAACCTGGGCATAACATGGCGAGGAACCTGAACGAAAACAAGTTTTAAATAAGTGGACTACGAAGACAAGCAAAGCTCCGATATACGGATTTCCGTCTGGATGTCCACCATAAAGTAGTGGACATGACCTTTGATGGTGATGGCTTTACAGTCCCAAGATTGACGAAGCTCTAAAAACAATTAAAACGGACACCGACAGAGTAAGGTAATTAACATCCCTACAGAACTGTCAACCTTTTCATCAATTCAGGGGAGCAGCCGATGGAACATCTTCCTCATCCAACAAGGGACGTCAATACTCAAGAGGCTCAGCATATTACTCCTTAGGGTACAATAGAGCTTACCATGGGTGCCACAAATCGAAAGACTTTCGACCAAATAAGCGTCTCAAGCAACCCTCTGGATCCCAAACGGGACAGCAAGGTAAGACCCAACAGTGACAATCCATCCCACAGCGCCTTGGGAGGGAGTATCTCCAGGTTTGCCCGAGACTGGAGAGAAATAAAGGATAAATGGGTGCTGGATGTAGTCTTATACGGCACCTACTGGAGTTCAAACAAATGCCCCCTCCCATACCTCCAAACCACCAACCACAGGAGCACAAGACCACGCTCCTACGAGAAGTGCAACTCATGCTGCAAAAAAAGTCCATAGAAAAAGTCCCCCGAGACCAAAGGGGAAAGGGAGCGTACTCCTGATACTTTGTTGTCCGCAAACCAGGTGGAAAAAGGAGGCCCATTTTAGACTTCAGAAGGTTGAACAAATTTATAAAGCGCCAAAAGTTCACTATGATCATATTACAGCAGGTCATAGAAGCAATGCAGCACCACGACTATCTTGCGTCAATGGATCTCCAGGACGCATACTCTGACTTACCCATCCACCCAGGGCACCACAAATATCCGGTTTGCGGTCGGAAAATCGCACTACCATTTGAAGGTCCTGCCATTCAGCCTGAAGTCGGCTCTGCGCACCTTCACAAAGTGACTCGCACCAGCGTCAGGCAGCCTGCGCCAACAAGGGCACCACGTCTATTCTTATTTAAACGACTGGCTGCTGCGATCCCCATCCAGGCAGGGAGCACAGTCTTCTATAGCGGCAACAGTGGGCCTATTACAAACCTTGGGCTTCGCCATCAACTACAAGCAAGAAATCCTTCTTGCAGCCATCCAGGAGGCTCATATTCCTAGGAGCGGAATTCTCCACCCAGCAGCCGATGGCGCGTCCCTCCAGCGACAAGGTAAATACCCTTGCTGCCCCACTAAAGACTAATCCAGTGCGACAAGGCATGCAGCTGCTAGGGACAATGGCGTTGTGCATCCCGCTGGTCCCGCACTTCACTTGAGACTGCTACAAGAGTTCCTGGCAGCAAAATGGTTGCAGACTACTGGATCATGGGGTGGGGGAAAAAGTTTGTATCCCTCACAAGCTGCGCTCACAGCTTCGGTGGTGGGCGAACAAAGCCAATGTCTGCAGGCGGAAAATGTTTCAGGAGCGAACGCCCATCAAAACTCTGGTTACATAATCCTACGTCCCATCCCCTTTTCTCCATACTGTATGGACGTCCCTCGCTAGGGACAGCAGACAGAGAGTTTTTCATCAGAAAATAAATCTTCTTCCCCTTTAAATTTAGAGGCTCCCCTGACTCCACCTACCGGCACCACTACCCAGTCCTCTTTTTCGCGTCGACGGGAGCGGACCGCTTTCATCAGCGCCCCTGGGTTTGGCTTCGGCCTTGTAATTCCTTGCGCTCTTCCCCGGATTCTGTCTTTTGTCTTTAATCAGGTACTCGGTCCTCTGGTGCCACGCTGCGCCCCGGCGCATATCAACGTCTTTGGGCTTTAGCAGATGTCCAGCCTGCGAAGGGCTCTTCCCTACGTCCGACCCCCACGCTGTTTGCCTCAGCTGCCTTGGCCCCGATTACGGCTCGGTGGGTTCTACCATGTGGAACGCGCTTACCTCGCGTGCTCTGAACAGGTTAGCTTGGAGGAGGGAGCTCTTCAAACGATCGCCTCTTGAAGGACTTGGTCAAGCACAAGTGAAGACCCAAGGCAGCGCCTCTTTTTTCAACTGCACCCCGCAACCATCCAGGTTCTAACACCAGCACGGGTTCCGAGGCTGCTTCAGCTCCCGACCACCAGGCCGAGGTGTCGCTTGATCCTGCTGGTGATGTTGCTGAGGGACCGCAGGGTTCTTCTACCGGGTATCCACCTGAGGGGCTACTCCCTACTACCGGACAAATGCCTGAGGGGGTGCTTGTACGCAGCACTACCGGCGACACAGCCGAGAGCACAATGCCTTCCAGACCCTGTCCTTCTGTGCAGGGTAGGCCTCAAGCTCCACCGCCAAGAGTACTGGAGGAGACCAGGCCTGGCGTGGCGAGCATCACGGTGCAGGCACGTGGCATGCAGCCCGACAAAATGGCCACCAGGCCAGAGAAGATGGTCGCTCGTCCGATACCGTCCCCTTTTGGGGAGCAGGTGGGAGAACGAGTTTTGAGGTGGGACTGGTGTTTTCCTGGTACGTGGCCTACAGCATATCCTTCAGTGTTGCAGGGCAGATACTCCCCGCAAGCAGAAAGGCAGAGTACGCCCAGACCTCCAGCTCCTGTCTCCACACCTCAGTCTGCTCTGCCCAGTACTCCTCCATCTTTCCCGGACCAGCAGGACACCCTAGTGGAAACTGTTGAGGAGGAAAACCCTGACACCTTGTCTTCTGCCAAGGCATTCCATGAACGGCTTGCAGGTCTGGCCGAATACTTGGGGCTTCCACAGCCCGAGGTTGAACAATCAGAGGCGAGGGTCCTGGCAGAGGGCATTCTGATGCAGAAGGAAGTTGTCGCCTTGGCCAAAAAGCGATGGCTTAAACTCCATTCGGCACAGCCCACTAACCGGCGCCTTGATGCCAAGTAGAGGCAATTGGAGAGGGATACACTCTTGCTGTCGGCACACCCTCAACCACACTCTTCAATGATTACCGTAGCCTCTATCTACTCGAAGGCGCAGTCTTCCTCGGCCACCTCGTCCTCGGCTCTGCTAGGCAAGGAGGGGAAGATCTTGGAGGCATATGGAAAGGTCTATTCCAACCCCTCATCAGGGCAGGTTTGCCCTTCATGCACATTATTGGTGCGTGAGGTTTGTGGACCCCTGAATCATATCAGTAGTGTCCATGGGCCTAGCAGTTCCTCCCCTCCCATAGATTGTGACTACTCTGTTGGCGGAAATTCGATCACTCGTAGATTGCCAGGCAGTGGAAAAAGTCCCGGCCTCCCAGCAGGTTCTGGACTTCTACTCCAGGATTTTTGCCATACACAAGAAGAACCAGGCTGGCCTGATAGTTGTGTTGGACCTTTTCACCCTGAACCTCTCCCTCCCTCTTCAAAAGTTCAAGACCATGGCAGTTGCAATCCAGAAGCACGTTCTGTGGCAGGCCATCAGCAGGGCAGCCACATGGGCCACTCCTTCGGCCTTCTGCAAGCACTACTGTCTGGATGCTGCCCCTAGGTCGCGGCTTTTGGGCAGGCAGTATTAAGGGACTTGTTTTCTTAAGGAGGGGTCACCTCTCCTCCCTGGGGCTATAATTAGTTGTAATCGTCCATATGGAGGAAAGGGGACGGGACGTAGGAGTAATTATAAATTACTCACCGTAGTGACAAACCTACTCCTAGTCCATAGTCCCCTTTCCTCCATACGTCCCACCACCCCCCCCTTAATGAAACTGGTGTCATTAGGCAATGGTAATATTATCGACGCGTCAATGGGGACTGAGGAGTGGCGTCGGTGGGCGGAGACAGGGGAGCGCATGCTCCCAGGGCCGCGCCCCTGCATGCCTCTAAATTTAAAGGGGAAGAAGATTTTTCTGGTGAAAAAGGTTCCGTCTCCCGTCCCTAGCGAGGGAAGCCCATACAGTATGGAAGAAAGGGGACTATGTACTAAGAGTACGTTAGTCACTAGGGTGAGTAACTTATATTTACGCCTCCCGCCAGGTGCCCCCTTCTCCAAAATAAATAGCTATATCTGCCTGTATACATAGAGTATCCGGGTGTTTATAAATGAAACAGCCACCATCTTTTTTTCTTTCTCTCTCAATGCGATAGGTAGCCGCGGTTATACTCAAGGTTATAGCTGAGGGATTCGGAAAAATAAAATGCAGGAAAAAGTCATTTGCAGATCAAAAAACAGCAAATGCATTCATGCTAGCCGTGGAAAGGGGAGGGTGCAAGAGCACATCATGTGAAATTTGAGAGTTGGAGGGGGGGCTAGGGACCAAGTTTGCAACACGAGGCCAAACATTTTTTCACCTACCCTTGGGTATAACCTGGGTATAGCCACGGCTACCCGACATTTCAACTGAAACAGTGTCACAGAAACGAGTTTTGTGGGGGGAATGTGGGAGGGCAGGGTAGGTGAGGAGTCCATCAAGGGAGTGGGGGAAGCAGGCATACATGAGGGGGACACGTGGTGATCGTCTGGGAGGGCAGGGAAGCATTTATTTGAAACCTTATTTCCTCATAACCATGGCTATAACCACTAAAAATAAACAAGGGTATAACCAAGTGTATCTGTAGTTCATAACAATGTAACAGCGGCTATAGAAAAAGTTATTTAAAAAGCATATATTTTTACAGCTACAGTGACGTTGGGGCTGAAAAATCACTTGCCATGGCCTTGGTAGCATTTCAAACAGCAGAGGGTCTAGTAGCATTGTAAAATATAAAGTGGGCACGGCCAAAGGCCATGGCTTGTGAGCTATGGAGTGAAAAAGTACAGTGGGCGCGGCCAAAGACCGAGGCCGCTAGCCATGGGCAAAAGCCATGGCCAGTTAGTGTTTTAAATATACAATGCGAACGGCTGAAGGTCATGGCCAGTTGCACTGAAAAATGCACCGTGGGCACAACCAAAGTCGGTGGCCAGGTGCGAAGGCCAGGGACAGTGGCACTGAAAAATATACAGTAGACGTGAACGAGGGCCCTGGCCACTGACCATGGCCAGTGGTTCTGAAACGTATACATGTCACACCATGGCCAAAGGCCATGGACAGTGCCTCTGAAAAGTATGCAGTAGGAACGGTCAATGGCGCAGAAAAATTTACAGTGGACATGGCCAAAGGCCACGGACAGTGGCACTGAAAAATATACACTGTCCACGTATGAAGGGCGTGGACAGTGGCGCTGAAAATGTTAGTGGGCACGGCTGACTGGCGCCGAAAAATATACAGTGGGCATGAAAGAAAACTATTCTATTACAAAACTCTTGAAATTCAAGGAAAAAGCTTTAGTTGAAGCGCAGTTAAGGTGAGTAAACTTAATGCAACAAAACCCTGGAAATTCAGTGCATTGGGAAACTCAGGACCTGATTTAACTCAGCGCGATCCCGTTGCAAAGCCCAAGAGCACATATATATTATAAGAGAAGGAATTTACATTGCCATACAAAGTGGCCTTATGGGGCATAAGGCATTATGGGAGAGATCAATGGGAACACGCCAAGTTAAGCCGGTCCAGAGTTTCCCAATGCATTGACGTTCCAGGATTTTGTTGCGTTAAGTTTACTCACCTTAACTGCGCATCAACGTTTTTTCTGTGAACATGTACATTATTTGCCCCGCATGGAGTCTGGCATTGATTCACATGCTCATGTATTTTCCCCTTCGTCATGCTGGGAATCCTCAGTAACAGAAAAAACTGTTTCACTTTCACTTACAAAATGTATTTCTCCTTTAAACCAATCGCTGTCCTCTGGTTCATACTGCCCCATCTAATGACAGTCCTCTCCCTAAGCCCCTTCTATGGCAGCCATCTTCAGATTTTTACTGCACGCTTCAGTGTTGGGATTCCTCGAGTTTGCTCTGCAAGCTACTTCTGTGTTTTTTCAACGGAAAAAGGTCTGATTTTTGTGTGCTCTTTTCTCCATCTGCCGACAGCATGGTATCCGTTGTCCGTGAATTTCTGCACCCCTCAAGGGCAAAGATTGTCGAAGTTTCCAGGACAAGGCCAAGAGCCGCATGTCTGAGTCCACCGGGGTCACGTGGAAGCCGGTCCCAATGTGGATGGGCACGATCGACATCAACCTCTGCCTCCATTGCCAGCCGGCAATCGAGCTCCTCCTTAAAAAGGAAATCATCTACCCCTGCTAAACTGTGGGAGAAGTATGAGAAGCCGCGGATGGAGGAGAAGGCTGAACTGCCCAAGCAGGCACAATCGGCGCAGGCTAAGGCTTTGTTGACGTTGGTGTTGGTGGCAGCTGCTCTCACAGCGCCTAAGGGAGCAGACCCTGTGAAGGTAGCCCCTGCAGCACAAAAGGTATCCTTGTCCCCTAGGTGTGGCACCACCGCTTTGACTTTGGCAAAGTCTGCTGGCACTCCAGAAGGGGGGAAACCGGCTCAGGCCCCGGTTCAAGCCCAACAGGGAGGGGGGGGGAAGGGGAGGAGGCACCCGAAACAGCCCTGGCAGGTCATGGCTCAAGCCATGGAGGTCTCGCCACAGACAACGAGGACCAGAAGTCCTTGCACACGGTCCACAAGGAAGTGAAAGAGGACGACAATGGCGCAGGGCCTAGTTTTACAAGTCGCTAGCTCAGCCGAGGGATCTGTCTCTTGACATTATGTCGACCCTTCACACCTTGGTGTCGGAGGTCCAGACGAGGTTGCCACTGGGCCCGCTACCATTGGTCCCCCATGCCCCTGTTCAGCCTTCTACAAAGAAGAGGAAGCGTCATCTCACGCCCCCATTTCAGCCTCTGCATCCGCATCGGGCACCTTCTCTTCCAGCAGATCCAGACACGGGTACAGGGACGGATATGGCCACGACTACGGACAACGCTGACAATGCAGCGGGCAGCGAGTCTTTGCATTTGGATGTGCCACCTAGAGCGTCCCCACCGGACGAGGTGGGGTAGTTCCACTCCATAATCGCCAGGGCATCTTGGCTTTTTCAGCTTGTGCCTGATGAAACCAGGAAGGAGGGTTTCTTCTACCAGAGGCGTAAGGCCAGGAGGCAGACAATCATGGCGGTGCCCTTTCTGGACGACGTGGGGAAAGAGGGCCTGGCCCTCATAAAGAACCCTTGCACGACTCCAGCCAAACAGGATAGGCTGGAGAAGATGTATCGGGTGCCGGACTCGGCGCCCAAGAGCCTGTGGCCGCAACCATCACCGGATTCTATGGTATCAGCGGTCGCGAGGAAAAGGTCGGCTATCCCGTTTCGGTACCTCCGGACAGTGAGCGGCAGGAAGGTGATTTACACCGCAGCGTCCACGATCAAGGCAGCCAACACACTGGTGATCCTACACAGGTACAACAGGGAGCTGTGGTACAAGTTGGGTCCTAGTCTGGAGTTCCTTCCAGACGATAAGAGGATGGAGGCTATTGCGGTTTTCCAGCAGGAGGAAGTTGCGTCTGATCACGCCATTAGTGCCGCTGGACATTGCCGAGCTTGGGTTCCGGCAGATGGGGAACGGTGTCTGCTTTCGTCGATGAGGCTGAAGATTTTACCTGGACAGGGCGAAGAGCTTCTGTACATCGGATGCCTTGTCCATCACTTTTGGCAGGTCACAACCAGGCTATCAGGCCTGCAAGGCTTCCATAGCAAGGTGGATGATGATGGCCATCAGCGAGACATACGACGGACAGCATAGGGCTTTGGCAGCAAACATGCATGCCCACGCCATCAGACCCAAGGCCACGGCTGTGACATTCCAAAGACACGTCCCATGACAGACGATCAGCAAAGCGGCTACTTGGGCTTCCCCATCGGCCTTTTGCAAGCACTACTGCTTAGATTCCAGCGCCAAGTCTGGCGCAGCATTTGGTGAGGCAGTTTTGAAGAAGTTGTTTTCTAAAAGAGGCATCTCTCCTCCCCAGGGCTGCATTCAGTTGTAATCACCCATAGAGTATGGATGCAAGGGGACGGGACATAGGAGTAATTATAAGTTACTCACTGTAGTGACTAACGTACCCCTAGTCCATAGTCCCTGTACTTCCATACGTCCCACCATCCTCCTCCGTAATAAATCTGTGTCATGGCAATTGTAATATTGTTGACGCGTCGAAGGGGACTGAGGAGTGGTGTTGGTGGGAGTCGAGAGCGCATGTCCCAGGGCCGGACACCGCGCACATCTACATTTAAAGTGGAAGACAATTTTTTCTGCTGAAAAAGATTGTTTTCTGTCCCTACCGAGGGACGTCCATACACTATGGAGGAAAGGGGACTATGGACTAGGAGTACGTTAGTCACTATGTTGAGTAACTTCTAATGTATTCGCTACACAGATCTGCCCACTAATACTGCTGGGCCCTTGCATTCACTAAACCAATATCTCACCTTATCAAATAACCTCCACACTCCTCCTTCCTCCTGCTGGTTTCTTGGTCCTCCTTCACGCCACTGCTGACCTCAACCAGATAACCCACACTTCCCGTTGACTGTCCACTGTTTAAATTTCCCTCCTTCTGCTGTGATTGCTCAGCTTTTCCTGGCCAATCTGGTTCTGTCTTTCCCCAGATGGGCATGTATTTGTGACAGAACATCCATAAGAAGATGCTAAACCCTGCCCACTCTCTTTGCAGGACTCCCATGGGTTATCGATGGCGGCTCCGGTGTCGTCGTGGGGTGGGAGGGGCTAATCTTTTGGTGTCCCTGTGGTAAATCAATTCAGTTTTATGTTGGGTACCCTATCGGTTAGTCTCTCGTGGTCATGGGGTTGGGTTGTCAACTGTGCTGCCGCGGGCTGCTGGCTGGACGGTTAGAGTTTCTGCCTGGTGATCTGGTCTCCTAGAAAATGCTGCTCTGATGGGGCTTTGACAGGCTTGCTGATTTTGTAGGTTCTTCCGGGTAGATGCTCTAAAAGAAGAAAAAGACTGGTGAGCATCAACATATTGAGGCACGGTGTGAGACAAAGGCATATACTGCACTGGATCTTGCAGGCACTTGGGGGGAAAGGGGTAAGGGTCGGGTTCCCCCTCTTCCTCTCTTGACTAGGCCCGAGAGCTGGCCTTTTCACAATGACTAATCTCTGGGAGAACCATTCATCAGAAAGAACATTACCAATAGGCAGGGGTGTTGCTATCTCTGGAAAGGATTGGGGGCTAGGCTAATGCTGGGACTGTCGGGACTCAGGGCTAGCTAGTCTTTTGGTTGTATCCCCTGAGCTTCTATCCGGGGCTACAACCAAAAGACCAGGGACTAAAGCCCCTTCAGCCCCCCACTCCCTAGCAACGCCTCTGCCAATAGGTAAGTAATTTGTTCGTAAAGGTTTAGTTTGGATTCACTTAAGCCACACTCTGAGGTTTTGGGTTTAATGGTATCTGGTCCTTCGGTTTTAATTTTTTTAATCACTAATTCTTTTGACCGATTGTATTTTGAAATCAGCTCGTTGAAGTCGCCAAGGACCTCTGGGAAGAAATAAGATTTTCGGATGAAGGCACACATTTCTGGCTGGAGGCAAACCTAATAAATTCTAATCGTGCATTTGTTATCACCCCCATCCCGTTAATTTACTCACTTTTTGATCCTGTTTTTAGTATGGCAAAACAGATTTGGAAGCACAAGTGATTTTTGCTTTGAAAGGAAAAAAATAGTATGAATGCAGATGTAAAACATGCAAATGAATTTCAGGGGATCTGTTTTTATCCCCTCTCCTAGGGCACATGTGCAAATGACATAATTGGGACGGAGGTTATAATGGAGTTCTTGATTAATAGTGAAGAGACCAAGTTGGTGAGTACAGTGTTTTTTTAAAAAAGTTTACATTTCGATGGTTATATAATTTCACTGTTTTTGACATTTTTGTATAATTACTCTGCAATAGAAGTTCACATTTATTGTTTTTGAATTGTGCCAGGAACTTTGTGTTTTTCCATTTTTTTTCCTCCTTAAGTACAGATGTCTTTCCCCGGGCTAAAGACCTTATTTAAAGCCACTTTAGTCTTCAAACCTTTGCTAGTATACTTGTTCTGGGGACCACCAAAGGTTGATGATCCCTTTTACCTGTCTGTATGTTTTCTTATTTGAATTTTGTACAATTTATCCTCCAGTGAGGGGGAAAAGGTATTTTTAAGCCTCACATCTGTGGATGAAGACTGGTGTTCGCTCCTGTTATTTTTCTCTGTTGCACCAACCGCATGTTTATGGGCAAAACAATATCGGCTTTGTGAAGCACAGAGAATAGCATTACTCCACAATGCGAATGATCGCACTGAACAATTAACCACGTCGGAGGAATGTTTATATGTGGTTGATTGTCATTGCAAGTGGGAGTGTTTTTTTTAATAAGCCGGCAGTAGAGCAGTAAATATGTCCTCTACTGCTTCAATGTGTAACCTTATCTTGGGCCTTATGCTGCAGACAATCAAAGTTTGTGCCACCCCCGCTGTACTCACTTCTGATATTCTCTGTTATGGTTCCTGTTAGTGCAATATGTTCAATTTCTTTACTAAGCGTACTTTACTTAAGATGCAAGGAATGCGAAGCAATGCAAGCAAGCCAAGATCTCAGCCTGCAGTGCAGGACATGTATAGCGCATCTGGATCTACTTTAAAATAACGAACATTTTACGATTCACAAAACATCAAATTGTTTTAATTCACATTTTGTTACAGTCCATAGAATAAAATGTGGGGGAAGATCGCCACCACCCACCGCATCCCAGCAACATTTCTTCACTTTAATTAATACCCCAACCAAACACCCCTTCTATTTTTTTGAAGAACTGTGATCAAATTTGATTTAAAAGAATCAATGTTTTGTGAATCGCAGCGTTCGTCCTCGTTACTGCGCATCTTGCCCATTTGCAGACTCCTGGCTTAATTTCATTTCGATAAGGTTTGTATGTAAATTTCTGTTCTGCATGGTAACTTTTCTCTTTCGTTCTTCAAAGGGTGCCAAAATAGTTTGAAACCTAGACTATGTACCCAATTGGAACAAAGTCTAATTCTGTTTAGGGGTGGTGGCAGGGTAGGCCAACCGGTTTCAGCAGGTCATCCGTATACTCATGATCTTTTTCATCATAGCTGCACTCCCACAATCTTTCATATTATTTGCTTACCCACAATTCTTTACAAAACTGAATTTTCTGATAAACTATGAGAAGCAAAAAGCCAAACTTCTTTGGGGGAGAGTTGAAATAAAATGTAAACCTGAGCAAGTATAATTTGTCTGCTATATACTAAAGGCAAATGTGTGATTTGTAGAAATGTATTCTGACATGCTTCATTTTAATTCTGCTTTAAATTTGAAGTTTTTTTATTTCAATGTATTTAATGAAAATGACAGGGAAAACACAGTGGAAGAGATTGTTTATAGTTTTAGGCAAACAGTTCACTTAAATCGGTCGTTATTACTATTTGAGCATATTGTAGCTTTTTGAAAATTAAATTTAACTTGTCTGAAAAACTTTTTTTACGATGGGCATTATATTGATTGCCCTAATGCAGTAAAATCTACTTCTTATGACGATTCTATCATCCTTGTGATTTAGGAGCTCTTGAATATGTACGTATAGATGACTGCTGTGTAAACCTTTGAGTAGTACATGCAATAACTAACCAAGGCAGCAGAAGGTAAATAGGGGGGCACCATTATTATTATTTTGAATCTGTATTTTTGTATTTAACCTATGTCAATCATGTGTCTCTAAAACAGTGCATACTGGGGACAAAGTTAATAGAGAACATATTGTTTAGAGGTCGTCGGATACAGGAACATAAATGGAGCCGCACACCAAGGAGGAGACATTAGCACAACATGAAAAAGAGTGCTAGAGGGTGCAAAGATATACTTGATACTATACCAGATGGGGCATTACTGATTCTGGTTACAGGGCCATAAATGGGACAAAGTATATTTGTCTACATGCTAGGAACTCTCCCGCATTTTCTTGTCATACCTTTCATGCTGCACCAAGTCTTCCACCCATTCCCTCACACAGGGATCTTTGCGCAATGTCTGCACCTTTAGGAATTGGCTCGAGAGCCATTGATCCATTTAGTGTACCTTGCACTCAGCTGATGCATCAGCCTCTCTGGCATAAGCCAAACCAGAATCCCCACACCCAGATCAGCCCTGTCTGACATTTTGCCTGCATGTATCCACCCGTGGGTAGCTCCACTGCATATTGCACTGGATACCTCCCTTCTCTCGAACAACCCCAGCACCTATCTGGTTCCACAAGCCTCAGATAAAACATTTTTTCCAGGGTCCAATACAGTCGAAAACACCACTTTCTGATGGACAACACTCTGCAATATGTGACATTTACCCTGGAAGGCCATAACCCCCATAACTTTTACCATTGCTCATCAGATAAGAACAGACTGAAATCTGTTTCCCAGGCCTCCTATATTTTATCCAATTCTGGGGTATCTGATTCACAGGTGAGAGCTTTAAGTTGCGCCCACGAAATCCATTCTGTCCTAACAGTAAGCCCTATTGGCGCTCTGATCAGGATGGATGAAAGCGTGTTTACTCACTCCTTCGGTAGGCCTTGTAAAACTACAAAACCGGATCTCCTGCTTCGGCAACCCAAACCATCCCAACTTCACATCCCTGTACCATGGGATCCAAGGCCCCTTACCTGCAACCTGCAAGAATTCTTTGTTTGTACAGCAAATTCAGCTCTTCGCATTGGAACGCTATAGGTAGCATCTGGAAAGGGAGTACGTCTTTTGGTGTATAACCATTTTAATAGTGTTACCTTTACCCCATATTGAGAGGTCCATCTTTCCCATCTCCAGTCCCTGCTCACGTAGGATTTAACTTCTGTTGCTTCTCAGGTCAGCCACATTATGTATACCCAAATGTTTAACTCCTTAACTTGCCCAGTTGATTTACCTTTTACCAAAATGGGAAGTATGATTAAGTCCCCTGCCTTTTTTTAGCTTGTCTAGTGGGGTGACTTTTGGGGCCGTAGCCCTGCCAGAGTCAGTAGATTTTGGCACTGCTAGTTGTAGGACGTTCCCCAGGTCACCTTCACGTAGTCTTCTCCAGCCAAGAGGGGACTGTCTCATGTGCTTGGCCCTTTAAGACCTAGACATCCATGGAGAAATGCGCCAAAATCTTCCCCAAAATGGTTTAGCAGCTGCCATGGATGAAGAAAGACAAATTTCATAACTGAATTTCCCACACAGCCTGTGCTGCGTGAACACTTGCCTGCAAGAGCGAAGCAGCCGTGGCTCTGTACCCCGGTGCTAGACAACCTTTGCATGCTCAAGAACACCTGATCTCCAAATTGAAGGAAGATTTGTATTTTTATATATGTTTACATTGTAGGCTCTCATTAGTGCAACATGTTGATCTAACATCCTTTTTTATACAATCCCACCCTACAATTCTGGGCAGTGAAATAGACAATATAGTTTTCAAAACTGTAAATGTATTTAACTTGAAATGCATTTAAAAGAATAAAGTAACTTCAACTAAGGTGGTCTGCAGCTTTACCCTGGAAATCACTACAATGGTATAAATGCCACAGTCGGTATGATACATTTACCTGCCTACATAAATACATACATCTCACTATTGGTATTCTTTCAGGTATTCACACTCAATTCTAAATGTATATATATGTACATATATATATTTCTGAGGCTTATGGAATCTGCTTAGATCACATGCTATGCGTAGGCCGACATCTAGCGGAAGCTGAAGAGTATTACAGTTGTTGTTTTCGCAACTCGAAAAGGGACGTTGACAGGGCATGCCAGTAATACTATCCATAGTGTGATGTCACTTTTTCCGCCATCATTGTCGGATGCTTAAAGCAGAGTTCCTTTCCGGCTAACGCCATTTATTATCAAAAAAGTTAGTTACTCGTTCTGTCCTTTTTGTAGCCGTTCCTTGACAACAATTTCGATAACTGTTTCAAGGACAGATTTCGTCGGCTGCAGATCTTGGCTCGACGAATCTCACGGGCCATATAGTAGGGAGAGGGGTGGGGGGGTGGTACATATCTTAGCTAACTAAGAGAATGCATATTTACCCTTCTTTCCACTCTTTTTGCCAAGCTGCCCTTCCAATTCGAAATGGAAAACACACCTTTTAAATTTTGTCCAACTTGTAAGAAAAAATGTCCCTGGACGGATTTGCACTGGGTGTGCAACCTCTGTCTTCCGAGGGTCCACAACAAGCACTGTAAAGTTGGCAAGCTTTTTAAGCCCAAAACCTTAAAGGACCCCAAGACGAAGCGCTGGGCACACCACACCATGCAGGCCGAGGCCACCATAGGCGTGGAAGGAGCTTCTAGCGATGCCAGCATCGGCGTCTTCAGTGAGGACGATGGCGAAAGGGAACCATCAGATTCCCGCGTGCAGGCCCCTGACCCCACCAGACAGGCCGGTGGTGCTGTTACATGGACGACACCCGGCAGCATCAGCACAGACGAGACCCACCACACTAAACACACAACCCAAGGCCCTAAGTCGAACACCGACTACATGGCCCCACTCACCGTTGAGGGGAAGTCCTCTGGGCATTCGCGATCGCCTCATGACAGGCCCCTGGAATCGAGAGACAAGTCTGATTCGGACGCTGTGTCCAAAACTACTGCTGAAGGCCTAACGTCGAAAGACGGGGACCCGGCACATCTACCCCCGAGAAACGACATTCGACAGACAAGTCAAAATCAGCTGAAGCTCTGCAGTCTTCGAAGATTGCTCAACTTGTTAAAAAGCATGTCCCAGAAACACTTCTGAAGGGGTGGACATCGAAACACCACACATCGTAGACCCACAAGTCCCAGCGGGAGATGGAGACTGTTACCCAGGGGGCGGGAACAATATCTGGAACTATGCAGCACAAGAGGTAGCCTACACCTGAGCTACCTCCCACTCCTTCAATTATCCCAAGTTCTTCCCAGTGGTCTGTTAAAGATATAGACAGTGTCAGAGGCGCATGTCCTTTATGGCCAATTTTTCGAAAGTAACCCGCAAGTTCTAGACAACATACAGAACACGCCACCTGCTAGTGGGGCAACACTGTTGCAACCCCCGGCCAAAAACAGCCAGGCCAGACACCCTTCAACCAGACACCCCGCAACAGGACCCAGACCAGTTTGAACTCTATGACCCCAACCTAAGCTTCCAGGAGACTGGAGCATATACTGATTCCGAGGATCAGGGGGAAATGGGGGAGGTGGACCATTACTATGATGAAGACGGAGAAGACGTTTGTCATACTGTCCCCTGACCATGTAGACCCACCAGTGGCAGACTCACCAGTAGATAACCAAACCCAATACAATAACATGCTCCTAAAGGCAGCTGACCACTTCCAGATTCAGACACAAGAAACACAGATCGACAGAGATTTTGTGGAAGACATTTTGGCTGACAAGAAGGCAGCAACACAATTTATTCCCTTGTTGCAATCAGTGCAAAGGAGAATACTACCCTCTCTGGTAACCCCTAACCTAACCTGAGCAGTAAACTCCTTCATTGAAAAAGATTTCCGTCCAGTGCCCTCTGACCCCCTCTACATCAGGGGTCAATTAAAGCCTCATTGGTCGTTACCACCACTAGGAAAAGGGCGGGAACACCTCTCGCACCATCAGAGGCTCCCCCCGATAAAGAAAGCAAAAAGATATATACTTTCGGCAGGAAGATTGCCACCTCGGCAGCATATCAGGCAAAAATTGCCAACACCACCACTCTGTTGGCCAGCTACAACTGCCACAAGTGGGAAGAAATAGCCACAATAATGGCCTCATCCCTTGAGCCACTAAAATCCCAACTCTTGTCAGCGAGTAATGCACCACTTTCCGTGTATACTGTTATGTCTGTGACTTCCACACGCAAAACAATCAATACATGTTAGCGTTCATTAAATATAGAAAAACATTGAATGCGGTCACTCGCTTGGTCCGGCATGCCGAAGGCTCAGGGTATCACATTTGTAGATGTTAAAGCCTCCTTGGTCAGTTTGGATGCTCCGGGAGGCGGGGAGAGGTTAAGGTGCTTTCAGTCACTTTAACGCACAGTGACTGCCATGGTTGTAGCACTGTCTACCCAGAACATCAATAAACACTCGAGCCACACTGCACCATGCTCTCTAAAGGCAGGAGGTTTTGTCCAGCAGGCTCCGCCTCGAAGCGAATAGGAGTGTAGACAGACTGCAAGGTTGCAAGTCACCACCACCACCAACAGCAGCAATGTAGAGCTCAACACTGTAAACACACTTGACCCACACCCTAGAATGATATATACCCTAGTGACATTCCTTAAGGCGATTTTTGGGAAACTCGCCCTAAAGGAAATATAGCAGGTAGAAACCGCCTAAAGAGAAAAGGACTGTAACAAAAGAAAGATTTCTGGGCAATAAACAATGTTTTAAACTTTTGTAGAAGGGAATGTATGATGTTGGTTAAAAGATTTGTAGTAAACTAAAATGCCCCCCAAAAAATTGAGTTCCATGCATACTTTTACTCAGCGTTGGTGCATTGACACATATTCTAAAGCAGATTCACAGGTGGGACAAGCAGTGCTCAAACATCTATTTGGTGCTCTACCTTCTCACAACCCACCTCCTTATCCAGACACTGCTAGCTAGTCTATGCATAGCAGGTGACCTAAGCAGATCCACACGCCTCAAAAGGGATATGTTACTCACCGTAATCGTATTTCTTATACTTGTATCTGCTTAGATTCACATGCGCCCACCCTTCCTCTGCTGTGGAGTAGAAGGTGCATATATGCTTTCTGGCTTTACCTACTATAATCTGCTTTATTACATCTGTACTCACGGTACACTTATGGGTACAGTAGATGTCACACTAGGGATAGTATTACTGGCACGCCCTGTTGACGTTCCTTTTCGGGTTTCGAAAACAAAACATTTGATGTTCTGCGGCTACCACTAGATGTCGACCTATGCATAGCTTGTGAATCTAAGCAGATAGAACCATCAGAAATACAATTAAAGTGAGTAATGTATTTTACGGTGAGTAATGTATCCCATATATTCTAGGCATCTTGAACATTTCTACTGCTGTAGACAACAGAATTATTCAATGATAGCATGTCAACATGAGGTAATAGTATCCATTTTTATATGGAGAAATTTCAAGCCACTTTTCCAAATATATTTTTTTTCTCCAGTGGCAAGACCAGTATGATATCGGAGAAAATTACTTGAACAGTTAACATTTGTAGTTAATTTATAATCAACTTGACTCCTGTGTATAAATATGGGATTGTGAATGTATTGGATTTGTGCAGGTCATTTAATGTAGACAATGGTCAACTTAAATTGGCTCCTGCTGGTTTGAATTCGAAAAATTATACTTGCTTATATTCTTGTGTTAGCTCTGAATATATGTCTGCAGTCTTCTCAGAATATGGATCTATAGCTTTCTCTCAATTAGTGTACGGCTTTCACAAAAAATGTGTTATTTTCAGTCTAGCTGCGTGCATGCGTGTGTGTGCGCGACTTTGATTACAGCTTTGTGCAATTTTCAATATGCATATGTGCACTGCTTTCAGTCAATTTACCATGTGCAACTGTCAATCTATGCATGAATGTGCAGCTTTTAGTGTGCCTTTCTGTAGGTCTCAGGCTGCATGTGTCCTTGAGCTGTAGGCATACTATTTCACAGTAACATGCACAATGTTGAGCCCCCCACCCTTCAACATTTCACATTAGTCTGTTTGTGCATTCAAGGATAAGGGACTGCAGAAGTTTAACACTTCACACAATTCATATTGAATGGAACTAATTCCCTATACTAATTTGTGTTGTGCAAACATCTAATTTATGTCTAGACATCCCTCAGATGTTGTAATGCATGATATCTCCCAGACAAGTGTGTCGCTTTGCGAGGGCTGTAGCCCTATCCTCTAGACGGCATCAGGTGATGCGCGACCGATGACCACGCTGCCTCTCTATCTTTGCTGGTAAGCAGAGCTGCGACCACATGCCAGCTTTGAAATATTGTTCGTGCATCTGTGCCTCACATTTTTGCCAGACCCCAACGCACCCTTTATCTGATTTGACCGACCTACTACAGTGGAGAAATCCCCTTTATTCGCATTTCCTGCCTGCAGCTACACGATGCAACGGGACCATTAAAAAATGGCTGACGCTTCACCGTTAATAGGCAACAAATCCTAGCCAGCTCGGATTGGCCAGGTTTCCTTACTTTTCACCATTCTAAGGCCTTCAGTACAAGGCCGAAACCTATCTGTGTTGTCCGTGCCACAACAGTACAGCGGGCCCACCACGCTGAGCTGTCTACTACCTGCTTCCTCCCCAGTGCGAGATGATTTTCTGGGTAAGCAAGCATTGCATCCTTTGACTTTTTCCTGCATCAAGTCCCAAAATCACTAACTGTAATACTGAACCTTATGTCTCACCTTTTAAAGCAAGCTACCGGCATCACCTGCATGCTTGGGAACCTATCTCCCTCTGCTACACCGAGCAAGGAAACGATTAACTACCACTGTACGCTTGAAATTAATCTCCTTTGAGTTTCCCCGCTTGCTACACCAGAACTTTAGTAGCGACCCCCATCCCTCCAGCTACTTTCCCTAGTACATCCTCTCCTAGCCTGTGGCCAATTGTCTCACATTGCATCCTCCTTGCAATTTCTGTGGTATAATTGCCGTGATTTCTCCTTGCTACATTCTATGTTTACCCACTGTTAGGGAGAATTCTCTTATAAGGCTAATTTCCCAAACCTAGTGAGTCCCCCAGCAGCTTTGCTGGATTTTTGGGGTTTGTTTTTTTCTCCTGCTAAGAGTGAGACTCTTTTACTCCCACTCTTAGACATGATTTGAGGTATGTCTTTGACTTATGTGCTTATGAGCTGTGGGGTTTCTTTTTACTCCATAGGGTATCATCTGTTTTTCTGTATGTGTGGTACACGGCGCCCTCAGCGCAGTACCACAGGGGTGTCACAGTGACCCCCAAACATAAACTCCATACCCTGGCACTGACTACTGTCTCCCAGGGCATGTAAAGTCACCATTGGCTTTACTAGTCCAAAATTGTGAACAGAACCAGTACAAACCATCATATTGTGGAAGTACTGGTAAGGGGTAATTCGATTGCCCCGGGGTCTGTCTTCGAGGGGGCACTGTCCCGTCCCCCCTCGTCGAGTTTCTGGCTGGTGGCAGTGGTTACCACGCGAAATATTCCACCGGAATATTCTCTATGGGATTTTCCCATTGATTTTAAACGCAACACTTTTTGGTGCAATGTTAAATATACCGCCGGTTTATTTATTTAATATTAAATCACCAGTTGGGTCTTTTTGCCAGAACTCGATTCTGAAATGGCGTTTGTGTCCGTCTCTGTAACTCTGACCAAGGTCGAGCCCTTTGTTCCACTATTTTGGCGGGCTTCTCCACAGAAGCCCTCCAAATGGTGCCACTCTGTCTGGGTTCCACAGGAAGGGTGGAGGGGGTAATTGGCACCCTGGACTGCGTTGCCTTAGCAACCCAAGTCGCACTCTACTCTGATTGGCCCAGTAGTGAGCCGCCCGGCTCACCACTTAGCATGTGTGATTGACAGCTAGGCTGATGGATGGGGGTTTTTCTGCATAAAAGCAAGGCCTTTGGGACTGGAACTTCAGAAGTCGCCACAGGACCTAAGAATCCGAAGAGGGAAGAAGCTGAGCCATCTGCAACCGACGACGCCACCGGTGAAGCCCTGCTGCAACAAACTCACCACTTTTCCAACGACAAGAGAAGATCTTCTGCTGGAGAGTCTTCTCCCTTTGAGCTGGTAGGACCAACCAGTTCGCCCTTTTTCGCTTCCAAAGATGTCACTTGGTCGAATCGCCCGTGCCAAGCACCCCGACGGCCGGATAGCCAAGCTCACCACTTTTGACCGCGAATAAAAGGACCACACCTTTTAGTCGGGAACTCCGCGGCTGCTTTCATCCCTGTGCAGTGCAATGACTCCATGTTTCCTCTGCGACAAGACCTTCTCTTCCCCTGATCGGAACCACAAACTTAACCACTGCCAGGAACAACTGCCCCTGCTGGAGCTTCCTTTCTCTTTAAGGTTCTGTGTCCTGCCTGGCCTCCCTTTCTACAGATTTCTAAAGGTGACCCTTAAATCCTTCGCTTCTAAACTGGGGTGGCTCCAGGCCTTCTAACTATATCTTTTGAATCACCCCAACCTCTTTTGGACACTGCAAAGACTTTTAGTGCACTTTAAACCGTGTGATCCTGGGCACATTTCGCTTTGCTCCATTTAAAGTGGGTCTGGCCTATGAACTTTGGCTCTACAGTATAACCTGCCTTTCTCCTCTTGCTCTGAACCCTTAAAAGTGTTGGGAACTGTTTTATTTCATGCTCTGCCTTTTCTCTCCCTTTTCAACCTAAACTATTGGAGTGCCATCTAGGTTAAGCGCTCACTTCTATATTAACAAATAGTTGTGCTTTAACCCTGACTTGTCTGATAGTTATCAAGGGAAGTGTGTATACTTACCTGACTGTGTTTTAAATTACTTTTCATTGAGAGTGGTAGTGTATTACCTAAAGTGTGTTTAAAATAAATAATTATATACTTTTTATACAAAGCTCTGGTCAGTGTTTGTTTGCTCTACTGTGTTTTGGCCCTATTGTGTATACTCTGCATACTGCCCTGCTCTTCTTGAGAGAAGTCTGACTGCTCAGCCACAGCTACCAGGTAAATCTGGGTGGTGCAGACTGCTACCAATTGGGTTTACTGCTTACTCCTGTAGTCTTAATCTTTTTGCAGCGCTCCCCAAGGGAACTGCACAGGATTCTGCCTAACACTGGTTTACAGCGGTGGGATTTGTATTGAGTATACATTTAGAGTGTCTAAATACCCTAGTGCAACTAACCACAAAGCTTAGCACTGTAAAAGTTAATTTTTAACAAGTCAAACTATGGAAAGTTACAGCCAAGAGTCCCTTTCTGCTGATTGTTTAAGTGTTCTTTGTAGACATAAGGATCTTCCTGTTAAAGTCAAGAAAATGGAACTAATAGAAAGATTGTTAGAAAACCAAAGTCTGGGTGGTGGGTCAGAGGTACCTACCACCCCAGCAAATGTAGACAACAGTGATGAAGGTAATATGGATCAAAGTATTGGTAATGTTGTAGATTCAGAAGAGGAAAGTGAGGTCAATGTAACTGTCCCCACTGCCCCTCTGCCTGCTTCAGCACCTCAAGCTATGTCTACTGGACCTGTGTCAGGTCCCACATTAAGTCCTGAATTCATTGAACTAGCCTTTGCTGGACTAATTAGAAGTGTCTCGTGTAAAACGAACGTTTGTTTACCTGAAATCTCCTGCATTGCGAGCTGTGAAGGGGCTCTTGCTGGAGTTCGAACGCTGCCTTGAGGAGCCGGGGCTTGCGCTCGTAACGTGATTCATTACGTGACTCTCTTCAGCTTTAAAGCGCAGAGCCATCCGCCCGAGCGGCGTTAAGCCCGACAGGGGTAAATGCCGCTGGCTGTTGTGCGGCTGTTGTGCGGCTGTTTGGTGCTGTGGTTCATAAGATAACCCGTAGCAGATTTTTACAGTATTCTCACGTAGGCGCCATCTTAAATTTACTTAATCAAGTGCTTCTACTACCCAACTGATCCGTCTATATTCTGCTCGTTAGGCCTCAAATGAGACTTCAGAGCTCTCCCTTAATGGAAGATATGGCAGATCAGGACGGTTCATATCTGGGTGGAGAGGGTGCGGCAGGGCTAGTAGCATCCAACTCATCCGCCCCAGGCCCATCCCAGCCAGCTCCAATGATTACTCATGCCCTCATTCACACAGACAGACAGCAGATAATTGAGGGAATCACTCCCTCTTTTCTCATTCAAAAGAGATGGAAACAAGGGTTGGAATATATATTAACGACAAAAAAGATCCAGAGCAGAATTAATGACCATTTTTTTCACGAAAAGGAATAAGAGTACTAACGATCTACTGACTTAATAGACACTACTTTGCATGCCTTTTGATCATAACCATGAGGACATTGAAAGAACATCTCCTATAGAATGTCCTCAGGTTATCCCGTTGCCATTGAACATCATTTCAGAAAACAGTGTAAGATCGTCTGGACTTCAGGATCAACAAGATGGGCCCACAACTTCTTCTGCAGATGGGCCCTCTTCAGTTAATCAAAGTACACTGGCAGCTTTGAGCTTTGTTCTTAACTCCCTGGTCTCAGTGTTTGAACTCCTAAAAACTGAAGTACAAACCCAAGCAGGTCTTCTGTTGGAACTTTCTAATGAAGTCTCAAAGAATGAATCAACAATGACGGCGCTGAACAATATTATGAATACTATTCTGATTCCGATCATAAGACTCACAAATAGAGGGGGTTAAACAAGGGCTGGACATTGCCCAAATTTACATTTTATTAAAGGAGGAAGTAAAGGGTAATGTTGCAACACAAGAGCTCTTAAAAAATCTCCCCTTGGAAATTCAAAATTTTAAACATCAAAGTCAGACTCTAATTGAAGAGGGTCCTATTGATTGTTTTGATGATACTCCGTCGTCAGATTCAGTCTTAGAAGAATTCGGAAGACTAGCTAATGTAGACATTGAAGAAACAGAAGAGATCTTTGAGAGTCCACCAAAAGCAAATGCTATAAACTTTCATGACTGTTCGACTGGTGAAGCAAACTTGAGTTTTGGGGCTTCCCAGAACCCCAAGAGAAGAAAGCGGCAAAAGTGAAAAAAGAGGGGTAGTGTTAAGAATACCTTATCTAATCCGCCGCTGGAGAAAACTCTGAAAAAATCTAAGAACCAGAAAAATACAGCCAAAAAAAATAACAGGAAAAAAAATGTATTCCAGAAAAATATGGCAATACATTCTGATGAGAAATTATCGGAACTCACTGCTGCTGCGTTTTCAGCCACATAATTATCTCAGAGCTCAAACCCTATCAAACCCAGTATCAGCAAATGTGTTCCTGGAAAATATGGAAAAAAAGGCTTCTGTAACAAGTAGTGAAGGACCAAATGGCACTAAGGTGCAAACCTCAAACACTGGCATGCAAACTGAACCTACATCTTCCCTGATTGCAGTCTCTAACAATAAAAACCAAATATTGGGCCAAACGAACATCAAGATAGCCCCAATATTTTTTAAAAATAAGGCACAAAAGGAGAAAAAAGACAAAACCAGCTGTCAGGTCTTACAAGAAATCCCAAATACCAAAATCAAACTGGCTTCTATTGTTACGCTCACCTGACTCCCACGGAGGCGCAGTCCTGGTTTGGAGTGTTGTTGCTTCTTCGATGGTGAAGCGCAGGACTCGGAAGATGGACTGGACTGGACCTTCGAATCTGGCTTGACTGGCTCGCAGCAATATCTTTCTGTATGTGAAAAGGGAGTATTAACAATCTGCGGGAGAAAGTATAAGCCTCCCGCTCCCTTCTCACCCCTCTACGAAACCCTCCTGCGACCCCCACGTGAAGTCTCACCTTAGGGTTTGAAAGGTTGAGCTCTCCATCCTGCTTCTCATGCAGGGGCGCGTTGTATCCAGTTACTTCACTGGGATTTTGATTGTAGAGGGTTCAAGTTTTGTTTTCCCGGTATAGTACCGTAAGGATTCTGTTAATGAGTATGATTCTGCAATAATAATTGTTTGTTGTCTCTTTTTCATGTGCGGAAACTATTCCGAGAAGAGCTGTGGAACCGAAGAATGAGACTCTGGTGAGCTTGATGAGAGTTCTCTGTGTCCTTGTATCAATGCGCTCACTAACGCTGATGTCTTTTTTTCCACATAGGGGCCGGGGTCTGGAAATGCCTGGATGCGGCACCGACCCGAAACAAAGATCAATCCAGAAGAAATCAGGTAAGTCTTTAATGGGCGTTGGGTAACGTCTTTTCATGCGCCCACTAACGCTGATGTCTCTTTTTCCCCTTAGGGGCCGGGGTCCGGAAATGCCAGGATGCGGCACCGACCCGAAATGAAGTTGGAATAACCCAACAGGTAAGCTTTGTAATGGAAATTAAGGTTTCCTTGTTTTCTTTCCCCTCTCACCTTTATTCTTGTCTTTTTCTCCCTAGGCGCGGTGATGTGGCTGCAAGTCCAGATGTCGCAGTAGAACATGGTGGTACCTTGTACAGGTGAGTGAGATGCGGCGCTGCAGCGATCGATGCGATGTGCTTTTAAATGGATGTCTTCCTTTTCAGGACCGTCGGCGAGATGTCTCCGGAATGCGGATTTAGCAGGTAAGGACTCTTCTTTACCCTTTTCTCTTCTCTTCTCTCTTTGCAGGTGTTCCAGGATGCTGGCAGGAGTGGCAGAAGACAGAATGCAGGAGCAAACACGGTGAGCGTCCAGCTGCTAGATGCAGAACAATGCGAAGCGTGAGTTGCTGCTTGGGCGTGGCTTAAATAGCCTTCAAAGTAGTTCCAGGTATGTATCCTTCCTCTCAGGTATGTATTCCTTCCCTGACCACACCCGTGTGGTTAAGTAGTTCCAAAGATAAAGTAGTCCCATTCAGGCCTCAGAAGGCCTGGATGTTGCAGCATGGTCTGCATCAGGTAAGTTAACACTAAGCACCTTTAACACAAAGTCCCCTTTTATGAGCCTGGCGCCTATGGCGCCAGGACTGTGGCCCGATATGAGCCTGGCGCCAAAGGTGCCAGGACTGAGTCCAAAGAGCCCCTACTTGAGGCTGTTGTGACTTCCCTTGAAGACATGATGTCTGCCTCTGGGGTAGCTGGGTCTTGTCTGGCACCTTGGAGGTAGGCATCATGACATCTATCTTCTTAAAATCAGTGGCAAAACCAGTATTCTTAATACCAACAACTGTACCCTTCCAGCAACCCCTTATTCATGATGAGGCGCTTACATGGTCTGCACTAAGTGAAGCTGACTGTCGGAATGGCTGGGGGAAATCCAGAAATATCGAGTCTTTTCCCCAGGGTGGAGAAAGAGAGGAGCCAGATGGAATCCTTCATAACACAACTGCAAGAAAAGTGGAATCCGAGATGGATAACTTCACAATCCCGAAGGCTTGGGTTAGACTTGAGAGACATAATAAGTATGAATCACTCTGCAGAGCAGTCTTATTGTCGGAAATTAAGAAAAAACACAATTTGTTTCTCTTTGCCTCAGAAGACATAGAGTACGTTAAATTCCCAGCAATTGACGACAAATTCTATGTGGAGATCGGTCTAAACTCAAGAAGAGCCCAACATGCCCTTTTTAGTAACAAAAATGAGTTGGCCAGAGCAGGCCTGCTGGTATATGAATCAGAAGAGGAAGGCAGGCCCAGAAATTACCCTAATACAACACGAACGGTGTCGGAGGATGTACCTAATTTTGTAGGAGTGGCCGGAACATCAAAAGAGCCAAAAAGGAGCATGGTACCTGGGCTCAAGCTAAATGAGAACCTCATAACAAAACTCCCCGAGATCATTTCACAAATCTTTTTGAAACTTGGTGAGGAACAAAATAGTCTTTAGACAAAGGGGTCTAAGACTAGTCTCCTGGAATACAAGAGGTCCTAGCTTCTTAAAAAAAAAAAGAAACTAAAAAAGAATCTGTTGGAAAATAATGACATTTTGTTACTCCAGGAGACTTGGCTTGTTAACCCCATTGAAATAGAGGGTTTCACAGTTTTAAATCTCGGGGCTTCACAAAAGCTGAAAGGGAGACCGGCAGGAGGACTTTTAATATTACTTAAAAACTCTAGCATTAAAGAAATTATACCCCTGTGCAACAACGTGGCAGGCATACAAGCCTGTAAAGTAGAGATAGAACTTGATGTTCCTCGCGCCACTCTGGTGCTCATTAACATTTATTGGAACCCAGCCAGCACGAACCTCCAAGAGTTCACAGAAATTCTATATTCTACACTCACGGCGGTGAAGATTGACTATGAGGGAGCCCACATCATTTTAGCAGGGGATTTCAACACAGATCAAATTAACCCAGGGAGTGTGAGGATTGGGCAATCCAAGCCGAGCACACTGCGGAAGGGTAAATACTGGTGGGATTTTCTTTCATCTTGGGACTTTGAAAGGAAATATGAGAAAAATGGGGGTGTGGAAAAAGGAGGACCTACATGGCGTCAAGGGCCCTCTCAATCCACACTGGATTATATCTTTGTATCACAGTTCATTCCCCCAGCCTCACACTTAATTGGGAAGGGGGCACTGACCATGCAAGTTTGGAGCTTTGGTTTTCGGGAATACTGAAACCCCTTAATCAGTTCATCTCCCAGGAACTTGAAGGCTCAAAGCATAAACTGAGAGTGGTTAAATATAAACACAGAGGAAAAAACTGAATGAACTCCTTGAAGCAGTCCCATCCTCAGTGTGGACAGAGGAATTCCACCCAGAGAAATTCGGGAATTTGGTGTGGTCCATCTGTCTTCCAAGCGAGGTAAAGGCGGCAGGTAAACAAATACATCTCCATCACTTCGATGAAGAAACACATAATAAGAAGAGAACCCTGTGACAAACACTCCGCATATAAGGAAAAATTGAGTAGAGGACCCCTCTGGTTGCATGCAAAAACTTAAGAAGGCTAAACAATCCTACAGAAATTGGACAAAGAACCATAAACATCAAAAACTGCAAGAAGATGGGGAGAGAATGCTCTACCTCCTTAATGCTAGAAACTGTAGAAATTTCTGGGTGGCGTTAAACCTCGAGACCGGCTATAATAGTTCCCTATGCAACCTGGTTCCAGAGCATAAATGGGTGGACTATCTATCCAAAACTTTGATCATCCAGGATCCAGAGACTTCATCACGCCTATTACGAATTGTTAGTTGACTTTTAATGAACAAGAAATCAAGAACCTCATAGCTTCCTCTTCCACGTCAAAGGCGGCTGGGCCTAATGGACTCACCTATCAGGTGTTAAAAAATCAGCCAAAATCATGGGCAAAGCTGCTGTATCATCTCTTTCAGGAAATCCTTAAGAACAGGGTTTACCCTCCATCGTGGAAGAGTGCACTAATTATTCCACTCTTTAAGGGGGGCGATAGGTTAAGCCCAACAAGCTATCGACCTATCGCCCTCCTAGATATAGACAGCAAACTCTTCATGCGATTATTGCTGAAAGAACTTACGTCGTGGGTGGACTCTAAGCAGATCCTCTCTCGGCACCAAACGGGTTTCAGGAAAGGACTCTCCACTAGTTTAAATGGACTCTTCCTGAACCTACTTAGCGAAAGAACCAATGAGAAGGAGGGTACTCCGTTATATTGGGCCTGGGTTGACCTGTCCAAAGCATTTGACCTAGTGGACAGGTCCCTCCTCTGGCAGAAGCTCTATAGCTGGGGGATTCCAGCACCCCTCCTGGGCATGCTCATAGAGCTACATAAGAACACTACCATCAGGGTGAGGTTGGATGATCTTGGCAATCTTTCGGAGGTAATACAGGTGCTCAAGGGAGTTCGGCAAGGGTGTCTGGGCGCACCTTTATTTTTCAACTTATTTCTGTCAGATCTCGGAGATCTCTTAGCCTCCGCATCGTTGCCCTGTCCTAGGATTAATGGTAGAAGATTACACTGGTTGGCCTATGCGGACGATCTCGTCCTGTTGGATGGTTCAGCGATTGGTCTGCAGCGGCTCTTATCCAAATTAAGTGAATATGCCAAACTAAATGGTCTTATAATTAACCCTTTAAAGTCCAAGATAATCATATTCAAACACCCTAAAAAAAAAAAAATTGTTCCAGGAATTGGACCTTGGACGGCAAGGTAATTCCTCGAGTTGATGAGCTCTCTTACTTGGGCTACGAAATATTAGCTTCTCCAGCCCTAAACAAGGTGATACCGGTTATCTTTGAAAAGACATCTAAAATTACTGCTCAGATGAAGAATTTGAACAGAAAATTCTGTAAATTTTCAATACTTCCACTCATCAAATTCTATATAGGCAAAGCAGTCCTGGTTCTCCTCTATGGCTTGGAAGCAAAGCCCCTGCTTTGGAACTATGATTGGAACAAAATCGAGGGACGCCTGGGGAAAACAACATTACATCTTCCAATGTGCACCCCACTCGTCAGTTTGAGATTTGAACTGGGCTTGATTTCCTTGGGCTGTCGAGCAGATTGGAAACTCCGGTCTCTCTACCGCAATATAATAACAGTAAGTGTGAATACCTTCTATTTCGACGCAAATGAACATCTTAAAAAAGCAAAGTCGAAACAACTCCTTAGTTTGGAGGGAAAAGTGGGAGGTATCCTGCTCAGGTTGGATCTAACAACAGAAAGGCTCATTCAAAACCCTATGAAGGTCAAAAAACAACTTGAAATGAGCGACTGGATCCAAACAATTGATGGAGTAAGGAATCTGAATCCACCAAACCACTTTCTGAAGGTAGAGAGAAAGCTTGGCACTCTTCCACGGCTACCTCCAAAAATTCCCTGAACGGAGCACAAGAAATAACTTTCTCAGACTCAGATTGAACATAGTTTGTACGAGGGAAATCTTGGCTCAAAGAAACCAGGGTGATAAAGCAAAAAAACTTTGTAGGAGCTGTGACTCTCCGAATTTACAATCACTCAAACATCTACTATTGGAGTACAAAGGCACCTGGGACACAAGGCTGCTGTTGCTGAGGAGATTTGTAACTAGAGAGGAGAGTTTAGCACAGGATTCTTTTTTGGATAGACTTATCACTGGTCAAGAAATTATGCTCACTGCTGCAATAATACAAGTATTAGAAAACATTTCTATACTAGTGAACTGTTAATTCATGGGTCTTCTAGCAAGTCTAAATGACGAGGTTTAGGACCCTCAAAAAGCATGATGGTACTCCTTGGGCTACCTGGGTGAGTGAAAGTTTGAAAAACTTAGAGGGATGGATTAAGGGTTACAAAGTGAAGACTTATGAGGGAATGATAAATCTTGTTATGCTGGAGTCAATTTATGATGCCTGCTCTCCTGAGCTCAGACAGCACTTGGCTGATTCAGAGGAATTAGATTCCAATAAGCTAGCTAAGGCTGCTGACTTGTGGGTTGCCAACAGGGCTACTCACAAGGATTCTGGGGCAACTCAGAAAAAGGATGAGGGGAAACAGCCTAAAAAGGACTCCAAAGAGAATTCAAATAATTCCAATTCCAAAGAGGGCCCCAAACAAAACTCTTAAGGGTAAGCCACAAGGGAAACCGAATCAGGCTAGTGTACCTTCTGGTCCCAGACCAGAAGGAAGTCGGAGCAAGCCTCCATTCCAGAAAGCATTTGGAAAATGCTATGTTTGTGGCTCTACTGACCATGTGAAAGGAGATCCCAGATGTAAGGGTAAACCTTCAGGGGTCCAGCTTGTCTCCCTAGCCTTCGCTCCAGAGGAGGAAGTACCAATGACAAGTGGAAACTTTCTACCACTGGCTAATGATCCCATTGGAGTCTCAGCCAGTGTTTCTTTAGTGTCCATGGGGTTGTGGGAACAACAGAATTTAGATGTCTATAATTCTATCCCAGATAATACTAAAGCGTATTATAAGGACAGTGTCCAGGTGAATGGTCAGGAGACTCCTGCCATTAGGGACACTGGGGCCAGCATAACTGTGGTGGATGAATTTTTTTTCAAGGCAGGGGAGGTTGCTGGGGCACCCAAATGCCCTCACCAAGTTAGCTGGAGGGCCTGTGCAGATGTGTCCCCAGTTACCAGCTCTCATCCAGTGCAATGATATGACTGTGAAGATACCTGTCAGTGTACAATGTGAGGTACCCGGAAGAGTTCTGTTGGGAAATGACCTGAAAGCTCTTGTGTCACATACCCCCAGACCCCCTAGTAAAAGGTTACAGGAACTAACCAGACCTGCAAGGGAGAAAACCTTGAGAGGTTCTCCCCAGGAGATGATGGAAAAAGAAATCGCTCCTACCCCACTGGAACTACTTACTGCAATCTCTAAACAACCAGAAGCAAAGGGGCAACCCATGACTTCTAAGTATGAACCAGCAGCAAGCACTCCAGTGATTCCAACAAGGACCTCCCCTAGGTTATCCAAAATTACACCCGTAGCTCCACCTCCAGCTGAGGATAAGAGGGAGGTACAACCCTGTGTGGTTGAACTAGACTCTGAAGAAGAGCTAGTAGGAGGCCAAGAACTTATTGGAGATCTAGACCCTGCTGACCATCCTGAGCTGCAGTCTTTACTGGCAGAAGGTGGACCCAGCAGATCAGCTTTCCGTAAGGCCCAAAGAGAATGTCCAACTCTGGAAGGTCTCCGCCACCGGGCAGCTTCTCAGGCTGATGGGCAAGAGCCTGGGAAGTATAGGTTGCACTGGGAAAATGGCCTCTTCTACAGTGAACCGACTGAGTCTGCACCTGGATACTACAAACGACTTGTAGTCCCTCAAGAAAACAGACTTCAGTTCTTGCAGCTAGCCCATGAGATTCCTTTGGCGGGTCACTTGAGTATCAAGAAGACCAAGGAAAGGCTCTCACTCTACTTTTATTGGCCAAAGATGGGGGTTAAGGTAGAGAAGTTCTGCAAGAGCTGTCACACCTGCCAAACTTCTGGCAAGAGTGGGTCCAAGAATGTGGCACCTTTAGTGCCTCTCCCAGTGGTGGGAGTCCCATTTGAGAGGGTAGGGATTGACATTGTTGGTCTCCTTGATCCTCCAACCTCCTCAGGCAACAGGTTTATCCTTGTTGTAGTAGACCATGCTACTAGATACCCTGAGGCAATTCCTATGAGGACTGTTACAGCTCAGGCTGTGGCTAAGGCCCTCCTTGGTATTTTTACCAGGGTTGGGTTTCCTAAGGAGGTAATCTCTGACAGGGGGGTCATATTTTATGTCCCACTACATGAAAGCCATGTGTAAAAACTGGAGTTACCTACAAGTTCTCTACCGCCTACCACCCACAGACAAATGAGTTGGTTGAAGGGTTTAATAGAACAATGAAGAGCATAATAGGTGCTTTAGAAGAACCCCTTAGAAGAAAGTGGGACCTTCTACTGCCATGCCTTCTCTTTGCTTATAGAGAAGTCCCTCAGGAGGGAGTAGGCTATAGTCCATTTGAACTTTTCTATGGCCATCCAGTCAGTGGTCCATTGGCCCTGATTAAGGAGGGGTTGGAGAGTGCTCCTTACCCCAAGCCAGTCAGAGTGACTGACTACGTGGTAGGACTCCGGAGGAGAATGTCACAGATGATGGCCCAAGATAGTGATAACTTGAAGGTTGGTCAAGCTTTGGTCAAGCATTGGCATGATCAAAAGGCTAACATGGTTGAGTTTGCTCAAGACCAGCTAGTTCTTGTTATGATTCCAACAAGGCAGAGGGCCTTGCAAGACTAATGGATGGGACCCTTCAGGATTGTGGGAAAACTTGGAGAGGTCAACTATCTAGTGGACCTGGGCAATCCCAAGGAGGCTCTGAGTCTTCCACACCAACAGACTAAGGCTTATGTCTCTAGGCCTGAAGTAGGAGCATTGCTTCTAGCTTCAGCAGCAGATGAAGAAGAGAGTGAACCTCTCTATGATCTCCTCAGAGGCTTACCTTTGGATGAAAAGATTGAAGGAGTTAATCTCTCTTCAAATCTGACACCTGAGCAACAAGAGGAGTGCAAATCTGTTAAATCAGTCTGCCTCCCTGTTCTCACTTTCACCAGGCTTGACCCCTTGGGGACAGCATGATATACTCACTGGTGACTGTCTGCCAGTAAAAAGCAGGGGATACAGAATGTCAGAGAATGTAAGAACCCACATCAAGGGAGAGGTCAGCAAGATGCTTGACCTCGGGGTAATAAAGCCCTCCACTAGTCCATGGTCTGGCCCAGTTGTGTTAGTACTAAAGGCAGGATCCAAAGAACTGAGATTCTGCGTGGACTATAGAGCTCTTAATGCAGTCACCAAGACTGATGCCCATCCTTTGCCAAAGACAGATGAGTTGGTGGATAAACTTGGTGCAGCCAAGTTCCTAAGCACATTTGATCTGACGTCGGGCTTTTGGCAAATAGCCCTGACAGACCATGCCAAGGAGAAAACTGCATTTTCTACCCCAGTTGCCTTATACCAATTTAAGGTTATGCCTTATGGACTGAAGAATGCACCTGCTACCTTCCAAAGGATGGTAAATCAGGTTCTGACTGGGATGGAGGACTTCTGCATGGCATACTTGGGGTTGTAGGTCAAAGGATTCGATTCAAAAGGATCGAAAACAAAAGGATCAAACAAAAATCTTTTTTCTTTTTTTACTTTTTTTTGGGGGGGGGAATCCCCCCAACCCCTGTTTTTGTGGTAAAAAACACTTTTTTAACTATACAAAACCAAAAAAATATATACAATTAAAAAAAATGCGATCCTTTTGTTTTCGGCCCTATTGCGTCGATCCTTTTACATTCAATCCTTTTACATTCGATCCTTTAACTGGACACCCATACTTGGATGACATTGCAGTGTTCAGCCACTCCTGGGAAGAGCATGTTGACCACTTAGGACAGGTTTTGCAGGCTCTGGAGAAGGCCAATCTGACCATAAAGGCAAGTAAGTGCCAGATTGGGCAGAGTAAAGTGGTCTACCTTGGACATGAGGTAGGAGGTGGTGAAATAAGGCCTTTGCCCATAAAAGTAAGATTGAAGCTGTGCAAAATTGGACAACACCTACTACTCAGACCCAGGTGAGAGCCCTCCTAGGCCTCACTGGGTACTACAGGAATTTCATAGAGAACTATGGGACCATAGCCTCTCCACTGAATGTGATCTCCTCTCCCAAGTTCCCTAAAAAGGTCAAATGGAATGAGGAGTGCAATCATGCCTTTGAAAACCTGAAGAAAGCCCTTTGTCAAGCTCCAGTACTCGGAGCTCCTGACTATCACCAAACTTTCATTGTACAAACTGATGCTTCTAATGCAGGTATAGGTGCAGTCCTTAGCCAACTGGATGAGAAAGGTAGGGAACACCCCATTTGCTTCATCAGTAGAAAACTGAAGGATCCTGAAACAAGGTGGGCAACCATTGAAAAAGAGTGTTTTGCTATTGTGTGGGCCCTGAAGAAGTTTAGGCCATACATGTATGGTTCTACTTTTGTTATTCAGACTGACCACCAACCCTTGAGATGGTTAATGCAAATGAAAGGGGAAAACCAAAAACTATTGAGATGGTCAATCTGCCTTCAAGGGTTTGATTTCACCATTGAGCACAGGTCAGGGTGTCACCACCAAAATGCTGAGGGTCTCTCTAGGATGTTTGTAACCGACTAGAGGTATGATATTCATCCAGGAGTGGATTCAATCCTCCTGTCCCTTAGTCTGGGGGGGAGTGGAAGGGGGGGGGGCGAGTGTTAGGGAGAATTCTCTTATAAGGCTAATTTCCCAAACCTAGTGAGTCCCCCAGCAGCTTTGCTGGATTTTTGGGGTTTGTTTTTTTTTCTCCTGCTTAGAGTGAGACTCTTTTACTCCCACTCTTAGACATGATTTGAGGCATGTCTTTGACGTGTTATGTGCTTATGGGCTGTGGGGTTTCTTTTTACTCCATAGGGTATCATCTGTTTTTTTGTATGTGTGGTACACAGCACCCTCAGTGCAGTACCACAGGGGTGTCAGTGACCCCCAAACATAGACTCCATACCCTGGCACTGACTACTGTCTCCCAGGGCATGTAAAGTCACCATTGGCTTTACTAGTCCAAAATTGTGAACAGAACCAGTACAAACCATCATATTGTGGAAGTACTGGAAGGGGTTAATTCGATTGCCCCTGGGTCTGTTTTCGAGGGGGCACTGTCCCATCCCCCCTCGTCGAGTTTCTGGCTGGTGTCAGTGGTTACCACGCAAAATATTCCACCGGAATATTCTCTATGGGATTTTCCCGTTGATTTTAAACGCACCACTTTTTGGTGCAATGTTAAAGAAACCGCTGGTTTATTTATTTAATATTGTATCACCGGTTGGGTCTTTTTGCCAGAACTTGATTCTAAAGTGGCGTTTGTGTCCGTCTCTGTAACTCTGACCAAAGTCGAGCCCTTTGTTCCACTATTTTGGCAGGCTTCTCCACAGAAGCCCTCCAAATGGTGCCACTTAGTCTGGGTTCCACAGGAAGGGTGGAGGGGGGAATGGGCACCCTGGACTGCGTTGCCTTAGCAACCCAAGTCGCACTCTACTCTGATTGGCCAAGTGGTGAGCTGCCCGGCTCACCACTCAGCATGTGTGATTGACAGCTAGGCTGATGAATGGGGGTTTTTCAGCATAAAAGCAGGGCCTTTGGGACTGGAACTTCAGAAGTCGCCACAGGACCTAAGAATCCGAAGTGGGAAGAAGCTGAGCCACCTGCAACCAACGACACCACCGGTGAAGCCCTGCTGCAACGAACTCGCCACTTTTCCAACAACAAGAGAAGACCTTCTGCTGGAGAGTCTTCTCCCTTTGAGCTGGTAGGACCAACCAGTTCACCCTTTTTCGCTTCCAAATACGTCACTTGGTCGAATCGCCCGTGCCAAGCACCCCGGCGTCCGGATAGCCAAGCTCACCACTTTTGACCACGAATAAAAGGACTGCACCTTTTAGTCGGGAACTCCGCGGCTGCTTTCATCCCTGTGCAGTGCAACGACTCCACGTTTCCTCCTCGACGAGACCTTCTCTTCCCCTGGTCGGAACCACAAACTCCAACCACTGCCAGGAACAACTGCCTCCGCTGGAGCTTTCTTTCTCTTTAAGGTACTGTGTCCTGCCTGGCCTTCCTGCCTGGCCTCCCTTTCTACAGATTTCTAAAGGTGACCCTTAAATCCTTGGCTTCTAAACTGGGTTGGCTCCAGGCCTTCTAACTATATCTTTTGAATCACCCCAACCTCTTTTGAACACTCTGCAAAGACTTTCAGTGCACTTTAAACTGTGTGATCCTGGGCACATTTCGCTTTGCTCCATTTAAAGTGGGCCTGGCCTATGAACTTTGGCTCTACAGTATAACCTGCCTTTCTCCCCTTGCTCTGAACCCTTAAAAGTGTTGGGAACTATTTTATTTCATGCTCTGCCTTTTCTCTCCCTTTTTAACCTAAACTATTGGAGTGCCATCTAGGTTAAGCGCTCACTTCTGTCTTAACAAATAGTTGTGCTTTAACCCTGACTTGTCTGATAGTTAACAAGGGAGGTGTGTATACTTACCTGACTGTGTCTTAAATTACTTTTCATTGAGAGTGCTAGTGTATTACCTAAAGTGTTTTAAATAAATAATTATATACTTTTTATACAAAGCTCTGGTCAGTGTTTGTTCTGGCCCTATTGTGTATACTCTGCATACTGCCCTACTCTTCTTGAGGGAAGTCTGACTGCACAGCCACAGCTACCAGGTAAATCTGGGTGGTGCAGACTGCTACTAATTGGGTTTACTGCTTGCTCCTGTAGTCTAAATCTTTTTGCAGTGTTCCCCAAGTGCACTGCACTGGATTCTGCCTAACACCCACCATAGATTGATATACATTGTACTCCTTTATGCCATATTTCATGCTCACTGTATATTACTGCCGTTGCAACATAGCGTAAACTTTTTATAGCCTATGTACCTAGAGCTTGATATATCAGGCTCTCATTCCACTTACCTTACATGCGCAGTACTTTCAGTGTATGATTGTACCTATTGACATTCTGTCGAATTTAGGAACCTATAGCAGCCGCCTGATCTTGCAGCTTACTATACGGTAAGTATAGTCTCTCAGAACAATAACACTTCACTGTCAAGTCATGTTTTTATGTCTAATTGTCTCACTCATTCCATCGCTGCTTAGCTCATTGTGTCTGTCCACTATGGCTACTTACAAGGTTAACAATAACTTATTGACGCATAACAACATGTCTAGGACCCCTAGCATCGCTCTATCCATGTCAGCCAGATTACCATCATCCGACAGCATAACGCCATCAGCATTCCTACTCCCCTGACTTCAACCAGCTTTGAAACCCATGCTTACTACACCCTCAAGATAAGTAATCCCTGTCCATTCACACCAGCCCAATGAATCACACAATGCACAACAGAACCCACACCTAACCAACCATGCACACTAAAAAATAGGAATTCCAGACTAGGCTCTAGATTTCTGTCCACCCATGCATCACCTAACCATAAAAGCACCACTAAAGCTATCGACACCTCTAAGAACGCAGCAGAGTACGCTACCGCGCACAGGGAAATGACCCCTTACCTAAAAAAGAATCAGAATAATAACACGACTCCAATCAAGGGTGCATTCGTTAATGCCAGATCCTTGCCTGCTCACGCCTTAGATATACCCGACTGCATTACTTCTCAGGACCTAGACTTTCTAGCAATTACAGAGACCTGGCTCCACACGGCGGCAGGGCCTTCACTCGCTCTCGCCATTCCAGATGGGTACTCCATCATCCCCCTTGACAGAAATTGTAACCAAGCCAAAGGGGGAGGCATTGCCTTTATTGCCAAAAACACGATAGGCCTTAGGCACATTCTAAGCCCTCCTATTCCCTCAGCAGAACTATTGTCCATCAAATTACCGATCTCAGCAGACCACACGATTACTATCCACCTCATCTACAGACCCCCTTGTCCCCTAACCACTTTCGAAGAGGACATCACTCTCCTCCTCACTGCTAACATGAAGCCAGGATCTCAAATTATCCTGACGGGTGATCTGAACCTGTGCTTTCAGGATCCGAAAGATTGCAATGCGCTAGCCATCGCTAATGCACTCTCAGAATAAGGTTTTAAACGTTGCATCTCTGAACCTACACACAACAAAGGAAGGACTCTAAATTGGTTGGCCGACTTCAATTCTGACACAAATATTCTTTCTAACACACCTTGTTCCTGGACGGACCATCATCTCATCACCTTCACTATAAAAGAAAATAGTCAGCCCAGTCTCCAGAACTGCACACCACCTCTTTGCCCAAGGAACAACCGCAATATAACACTTGAGAATCTATTTCCCCTGCTAGAGCCGATCATCAATCCCGTTACCACTCAGACCGACCCTACAGTCCTAATGATCTATACAACCATACCTTATTCAAAACATCAACACAATAGCACCTTTAAAACTGCGCAAAGCGAAACCCCGCTCGCACTTAAATTCGTGGTTCACTCAGCACCTCAGATCTCTACGTAAAATCAAAAGAAACACAGAAGCTCTTTGGAAGAGCTTGCCTTCAGACTCCAACAAAGACAAATTCATAACAGCATCCCTTAACTATAAAGAGGCTATCCTCCAGACAAAAATAAAATACCTATAATGATCGCATCATACATGCCGAATAATAGAGTTGGAATACCCAGCTTTACTACTGGATTTGTGCACAAAAGGAACCCATGGTGCACTAACATTCAGAAAGCTCGATTGTATAAAATAACACTGCTACAAGGTAAAATAGATTCTAAGAAACTTAGTCTCTCTGAGGACTGTTCGCAACCAATGTCAACAACGCTGCCTGTGCACACACAAGCCATTTAACTTCTCGCCTCTTTCCACTAAAGAGGTTGAGGATATAATCACTAAACTTAATCCTTCAAGATGTCAGGGAGACATCTGCCCTGCTTCTATAATCAAAGAGGCAGCCAAGGAACTGGCCCCCTTCATCACATCCTTAACCAAAAACACATTTGAAACCAGCATAGTCCCGAACAACCTAAAAGACGCCTGGGTCGTCCTCTTACTAAAGAAACTGACCTTAGACCCCAAGATCCCCCACAAACTACGGACCGAATCACTACGGTTCCATTTCTCTTAATAAATCTTGGACAGAGCTGCCAACCTGCAGATTGAAGCACTAACTAATAACCTCCTGGGTCTTAGGCAATCAGGCTTCAGACCTAAACATGGAACGGAAACGGTGCTGAGTGATCTCAAAACTCAAATTAAACATCTAAAAGACAAGGGCACACTTGCCCTCCTTCTTCTAGACTTGTCAGCTGCTTTCGACTTGGTAAATCATAAAGTTCTATGCAACCATATGACCTTAGCAGCACATTTCTCAGACAAAGCTAATGCGTGGATCCAGTCCTTCCTCGGTAACAGATTAATGAGGGTCTTTGCACCTACGGCCTCTGGAGCCAGCACCAGTACTATGTGGAGTCTCCCAAGGCTCCTGCGTTTCTCCTACCTACTATTATGTCTGTCCCCTTTCCTCCATACTGTATGGGCGTCCCTCGTGAGGGATGGGAGACAGAACCTTTTTGACCCGAAAAATCTTCTTCCCCTTAAAATGTAGTGGCATGACTCCGCCAACCGGCGCCACTCCTCAGTCCCCTTTTCCGCATCAATGGGAACAGCCCAAATTCACCAGTGCTCCTGGCTTTGGCTTCGGCCAGGTAATACTATGTAATACCACGCGCTCTTCTCCGGATATTCTTCTATCTATGTCATTTTCTTTTCAGTTAGGTACTTGGTCCTCCGACGCCACACTCCTCCCCGGCACATGTCAACTTCAGCAGGTGGCCATTCTGCGAGGGGCTCTTCCCTATATCCGACCCCCATGCCCTGGCCGCCGCTGCCTTGGCCCCGACCACGGCTGGGAAGGCTGTTCCGCGTGCAACGCTCTGATTCCACGTTGTCACGACCCTCGCCCAAAACCCCCTCTGGCAAACCCATTGGCCAGGTGGAGTCAGGACTCGGGCCTCTAGAGCCTGACATCCTCTTCCAAAACCCTCTTGGGGCCAGTCCTGGCGCCAGGCTCATACACCATGAAAAACAATATGCTTGGGAACTACTTTATTGTATTGTCAGCCAACATGGAGGCATCCACATAGCTTGGTTCCTCAGTACCAAGCTATGCGGTCTAGTGTTTTGGATGTGGTAGTCTAGGGACTACTTTACCTGGACTATTTTGTTTGGGCTATTTAAACCACACCCGAGCAAGACAACACGCTTCGCGTTACTTTGCAGCTTGCAACGTGATGCTCACCGTGTCCAGCTATACTCCCGAACCTCGGAGAAGCAGAACCTGATTGGAGACAAAAGGAACATCATTAGCAGCAGCATCTTACCTGCAGTCTTCATCTTTAGTTACTCGCAGCTCCTGAGAACAGCTTTTCTTGGATCTGCACGCCTCCCGGACTGCACGACCTGAAGTAGGAAGATGGAGGCAACATTAAAAAAGCAGAAGAGCCATTGTAAATTACGAACTGCTCAAAAGGCTTACCTGGCTGGTCGCCTCTCGGCTGGCACCACTCTGGAAAATTCCACACGTGGTGAAGAACACCACGACCTGCAAGGAAAGAAGACAAAACAGGTTAGCAAAGGCAAGCCATTGCAGTGCTGCGCATAGCACTTACTTACTGCATCATAGCGCTCTTAAAGCGCCATCATTTACTAGCGGGGCTCAACCAAGCCAGTTCGCCGCACTGAAGCTCTGCATACCTAAGGGAGAAAAAGAGACATTATTAAACAATAGAGGCATGCAGGATAGCAACAATTCTAAAGAACAGCAATAAGGCCTACTTGAACGATATCAAATGGGCCGGCGTCCGTGAAGTAACTGTACCGCACACGCCCACGAAAGACAACGCGCCCCTGCAAAGAAGGCAGGACGGATAGCATGCCTAACTCTACCACAAGGTGAGGAGAGAGCCCCTGAGGGGCTGAAATCATACAGGGGTGGAGGGAGGATATTTACCCCGGTCGGCCAGTCTTGAACACAGTCCTCTTGTATTTTCAGACAGAACCTTCCCCCGCAGACCACATCTGGGCAAAACTGAGAAGCATTCTAGCGAGTAACCCGGCTGGGTGGCGTTCCTGTGGATACCAGGTGAGCATAATACACGTGCACTGAAGAACAGGCTTGCTAGGTGGAGGGAGCTCTTCTAGAAGTCACCTCTGGAGGACCTAAAGGACTTTGTCAAACATCACTTGAGGCCGAAGGTAAGGCCTCTGTTTACCATCGCACCCCGTAAAGGTGACTCCTTCCCAAAGAAGTGCCCGACCGGGAGGAACCCTTCGTGTTCTAGCACAAGCACATGTACCAAGGCTAGTCCAGCTACTGGCCTTATGGTCGAGGGTCTCCGGATCCTTCCGGTGTCAATGCTGAGGGGACAGCAAGTTTCTTTTACCAGGCTTAAGCTGAGGGGCTACGCCCTACACCGCCATCATGTCCGAGGGGGCGCCTTCATGCAGCACTACCGGCAATCCTGCCGAGGGCAATACGCCTACCAGGTCACAACCTGAGGTGCGGGATAGGCCTTATTTTCCAACACTAAGTGTCTTAGACTGGGCTGGTTCCAGTGAGCCAGGCACCATGACTTCGGCACATGGCACGCAGCTCGACAATATGGCCGCCACGCCAGACAAGATGGCTGCTCACCCGATACCTCCTCTTGCAGAGCGGGTGGAGTAACGAGTCACAAGGTGGGAATGGTGTCAACCAGGTGACTGGCCTACAGTTTATCCATCAGTAGCGCTGGGCAGGTTTCCCCTGCACCTCAGGCAGAGTGTGCCCCAGCAGCTGCTGGCCACTCCGTCAATATCACCTGCCACCTCTACTGCCTCCGAAGACCGGTTCTTCGACAGGTTCTTATGACTGAAACATACTCCCCAGATGGGGGTCATCCTTTGGGATTCCAGCAGGGGTATGCTGCCTCAGGTCACCCCACTGGCACCCATAGTCATTCCTCCTATGGCTCCGGTGCTATAGGCCCCAGCCCAGCCACTGCTGCCCCAGCCGGCTCTTCCAATTCCTGCCTGCCACAGTACAGGCGGTTCCACACCAGCCTCCGCAGCAGCCACTGGCTCCGATGTCCACACCACAGCCCACGGGGCCCAGCACTCCTCGACCATTTGTGGACCCTCCAAGTACGCTGGTGGACATAGATGTGGAGGAGGACCCAGACACGCCATCTTCAGCCAGGGCCTTCTACGAACGCCTTGCAGGTTTGGCAGAATATTTGGGCCTGCCTGAGGTAGAGCAGCCCGAGGAGGGGGGGTCTTGGCAGAAGTCCTCATCCTAAGACCCCCTACCAAAACGGGGATCCCGATGCAGAAAGACGTAGTCGCCCTGGCCAAGAAGGGGTGGCTCAAGCCACACTCGGCCCAGCCTGTCAATCGGCGCCTAGACGCCAAATATAGACAGAGGGAGATGGATACACTCTTGCTTTCGGCACATCCTCAACTGCACTCTTCCGTGATTGCTGCAGCGTCACTCTATTTTAAGCCTTAGTCGTCCTCGGCCCCCTCGTCCTCGACACTGCTAGGCAAGGAGGAGGAGATGTTGGATGCGTACGGAAAAAAAGCTGTATTCCAACGCCTCTCTGCACCTGCATCAAGCCAACGCAGATGCCATGCTGGCAGCCGTTAACCAAAGGCTCTGGCGGGAGATTCCAGACTTCCTCCCAGAACCTCCGCTCATAGCCAAGTGCGCTTCAAGGCAGGCCTAGGAGAAGCCAAGCTGGTAGCGCAGGACATCATGAAGTCCTCAGTCGCCCGCATTGATACCTCTGGCCGGGCCATTTGCATTGCCATGGACATGAGGAGGACGGCCTGGCTCCGGGCTACTAAGTTTAACCCTGATGTCCAGGAACGCATATTGGACCTTCCATTTGAGGGTAGTGACCTCTTCCATTCCACCACGGATGAAGAATTAGATAAAAAGAACAGCAGCTCACAAACCGCAAAGTCTTTATCTATTCTTACGAAGGCCACGCCCAAGGCCTACACCCAGTCGCAGCAATGCTCCGACAAGTGGCGGGCGTTCTGCGGGTTCCGTGGCTTTCAAGAAGGGAGGTCCAGACAACACAACCGTTCTCTGAGTCAACAACAGAGGAAACAACAAAAAGGGGCGGGGGAGCAAAGGGGTTTTCCAAACCCCCTCCTCCGCAACAGCCTTAGGGAAAGAAGGCATGACACACCCCTTCGGGTCCACGTGTCTCCGGTGGGGGGGCAGGCTTGCATTTCACTTGCAATTTTGGTGCCAGAATTTTTCAGAACCCTGGATCCTTTCCATAGTCTCCACAGGGTACCGCCTACCGGTACTTTCCTCTGCTCTCCTCCTCTCCCACAGATTGGGACAGCAAGTCTGCTGGCGGAGATCCGGTCGCTCGTCGAGAGCCAGGCCGTGGAAGAAGTCCCAGCCTCACAGCGCAGATTGGGCTTCTATTCCAGGATTTTTGCCATACAGAAGAAGAACCAGGTTGGCCTGAGAGTTCTTGGAGCTTTCCACCCTCAGCCTCTCCCTTCCACTGCAAAATTTCAAGATGGTTACCCCAGCCCTTATTGCAGAAACACTGGACAGGGGAGACCGGATGTGCTCCTTGGATCTGAAGGACGCCTATCTACACGCCCCTCATTTGGCAGCCGCATCGCATTGTTCCTTACTACGCTTTAGGCTCATGGGCTGCCATTTCCAAAACAAGGTGCTACCCTTTGGCCTCAACTCAGCCCCCAGGGTATTTACCAGGTTAATGAATGCAGTGGCAGCCCTCCTCGGGGCCCAGGGCCACCACGTCTACCCATACCTGGACGACTGTCTCATCCAGGCCACCTCTCCGGAAGCGGTCCACATTACCGCCTCCACACTGATGAACACGCTCCACGACCTGGGGTTCACTATTAATCTCAAGAAGTCTCAGTGGCAGCCTACGCCGAGCCTGACCTTCTTGGGCCTCATCTGGGACACAAGCTCTGTGAGAGTATTTCCCTCGGAGGACAAAATTGCGGCCATCAAGAGAGCCACCACTCACTTTCTCTCCAGGCCAGTGACCTCGACCTGGTGGTACCAACACCTATTGGGTCTTATGGCAGCGGTTCTGTTGGCTGTCCCCCACACGAGGCTCAGGATGAGGAAACTACATCTGCACTTCACAGCCTCATGGAATCGGGAGAAGGGCTCCCAAGCAGAGCCAGTCAACATTCCCTCCGACAGCCGGCCTCTCAGGTCACAGTTGCTACGGACTCTTCCCTAGAGAGCTGGGGATCTACCCTGGACGACCACAGCGTCCATGGGGTCTGGACTCTGCAGGAGTCCCATATCAATTGGCTAGAATTAAAGGCCATATGGCTGGCTCTCCAGGCCTTTTGCCCCTTATGAAGGGCAAATCAGTTCTGATCCAGACCAACCACTCCACCAGCATGTATTATGTCAACAAGCATTGGGGGGGGGGGTACCAAATCCCCTCATCTGTGCAACCTAGCAGTCAGCATGTGGGAATGGGCTCTGGAGAACATCTAGCTCCTGGCTGTCCACTGCTTCCAGGTTGATTTCCCCCAGGAGGACAAGCTCAGTAGACAAGGGGCGGACAAGTACGAGTGGCAATTGAACGACCTGGTACTGAAGATGATCTTCCTCAGGTGGGCGCATCCCCAGGTGGATCTGTTTGCCTCCCAGGACAACAGGAAATGCCAGCAGTTTGCCTCCTGGCAGGGTCAGGGCCCCGGCTCCCTGGGCGACTCATTCCAGATACAATGGAACGACATGACGGCTTATGCCTTCCTGCCCACACCCCTGGTCTACAGGGTGATCTGCAAGATAAAGGAATTCAGGCACCTCCGCATCATCTTGATAGCTTGATGGTGGCCGGAAAGGCTGTGGTTCTCCAAGCCACTCAACCTATCGGACAGACCACCCATTCACCTACCGCTGGGCCCGGCTCCTCTCCTAGCCCAGCTGGGGGACAGGGTACTCCACCCTACTCCTCACAAACTAGCCATTGCAGTGCAGTTCCAAGGCAGGTCACGCTGAAACACTTGAACCTACCCCAGGCTAACCTAGGGATCATCCAGGGTGCTAGAAGCAAGGCTACTAGGAGCCAGTATAAGTGTAAATGGTCTACATTCTGTTATTGGGCCGTCTCTAGGGAGATCGACCCCCTGAAGTGCACTTTTGGATGACATGCTCTCCTTCTTGGCACACTTCCCCCACTCGTGGCGTCCACGGACATCAGGCTGGTCACCATAAAGACAGCACTGCTCGTGGTCCTCGCCTCAGCTCGCAGAGTCAGTGAGATACAGTCTCTGGCGGCATCAGAGCCCTACACTACCTTTCACAAGGACAAGGTCGTCCTGCGAACACACCTTACGTTCCTACCCAAGGTGACTTCCTCCTTCCATCTCAATGAGGAAATAATCTTACCAACTTTCTTCGCTGACCCCAAGGATGAGCCTCAGAGGGTCTTGCTCCGTCCGAATGTCACACGCGCTGAAATACTATCTGAACACGACCAAGGACTTTGGCAAGTCGGACGCCCTGTTTGTCTCTTTCGGAGGGTCCAGGCCTCCATAGCAAGGTGGATTGTCGCAGCCATCAAGGAGGCCTACGAGGGGCAGCACAAACCAGTGCCAGCTAACTTACATGCCCATGTGGCCAGAGCCAAGGCCACGGCCATTGCGTTACAATGGTATGTGCCGTGGCAGGTCATCAGCAGGGCGGCTACCTGGGCCACCCCTACGGCTTTCTGTAAGCACTACTGTTTGGGCACCACCTCTAGGTCAGACGCAGCGTTCGGGCAGGCGTTTCTATGAAACAGGTTTTCGTAAGGAGGGTCTCCTCTCCACCCTGGGGCTACATTCAGTTGTAATCGCTCCTACGGTATGGAGAAAAGGGGACAGTGTTAGGGAGAATTCTCTCTTTAGTCTGAATTTCCTAACCTAGTGAGTCCTCCAGCAGCTTTGCTGGATTTCTGGAGTTTGTTTCTTCCTCCTACCAAGAGTGAGACTCTTTTTCTCCCACTCTTGGACATGATTTATGATATTCCTTTGACTGGTAATGTGTTTTATGGGCTATGGGGTCCTTTACTCCATAGGGTCTCGTGTTTTTCCTATGTGTGTTACACAGCACCCTCCGTGCAGTAACACAGGGGTGTCATAGTGACACCCCACCATAGACTCCATACCCTGGGACTGACTACTGTCTCCCAGGGCATGTAAAGTCACCATTGGCTTTACTAGTCCCAAATTATTAACAGAAACCAGTACAAAAACCATCATATTGTAGACGTACTGGTCTGGGCAATTCGATTGCCCCGGGTCTGTTAGTCGAGGGGGCACGTCTCCGTCCCCCCTGATCGAGTTGTGGCTGGTGGCTGTGGAAACTACTTTTTATATTCGACCGCGAATATTTCCCTTTGGGATTTTCCCATTGTTCGAGGCTACCAATTTAATTATTTAATTCTCATAGCCTCGAACATACCGCCGGTTATTTAATTAATATTAATTCTCTGTTTGGTATCTCTTCTGTGACTCCAACCCAAGTCGAACCCTTTGTTCCACTTTTTGGCGGGCTTCTCCACAGAAGCCGCCAAAAGTGGTGCCCCTCTGTCTGGGTACCACAGGGAGTGTAGGAGGGAGTTCAGGCACCCTGGACTGAGTTACCTTGGTAACTCAAGTCGCACTCCATCCTGATTGGCCCAAGTGGTGAGCCGGCCGGCTCACCACTTAGCATGTTTGATTGACAGCTAGGCTGAGTGAATGGGAGTTTTCTGCATAAAAGCAGGGCTCTGGGGACTGGAACTTCAGAAGTCGCCACAGGACCTGAGAATCCGACAAGGGAGAAGCTGAGCCAACCTACCACGACGACACCACCGGTGGAGCCCTGCAGAACCGACTCGCCACTTCCTGACGACAGAGAAGATCTCCTGGCTGGAGAGGCTTCTTCCCCTGACTGGTGGGCACAACCAGTTTACCTTTCTTTCTTCGCACCCCCAGGTTTGTGGTCGAACTGCCCATGCCAAGCACCCTGGCAGCCGGATAGCCACTCACCACTGAACCGCACCAACGGACCACTCCTTGTACCTGAGAAACTCCGCGGCTGGTTTCTTCCCTGGCAGTGCAACGGACTCCTGTCTTCCTCCACGATGAGATCCTCTCTTCCCCCGGACGAAGCACCGACTTGCATCCGCTGCCAGGAACAACTGCCCCCGCTGGAGCGTTCTCACCACTTTAAGGTACCGTTTCCGCCAGGCCTCCCTGTCTAAAGATTGCAACAAGGTAATAATAACTCCTTAACCTTCTGGACTGGGCTGGCCGCCCTGACCCTCTAACTGGTCCCTTTCTTTGATCCAACTCCTTTTTGAACCATTACAAGACTTTTGTGCACTGCAACCGTGTGACCTTGGACACATTTCATTTCGATCCTCTTAAAGCGGATCCGGCCTACTGACTCTGAATTCACGGTTTTACTTTGCTTTCCACTCTTGTTCTGTTCTTGTAAAAGTGTTGGGATCTGTTTCAAATTGTTCTCTGCTTTTCTCTCCCTTTTTAAAAACAAACTATTAGAGTGCCATCAACGTTAAGCGCTCACCGCTGTCTGAAAATAAGTGGGGCTTTACTTAAGACTTGTCTAATATTCTTTTAAGGGAGTGTATATCTTTTAGTGACCGTGTTTTTGAATTGCTTACTATTAGTGCCTGTGTGTTTTTCTAGATGTGGTTTTAAATGAATAACTATATCCCTTTTACACCAAGCCCTGGTCAGTGTTTACTTGTTCTATTGTGTGCTCTTGACCTATTGTGAATACTCTGTATACTGCCTAACTCTTCTTGAGGGAATTTTGACTGCTCAGCCACAGCTACCAAGTGAATCTGTGTGGTACAGACTGCTACCAAGTGGGTTTACTGCCAAACACCTGTAGTCCTAAATCTTTTGCAGTGGTCCCAGAGGCAACTGCACAGGTTTCTGCCTAACAGACGGGACGTAAGAGTAATTAATAGTTACCCCCCCCCCACCTCCTAATAAAACTGGTCTCTTTAGGCAATGCAGAATATTGTTGACGCGTCAACGGGGACTGAGGAGTGGCGCCGGTGGGTGGAGTCAGGCGAGTGCATGCTCATAGGGCCACGCCCCTCTAAATTTAAAGGAGAAGAAGATTTTTCTGGTGAAAAAGGTTCTGTCTCCCGCCCCTCCGAGGGACGCCCATACAGTGTGCAGGAAAGGGGACTATGGACTAAGAGTACGTTAGTGACTACAGTGAGTAACTATTAATTTATATAATGTGTTCACAAAGCCGCTGTTCGATGACCTTGACTATCAGGGTTTCACCTACACGAATTATGCAGATGACACCCAAATACTCATCCCCATCACTGATGACTATGCAACTGACGCAAAAGCACTTAATTACATCTACCTTATCATCGAAGCCTGAATGGCCAACCACGGCCTCTGTCTAAGACCGAGTTACTCCTCGTAGGTTCCCAAACTATACTTAATAGCCTAGATCAACAGTTCAGCGCCTTCAACATTGACAGCAACAAGATTAAGGTCTCAAAGGAGGTGAAAACGCTAGGCATCTACATTGACTCTGCACTAACCCTATCTAGACAAGTTAACGCCACAGCATCCTCCACAGCGTATACCTGCAAATTAATTATGGCTTGCAGACTGTTCCTTACCACAGCCAACTGCATCTCCATAGCCAGAGCACTAGTCTTATCTAAAGTACACTATTGAAATGCGGTCTACTTGGAAACTAGCCAACGGAATATGAAAAAGATGCAAGTATTACAAAACTGTGCCATTAGATTGGCGCTAAACATACCCAGATCACAACATATCTATGAATCGAGACACCATTTAAATTGGCTTTCTGTCAATCAAAGGATTGCCTTCAAAACAATATCTTTATCACACAAGTGCCTCGCTAACCTAGCACCCAGATATCTGACTTCTCACGCAACATCTCAGACCGCCCCACTAGATCTGCAGTCACATTGCCTGAAAATCCTGAGGTTCAAACTGCAGAAGGCACGAGGTAGTAGCTTCCCTGTTCTAGCAGCCAAGATGTGGAACTTTCTACCCATTACATTAAGAACAGAACCTTCCTACCAGTTATTCAGAAATAATGCATAAATGTGGCTACTCTCACAAGAGGATTAAAAACATTCGGCCTCTGGATTATTGACTGCACTTTTTGTCTTTGCACTGTACTGAACCTTTGTATTCCTCTAACCTGTATGTAACCTGTAACACATCCCATATAAGAAAAACAACACAATGCCTCAGGCCTCAGGGCTCGGTGCACTGTACAAATAAAATAAATACAAATACCATGATCGAAAAGACTCTATACCTGCTTAAGCCACTAATCATAATTTAAATTGTACTTCATTTTACCAAGGCAATTTTGTATTAAAGTGGCAACAAAGTGCATTCAGTTTTAAATATTGTTCCCGCAATACAAAATACATTTGGAGTTCAGGAAATAACATCTGGCTTCGTGCCCTAAGTGAATGTAACGCTCACCTGATTCCCGTAGAGGCGCCGGTCTTGACTGGGCGTATACCGTATCTTCAAAGGTGATGTGTAACACACGGCTGGCTCTTTGGGCTGGACCTCTGTGCACTGTATGTCTGACTCGAAGGGTAAGATGTCTGCAGATAGAAAATATGGGATTAAGGAACTGGGTTATTGAATGTCTCTCTCTTCTTCCCTTTCTCTTCTCCTGTAGAACCCCAAAGGTTAACGCTCTCACCTTAGGTAAGTGAACGCCGTGCTCTCCATCTGCCTCGGGGCAGGGTGCTGTAACCAGTTTCTTCACTGGATAAGGGGAGCAGGCCTCTTGACTTCAGAGGACTGCTGTCCATCGTTTACTGCACGAACGGTAAGTTTCGAGTAATCCAAGTCTTTAGTAATGATGTCTCTTGTTTTGCAGGGTTCCGGCGATGGCGGATGACGGGCTGAAGTGAGTTGAAGATGGAGCCCGTGTGATGAATCGAAGCGCCTGGAAGCACGTAAGTAAGCGCTTGTTGCCTGCTTCACGATGCGCTCTAACTGTCTTTTTATTTTGCAGGTACAAGTTCGGAGCGGCTGCAGGGTGCCGGAATACCCACTGGGTTAGATGTGGAAATGAGTGATGGCACGTGAGTATTAAAGTTCCCCAATGTCTTTAAACGCACCTTGTTTTGTCTTTCAGATGCGGGATGCAGCGCCGAAGGCCTCCGGAGCGTGCGAAGAGTTGGTAAGCTTTTGTCTTTCAGATGCCGGAATGCAGTGTGAAGACCTCCGGAGCGCACGAAGAGTAGGTAAGCCTTTGTCTTTCAGATGCCGGAATGCAGCGCGAGGCGTTGGTGACAGCCGATGGACCAGGTAAGTGAAGAGCTGTCACTGAAGACCGTAATGCTTGCCTGTTCTTTCTTGTCTTTATAGGTGTTGCTGAAGACTGGATTCAGGATGGTAAGCCTTTTTCCTTAGGCCCAGGATCAGATGCAGAAGACACGATGAGCGTTCTGCTGCAGAGGATGCAGAATAACGCAAAGCAAGATTCATCCATCGGGTGTGGTTTAAATAGCCTCCTGTAGTGCTTAGGTGTCTCCTTCCACAGCCACGCCTAGGTAAGAAAAGAGTTCCTGCTTTCCAGAAGAGTTCCAGTGTTCTGAATCTAGGGAGTGGCTCCTGCCCCACCCAACAGGAAAAGTAGTTCCAAACAGAAGAGGATCAGAGGCTCAACTGGCAGGCAAGTAAGCAGCATGGTCTGCTGCACGTAAGCCACCCAAGCATTATGAGCCCGGCGTTTCCACCGCTGGGACTGGGCATATTTATGAGCCTGGTGCCACTGGTGCCAGGACTGGGTCCAAAAGGTCCCAATTGGGACTGGTTGGCACTCAGAACCTGGGTTATGGATCTGCTTCCAAGGGAGTTGGGAAAACCCTGACCTTTTGGAAGCAGAGATCATGACAGTGAATAGGGGAACACATGGTATTTAAATCCACAGCACCTGTGTTGCCGTTCTCAAATTGCATTCCCCAGAACTCCCTACCCTTTATTTTGCCAGATTTATCCTGTGAAATCTGTGTGGACCATTTGGGCTTTATTGGGGTTTAATTTACCTTTTGAAACATGGCTTTGTATTATGGAGAATCCGCTGAGGACTCGGTCTGTAATCGCTCCATCAGCAAGCCAAGCCCTCTTTTCTTGTGGCTGTCTAGAAGCCAATTTCAAAACAGACTGGTCATCTTTCTCTCAATGGGCTGGTCTCCAATCTGCATGGAGCGAGTCCTTCAAATGGTGTCTGTTCTGTTCTCCCATCTCCAGTTGGCTCCAAAATCATCAGTGTTCAGCTCCCCATGTTCCATAATAATCCTCTAATAGCAAACAAATATTATTTTAACTGGTTTTCCCAGTCCCATGATCCAGGAAATGTTGTGGAGAGGAGCGGGGGTGGTTGGTGGAAGGACACTCCTATTGAGAAAATGCAAATATTGTTTTTGGAACCTTATTTTGGATCTGAACATGTGGGATTAATAAAATTAATATCTGTAGATTAGTGCGCACAATTAGATGCATGAATGATCGTGATATACAATTTGGAGGAGCTACCTGCTCTTGCCATCCCCCCGACCCCCCTCACCCCCCCCCCCCAATTCCCCCTAATCATTCAGGCCGCACTCCAAGAAGGATCACTGTAATTATCAAAAATGCCACACCATATGACCTTCTAGCTGCAAAAAGTAATTTGTTTTGTGTAGTTCGGACCATGCCTCACAATGCTAAAATTATTTTAAGAATTCAATATTTGAATTTTACATGCATCCATTAGCTTTCTATTAAATTTTGATACAGAGGAAATTATGGCATCTGCCCCAAGAGTTCACTGTTGATGCATCTGATATATGCCTCCCCCTGGGACAGATAATTAATCTCAATGGAAAGATTCTTCGGTTTTCACATGGAAATCAACAACCTCTCCCTTAACCAAGCCCTAATGATTTTATGAGGCCTGGATTTTTATGTATGGTGACGAGCCTTTGAAGCCCAGGACTCAAACCCCATAGTTGGTATCTGGCAGTGGTTTTATGGGGCTGTCTACTCCTTCAGCACAATAGATCATTGGTTCTGTTTAGGCTCATGGAATCTCTGAGCTGGACTCTACCCCCCAACAATGGAAATATATCTGGGCCAGGACAACTTTAAATTCTAAATACTAAGGGGCTGATTCATGGAAAATGTGTGCTGAAAAACGGGGATTTGTGCGCCATTCTGCCTGCAAATCCCTATTTAACAAATGGGATTTGCGGGCAGAATGACGCACAAATCCCCGTTTTACGGCGCACAACTTCCATGAATCAGCCCCAATGTGTTTCACACTGAATAACAGACGCCTTTCTAACGTTGTAAAACTTGGAGTTTCATCCTAAGTAACCCAGAGTAATCCAGACGTGGACCCCTTGCTCACTGCCTCTTAGAAAAGCTGAGCTTCTACTCAATAATGAGGCCCGACTAGGCCGAAACACGCGTCTGGGGTTGCTGATGGTACCCTTGTTCAGAGGAGATTTGACTAGCATTTCGGTGCTGGACTGACCTCGTAGGTGGGACAAAGACTGATATTCAAATTGTTATTCCTCCCCTGTGCCAGCGCAGTGAGCAAAAAACATGGTTGTAGACCATCCTGAGTGGAAGAAATTCCATAGAACAGGGTATTTGACCTATGTTTGTTCTCAGTAGAGGGGCTCCCACATTTGTTTGTAATTTAGTTCCTAAATGACTCTACACCTCACATTATTTTGGTTCAAATGAAACCTGTGCAAATCTAGTCACTGAAATTATGTACAGCGGTGCTTCACATTTACATCATTTTGTCCCCTAAAATCCATAGTAAAGATAGTCATTGAATACAGACACATTTGCTTGACGCATGGTATCTGAATTATAAGGACATGTTAAGACATCCAGTTTTTTAAAGCTTCAAATTAGTGACAATGAGTGTTTTGGGACCCAAGCTGAGTTCTTAAATTGGTAACCTAATCCAGGTACGTGGGCCGTAGAACATAACACTTGTATGATTTCATCGGTTTCCTGTCATTTAATCAACAGTAATTACTTTGTGGTAATTTACTACTAAGCAATTACTTTGAAATGTTACTTCAAATGTTTCCTTTATTTATTTTTGGGGGGTTCCCCCATGACCCTCCTTTCCCTTTATTACTACCCCTACCCAAAACCCTCCCCAACCCCCTTTTACCATTTAAACCATAAATACCCATATTTTTCAAAGTGATTACTTCATCATAAATTACCACAAAGTAATTGCTGTCGAGAAAGCAACGAGATACTGATTTCAATACATGTTCTATGCCCTGCTGTATACCTTGGAATGTTTCAAAATCATTTTACAAGTGGCGACAATCCAACATTTTGGCCCTTGTCTTTAGTATTTACAATAAAGTGTATTGAAAACGGAACCGCAAAATGGTTGCAGCTGATAAAGCTCTGTTGTTTTGTTGAACAAAATGTTACCTGCAAGTACACATTTATTTATACTTTGTAAAGGCATCCTATTTAAACATGACAGTGAGCAAAATTTACATTTCAAATAGGAAGTGTACTGGACCCGGCAATGATTTCAACCATGAAATACTTGTCATCTGTCACCTTAATCATCGACAAATGGATGAACAAACACTGGGACTTGAAAATAATCATCTGTGGTGATCTGAATTTTCCTCTCTTTGAAAACAAAGCCCTTGATATGAGTTGCTCGCCTCCAAAAAACTCTGACATCAAGTAGAGGGCGAAAGTAGTTATCTGAATTAAAAATAAGAGATTGTACCATGTTAAACGGAAATGTCAGAGGAGACATTCCCGCTAGACCAACATGGGACTGTAACAACACCTCTTCGACAAACTATTTTTGGTCTTCCAAAAATCTTCTTTGTAAAATTGATGATCTATCGATTCAGAAAACTTCTAAAAGCAATCATGATGTCTTAAAACTAATATGGAGACTATATAGTGAGACCATGTGTTCAATAAATCCCCAGGTCCTTCAAATCAATCAAGGAACTAATAGACTAAGGATAAATAATCAACAAATCAATGTGCTAAAAGAGCTTATGTTTTCGACCGTCCGTCTCCCAAGTGCAGTGAAAGACTATGCACCATTACTTTCACAATTCAAGTTAAAATCATGTGGAAATAAAATCACGGTTTGTGTAAACAAACATGTATCAAGCATATTGGTGAAAGAAGCAAAAAGAATACTCCATCAAGATATCCGATGTTTAAAAAAAGCCCTGAATGAGAATACAGCATTAGCCATAAAGAAAAGGAGGCAAAATATAGGAATTGGTTAAAGTCTTTTTCCACAATTTGTGACCAGGAACGAGGTGAAGAGATTCTACGCTTAATTCTAAAACACAAGTCTAAACAGATCTGGGCAATTCTAAACAAAGGCTCATTAAATCAAAGTTGTATGCTAATGAATAACGTTCCTTCCAGCGCATGGGAGGAACATTTTACTGCTGTATTTGTTAAACCCCCAGACGCAGATCAAACTGCAAAATTGCTGGTTCATGTTCCTTGGAATGTTAGTCATCGGAAGATATTGCAGCTGCAATTCAAAAATTAAACAACTCCAGAGCTGCAGGTCCAGATGGACTGACTAATGAATTCCATTTCTAAAAGCAAATGTAGATTCTTGGTCACAATTTATAGCGCTGCTCTTTGAGAAAATTGCAAGTGAAATGAAAATACCTGTTTCCTGGTCTTCGGCTATTGTGGTTCCTATCCATAAAAAGGGCAATCGGGCTGATAGTTCAAACTATTGCCCGATTGCCCTTCTAGACATTATAGGTAAGATTTTTGCGACCTTCCTCCAAAAAAAGCTAGCATTATGGGCAACCAATGCAGGGCTTACGGACATTCGCCAAACTGGTTTCACGCAAGGAGTAGGCGTTGAGTTAAATCTAACCCTTTTAAACATACTAAAGCTTGAGTCTATACGAAAAAAAACAAAAAACTTGACCTCACCTTTGTTGATCTTCGACAGGTGTTTGACAGTATAAATAGACGCCTCTTATGGGAAAAGCTGCAGTCCTGGTCGTGTCCTCCAGAATTATTGCAACTAATAATAGCCCTCCATCAAAATACTTGAAATCGTGTTCGCATTAATAACCAAGGGGACCTTATCAATGAAATAAAGACTGAAAAAGGAGTTAAACAGGGCTGTCCTCTTGCAGCTCTGCTCTTTAAGCTTTTCATTGCTGACTTGCCAAAATATCTTGAGGAGGTAAAAGCATTCCCACCAAAAATTAACGGTGAACAAATAAGCTGGGTCACTTATGCCGACGATTTGGTGCTGATAGAATCGACTCCAATTGGAATGCAAAGATTATAAAACACTCTCCAGATCTCTCTTGAAAGGAACACACTCCAAGTCAATGTTAAAAAAAAATTGAAATTTGGTGTGCAGGGCAGCCAGCGAAACAAAAAATGTTTGTGGAAAATATCAGTTGAATTAATTGAATCACTCTCGTCTATTCGCTATTTGGGTATTCAATTTAATCTATCCATTCGGGAATGGAGCTGGTGTGAAGCCCTAGTAGAAGGTCTGCAAATGTTTTCACTACAAGGGTATAGACTGCACGTCGAGTATGGAAAATTCTCTTTAAATCCGATCTTGACATTCTACTCGCAGAAGGTAGTTCCAACAATTACCTTTGGAAGCGAGGCTGTCTGGAATATAAATAAATCAATTTGGTCGGTTCTGGAGGGTGCATTTTGGAAGAAGGTTCTTAAATTCCCCAAAAATGTATCTAATGCAGCTATCAGATATGAACTATGTCTTGATTCCTTATATGGAACAGTACTTTGGAAAACGTTAGCCCTCTTGAGGAAAATGCACCTGGCTGTCCCAGCTGCACCCTATCGGATCCTGGTGCCAAAAACAAATCTCCCATATGCTGGTCTTCTAAAGTACTGGATAGAGTTGCTATATGTCACCTTAAATCAAGCCGAAATTGACATAGGAACTGTATTACATCGGCCACAAATTGCTAAGCAGAAACTGAAAAGATGGCTCAGGATACAAAATTAAGTTGAACGTAATCTCCTTACTTCTTCGCTCTATCTTGGACCTGCATTAAAGGGAGTTGAACAGCCACCGAAGTATTTAGTTCAATTTCCATCACGTTATCATCAGGACCAGTTTCTAAGGCTGCGATTGAACTTATACAGAACGAAAGAAATGTTATTATTAAAAAAAGACAAGGAGACAAAGGATAATCTTTGCCGATATTGTACAACTGAAATTGAGTCATTAAAACACCTTGTTATTGAATGTCACGAAGTAAAAATCCCAAGGACTATTTTTCTAAGCAAATTTGCCCCAATTAATGGAAATATGGAGAATTAGTGCTGTTTGATACTGACCGGAACTAACCAGAAGTTAACTTGTGCAATAATTGACTATCTTGATTGCATTCTAAAGCCTGAGTTCCGATTAACGTAATCCGGTTAAGGTAGACAATAATGCAACAAAATTAAATGAAGTGACTGTGATTTTGTTTTTCTTTTCATTTCTTTTCTTTTTTTCTTTTGTATTGTGATGTTGAATGTTAAAATGTGATACAAGTTTATAATAAACTAAATATTACAATTATAAAAATTATACTTTTGCGAATACCTCACTCTCTTTGCATCGTCATTTTTTTTTAGGCTATCGTCCTTCCCTTCAAAGTTCTTACACAATCCATGATCTCTGATGCTGCTCTTAGCGCCACTGGCCACTCCAGAAAACCTTAATATCACACCTGCAATAAAGAGGAACAAATCTGCGAACACAGTTCAAACTAATACCCAGATAGAAACGCTCATGCAAAGCCCAACCCTGTGGGGTGTGAGCAGCTGGAACAACCTGCAAGGGATAGCAGGTTGTTGGTGTTTAGCGTTGGCGATTTAACGGAGAGCTGGGATAAGAGAGGAAGGTTACATGTGATTTCAACAAATTAAATTACAGAGAATACTGTTATAACGAAAAATACCTTTTTTTTATTTTGGCGGTCCCCTTAAATCCCTGTTTGCCATGCTTTTAAACCCACCCCAACCCCCTCCTCACCCGTTTTAACCCATTACCCCACCACCATATACATTTTAAACAAAAAAATATATTTTTCGTTATAACATTTTCATTTTTACAGCATTCTCTGTAATTTAATTTTTTTAAATCGCTGCATACCAAGAGGAAGGGTGCATAGGAGACTTGAAAGTAGAACAGCAGCAGATGTGGCAAGACAGGAAAAATAAATGTTGGCAGAATGCACACTGCAGCTGGCCGGTGGAGTACAGTACCAGTCTGTGGAAATTAGGGCAAGGGATGCTCCGCCTTCCGATTAAAGCTAAATTCTAGCTGCTGTTGCAACTATTGACAGAGACACAGCATAGACTACAGAGCTTGCAAGGGGGACCAGAGCTGAACACCAACGGGACAAGCAAAAGGGGGGGCCTTGCAGATAATCGAGAGAGACCAAGTGCTGGGTAGTTATCCCAAAAGGCATGTGAATGTTTTACATGAGAACCTTTTAACTGATACAACTGGGAAGAGAGATTACAAAATGTTTACTTCGGCATTTTGGGTATTTTTAAAGAAAGTATCTTTTTTTTTGTAATTTGCCCTGATGCAAACACACGAAGAGACTGCGGCAATATTTTCTTTTGCTTACTTTTTTAAAGATCTGTTGTGCTGTGTATGGAACCACTTAGAAGTGCTCCAAGGAGGATATTATCTTTTCCTTTGACATTTTGAAAGAGGAAAGATGAGTGGCAGACTTCCAGGAGTCCAATCAATGTATTCTTGTGGGAAGGCCATACCAGGGTGGAGTATTGAGGAAAGGCCATATATGATGCCAATTTTGTATTCTGTTTATCTGTTTGAGAAATATGAAATGGAAGAATAAACAAAGGTTGTGAAATTGAAACCTAGGCGTGGTCTAGTGTGTTGAAGTATATCCCTGGTATCATAGAATGGAAACATGTGCTTGAAAGGCCTCTGGTTTTCCCCTAGTTTATTTTGTGTCTTGTTGTCCTTCTAAATTCCTCCTTCATTAATAATAGTTCCAGCCCCTAAACTGTCTTGATCGTTCAGGAGTACAATCATGTAGTCCAGATATAGTAAGGTTTTACATAGACTGCACTATCAATGAATACTGTGTTAATGCACTCTTTAGGGCATCAAGACTTCAAAGGAAATTACTGGAAACAGTGCCGTTTAAAGTTCTAAAAATCAAGAAAAATATAAGATGACACAATGACAAGGATTTCCATTGGAAGTGAAACCGAAGAACGTAAATATAGCCCTCAATTATAGCAATGTCCAAAATAGAGTCCAGTGTACACTTCAACATTCCAAAGGACAAAAATTACTTCAGCGACAGAGAAGTAAACATAAAATAAAGTCACCATCTCAGGGCATAACCCTAAATATCAGCAAGCAACGTAGCTCAACTGGTTTTGTTCAGAATGAACATCTTTGGAAGCCTCAAGTTTCTAACAAGTAAAACATCTGCGTAAAATCTTAAGTGCAATAGACTACCACTCGAATCGCTAGCAAAGCAAATGGCTAATTAGTACATATAGAAACCAAATGAAAAGGCATTTAAATATAGCAACTTACAAATGCTAATGCACAAAGAAATTGCCATATGTACAATGAGTACTGCAACAGCGCCTTGAGGCCCACGGTTTTTATGTGCTCTATAAATGTACAAAATAAGTAAAGGCTGTATCTAGTCCAATCAGTGTGTGTGCGCTATTTACGCATCAAAGTACAAACAATAATGTGCAGAAATAATGGTAAGTTATTAAACAATTCTGTGCCAACAAGGATGCCCATGATGGTCACCCTCTGCTGAATGTCAGCACTAGCAGTTTGATAACCCAATTGGAAATTAAAACTTGCAAAAAACGGTTTTACATGTTTTGCTCTTAAACCATTGCACAAAGCTAAATCTTCCAGGAGTGTTTCTCAAGTAAGACCAACAAACCCGTTTTAAGGCTTTATCAGCATCTAGAATACAGCTGCAAGACAGTACCTGCCTCTGTTGACATGTAAAAAATCTAAAATGGATGTAACATTGTCAGCTTCATATTGATTCCCCACAAAGCCTATTTGAGATGATTAGATCAGTTTGCATGTGTGCTTGCTCAGCCTCCATTTTGTAAACCTTTTCTAAAATGTTCACTTCAACCTTCAGGAGTGAAGCCTGTATATATAGTTCTTTCATTGGTTTTAGTCTGAGTTTTGCAATGAGGATATTTAATAATTCCCTCATGAGTTACTCAAGCGCTACTGTGTGATTCAGGTGTTGGGAAGAACACTGAATAGGTATAAGAACTTGATGGAAAGACATCGGACACTGCCAATATTCCACAGGGTTCTGTGAGGGTGTATAAGTAAGGCTGGAACACAATAGTGGCATGTTTTGGGGCAGAAACCTGTACTATATGAAAAAGCTTTTCAAAAAATACCTCTCCGTCCCTAAAACTTGGAGGTGTTCCCCTGCTTGCCTCTAAGACAACTAAGGAAATTGTCAGAATGTCCAAAACTATAAAGTCTGTCACTGTCGTGTCTCAAAAACCCTACCTCTGTCCCTAACACTTATAACTTTAACCAACTGTGCAAGGATGATCTTTTCCCAAAGTAAAGTGCTCTTTGCAGGTCCACCCAACAGAAAGGTTCCCAGTCTCATGGGTAATCCAAAAGTGGTAAAAACAAAGAAATGTTCATAACTGTAAGACTCCAAAGTTAGGGGCGGAATCCTTTCCTTAGATTTCTTCTTGTATTGTTTCTCTGAGGCCTGTCTTTTCTTACACAATAGTCACTTCACAAAAATATGCTTCTTCTATTTCTGCTGTTTATCCCACCTACTTGTAACACTCCTTTCGGCAATCGTAGGATTCAGTTCAAAATATATTCTTTACTTATTTTGGGTGGGGGTTCCAAGACTTGCAATATTCAGACCTGCTTGATATACTCTCCTGCCAAGCCTTTGTCGTCTCAAAGACTGTCCCTCTTTGCGTGCAAGTCCCAAACCTGTAATATTCTGATTGACTTTGTTTCTGTTTCTCATAACTGGGTCCAAGACCCTCTTCTTTCAGCTTTTACCTTCACCCCTTTTGCTCCCCTGCACCTTCAGCACCTCTCGGGTAACCCACTTAACTGTTTGCTTCTTCCACGCAGGTACCAGCGTTTCTCTTGAGGCTCCAGTAGCATTCGAGACTGTCGCAGTCTGCAGCAGCTCTGCAGACGTCTGCTTCTGCTTTGCAGTGCGTCTTCTCTCATGGACGTTTCGGCGTTGCTATGGATGACTGGGGGCTTTTCTTAGCAGCAGCTCGAGCAGTGTTTGCTTCCTGGACCGCGTTCGGGGTCTCCTCTTACGCTCACGTCTTCCCTCCTACTGGTTCTCGTCTGCTTGCCTGCAGCATTTCTCACCGGCTTCCAACCTAGAGGACAATTCTCTTCTTGCATCTCAGCTATGTTGTGTTTAAATTTCTGCGTTTAAAGATGGAATGGCTTTGGGCCAATCACATTTGTTGAGAAGCTAGAGTGCTCACATTTGTTGAGAAGCTAGAGCGCTCACTCTGCTTCTCCAAAGTGTTCCTTGGACTCCTAGCCATCTTCTCAGTTCATAAAATAAAGTCAGATGGATAATACTTTGCATTCTTTAGTGTTTCAGTCTTGTGAAGTAGATGAAGTTCCCCAATACTTGAAACAGAGCTATATGCAGCATATGTTGATGTTTTAATTCTGTCAACTACGTTAGGTTGGTGCACTTGACAATAGCAGATATTGGTCCAATCAACAGAAGGGGAAGGACAATTTAACATTGGACAAGGGTTTAGGGTTACTAACGCGGGGGGATACCATGTTCTCTGAACATGGTCGTCCCTAATCCCATAAGGGGGATCCTCCACTTTGCGATCCCCAGGAGGAATATGTACTGTGGACGCATCACCCTGGCCCTATGGGAAAGGTCTCCCCCCCGCACCCCATAGGGGAGAAAGGGCAGAGGGGTCGACATCCTCATATTTGTCAGTTGTCTGTATTGCCGCCTCCACCTCCTGATCTGGGACCACAGAGTCAAAATTACCCCTTTCCACCTGATCCAGTCTTGGTCGCAGCAATTCTGAGAAAGTATAGTCTTATTTGACTAGATCTGTCCCCGCTTCTCTTCTGAATAGACATCAGTAGGAATCCCTGTTAAAATATACTAACATTGTTACATCTGTACCTGCCTCCATTTTCCTTTCCCCTACAGTCCTCTGGCACAACCTTCCCCCTTTGTCTAATGTTCTAATATAGAAGCATTGACTACCTTTTTCAGCTTGGTGATAAAGCAAGTGCCTCAGTTCCACCTTAATCTGTATTAACTTTGGTTTTTTAAAGCCTTCTCTGCATGCTTTACCTTCAGATCACCCACTATCCTTTCAAGTTTTATTTTCCTTACCTAATTCGGAAATGAGGAACGGCACACACTTTCCTAAAAAAAAAAAAAATATTTGTAAAACTCAAATGGCCAAGGGGCTCAACTCTTATATTTTGTACTCAAGAAATGAAATGCGCAAGCACATTTCATCACTTGAGCAAAAAAAAAGTCATCCGATCAACAAAGGACATCTGAATGGACGCTTCTTATATGCGCCCATTCAGATAGCCCTTTTCACCCCTCTGCGCAAATCAGGGGGCGTTTCTGCACATTTAAAAGTGCATCCCAAATTGACCAGGAAGATGCGCTTTTAAATGTGCAGAAATTGTAGGCCACTCTATGCGCCCACTTTAAATACGTGCACGAGGGGTGCCACTGTTTTACAGGGTCTTTACTGACCCTGCTGACTCATTCAATACTTAAAAAAAAAACATTTTTAAGTGTGACAGCTGCTGTCTCACTTGCATTTCTGTTCCCCAAATGGGATGGAAATTTGTTTTTTTGGGTTACATTTTACAGTGGCAGGACCCTTAAGGGCCAGTCATGGTGAAATGCACGGGGAGCCTCTAGACCATTGTCGGGAGAGCGTTTCTAACACAAACGTAGTCAAGGTGGCTGACCAGCGCATCATTTGCACTACAGCTCTGCCCCGTGGAAATGTGTAGGTCACCTTTGAGATTAAAGCTGACCTGCTAATTTCCAAAAATGGCTTATCTAAAAACAGCACATCTTGCTCGATTTGTAGATGCCCCATTTTTTTAGGACAAAATCCCGAGTTTTCTTCAAAAATTGAAAAATTGTCACAATATGTGAGAGAAAGGAGGGAGAGGGGAGTGATGGGTGAGCTGTGGCGTGGTTGGCAAGAAAGCGAAGGCAGATCAGGCAGGCAGATCAGAGGGAGAGCAGTGGGTCAGAGGGGGAAGCAGTGGGCATGAGAGCAGAGCGGATGCTGTGGGCCACAAATCAGAGAGACTGGTGGTACGGAAAGTGGAAGGAACGTGGGCTCAGGGGTGTTAGTGGGCTACAGATTGGGAGAAAGGATGAGGGAAGCGTGTGATAGAATGGGAGAAAGGATGAAAGATGCAGAAGGAGCATGCAAGAATGAAGGACTGTATAGTGCGGGAGGAATTGGGGAGCGTACGTTGTGAGTTGGGAGTATGATTTGGAGTTTGGCAGGAACTAAAGAGCGCAAATTGTGACTTGCAATGTGACAGAGCATGTGAGTATGTGTATGACTGAGCGTGAGGTTCATAAATACAAGTTGTAATGGAGAATTGGTGAGACACGCGAGGTGTGTTGGGTGAGAGGTGATTGGGTGTTTGCAGGATTGGGGAACAAAGAAGGGGAACATTTTCAGCATTACAACTGATAATGATTAATAACATTACTAATATTAAATAGGCATGCACATTGAACCAAAAAACATAGCCAAAACAAACACTGTTCTGCCAAGCCAGACACATCTAGGACTCTTCCTATTTGATATAAAAGATACATATATTGACACCCGGCTCTCTTGTAGCCGTGCACACATACTCTTACCTGCAATGTACCAATCTTGCACCCTTCAGTCAATAACAATTGTGCTGCAAAAATGCCGCCATAAATAATGGTTTGTGCTGCAAAATTTGCCATTTCATTCCGCAAAATTCTGGAGGGTCTGCCTATGAAGATGTATTCTAGCCTGGTGTATAGGCAATGTGGGGACGAGAAGTATGAGTAACCTCGCATTGCCAGGTGCAGTTCCTGCTATGCGTCCGCTAAATCTAGCCTGTCCGTCATGGCAGCCAGGGCGATTGTTGCTGCTGATGGGCCTTTTGGTTGGGGTATGGACCTGTCCAGTATTGGGTTGTGTACACAATTGAAATCCCCCCCACCCCCCTAGATGAAAAGGCCATTCCTATATTGTATGATTCTATTATACAGTGAGTTCAAATAAGCCGGTATGTTGTTGTTGGGGAGATAGGAGTTTACTATGCATATCTCTGTTTGCTCGATGTGCCCCCATATTATTACGAATCTGCCTTCCGGGTCTTTCTCAGACTTGGTCAGGTGGAATGGGAGTTGTGGGTGGATCCAGGTGTAGACTCCCTGTCGTATTTAAAGTAAGTAGTTCCAAATCCCTGTTCTCCCCCCGTGCTCCTGGAGTCTGGCTATGGATTCTGCTCTGCAGTGGGTCTCTTGCAGTAGTGCGATCTCCACCCCCTTTCTGTATAAATAGGATTTAATTCTGTTCCTGCGGAGGTAAGTGCCCAAACCTCTTACATTCCATGTCATTATTTTTACTCTTGCTGTAATGGTGGTTCAGGGAGGGTAATTCGGAGGTCTCGCTTCCCTGGCATGGTTGCTCGTGGTCGTGGCTTGGTCGCCAAAGGTACCACTTGTGTGTGGGCTCGGACCCATCCTTTCACCGCCCTCCTCCCCACTTCTTCATAGTGTTACTTGGAGACTTACCAACAGTAGTAACCTTCATTCTGGTGAATGAGAACAACAAGCCAGTTAACTGTCAACTGCCCCCAACAGTTGCTTCTAACTTGCAGCGCTCAGGCCTTTCAGGTGCGAGCGGTGTGTTGGCATTCGGCCTACACATTTTCTGGAGGGGTGGGTCGTAGTAATCAGCGTGTGTGTGGGTCTTTGTGCTCCTGCCCGATGTTGCTTTCATAGTGTTGTAGTTCATAGTTCGGTCCGATAGTCCATTTTTCATTCCATTATGCAAGCATCAGTCGTTTCCTGTTACATTGGATGTTCATTATCTTGTGACCGCCTTTGTTGTTTCTTCCTTATCGTCTGCGAGGTTGTTATGTTAGAGCCACATATTCGCTGCAGCTGGAGTCTCTAAGAAGATGGCTTTTTCCTTGTATAGTACTTTAAGGCGCGATGGGTATAATAGCATGTACTTGAGATTAAGTTTCCGTAATCTTGCTTTCACCGGGATGAATGAGTTCCTTGCGCGTTGCACTGCGGGAGTATAGACTGGGTACATGACTATTGTGGCATCTTGTCTTTTGGTTTCCCCGCCTTCTCTCGAGATCATAGTATTGTCTCTCTGTCGTGGAAATTTAGGACTTTTGCGATTATTGGGCATGGGTGGGAGCCCGGAGGAGGTCTTTTCTGTAGTGACCTGTGGGCCCGTTCTATTGAAATCCCTGGGAGAGTTTTCCTGCTCCGATTTCTTGTTGCAGCATTGTTTCTATGAATTTTGTTGAGTCTGGGCCTTCCATATCTTCCGGGACTCCCAGAATTCGAATATTGTTGCGGCGGGCTCGTCCTTCCCCGTCCTGCGAGCACGCCTCCAGTCGTGCCACTTTCAATTCGAGTTCTCGGACTCTTGTTTTTAGTTCTGACGTGTTCTCGACGTTGTCCTGTAGTGTGGCCTCCGCAGTAGTCGCTCTTTCAGTCAAATTGCGGGCGTCCTGTCGCATCAGCTGCATGTCCAACTTAACTTCTTCTATTTTGGTATCTATAAACGTGCGGAGCGCCGCTATGGCCTGCAGGACTTGCGTGTCTTTAGGGTCTCCTTCCTGAGTCGATTGTTCTTCAGCGGTCGCGGCATCTTGTTGTTGTTTTGGCCTGACCGTCGTGAAGGAGTCCATTGTTGCAGTTTTCAGTTTGTTTTTAGGGGGAGACATCCCTTGTCCTGGGGTTTGGTCTGTTGCTGTGAGTCAGGGGTAGTTACCCAGTTGGTAGTTCCAAGTTCTTTGGCAATTGCTCTGGTCTTGGGCAAAGAACTGTTGGCTGGGGCTGACTATATGTTGGATGTTTGGCTGCGTGGGGCTGTGTTGCCGCTTCTCAGGTACGCTGGCGTGTGTTGGTTGTAGGTTGTCATGGAGGTGGCCCAGTTTGTTGTTTTGCAGTTCGGCTGTCGTTACGTCAGTCTCTTGGTGGCAACGTCCGGGTTTAGCTGGGCTCGAGGCGTGCTGGTTAATAAATGTTCACCAGAACCAAAGTACCATAGGGCACAGTGTGCAATGGCTTGATTTCTCTACTAGCTTATCGCTTGTGGGCGTTGGTTTGTCTCCACTTCTACCTGGTTTCAGTGTTGCGTGCCGCCTCTGTGCGTTAGTTGTACTAGTGTTAGTACGTTTGGCTGTTGGGCCGATCAGTGCATGGTGGTTCTGCCCATAGGGGTTGGAGGGCAGGTTGCAGCGAATCAGGCAATGCCGTCCTTTAGCCGCTTGTTTTTAGTTAGCCTGCCGCTCAATCTGGTGGTTTCTTCTATTAGGCCCAGTGCCACTTTGGGACCACTAAGTTGATCTTCTGCCTCTCTGCCTTATTGTTTAGGTGGCGGTTTTATTTTGCAGTGTTAACTCTGTGACTGAGCCTCAGCTGCTTGTGGAGTGTAGGGGTCCCTTGTGTCCCTTTCCGGCCTGTTTTGGGGCCCTAAGTGCATTTTATTGTTGGGCCTCCCTCTCACTCTTCTATACCTGGGGTGGTGCGCAGCCTCGCGGCACCGCCGTGGGGTCCGTCGCGGTGTCTGCCTATTCACAGCCTGCCTCCAGGCCCGCAGCGCACCGTCGTAGCCCAGGCCGTGCCCCTCCTCCTCACCGGCAGGGTTCCGATGGAGCAGCGGTTCACCAGCGCGTCCGCTTTCAGGCACAGCAGGGGTTTTTCCCCTCCTCTTCTCCTTCGGGGCTCCCTCCATGGTGCCAGTGCCCCCGCTCTAGTGTTCAGCCCGGGGAGTGGGGCTCGTGTTGTCTCCTCCTTCATGTCGCGGTTCTGTGCTTGCGCCGGAGCTTCAGTGACAAGTCCAGGCGCTGTCCGAGGTGTCCGCCATGCCTGAAGTGGGGGGTGTTGCACACCGCTGTCCTCAGCATGCGGCGGGCTCCCTGCTCGTGTATGTTTCTCCGCTGCGGTTTACTTGCCAGTTGCGGGTGCTGCCATCTTGTATGTCATAGGGGCTTTACTACTCTTGCTTCGTTTATTTACTGCGCAGGCCGATTTCTTCTCAGAGGCAGCGTCGGGGGTAGGAAAACTGTTCCCCTTAATGCTGCTGCTAAATGTATATCAATAGGTTGTGTTTCACCGGAGCAGTGTGGTCCGTTACAGGATCTCGGGCAGGAGCGCTGGTGGATTCCGTCTTCACGCCATGCGCGCTGGCCACGCCCCCCGTTTCCTGGAGGCCATAACCGTGATGAAGAACTGTATGTGTTTGTGGGAGATTAACACAATCAACTTGAGGGGAAAACAGTCTTTCATAAATAATTAGATATATGTGAAGTAACCCTCAGACCAATGTTAAGCTTTGATAATGTGTGTTTTCCGAACAGTATATTCTCCCATTAATTTTGGATTTTTGTCTCAAGCATTTCTCCTTTAGCTATGGTTAAGGTTTGTATGCACATTTTCAATATTATTTTTTTGTTTCTGCATTGTATTAGCACTATCCTTTTGGAAACATTTTCTATCACATGCTTTTATGTTTAAGTGTAAGAGGACATTGCACAGTCGCAGGCAAACATGTTACATATATCAGTTTAAATGATGCCAACATATAATAGCCAGGAGGTCCATACAAGCACTCAGCACTTTAAACACATGTTATGCATTTAGTATGACCCTGTAAACAATTTACTAAGCACAATGCACTTAAAACACGTAGCACTTTCAAGTGTCTGGCTCCCGCACGGGTTAACTGTCAGTTTTGTCATTTGTAGAAATACATATTGAGGCGTTATGCATTTAGAACTACTTTGTGAATAGTTCAACAAGCACAATGCACTTCGGACACGCAGCACTGTCAAGTCCCTGGCGCCCGCAAGGGTTAACTATCAGGTTTGTTATTTGCAAACATACAAATTGAGGCACCCGCAAGGGTTAACTACTGTCCATCAACATTGTTATTAATTTAGGCACACAGCACTTTAGTGATAATTCAACCCACTAGGGATGATTTTTCATACAGCACTTTATATATGGCTCATCCACTGGGGTTAAGTTTTATGAGCCAATGGGGAAAACACCATCAGAACACACTGAGTGCAATCTATCATGTTTGAACATGAACTTTTAAATTGAATGTTTTTGTACTTCTATACACAGAAATGTTAGGACCCGTAATGGGTTTAATACGGCTAATTTCCATAGTGTTGTTTTAGGTGCAGTGAGTTACTTACATGTTCATGATACATTTTGCACACAGCACTTTACTATAGCTGTAGCTCACCTACAGAGGATAATATCTGTGAGCTAAAGGAAAACATTATTCCAATATATCAAGTGCAACCTATCATGCCGGAACATACATACACACAGAAGTGTTTAGCGCCAGCAAGGGTATAGTACTGCTTATCTCCAGAGTATAATAGGTACATCATGCATGTTCTAAAAGTTATCTATATGCTCATGATAAATTTGGTTCAGGCTCACCCACTGGTGGCAATGTTTAAGAGCCTCATATCGTTAGCAAAAAGTTTCAAATTAACAAGCCTTTTACCGATGATGACTTCACACTTTGTATCTTGCACATCAGAAAGTGGTCTATCGTCTGCGTGCTGCATTTTATGTTTCTTAAATATTGAAACTATTAACTATTTATGTTGTGTAATTTTAAAAATCTGTAATTTCTCTACAAGTTAAATAATAAAAATAAAAAACGTAGCATGGAACCATCAAATTGCACAGATTATAAATATCATGACAATGTAGTAATATTTACATATATAGACTTTATGCACCTTACAACATGGCAGCACATTTTATATACGGAATTGTCTATGAAATGTATTGGCAACCTTATGTCACAAACAGCAATGATGGACTTGTAAACAGAAGACCTTCTATAAATGTGTAGTCCTCTTTTTATCACTTATACCAGACAAAGCCTGTGCAGGGTGAAACGTGTTGTTCTTTTTGTGTGCTTGACTTTTGCTGCTGCCCTCCATGTCCAATCTTTGAAGCAATAAAGGACTATCTGCACAGCAAAAATGCCTCTGATTTGGATTGATAAAGATTTACCTAATATTCACAACAATTTATTTGCCGGCGTTCTTAGCAAGTCTATTGCGTTCTGCCTCATTACTGAGATGGTGCTACTGGGCTAGAGCAGGCTACACTCAATATATGCAAAATGGTAGGTTAAAGTGCAAGTAGAGTTGTAAAACCAACTATGAACACTAACCAGAAAAATGCCCAAGCACTCAAGACCAAAACTGTATTCTAAAAATCATTTTATTTTGTCAAAAAAGTGCAAAGTCATAAAAAGCATACATTTACCATTCCTGGGCAGACTAGGTGTCATGCAGCACTCACCGACAGCGGGTGGAAAACGCAATGCATTCCGCTCGACTCGCGACCTTCCTCAAGCTTGTAGTAATCCAAACAGTCATTGTTCTCGTGTGTTTGTAACCTCGCAAGACAAGTGATTGGCTCCGCCCTGCTGAGTAAAGCGCGTTACGTGTACAACGTAATGTGTTGACTAAAAGGAACTCTAAGGTTCCTTTGGCAAAAGTTACGCCATGTTGAAATGTTAGAAAATCTATGTATTAGATTAGTCCAGGTTGAAATAACCTCTACAAAACCAATATTTGTGATGTACGCGCAATAAACTGCAAAGGCTTTCGCCAGCCACTATGCCTCACATTAAAAGTAATATGTATGAAAATCTCCACAAGTATGTAGTGCCAGTGAGCCGGTAAAATGTGTTGCTGCATTGTGGGAGAACAAATTCCCAACAATACAGCAATCAAACCGCACGATAGGTGAAGTGCATAAGAATGAAAGCAGCTACTGTTTACTCCCAATACAATTTTGCTCTCGCATCCCGCTAAAGATGTTCAAGTATAATAAAACTTATCCCTGGCATTGGTGCATGCTGCCACGATCTAGTATGGCATAAAGCATCACCGATAATAACAATGTATCAGTTCTTGATGCAAGAGGTCATAACAAAAGTGCAAAGACATATATTTCACAATCTAAAAGGTGGAAAGTGCTAGCGCATATTTCTCACCATGTTAAATCCTATACAGAGTTGCTGCCATCCTTAATATTTGAATGGTTGGTAAAGTGCAAGTGCATATATGCAATTTAGTCACAATACATAAAACCCCAGGGACGCAAAAACAAACCAATGTAAGAGAACACAATTAACCATAATGCATGGTATAATGGTTAAAATGCTAATATAATGATCCATTAATATCTCACATTGCAGGATAGTTAGCACAATAAATAAAGTGCTGGTGCATTCATAGTACATAACTATATCCCACTTCATAGACTATGGAGCGAGTTTGTTGGGAGTAAGCAGCATGTTCCTCAATGATAAAGTGCTGAAGTCAATTAAATGTGTAACACAAAGTGACTGGTGCATAGAAAATTATTAAAGGCAAAATCTTAGTGTCAATTCTATCAGAATCGGAAATTCCTCACTCCTAAGAGTTGTCCTAAAATGTAGATGGCTCATAGGTGTAGATGATAACTAAAATTGCCTTAAATAGACATTCTATCTGTGTATCATACTAGATAGAAAGAGAGTGTTAACAAAAGTAGGTCCAATTAATCCCAAAAAGGATCCGGTCCAATTGTGAAGTTACTCTATACTACGAACAGTAAAAGCCTATGGAAGACTAAAGACATGTGACCATGGTTCAGATTTATCATAAGAACAATTACTTCTCTATAACAGCTGTTGTCAAATTAAGAAAAACCAGTGGATCATAATGTTCCAGAGTAATGGCTACCATCCAGTAGTGTTCTATTTCTTATTCATATAAGAAAACATACCGTTCTGAATCTATGTTTAAACCATTAGGTTTCAGGGTGTTGTATCTGCACATGAGCGTGGCTTCCAGCTGACGTAATTTAAGCCCTCTGTTGCCAAGCATTTTGTGTTGTGGTATGTGAGCTAATCTCAAGAAGCTCATCTCTTTTATGTTGTTGCCATGTTTTTCAGCAAAGTGTAACGTTAGTGGATACGTTTGGTCTCCATTCTTTATGGCCCTGTAATGTTGCAGGATGCATAGTTTCAGAGGACCTATTGTTGAACCTATGTAATGCAAACCACAACTAAAGGTGATGACGTAGACCACAAATCTGGTGACACATGTTATTCTGTGTTTGCATTTCCACTGTTTCCCATCGGCACTAGTAAATGTTTTTTTAGAGACAAAGTTACACATTTTACAATTACACTTTTTAAAACCAATGTTACTGTTGTTCCCAGAGAGCCAACTTCGTGATTCATTGTTGGTCACTACCATACTTGGTGCTAGAATGTTTATTAATGTTGGAGCTCTACGGAAGGTAATGCTCGGTCTTGCCTCTAGTACCTTACAAAGGTCTCTGTCTGTAGTAAGAATTTTCCAATGCTTGTGCATTATTGCCTTAATCTGTTGGGCTTGCTGATTGAAGCCTGTTATGAACCTAATGGTTTCATCTTTAGGTTTTGTGTTAGGTTTAAACAGATTACTTCTGGGTAGTTGGTCCGCTTTGTCAAAGCATTCTGTCACTGTGCTCTTTGGTCTTGAGTACTTGGGCATTTTTCTGGTTAGTGCTCATAGTTGGTTTTACAACTCTACTTGCACTTTAACCTACCTTTACTTATTTATATATATATTTCTGAGGCTTGTGGAATCTGCTTAGATCACATGCTGTGCATAGGCCGACATCTAGTGGAAGCTGCAGAGTATTACAGTTTGTTTTTCGAAACTCGAAAATGGGCGTCGACACAGGGCGTGCCGGTAATACTATCCCTAGTGTGAAGTCTACTGTACCCATGATCCCTCACGCGTCTAGGACCCTCAGATTGTTTTTTTCCGCCATACTGGTCGGAAGCATTCCGCGGAGTTCCCTGGCTTTAGCCATACTTTTGCTAAACTATTGCTATATTTCCCCATTTCTCCACCCCAACGTCGAGTCACCGAACATCCACACTCGACGCTGGCACGGAGAAAGAATCGACCGTCGAGATTTGGGCCTTGTAAGGCCTCTGGCCTCGGCCCTGCAAGTAGGGAGAGTGGGGGGTGGACATACTCTACACTCTTTTTGTATATAGGTACATTCTTATATATTCCTACACTTATTAGCCCGCTGCCACAAGGTGCGTATGGAGGGTACCCCTTTCCAATTTTGCCCCAAGTGCAACTGCAAGTACCGTTGGGATGACAGACACGCCACGTGCAATCTCTGCTTACCGAGGGACCACCCCGAGGCTAACTGCAGAGCGTGTAGTAGGTTCGAACCGGAAACACTCAAGGACCGTTCGATCAAGCGTTGGGCCCACCACGCCAGGCGTCAAGAGGCCATGGCAGCGGAGGGCGCCTTCAGCGATGGCAGCGACGCCGTGCTTTCGGACGGCGAGGGCAACGTGCCGTGAATTGACAGCCAAGCGCAAGTCCCCGACCTTGCAAGGTCGTCCGGCAGGGCGGCTATGGGGAAGACCCCCGGCGACACAAGCGCTACACACAGCACTTCCACAAAACACATGAAGTCCACAAAACACATGAAGTCCAACCGAGACGCGACACGCACGTCGAGTACTCGGAAAGAGGCACATAGAGAACGGTCTGAATCGGTGTCCTCTGGGCGTTCTCGATCTAGATCGCTGCATCACTCCAGGCAACCATCCACTGTTGCCAGAAGTGCCTCGCTTCTAAGGTAACGGAGGTTCGATCGTCGGAAGACGAAGCCGACATCTATCCCCAGACCGCACTCTAGGAGTCGGCGTCAAACGGCTGTTCCCGAGTCCCAACCTCCACACTCCAGAGATAGGGACACTACCCCCGAACCTCGGCACCAGGCGTCGAAGGGCTCCGAAGGGGCGAAAAAACAGGGTAAACACTCTCCACCCACGGGGAAGGAGAAAAACAACAGAGGAAGCAGTCTCAGCCTCCTTCCACACCTCAAAAACATTCTACCCCACATAAACAGATGGACAAGGCTCAGTCTTCTGTTATCCCAAAGACTCCTGTTCAAACCAGTAGGTCTAGTCAAGATAAAACAGGGAAAGGCCTCCAAGAAAGAATCATTCGCAGTTCAAGAGAAGGGTCTAGTGATGACATAGACATAGACAGAGTCATGTCAAGGATGTCATAATTCGCAGATTTCTACGCCAAAAACCCTGAACACTTTCTCTCTTTTACCCCGACGGGTCAACTCCCTCAGGCTCTAACGATCCTATACCCCCAAGTAAGAAGTCCCGGGTTGAAGCTCCTACTTCAGACCCCTTCAGTATACAGCCCTATTCTCAATATCAGGGAGATCCATCCCTTTGTGAGGATCCAGATTTGGGCATGTTGGAAGAACAAACTGGGGCGGGCTACTATGGGAATGACGAGGACCAAGAGGATGAGGAGGAGGGGGACAACCCAGAAACCTACAGGCTAGATTCCCCGGTAGATAAAGAACCCCCGGTTACTGACTCCCCTGTCGACAACCATCCTCTCTTGAATGAAGTGCTGTCCAGAGCGGCAGAACACTTCCACATTGACACCCAGGGTGCTCAGGAAGAGAGGGACTTTGCCGAGGAGTTAGTGGGAGAAAGGAGACCTGTTGCTCAGGCCATCCCTATCCTTAAGTCAATACAAAGAAGGATTTAGACCCTTCCCTTGTTAATCCCAATCTCACTAGGGCGGTAAACCCCAGAGTTGAGAAGCTTTTCAGGGCAGCCCAAACAGACCCACTGTACATAAGAGGGCATCTGAAACCGGACTCCCTGGTAGTTACAAACACCCGTAAGATGGCGGGAACACCCTTGTCATAGTCGGAAGCTCCTCCCGACAAGGAGAGCAAGAAGATTTATGGCTTGGGCAGGAAAGTAGCCTCCACTTCCGACTACCAGGCAAGGATTGCCAACTCCACCACCCTGCTGGCGAGTTACAACTGCCACCAATGGGAAGAAGTCGTGGCACTCATAGATTCCACCCCAGAACCCTTAAGAAGCCAATTGGCACGAGTTTTGGCGGAAGGAAGAGCCGTGTCCGGTTGCATATTAAAAGCAACCTTTGATGCCACGGATAACACCGGCAGATTGATAGCAGAAGGTATTGTTATCAAAAGGCATGCTTGGTTGCAACAGTCTGGGTTCAAAGCCGAAACCCAGGCATCATTGATAGATAAACCGGTGGAGCCGGATCTATTGTTTGGAAAGTCGGTCGAGGACGTGCTGAAAAATGCTAAGGACGAGTATGAGACACTCAAATCCCTAGGCCAACTAACCAATAAACCCCCAAACAAGAGAGGGAATGGCAATTTTCGTAGCCGACGCGGACTAAATTCCCAGAGAGGGTCTAACTATTCCCAGGGGCAGGGTACACAATGGAATAACAGCCAACAGTCTACCCACGGTTATGGCAGGGGTAATAAGAGAGGACGTGGTAAAGGTAGAGGCAGCCCCAGTAGAGGCGGAGGCATGCCTCCTCCAAAACAGTGACACTCCGTTCAGGGTCCTTTCTCACGCATCCCCAGTAGGGAGACGCATTTCCAACTTCACCCAAGCTTGGGAAGGGATCACATCAGACAGATGGTGCTGTCCACAGTGTCCGCAGGATACTGCATAGAACTGTTAGAGCGTCCCCAAAACCACCCTCCATGGCAAAGAATACATTCTTTGGACCACCAGAAGATCCTCCTTGAGGAGATCGTCAATCTTCTAGCAAAGGACGCGATAGAACTCGTCCCGGGACAACAGGTAAACAAGGGTATTTATTGAACGAACTTCCTTGTGCCAAAAAAGATTTGACAATGCGCCCAGTATTGGATTTACGGCCTGCAAACAAGTATGTCAAGCCCCAAAAAACCTGCATGACTACTCTCCAAGAGGTAATCCCCCTCCTAAAAAAGGGGATTACATGGCAACATTGGACATGAAAGATGCTTATTTTCAACATTTCCATGTTCCCAGCGCACAAAGTACTTGCGCTTCAGGTTGGACAGTCGGCACTACCAGTTCAAGGCACTGCCCTTCGGGATAGCCTCAGCTCCAAGGGTATTCACCAAGGTACTGGCGGTGGCGGCGGCACACCTTCGCAGGGAGGCAATCCCGGTGTACCCTTACCTGGACGACTGGCTCATCACGGGGGAGACCCCAGTAATTTGCAGAACAAACATTCAAAGGACGATCGACCTCCTCTTAGAATTAGGTTTCTCAATAAACGAGAAGAAGTCAAGTCTGGTGCCAAGCACCTCTAAATAGTTCCTACGACCTATCCTAGACACGCAAGAGGGGTTGACCTTTCCATCAGAGGAAAGAATTCGGAATATACTGCTGCAAATTCCGCAATATCAGGCCGGTCGCCAGATAACGGTACGCAAAGCAATGCGTTTGCTGGGCATGATGGCGTCATGTATTTACCTGGTCCCCGACGCGCGCCTGCGCATGCGTCCCATGCAGGAATGGTTGGCAAAACAGTGGTCTCAGGCAAGTGGTCAGTGGGACGATCTAGTGGTCGTTTCGCCAACACTGGTACAAAGCCTTCACTGGAGGACAAGAGAAAATCTGTCCAAGGGGAAACCCTTTTACGATCCCGAGATACAGGCGGTAGTCACAACCGATGCATGCCTGACAGGGTGGGGAGCTCACCACCTCCACCACACAGCTCAGGGTCTCTGGTCTCACCAAGAATCTCATCAACCTGCTAGAATTTCTGGCAGTATTCAGAGCGCTTCAAGCGTTCGAGCCCTACCTACTGAATCTGTCAGTGCAGATCCGGACGGACAGCATTACAGCCATGTTTTACCTAAACAAGCAAGGAGGGACTCATTCGCCAAATCTGTCCAAGCTTGCCCAGGAAATTTGGATATGGGCACTCAGACGGAAGATCTTCCTGTCATCTCAACATGTTCCAGGGGATCTCAATTCTCTGGCGGATGCTTTGAGCAGAGATCCCCTCCCAGAGGAACACGAATGGTGTCTACACAGAGAAATCGTAGAAGATATCTTCTCTCAGTGGGGTTTCCCCACTATAGACCTATTTGCCACAAGCGAAAACAGACAGTGCCCAGGATTTGCATCCAGGTTCCCACAGCCAGACTCCCAGGGGAACGCCCTGTGGGATGTTTGCGTAAGCTTTTTTCCGCCAACACCTCATCAGGAAGGTGGTCAACAAGATGTACAGAGAATCAATGATGCCCATCCTACTTGCTCCCATGTGGGCGAGACAACCGTGGTTCCCACACCTACGCAGACTAGCGGTGTGCGACCCCACCAAACTCCTGGGCTAGTACAACCTACTGTCCCAGCACCAAGGTCAAACAGTGCATCCTCAACCCAACTCAATGAACCTAGCAGCATGGCTCCTGAGGTCATGGAGTTCGGACATCTCAAATTACCACAGAGATGTATGGACATCCTAAAATCTAGAAAGCCAAACACGAGGCACTGCTACTTTGACAAATGGAAACAATTCGTTATCTGGTGCCAGAATAAGCAAGTCAACCCAGTTGATTGCACTCCTTCCACAATTGTCACATACATGCTCCACCTGCTGGATGCAGGACTGGTATTTAACTCACTGAAGGTACACATTGCAGCGCTGTCAGCATACACCACATCCCATAACAAGGTGTCGTGGTGGAAGATACCAGTGGTTAAAGCTTTCATGGAAGGAGTAAAGAGACTTCACCCTCCTATTTCAAACCCACCACCAGGATGGGACCTTAACATCGTGCTATCTAAACTCATGGGCCCCCCCATTCGAACCCATGCATAAAAGCAGTCTCAAACACCTGACTTATAAGACGGCCTTCTTAGTAGCAATAACATCTATAAGAAGGGTCTGTGAAATTCAGGCTCTGTCAGTGCAGGATACATTCTTTACAGTTCATGAAGATAAACTGGTTTTACATACACACCCGAGGTTCTCACCTAAGTTTATTTCTAAATTCCATGTGAACCAGTCCATCGAGCTTCCGGCTTTCTTCCAAGACCCACAAAGCTCGGCTGAGGTGAAACTAGTCACCCAAGATGTGCGTAGGGTGGTCCTCTACTATGTAAACAAAACCAGACCGCTAAGGAAAACAGATCAGCTGTTTGTCTCCGTAGCTATAGGCAGAGAGGGAGATCGCATCTCTAAAGGTGTCATCTCTAAGTGGATTGTTAACTGTATCCAGCTGTGTTAATCTCTTTCTGAACAAACTCTGCCTTTCACGCCAAGAGCCCACTCCACAAGAGCATTGGGGCGAGTCTGGCTTTCATTGTAAATGTACCCCTTGACACCATTTGCAAAGCAGCTACTTGGAGCTCTATTCACACTTTTACTCAGCACTACTGCATTGACACCCATTCCAAGACAGATACTCAAGTGGGCCAAGCGGTTCTAAGACATTTATTTGCTCATGACCCTTCTCACATCCCATCTCCTTCTTCTAACACTGCTCGCTAATCTATGCACAGCATGTGATCTAAGCAGATTCCACAAGCCTTCAGAAGATTTCAGAAGGGATACATTACTCACCATAATCGTATATCTGATGCTTGTATCTGCTTAGATTCACATGCGACCCACCCTTCTTCCCCTCTGAGAGAAGGCGCATGGATGCTTGTAGTCTTATCTATCTATCTATCTATCTGCTTGGATTATCTGTACTCCCGCTACTCCTCATGCTACCTCATGTCAGATAAAATACAATCTGAGGGTCCTAGACGCGTGAGGGATCATGGGTACAGTGGACGTCACACTAGGGATAGTATTACTGGCACGCCCTGTGTCGATGCCCATTTTCGAGTTTCGAAAAACAAACTGTAATACTCCGCAGCTTCCACTAGATGTCGGCCTATGCACAGCATGTGCATCTAAGCAGATACAAACATCAGAAATACGATTACGGTGAGTAATGTATCCCATATATATCACGGCCCGCGGTAGCGGCTCAGTAATTATGGTTAAGTTGCTAAACTCATACGAAGAGCACTTTTTCGGCAGCTTATAATTTTCGCTTCCCCTGGAGGAATCCTCACCAAACTTTGTAAAAAAAAGAAATAATAAAAATAAATAAATGGGTGGCTCTAAATCTTTTCGCCAAGTTGAGCAAGGTTTCATGCACATCATTTTTTCCCCCATTAGACTAAATGGAGAAAATCTTTCTGCACGGCTACAGGTCGAACAGCTGGACAGATGTTCACCAAATTTGCGCCAGGAGCGGGGGCATGGCCCAGAAAGCGTGCTTTTGTGTGTTCGGTGGAAATCGGACCAGTAAATTTGTTACAAAACACTGAAATGTACGTTCCAAAAAATTTGTGATATCTGGGTCTACTTCGCGGACCCATTTCCCTGTTCGCTCCGCGGACAGAAGTGTCATTGGATCGCGGTATGACGTGGTGTTTGGAGAAGTTTGGACACGGCCGGTAGTTGGCTGGAGGGAAGCATGCTGTGCGTCAACATTTATTGGGGAAGCTGCCATGGTGTATCGGAGGACAGTGCAGCAGCGGCAGGGTCTGCGAAAAGTATGGTACGCATTGTGTCGGCGGCCATAAAGGAAGGAATGGCTTTTGGAGTGAGAAGTGGTTCATGTGACATACGTAGGCTAGTATTTTCTGTGGTGATTGGAGGCAGCTGTAGTAACGGTCCCTTAGTTCATGCCACAACCTATTAGCGGGGAACTGTTTTGTGGTGGGAGTTGCCAACTCATTTACACATGAGCAGTGAATTGCACATGAGATAGGATGGGTGGGAGCGCGGGTGGGAGAGCGCTGCAGATGGAAAGCGGTAGTTGCGCACATGGAGGCATGCATGGGTGAATGAAGGTGCGGTGGGGTTTGTGGAAGGATCACACTATTGGATGCATGGGCGAAGGCCGTAGGCTATAGGACATGCACTGAGGAGTGTAGGGCTGCATCATACACACCCCGGGAAGGCATGTCTCACTCTGCATCCGGTACAGGGTGGTTCTTGCAAAGAGCGGTGGGTGCCAATTGGGTGCAGTAGCATTAGTGCTGCAAAGTGATTGTGGGTAGGTTGGCAGTGACACAGTACTTTGTGAATAGCTGTGGGTAGAGGTGGTGAAGAATGTGGTATGTTTGTGCATTCTGGTAAGTGCAACCTATGTTCGTGATTGCGTGTTTTATGGTGTGGGGGAGTTGGGGTGAAGTGCTGCTAACTACATGTGGTACGTTTGTGCAAAACGGTAGCTGCTCACGTGCCCATCATGTTAACTGTTGGCATTTGCTGCTGCATAGCGCCTTGGCGGTGTATAGCTTGGGTAGGAGTGTTGGTGGCAGTGGTGTCTATGTGCATTGTCGCAGACGCTGACATGGAGACATGCATGGTGGCATTAGGTTGGCATGAGTGTGTTCAAGGCCTAGACTATTGGATGCATGGCCGAAGGCCGTAGGCCATGCATTCAAGAGCCTAGGCCTTAAGGGCACGCCCGCCAGTAATGCATTTTTCAATGTGCATGAGTTAGAGGGTGGAGACATGTAAGGAATGGGTGTGGAGGCCATTTCAGCCATTAGAGGCCCCTGTTGCAAATAGGTTGTGGGTAGGTTGGCAGTGGCACAATAGTTTGTGAATGGTAGTGGGTACGCCCATAGTATGTTATTGAAAGTCTACAGGGATGCAGGAGAGAGTGTCTTGTTTGTACATTATGGTAACAGTTGCAATTTGTTACTGCATACCTCCATGGTGGTACTCGAGTTGCTGCAGAGAAAAGTCACGCTGTGTGGGCACTGGGTGCAATGCTTGTGCCAGTGGTGCATAGTGGTAGTTAGCAATATGCTGTCATGTATTGTTCAATTACGGTGGGGGGAATGTGTGCAAGGAGCTGACCCACTGGCGCATTGCTGGTTTGACAGTATGCAGCACAGGGTGGTGATGTTTGGGAAATGAGTGTGAAGCACATTGTCGATGTGATACAGTACACCAAGTGCATTGCAAAGCATGAATTGTGCATTCTATGGTTGTGGTGATAGTTGGAACATGCCACAGTATTTGGTGTGCGGCAGGAGATGGTGCATTGAGAAGTTGGGTAGTGGGGCCACAGGGTGCAGTGTGTATGTAATGTGACTATGGAAGTGGGTATGGTTGAAGGGCAGCTTATATGTAGTTGGTTACTCTGCTGTGTGCACATTTATTGAAGTAGGCCCAATGTTGTGAAGGTGGTGTGCATAGGTTGGCAGTGACACAATAGTGTGTGATAGGTAGTGCGTAGGGGTGGTGCAAGCTACACTATGGTTGTGGCTTCTGGTAAGTATAACATTTTTTCTGCATGGGTGTTTTATGGTTTGAGGGAGTTGGGTAGAACTGGCACTACGTATGTAACGTATGTGGACAATGTTGGGTGCCCACATGGTTGCTTGCTTGGATGTACAGTGTTGCGGTGGGTGTGTAAAGGGCTGCAATGTTGTCTGCATACCTAAAGGTGTTCTGGGGGCCTGTTAGGATGTTTGTGGATGGTGCAATACTGCCGCCTTTAGCAGACATTTCTGGTGGAGGGGCTTTGCAAACAAACGGAACGTGTACTGAGAGTGTTGAACGGTAAAAAAGTAGTGGTGTGCAGAAATGACAGTATGCAGTGCAGAGTTTTTGTATGCGATTGGTGCATGCATGTTTTGAAATGTGACAGCACCCAATTTGGGGAGGTCTGTAAAAAGTGACTGTGCAAAGGGAAGAAGTATCGGCACAGCTTTATTGGTCCGTGGCCCTCACTGTAGATGGGAACGCACACGTGCACATCCATTAGGAGCAGGGTGGAAATGGAATTGTGGGAAATAGACAATTAGGAGTTTAGGGCGTGGTTCATAGAAAGGGGCATTACCATTTCGTCACAATACTGTGTCGTGAGGGTGGTGGAGATGGAGAGACGAACTGTGCTCATCGTCAGTGATATCTTTGTGTGCCTTCTACACAGGTGTTGCGTGCACAGAGGCGTTGCTGGTAATTTCGGGTTGGAAGGAGTGGACGCTTTCTGTGTCTGTCAGGGTGACTGCAGTTTCGGCGGGATGGTTCGCCTTTGCAGATATGTGGCCTCTGTCACGAACATGGACTGTGTGGTGGTGCACTATGGAAGTGCACATTTTGGTAACGTGATTAATCCGTCTACTGATGAGGTTGCTGACTGCAGTAATGCATATTTACCCTACTGCCAAGGTATAATTTGTCCCCAGCCAGCGGTGGGAAGGTGTGTTATAAACAGATTTATGCATCAGATAATGCAGACTGCTGGCATGTTCGCCACCTACTATGAGATCACGAGATTGCAAAACATGCAGTGGTTCCGTAGAAAAGGCGTTCATTTGAGCACCATTGGCAATGCCGTTTTCTTTCACACTGTGCAAGAAGCATTGACCAGAATGTTGTAAAAATGTGAGGACAGGCAAACAAACGCATTCAAAGAGAAAATAAAGAAAAAATGTGCTTGCACGGCCGTAAAAAAAAGAAAAGAAAAACATTCACACATATACGCTGGATGACTAAATCCCCTGCCTACTTTCCTATTGTTTACCACCGAGCACAACACCCCCCACCCCACCTTCACTATCACGAAAAGATAGTGGATTACTTGGTACTTTCAGGATGGCATGTGCCACATTCTGGGTGGCCATGTGGATATATGCAGATGCAGAGATTGTGCATACTTTCATTGAACTTTGTAGTGGACGTGCTTTGGAATGGCACATTTGTACTGTGAATGTGTAACGGTACATTTCAAGTGTTGCACAGCAGTGACACTGTTCGATGATGGCGCCTTTAAAGTGATTGGTGGATGCGTGTGTGCTTGTTTACTAGTATAACCTAATAAGGTACAGCTGCAGAGAAGATATTGCAAAGGGAAGGAGGAATATTTCAGTTTTACTGGGGTGTGGCCCACACGCTACTTTGGGAGGTGCACGTGCTAAAATCTGCCCTTTACACCACCTTGCCCAATTGCCATGGCAGTGTGGGGATTATCCAATCAAGTAGAGTGGGTGTGGTTAAAGGGGAGGTGAAACGGTTGCACATTGTACTGTGTACTGAGCGTGGCTGACATGCCGAAATGTATTGTGTTACCTATAGGCGCTCCCTTTGCAATAGATGTGCACAACCGTGCTCTGCAAAGTACCTTTAACAGCATTTTTGGTTTGGAAGGAGTGGACGCATTGTGGAAATTGTGTATGAGTGCCATTTCGTCGATATGCATGCACTTTGCAAAGACCTTGCCACTTTTCCAGTAGTAGACGTTATCGTAATTTCTTACGGCGGTATGCATATGGGTTACCTGCATTCCTTACATTTGTCCCGTAGACTGAGGAGGTTGCAGGTTGTCGTGAGGACGCTTTTTCCCACCGCCAAGGTCCTTCTCTCATCTACTTTACCGCGTAGAGCATGGCCTACTGCTCATGGATGTTGTGCCGAGGGAGACGAAGGAAGGCGTAACATCAACAGAAGCATTCATACTTTTTTGTCCGCTCATGGAATGTTCTTCTGCAACAGTGACCTTATTACTTGTGGACATACGTAGTGTTTCCAAGAAAATGGCATTTTGTTGTCCTTTGTTGGCAAAGCAGTTTTGTTTGCTCGTCTACAGGATGCAGTGAAGAGTTTACTGAACTAATGTGCGTAGAAGAAAACTCAAAAGCTACTGAAAACAAAGGTGTTTTTTGTAGAAGGATCTCAAAATAAAAAAATTAAAACAGACCCTTTTAAGAGTCGCCCCTTAGTACGAACTTCCCCTGCCCTGGATGCAAGATATTACCCCATGACCGCACACAGCACGAAAGTCACATGCAGGGATTTTGCGGGTGGCGGCCACGAAAATAGAACTGTGGGGATTGTCTAATGAGTTACTTAGGATGTGCGGCAATAGGAATTGGGACTCCTGCTTCACTCTAGCCCGGCCTCAGAGTATTTGGGGACTCGCATGTGCCACATTCAATGCTCCTCTCCATGTTGGACGATGGAAATGGGACTGTAGCGATTGCCTTATCATGTGCTGCTCAGGGTGTGCGTCAGAGGAAGGACTCCTCCAGCTTTACTGGGGCTCGGCTCTGGTGGTACTTGGAGAAAGGCACGTGCCACATTCTGCTTTTGTGATCATGCTGGCCAATAGAAATGGGACTATGTCCTTTGGCCAATGAGGTGGTCACGGTGTACGTTACAGAGAAAGAGCACCAATAGGGAGAAGAAGTCCTCCTGCTTCACCTGGGCGCCTCCCTCGCGGTGATTGGGGGAAGACACATGCCACATTTTGCCCTTCTCACCATGTTGGCCAATGGAAATGGGACTATGGCCTTTGGCCAACCAGGTGCTCTGGGTGTGCATCACACGAATGGGAGGCATTCACTTTTCCTGAACTTTGTGTACTGCGGCTGGCAAACATGGCAAGGCGCACAGTTTTCGTCATGGGCGATTACTTTGTGGAAGATCTGTGCGTGTATGCCCTCCAAGAAGACTTGTCTAGCAATTCAGGTTTGGAGGGAGTGGACGTTTTGTGGAGTGGTATGGAATCGTACTGTGTCGGCGGACTGCTTCTAGAGTGTCGACGCTTGGCCGCTTCGGCAACTGTACATGTTGTGATCGTGCACTTTGAAGGCTTCTTTTTGGGTTCCATGCCTTGTTCTCGTGTGTTCAGTCAACTGAAGATTTTGATGAAAGCAGTGCAGCACATTTTTCTTACTGCCAAGGTGCTTTTCGCATGTATACTGCCGAGAATCGCTTGGCCATTATTCCAATGCTATCTGTCCGCAGCCAGAGGTCTCATCAACAGAAGCATGTGTGACTTCTTGAGTGCTGCTGGGATCTACTCCTGTGAGAATGAAAACATTGGTTCCCGATACATACACCTTTTAAGGGAAATGGCATGTCTTTGTTGGCCACTGAAATGTTCGTGCACAATCTACAGACTGCACTGAAGACCCTACTGAAAGAGATTGTGAGCTGCAGTTCAAAACAAACATTCACGTATGAAAACTGCAAAGAAAGTGTTTCTAGGGAAGCACCTTTAAAGAAAAAAAAAACACAAAAAAAACAAGGTTCTTTTAAGAGCCACCACACCCAACCACATGCGCTCCCCTGGTACAAAGTTATTCCCCCACTCTTGCGTACGTGCAGCACGAAAAGTCAGCAAATATTGCGATAGTGCAGGATGGCACGTGGTACAAACGCCCCTTTTGCAGATGCCACCCAGAGGCTACAGGATTGGGCAATCAAGTTTGTGGGTGTGGTGTGTACGGCCCGACAGAGCTACACTGTTTATTTGTTCACAGAAATGCAGAGGGTGCTGTTATGGGTGTTTGTTTTACGAGGCACAGCGTGGGGATTTCAGGGTATGCCGACATACATTCCGTGAAAGTGAATGCAAAACACTGTGCACTTGCTACTCATTTACCACTCTATGAAATACACATGCACTGCTATGGACTAGGTACAATGAAGTGCCTGATTTTGGTTTGTGTGTGAGATACGCAAACATACCGACATTACTGTTGCTCATTGTGCAGTGAACATTGCACAGCATGTTACAGGAGTTCCAGTGCCGTTTGCGATGGAGACACTTGCCCAGTTCATGCGTTTCTTTCCGATCTCTTGCATAACTTTCTATCGCAGTATGCAGCTATCAATGTGGCAGCGTCATTTTCTATTTGGTCCGTCAATGGAAACAGCATGGTACATTGCAAAGATGCATTGTATTTGTGCATGTCTTTGTCATGTGCCAATGGCATACTTCGCCATGCCATTATGACGTTTCACAGCACAAATACTTTTCCCTACCTACAACGTTCAACTTACTGTGCCAGCTATCTCGATTTCTGCACACCCCATCTAAATTGCCTTGGTGCCTTTCTTGCAAGTAGTGATATTTTCTTGCGGTAAGTGTTGCGCTGTGACTGTCTTCAAAACGCTCTGCAGCACGTAAAGAAACCTCTTTGTCCAGCGCACTCCTTTCTAACCAACTGCACTACAGTGTTCTCCACAATGGCACGCCTCCTGACCTGCATGCGTGCATTGGCAATTCCGTTGTTTATCTGTGAAAGGTGCTTTCTTTGTTTACCTTTTTTCGTTCCACCAGGGTATCTTTATTTCTGATGTTTGTTAATCTGCTTAGAATCACATGCTGTGCATAGGTCCGACATCCAGTGGTCATTGCGGAGTATTGCATTTTGTTTTTCGTAGTCGAAAAAGGGACGTCGACAAGGCGTGTCTGAAACACTATCCCTATAGTGACGTGCGTTGTACCCACAATCCCTCACGCGTCGAGGTCCCTCAGATTGTTTTTTTCCACCCAGCTTCTGGTCGCCTTCACGCGGAGCTCCTCGAGAGACATTGCAACTCCTAGACCTTTGGTCGTTTTCTCATTAATATTAAATAATCCCTCCCTCGACGCAGTTGTGAAGCTGTTCTCCGCCGAGCAAGATCTTCGACGGAGGGTCGAGCGGAGGAAATCCTTCGGCGTTGCCGAACACGTGGCCTGGCCTCGCAGGCCATATACAGTAGGGAGAGTGGGGTGGACATCTCTGGGTCTTTTCTGAGAATGCCTTTCCCTTTCCCCTTCCTTTCCCTTGGGGTGGTTATCGCGATTTATTGCCTCGGCTATGGAGAGGACACCCTTTAGGTTTTGCCCGCTTTGCAAGGGCAAATTTACTTGGAAGGACAAGCATTCACGGTGTAACCGCTGCTTGCCCCTCGATCACAAGAAAGAAGGTTGCGCGGCTTGTCGGCTTCTTAAGCCTAAAACTCTAAAAGACCGTAGGGTTAAAAGGTGGGCGGCCTACGCGATGTCGAAGGCCGAAGGTTCACCCGCCGCTGCTACCACCGACAGTGACGAGGAACGCGATAACACGACCTCCGCTACGGAAGTCGAAAACCCCTCTAAGGAGCGCTTGCGCGCTTCGTCGTCTGTCCCCGGCCCCGACGGGCTCGGCTCACGCCCTGCTTATGGGGATGAACACCCCGGCGACATTGACGCACACAAAAACTCACTTAAGCACACAACCCACAGCTCTTCTTCGTCTAAGACGAAAAGAGCTTCAGCGCCCAAGGAGACGCAGGTTCCACCGGCGGCCTCCTTGGACCGTTCGGGTTCGAAGCCCCTCTCGCAACCGCAGCCACGACCAGCGACTGGGCTTTCGGCAAATAAGGGCGCCGCCCCCAAACCATCGGCCGGCGCGCATCAACAAAAGGCGCATACCGCCGTAGAACGATCGACACCCGTAGCGTCGAAAACGCAAGCTTGCGCCGACAAACGAGTCGCCGACAAACGAGTCGCCGAGAGCTTGGCGAGGATCGCTGTAGCCGACGCCCAGAAGCGTACGCCGAAGGACACGTCGAGCGCTACGCACAAGTCGAAAGACCCGCCGAAAAAGCCCGAAGGAAGGCAGGGACTACCCCCTTCAGTCGGGGGGTCACCCAGCACACCTGAAGGTTTTTCGGAGGGCGACGGGACACTTTCCTCGACGCTTTGGGAGAGGTCGAGCCGTTTCCAGCTAGATTACTCTATTTTTCCCCCGCCAGACCACTCTGGGGTACCCCATGAAACCATGGAAAGACTCCACCTCTGTATGGAGAGGATGGAAAGGTTTATTAATACCCAGACCTCTCAAACTCCCAAGAGGACTAGAGAAGGGCCTCAGGAGGACCCCAGGGCCAAAAATCCGAGGCTAGTCGATCCCCAGCAAGACACAGCCTCAGACTTCCATAACGTATACGACCTCACTGGGGAGGAACAATACTTGGAGGAAGAGGCTGATTTCATGGACGATGAAGGACAGAACCAGGAGGAATGTCTGGAGGACAGGCCAGACATTATAGAGGAAGGCTTCGGAGAAAAACCAGAAGGAGGACCTTCGCACCCCTGGCAATCCCCATCAGTATATTCCGACACTGATGTCCTAAACCTAAATCCTCCTGACAATTCACCGGTTAGGAACACGTCTCCAATTGACGATCAGCCCACTTTCAATGCCCTGTTGCGCAGAGCAGCAGCGCATTTCGAACTGGACACTGGGGAGCTCTCTCCAGAATTAGACTTTGTGGAAAGAGTAATTAAAGAGAAACCCCCGGTCAGCCAGACCATTCCCCTCCTAGCTTCAGTGAAGAGAAGAATCATCCCTTCGCTGGCCACTCCCGCATTGATCAGAGGGGTCAATCCGAGAATTGAAAAACTTTTCACTCCTTCACCCTCAGACCCGCTCTACATTAGGGGACATTCCATTCCGGATTCCCTAGTAGTATCTAATACTAGAAAGAGGGCAGGGGTACCACTTTCCACCAGTGAGGCACCCCCTGACAAGGAGGGCAAAAGGCTATATGCCCTTGCAAAAAGAGTAACTTCCTCGGCTGCCTTCTCAGCAAGAATTGCGAACAACAATTCTTTGCTTGCTAGCTATGCAGACGCGCAGTGGGCCAAACTGCGCAAGGACGCCGAGGAAGCACCGGAGCCTTTACGTACACGCCTACTTTCAACTATTGGCGAAGGAACCCAGGTGAACCAGAGCATTGTAAAAAAACTCTCTGGACGCGGCAGAAACAGCGGGACGTTCCCTGGTGCAGGGAATACTCCTAAAACGCCATGTATGGCTGCGCAACTCAGGGTTTAAACCAGAGACACAGGCGTCTTTAATAAATAAACCTGTGGAAGACTCTAACCTCTTCGGAAAATCGGTGGATGAAGCTCTAGAGATGGCTAAAAAAGAGTTCGATACGATCAAGACTCTTGACCAAATCTCTAAGCCCACTACCAGACACGGCTATGGCAACAAACGCTTTTTTCGTGGCCAACGCCAACAACAACAACAAAGTCAGCATCAACAATACCCTGCCACCAATTACCAGACCAATAGTGGGCAGTACAGCCAAAGAGGCCAACGCCGGGGTAAAGGGAGAGGTCGGGGATCCACCCCCAGAGGCTCCCAAGCCCCCAACAACTCCAAGTGACGCGAAGATTCGCGTCCCCTCCCATGCAACACCGGTCGGGGGCCGGATAACATCCTTTCTTCCTGCATGGGAGGAGATAACGTCAGACCGTTGGGTACTTTCCACCGTAGCCCACGGATACTGTATCGAATTCAACAGTTCCCCATCCTACAGACCCCCGAGGGGACGTCGCATGACACCGGAACATCTTGCCATCCTTCTCCAAGAAGTACAACAACTGCTGGAAAAAGGAGCCATAGAGGCCGTGCCTCTATCTCAGGTAACGGAAGGTATTTATTCAGTGTACTTCCTTGGTCCCAAAAAGGACCTAACCATGCGCCCTGTATTAGATCTGCGCCCAGCGAACAGGTTTATCAAACCCCAAAAGTTTCGTATGGTAACCTTACAGGAAGTGATCCCACTGCTTTCTCAGGGAGATTACATGACAACATTGGACATGAAAGATGCATACTTTCATATTTTAATGTTGCCAGCGCACAGAAGATACCTCAGGTTCATGATAGAGGGCAAACACTACCAGTTCAAAGTGCTACCCTTCGGCATAGCATCGGCACCAAGGGTATTCACGAAAGTGCTGGCAGTGGCAGCGGCCCACCTGCGCAGGTTGTCCATCCCAGTTTACCCTTACCTCGACGACTGGCTCATAACAGGGGATTCTTAGGAAACATGCTTCTCCAATACCCAAAAGACGGTAGACCTTTTGTTCCAGTTGGGCTTCTCCATCAACGAAAAGAAGTCCAGTTTAGACCCCAGTCAAATCAAGCAATTCCTAGGGGCTCTAATTCAAACAAAGGACGGGCTTGTCTTCCCCTCCAAAGAGAGGGTCCAAAACATGCTGTTTCAGATCCCTCAATATGTGACCGGTCGAGAGGTGACGGTACGCAAAGCAATGCGCTTGCTAGGCATGATGGCGTCGTGTATTTATTTGGGACCTCACGCGCGCCTGCGCCCAATGCAAGAGTGGCTCAACAGCCAGTGGTGTCAGGCCAGCGGACTATGGGAGGATCTAGTAGTGGTCTCGCAAGCCTTGGTTCTCTCGCTATGGTGGTGGACAAAGGAAAACATGGAAAAAGGGAAACCCTTTGCCACACCCGCGGCGGAAGCCACTCTAACCACAGACGCATCCCTCACAGGATGGGGGGCGCACCTATCCCATCAGACTGCTCACGGAGTGTGGACTCCGAACGTAGCATCCAAACACATAAATCTACTGGAGCTACTAGCTGTGTTCAAGGCGCTAAAAGCCTTCCAGGAACACCTACAAGGCAAGACAGTAATGGTCCTTACAGACAGCACTACAGCCATGTACTACATCAACAAGCAGGGGGGCACCCACTCTCCAGGCCTGTCCGAAGTGGGCTCTCAAACAGGACATGTTCCTACTGTCACTACATGTACCCGGGGAACTCAATCTGCTGGCAGACAGACTCAGCAGAGATTTCCCCCTGCCCGAAGAGTACGAATGGCACCTGCACGAAGACATCGTCTTCGACGTCTTCACACAATGGGGATTCCCAGAGATAGACCTGTTCGCAACCCTGGAGAACTCACAATGCCTAAGTTACGCCTCCAGGTACCCCCAGAACCAATCCAAGGGGAACGGTCTGTCGATGCAATGGTCAGGGAAATTTGTTTACGCTTTTCCCCCGACTCCTCTTCTCAACAGAGTGGTGCACAAGATGCACCAGGAACAAGTAACCATGATACTAGTGGCCCCAATGTGGGCCCGACAACCATGGTTCGCTCACTTGATGGAGATGTCTCTATCTCCCCCAGTAAAACTCCCCTGCCCGTACAACATGCTGTCTCAGGACAAGGGCAGGACTCTGCATCCATGCCCCCAGAACATGAACTTAGCAGCTTGGCTCCTGAAATCATAGAGTTCGGACATCTACAACTCCCGCAAAGATGCATGGACATCCTCAGGGAAGCCAGAAAACCTAACACTCGCCACTGCTATTCTAGCAAGTGGAAAAGATTTGTCATCTGGTGCAGGAGTAAAAGCATCAACCCTATTGACTGCTCTCCCACACATGTTGTCCTATACCTGACCCACCTACTGGATTCAGGTCTAGTGTTTAACTTCATTAAAGTCCACCTAGCAGCACTTTCTGCATACACCACTTCCCAACTCAAAGTGTCGTGGTGGAGGATACCTGTTATAAAGGCCTTCATGGAGGGAGTAAAGAGAATACACCCCCCGATAGCTGACCCAGCTCCCGGATGGGACCTTAATGTGGTACTTACCAGACTCATGGGCTCTCCATTCGAACCCATGCACAAAGCATCTCTTAAACACCTCACTCTTAAGACTGCTTTTTTAATAGCTATCACCTCCATCAGGAGAGTAAGTGAACTTCAGGCTCTTTCTATTCTAGACCCCTTCGTTACAGTCAGAGATAAGGTGGTTCTACGCACTCACCCCAGGTTTGCTCCAAAATTTATTTCTAAATTCCACGTAAACCAATCTATAGAACTACCAACGTTCTTTCAAAATCCTTCCAACTTGGGAGAAAGGACTCTGCACACACTAGATGTACGCAGAGCGGTCATGTTCTACATGGAAAGAACCAGACCACTGAGGAAGACTAATCAGTTCTTCGTCTCGGTGGCAGCAGGAAGAGAAGGAGATGCGGTTTCAAAATCCACTATTTCTAGATGGATTGTTCAATGCATCATTCTCTGCTATACTCTTGCTAAGAGAGAACTGCCCTTTAGGCCAAGAGCACACTCTACTCGAGGCACGGGGGCATCCATAGCATTCATTGCAAATGTTCCCCTTGAGTCCATCTGCAAAGCGGCTACCTGGAGTTCTGTGCACACCTTTACAAAACACTACTGTCTAGATGCACACTCTAGATCTGACTCCCAGGTGGGACAGGCAGTATTACGACACCTTTTCTCTACTGTTCCTTCTCATAACCCACCGCCAACTCCGGGTACTGCTCGCTAGTCTATGCACAGCATGTGATTCTAAGCAGATTAACAAACATCAGAAGAGAATGCATTACTTACCGTAAAAGCATTTCTGATGGTTGTATCTGCTTAGATTCACATGCGCCCACCCTTCCTCCCCGCTCGGATGGAAGGAACATAGACTTCCTTTATATCTCTCTCTTTTCTGTACTCACTCACGTCTAGAAGGCTCCCTCAGGGCAGAAAAATACAAACAGAGGGACCTCGACGCGTGAGGGATTGTGGGTACAACGCACGTCACTATAGGGATAGTGTTTCAGACACGCCTTGTCGACGTCCCTTTTTCGACTACGAAAAACAAAATGCAATACTCCGCAGTGACCACTGGATGTCGGACCTATGCACAGCATGTGAATCTAAGCAGATACAACCATCAGAAATGCTTTTACGGTAAGTAATGCATTCTCTTATCGTGTTCTCATACACGCCATAGAAGGAAAGCCAGGAAAAGTCTGGTACGGAAGGGGCAGCACCTGCCTAGATACTTTAGGGGGCGTGCCGGGAGACATAATTATTGGATGGCCATCACCTATATAGGCGGTACCCTTTGTAATGCTCCTATAACGACCTTTGCAATGCACTTCCAAGTACCTTCCCTGTGCACATTAGCGCATTGCACTACATGTACAATACAATGCCCTTTGTCAGGTAAGGGTCTGTAGCACAGCATATGCTTTGGAAAGGTTGTTTTACAGCTCTGCTGCCCTACAGGAGTTCCCCTCTTGTTGCCCGCAGCGAATGTGTCAAATACTTTACATGACAGAACCCAACATCATTATTTGAAAGGCAGTAGCCGGCCCACTGCTTATTTGCCCTTCAATTTGAGTTGTCACATGCAATACAAACACTTTATGCTACACCATTACTGTCAGCAGTACCATTCGCAGCTATACATACATTGTGGAATACAAGAATGTTCACAACAACGCCAACCACAGCTTCTTTACCTATGCCACGAAGCCATTTATTCTGTGCAACCCATTCACATACAGCGCTTTCCCAACCACCAGTAAGCTTGTTTGCACTCTGTATATTCTACTGTTTCCTTACTTGCATTTACATGCACTATATGTCCATGCAGAAGGTGCACCAGCTTTGCAATTTTGCAGCCTTATTACAAACTGTCACACTTGCATTTACATCTTTTCTTCAACTGTCTAACCGGCAGGTGACCTTCTCGTACTTTTCGTCTCAGTGCACACACAATGTATCAGTTTCACGGGTCATGGAAAGGAAAGCAGCAGATAAATCAAAGTAAAGCCAAATTTACCAGGCCCACGTCACAGTGCAGGTTGCTGTTCTTTGTTTAGCAGTGGCCGTTATACAGTTAGGAGTACTTTAGCCACACATTGCTAAGTTTGCAGAGCCTCCCACGAAGTGGACAGCAATACTTTAAATGTGGTAGCCTACTGCAAGAATACATATGGCTGACGACAGGGGCGGTGTTATCAGCATATACTGCATGACATATGCATGGGTCTAGGTGTGGAAAGTAAACACGTGTGCTTCCACAACTACTTAAAAGTGCATTTCAAGATGCGGACATGGGGACACTAATGGAGTCCTACAGATACTTGCCGTATAATTGCACATACGCCAACTGGTTGAAGTCTATATATGTTACTAAAAACCTTTTCTCTTCACTGAACAAACTGCCGTAAAGCAACGTTATGCTTATAGTGCCCTACTAAAAACCTATGAAATTCACTAACACAAAACCTTGTTAAAGGGACGTTATCGTTAAGTTGCACTAGCAAAAACCTATGAAATTCAGTGGAAAAACTTTTGTTAGAGGGACGTTATGGTTACAGGTAAAACCGAAAAAAATATGAAATTCGACAGTTATGTTCAGCTAAGCAAACGTAACTTGTGCCGCTAGTGTGCACTGCAAGGACTAACACCCATGACATGAAAGATGCCATCACAAATCTCATTCATTACATCACTGATGACATCACATGTGTGGCTCCCTGTTTTGTTCACTACCATAAGTAGGCCAGGTGCTTTTCTTCACTAACAGTGAGGAACAAACAATTCAAAAGGTTCTATATCTGTGTACCCCAGCCTTCCCATATGTTCTTAAACTACTTTCCTTACGGTTCACTCGCAACATGTGATACATTCTGGGAAGAGGAAAAACACAGCAGTGGTTTCTGTGCATGAAGATAATGAGTTATGTTATTAACAGTTTCTGGTAATACTGCTGCTTTTTAGCTTACTTTAATTCCCTTGTATATGGTGTCTTTATGGTTTCTGTGCAGTAATGCAATTATGTAGTTATAAAGGCAATGGTAGCTGCTTCTTACATGTTTCCCAGTACCCAACACTCTAAAACGAATGCATTCATGATTTCACTATGTAACATCGAAAGATTTTGAAGGTTACACTTCCATGAGGCATGGTGCAGACCGTGGCGACGTTTGCACATGAGTCCCTTTAAGTATAGTGAAGAAGTGTGTAATACAATGGTGTGTATACCAATGCATTCCTCCATTACTTATCTCATGATAGTTCTTCCAATAATCTTTGATAGTTTCCGCCACCATTACAATAACAATCCCTTATGGAAGCTTTCTATTAAAGGAATAGTGCGCTCAGAAATATTATTGTCTCAAGGGTTCGGGCATGTGTTTTTAAGCATACGCTGATCGATCGTACAAACATTTCCTATGCACCTTACCATAGTTTTTCATTTTTGTACATATGCAAAATCAGGCAGCAGGGCGCAGCTATTTTGTGATAATCTGATCCGTTGCCGCATCGCCCAAGCAGGACTGCCTTGGCGGCACTAAGTCCTATCCCCTGAGCCTGACATCACCAAACCTAGTGATATTCTCCGCCTTTCTCCATGACATTACTGGGCAGAGTAGCCAAACGTGCCCAGTCATCACCTACGTGACGTGACGCAGAACCCGGAAATCAACACACATCATCTCACAGCACAGTGCGTCACAATTCTGAATATAATACTGTACTTTAAAATGAAATAGCAAGACTGTACAATTTTTAAAGTACTTTTATTTCATAATAAACGCTCTGAGAATATCCGGTGATTGCAATATTCAATCAAATGGGTAATTTTTTTTTCCGTCCACAAATGTTTATCGTGAGTCACGCAGTGTTCCTTTTGGGCACACAATGTGTTCGATTTGGGTAAAAGAAGCGTTTTGGTCGCACAGTGAATTGCAACGCTTGTACATCAACTTGGCGCTAGACCACCGTAAAGGATGTTATGTTGCTCCTAATCGCTGGTACCGCATAAGGGCATATCGGCCCTTGGCGATCAAATATATCTAGCTATTGAATTGTATCTGCAGCTGCCGGTTGAAAAAGCCATCAGTTGGTATCTGGAATCAATGACAATCTCAGAATGGCAGGATGTACCGGTTTGGAAAACATAACAGAAATGTGTCTCAGTAGCCGATCTTCATTACAATTTATCATTTTACTTATTAATTCGGCATCGTGTTAAAACTAACGATTAGCACAGACGTGAAACAATGTGAACAGAGAGAAAACCAAGTGAAAAGTACTCCACAATTTTCTTCATAGGATAGTGCTATGGAGTATGTTCAGCTCTAAATGGGAAGCGGAAGCTGACGCTACAATTCGAGGTGCACACAGATGGCATTTTAATTAATTATTAGCATTGAACCTGGGAGAACTGAGTGGTGGTCTACATGCATCTCGATGCTGGACTGCCCATGTGCACGTTAGAAAGACCAGTACACACAAAGGTTGTACTTGCGTTTCATTGCAATATGCCACACAGAACAAACAAGTACAATGTAACCCAGCAATAACGGTCAGGTAATGATAAGTTGACTCGTTCGGGTATAAAATCATTGAAAGTCAAATTTACATTATATTCGGCATTTCCAGTCTCTTGGCGTAACGCAGACTCCATTCGGATCAGCGATTTTTCATAAACTGAACTTACATGTTCCTTAGTCCAGTTTTGGAATGGAGAACTTTATCATATCTTACGTTTTACACCCCTCCTTTAATTCAATTCCTTTCGGAATGGCCCCTTTCTCTCAATGTCAAAAAACAATTGAACCTCATATTGTGTGCGATGCGTGGGCTTCCTCAGCTCGCAGGCAAAAATTCAAAGCTGGTGACCTTACTCTGAAGATACATTCTTAGTTTGCAACATCTTGTCTCACCGCATCCATGAGAACTGGAATTGTGAAGCACGGGCACAGGAGGTGTAGCCTAGGTCTCATCCCTTTTGTGAGACGAGCAGTTATTCAGCTATTTGGGCAACTGTATGGTAAGGCAACTGCCGAACCCCAAAGTTTCTTTCACACTGTTATCCATCTGGCCCTCCCACGATCAGTGAAGGTCCCACAGTAGCTCGAAAAAACTGTGAAAGCACAGCGTTACATTTTATGGCAATCGTAAAAATTGTACTAGTTGAAAAGAAATTGACAAAGAGGATACATTTTAAAAGACATATTGGATGCTTTATTTGGACACTTCATAAAAACATTGTTGATAAAAAAAAAACAGATGTTAATCATTTGTACCTGGAAGTGAACTGTTCCACAAGCTCTGTTTTAGGTGGACAGGGCACGTTGGCAATGTTTTGTGGCAATGTATGTGTACTCTGAACAAAATCGCATGCAATTCTGTGATTATGCATCTCCAAAACATTAAGAAGGTCTTTCACAAAATCGAATTCCATTTCCTCATATACTGGCTTCACCACCCATTTTTTGCTTCTCTTTTTAAAGGCCATAGTGTAGCGAAGCATCCCAAAGTTTCCTGCAGTCCTAGATTGTTCACGGCCTACATTCTTGTTAGGCGCTAATACCGCTAGTAATGTCCTATATTTCATCCTGTCTATGCTGAAATGCAATCTCTTTGGCCTGTACTTTAGGTACATATTGTGGAACACCTCCAAATCTCCTGTGTGACAGAATTCTGAGAGTCACTTCAGATCTCTTGATAGTTTTATCAAACGCAATCTTCTCAAGGGCTTTGTGTGGAGGTGAAGATGGAATCAACACTTCTTCTTCCGTTCCTGCTCCGGCGACAAAGGGCCATGTTCACATTGGTAGAATTGTTGGTTTTCTGTCCAAGAGTGAACGTTGGAACAGTAGTGCATTAGTGACGGCCATTTTTCTAGTAGAATTTCCACAGACCCATCACAAGTTTTGGAGCTCCACCAAAGATGGTTGCTGAAAGACTGGGACCACTGTGAAATACTTTCAGAACCTTTTTTTTTCCCTGCAGCTGAGATTTTTTTATTGATGGATTTGGCAACGTGCCATACATCAAATTGATGGCAAATATTTGGAAATTGCTCTCTCATTGTCTTGGCTATTGAAACGTGTCTGTCCGTTGCTATGAGGTCGATTTGCATTCCCCTCGATTGTAGATCTTCCAGTGATTTCATAAAACCAAGTTTCTCCATGGCCACTGAGGATTTACATTCGGACACCTGCACGACCACCAAACTCACAATTTTCTTACTTTCCATGTCCTGAATGTGGTAAGTGCAGTACTTTGCTGATAATCCGGGGCTGTCACACTGTCCATCGCCAGCTAGCCTGAACCGTTTTCCGGAGAATGTACTTTGAATAGACAATAATTCAATTTTCCAAGCTTGACTAATAGCAGGAAATAGATATTGGCGTTGATATTTGTAGTACTGCGTTTTAGAAATGAAACGGAGTCCCACAGATTGACAGAAACTGGACAACTTAATGAAACTTGAGCCACTGAAAAGTAAAGCTGCTGCACACAGTAGATTGCCAGCTGGCAGTTTCCCCAGCATCGGTTGAGCGGACCATGAACATTTTTCATGGAACATTTCACAGATGGCATGTATTTTGAGGTTACTGCCTTGCGATACACGAGTCACATTCACCAATGGCTTCCCGCATATTTCCCCTCTCACTGAATGCACACATTACAGCATCTTTATAATCTCCATCAAGCTGCTGTTGAATACTATGTATTTGGCCTTCTTTATTAGACTGTCATCCTGCATTAATGTTGTTTCTGACTGAACTGTGGTTGCCCAATCAGCCAAACTGGACATACTGTAGTCCAGATCTTTGTCTAGTTCCTCAGTCAATTGTATTTATGCTTCAGTCTCTGTCATTTCAGCGTCTGTTACTTGAACGTGAATCGGAGAAATCATTTTTTATTTTTTTTATTTTTATTATTTATCTACCCTCCTCTGCACTTTCCACTCTCCCCCTTCCATGCACTTTTTCCCTTTTCCCCGTCCCATGCACTTGCGCGTTCTCAATGTCACTGGGCCTAGTAAGTTCATTGTTGTTTTTGTGTTCTCCCTTGTTTCCCCTCCCTTGCCTAGTTGCGCTCTGAAACACCTGTGTACGAGCGCGATACAAATAAAATATATCATATATCAATGCCGATTGATTTTTGGGTGGCTCTTTTTTGGCAAGTGTCGATTGTGTCAAGTGGTCTGCGACTAATTCAAAAGCATCTTCAATACTTTCAGTTTCATCTTCATATGGTGGAGCAGTCACATTGTAGCAATGGTCCAAAAACACTTTGCTGGCTTCGCCGGTCACATTAAATAATTTTCTGGCCATTGGGCAAAAGCATCTGGAGTCTGCTTATGGATTTGAACACGCTGCGCCTCAATTAATAGTTCCTCCATGGTGAAATCATTTCTGTCGCTGTCTGTGTCTGCAAAGTTCGTACACCATCAGGCAACTAGAAGACCGGCTCGAAAAAGATGTTCAATGTAAATCCAACATACAGTATTGGAAAATGTACATTAAAAAAAAAAGCATGTTATGAAGGCGCCAGCACAAAACACTGTTTAAAAATGAAATTGTTTGTAAATTATCTTATCGTTCTTGCTTTTCTTTGAAACCTTCTTTACTGTAACGTCAGCAACAGCAAGCTGCTCCACCGACTCAGATCCACTTGCCTCCTCTTCTATATCCAGATCTTGTATATATCCGTAGAAAAGAGTATCCATTTAAAATAAGTAATTTGTATTAGAAATAAAATTATTCCTTTGCACACATGGCTTACACAGATAAACTCGTACATCGTGTACATCATTTAGTCAAAATATACATTTCGAATTTCACCTGATTGATGGCTAGTTTACTCGATCAAAGTTGACTGTGTGAAGCACACTGTTCTAAATGTTGCACTCAAGCAATTTGCAAAAACTGCCTGTTTCTAATATTGTCACTGTCTAATAGTATCAGATCTAGGACCGACTTTCTTTCATTCGAGGGAACTGTCAGTACACATACCCCTGGCTCTGGATCAACTGCGAGGGATGATGTCATTGTAGTCTAAGCTTAAGCATCTCCCTGTAACACAGTACTTGTATTAGTATGGATGAAAACATTTGAAATGTAACACACACAATGTGACAGAGACAACGGTACATATCTAATAAACAAAAACACGATTTAAACATTGTGTAAACGAACGACACGATATGTAAATATGATCAGATTATCTCAAATTCCATGCATAAAACAATTAAGGAACTGAATAGCTAAGTAAGACTACCTGATACGCGCTCAAAGTGGTTGTTGACTCCAGGCAAGACATGGATGCTGAATCTTGCTCCTTCATATTCAGTGCATAGTCATGGAGTTGTAAAGGGAACATTTTATTTGATTTAGAAATGCTAATCTTAAAAATTGGCATGTAAGGAGACAGATTATGAAAACATTATGCTTATTTCAAAGGACACTATAGCATAGTTATCTGTGCCCATAAATAGTTTTCTATGATGCTCCTAAAACCGAGGACAGATGTTTAGCAAAATGGTCTTTATTTAAAAAGCAACACAATCTTGTAAATATGAAAAGTATTATAAGGGACATTTACACCTAAAACCACCAATCTGTCCATTTAGTTACCTGTTCACTACCCCATGGGCTATAGATAAATCCGGATACGTGACTCACCTGAGGCGGCATGTGAACGAATAGTCGGAATTGCATTTGGGAGCAATTTACGAGTCATTCTGAGTTGATTCTTCTTTGTGTACATGGACGGGTCGTACATATTCGGGGTAAAGTGCAGGCTGCACATGCAGAATCGATCACCCCTCGTGTCCTGCAAGAATTCTTTGACATATGCCGGCGCATATCCGCAGTATCTGACCCATTCTCTTATTGGATCTGTAGTCTTTGGGAATTATATGCATTGTAGTGCCTTTAGATTTCTCATGGGTCTTAGAAGGGCAACCGAAAATCGCACATGCAGGCATTGTTGGAAATTCAACATTACTCAAAAATTACTTTGCAAAAGAACGTGAGAAAGAAGGAATTATACCATACATTATTCTATGCAAGGTATGTTTTGGTGACCACAGCAAAACCAGTGTAGCGTGGCCGGCTTTATTATAGGATAACTTTCATAAACAATTCATTGATGTGACGAAAATCCGAACATGTTACTCGTTCCTTGACTGTACTATTGTGCATCAAAAGGAAACATGCTTATATTATAGACACGGTCCGCGAAGGATGAAATTCGATCCCAATTGACACTGATGACAGTTGATATATATCGATAACATAACAAATTAAAATCAAGCCAATGGCAATGAGATGAATGAACAGAACACTACTGGGTACGTTTGTTCGTAATAGATCAAAATTTAGAGATCAAGGAAATATGATTAGGTGACCTGCCCTTACCTTGACCAACAGTTAGATTCAGCAAGCAGGGTAGTTAGTGGCAGGAGAACAGGGAGATGTTCACAGATAGCATGACAACGAGCAGATTTGCAGTGGTCACCGAAGTTCTCAAGTAGCACGTTCACAAGTTGACTTGCAGTTCTCAAAAATGTTCTCATTATAAATATCAAGTGGTTTATAAAGAATTAGAAAAGAGGGTGTGTATGTGAATGGATGACGTGTATATGTTGTCTTATGTGGCTTGCGGGGGCGTGGTCTGCTTCAGGGGATCAGGCATGGAGACACAGGGTCTGAGGAGGACATTTGAACAATGACCCCTGCGAGTGAGATACCTTTTGAAGTGTACATGGTGTTTGGCACCTTGGCCGTTCCTGCCCCTGACAGCATCCCTTGGCAGCGCACATCCACTGGTGCCAACTGCCTTTGATAATGGAGGGGTGATGGACGGGCCTGAGGCGTGCAGACAAGGCCCGGAACACTGCTGAATGGAGACACAATTGATTCACTGAAAAACTGAAACAACCATTGATAAAAGTTCTGTTGTGTTTTATTTTGTTTCTCATTTTGATGGCACAAATGACACATTGTAAAGTTCTGGTTGCAGCAAAGTGAGGGAAAATCCACTGTACTGACCGCTGTCACTCGGGAAAGTTTCTCATAATGGCACCAACGACACAGGCGGGTATTACTCGTCAAACGCGGTATCCAAGCCTCCCAGGAAGCCACCATGCAAACGAACGATAGGCCACCAGCCTCTACCACCTGTGAAGAGAAAGATACAAATGAACAATATAAGTGTATGAAACCTTAGTTGCCAATGACAATTCTTTTATCCAATGGCATTGTTGCCAGTACAAATGCTACCTAGACACTGTACAATATTGAACGACTATTATACGACTATTGCTAGAGAAATGCAAGACTAAATTGATATGACAATGATATATTGAAGTTACGAGAATATAGGAGACAACCATGAAATAGTAGTGGCCTAAGTGACGTCACAACCAAAGTACACTTACTCGTTACTTGGATTCCCAGGGTGAACTGTTGCGCAAAGTTCATACATAAGGACCATCATAATCCTCAACACGGACCGTGTGAGGCAGGCTGCCCTAAAGTCTGCAGTTTTCTCGGCAGCAGTAGTTCTCCTCCTCGGTTGGCATTAGCGCGCACCGATTGCAGGTGCACCAGGTGGAAACGCCGTCCATGCGACTAGGCCCAGGCTCTTGATCTGTAGAAACGTCCTCCCAATTGTCGTCCGAAGCCCCATCGTTTTTGCATCTTTCTCTTTTGAGTAATTCCGCCTCGGAATACTCTGACTCGTACTGGTAGGGCTGTATTGTGGGGGGGAAAAGAAAATATTTTATAGTAATGGTACTGGTATATGTTCGTATGGGCTACAAGCAGCGAAAGTAGCTGACCAGAGCACAGAAAGAAGGCACAGAATACTCAAAAAAAGACATTGAGAGGAATGGAAAAGAAAATCTGCTGTTATCTGTTGTGAAGTGGTCTGTTTATACTTATTGAGGAAAGAGGTGTCCAGCCATTTCCATGGAGACGTGTCATTAGCTGAAGCGCAGAGAACGTTGACACGAGACGTGCTTTGGCGTTGTAAAATGGGCGCTACGCGTCTAGTGATGTCAGGTTCAGGGCGGATATGATTTAGTGCCGCCAGGGCAGTCCTGCTTGGGCGATGCAACAACGGATTAGATTACCACAAAATGGCTGCACCCTCCTGCCTGATTTCACATGTGTACAAAAGTGAAAAACTACGGTAAGGTGCATAGGAAATGTTTGTACGATCCATCAGCGTATGCTTAAAAACACATGCCCGAACCCTCGGGACAATAATATTTCTGAGCGCACTATTCCTTTAAAAGTAAATGCACATGTGATGTCATGAATGAGATTTGTGATGGCATCTTTGATGTCATGGGTGTTAGTCCTTGCAGTGCACACTGGTGGCACAAGTTATGGTTGCTTAGCTTACCATAACTGTGAAATTTCAGGTTTTTTTCAGTTTTACCTGTAACCATAACGTCCCTGTAACAAATGTTTTTCCATTGAATTTCATAGGTTTTTGCTAGCGCAAATTAACGATAACGTCCCTTTAACAAGGTTTTGTGTTAGTGAATTTCATAGGTTTTTAGTAGGGCACTTTAAGCATAACGTTGCTTTACGTTAGTTTCTTCAGTGAAGAGAAAAGTTTTTTAGTAACATATATAGACTTCAACTAGTTGGCGTATGTGCAATTATACGGCAAGTACCTGTAGGACTCCATTAGTGTCCCCATGTCCGCATCTTGAAATGCACTTTTAAGTAGTTGTGGAAGCACACGTGTTTACGTTCCACACCTAGACCCATGCATAGGTCATGCAGTGTATGCTGATAACACCGCCCCTGTCGTCAGCCCTACGTATTCTTGCAGTAGGCTACCGCATTTAAAGTATTGCTGTCCACTTCGTGGGAGGCTCTGCAAACTTAGCAATGTGTGGCTAAAGTACTCCTAACTGTATAACGGCCACTGCTAAACAAAGAACAGCAACCTGCACTGTGACGTGGGCCTGGTAAATTTGGCTTTGCTTTGATTTATCTGCTGCTTTCCTTTCCATGACCCATGAAACTGATACCTATCATAGTGTTACGTATATATGTATATATGTGTATATGTGTGTGTATATATATATATATATATATATATATATATATATATATATATATATATATATATATATATATTTTAGATGGCCCGTGGTAGCGGCCATGTAATTATGGTTAAGTTGCTAAACCCATAGAAAGAGAACTTTTTGGGCGGCTTATAACTTCGCTCCCCCTGGATGAATCCTCACCAAACTTTGCAAAGTATGTGGCCCACTCTGATTTTATTTTTTTGTGCAAAGTTTGGTGAGGTTTGGTCAAGGGGGGGCAAAGTTATAGGGGGGGGTCCCAAAAAAATGTTTTTTCCCATAGACCTAATGGGAAAAAACTTTGCTCACGCCTACAGCCCAAACCGCTGGACGGATTTTCACCAAATTTGCGGCAGGAACGGTGGCTTGGTCCCGAAATTGTGCCTTTGTTAATTTGGTTAAATCCTTCCAGTTTCTTTTTTTTAAACAACCAAAAACGTAAGGCAAAAAAATGAGTGATATCTATGTCCGCTCCGCGGACTCACTTCCCTGTTCAGTCCGCGGACTGGCCTCTGATTGGCTGTTCTGTCCGCGGACTGGCCTCTGATTGGCCCTAAAGTTTGTGGACTTTTGCGTGGTACCCCGACATCGGGACACGCTCACTCATTGGCTGGTGGGAAAACGTGAAATGCGTCGGTTTTCCCGAAACGGCTGCTGTCTTGGATTCGCAGATTTTTTTGGGGTCCGCGGGCAGCGCGGTGAAAACATTAAAAAAAGCAGCATTTCACTTGTCAAACTCAACAATCTCTGGGGATGTGGGAGATGGGGATTGGATTGGATATGGCCATAAGAAGCCAAATAATGGGTTTTTTCACTGTCCGAAAGTTTGCGAACATTCCAGATGTCCTGCGGCAGTCCTGTGGTGTTCGCGGACACTTCAGATGTCCTAGGACATCTGTACCTATTGTTGTATTACAGGGTTGGGGAAAGGCAGTTTTTGGATGGCGTATAACTTTTGCGCCACTCAGTGAAACTGCATGTAATTTTGCAATTTTATTCTAGGACTAATCCTGAATGGTTTTGCAAAGTTTTGCGGGATTCTGTCAAGAGGGGGCAAAATTAAAGGGGGGTCCTAAAATATTGTAAAGGCATATAAATGTGGTGTCATTTGACGAATCTGCACAACCTTTGGCAAAACAATTTTGGATCTAGATATAAATGGTTTTCTGAAGTTTGGTGGTATTTTCTCAAGAGGGGGTGAAATTAGAGGGGGGGTCTCAACATTTTTTACATGGCTTATAACTTTGTTGCTATTTGACGAATGTGGAGAAAAGTTTTGAGAAAGATTATAGACCCAACCTTCAATGTTTGCGAACAGACTGAATGGATTTTGTCAAGTGGGGGCTAAGTTATATGACTATTGTATGTACATACATTTTGACACTTTTAAAAAATAAAACATGGGTGGATTTCGTGCAAACTCGTGAGGAGCATTGGCAAGGACATTAAAGCATGGATTTCCAAATGTGCCGTGTTTTATTTTTTGACAAATGTAATAATGTAGGTACAAAAAAATAGTCCTATTCCTTTGTTGATTGTGGCCGTGGGCAGTAGCCAGATTGTCTGGGTCATGGCATAAGGTCATGACGCGGACAATCTGGCTACGGGCCATGACCGCTAGGGACGAAAAATGGTGTTAAAGTGGCTATGTCTACCTGTGACCGGTTATGTGGTAAAGTTATTCGAAGGTAGGATAGGTTTGAAAGGGAAAAACAGTGCTTGTGGTAATATGTTCATAGGGTTTTGCAGGCTGCCATGGCAAGGGAAGAGGTGTTGTCTGTTTTAGCACCCTATGTTCCCACTTAGGGAACCAGGGGTGCTAATGGCCTTTATCCCCCATTTCAGGGGCTTCAATGGACGATAATGGTCCGTAGCCCTCCTTATTTATGTATTTATAACGCACTAATGCCTGCAGACATCAGGCTGTGTGGTTACAGTATTTGTTAAAGAAGGCACTTCCTCTACCTCATCTTCTTGGTCCTCTTCATTGTCTTTGAAATAATGCGCGTTTTTGTTGTGAAGGTCCTCCAGCTGGTGGTGGTGGTGGCTCTTGGGGAGGAGGGATGGCAATAACTGATGCCATTTTTAAGATAAATAGCAGTTTTGATCAAATTCTTCCAACTATGTACTGTGTACTAGATTGGTAATGGATGAGTATGAAAAGGTGTAGGAGGTGTGCAAGGGAAATTTTGATCAATAGAAAAAGCAGTTCCGAATTATCTGCGAAGGATGGATCTTATTGTGAAGTGCAGACGGTTTCTCGGACACGTCATCATGCCGAGCGCCAGCGTATGGTCATGTGGCACTGTCCGGAAGGTCCGCAATGAAGTCAGATGTTCGTAGACGTCTACGGATGCAAAACTAGTTGAAATAGTTGCAAAAAGTGTATAGAAGTGTTAAAAATTATTCTTGGGAAATGGCGAAGGTGGGAAATGGCACAGTTTTAAGGTGACACTTTGTAAATTGGACACAAATATTGTTATATTTGGTAAGTATGAGATTAGTAAGTTGTAGGAAAATAGCATGCACTGGTAAAAACCCATGAAATTCACTCAAAAAACTTTGTTAAAGGGACGTTATGGTTAAGTTGCACTAATAAAAACCTATGAAATTCAGTAAAAATACATAGTTAAAAGGACGTCAAAATTGGGATTTGTTGACAGGTGCAAAAGGCAGCTCCAGGAGTGTTGCACTTGACTCCTCAAGCAAGTGGTGCCAAACACACACAGCAATGTGATATTAAATGTGTGATTTTGGGAATGTGTTTACAAGTGAATAAAGGACAATACTGAAGGACATAGGAAGTATATTATATAATATGCAAATGGGAAGCAAGTTAAATATTGCATCTTGCGTTCATGTTAAATTTGCTGCGCTCACTCCTGGTTCCCCAGAGGTAGCTCCTGCCTAACGTGTGATATCCGATACCCAGGAGCTGCCTTTTGCTCCTGTCAACAAATCCCATTTTCGACCCCTGGTTTGTCATCAGTCTGCTTCCATTTATTAAATCCAAGTATCCGGCGAGGGTCAACCAGAATGCAACATGCATTCCGATTGGCCCTCGCCAGGGCATTACCCGGCCGGGAATCCCTTGCACGCTGTACGTGCCTTTGGATTCCGGCAGGGGGCGTGGCGGCCCCTTAGTCAATGAGGTAGACTCGAAATGGGGCAATCCCTGCTCCGAGCTGGAGGATGCCTTCGTCCCCCGCTGTGGACTCAGGTACATTTTTTTTTCCCTCCACCCCACTCCCCTGCAAACTATCCCCTCTCCTCCCTCCCAAACCCACTTAACTTCTTTTTTCTTCTTTACTCGGGAGCGGACGCACTGGGAACTGTGTGTTCACAGCGCACCCGCTCCCGATGGTCGCCATGAAAAGGAAAAACAGACTACGTTGTCCCTTTCCCGGCGGGCATTTTTTTTTACATTTTTTTTTGTTGGTTTTATTTTCTGTTGCGGATTGTGTTTCGGATTAGAAAAAAAAGCAATAAGTACCCCGGTGTAATGGGCCGAGGTACTAATGGCAATGAGCCCCTCGACGGTGGGCCAATACCTCCCGCGGTATTGCCCCCGAGGCTTCGTTAAGGCTCTGGTCTCCGGTCCCCGTCCTCCGCCTACAGCACTAATGAAGGGAAAGCCACCCAACGGTAGCTTTTGTTTACTACAGCTGGCTGGCTTTTCCTTCATTAGTGCCGCAAAAGCAAAAGCCAGCACAGGAGGGCCTCCATTTCACAAAATGGATGCGCCCATTGTGCTTGCTTTTGCGAATTTTGAGCTTGAAAAGCTCATAATTTTACATAGGAAGTTTTAAAATAGAAAATGCTAGTATTTTTTTTTTTATGTTGCCTATCTATTTTTTAAATAAACATTTTTACTAGACCATCCCTTTAATTGGGAATGAGCTATGTGTTACTTTTAATGTTTCTTTGTGTTTAAGTTGATACATTTAAAATGTGCATGTGTGCAGTAAGATAAATGTCAAAACAGCAGATAAAAAAGAAATGCAATGTAGATGTGGTGTGCCACGTAGCACCTGGATGTTGAGTAGCAAAGAACTTAATATTGTGAGAATCCTGAAGGTTTCTCCCTAGCTAGTCCCTGGGGATCTGTCATCCAGGTGGCCAGGACACGGCCATCGCGTTTGGATCCAGTTTCTGGGGATGGACCAGTGAGGGAGGACTACCTGGATGGGGGGGGGGTCCTTGAGGAGTGGGAGTGGGACACTGACTGGTGAGATGCGGTATCCCCCTTCTTTTAACACCTTTACCTCATCCTACCACGTAGGATATTCCAAAACACCGCTCCTGCCCTTTTCCCACACAAACATTTTGGCACAACACAAAAGACAATGGACTAACACCATAGCCTTTTACCTGACATACAAGGGTCAGGCAAAGTCAGGCAATTGACCAGAATCACACACACTTTCCCTTCCCCACAGGGATAAAAGGTGGAGGACAAGAGCACAGGATGAGCAAGGCAGCTCACAAGACATGAGATCTAACTCGGCACGGCAGTTCAAGAGGAGGGGAAAGCCGGCGCAGACTGAGAGGGTGACAAGGAGAGAAGCAACCTTGCCCTTTCCGACTAAGGCCTGTGAATCCTCGACAGAAGGAATCAAAAGACCGCAACCAATAGATGTCTACAGTATGTGGACCCCTCCTCTGCTGATAACCAAGCCGGGGAAGGTTGCGAGTCTCTGTTGTACCAACCTTGACTCCAAGGTTAAAGGCAAGCGGTTCATCACAGCCGGTGAGTCGAGTGGAGAATCAATAAGAAGCTGAACTGTGTTGAACGAAAAGTAGCCAGCGGCTAATTTGAACATTGAAAGACTTAAAGCTATGAACAATTGATGAAAGAGGAGGAAGACCACATCCACAGAGGCGTCCGGCACCATGTGGGTGCTCCAGCAAAAAACTCTGGAGATTACCCGATGGTAGAAACTTTTGTAACCAGAAGCCCTTGGGAAGAGGCAAAAAGAGGTCAAAGTGGTCATACAGGGGACTTGTAAATTCCTCTGTACCGTCAAAAGTCTTTGACCGACAGATGATTGCAAAGCTAAGGGAAATGAATCCTGCTTGGTGAAATGAGCGCATGAACAATGTGTTGTAAAAGTTCTCGAGAGTTACCCGGCAGGGGGAAGCTGACAAAAAGGGCTGAAGTGCAAAGTCTTGCTTTAAAAGACATTGAGACTCGTGAAAGTAAGAAAAGCCACAGTGAACCTGGAGGAGGGAGGCTGAAGTCTGAAAGGAGTCCCAACCCGAAAGAGGGAGATCCAGGGGTGAAAAGTTATCACCTGAAGTTCATTGAAATAGGAACTGTTTGGTTGATTTGTTGAATAGAATTTGTGAAGGGTGAACTCCTGGAAGAGGGGGGACACAGGGTTGAAGCCATCACCCAAAGTATACGTGGAACTGGACTTTGTGTTTGTTTGTTGGATACATCAGGCCTCAAAGGCAAGAGATTTTTCATTGAAAAGAGACTTAACCATCGAGGAGCCTGATAGCTGGAACGGAACTGCCGGCTCGTGCTGAGAAAGCTTGAGCGTGTGCTGTGCTCCAAGGTGCCACCTTGCCCCGTGCTGAAAACGTGGGGAAGGGAGATCCCTGGTAATCGCATCCTGACTTTTATTTGGAACACTTCTTTTCTTTATTGAAACCGTATCCCACACACTTTCTATAATTAGTTGTAAGGAATTGGCCATAGGATTTTCTTTAGGATAGGCCCTTTTATCTTGACACTACGCCAGTAGGACTGAGTTATTTTTTATTTCATGGTCGACGCTTGCTCCCATTTTAGGTTTAGGTTAGGCTTTTTTCCACCCTGCATTCATTGTTCAATAAACTCCCTTGAACTGTGATCACTTGTGTCTGTTTTTGCTGTTGCCACCATGAGTTCCTTCCAATATGCGCATGTGAGAAAGGAGATTTGCAATGGAGAAATCATGGTGAGAGAACACAGTAGTCTCAAACAGACATGCACAGACATTCATACACAGGGGTCTTGAGGGAAATGTGTTTTGGGACACTTGGGGTACATCATGAATAAACAGATTTGTATGCCGCAAAATCCTCTAATAAGTTAGGAAATGTGCAAGGCCCAGTAGCCTGAACTGGTGGGATGACCTCTGTGTGACTGGGAAAGCCGATTTTAGCAAGGTTGAAGGCTGAGGAAGGCCAACTAACAGCTGCGATAATATCAGGTGGTTAGCTACAGGCAGGCCAGGGTTTTTACAACTTGGCACTATTGAGGAGAGGACATGCAATATTTTTCATTTACATGGGAGCCCGTTATTCAAGGTCCAGGGAAGTCGGGCCATCTGTTTGTGACCAAGTAATAAAAGTAATAAACTGGGTGTAAGGATCCGCTCAAAGGCACAATTGATAAACGCTTTATGGGTTTCAGTCAGTTTCTCAGGGTGTCCCGAGGCCATGTGTGTTGAATTGGTAGTCGTGCATATTAGAGTAAAACAAGGGTGCCAGCAAGTCTGGGTGGGTAACATATTTAGTACCAGTTCAAAGGGAACTTGTTTATTTGTCCCCCTCTGCATACTGTTAAAGTGTCTTTGCAAACAATCTCCAACACGCCCAAGGTTAGAGGTTTCAGGCCAGCTGGAACTTGTAATATTATGTTTGTGTATAAATGTGTAACTATGTGATGACGTCATGGCCTACCATGCAAGATCACAAAAAGGGGTGTGCTACGAATATGAGCTGATGGTGGTTATATACATGTGACCAATGAGGGCATGGGAATTGAAGGACATTGGATTTCTTTTGTATAAGTTCCAACAAACATGTGGGGGATGATTTTTTATAAAATGTGTTTTTACTGTTCCAAAATGTATAAAATGTGTCAACTTGGGTGGTTAAAGGAGACTGGTTAGTTTAACTCCACAGCGTCATCTAGCCCCCGCCCCCCACATCCCCTGGCCATTTGTACATTAGACTTGCTTTATGGACAAACGTGCACTCGCTGCTTAAGTGGCGGGCCTACTTTGGGTTAAGGTGTTCAGAGGCTTATCCGCGCAAACCTAAGGCCCTGATAAAATAAATGCTCACAGTAGGCTAAAGCAAGATAACTATATTGACTGACACATATATTTTGACAAATTCCAGAATATTTATTACTCTAAATAGTCTTCCGTTTCGGTTATCTTTAGAGTTAAAAGGCTTAAAATCATTCATACCCATTCTGGTAATTCATGCGTCAGATGTTACACACGTATTTATATGTTTCTCAGTCTTGTTCAAGATACTGTAGGAGCGCTGGACATCTAGAACGATGTTATTCTAAGCTGTTCAATTAGGAGCTTACCCTTCCATTATTTTGTGTAATGCACAGTGAAGCTGGGAATGCACTCTCACCCTCACTCACACACCCCTCCACATGTGAAATTTCGATGAATTTGCACAGCAGCATACTGTCTATCCATTTTACAGAGAAGTTCCTCTCACGTTGTTTTTGCTAGATTCAAGACAGATGTACATACACGTCTCAAGTATAAGAAGGAAAGGTTTGCAAAAAGAATGAAGCGAAGGGTGGATACGAACAAGGATAGAGTGTGATGAATCGTCGAGGAGGAAAGGAATAGAGCAAACCCAGAGGGAGGAGGAGACAAAATATAAAGTTTGAGGAAGTGCACAAGACAAGGTCCTCAGATCCTAAACTACAGAGGGTTTTTCAACCCAAGTGCTTGGAGAGAGTCTCTAATAGGATATGCAACCGGCACGAGGAGGTGAGGGAGTTCAGAAAAAAAGTGCGCAAGATGTTACATGGTCTGACACCTGGCTCACATTTAGAAGACTCATTACATCAGGGATGGTGGTGCAGGGTCTACATCGAGATACCATGACAATTTCTGCGAACGCCAAGCCTCCAACTTCCAGCTAAGAATAATGTGCTAGTGCCCTTGAACCCCAACATTCTGAGTGGCTTTTTGCTCACCAGATGGTGGTGTCTTGGAGAGAGTGGGAAGGACTGAAAGACAACTGTCCTCTAGATAATTATTTGATTTGTTGTTCTTGATTTTTCACAACGTGACCTCAATTAACCTAATCCTTTAATTCTTCTCTTTTGTTGATTAAAGACCTATTAACCTCTGGTCTTGGCTTCCAGTTTTCTGTTGGCTGTGACGTTCCCATTTCAATTTGGAGCACTTTTGGGGGTGAAAGTAATAGTGCAAAGTAATAGTGCATGGGGGGACCAATGAGGCTTTTAACCTAAACAAGCTTTCCTCCGCTGTCATCATTGACACATTGGGACAAGGTAGGAGTGCGGCACAGGGGAGGTTTATCTCTGAAAGGTGCAAGAGTTGAGCCTACTCTAAAATAAATCTATGGAAAAAACAGTCAGAGACAATCTCTTAAAGGTGCTGATTGTTTCTTGGTAGTGGCAGATGCTTCGGCCTGCACAATCTATTGCAAATAATTCTGGTGCTTGGGGGCTCAGAGGTGGCCTGTAGGTGGCAAACTTTTAGTGGGTGCTAAGTCATTGCGACCGAGATCTTGGCCCAAGAGAAATATACTGCATGTTCATACTGTGCCCCCGATAGCAAAGTCTTGCAGGATCCATTCTGTAGAAAAGGGATGGTAAATGTACTAGCTAATACTGTGCTGTGATAGGAAAAGGGAGATGCACATAATCTCCAGCTTTGAATCTATCATAGATTCACATGCTCATGAATATTCCCTGTTTTCAGGCTGCGAATCGTCTGTAATATTAAAGCTTAAAAAAATGCCTTGCACTTATATAGTCTATAGCTGTCACTTTAGGTCATACTGCCCCTGGAAATTGCATCAGTCCAATTTAGCTCCACCCCTGGTGACCATCGTTAGTTTTTTACTGCACATTTACGTGCTGGGAGAACTTGTTGTTTTGCTCCCCGAAATGACGACTTTTGTCAGTTTTTTTGTTTTTTTTCGATCGCTTTGATCATCAGTCACTTTCATGAATACCGGTGGTGGGGACCCGTTGCCGGTGAAGATCCAGATCATCAACGGATCTTCTCGCTGTGGGAGGCCTTCTTCTCGATTTTGAGGCCTTCTCCACACGACTGACTGATGCCAGCAAGAAGAGCATTTTCAGATCCTGCTCACAGTTTAGCCTTAAAAAGGTCTTTGTGAATGATCGGCATGACAATTGTGGATGATCGGCATGACCAATGCCTGTATTGCTTACACCCGGACCATGATGTGGAGAACTGCTCCATTTGTCAGTCCTTTTCATCAAAAACTTGTTCGAAAGTAGGTGACTTTGTTGGGGGCGGGTGATGGGGCCTCTGATTCGGCCTCACTCCGAAGTCATGTCTCTGCGAGCATCGGCAGGCATGTGGAACACACTCCCTCTGCTAAGATGTCGAGGTCACATGAGGTCACTTCCCTGGGGAAGAAACCTAAGAGGGGGACATAAGTCACACACCATGACTACCCGCTGAAAACAGCGGCTGACCCGGTGCCGTCTGCTCCCTCCGTTTTGTGGACAGTCCCATCCACAATTACAGCATCTGCGACCTGGACAACTTGGATCTAAGGCCGCAAGTAAACTATTGTCTTCATCTCATTCTGCTGAAAAAAAGATGTCTGTTGACATCCGTAATGAGAACATCTTCAAGTTGCACTCTGTCGACGAGCCACAGACACAAATAGTCATCGACACCATCCACTTCGTCGACAACTGTGGCATCGATGACTCAGTCAACCAGTATCTACCACCTCTTTATCGATGATTGCACCATCCACGATGGCCTCATCGACGACCTCGTCACCAACTACTATCTCAGTCGCCAGGATTGCTTTGTCACCCATGCCGGCACTAGCACCATTATAGTCTATGGCACCGTTGATGACTCACATCAGGGCATAGCGCCACCACCTCGGCCAACGCCTCAGTTGTTCTCTGTCCCAGTGGCAACCCTCATGGACACAGACAAGAGATAAGCCAATCCTTATTCTCCATGCATGGTGCCCCCGGACAAGGAAGAGAAGTAACTGGATGCTTTTGGAGAGCGGGTGATTACCACGGCTGCCTCCACCATCAAGGCATCTAATTCTTTCGAAATTCTCTCCCAGTCTGAAAGGCAATTGTGATATAAGATGGAGTCCAATCTTAGATTTCCTGCCCTTTGATAAAAAGGATGAAGTGCTTGCCTTGTTGCACGAAGGAGAGGCTGCTTCAGATTACTCCATCACCATAGCCCTATGCCGGATTGGTAATGAAGTGGTGCTGAGGCGTCAATGGTGGTTAAAAGCTACCAATTTCCACCGTGAAGTACAGTCTAAAGTCGTCGACATGCCCTTTGATGGAGTGGACCTCTTTGGGAAGGTCAACAGGACCTTTCAGGCAATCAAGGCAACATGGATACAGCAGTTTGCTGGGCCCCCTTCAGCAGCGGAGACAGTTCTTTCTATCCGGTAAGGGCCGATTCTCCAGAACCTCCAGGGATTATTGACCTTCATACCACCAACTGTCTTGCACCAGTTCGCCAGAGGCATTCCGTGCGAGGTTGCAAGCGTATAGAGGTATGCAGCGATGGCACAGATCTTCCACCCGCATGCAAACTCCCAAGCAATGCTGGCAACCAGGACCCTTGCCCCCACTTGACTGCCCCAGTGGGATTCCAGTTGTGCCATTATGATGATCAGAGGCACAACATTTCCATCTTCACCCACACCTGGGTGCTCAACATCGTTCAACAGGGTCACACCCTCGACTTTCTGGGAAAATGCCCATCCATGCCACCCATAAAGGAAAAGGAAAACATCTGCCTCTTGTCTTAAAGGAAGTTCGGTCCCTACTAAAAAAGTTGCTATAGAAGCTGTACCATCCCGGCCCCGGCGCTCCGGAGTGTACTCCAGATACTTCCTGGTAAGAAAGTAGTCCGCTGGGTGGAGATCCATCCTCGACCTCAGGCAGCTCAACAAGTTCCTCAAATTGCACAAATTCTGCATGGTCCCCCTACAACACGTTCTCGACCAGCTGGAGCAGGGAGACTTCCTCTCCTCTCGGGACATGGAAGATGCCTACTTCCACATCCCCATACACATCAAGCACAGATGTTTCTTTAGCTTTGTGGTGCAAACCAAGAATTACCAGTTCAAGGCTCTACCGTTTGGCCTAAATTCAGTGCAAGACTCTTCATAAAATACCTAACTGCGGTGGCTGCCCACCTCTGTGTGCAGGCATTTACATCTACCCCTAACTGAACAACTGGCTAATACATGCCCCCTCACAGCCGTTAGCCCTGCAGCGCGCCAAAGACACCATTCGATGCCTGACTTCTCTGGATTTCTACATCAACTTTTCAAAGTTTTGCATATCGCTGTCTCAGAATGCTCTGTTAGTGGATTCACAATTCAACACAGTCATTTTTGACTACTCCCTAGGAAGTGAGTTTCAGTACCCTACTCCACAAGATTCAGCCGCTTTCCACGCTATCGGTGTGAGGCAGCAAATGCTTTTGGAGGGACAGGGCCTTCTCGTCCTTGTCCTACCACTTCTCTGTTGGTGTTTTCTGTGTACTTGTCTGCACAGGAGTCCAGTTTGGACCCCTGGCAGAGCAGCTCTTAATTGTTTATCTTTTGGTGAACAGTTCCCATGGCATACCTTTAGGCCACCCATGGGTAGGTGATCCTGCCCCTAGTGTATGTTTCTGGGCACATGTATGTTGCCCACAGAGCAGGGTATGTGCTGGTGGCAGATACATGCTGAGTTGGCAATGGCTATGGGTATCCTCCATTTTTGGGTTACCCAGGCCCTGCCATATGAATCAATGTATTCCTACACAAAGGCAAGATGGCCACTGGTGGTCTCTTGGTTTCCTTTGCCTTTCCCCCTTGTTTCCCAAAGTCCTGGCTCTGTTCCCTTGCCCGGAATAGCTTTTGGGTGGAAGGGCCATGTATGGCTCTGGGTCTGCCTCCTGCCAGACTGGCTGGAGACTTCCCAGGGACTGCTTGTTGTGGGTATACTCTTGGTGGAGCCCGAATGAACGGAATGATGAGTCAATATGCATTCTGTGTTTGTGGGTGTCTTGTTTTGGTTGTGTGACACAATGCCTGGGCCAGCCCTGACTGAAACTGCAGTGAATGCAATGTAGTGCTCTGAAAGGCTGGGTGTTACTTTCGATCCACATTGTGTTTATGGTTGCCTGCTTTTGGGTGAATGGCCTGAATGCCTGTGAGCCTGATTGGTTGCCTGCCTGCATGAAAGCACTTGTGTGTGATGGGCTGGATGGGCTGGCTGAGCCTGGCTCAGCCTGAGTGAATGGGGGGGAACATTTGTGTATAACTCTGGACCCTTCAATCATCAATTTGTTGAGAGGCTGAAGTTGAAAACTGAATCAAGAAGCTGAAGTCAGCTTAAGCTTACATCCTGGGTCCACTTGGAAGAAGTCGTATGCGGCTGTAATCTTCATAGAATCCGCATACTGCTGATCTAATCCAAGGACTCAGAGGACCTGAGAGGCAACCTCTTCCCGTAGCTACGAGAGAACATAGTGCAACTGCTGTTCTTCACCCAAAGTGTCCAGGAACCCAGTCTTGTGTGCCTGCCGTCCGGGGAAGGGATCTTCATGGGTCCAGAAGAAGTGTCTGGACATCTTGAGCCTAATAACTCATCTGTATTGCCCAGGCCCCAGGCAAGTGTTTGTGACTGCTGGAAGTCAAGCTGCTGAGTATTGCCCGGAAGAGGGGGTACCGTGGCATAGGGCTGCCCGACACCCAGAGCTGCTGAAGCTCCAAATACTGAAGAATCCTTAAAGGGGCACTGCTGCCACAACAACTATTGACTTTTCCACGCCGGAGAAGGTCCAGGGTCGCTGTCTGCAGAGGAGTGTCTGCCGGTGGCTTTCTCACCACCAAAATTTGAAGAAGACGCACTGAGGGTCCAGACTTGGTGAGGGTCCACTGTCCAGTCGTCGAGTCGTGGTTGCCAGGCGCCATCCTGAAGTCTGTGCTGCGGCATTGATGAACCAAAAGGAGGTGAACTGTGAAACCCAACACCTACTTCTGTCACTGCCCCCGTCGCCACAGAAAGTAATCGGCGACCAACAAAGGACTTATATTCCTCGTCGAATCCTTGTCGGGGTCTACAGCAAGTTTCAGCTGCTCGCGTAGCAACCCTAAATTAGAGACCACTTTGAAAGTCATGCTTTGCTGCCTTTCTGACACTGCTTAGTTCCCCTCTTCTCGACACCGACATCCCAGCAACAACTCCTTCCAACTGGGGTACATCCTTGAGGGGTCTCGTCGAGTAAAGCCAAGAGACTCCCGCACTTTGCCTGTCAAGTCACTCAAGGTACTGTGACAAGGAAAAGCATCTTACAGCTCAGATTCATCCAGAGGTCCCAGATTCGTTTTGGATCCTGTTCTCCTGTGTCACCTGAGGCACTTTGGGGTAGTGGGATCTGTAGAAGGAAAAGTAGAGCATTATTGAACATTTATGGACTGGGCTGTGATATACCAGATAAAGTACACTTTAACATTTCCTTACAGGTTGCCCAGGTGGGTGGGCATCCTCACATAGTATTGCATTTATGTTCTGAGGAAAGCATTCTGCCAATGTCCGTACATATTACTGCCTTTCTACATTGTCTATGAAGTTACACACTGTTTAGTAATTCTTATGCTTTTTAATAACTGTCAGCATGTGGTGCATTTGAACTGAATCTATTATATTGTGGTTCTGCATAGATGTGTATATATTCTCCATTATTAGGATAGTGTTGCCAGAGCACAAAGTGTTATTTGTTTCTATATATAGTCCCTGAACCTTATTTTGCCTAATAAAAAAACAGTGCTAGCCCATAACATTGTGTGTGGACATTACTTTGTGGGGAGCTCGGGGACTCAGTATACCTAAGAACCAGCCTGCATCACCTCCCTTGAGTCTCAGCCTTAGTTGGTCGTCCATTGCTACCATTAAAGAACCTTGAATGGGGTTCTATGTGCCTTTACCCTAACCATATAGTGGCCAGAAGTATCCCGCTCCAGTCTTTACACTTTGTTTCATCCAAAGGTCACACTTTGAGTACCAAATCAACAAGACTGTCTCCCTCTTCCTGAAGAGAACTCTACAACAGCAGAACATGCACTGCATTTGTTTGGTGATAAGAGAGCTTCAATTTCACTTGAACAGAACAAAGACTTTCCAAAGTCCAAGCAGTTCTTTGTGCCATTTGAACTGGTTGCCTTGGCATTGATATGAGAGCTAAGTCATCTGTGGGCCAGGTGTCATTGCAGAACCTCTTATGATCAGGTGAAAAGTTTGGTAAGCCTTTTGCTCCTTCCCATACTTGCAATCTATTCAAAACATTTAAATGTAAGCAATACCCAATGTTGCCTAAAACATGAACTTATCTGTGACAGTAATTATTCCTCATTGGTATGGTTCATAGGTTCACATGCAACCCACCATGCCTACTGACGAGGCTGAATGGGAATGCATTTGCTTTACATATGCTACTCAACTGCTATACTAATATGAACATGGCCTCTATATGTAGCGCCTAGTCCTTCTCCTTCATCCTCCCTTTAGTCCAAACAGAAAGGGACAAAATGAGGTGGTGGGTAAGCTGTAGATGAAAAGGAGTGTAATACAATTGTCCTTTATTGACACTGAGGATGTCAAGCCTGTCTGGGAAGTAGTCAGTGCAGGTTAAGCTATGAAATGTATCGACTTTGACGAACTTCAGTTACAAGTAACACTAAATTTGAGAAGCAGAGAAGCTTTGAGGCAGGGCACAAGCAATAACCACATTGTTATTCTTCAGGTTATTTTTTTTTTGCCTGTGATACTACACATTTATATTGTTCATATTGTGCTTGAAAATCAAGCTTAACATGTAACCTCTGCAATCTTTAGACCTACAGCAATTTAAGTCTTTTAATCACTTCTGCTTGAGATTTAAATACCTATTTTATTAAAGGATTCATGATGTGAGAGAATGAGCAGACTTGTCTCTATAAGGACATGATCACTTAATCCATAGATTGATTCCTTATGATTGCATGTGATGGCCCCATCTCTGTAAACTCAGATTTACAGATGTGTGGAGTTATATTGGAGGCCACAGGGAGTATTTTTGACACTTTGTTCATCATTTTCCTTTTTTTGTACTGAAACAATGTTTCATGCTTGAAATTTAGTGAAAGTTTGATGCCAAAGTTGAAAGTGAAAAATGGTATACTTGTCTGAAAAAGGCCCCTGTTGTCCTTATTGTACCTGGGTATTGGGAGTTAAATATTCAGATGTAGAATGGACTTTATAGTATAGTCCTGCAAAAATATATTCCTTTATACTATGCATACCTCAATGTTCAGAGAGGAAGAGAGAGGTGAAGTCCCAGGCATGAGGCATGGGAATGGGGAGCCCCTAGAGTCATGAATGTTGGGGTCCACCACCCACTCCATGAAGTAGGCCCAAGAGGTGTAGTATATGATGGATCCTCACGCTCTCTAGTTCTGTGTGTCAGCCATCATACAATTCCAATACCCATTCGCCAATTTATGGAAGCGGTCCCTGGAGCACCAATGGGGAAATTATGCAAACACTCTAGTGGGCCACGGACTGGTAACCATGACTGTAGTGGAGCCTGTGATGATGCTGTGGAGAAATGGTTCATGCTGAGAGACAGATCTGAGTCTGGCTCGGGCAGCCTGTCATAGGCCCTGCCTGCACTCGTTCACAAGGCCCCTGCATGAATCAGGATTTTAAAGTTTTACTCATACATGAAAGTAGGGAAACGCCAGTGCTAGCATGCTGCAGCGAATGCTGATGTGGTCACTCTTGATTTCAAAATGGCGGCCACAGTTGAAATGCCTTCTGGTTGCCGCCCTGCGACATGCTCCACAAGCCAATTGTACTCGCAAACCAAATTCATATTCCCTTTGCCAGAACTCCAATCGCAACTCACGCTCACACTTTATGCACAAATGAAAGCCTTGGAACAGTTATGTTTCCAGTGGGCTATCTTGTAGGGGGACAAAGGAGCATCAGTGACACAGAAGGATTGGAGTTTGGGGAACAGAGCATGGTGGTGCGATGAGGAGGAAAGAGAAAGAGAGAGGTGGCAAAGGAGGGAGGAAGGAACATGGATGAGAAGGATAAAGTTACGAGTTGAGCTGAAGGAGGGAGAAAATATCAGAAGGGAGTCTCCGGATTTAGGAGCAGTTAAGAGACAGTAAAGAAAGAAGGTAAAGGGAGAAGAGAGATGTAGTTAAGACTGGAGTGGAATGAGGGGAAGCCAATTGAGAGAGCGAAAGAAAGTATAATGGATGAGGGCTAGCCTAGAGCGTGGCAAAACCTCAAGGAGGGATGAAAGAAAGTAAATGGAGAGTGGAGGTGAAGTTGGGAGGAAGGAACTTGAAGAGGGAGGTTCCCCGGAAAAGGTGCAGTAAGCAAATGGGCAGCTTCATGCACAAGGCCCTGGAGAGGAACCTGAGGTTCTGGATTAGCAGCACCCACGGAAACTCCCTGATAGCCTGCAGAAGTTGTTAAGGCTGAAAACCCCAGGGCCCAATGTGTTCTTAAGACATACATTCACCATGTCGCTGATGGGTATTCCAGGAACCAAGGAGAAGAGTTTAGACATCCTGGCAAATCCAACAAAAGACAAAGAGATTTCACAAGGCCAAGAAAGAAGTGTGGGACACTTAACACACAGACTGTGAATAACTCTTTCCTGCCAGGGTGGCGATGTTGAGGGGGGGGGGGTGTGAAGTTTTGATTAGACTCACCAGTCTGCATATTGTTTTGAGCACATCCTGTGATTGCAGGTAACCCTTTTTCTGTTGTGTAATAAGTTGGAAACCATATGATTTGGATGGGAATTGTGTGTTGACCCCCTGGCTTTAACATTGTGAATACAAACATAAATATAATTTGCAGATACTTGTAATTAACAATAAAGTACATTTAAAAAAACATACAATTACTCCTACCTCCCCTTCCCTTTCCTCCATACTGTATGGGCGTCCCTCAGGAGGGACGGGAACAGAGCCTCTTTTCACCAGAAAAATCACTTTCCCTTTAAATTTGTAGGCACGCTGGGGTGTGGCCCCGGAAGCGCAGGCACCCTTAACCCCGCCTACCGACACCACACTTCAGTGCTCTTTTCTACGTTGACGGGGGCAGACCGATTTCACCAGCGTTCCTGGGTGAGGCCCGCCTCATTATTCCATGCGCTCTTTCCCTAATCATTACAGCTTTTTCTTATTTTCAGAAATTGGGAACACCGTCCACCAGTGCCCAATCCTGTCCCTGGCGCATGTCGTCCACGACCGGCTTCAACAGGTGCCCGTCTTGCAGCGATTCCTTCCCCATGTCAGATCCATACACGCTTTGCCTCCGGTGCCTTGTTGAAGACCATGGACGGTGGAGTGAGTTGTTCTCCAGGACACCACTGGAAAATATCAAAGAATAGATGGAGGAGAAAAACCAAGAATGGAAGCTTTCTTTTCTCTAAAGCACCCTGCAGAGGTGACTCCTTCCCAAGAAAGTCATCTGGCGGGAGGGATCAGTTGGACCCTCGCACCAGTGCAAAGGACACAGAGGCTCTCGCAGCTACCGGCCTAATGGCTGAGGCGTCTACAGGCCCTACCAGTTCCAGCGCTGAGAAGCCATCAGGCTCTGGTACTGGGTCTCGGCCCAATGGGCTTCACTCATCCAAGGGGACACTTACACACAGCACTCATAGCACTACCGGCCCCATGGCCAAGGGCCAACTGCCTAACAGGCACACGCCTGAGGTGCAAGGCGGGCCAGTGCCAATGCGACCAGGCATGCAGCCCGAGCCCAGGCCTGCGTCGAATATGGGTCCATGTGTGGAAGGCACGGACAAGATGGCGGCACGCACAGACAAAATGGCGGCCAGACCCCCAAAGGCAGGAAAGCACTCCAGCCAGTGCAGACTCCCTCCAATCTGGGGAACTGCAGAGGCGTGCACCTTCTGCCACGTCAGGCTGGGTTCCAATAACTCTGATCACCTGGACCATGTCGTACCCGACCTTCACTGGAGCTCGGTACTCTGAGTGCATGTACTCTCAGGGTGGGGGGGTGGTCCAGACAACAGGTGTACTTGTCTCCGGCGCCTGCCAACGAGCGATCTCAGCCTGCCTGTGAAGACCGCTTCTTTGTCCCTGAAGATGGGAAACATCCTGAGGGGCATAATACACAACATGCTGCCTCACACACCGCCACTCCTCCCGGTGCCTGGGCAGCCTACTCCATCACCACCACCCGCACATGTTAAAACGCTGGACTCCACACCAGTACCAATTATCTCGGCACCAACAGAGACTCCCCCTTCAGATCCAGGGTTGCCAGCTACTGCAGGGGATCAGCATGACACAGACGAGGAGGAGCAGGATACACCTTCATCGGCCAAGGCTTGGGGTATTGGCAGAGGTGCTCAACATCAGAGCAGAGGCCAGGTGTAGCATCCCTCTACAGAAAGATGTTGAAGAACTGGTGAAAAAAAAATGGTCTCACACTCAACACAGCCAGTCAACAAAAGGCTGGATGCAAAGTTCAGGCAGGTGGAAGGCGACACTATACTCTTGTCGGTACACCTGCAGCCTTTATCCTCAGTTATTGCAGCAGCATCTATGAATTTTAAGCCTCAGGCTTCCTCCTGGAGCACTTTATCATCAGCACTACTCGGCAAAGAGAAGACATTAAAGGTCTACGGAAAGAAGGTCTATTCTAATGCAGGCCTGCCCCTCAGACAGAGCCAACACCAATGCCATCCTGGCGGCGGCCATTCAAAGTCTGTGGAGAGAGAATGCAGCCTTTATCCCAGACATTCCAGCAGACAAGCAATCCTCCTTCAAGGCTGGGCTTTCTGAGGCTAAAATAGTGGCATAAGATATCATGGAGGCCACTGTGGCCCACATAGATACTGTGAGTAGAGCGATCTTTGTGGCTACCAACATGAGGAGAACTGCCTGGGTGAAGCGGGCTGGTTCAACCCTGACATCTAGGAGAGAATCCTAGACTTGCCCTTCGAGGGTGGCGATCTTTTCCACTCTACTACAGATGTAGAGCTGGACGAAAAGAAGAGCGTCTCGCAGACGGCTAAATCACTGGCCATTCTGACCAAGCCGGTACCCAAAGGCCTGCACTCAGACCCAATTGCGCTCGGACAAGGGTCGATCCTTCGGAGGTTTCTGGGAATTTTAAAGATCGTAGAGTCAGGCAACCGGACCTATCCCCAAGCCAGCATAGGCGAAAACACCATGAGTCAACTCACAAGGGGTTCTTCCAGTCCCCCTCCCAGTCGCCAGCCTCAGACCCAAAGATTCAATGACAGCTGTTTTCAGGTCCACAGCACCCCAGTCGGGGCAGACTGGCCCTACACAGTCAGGCTTGGCACACACATATTTTGGACTCGTGGGTGATCTCGGTAGACCCCATGGGCTTACGACCTCCCCTCCACCTTGTCGCCCCAAGCTCACACAGATCGGACCACCATAACTCCTGGCGGAGATCCGTTCCCTCTTGGAGAGCGAGGTGCTGGAGGAGGTCCCTCCCCTTCAACAGGGTCAGGGTTTTTACTCCCAGATCCTCGCCATTCAAAAAAAGAAACAGGCGGACCTGCGAGTAGTGCTAGATCTTTCCTACCTCAATCTGTACCTACTTTTGCAGAAGTTGAAAATGGTGACACCAGCTATCGTAGCCGAGGTGCTGTGTGGGGGACTCTGTGCTTCCTGGACCTGAAAGATGCACATCTTCATGTCCTCATAGTACAACCACAACGGTCCTTCCACAGGTTTCAGAACATGGGCTTGCAGTTTCAGTACAAGCTGTTATCCTTTGGTCTAAATTCAGCTCTGAGGGCCTTCACAAGACTCATGAATGCAGTGGCAGTCCTCCTCAGTACGGAGGGCCTGCATGTATATCCTTACCTCAACAACTGTTTGGTCAGAGGCACATGTCTCAAAAAAGTCAGGACATCAGCAGACAGACTGATGGGTACCCTCTTCAAGCTGGGTTTTTCGATCAGTTGCCAGAAGTCGCAGCTCTGCCCGACTCAAACTCTGGTGTTCTTGGGACTCATGTGGGATACGCAGAAGGTATTTCCTACAGTGGAAAAGGTGGTGGCTATCAAGGCTTTGGTCGCCCACTTTCTTAGCAGGACAATAACAGTGTTGTGTTGGTACCAACACCTGCTGGGTGTGCTAACAGCATGTCTACTTGGCAAGCCCTATACCAGCTCCACATGAGGAGGGTGAAGCTGCATTTCACAGCTTCCTGACGCCAGGAATCAGGTCATCTGGGGCTCTGGTCACCATACCCACTCACAGCAGGACCTCAGATAGTGAGACCAGGAGGAGAACCTCATGCAGGGCAGACCATTTCAACCACCCCAATACAGCATACAATCAGTACAGACTCCTCTCTCCAGGGTTGGGGTGCCACCCTGGGGGCACAGGCCGTCCATGGGCTTTGGTCCCCAACCGAACAGCAGAATCACATGAACTGGCTGGAATTGATGGCCATCTAGCTCGCGCTCAAGTCCTTTGTTCCAATAATTCGGGAAATACAGTGTTTATATAGACGGGGGGAGGGGCACCAGATCCCCTCCTCTGTCGGTTGACTCTGGACATCTGGAAGTGGGCGATTGCACAGGAGGTATCGATCTTAGTAGTTCTTCCGCCGGGCGTATCCAATCTGGAGGCGGACAAGCTCTGTCAGATGGGCTTCGACAATTACGAGTGGTAACTGAATGGGACAGTGTTCCAGGAAGTTTCCAACAACTGGGGTCACCCAGCCATAGACCTGTTTGCGACAGAGAGCAATCAGACTTGTCACCAATTTGTGTACTGGGCAGGAAGGGGCGTGGCTCCCTCAGGGATGCGCTTCAGATATCCTGGGACGGGATGTGGGCGTACGTGTCCCCCGCCCCCACCTCTTCACAAAGTAGTGAGCAAGATCAGGCAATTGCAGAGGCTGCCTCTCATTCTCCTAGCGCCTTGCTGGCTCGCGAGGTCTTGGTTCTCCGACCTCTGTCAGATGTTAGACCTGCTCGAAGTCTAGCTCCAGCTAGCAAAGGGCCCGCAACTGGCTTACCAAGGGGGCACACTCCTTCACCCTGTCCGGAGAGGCTAGCCCTAGCAGCCTGGTACCTGAGCAGGTAACTCTTCAACATCTACAGCTGTTGTGCAACCAGATTGGCCGAAGAGAAAGTGAATTTCTCTGTGTTCGTGTATGCGCCAATAGCTGCCAGCTAAGTCCAGCAGATGTCAACCTGGACGCCTGACCTAGCCAAGTGGGCTGAGAAAGATTATACGTGGTTCAGAGTGCAGGCCCTTGTATCTACACCATTCTCCTTGGACCATAAGCAGGTTATTACCTGGAAATCCTACAGGGAACAAGTAGTCTGGCGACACGCAGCCAATACAAATGTTAATGGACCAGGTTTTGCTTATGGTCCAAGGAGAATGGTGTAGATCCAAGGGCCTGCACTCTTGACCCCGTTTTATCTTTCTCGGCATACTTGGCTAGGTCAAGCGTCCATGTTGACACCTGCTGGACTTACCTGGCGGCTATTGGCGCATACAGGGACTCAGACGAATTCACTTTCTCATCGGCCAATCCGGTTGTAAAAAGGCATTTGATAGGTTTGACCAGACTGTACCCCTCGGTCAAGCACCTGACCTCTGATCTTAACGTGGTGATTAGTGCCCTGGCGTATAAGCCTTTCGAGCCAATGGCCACTCTGGATATTAAACTTGTCACCCTAAAGACCGCACTTCTAGTTGGACTTATGTCAGCACGCAGGTTCATCGGGACAAAGTCCCAAGTTCCTCCCTAAGGTTGTGTCGTGTTTCCACATTAAAGGGAAGATTGTGCTCCCCAAATTTTTCCCAGATCCCAAGGATAGAAGCAGAAAAGACTTGTCACTGCATAGATATCAAAAGAGCACTAAAATTCTATCTGGACAGAATTAAGGGCTTCCGGAAGATGGACGCTTTGTCACATTCGGTGGCTCAAAGCCGAGTTAGCAAGTGTCCAAAGCTTTCACAGCTAGAAGGATGACTGCAGCGATCCAGGAGGCATACAAGGTGTAGCTCAAAGATCCAACAAGGGGCATGCATGCACAATGCCATTGGGGCCAAGGCAACGGCAGTGGCCTTCCAGCACCATGTGTCATGGCAGGTGAGAAGCAGGGCAGCGACATGGATCACCCGATCTGCCTTTTGCAAACATTACTGCCAGGATACCAGTGCCAGGGCTGACGCAGCATTTGGCCAAGCAGTCCTGCGTAATCTCTTCGTTCAGAGTGTTAGCTCTCCTCCCCGGGCAGTTGTCGGTGGCAATAGACCCTACAGGATGGGGGAAATGAGATGGGACGTAGGAGTAATTAAGAGTTACTCACCGGAGTGACTAACATACTCCTAGCCCATAGTCCCATTTCCGCCATACGTTCCACCAGCCTTCCCCCTAAAAATAGAGGCTGCTCACCATAATACAGCTGACGCATTAAAGGGCACTGAGGTGTGGAGCTGGTGGGCGGAGTGAAGGGAGCCTGCGCTCCAGGGGCCATGCCCCTGTGCACCTACAAATTTAAAGGGAAAGTGTTTTTTCTTGTGAAAAAGAGATTCCCGTCCCTCGCGAGGGGCGCCCATACAGTATGGAGGAAAGGGGATTATGGACTAGGAGTTTGTTAGTCGCTCCAGTGAGCTACTCTTAATTTCTTTCTGTTTCTTCCACAGGCAAGATTAAAGCTGTTTCCCCATGAAACAGGAGAGCTGCATATTCTTGGAGTTGTTTACAATCTCGGCACTCTTCAAAGTGCTGCCAATATAGATGGCATAAGCACTGCAACTACCTTGCAAACCGGTAAGTGCCTAATAAATTGCTAAAAACTTGAGAGAAAATTTCAGAAGCAAGGTCTAAATATTCAGAGATTGATATTATTAGTTGAGGATCTAGTCCAGTTTCTTCTGTGAGCACATGTAGGGCTAAAATGTATTTGTGTTTAATGCAAAAAATGGCACTATATATTAAAGCTTCAACATTTAAATAATACAAATTGAACCATTCCGCATACTAACCCACCTCTCAAAAGTGAGTCACAATTCTTTATTTTTTATTGTGCCATAGTTAATTTTAAACATTTAACACATTTTAGTCACAATTCACAGGATGACAGTCAAATAATAGATCTACAACCTAAGCAAGAACACTTATGCCATAGCGCCTGACAGTAGTGCTGGGGCTGAGGTGCCCGGAAAAGCCCTACTTAACGGACCCAAGCAAATTGTGGGCTGTTAAGGAGGGTTCAGGGCAACCAACATTGGCCAAAGCCTGCAGGCATGGCTTCTAACACACATAGCAGCGTATTTGCCCCGCCCTTCCTTCCAAACCCCAAAAACAAAAGGTTTCCACATAGTGTCCAAGCTTGTTGGTTTGCCAATGCATCTATGGGTTGGGTGGTGCAGAGGCAATTGTGGGACGGAGACCATGAGATGGAAAGGGAGTGGTGCTGGCGCAGCGCAGGGAAGTGGAGAATGGGGCAGCAGGGAGGACATCCCGTGGCAGGCAGGGCTGTGAAGGCTCGGCTTAGCCCAGTCAGTCAAGTATTAAGATTGTAATCTTTGTTTCCAAGCCGATCCGAACATTCTAGTAATGGTGCTTATATTAACATGGTTATGCATTTTGCGCATCTCCAATATTTGCAAAATGAAGCAATAGGAAGACGAAATTCAATACAAAGTCAATACTCTAACACAGACTAGTTAAGATGTTTCCTGCTTTCGAGTGTTTAGCCAAAAAGTTATCTAAAACCTCAGAGGTTAATCTTTGGTCTTCATAATTAGTAGTTCCACTTCCAGTTGGTTTTTCACATCTTTGCAAACCATTGGTGCTGGTTTGGTGTCAGTTTTTCCCACAGGTCCATAAATGAAACTTCAGAAGTTTGTCAACGCCTGAGTAATCAGTGTGCTCTTATCCGTACACAATGTCTAAATGGTTTTCATTTTGCTTGGTAGAGGTACTGCTTTTGAATCTTATTCTGTTTCACAGATGGCCTCAGTAATCCACAAGCAAAAGGGGATGCAATTGGGCTTCTTGGTAGATTGTGTGTGACAGGACCTACCAGGTACCGTAATTTATACTGCACCTCCTCTGTGCTCCTTTCACCCGAGGCATCCCTATACCCAATGACAACCATCTGAGACAAGACTCTTAACAAATGGTAATCCTTACTTCCTTGATCTAGTCTGGTCTAAGGGAGGGCCCAAAGGCCTTGGCCTTCTCTATCTCCATTTACTAAAATGGCTCTCATGCTAGGTTGCTCTTAATAAAACAAGGATTTCTCAACTTCACTCTCTCGCGCAAACACTCTGTCGTCTCACACACCACTAACCTCTGCCCACTTTGTACCCTTATACACCCCCCTCTCGCTCTGCACTACATTAATTGGTACCAGCCTCTGCAACTTACCTTCCACAGCCTCAATCTCCTTAATGCTCCTTTCTACCATCCACTTTCCACAGCCTGGTCTTTTAGTCCACCTACTGCACTTTTGACCTCACTCAAACACCTTTCATCATTGTTCTGTTAAGCTGGGCTTGTATAGCCCAGCCTGCCCCGTTCAGTCTTCCTCCAGGTTCCTACTGGTTGCTGTAGTCACCTTTCTCCAGCATTGGAACTTACATGGATTCGCTTGCTCATGAATTTTCCCCATCGTCAGGCCGAGAAACCTCAGTAATAAAGCAGTTTTGCTTTAAAGCTAAAACTGCTCATCGACTCTATAGTCTATTGTTGTCACTTTGGGTCATACTGTCCCAGCCAATGACATTCATCCCTTTTAGCTGCACCCCTAGAGGCCATCTTCAGATTTTTACCCCACATTTGCGTGTTGGGAGTCCTCCTGTTTCGCTCCCCAAAATCTCAATATTTTTCTTTTATTTTTGTGATAATCGTCTTTTTTTCGTCATCTTTAGTCACTGTTGTGACTGCCATTAGCAGGGACCCGTTAACAGTTGAGATCCAGTTCATCGCCGGATCGCCAGACAGCGTGAGGCCGCGGCCTCTGGCCTTCTCTATGCACAATGACGGACCTACTCTGAGTGCAGCCTGAAGAACGTCTTTGTTGAAGATAGGCATCAGAAATGCATTTACTGTCTACATCCAGACCACAATGCGGACGGCTGTCCAATCTGCCAGTCTTTTCCCTCCAAGACCCAGAAAGATCGCCATAGGAAGTGGTTGGCCTGGCTTGAAGAAGGTGTGAAGGCCTCTACTCGGCCAACATGCGCAGTCATGCCTCAGCAAGGGTCGGCAGATCCAAAGAGCGCACCCCCTTTACTAAGAGGACACTTCCCGGGGGAAGATACTGAAAAAGATGAAATCGTCTCACGCTCCTTCCTCTTGGTCGACGCCAACTGCTATGCCTACGACCACCATGTCGACAACAGCTGCAACATTAGAAACTTCATCATAGAAAAGGCGTTCGACAACTGCTGTTCATTTGATGGACCCTGCACCGTTGACTGGCCAGGATCCTCCTGCGAAGCGCAAGTCCTCACACTCGTGTAGGAGGCACAAATCACTGCCATCGAGGTTGTTGTCGACGACTGACGACGAACATCCTGTCCACAACCTCGTCTTCGACACCTTTCACCCGGTTGACTACCATGCCTACGACTCCGTCGCTCCTGTCGAGAGCGACGACTACCATGACCACAGCTCTTGCCACCCTAGCCAGGGTGTATCTGCCTCTGAGACTGCCTCCAACTCTGTCTGTTCCAGTTGCAGCTCTGTTGATGTTGCCATAGGCTCCTGTGATTGCCTCCTTCTAGGGTGCTAGTAGATGCATGGAGACTTCAGTTGTCCCCTTCCTTCCAAAGCCGACCAAGGCCAGGCAGGACAGCACTCTGTCCCCTGTAGGATCTCCTAGGGTGGCTCCTCGGGCTGTATTGCTTCATCCGTCCAACCTTTCAGATGAAGAGATCCCAGAGGGTTTTTACTCTGACCAAGAAGGCAGGCAGAAGAAACTTGACCCCATACTTCCATCACCTTATCGTGCTCCTGCTCGACAGACCCTTCCAGGGCCTTATAACTCTCTGCAGCCTGCTCCACCAGCTTGGCCAGTTAGCCATGCGCCTCAAGCACCGGCACTAGTGCCCCCAGGGATCTGTTGATGACCATTCTGTCCACTCTACCCACACTTGACTCGTAAGTGCAGCAGCGTCTTCCTCCAGCAGTGCTCCTGTCTGCTCCTTCTAGGAGTCCACCTTTACCTTCACGGACCCAACTTTTGCTCCCTCATCGGACCCCATCCGCTCCTCGCCAGCTGTCCATTCCACCGCCTCCCATGGTGGATACTGCTGCGCTCACAGACACAAATACCAACCTGAACATAGATACGTCCCAGGGCACTCTGGGGTACTGATGATTTAGACAACTTTATTCTTGGAGATGGTGAACCAGCAGACGTTAACTTGCCCTCCAGGGATTCTCCATCGGATGAAATTGACTCTCTTCATGCAATGCTTACGCGGGCTGCCAAACTGTCCAGCCTGGTCCCTGAAGAGAAACAGGAAGCAAGGTTTCCTTTTTGTGAGGCCTCCAGGAAGATGGTGGTGCCCATTCCTCTGCTGGATGAAATTTGTGAGGTTGGTCATGAAAAACCCTTTCTCAGCTCCTCCTAGGAAGGAGTGACTGGAGAAGTACAGATTGCCTGCGACAGCCCCTAAATGTCTGAGATCCCAACCATCTCCAGACGCTGTTGTTTCTGCTGCAGCAGCAAGAAAGAGCTAATCCAGCCCCTCTTCACCCTGGATGGGTCTGCCTGGACAGGAGGGCAACAAGATTGACATGACTGGCAGACTCATCATTACGACTGCCGCATCCATGATCAAAGCTGCTAAAGCTTTGGCCATTCTCTCTAGGTACGATCGAGAGCTATGGTATAAGCAGGGTCCCAGCCTTGATTTCCTACCGAATGGCAAGAAGGTGGAAGCCTTGGCTTTATTCCATGAAGGTCAGGTGGCTTCTGACCATTTTCCAGCAGATGGTCAATGGGGTAGCGCTATGCCGTCAAGGATGGCTCAAAGCCAGCAACTTCCGTACGGATAGCCAGTCAAAGGTAGTGCACATTTCAATCAACAGGTTTGACCTGTTTGGTAAGGCTGTGGATGACACCCTTTAGTCCATCAAGATCAAGACAGACACTGAGACAGTGTATTCTTTCGGCACATTTCAGCAGTGGAAGCAGTCCTTTGGATCCTCCAAGGGGCGTTTCTCCAGGTCTTCAAAAGACTACAGGCTGTCCTATTGTCAGCCCTCTCGATCCAGCACTCGAGGCTTATAGGTGATGTTCGCGGTTTTAGCGGGGGAGGGAGGGGTCAGCTTTGTCGAGGTGCGTCCTCCAGGACTTCAACAACCATACAAGCCTAACCCAGCCCAGGGTCAGCTGGCCCACCCCAGTGGGAGGCCATCTGTTTCAATATGTCAGTGAGTGGTGCAACATCTCCATGGATAAATGGGTGCAAAATATCATCCAACAGTGTCATACCCTAGAATTCCATAAGAAATGTCTTCCCATTTCCCCATCCCTGTATCGACCTGTGGACGGAGCCAAGTATTCCTAAGAGCCGAGCATATCAAAGGACTATTCATAGATGGGCAGAAGAAGGTTGGCACCCTGAGCCCGCTGTTGTCCCAGAAGAATCCCTAATTTGCACTCTATCTCAGAAGACCTGTGAAGGTGCTTTGAACCTCTTGAGTGTTGGGAATAATCACTCTCAACACCTCCTGGCTGCCCTGCAAAAGAGCTTGTTTGGAAGTGCTCCTCAGCCATTCAGTGGACTTTCCAGCTTGAACCTTAGCACCCGTGCAGGAGAGTCGCATCGAGTTTTGCCTCGAAACCTTGGGGAATCCTAGCTCGCACTGTAAATCATCTTTTCACCCAATTTCATTGTCCCAGCTGCTTTGGGCCACGAGAGAGAATGTTGCGGCAGGTCCTGAGAGTTGGGTGACCCTGCGTCACTGTGCAACAGTCGCTGAAGGCAGTTTTCTTGCGTTCCTTCTTGTGCCCTGAGAAAGCTGCATCAGTGTTTTCTTTATTCTTCAACAGAGTCCAGACATACAGCTCAGGTTGCAAACCGGATCTGCATCTGCACTCGTAGCGCCGGTGCACTTTGAAGCCGAACTGGACCTAAAACAAGCTATGGGCAGTGAGTGCTGAAACCCCTTACCAATGGCCCCTTGTTCCTCAATTTGGAGGATCTCTTGTGGTCCTCTCTTTGGTTTGGGTAGCCGCCGCTTTCTAAAGCCCTCCAAAAGTTGGGAATAACTTTGTTCATCGCAGCAGACCCTGTCCTTATGCTTGAACCCTGTTTTCACCCTTCAGAATCCTGTCCCTAACTTTGCCAGCTCCTTAGAAAGGTACTTTGTGCCTTTTATGGACGACCGAGCGCTTTTACGCACACATCGAACATAGAGCACACGCTCCATCCATTGTAGGGTTGTGTAAGGAACTCATCGTTGCAACAGTAAAGACAGACACACGTGATCACAGTTCACCAGTGTTTATTAAACGGTACAACGTCCCATTATCAACACCTGTTTTTTCGACAGGTGTTTTCCTTAACAATTTCTGCCAAAAAAGCACATCGAAATGTTGGGTAGAGGGAGTCGTAAAGGGCATACAACGGGGGACAGGAACAGTATAAAATAGGGGGAGGAGCAAGAGTTTTGGGGGTACACCCCTAAATAAAATAAAAAGCATTTCGATTTTTTTCGGCAAATTTTGTTAGGAAAAACACCTGTCAAAAAACTGGTGTCAATATGACATGACATAGAACCTATTAAACTGTATAAATGGGTGAGAAAAACGCCTAGTCTAAACCTAAATCTAAGATGGGAGCAAGCTATGACCTCAAATAATAAAACAGTCCAAGTGGAGTCTAGTAAAATAAAAAGAGCCTATACTAAAAAAAAAAAATTAAAAAAAATATTTTACAAAAAATATTGCCAATCTTTACCGCTATGCTACAAAATAGTGTGGGATAGTGTTCACAAGAAAAGAAAGAAGTGTTCTCGAAATTATAAGTCAGGATGGTATGATTGGGGGTCTACCTTCTCCACGTTTTTACCATGGGACAAGGCGGGACTCTTAAGCACAGCACACGCCTGGGCCCGCCAGCATGAGGTTAAAGTTAGCTTCCAAAATATCATGGCCTTCTGTGGCCAAGTCTCTTTCACACAGTCTCTTGTCTCAGAGGACCTGATGTGTTAGAATTAAGAAAAAAACAAAGGTTCCTTCAATAAATCTTCATCGGGCGGTTTACTCTTCCCTTTAGGATTCCCCTCTGCCGGGCTCCGATCCCTCGTACAACGTGGGCCTCCCTCCATCAGGTTCACTACTGCCTTTTATTCACAATGTAACATTCCAGAGTCTCAATGTCTTTTTAAACAACCATTCACTGTGGACAACCCTCAGCTGAGTTCACTCTTGTCGACACAATGTTCACGGGTGTATTATGCTTCACCCCAATTCGCAGGCATCCCTCAGCTGGGTTCATTTTTGCCAAAAAAACAGTTCACTTTGCTTTCTCACAATGCGGGATTCACTCTTGTTAGCTTTCCCCTTCGCATCCCTCCGTCAGGTTCACATGCCCATTCTAACACAGTTCATGATTTTCTCATACATTTCATGATTTGCTCATCATTAGGAAGCAGGTTTCTCTTCCCCTAGCTTTCTCTTGTCATCCCTCCATTGGGTTCACACTTGCCACAATTCACCTGACAGTTCCTTTAGACCCTTTAGGTTCTTCCTTTTACCCAAGTCCGGATCTAAGCCCCAGCCATGCTTCCCTTTACTTTTCTTCTTGTCAATGCGTCAGCGACTTTCGATTGTACGAATGTACAAGGGGTTTGACTCGACCCTTGTATGACCCCTCTGACTTCTCACGCCGGCCTCTCCTAGGGCCTCTTGGTATTTGTAGTTTCAACAAAGGGGACCTGCCAGAGTCCTTCGAATGAGCGCTTACGTGGCTCTGGATCACTCTGCTACTGGTCCTTCACTGGCTTTTCTTAAAAGTTCAATAACATACAAGTTATTTCTTCAATTAATGTTGCAGTTTGCAACCTTGGGCTCAACACAGTCCGGTTTACTATCCGCTCTCCCCGACTCCCTGGCTGTGCTGGACTCGTTGGCTTCTCTTTTGTCTCTGGAGTTAAGGACGGTACCACGTCAGCAATCAATTCTCCCCGCCCTGGCTATCAGTGCGGGAGGGCCCCATGTACTGTTGACATCTGTCGCACCATTCACCAGCTGTAGTTCTCGGTCTTCTGATTCTTTTCTTGGAGGCTTTGCAGGACTGGGTTGAAAAGGGCAAGGGTACTTCCCTCCTTGTCGTCCTTTCCGGTCTTGCTGCCTTTCTTCTTCGTTTGAACTGTCGTCTCGGAATTACTGTATCCTCATGCGTTTGGCCTTATTCGAAGTGTGCTCTCGGGCTGCCTTTTGCCCCTATGGGTAAGAGAAAGGACCGTCAGGTGCGTGTAATCATTGTCAATTGCCTGACTCTGCCTGACCCTTGTTTTGAGACATGTCAGGTAAACGGCACTGGTGTTAGTCCGTTGTTTGTCACGGTATAGGAAACTGTTCGTATTGGAAAGAGGTGGGGGTAGAGTTTCTAGATATCTTACGGAGTAGGATGGGGAAAAGGTGTCATAAGGAAGGGGGTGATTGGATAACTAGGAAAGGTGAGCTTTGTAGGGTTTGTGAATTGGATAGGGGAGATTGTGGGAAGGATAGTGTTGTCACAACAGATTGGGAGTTCGAGAAATAATTAGAGGGACGTGGAGGAGAATGACTGGGAGTGTTCGGCTAGGACACGGGAAACCAGGGCTTCTTGGAGAGATAGTTTCAGCGTGCAACTGGTTTAGGGTTCCTAGGGGATTTGTCATATACGGAGGGATCGTTGGATCTGGGCAAGAGTTTCATTGCGAGGTACAGAGGCAGATGTGGTTCAGCCTACAAAGGTCTCAGGGATATAGTCGTCCTCTCCTTCTTCTTCCCCGGCATAATACTGCATCTCACCTGGTGTATTCTCCCCGAGCACAACCCCGAACTCCCCTACCCAGGTGATCCTCCCTCCCTCGCTCGTCCGCCCCCGGGGTTGGGATCTGAGAGTGCCAGCCCTTCCCTGGCCACCTGAATAAGGGATTCTCGGGGTCTGCTTGGGTGAATACCCTCAGGTTTCTCACAGTTGGACTTATAAAGTTAGGGTTTTCTATTTCTGATGTTTGTCTATGCTTTAAAGACTGCCTGCCCTTTTCCCTTACAGGTATCGGTGGAGTTTAGAACTTTACTGCATTGGCTCCAGTGACTGTGTATATTTTACAAAATATGTTTGGTATTTTTACTATCGCATTTCGTTATTCACTTGTGTTTATTCTTGGGCCTAATAAATTGTATATTTTCATATACTACTGTCTAATGGTACTCCTGGGTGTTTCACTGTGTGTGCTCATTGAAGACCTCTGATCACCCTCACTCATCCTGAGACTTGGCCTTGACTGCTCTCCAAGCTACAGTGAATTGGTCTGGATATCTCCCCAGAAGTCTCCCCTGTTTCACTAACAAGGGGGGCCCTCTAAACTTGTGTTGACCAGAGCAGAGATTAGAAGTCCATTCTTTCTCTTCCACCTTTTCTTTCCTTACCCTCCACTCCGACTTGTGACGTTCCACAAAGATTGGCTTTTTCTCATATGCTATTCAATATTTACATTATTCCTCTGGCCAAGTGGATTCACTCCCAGGGGTGTCGGTTCTACGCTTAGGCACACAACTTATCCTGAGAATAGCTCGGGAACGCAGGGTATGAAGGCGGCTCAGCTTAAAAACTGTCAAGTAGATATTGCCAGCTGGATTAATACAAATTGGCTAAAACTAAACACAGAGAAAACTGAGGTTATGGTTCTCTGCCATTATCCAGCTACCCAAACCCTCTCGACTACTGACATCTGGCCCCCTTCACTGTGCCCCTTACCCACCCTGGTCTTGGTGGGAAAGAATCTAGGAGTCACAATCGCATCATTTCAGCATCTCTCCAGGTCAAGGCGAGATGCAGTTCAGGCCATTCAAAGCTTAGGATGCTGAGGAAAATGTGTCAGTTTATTCCTAGAGACTTTGGAGCCTGGTAGTTTCAGCATCCATCTCAGGGACTTTGGATTATTGCAATGTTACTTTGCTTGCCCAACTCAAGTTTCTCATATAGCGTCTTCAGGTTGTGTAAACCTTTGCTGCTCGTCTGGCCATTGGCCTCCTGAAATGTGCCCATGTATTTCCGGTACTGCAGAGCCTTCATTGGCTGCCAGTGGCGGCGAGAATTACATTTGAAGACCTTGTGTTGTCCATTTGGCCTACTATGGCTCTGGACTGCTTTATCTTCAAGAGAAACTTAAGTATGCTCCCTCCTGGAACCTCTGCTCAGCAAATCAGCTATTGTTGTGTGTCCCCCCACTATTTCAGAGCTACGATTGGGGGGGACAAGCCTTTTTCAGTCGTGGCTCCGAACTTGTGGGATCTTTTCCTCAGACACTGCGTGCCATTGTTGATAATCTGGCCTTTTGGAAAGCACTTAAAACACATCTTTTTAACTAGCCCTTTTGTGTTTGATTTAATTTGTTTCCCCCTTTTCTGGTTGTCCTCTCTCTGGCTTATGAAATCTATAGCACCAAGATATCCTTGGGTCATAGCTGCGCTTAAGAAGTCTAGCGAACATAACGTAACAATGAAAGGCAGGTTCTGTAAATGGTGCCAGGGCTCCCCCTATCGTACACATTTATCGAGCGCCTAACCTGAGGAACAAACCAGATTGTAAGAGGTGAGGCACATGGTGGGAGCTGTGTGTTATTCAACTTCTCTGGGTCTCCTGGAACGAGTGATACCGATTGCCCGATTCCAGGTTTAATTAGATGGATGGTGGTGATACAATGGGCAGGGGATGCATGTTTTTTTACTGTCTCCTCGCTCCGCTTCCAAGGAACAGTGGGCGGAGCCACTTCAAATTTGGGTGGTAGGGTTTCCTTAGATAAAGGTTTAATTTCCCTCCTAGGTTCTTGAGCCTTCAGTACGTGATGCTTATGGAACTGAAAGGGCTCAAAGAGCGCTTGAGCAACCTGAATGGCTGTCCCCAAAGTAGGTTCATAAAGTTGTAATATTGCTCTTTGGAGGTGGGTTTGAGTTTATCAATTGCTCAAGGGCCAGGGTTTCAAGAACCTCTGGTAAATTCCCAACCATTGGCTTGTCAGATTTTGAATCTTTCCAGCCAGCTTCATAGGGGTTTTGTTGAGGAGTAAACTGAGGGTTCAGGGTTTGTAGTCTGCACTAGAAAATGGACTTTGTTCTACTTTATTTGGGCAGGCTTCTTACTCATATCAACAGGGGTAGTCACGTTGGCACTGATACTACTTCTAATTCCCCCTGAAGTAACAGGGCCACATAACAGGTTTAAAAGGTGTCATCCCAGTGAGACCGGGTGCCAACTGTTAAAAGTACGCACATAGATCTTCCCTTTCAAGGTTGGGCTGTCAGATTCTGTGGAGAAGATGACTACCACCAGGGGACACAACTGTTGTGTCTAGTTCCTTGTGATGTCTTTTTTCAGCTTTCTCTTGGCTATCAATGATTTCCTTAGGAGGGTCTTAATTAAATGAGGAGCCATGTTTAATTTTGAAATACCCTGCTCTAAGGCCTCTGCAAATGTTGTTGAAGGGGGCAATTGTAGGTTGCTGCCGTCTTGTAGCAAAAGTGTTTGTCTTCAAGGGCAGGATAAACGGGTTTTATGCCCCACTGACTGATAGGGGGCAGCGGGTGGGGAGGCGGTAATTTGTTGACATGGTCCACAAGTATCTCACTACTGACACTACTTGTAGGTCAGAGTTGGGACTCTGACAATGAGACATAGTTTTAGAGGTTTTATTTTGGTTACGTTCAAGAAACTCTAAAGGTTGCTTATCAGGACTTCTTTAAGATAGTCCTCTGTCCAGAATCCTTTTCTAACCTGCTATTTACCCATCTCCAAAAATAATAAATCCAATCAACGAAAAAGGCAAGAAAGGGAGGCCTTGACAGGGATGACCGCTGGCTTCTGGCCCCACCCTGTCCCTTTTAGTACAGCCCTTTGCCCTTAGTTCAATTTACAAAAGAAAGGCAGTTCCCAGTTTGCAGGAAGGTAGTCCCTCATTTCCAGTCCCTGTCCCTCTTTGTTGCTTCCCATTCTGGGGTTCTTTTAGTCTTACTTTTACGTCCCGTCCCCCTTTCTTCCATACTGCATGGGTGTCCCTTCCAAGGGACAGGAGACGGAACCTTTTTCACCAGATAAACCCTTCTTCCCCTTTAAGTTTAGAGGCGCGCAGGGGTGCGGCCTGGGGACATGCGCTACCTTCACTCCGCCCACCTGCGTCACACCTCAGTCCCCTTTTCCACGTCGACGGGAATGGGACGATTTCACCAGCGCTCCTGGGTTTGGCCCTGCCATCTACTACCACGCGCCCTTCCCCGGATTCTATCTTTTTGTCGTTTATCTGTCATTTAGGTACTTGGTCCTCTGGCGTCACGCTCCTCCCTGTTGCATGTCGACTTCAGCGGGCTTCAACAGGTGTCCAGCCTGCGAGGGGCTCTTTCCTACGTCTGACCCTCGCGCTCTTTGCCTCCGCTGTTTTGGCCCCGACCATGGCTAGGGCGGTTGTTCCACGTGCGACACATTGACTGCATGCACACTGAAGAACAGGCTAGCTAGGTGGGGGGTGCTCTTTGAGAGGTCGCCTCCTGGGGACTTGAAGAAGTTTGTCGGACAGAGATCGAGGCCCAAAGGAGGGCTGCTATTTTCAACACACCCCGTAAGGGCGACTCCTTCCCGAGAAAACACCCGAGCGGAGGAACCTCTCAAGTTCTGGTACCAGCACACACACCAAGGCTAGTCTAGCTATGGCCTCACGGCCGAGGGATAGTCTGGTCCTCCCTGGCATAGTGGTGAGGGTGTCACAGGTTTCCCCCCCTTCTCACCTGTCGGCATTCTTTATTGGAGTTCTTCGATGGAGTCTTCTTGCGCACCTTGCGGGTCTTGTATAACCCTTTGCGGATGTCCTCGGATTCCAGCATGCGATCAGCGTCCCGAGTCATGGATCGTTCAGAAGTCCGGGAAGTCCTGGAAACAGCAAGGTGTGTACTCGGAAGCGAGTACACGGAGATCCGGGATGCAAGTGAGAACAAAAGGGAAAGGAATGGATGAGTAGGTATTAAAAGGGTCTGGGAACCAGGAATCAAGAAGATAACAAGAGCGAACTACGGCAGCACACGTCTAGCCACTGTAAGCGGTAGTGTTGAGACGCGCAGAGCCGCAGGGGCGTGTCTGCTTTATAGAATGTGATGCGTCCGACGCGGAAACTGGTAAACTTCGTTCCGTGTTTGGCGGCCATGTTGGGAGTACTGCTGAGTGTAAGCCCCTATGTGTCAGGGACCAGGAAATCCAGAAGGGACGCGTCCGATGGTTCATGACGGAGGGACCGCAAGGTTGTTCTACCAGGTGTACACCCGAGGGGCAACTCCCTAGTACCGGCTCAATGTCGGAGGGGGCGCCTGCACGCAGTACTACTGGCGACACTGCCAAGGGCAATATGCCCTCTATCCCTAGACCTGAAGTGCAGGGTAGGTCTCTTGCTCCATCACCAAGGGTCTTGGAGGAGGCTGGGCCCAGGGAGCCATGCACCACAACTTTGGCCCGTGGCACGCAGCTCGACAAAATGGCCACCGGGCCAGACAACATGGCCACTCGTCCGATGCCACTCTTAGGAACAGAGCCGGCAGGTGAACAAGTTTCAAGTTGGGACTGGTGTCAACCAGGTATATGGCTTACAGTTTATCCATCAGCGGTGCAGGGCAGGTTCCCCCTGCAACCTAGGCAGAGTGCGCTCCGGACACAGCAGCCCACAGCCACTCCGTCGAGATGCCTGCACCTCTTCAGCCTCCGAAGACAGGTTTGTCGAAAGGTTCCCGATGCTGATGCGAACCCCCCAGATGGGGGCCACCCTGCGGGATGTAGTCAGGGACTTGCTCCCTCCGGTCACCCCACCGGCACCCATAGTCATTCCTCCCATGGCTCTGGCGCCTCTGGCGCCAGTTCAGCCCCTGCCGGCAACTTTGATTCCGGCTCCTCTGCCTCCCCCAGTTCAGGTGGTTCCACAACAGCCTCCGCAGCAGCCTCCGGCTCCGGTCCCCACACCGCAGCCCACGACTCGCAGCACTCCTCCACCTACTCCGGACCAGCCAGACACTCAGGTGGACACAGACGAGGAGGAGGACCCTGACACGCTTTCATCAGCGAAGGCCTTCCATGACAGGCTGGCAGGCTTGGCAGAATATCTCAGACTTCCTCAACCCGAGGTAGAGCAGCCCGAGAAGGGGGTCTTGGCAGAAGTCCTCACCCTAAGACCCCCTACCAAGACAGGTATACCGATGCAGAAGGATGTTGTGGTTCTGGCCAAGAGGGGGTGGCTCAAGCCACTTTCGGTCCAACCTGTCAATCCGCGCTTCGATGCCAAGTATAGACAGATGGAGGGGGGATACACTCTTGTTATCGGCGCACCCTCAGCTGCACTCTTTAATGATCGCTGCGGCTTGACTCTACTCTAAGCCTCAGTCATCCTCAGCGCTGCTAGGCAAGGAGGAGATGATCTTGGAGGCGTCTCGAAAGAAACTGTACTTCAACGCCTCGCTGCACCTGTGTCAGGCCAACGCCGATGTAATGTCAGCATCTGCTAACCAGAGGCTTTCGCGGGAAATAGCGGACTTCCTTCCAGACCTTCCGATGCAAAGCCAGGCATGCTTCAGGACGGGTCTAGGAGAAGCCAAGCTGGTAGCGTAGGACATCATGGAGTCCACCGTGGCCCACATCGATACCTCTGGCTGGGCCATCTGCATGGCCACAGACATGAGAAGGACGGCCTGGCTTTGGGCTACTAAGTTTAACCCTGTCGTCCAGGATTGCGTTTTGGACCTTCCGTTCACAGGTAGTGACCTCTTTCACGCTATCACCGACGAGGAATTAGATGAACAGCTCGCAGACTGCAAAGTCTTTATCTTAACGAAGGCCATGCCCAAGGCGTACATGTTAGAATCCTGTGCAGTTCCCTTGGGGACTACTGCAAAAAGATTAAGACTACAGGAGTAAGCAGTAAACCCAATTGGTGGCAGTCTGTACCACCCAGATTTACCTGGTAGCTGTGGCTGAGCAGTCAGACTTCTCTCAAGAAGAGTTGGGCAGTATACAGAGGATACACAATAGGGCTAAAAACACAGTAGAACAAGCAAACACTGACCAGAGCTTTGTATCAAAAGTATATAATTATCTAACACTCACACTTTAGAAAATACACTAGCACTATTAATCAAAGCAAGTTCAAAACACAATCAGAAAAGGATACACACCTCCCTTAAGAATTATTAGACAAGTCTAAGTCAAAACACCACTTTTTGTCAAAACGGAGGTCAGCGCGTAACCTAGATGGCACTCCAATAATTAAATAAAAGGGAGAGAAAAAGGCAGGTCATAAAAATAAAACAGTTCCCAACACCTTTAAGAGACCAAAACAAGTTAGTGAAGGCAGAGTCTACTGTAGTGCCAAAGTTCCTAGGCCACGCCCACTTTAAATGGAGCAAGCTGAAATGTGCCCAAGATCACACAGTTTAGAAATGCATTCAAGTCTTTGTGAAAATGTTCAAAAGAGGTTGGGTTGATTCTGGAGGTAAAGTTAGAAGGTCTGGGGGCCAACCCAGTTGGAAAGCAAAGGATTTAAAGGTCACCTTTAGCAAACGGTAGGAAGGGAGGCCAGGTGGAACACAGTAACTTTAAAGTTGAGGAAGCTCCAGCGTTGGCAGTTGTTCCTGGCAGCGGGTGCAGTTCGTGGTTTCGACCAGGGGAAGACAGGATCTCGTCGAGGAGGAAACTTGGAGTCGTTGCACTGCCCAGGGAAGAAACCAGCCACGGAGTTCATCGGTTAAAAGGTGCGTTCCTGGTATTCGCGGTCACAGTGGTGCAGCTTGGCTATCCGGCTGCCGGGGTGCTTTGCACGGGCGATTCGATCAAGAGACGTCCTGGAAGGCGAAATGGCGAACTGGTTGATCCCACCAGCTCAGAGGAAGAAGACTCTTTCAGCAGAAGATCTTCTCTTGTCGTCGGGAAAGTGGTGAGGTCGTTGCAGCAGGGCTCCACCGGTGGTGTCGTCGTTGCAGATGGCTCAGCTTCTCCCCTCTTCGGATTTCTTAGGTCCTGTGGCGACTTCTGAAGTTCCAGTCCCAAAAGCCCTGCTTTTATGCCGAAAAACCCCCATTCGACAGCCTAGCTGTCACTCATACATGCTAAGTGGTGAGCCGGGCGGCTCACCACTGGGCCAATAAGAACAGAGTGCGACTTGAGTTTCTAAGGCAACACAGTCCAGGGTGCCCATTCCCCCACCCACACATCCTGTGGAACCCAGACAGAGTGGCACCAGTTGGGGGGCTTCTGTGGAGAAGCCCGCCAAAAAGTGGAACAAAGGGTCCGACCTTGGATGGAGTTACAGAGACTGACACGAACGCCATTTTAGAAAGGAGTTCTGGCAAAAAGCCCCAACTGGTGATTTAATATTAAATAAATAAACCAGCGGTATCCTTAACATTGCACCAAAAAGTGGTGCGTTTAAAATCAATGGGAAAATCCCATAGGAAATATTCAGGTGGAATATTTTGCATGGTAACCACTGCCACCAGGCAGAAACTCGACAAGGGGGGACTGGACAGTGCCCCCTTGGAAACAGACCCAGGGGCAATTGAATTATCCCCTTCCAGTACTTCCACAATATGATGGTTTGTACTGGTTCTGTTCACAATTTTGGACTAGTAAAGTCAATGGTGACTTTACATGTAGTCAGTCCCAGGGTATGGAGTCTATGTTTGGGGGTCACTATGACACCCCTGTGTTACTGCACTGAGGGTGCTGTGTAACACATACACAAAAACAGATGATACCCTATGGAGTAAAAAAAAAACATAGCCCATAAGCACACAAAAAGTCAGACATACCTCAAATCATGCCTAAGAGTGGGAGGAAAAGACTCTCACTCTTAGCAGGAGAAAAAAACAAACCCCAAAAATCCAGCAAAGCTGCTGGGAGACTCACTAGGTTTGGGAAATTAGCCTATTAAGAGAATTCTCCCTAACGGTACACCCAGTCGCATCAACGCTCCAACAAGGTGGGGTGGTCGTTTGGCGGGTTCCGGGGGGCTTCCAGGAACAGAGGTCGAGACAGCCTAACCGATCGCCGAGTCAGCACTGGTGCAAGCAACAAAAAGGAGGGGGGGGGGGCAAGGGCTTCTTCGAGTCCCCCTCCTCAGCAGCAGCCTCAGGAGGAAAAAAGGCATGCTGCATCCCTTCGGGTCCACATGTCTCCGGTGGGAGGCAGGCTTGCCTTTCACGTGCATTATGTCTCTGTAGTATCCACGGGGTACCGCCTACTGATACCCCCCTCCTCCCTTCCAATCCCACAGATTGGGACGGCAAACTCTGGTGGCAGAGATCCGGACGCTTGTGAAGAGCCAGGCAGTGGAAGAAGTCCCAACCTCCCAGAGAGGATTAGGCTTCTATTCCAGGATATCGCCCTACAAAAGAAGACCCAGGCTGGCCTGAGAGTTGGGTTGGACCTATCCACCCTCAACCTCTCCCTCCCTCTCCCGAAGTTCAAGATGGTTACGCCAGCACTCATTGTAGAGACACTGGGCAAGGGAGACTGGATGTGCTCCCTGGATCTGAAGGACGCCTACCTACATGTCACGATTTGGCTGCCACATCACTCTTTCCTACACTTCAGGATCATGGGCTGCCATTTCCAGTACAAGGTGCTACCCTTTGGCCTCAACTCAGCCCCCATGGTATTTACCAGACTCATGAATGCAGTGGCAGCCCTCTTCAGGGCCAAGGGCCACCATGTCTACTCATACCTGGACGACTGGCTCGTCAGTGCAAGGTCTCCGGAGGGGGGGGGGGATTACCCACACTTCCTCCACACTCATGAACATGCCGCCCACGCAGAGCCTCGTCTTCCTGGGCCTCATCTGGGATACGAGCTCCGAGAAAGTCTTTCCCTCGGAGGACAAGATTACAGCCATCAAGAGGGCCACTATGCACTTCCTTACCAGAGCAGTGACCTCGGCCTGGTGGTACCAGCACTTTTTGGGTATCATGGCAGTGGTTCTACTGGCCATACCGCACAGGAAACTGAGGATGAGGAGGCTACAGCTGCACTTTGGATCCTCGTGGAATCAGGAGAGGGGCTCCCAAGCGGAGCTAGTCAGCATTCCTCCTTCTCTCCACTCGGACCTCACATGGTGGTCCAGGGACTGCAACCTGCGGACGGGCAAGCCCTTTCGGCAGCCTGCCCCACAGTTCACCATCACTACAGACTCCACGCTAGAAGGCTGGGGAGCCACTTTGGAAAGCCACGGCAAGACCATCCTCATCCAGACCAACAACTCCACCAGCATGTACTATGTCAACAAGCAGGGGGGTAACAGGTCCCCTCTGCTGTGCAGCCTAGCGGTCAGCATGTGGGAATGGGCCCTGGAGAACAGCATCTGCCTCCCAGCCGTCCACCTCCTGGGGGAGGCCAACTTGGAAGCGGACAGGCGCAGCAGTCTGGGAGCAGACAATTACGAATGGCAATTGAACTACCAGGTGATGCAGGGGGGTCTTCAACACATGGGGCCACCCTCAGGCGGATTTATTTGCCTCCTGGAAGAACAGGAAGTGCCATCAGTTTGCGTCTTGGCAGGGTCAGGGCCCCGGCTCCCTGGCCGACGCATTGCAGATTCAATGGGAGGGCATGAAAGCCTATGCTTTCCTCCCACACCCCTGATCCACAGGGTGATCCGCAAGGTAAAGGAAGTTTGTCACCTCAGCATCATTCTGATAGCTCCATGGTGGCCGGCGAGACAGTGGTTCTCCGAACTGCTCAGCCTCACGGACAGACCACCCATTCACCTCCTGCTGGGTCCAGCACATATCGCACCTCAGAAGTTAGGGCTCGCAGCTTGGTTCCTGAGCAGGTCACCCTCAGGCTCCTGAGCCTATCACAGACTAACTTGGAGATCATTCAGCGCGCCAGGAGCAAGGCTACCAGGAGCCAATGCAAGAGTAAATGGACCAGGTTCTGTCATTGGGCGGCCTCTAAGGAGATCGACCCCCTCTGGTGCACATCGGATGACGTACTCTCTTTCTCGGCACACCTTGCACATTCAGGCGTACAGGTGGACACATGTCGCACCTATCTGGCTGCTATAGGGACCTACAGAAATTCAGAGAAGGAGGTTTTCTCCTCTTCCAACCCGATAGTCCAGAAGCATCTGGTAGGCTTGTCCAGGCTCTATCTGCCCCTTAAGAAGCCACACCCCGTGTGGGATCTCAATGTGGTGTTGGCCGCCTTGGCGCAAAAACCCTTCAAGCCAATGGGGTCCGTCGACATCAGGCTGGTCACCATCAAGACAGCATTGTTGGTGGGCCTAACCTCCGTTCGCGGAGTCAGCGCGATTCAGGTTCTGGTGGCCTCAGAACCCTTTACCACATTCCACAGGGATAAGGTGGTCCTGCGGACTCACCCGGCGAAACGAGGAAATAGTCTTAACCATGTTTTTTGCTGACCCCAACGACTAGGCTCAGAGAGTCTTGCACTGCCTGGACGTCAGGCGCGTTCTGAAATTTTACCTGGACAGGACCAAGGGCTTCCGTAAGTCTGACGCGCTTTTTGTCACCTTTCAGGGATCCAGGACCTGATATCGGGCATCCAAGGAGTTTAATGCACGATGGATGGTTGCGGCCATCAAAGAGGCTTATGAGGGGCAGCACAAGCTGCTGCCAGATAACATGTACGCTCACACGGTCAGGGCCAAGGTCATGGCCCTCGCATTCCAGCAGCAGGTTCCGTGACAAGTCATAAGCAGGGCGGCCACCTCAGCTACCCCTTCCGCTTTCTGTAAGCATTACTGTTTGGACGCCGGCTCTAGGTCAGACGCGGCTTTCAGACAGGTGGTTCTAAGGAACTTATTTGCTTAAGGAGGGTCTCCTCTCCACCCTGGGGCTACATTCAGTTGTGATCTCCCCTGCATTATGGAGGAAAGGGGACGTGGCATAAGAGTCATTGTAAGTTACTCATTCTAGTGACTAACATACTCTTAGTCCTTAGTACCATTTCCTCCATACGTCCCTCCCTCCTCCCCCCTAATAATACTGTGCCATTAGGCAATGTTAAATATTGTCGATGCGTCAATGGGGACTGTGGTGCCGGTGGGCGGAATCGGGTAGCACATGCTCCCAGGGCTGCACCGCCGCGCTCCTGTATATTTAAAGGGGAATAAGGGTTTTTCCGGTGAAAAAGGTTCTGTTTCCCGTCCCTAGGAAGGGGGACGCTCATGCAGTTTGGAGGAAAGGGGACTAAGGACTAAGAGTACATTAGTCACTATGGTGAGTAACTTAAAATTTCTCCCCTCTCTGTGGTTCTCAGGCTCTCCGCACTCTGGGATTTCAGTCTTTCCCTCTCTCCACTCTGTAATTTCTCTTTCCCCACTCTATGGTTCTGTTTCCTCTCGGCCCCCTCTCTTGCATGTCAATCTTTCTCTCCTCCACTCTGGGATTACAGTCCTCCTCTTCACTTGCCACTCTAGTGTTCTCTAATCTTTCTCTTTCCCTGCTCTGAGGTTTGGTTTCTTTTCACTCCCCACTCTGATGTCCTATTTCTTTTCGCTTTCCCCTCTGTTTTTTCAATCTTTCTCTCTCCCCACTCGGCTGGGGTTTGCGTCTCTCCCACTCACTCAGTCATCCATGTCCCTTTATCGTTGAGCAACCCCATACCCGGCGACCGTGGCGGTGCTCCTCGTCAGGGCCTTCAAGTCTTCCTCCTTCTCCTCTGTCTGCGCAGAGCTTCTTACATGACTCTTAAACTGGGTGCCTGCCACTCTTCTTGGGCTTTGTGGCAGCCTCTCGGTGCTGCTCTTGCCAGGCGTCTGCGGCATCCCATTGAGCAGCCGCTTTTTCGACGTCCTGCTGCTGTGCTCTTCCAAAGGGTGTCTGAATCCTCCTCTTCTGTTGTTGCACAGCCGCTTATACAGATTTTTCACTGGGTGTCGCGTCAGGTCTTTCTGCTGCACCTCGCTACACTGCATTGTGTCCGGCTTCGCATGCTGACACTTGTGGTTGCTCTGTTCCTGGCCACACTTCTTTTGGCCTATATGATGTGGTTAAACTCTGTGATGCTTGCTGAGTCTCCTCCATGATTGTCTGTCTCAAGGACACTCCTCCAGGGAGCTGGTTAACTCGTCTGTCATCATTCTTTGTGGGATATTGAGCATATCTACAGTCAGAAGCCAAGCCAGGGAGGACTAAAGGGTGTACATGGGTATTACAAAACCTGTCCCCTACATACCTTATAAAGGTGTCTGTAAGGGGGGATGATGACTTATACCCCTATTGGGGTCTATGTCACCTCCAGAGGAATTTCGCTTACCCTGCCCCTAGCGGTTGTTAGACATAGCAGGCTCACCTCCAGAGTCCCAAAGGGGGTAGATCCCGCTTATGGAGAAGTGATGATCTCCCTGGATTCTTTGCAAGACCCATAAACAAAGCAAGTATTATTACACATTGAATATTAGGTCAGTCCACACAAGGAACTACTCAACGGGGCAAGAATACACTCAACAAGGGGCACAAGGGGAAGGCTAGCCTTTTCATTTAAAGTTTCCTTCGTCACAGCTTGTAAAGTGCCAATCTGGAGTTCAAAACACATTTACACAAAACAATACTGCATTGATATGCAAACTAGTGCCGACTCACAAGTTGGCTGAGTACTAACTGTTATTTTCCTCTCTATCATTTACAACATCTTTGCCAGGGGACATCTCTGCTGGCTGATCTATGACATAGTATGTGAATCTAAGACGGAAGCACACACCCCAGCAGACAAGTGTTACTTACCAGTAATTATCTTTCTAATGGATTGTGTCCTCCCATGGAGTGCTCATCTTAGATAGATTTCCCTACTTTGCAGCACTCTCGTAAACATTTTACCAGCAGGGCACTCTGTGCGTGCTGGCGTTGCTGACCAGACTCCAAGCTTGCGTAGAAGCGTGGGCAGTTTCGAAGAAGACCCCAGGGGAATGGGCTAGGCCCTTTGCAACCAAACAGAAAAGACCTTACAAAGGGGAAGAGTAAGATGAGGAAGACAGCAGGAGCAGTGTTTCTCGCCAACCATCCTGCCAGAATCAAGCATGGTTTCTCAACACACTAGAGTTTCAGTACAAATGGCACACTCTGCACTCTGTGACCTCAGTTCCTTTTTTCTGTATGCTGTGAGAAACCAGAAGGTGTCTCATCCACTAGTCCCCGTGGATCTGTCATCCAGGTGGCCAGGACACGCCCATCGCTTTTGGATCCATTTCCTGGGGGTGGACTAGTGTGGGAAGATCACCTGGGTGAGGGGTCTTTGTGGAGTGGGAGTGGAACACTGGATGGTGAGACACGGTATCCCCTTCCCTGTAACACCTTTACCCCATCCTACCAGGTAGGATATTTGGGAACTCAACCCCCCTTCAAGCCACCCTTTTACAACACAAACACTTTCTCACCGATGGCTCGCTATGAGAGAAAATGCCCAAGCCATATTCCTGACATGTCCCAATACAATGGACAGGCAAGGTCAGGCAATTACTAACCATCACCCACACCTGACTTCCATTACACTTTCCCACATGGATAAAAGGAGGAGGGTGATAGCACACTTTGAGCGAGACAAAACACAAGAGGAAACGTCAGTTCCAAGAGGGCAGTTTTACAAGTGGAGAAAGACGGTGAAACAGAAGGGGATCGGAAGCAGGGAAGTTCCCTTGACTTTTTCGATGAGGAACTGTTACATTCACAAAGCCTTGAGAATAGAAAGCGTAAGACCAGGAGACCATGCTAAGGAATCCTGCATTGTGTGTCGGAGTTACCCGGGGCACTTCTGTGTCGATAATCAAGGAGATGAGAATTGCCAACTGTCGTGGTGCTGTCCTTGACTCCAACAACAAAGCAGCGTTAGTGAAATCAACACAGCCGATGAGTTGGGGAGACCAATAGAAAACCGGTCTGTTTTGAAGCTAAGGTAGCAAGCAGCAACATTGTATGGCGAGCGCTGGAACAAACATTGTATGAAACACGTGTGATAACAAACGTGAGCAAAGTTGTACTGCAAATGAGTGACTGAACTTTGAAACCAAGATACCATACCTTTGACAGAGTGCTCCCGCGCCACGTGTGCGCTCAATCGAAAGTGTCTCTGTAAGGTATCCAGCTGAGAGTTGGCAAACGTGAAAGAGTGGCAAAGGATTGTGAATCGAAATGGTCCTGCGACGGGTCAAGCAAAATCCTGTGCACAATTGAAAGTCTTCGATGTTGATACAGTAAAGAAAGTTTATGGCAAAGTAGATAAGTCGGTCCGAGCCCGGCACAAGAAGATCATTTGAAAGCTTTGGGTTAAAGCAAGTTTGTGTTGTAATTGCAATGGTTTATTTGCACAGCGCTTAAACACAAGTGAAGTGCTTCAAAGCTACTTAAAGTAGATAAATTGGTCGGAGCCCAGCAGAGGGAGACTGATTGAAGATGTTGTGTCAAAGTGGATCTGAGCCTGGCGGAGGGGGATCCGAGGTGAATAGTAAATCACCTAAGAGAATTGTGTATATGTGAAACCCTAAGGAGAAAGGAACTTTTTTGCTTGTTGTATTGCACCATGCCCTCTGGAAAAAAGACTTTGAATGGCAAAGAGACTTTGACACAGAAGGCCATGATGTTGACGTTTTGAACTACACTCTTGTGCTAGAGAAGCCAGAGACTGTGCTAAGCTAGAGTGTGTCGCCTTGTCCTGTGCTGAAAACGTGGGGAAGGGAAGCCAGCGGCTTGAATATCCTTTCTTGAACATTTTTCTTTTGCATAAAATTGTTTCCCATACTATTTGTATTCGGAAGTAAGGATTGGCAATAGGTTTATTAGTATAGGCCCTTTTATTTTGACAAGACACCACTAGGACTGCGTTAATATTTGATTGTCGTAGCTTGCTCCCATTTTAGTATTAGGCGTTTTTTTCAAACCCAATTGAAGTTCAATAAACACCCTTGAAATGTGGTCTCTTGTCTGTCTTACTGTTGATACCATGCCTTCCTTACAATGCCTAGCACATCGCTTCAGAGAAGTCAGACGCATTTTCTTTTCCAAAACATTCTTGCAGATGTTCATATATTTTTTCAACATGCCTACTCCGAAAATCTCGGGTTTCAAAAAGTGATGTGATTGCAGCTCTAAAATTTCGCTAACAGACCTCCACAGAATTTGTCTGTTGTGGCTCGGTTCTGACAATGTTGTGGTGGTTTGCGGTTCATGTCAAGACTAGACGCCAAAAGCCTTAAAGGAGAGAGTCTTTAAATTGTCCCTGGGTCATTCGACTTCTCAGTCACCAAGTACAACACCGTTGAAATGCAGACCCGATGAAGATAAAAGCTACACGGACAGAAAATCACCTGAGAAAGAGAAATAACGGTCAAAGAAGAAACATAAAAGGTCTCACTCGATGAACAACTCCCTGTAATGCTTACCTGGTCTCCTCAAAAGTGTAATGCCTTCTCACCCTGTGGACCTGGTGCTTGACACTTTTTGGATTCTCTTTCTGTTTAAACAACACAAACAATAATAGAAAACTATAACATCTATTGACTAAGATACTACTTCATGAGATGTGTACTCTTTTAATCCCTCCCTTCTCACCTGTGTTTATTTTGTGTGGAGCTCTCCATCCTGCTTTTCTACAGGGGCGCGTTGAGATGAAGAAACAATGATAACTTGGGTAGCTGAAGTTATAGTCTCTTGTCACAAAATGTCTTTAATTTTTTTTTAAGAATGAGTTTTGGATTAAGTAGCTGGTGAAAATACTGTAATCTCTTAGGGCTTAGATTAATTCCTACTTTGGAGAGATCTCTCCTTCTAATAACTTGCTCTTTTTTCCCTTCTGTTGCAGGTTCTCTGGATTTAGGAAAAGGAATTATGGCAGCAGAGGGCTGCAGAGTTACTCAGGATGAGAAAACGTTTTTTAAACGGAAGTTCGCCTATACGGAGTAACTACAGCCTTCAGGGAAGCGCGCAGAAACAATTGTGAGGTGAAAACTTGTGGAACCTTCAGGTCTGTAAAATGCTTAGTAAGCGTCTTCTTTCTTTAACTATTCAATTTGTTTGTTATTTTAAATACCTCTTGTCTTGTCTGCAGGTTTTCAGAAAGCTGGGGGAAAATACCTTCGAAGATGCAGTGGCTGCGGAAGAAACTTCTGACTGAAGATGCTGCGACTACGAGCGAAGACTGCTGACTGAAGATACTGTGGCGGTGAGTGAAACTTCTGACGGAAGATGCTGCGAATACGAGCGAAGACTGCTGACTGAAGATACTGTGGCGGTGAGTGAAACTTCTGACGGAAGATAATTGCTTCGGAGATAACCTTAGACAGGTAAGTCTATTCTATTAACTATTGAACTCTGTAATTTGCTGTAAAACTAATGTCTCTATTATCGTAAAGACAGGTACGCTTCCCATCTAAATCTGCATCGGCGAGAAGTGGGAAGAATTTTGCATCCAAATCATGCAGGTCTTTGAGAAAGCGGGCACGCCTGTTCTCTCCACCTCTGGGGAAAAAGACAATCGAGCCCATCGTGCCTGACAAAGCCGGTAGGGAGTAGGTTCACCAGCCTCTTCATGTGCCGAAGAGCCTGAGACCAGTGAAATCCTTGATTTGAGGATTGCCTACGCCACTGGCACCATTGGCGGCTGATGCGAACTTCGCTACGGAAAACTCCCTGCTCGGGGAAGCAGTCCTCCAAGGATTTTGGTGGAAAGTACAGGCCAGCCTCTTCGGGCCCATAGTTCCTTACCAGGCATCTGTCCCATGACAGTCTGGTGGTACAGGTAGCTACCGTTGGCAGCAAGGCAAGCGCCTTCCCCTCCTGACCGGGACGACAAACGCTACGATGTTCTGACCAAATAAGTTTCTGCCTCGGCCAGCTAGCACTTAAACCTGTAAATGCTTCCTGTGCACTTTCCAAATATACACACACCTAAAGGTCTACGGTAGGCGAGGCAGCATAGCATATGCCAGAAGGAGAAATGAGAGATGGCGTCTTTAACATTGTGGAAGATGGTAGAGAAGCCATTGGCCAAGATCTTCCATCAGGACACAACACGACTGTCTGTGTCGGACGATCCATGGCGGCAAGTTCCGTCATGAGAAGATTCAAGCAAGACTGCCTGACATGCCGTTTGACGGGTCTCATTTGTTTAGACAAAAGGCAGATGACAGCCTTGAAAAATTGCAAGCTTTAAAGGCTGCAGCAAATTCCCTAGGGGTGTGATAAAGACAGCCTGCCCAGCCCTCATCACAATGGAAGGGTGCAAGCTTGTTCATTACTACAACTACGGTTAGAAAAGGAAACACACCACTCGCCAAGCTCAGAGACTCTTCTTTCGACCTACCAGAGGAAGAGGAGGTAAAACACAGGCCACTTCCGCGTCTGTGCCCTCCAGTGCGCCCCGCCACAAAACCTCTTTGAGGACTTATGCCATACTACACCAGTAGTGGGTGCTTGTCACACCATTTGCAATAATGGTACACTACTACTTCAGACTCGTAGGCCCTTCAGCTGATCACTCCGGTTACTGCCACCCATTTTTAAAGCTCCCACCAGATTGCCCCCTTTGGCCAGACCACCTCCTGTTCTAGAATCACTGCTCCTTGCTTTTAGAGAAGGGTGGCATAGAGTTGGTACAAGTACAGGAGAGGACCAGGGGGTGGTACTGCCATTATTATTTGTTCCGAAAAAAGAACAGAGGTCTGCGTCCCATCTACAACCTTAGGCGCTTGAACAGGTTCCTCAGGAAGGACCGGTTCAAGATTGTAACACCCTTTCATATCCTCCAGGCCCGAGAAATTCAGGGTTGGTTGGTGTCACTCGACCTACAGGATGCTTACTTCCATGTGCCGATCCATCCACAGCACAGTAAGTACCTGAGGTTCGTGATGGCAACACTCACTACCAGTTTTGAGTTTTGCCTTTTTGGCTCACCTCTGCCCCGTGGGTCCTCACCAAGCTGTTTCAGTAGTGGCAGTTAGTCTCAGGAAAGGGGAGATTCATGTCTTTCCCTACCTGAATGATTGGTTAATCAGGGCGTGGTCTCAAAATCAAACCTTGGATCACCTCAATCGTACCTGCCACGTCCTCCACAAGCTGGGCTTCTTCAATTTAAGTGAGTCACAGCTGACACCTTCTGAAACGCTCCAATTCATTGGAGCGGTCCTGGTTTCTCCCTCGGGCAGGCCTTTTCCTCCCACGGATGGGGCTCTACACATCCTGCAGATGGCCGCCAGATTCCAGAACGCCCAATACCTGCCAATCCTAGACTTCCTAAGGTTACTTGGCCTCATGGCATCCTGCATCTTCCTGATGCCAGAGGCTCGAATGAGATTGCCCCAATGAGCCCTCAGATCTCAATGGTCGCAGTTCTGTGGCTGAATGACAGACTTGATTAAAGTCCCTAACAGAGTCACTCAGGATCTCCTATGGTGGACTTGCAGGGAGAACGTGATGCTCGGCATGACCAGAGGTCACTGTAGAACAGATATGTCACTGAAAGGCTGGGATGCTGACCTGAATTAGCTGACCGTGAGTAGATTTTGGTCCCTGGTGATACAAAACTTCACATAAACCAATTGGGGCTGACTGTGATCAGACTGGCACTGATGGCCTTTTTGCCCTCCATACAGGTGAGGACTGTCCTGATCGTGACGGGCAACACAGTGGACATGCACTACATCAATAAGAGAGGCAGTGTAGGGTCACTTCCCCTGTGCAGAGAGGCAATGCAGCTCTGGACGTTACTGAATAAGCTTTTCCTGTCAGCAGTTCATCTCGACGGGAGGACAATAAGACGACTGAAGCCTTGAGTGGGCAGGCTCAGTCTCTCACGAGTAGGTGCTGTGCCAGGAAGTAGTTCTAGAGATCTTCGCCTCTCGGGAACCCCTCAAGTGGATCTGTTCATGGCCAGTGTGAATAGGAAATGCAAACCATTCTGCTCCAGGGAATTTCCCCAGCGAGGAGTACTGGGGGCCCCATTGGTAGTGGACTTCCACCTCCTGTATGTGTTCCTACCAGTTACTGTCATTCCTCAAGTGATCAGGAGTTTGAAGAGGTACCAAAACAAACTGTTCAAACCCGAGATTAACCAGGGCCTGATGAACAGAAGCAGTCTCTCAATCCGAGGAATCATTAAACCAAAGATTGAAATCACAACAATAATAACATGAATGAATCAGTAACAGTTGTTCTTCAAAGCAGGGTACATTTTAAGGAGGTCTATAGAGTAGAAAAAGAGGTGCATGGATTAACTAAAAGCTTAACTATATGCAATTCCACCCCTTCAGGCTCTTCAACAAGGACTTAATGAATATTTCAGCTTTTACAAAAAATGACGTCAACACCACCGCCAACACAAGTGGATCTATTCTTGTGAATAATATGATACCCAACAGGCACAGCGAGTGCTAAATCATGACCAGATGTATCTGAAAGCTAGGTCTCAGTGAAGAACACTCGAAATTCCTGTCCTGTATATAGTCCACAACCTCTGCAGCATCCTTGACCAAGGAGCGCGTGTTCAAATAAACAGACATGCCTTTCAGTAGGCACATCAGGAGAAGTATTCCGTGAATATTTAATATGACTAACATTACTCAAATTATCAATAGGCACAAACATGTGCTTTTGGTTAACTGGCCGCACAGCAAGGAAGTTGCCAAGGCGATTCCCAGCATAATTAAATGTAGCTACGTCAGCTGTAATAGTACACAATTGTGTAGGCTTATGGCCCAGCACGTTTACACACAGCTGACTTAGCAAAGGAACCCTGTCAGAGTTACTGACTGCTGCTGAGTTACCAGTGTTCAAGTTAGCGTTAGAGACAAATGTTTGATCAAGTTGTTCTAAACTTGGACCAGCAACACCACGCAGATGACAGTTCTGAATTAAATACACCAGTATTAGCGTAGTTGCAATCAAGTGGTACATGAGAGGCAGCCTTAGTTGGTAACTATGCCATATCCATGTATTTATGTAAAATTGGATTCACGTTGTGAGCTTTGAGTGGCAACATGTTCTATAATAGCCCAATGAACTAAGAGTGTACTTGTAATCAGAAAAATAACAAAAAATAAAATCCAGCGTACCTAGACCACACCCCCAAGCACGAACCAGCACAAACCGACCATGCCTATGTGACACGCAGACGCACCTGGTGGCCATTTTAAATGGTGCCACCTCCATGGAATCACAGGAAGTGTAGTTTCCCAGAGTGAGAAAATCCAACAAAGCCCTGGATGCAGTGCGGGTGTATACAGCCAAATAGATCACTTCTAACAACGGTCAATAGTATAACACACACACAAACAGGGCAGAGAAGCCACTGAATCTCCTCACACTCTCAGTACCACTTCACAGGACAAACCGGCTACACCTATGTGACATTCTCTGGATGTCACCTCTGTGACGAGGGAGATTACTCCCGATGCTTTCTTCACTCTGGTCTCCCCGGATCCCTCCCTGGTTTCCTGCAGTTACAGTTACCTTGTTTGTGTTGGGAACGCATGTCCTGTTCTTCCCAGGGATGCAGGCGGTTTGCTGTTCGCTCGACACTTTTTTCTGGTTGGCCGGCATATCCCCGCAAAGGCCCTGGGCTGGCGGGGCTGGGTGTCGTTGTTGGACTGAATGGTCCACCTCCAATAGGTCATGCCACCACCTTGACTGGACACCACAACACTGGAGTGAGTTGACTCTCTGCCAGCTCACAGGACTTCTCCGCGACTTCCACTCTTCTGCATTGTCTCTTCCGAGGACCAGCTTCTCTGCACAGCTGACAGGTTCCCAGGTTTGAACTTCCTGGGCTTTGCTGGCTCCTAGCCAGCTTCTATTCTTTCAGTCATTGCTCTGTTTTTCTCTCTCCTAGCTGGGGCCACCCCAGTGCAGTGTCAGTCTTTTGGTTGTTTAAATTACTTAATGCTTCCTTGTGGCCACCTCTTCCCAGTACTTTTAGAAAAAGGTATGTCATCATTCTTCTTCTTTGTCTCAGTGGTGTCAAGTCTCAAGGAAGGAAGGACATGTTACAGTAACACAAAGTAGCACTTTCAGTTGCGCTCTCTACATACTTTAGGGTTTTTAATGGTTGCAAGGGCAAGAGGTTTAGGGAGTTCCTTCACGGAATGGGAGCCCTTATCCCCATAAGGTGAGTCACTCCCAGTGACGTCCAGCTTTCCACCACCCCGAGGGGGACTATTGGGTAGCAGCATCACCTCCCTAGCCTCATAGGGAGCGGCTCCGCCCAGGAGGGAATTGACGCGATCCTGGGAATCAGCACATCTTCCACTCATCCCTGGACTGCTTGAGCAAGTCTGTTAGACTCAGATAAACATCCTATTGGTCCTGAGAGGTGCATACAATTTGGTTCGCTTCAGATTCGAGGAAAACTGATTTTTGTACTAGTTAAGTCCTGTTTGAGTACCAAGTGATGCCTTTCGGACTACTTTGTAACGCCCCTCCCAACCTTTCAGCACTTTCTCAATTACCTGTATCGAGAAGCTCTAGATGGATTTGTTGTCATATAGCTGGGTGACCTCTTGGTTTATTCAAGGACCTTACCTGAACATGAGACATGTTTCCTGGGTGTTGAGAACCTTACTGGACAACCAAATCCATAGCAAGCTCGAAAAAGTTCAATTCCATCAGGCAAGAATAGAGGTCCTTTGGATATGTCCTGTCCCCAGAAGGAATTAATATGGATGACTGGAAAGTCAAGGCGGTACCGGACTGGCCCACACCCTTGAATCTCAAGGCTCCTCAGAGCTTCTTGGGCTTCATAAATTCCGAAAGCAAATTTATATAAGGGTTTTCTGAAATAGCCCATCCTTTGTCTAGCCTAACCAGAATAGAAATGGTGTTCAGGTGGAGTCAGGAAGCTCAAGAAGCATTCAACAGTCTGAAGACCGCCTTTGCCATGGCACCCGTATTACTCCATGCAGATCCTGATCTACCATTCATAGCAAAAACCGACGCCCCATCCTATTCGGTGGGTGCGATATCTCAAATATGCAAGAAGACAGACCTGCTCCATCCTAGAGCATTTCATTCAAGAACATTCATTCAGCCTTGCATAACGATGCCCTCACTGAAAAATAAATATTAGCAATAAATGGCACATTAGAAGAATGGCATCAATTTTTGCTGTGAGCAAGTCACCCAGTCATAGTGGCAGACTGGTTGCTCTAAAGGTTTATTCACCAAGAAAATAAAGGCAAAACCTAAATTTTCCTACTTTGATGAGTGGTTTCCCTGCCTCAACTAAAATGCTAATGGATTATCAGAATGTCCTTGTAAACTAAAGAGTCCACTGTCCCGTGTCACAACTCCAACTCTGCCCCTTACACTTATAACTAAACGATAAGGTTGCATCAATGTTCTTGGTCCAGGAGAATGACTCCCTTCTCCTGGATTGGGTAGCACAGTTTGGTTTGCAAGTTCCTGACCAGAGGGAATTACTCCCCTTCTCCTGATCTCTGGCTTCACTGTTTCTCGCACAACCTTGTCCTGGCCTCTTGTTTAGATTGTCCTTTTTCCTGTAGAAGTACCACTACCAGGGGGAATGACTCCCTTCTCCTGGTATCGTGATTTCACAGTCACTTCAGATGATGATCCTTGTTTAACCGATTTCCTTCTTTCTCAATAGCTCATGTACAAGTATGGTTCCTGGCCCAGGTTTCTCTCGTATAGCCCACTTGGTCTTCTGGCTTTTCAAGTACAGCCGTGAGGGAGAGGGTCACTCGTTGGCCTTTTCAGATTGTGGATCTCAGGCCATGTTTTTTTGTCTGTAGACTTGGCCAGACTCGGTTCACTCTCCTGCAAAGCCGCCACGATTAAGATGGCTTATGCTGCTCTTCTCTTGTGGGTGCAGGTCCCAGACCTGTGTTTCTCTTATTAGATATTTAAGGTTCTCCAGCATGGGGTCTGGCATGGATTCACATGCTCATGAATATTCCCTGTCGTCAGGCTGGGAATCCTCGGTAAAGAAAAAATCAGTTTTGTTTCTGAATTGTCTTTCTACTAATAACCAATCACTGGTCTCTTGGTCATACTGCCCCCAGCAAATGACTGCCCTCTACCTAAGCCCCTCCTCTGGCAGCCATCTTCAGATTTTTCCCGTACGTTAAAGTGTTTGGAGTCCTCGTGCTTGCCTTTCTAGCTTTTACTGCGTGTTGCGTTTTTTCAAAGAGTTTACTCTAATTTTTTCGGTTAAATCGAGCCTCAAGCTCCACTGATTCATCTTCCGATTAACAGGGACCTGTTTCGGAAATCTCTACGCCCCTCAAGGGCGAAATTTCATCGAAATTTCATTTCTTGGAGAAATCCGGAAGATCTTTGAGGCCTACCCCGCGTGGACATGGCCAAACACAAAGGAGACTGGACGCCTGTTGGATCCAAGCTGTTAAGGATCTGTCCAGGATGTGGACTACAGAAAGTCTTCAAGGAGGATGAGCACTCCCGGTGCCTCTACTGCCTGCACTCCTACAAGTCGCATGTGGAGAAGGACTGTGCGTTCTGCAAGGACATGTCCGTCGTACAATGAAGGACCGTCGCAAACGGCTCGCTGACTGGCCGGAGGCGAAGAGCCTGGCAGCAGGTGAGCCCAAGAAGAAGTCTGAGCGGTCTTCTAAGACCTTTGAGGGTGCTCCAGCGATGGGGCCCAACAGAAGGCTAAAAACCGCAAGTCCGTGGGCACCAGGAGCACCGTTGGTACAGGCTCCTCGGCTGCCAGGCTGGGCGCAGCATCGCCGACACTGTCAACCACGAGCCAACGCTCCGGCTCGACGAAAAGGAAGTCAGAAAACCCAGGTAAGCTTTGGGAGAAGCTGTGATGCTGGAAATGCATCAGAGGTACAAGGTCCGTATCCTTTACTGTTTTTTATCCTGTGTTCTGTCTTGTTTTCCATGCAGGAGTTCATGTGGGACTCCTAGCAGTGCAACTCTCTTTTGGTTTGGTCTACAGATCCATGGAATACCCTTATGGCGCCCATGGGTGGGGGTACAACCCTGTGCCCCTAGTGTATGTTTTTGGGCAACTGTGTGTGGCCCACAGAGCAGGGTACAGGCTGGTGGCAGCTCCGTGCTGAATTGACTGGTGCCCTGATCATCCTCCATTTTGGGATGCCCTGTCATTGGAATCAGTAGATTCCTGATAGAGACAAGATGGCCCCCGTGGCCTCTTGCCCTCCATCGCCTGTTGCTTTGATCTTCCCGAGGTCCCGGGAAGCCCTGACTCTGTCCCTTCCCCTCTGATTGGCTGTTGGGTGGAAGTTCCATATATGGTAGTGTGGGGAAGTGCCGACCAGACTGGCTGGAGCCTTCCCAACGACCGTATGTTGGGGGTACTCCCTGTGGGTGGAACCTGGGTGAATGGATTTTGTGACCAATATGCACTTCTTGTTGTGGATGTCGGGTCTCTGGTGTTTGACACAATGACTGAGACAGCCCTGCCCGAAACTGGTATGAATGCAGTGTGTAGTTTTGAATGGCAAGGTACCTGTCCGAATCCACATTCTGTGTTGTGAGTGTCTGGATGGAGAAGAATGCCCTTCGTAGTGATTGGATGCTTAAGTGTGACCCAGCAGAATGAATGGGAGATGAACAGTATATCTGGGGACCTCTCACTGCTAGGAATCGTGTTCAGAAGCTGAAGTCCAAACTACGAAGAGTAACTGGAGTGAAACTGAAGCTTGACCTTGAAGCCCTGCTGGAAGAGGATGATTGCTGTTGCTCTCCTTCATCAATCTGAAAGCTGCTGTGTCTCCAAGGACTGACCTAGAGAGGACCTGGTAAGGCACCCTCTTGGCGAGCTAGGAGGGACCATCGTGCACCAGCTGATCTTTGCCAAAGCTCCCTGGTAGACAAACCTACGACACGCTGCCGACCGGGGACTGGTACCGCCACGGAATCCCAAAGAGAAGCACCCGGACCGCTGTCACCGACCGGAGACGCAGTGCTCCCGTTGCCTAAGAACTTTCGACCCAAGGACGCTCTCGTCCGCACCGCCGGCCGCCTTATCCCGCCAGAGAAAACCAGGCCATCGACGCGCCGAGGAGCATGCGCCGGTGGGTTTCCTGCCACCCAACGACCACAGAGATGATGACGACTCGACGCCCTTGTAGGGCCACAGTTCTTCAAACTCTTTGCGGTCCTGAACTATCGACACCGAGGTGCCCCGCATGCCTCTTCCTTGCAGGATGTTTACGCTCCCCCGTTGACGAGCACCGCTAGGAGAGAAGCTGCCACTTCACCGTCGTAGCTCACCCTGTTTTCTGTCGGACGTTCGACCCGTGACTCCTGCCTTGAAGAGAGGGCACTCAAGAAGGGCTGTCGATTCCCTGACGAGGAATGCTACAACGCCAGGTACTTTGGGGTTGCAGAACTATTGGAAAGACTCTTGTGAACAATATATGGACTGGGCTTGTGATATATCTTTATTCTACAGGTTGCCCAGGTGGGGGGATCTCCACATAGAACTGTCTCTAGGTAGAGTCGCCAGTATTCTGCCAACTGTTCTAACTAACTGCTTTCCTCTTATATCTATTGTTGGTTTCCGTTACAAACCGATTTGTGTGCCATTTAACCGTACAGTTGATGCACTTAAAAGCGATCTAATAGTAATTGTGGTACCACGTAGAACTGTAGATTTGCCATTATAGATAACCGAGTATAAAGTGAGTTATCGTGATATTGTGAATAACCTTGAATATTAATTATATAAAGACTGTGTTTAACTAATACAGTGTGCGGACATTCCTTTGTGGGTGCTTGGGGACTACACTGTACTTAAGAACCAGCCTACATCACCTCCTGAGAAGCTTGGCCTTGATTGCTCGACCATTTACCAATAATAGAGAATCCTGGCTGGAGTCCTCTGTGCCTCTCCTCTACCAAATAGAGAGCAGGAGTACAGACACCCCCCTCCGGTCTTTACAGAAGCCTTGGTTGACCCAGACGGAGAAAGCCAAGGGAGAGATAGGCGGTGACCCTCCCCACACGGTGAAGACCTCAGACACACCGAAGGTCGTGAAGGCCCAGATTCACCTGGCTAAGGCTTCGATTGAGGGATTGGCAGCGTCTCTGGCGCAGCCCACGGAGGCAGCCCCAGTGGAGACAACCTCCAAGCCTAGCGTTTCCCTGCCATCCCGGAGGGAATCGTCTTTCCAACCCATCGAAAAGACCCCATGAAACCCCAGGCCGAGAAGGAGGGAGGGGACGCGGTAGTCCTAGCGGACTCCTATATCTCCTCCAAGGACGAGCTGTCGGTCCTCAAGTCAGTCCTTGACAAGAGGTTTGTCGAGGTCCAGGCCTACGGGAACGATCCCGACGAGGCGGACGTGGAGTGCTGCTGATGCTTCCGTCGGAACCGATGCCTCTGCCGGTGGACTGGTCGGAAGACATCTTGTTAGCACTGCACGCCCTGTGCACAGAGATAAGGACAAGGCTGCCCTTGCAGCCGCGAATTATCCAGCGACGCCTGGACCGTCGGGGAGCCCTCCAGCCAAGCGAAGGCGAGTCCATCCGCCCCCAGCACTCCATCCTTCACCTCCTTCCCCTCCGCCGAGGGATGAGACAGAGACGAGTGGGACAGTCGACGGCAGCAACGTCTGAACAGATCTCCCATTGCCCCCTCCCGACGAAATTGGCTCGTTTCACACCATGATCGCCAGGGCCTCCGAGCTTTTCCAGCTATGCCCCGAAGAGCAGAAGGAGGGATTCCTTTATCAATGACGAGAGGCCAAGAGGAAGACCGTACTCTCAGTCCCGCTTTTGGATGACCTCTGGGACGAAGGACTGTCCCTTCTGAAGAACCCATCCACGGCCCCTGCGAAGAGAGACCGGTACGAGTAGTAGTACCGTGTCCCAGACTCCACTCCTATGTGCCTTAGGGTGCAGCCGTCCCTGGACTCAGTAGTCTCTGCGGCGGCCAAGAAAAAGTCGGCAGGGGTGACGGCATCGACTTCCACTTCCCCGTCGGACGGCGAGGGGAAGAAGCTGGATGCCATGGGACGTCGGGTCATCTCGTCGGCCGTGACGACCATTATGGCGGCCAACGCTCTCGCTATCGTGGCCTGCTACAAAAGGGAGCTGTGGTTTAAAACCGCCCCCCTCCTGGTCTGCCTTCCAGAGGCCTTTGAAATCCTGCAAGAGGGCGAGGTGGCTTCAGACTGCGTCATCACGGTAGCCACGGACATCGCCGACACCGGTTTACGCCAGATGGGCATTTGCCGGCGCGGTTGGCTCAGGGCCACCGACTTCCGTCAGGACATACAGACCAGGGTACTGGACATGCCCTTCAACAGGAACAACCTGTTCGGCAACGCAGTGGACGAGTCTCTGCAGGTCTTCAAGGCGGACACTGAGACGGCCCGTACCTTGGGCATGCTCCATCAGTCCTTTCGGACCTCCGGAGGCAAGTCTCAAGGTGCCTCCAAAGGATTCAGTGACAGCTCTTTGTCATACCGTCAGGCGGCCCGTTCTTTGTCGCAGGAAGCCTACAGAGGTGGCAGCAAGGCCGGTGGACATCGTCGTCGCCATGGGGCCCAATGTAGCAAGGCCTCAGCGAAGCAGGACTGGAACCGGCCATGATGTCGGGCCCCCACCTGAGCACCCCCGGTGGGAGGCTGGCTGGCGAACTTTGTCGGCATGTGGAAATCCATCTCCACCGACCGTTGGGTGCTGGATGCCCTGGCCCACGGACACACTATGGAGTTCCAAAGGAAGTGTCCCCACTTTCCACCGGTGGCCAGGAAAGGAAACCACATTCCACAGATACTTCTGGAGGCACGAGCGATGCTGGAAAAGGGCGCGATAGAGCTCGTCCCGAAGAGGCTCTGGGGCTCCGGAATATACTTGCGGTACTTCCTCGTCCGAAAGAAGACCGGTGGCTGGGAGCCCACCTTAGACCTCCGCCGCCTCACCAAATACATAAATACATAAAATCCCAGAAATTCCGGATGGTCACCCTTCAGCACGTGCTAGGACAGCTGGAAGAAGGGGACTTCCGGTCATACCTGGACCTGGAGGATGCATACTTCCACATCTCCATACACAAGGGACATTGAAAATGTCTGCGCCTCGTGGTCCAAGGGCGGCACTATTAGTTCAAGGCACTGCCCTTCAGTTTGAAGTCGGCACCAAGGGTCTTCACCAAGTGCCTGGCTCCCTTATCTGGATGATTGGCTCATCCGAGCGAAGTCCAGGGAACTTGCTGTCGACCACACAGCGAGGACCGTCCGCCTGCTCACAGAACTGGGGTTCTCGATAAACTATGCGAAATCCTGCTTGGTGCCATCGCAGTACGCTCTGTTCCTGGGAGCCAGGCTCAACACGGTGGCGCGGCTGGCTTCACCATCAGAGGAGAGGATAAAAGCCATCCTGGGCAAGGTGCAACGGCTGTTGACCATGGAAGTTGCCAGGGTGAGGTCCATCAAGTCCCTGCTCGGCATGATGTTGTCATGCATCTACCTCGTTCGGCTGTGCAGGTTGCAGATTTGGCCGCTGCAGGAGTTCCTCGATGTCCGCTGGATACAAGTGGCGGGTAGCTTCGAAGACACATATTGCCCTCAACAAGACTTTCCGTTGAACGATCCGGTGGTGGGGAATGCGTGCACGCATTTCGCGGCGGGCATGGACTTCCAGACCCCAGTGCATCAGGAAACTGTGACGACGGACGCCTCCCTGGAGGGATGGGCCGCGCACACCAGAGATCTCCACGCAAGCGGCCTTTGGCTCCCGGAGTAGTGGTTGCTGCACATCAACGTCCTGGAGCTTCAGGCCGTGTTCTGGGCCCTCAGGTCCTTCCTTCCGTCCCTCAAGGGCAAGGTGGTACGGGTCTTCACCGACAACACCACCACAATGTTCTACATCCGGAAGCAGGGGGGGTATCGGATCCCCAGCTCTCTCCAAGGAAGCGCAGGATCTGTGGCACTGGGCCATCGCCAATGGGATGTTCCTGGTACCCTTACTCCTGGCAGGAGTGAAGAACACTGTTGCCGACTCGCTCACCAGGAAGCTGCGCTCTTGCCACGAGTGGGAGCTTTGGCAAGATCAAGTGGATCTCCTTTTGCGACGATAGGGCAATCCCCAGATCGATCTGTTCGCGACGAACACCAAGTGCTGGAAGTTAGCCAGCAGGTTGCCCCAGCCGGGGAGCATGGGGATGCATTCTCCTTCCCCTGGGACGGCCTGTTCCTCTATGCGTTCCCGCCGTTGCTTCTGCGACTCATCAGTCAACTCAGGTCCCAGTGCAGGATGATCCTCGTCGCACCGGCGTGGCAGAGGCAGATATGGTACCCGGACCTTCTGGACATGTCAGCGTCCCCTCCAGTCAAGCTTCCGGCAGAGGCAGATCTTCTCGCCAGGGAAGGAGGCGCGATCCTGCAACACTACCCAGGATCGCTGAACCTGCAGGCCTGGCTCCTGCAGCACTAGAGTTCGGAGGCTACAATATCCCGGCGGACTGCAAGGAGGTACTTGCCAAGGCCAGGGCTTCCTCAACTCTTAAGTGCTGTGGACATAAATGGAAGAGGTTCTCTGTCTGGTGCCATGCACAGAAGATCAACCCTCTACGGATTACGGCCCCTCAAGTGCTGCCGTACTTGCTGTCGCTGGCCAAGGCGGGGCTGGCACATGCCTCCATCAAAATTCATCTGGCAGCTATCTTCCGCTATACCAGAACTCCGGGGCGGTCGTTGCGGTGGTCTCACCGCCTGGTGAAGGAGTTCATGGAAGGACTGTTCCGCTCCTTCCCGCCGGAGAAGTCTCTGGCCCCGGCGTGGGAGCTCAATGTGGTGCTGACCAGGCTCATGGGTCCGCCATTCGAGCCTTTGCATTCAGCGCCGCTGAAATTCCTATTGTGGAAGACGGCGTTTCTTGTGGCCATCACCTCCACACGATGAGTGGGAGAGATCCAGGCCATCCCTTGTAAGCCTCTGTACCTGACATTCCACGAGACAAGAGTAGTGCTGAGGACGCACCCCTACTTCATGCCCAAGGTGCCGTTTTGGTGTTGCATGTTTTCTTCCCGTCGCCTTTGTCACCGGCTGAGAGAACTTTGCACTCGCTGGATGTGTCTTGAGCGCTTAAGTTCTACATGGACCAAACAAAGAGTTTTCAAAAGACATCACAGCTGTTTGTGAACTTTGGCCCTGTGAACCAAGGGAAGGCCTTCACCAAGGCTTCCATTTCCAGATGGCTCTCCGGCTGCATCGTGCACCATCACCGGTTGGCGAACCGACCATTGCCCGGCCGTCCGAGAGCCCATTCGACCAGAGCGATCGCTGCTACAACAGCGTTCCTGTCTGGTGTGCCCCTGCTGGACAGCTGCATGGCTGCTACGTGGAGGTTGACGCACATCTTCACGAAATTCTACTGCGTCAACCGGGATTCCAGGGAGGAGTACAGAGTAGGCCAAGCAGTGCTGCGTAACCTGTTCACTTTTAAGGTGAGCCTGGTGAAGAGGTAAAAGATGCTTAATGTTGAGTTGTTGAAATGCTTAATGTTGAGCCTTGCCACCTCCCGTGGTTGTGCAAGTGTGTACAGCTATGTATTCTTGTATTCATGAACCTGTGAATCCATGCCAGACCCCTTGCTGGAGAAAAAAACAAGTTACTTACCTGTAACTGTTGTTGCCCAGCATGGGTCTGGCATGGATTCACATGCAAACCCTCCCTCCAACCCCTCTGCGGCTCTTCTCTTGGCTCTACTGCCACTTTATCTGTTACCAAATCTGAAGTTGGCTGCCAGAGGAGGGGCTTAGGTAGAGGGCAGTCATTGGCTGGGGGCAGTATGACCCAGAGACCAGTGATTGGTTATTAGTAGAAAGACAGTTCAGAAACGAAACTGAAACTGATTTTTTCTGTCCCGAGGATTCCTAGTCTGACGACAGGGAATATTCATGAGCATGCGAATCCATGCCAGACCCATGCTGGAGAACAATAGTTACAGGTAAGTAACTTGTTCCTTCTTTATCCCAGGGGGCTTTCCCTTCTTGCCCGTGCTCTGTGGACTTTGCTCTGTTAACTTCTTCTGAATCTTCTCCGACTGTTTTGCCCCCACCAACCGTCCCGGCAACCCAGGTACCTTTAGGGCTTCCATCACCTTGCTCCGGTTTGTATCTGGATCTTGCTTCTCTAGTCTTGTGGCTTCCTTCACCTTCTGATGTACTGCAGTGACTTGAGTCTCTGGTCCATCGCAGACTGTGTGTACCTGACTGCATGGTCCAGCTTCTCTGCAGGTCTCCACCTCTGCTTCACCAGCTGCCAGGTCGGTCCGTCTATGCCGGACCATGTGAGGATGTCTCTGCCTTTTCGTGGGTCCCGGGCAACAAACACTTCTTACTTCCATGCCGAACCGCTTCCTCGCTTGCGGCTCCTCGAGGGAAGGCTTGAAAGACTGCCTAGTCCATCTTCTGTTTTTATGTTGGTTTTAGTGGAGAGCTAGAATGCTCACACCTACTTTTGGTAGCTCTCTTCATAGTTCTGCACCTCCTGCTCGTCCCAGTCTTTGTGATGCAAGTTGGTTAGTATGGGCTCTACGTCTCAGTGGATTTTATGTCACTGGCCCTACACAGATACATGGGGTGGTTTGGTATATTACTGGGGTGTACCGTAGCTTTAGGAGGGGTAATTGGGAGTGGGGGGGATCGTACTGCGTTCTCCCTAGATGTCTGTCTCCAGAGGGGGAGTCTCTCCCCATGAGATCCTCCCGCGGTGTACCACCCCCAGGGGGACTATCGGGTAATGGCCTCACCGCTCTGGCCTCATGGGAAAGGGCTCTTCCTTGGGAAGATGTGATGACATTTTGGGATTCATCACAGTACACAGGCCATAAGAATCTTCTAGTCCTCACTGGTCTTGGGTGTACTAACCCACAGTTGGCGCATGGCATCTGTTCTTCTCTTGGTATGACCTATCCGTCACCTACAGACCAGGGTCTATACATGGAAAAGCGGGCACCCTATTCAGGTTATCGGTACAATATTCCTGGTGCTGAAGAACCCCTTACGGTATTCCTTCTGAGTTGAGTTGTATGTGTGTGTCGGATATCCCATACTGACAGGAAGGTGGGATGAGGAAAATATGCATGACCCTAAATGGAACACAGTAAAATCTGATCATTTATTTTATTTTTATTTTTTTACATTTGTAAAGCGCCACACAGCCCAGAGGCATCGGGGCGCTGTTGCAAGATAATGACTTAGTTGCAGTGCAAGGAGGGGTAGATCGAGGAGGTTACAGCAAGATCGTATCTACCCCTAGCCTGGGAAAAAGGACGTTTGACATTACAGCGGTTATACAGTTGACAGGGCCCAAGTGGGGTTTATACAAACAGCATCGTTTTTATTGCTTTCCTGAAGCACAGGTGGGATTTGATACCTCTAATCTCGGCGGGTAATAAGTTCCAGTTGGTGGCGGCGAGGACTGAGAAGCTAGTGCCACCTGCTCTGGTTCTGAGGCTTTTTGGAATTGCTAGGCGGTTGGTGTGGCTAGATCTAGTTGGTCTGTTGGAGGGGGGAATCAGAGAATCTCTGTGCAAGGTAGCGTGGTGCTGTGTCCTGTCGGCATTTGTGGGTGAGTGCCAGTGATTTGAAAAGGATTCGTTCCTTAACTGGAAGCCAGTGGATGGATTTTCTGGTGGCTGAAATGTGGTCTCTTTTCGAGATTCCCGTTGCTGCTCTGAGGGCATTGTTCTGCACCGTTTGAAGTTTTTTAATGTTTCTGGCTGAAGTGCCTAGTAGGAGTGGAATGGAATACCTTTCTACCAAGATCGTATCTTATTACCTCCAGAACGCTTGAGACTAAAAGCATTCCAGTTATGTCATGCGCATAAAACAACAGACTATCCTCTGGTGCAAAAAAAAAATACAATTACTCAAATGGTGTGGTGTTGATGGCGTAAATTAACTGCCCATAACCAAGACTTTGTTCAGACGTGCGGCATTTGCGCTGAAGCTAAAACCATCCCTTGCAAGAAACAAGGTATTTTACAACCCCTGCCTGTGCCTCCGGCACCCTGGAAAACAGTGAGTCTGGACTTTATGGTAGACCTCCTTAAGGATAATGCGTGTACCACTATATTTGTCATTGTGGACTATTTCACATAAACGGGGCATTTCCAATCATGTTTTGGATTACCAACCGCAGCTCAAAATGCAACCCTTCTGAGTATCGACTACATGTACTGCCATCAGTCATTGTTTCCTAATGAGGATCGCAATTTACAGCACATTATTTGGCATGTGTTTGCCCAAATGTTGGATATGGATCTACTTCTATCCATGGCGTATCATCCACACACGCACAGGCAAACCGAAATTTTGCTCTCAAACACTTAGGCTCTTATTGCCTCCACCAGATGGGCCTCATCTGTTAACGGATCTTGATGTACGTCCATGTGTTTGCTATATGATAGCCCTACCTAACAAACATTTATTTTTTTCTGGCTCTAATAATCCTATAATGATCATAATTTTTGTCAGTACCTTGGTGACATTTTTGTTAGCCTGTTGAGTAAGGTATTGGAACATGGTAGAAATTAACACATGCTGGTGAAACTAAAGAAAAACCTAAATTAAATCAATGTGGAAGGCATGACAGGCAGCACTATAGTTTTGCCATGCACCTTTAATTATTCAGCCCCCCTAATTTTAGGACAAATTCAAAAAGACAGGAGACTGTCACCTTCCCTAACAAATATATCCCCTCAGTGATTTCAGAATTAGATTGAGAAATTCTAATGGATGCCTTATCTGTGATATATTTTCCACAGCCTAGATGTTCTTCATCACCAAGGGGTGCTTCGTGTCTCGGTGTCAGCTTTGTTTGACGCCCCTATGCACCCAACCGGACATGATGTTGGGGCCAGCATATTTTGAGGAGACATGCATGACCTTAGTTCCTTTTTCCTGCGCATTGTGATTGCTTTGGGAAAACGTGCTTCGATTTTTGCTATTTTTCTTTGTTGTCATGACAATTCCAACAAAGGCTTTGGGTTTTAAGGCTTATGCGTATTGCAGCCGGCAGATGTCTGTTTCGGAACCGCACCGGATTTCTCTACTGCTTGGGAGCAAGGAGCACGACACCCAGGACTGTGGGTCATGCTAGTCCATTAAGACCCTATAGGAAAGGGCAGCTAAGATCTTCACCTACATCCACAAAGCTATGGGTGAAGTTTCACAATCCTGTTCGAGGTCACGCAGCGCATAACGTCGATCCGAGGAGCGATTGCCCCAATGCAATAAAAAAGAAGCATTGCAAGAGGTCTCGCTCCCGATCGGATCCTCGCACTGGCATTCCTCTTCTTCATCTAAGAAGAGCCACCACTACAGGGAATCCCCAGAGAAGGCGGTTCAAGCCTTTTCCAACCCAATCTTCCAGAGGAATGATAGAACTTTCACCCCAGAATGCTTAACATCTTTGCCAAGGCACCAGTGGTTTCGACATTGGTGGTGACGGGACCTAGCGCATGATTCCAGGACCAACAGGACACCCGCAGTGGGTCACTCCTGCATGCCTATACAACCTTGGGCCTCAACCCTAAAAGGGCCAAAGTCCACCTGCGCCATACGGCTTCACCTTTTGGGTGTCTGTGTTGACGCAGGTTTAAACGTAGTCCTCAGTGTCATTACTGATTGGTGTTGTGGACACCTGAGTTCCACTAGAATATCTTCCTCTCCCCTTGAAACTCTTCATGTGAAAGATATATGAAATCTATGACGAAGAGGGAGAACATGTGACCTTTGGTTTGAAAACAGTTTGTCTCCAGAGAAGAGATGGACTTTCCAGAAGAGTGTTACAGGAAAGGCAAAGATGCCAAGAGCTGGCCCTAGAACTCCAGGAGGCCTGTGTTCTGGACACCTCCCCGGAGCTGGGCATCCTTCATGCCCCCACCCCTGGTAAGCCTCAGACATCTTTCCAGAGACGGATTCCTAATGTGGCTACAAGGCATAAATTAGTTTTCAAAAATTGGTTAGCAGAGTTTGCTAATACAAATATTTTTGATTAGCAAATGAACCTATTTGATTAGCAATTTCATACTAATATTGTTAATGTCACCAGAAGTTATTTGTACCCAAAATATGAAATGGGCAACAATCCAGCCGTTTTGTGTATCGCTGAAATAAGACATTAGTGAGGGGGGTCAGGCCTTGCAAATAGTTTAAACTTCAGCTAGACCTGCAGGTCAGGTAACTAAGCGAAATGCACTTGACCCATAGCAACGGAGGACAACACATTTAAAATGCAATTTCTTTAAAATGGTGCATGTCACTACAAACCCACTTTATTTTGCACACTGCTGCCACCCGGAGGCCAGCCATGCACAGTGAATATTGAATTTGCCATTTACTGCAAACAAAGTAAATGTTAAATAAAAGTTTAAAACATCTATTGTAAATGCTGCTTGCCCTTCATAAAATCTACTCGACTATGCAAGTGCGTAAAAAGACTTTGCGAGCCGTAGATGAGTGTCTGTAAAATGTAAAATGTTAGCTTCATGAATGGACACAAATAGATATGATAAAAAAAGGCTCTGAAAACTGTTTGGCCAGCTGTCTCCTGCAGGTGCTAATATATACGACAACCATAATCATAAACCAAAGCGAGCTCTCAAGGCCAACTGCAATGTTTAGTATTGCAGTAGATCTGTAGATGTACAGCGTGGATGGAACTATTGATCACTATTTTGCGTAAGCATCTAGTTCGCTTTGTGTATTCATTATGTAAAAGGAGACAAAGAGACTAAGCAGAGTGGAGTGCGAAGCAGGCAGAGAACTGGTCCGATTTGGTGGAATACTGTAGTCTGTAGTCTGTGGTCATCTCACTTTCAGGGTACCTTGTATAAAGCAACAGGATGATAATATAGAATGTCAAGGAGTGTGGGTTTGCTCACCTTCCCTTGCCCCTGACAGGGAGCGTAAGAGACTGGACACCTTGGAGAAGTAGGTTTTTGCTTCGGGTAGCATTGCACTCTGTGCAAGCAGCGCCTCTTGTACCCTAGCAAAATATTTGCTCGGTTTGTGGTCCGCAGTGGCAAATGTGACAGACCACATCCCTGAGGGGGGAGATGACAGAGGGCTTCCTTTGCAGGATGGTAGAGAAGCCTCTTGACAGATTCTGCAGTCAGGTTTGGACACAGCTGATTGTGTCAGCCGATCCATGTCAACGAGTACAGTGGCCAGGCGTCACTTCTGGATGAGGACATTGGACTCCATGCATTATGTTCAAGCCAGGCCTTTGGTCATAGCTATTGCTCTAACTTATTTGGCTGTGGCCGACTGCTCTTCCTTTTCTTGTCTTGGTGTTGTATGTCTTGTGAGCGCCCGAGGCCTTTGGCCGAGTGGCGCAATATAAGAAATATATATAGATAGACGTGCCTTTTCATGGACATAACCTGTTTGGGGCCACAGCAGATGCCGCCCTTCAGAAGTTCCAGTCCTGAAAGGTTACCCATAAAAGCCTTGGTTCTGGCCATACAACAGCCCTCTGCTCCTTCTGTGAGGGATCATGGTTTTCGTCCCTCCGCCTCTTACGTCCCATGCAGTTGAGGTCAGACGACCTGGGGAAGACTGCAGGGCAGATGCCTCCCAAAGGGACGAATGAGGTAGGTGTCCCCAGAGATGGAGCTACTGCTGCCACTGTCATCTCAGCAACACAAGGTGCAAAACCTCTGTGAGGTCTTCTGCACAAATCCCATGTGGGAGGTGGGGGCTTTCCTTTTTCAGGTCAGAATGGTCCAGGAATGAGTCTGTTACATCCCCCAGACCATGGCATTGACATCAACAACTTGCCACCAGATCCCATCCTTTTGGTGGAGGTCCGTCGGCTTCTCTCAAAGAGCGTGATGGAACTGTTACCATACTCGGAACGAGTCGTGCTGTGCTCCCTGTGGTGGAAGGTTTCCAAAGAATAGCTGCACTGTGAATCGGGTATCATAGATTAGGAATCCATGGGAGGAACAACCATCAGTAAGAACTTTACTGAGAATTAAGTAATTTATGATTTCTGCAAGGTTAGTCTAAGGAGTTAATTACAATGACCTGGTGCCATTGAAGGACCTAGCTGAAGTCAAGGATAAGAGTGAGGATTTGGAATCACGCTCTCGGCGTAACATCTGTATCGTGGGGTTGCCAGAAACTGCAGTACATGCGCCCTTCCTGGAGAAGATTCTGCCTGAGAATCTGGGGAAACCAGTGTTCTCACATCACTTGCAATTAGAAAGAGCTCACAGGTCGCTCGGCCCCATGCCAGCATCAGGGCAGCCTTAGAGGCATATAATGGCACTGATTTCTAACTACAGGGACCGCGGCCTGATCTTAAAAGCTGCAAAAGAACTCTCTGAAATTAAATACGGCAGTGCACGTATTGGTGTGTTTCACGACTTCAGCCCTTTGGTACAAGCGGCACTAAAGTAATTTTTTTATGTTAGGAACGACTACATAGCGTGCAATACAAAATGCTCTTTCCAGCAAAGATTGGTTATTCATCAAAATAAGCCCACTTCTTTGTTATACTATCCATTGCCCATTAGTTCCTTGAGCAGCGCCTTGGAAAGACATATTTATTTATAAAATAAATCACGGTGAAAGCAATGCATTTTTGGCATGAAAACTCTTACAAAATGTAACATTGATAACAGAGCAGAGGACATGCGTCTTTTACAGTGGGGTGAGAGAATGTGACTTAAGACCAGATGTTGCATGGGAGGGTGGAAACATAAACCAGGGACGAGTACAGGACAGAATGACATAGGAATAGGATGGTGGAGGAAGTGCTAAATAAAGGATGGGAAGGATGACAGAAAAGGGTTGTTCGTGAAGGGTAGGGAGAGAGGAAAACAGGGTACTGCAGTAGCATAACGTGCTAGGAAATAGGTTCTTCAGAAAGGAGGAGGGCTTTGAGGTTGGATTTAAATAGTGGTAGAGTGTGAGTAGTACAGAGAGGTAGAGGAAAAGCATTCCATAGCAAGGGGAGTGGGTATAGAGTGCGAAGAAGCATAGGAAGCTCGAGTGGTGGCAAGGAGGTTTGCCGAGGATGATCGAAACAACCGAGATGGAGATAGGGAGTGCATGAGAAGATAGGGTTGTATGGGGTGAGTCCATGGATTGTTTTGAAAATGAGAAGTTTATACTTAGCCCTTTGGTTCCATCTACAGAAGGCAGGGCTGATGCCTGCCCTGTGCCTTGTTCTACCCACCACCAGCCTTCTTTGTTCTTTAAGTGCTGGAGCAGTGTTTTTGCAATTCCAATGAAAGTAAGCCCTGTGGGGCTAATTTACTGCTGTAGGGACCAATGTTCCCTCTAATAATTTTTCTCTATGTGCAGAACCGGTTGGCTGTTGTGTGCACATTATTTTCCAGGGCGCAACTGACTAATGACGTAAGCCACTTTGTGAGCTACCGTCGCAGAAGAGAGTTTGGAAAGGAAATTCCTCTTCCGTGCCACTGCATTTCTTAAAAAATCTTACAGCACTTTTTCCAAACACATAGGCTAAAATAAAATGTCATATGTGATTATACAGAAAACTCATCAACCAGTCCAAGACTTAAAAATCTGCCACAGTACCTTACAAACGCACTTCTACGTAGAGAAAAATGTTGGCCTCATTACGAGTTTGGCAGTAAGTGGCAAAGTTGGCGGTAACTCCATTACCACCAACTTTACCACTATGCCAAATTACGATTTTGGGCCTGGAGTGGAGGTAAATCTTCCAACTCAACGCCAAAATAGTCAGAGTTTCCGCTGCGGTAATTCTGCCAAAAAAGCCACATTGAGTCCAGTGGACTCAATATGAAGGGGGAATTACACCTCCACCACCAGTTGTTATCCGGCGGAAATTCCTCTGGACCAAGTGGCGGTAACAGTAATTCATTTGGTTGGTATTCTGGCAGATTTATTCCAGGATACAGCCCCAAGTCATATTGAGGCCCACATGTTTTATGCCACTGGAAAATCACTCATTTATATTACAAAACACAAATACCTCTTGTCATAACTGAGGTGGCTGTCAAAATAACTGCTGAAAGGAGTTCAAGTTCCACTTTAAGTAATTCAAGGGCCAGGAGAACATGCTTCTAAGAATTTGCGTAAGGATGATAATTGCATCAGAATAACTGCACCTTAGAATATGATGATCCAAAATTCCGGTGCCTCTGCTTACTATCCACATTACGTTCTCCTCTGGGCAGGGATAACACCAGCCTTAGAGCTGAGAGACATATGCAGCATGCATTTTTACTCCCTAAAAAAGGAAAATGTGCCTAACAAAAATGAGAAACAATGAACATATTGCTTCAACCCACAAAGCTCCACTGATATTTTTTTGAATTAGTGACCAGTAGAGCAGTGGCATAGGAAGGAAGGAACTTTAATAATATTAATGCCCGATCTCAAAAGGAATTTTATGGGGAAAGAACATCTTTTAACAAGCAGAAAGTATCCCCATTGGCACAGCTAATTACTTTTTCACTCCCTGAAAAACCATTTGACTCAAAGATGGGAGCAAAATCTGATTAGCCTTTTAAGTTAATTGCATCAATTCATCAGAGATACAACTGATGTGCCTTCTTCTGTAACTATGGATCCCTCTTCTGTAATTATGTGTGGTCAGTTAAATGAGATGCAGGACGATGTTGGAGACTGCACACAAAGAACACATGGTTGTAATGAAAAGCCCTCCGCAGTTGAGCACAGAAAGAAAAGAAGGTGCTGTTGTCTAGATGGGTACTAGAATGTACTATCCTTTAGCAAACCCACAACGCATTTCCTTCAGTGTACTACTAAAACATCTGACTTGGTCTTTGAAATTTGCTGCTTTGTTCATCACCCGCAAGGAGTGATGCTTCCACCCATACCCTTGCCCGGCCCATGTGCTGGCCTCCAATACTAGTTGATAAAGCAATGTAAAAAGTGAGGGATTGTAGCAGTAAACGCTCACTGGGATATTTGCAGACACACAATTCTTTGCAAGCATGGCATATTTGAATGCCTCAACATATGATGTGCATTTTAAGAATGTCATGACTCTGCATGTACACAATTCTTTTGCAGTGCATAGAAGATTGTTTGCAACATACCCCACCTTATATCATTGGGTAGGATTACACAAGTGCTCAGTGAAACTGTTTTTGTATAGAAGCGAGTTACCATATAATGTGTGAAGGTCTATGTCCAAAGGAACTCTGAACATGTGGAAACAATGCAGATTGTGTGAAAAGCATTCTCCTTTCTGTATATCCCGTGCCCTGATAGTATGGACCAGTAATCCCAGGCATAGTCCATACCCATTATCCCTTTTAGGCTAAGTAAATGATATTGCAATGTTGTTGCTCTCTACTTATAGGGTAATGTTAGTAATGCTAAAGTATGAGACGCTGAGCATCACATTTGTCTTTTCAAAATCTTTATGGGGCAAATTAATATTTGAGTTTTATAATGTATCAACTTACAAGGGGGTCGCTTCAAAGCACTTGTGTGACATATGTACAAAGAAGAGGAAGTATGGGATTTGGTTACACATCCAAGTAGTTTACAGTCAGTATCCGATATTTGAGCTGGTAGTTTGATTATATAGTGTAGGTGATGCTCTTGGTAAGGCACAATGAGTAACCACAATTCTGGCGCGTGAACGTTATTCATGTTGCAACAAACATAAAACAAATGGATGTAGGTACACTTCTGCTAACCTTTCGCAGAGCCAAGAGAGGAAGAGTCAAGGTTGTCTGGTAGTATCTTAATGTACTGTGGGGCAGAAGTTAGTCCTATGGTAAAAGTGTGGTAGTCGAGTTTAGGAGTCATGAGTGGGAGGGAACATGTTTGGTTAATGTGTGCAGTCATATCGTGGTTAGATTCTTCCGTTCATGGAGCCTGTTTTTCATATTAGTTTTTAACGTTTTGTGTTGTATTTTGCTGTTAGGGATTTTAGGTGCATAATAGTGTAATGCGCATTAGCAGAATGTCAAGATTGCTTATTTGCCACCTGCTGTGGCTTGTGACTTATTAAATCTTTATGAATAGGTGAGAATTGTCTGTGTGCGCTGCTAAAAATCTTCTGAGCGGCACCCAGAGGGAAGCTGGGCAAGCGCACATGCGCACAGCATAGAGGGAACATTGGTGGGGACTCTGAAAATCGAAAAGAAAAAGCATTTTTGAAAATTAATTTGCCGAGCGCATGACATGTTCATAATTAATCTGATGAAGCGCCCCACATTTTCATCTGTAAGCGCACATGTGGGACTGTAACGTTGAATGACTACACCTTTGCTTATGCACGCCCATTCTCTCCAAGATGGCTGACGCTTCTTGTGGTTAGGAGCCACCCATTGCCAGCTTGCGGCCCCTTTGTGATTGGCTCATCTCTGAATTTTTAGCCAATCGTAGACGCCGGCAGGTGAAAGCCAGCCCCTCCTGCCAAAGCTCACATCTAGGCCCCTCATCGATGCTCTGCCTCTGCCACTCCATCTACAAAAGGCAGGGCTGATGCTTGCCCTGTGCCTTGTGCTACCTACCACCAGACTTGTTCGTTTTTAAGCTACTGGAGCAGCATTTTTGCAGTTCCAATGAAGGTAAGCCCTCGGGGGCTAATTTACTGCTGTGGGGAGTCTGAAAATCGAAAAGATAAAGAATATTTGAAAATGATTTGGCTGAGTGCATGACATGCTCATAATTAATCTGATGAAGTGTCTCACATTTTCATCTGCAAGCACACATGTGGGACTGCAATGTTGAATGACTACACCCTTGCTTGTGGGCATTTGTCTACTCTTTCACTCTCCAAGATGGCCGACGCTTACTGAGGTTAGGAGCCACCCATTGCCAGCTTGCGGCCCCTTTGTGATTGGCTCATCTCTGCATTTTTAGCCAATCGGAGACGCCGGCAGGCAAAGGCTGGCCCTTCCAGCCAGGGCCCACATCTAAGGCCCTATCTGTGCCTGTCCAGCCCGAGGAGGGCCAGGAGGTCCTTCTTTGTACTTGCCCCCCCTTCTCAAACTATGATTCCAACCCCAGACTTAATTACTGTTACCCCATGACCTCAAACCCATGGACCACTATGCTCCCTGCAGTCCTACCAGTGCGTGAAGGCTGAACTCTCCCATTGCCTCCTCCACTAACTGAACTCATTTATGTGCCTATGTTCTCTGCCTTCCTGCCTCCCTTCCCTTCCTAATTACTCTCTCTACCCCTCCCCCCTCCTACTAGTGTTCCATGCCCCGGTACCCCACCTCAGAAAACTCTCATAGGCAGAGACCTCCTTCAGCTGGCGATTCATAATGCCAGCTCAGCCAACAAACACTCCGCTGCCATCTGCCTCCGCCTTGAAGACATTGACCTTGAAATTCTCGCTCTTACAGAGACATGGTTCAAATGCCAGCTCAGTCACTGCTTTTGACTCCTCCTCCCTGATGGCTTCAAGATCATATCCAAGCCTCAACCTCATTGTGCAGGCAGTGGGGTTGCCTTAATCTTCCCTGATTGACTTCCTTCCTCCATCCTAGCCACCCAGCCCTACTCTTCCTTTGATAGCCTGGCGTGCAAGTTGCTCATCTCGCCCTCCTCCACCCTGATCATTGCCACCATTTACCGGCCTCCGTGCGCTACCACCCTGTTCCTCTCTGCATGGGCTGATTTCTGTTCTTCCTTACTTTCGTCCACCTCCAAACTCCTCCTCTTGGGGGATTTCAACATCCAATTGGACTCCCCTGTTACAGCAGCTACTCTTTTTATTGACCTCTGAACCTCTCTATCCCTCTCCATTCTCCCTTCTGGTCCAATCCACTCAGCTGGACACACTCTTGACACCCTCATTCACTCTGACTTCTCTCTCTCTCCTCCCTACTAGTCACCCCTTGCTCTTGGTCAGACCATTCTCTCCTCTCCTCCCACCTGGGTCCCTTTGGCCCTCGACCGCACCCCCAATAGCCCGGCCAGCTTCATTCACTAACATCCGCCCGATGAAATGAGTGCCGGCTGCTGCCTTTGCTCCCCTCTTGCCCCCCTACCTCAGACTCTACCACCGACTCTGCTCTCAGCAACCTCAACTTGTCCATTACCAATACTCTTGACATTCTTGCCCCAGTCATTAGGATCTGCCTGAAACCTGCCTCTCAGTGTGACACCTGGTACGACTCCGAACTTGCGGCCCTGAAAAGAAAGTGCAGAGTTCCCGAACGTAAGTGGTCTGCTTCATAGGCAATACAGGCACGGATTTCCAACCATTCTGAGTCTCCTCCTCTCCTTCCCCTTCCCAGGCTCTCTGCAATTCACTTGCCACTCACTTCTCCAGCAAAACTCAGGACATCCTGAACACCCTTGCTACTCACCATCTCAACCCTTCCCACATCCCCTTGCCTCCTCGCTCTCCTCCTTCCCCCTCAATACCTCCTCCCCTGTCACACAGTAAGAAGTTGCTAGAGTTGTCTGCTACATGAATGTCTCTTCTAAACAGGCTTCCTCTTGCTCATCCAGAACCATGAAGGACAACATTGGCTCCCCTGCCCCCGCACTCGCTGATTTCTGTCATCATTCTTTTGCTAATGGATCATCCCCTCCTACCTCAAGCACTCCCTTGTGCGCCCCCTCCTGACCAGCCACCTACCGCCCTATTTCCATCACCCCCTTCCTGGGGAAACTGCTGGAGAAGCTGGCCTTGCCCAACTCAACTCGCATATCAAACTTGTTGATGGTCTCCACAACCTCCAATCTGGAATCCGAGCATCCACAGGCACGGAAACTGCTCTTCTGAACACCCGTGAGGAACTGCTCGCATTGCTTGACTCCAACTCCCCAGCTGTGCTCATCCTACTCGATCTCTCCTCTGCATTGACACGGTCAACAATTCCATCCTTGTACAAAGGCTCCACAATACCCTTGGTATCTTGGATCGGGCACTGGACTGGCTGACATCCTTCCTAACTGACAGCTCATCCCAAGTCATCCTGGGCTGCTCCTCCTCTCCTACTTCCTTATCCACCTGTGGTGTCCCCAGGGCTCTATCCTCTCTCCATGGCTCTTTAGCATCTACCTTGTTCAGCTTACACGCCTCATCTCCTCTTTTTCCCCCAACTTCGTCCTATGCAGACGACACACAACTTTTTTCAAACCTCCTACTGTGACCCTCTTGCACCTTCCATCATCCCTGACTGCCTATCTGCCATCCAGTCCTGATGCACCTCCAATGATCTCTGCCTCAAAGCCTGTAAAACTGAGATTGTTCCCACTGGGTCCCCTGCTCCGTCCTCCTTCCCCTAACTCTGGCCTTCCTCCATGGGCTCTCCCCTGATCCTTCCTCTGAAGCCAGAAACCTTGGAGTCATCTTCGAGTCCTTTCTCTCTCCTTCCTCCCTCACACTCGGGACATTGCTAAGAAGTCCCACTTTCAGCTCTTCCTTCTCAAACGAATTCTCCCTTTTCTCACTTTCCCCAAGATGCTCAATGTTACCCGAGCCCTGGTTCTCTCTAGTCTTGATGATTGCAATAGCCTACTACTGAATCTACCTTCTTCCACTCTGCAACTCCTTCAGCTAATCCAGAATTGGCCAGCAAGACTTATCCTTGGCCTTAAGCCCAGGCACTGCATCTCTCCTGCCCTAAAAAGTCTTGCTGCACAGATTAAATTCAAATCCCTCTGCATCATCCACAAGGCTGTCTGGGACCGGTGACCATGCTATGTTCAACTTTATCTCACTAAATACTCTCCCGCTAGACCTTTATGTTCCTCTGGCACCAATCCTTTGTGTTAAGCGTTTCACTAAACAGAGGGTAGGTGGTCAATCGCTTTCCTCTTTTGGCTCCTCCTATGGAACAGCCTACCCCTCCCTCTGCACCTTGAGTAAGACTTTCTTAAATTTTGGAAGCTCCTGAAGACTTTCCTCTTTACCTCCTCCTTCTGTTCTTCTCTCTGCTAATTTCACAGTTGCTGTGATTGGTGTCCTGGGCCCTCGTGCATCCTTAGGGCCCCTGACCTCCCACACCCAATCGTCCAGCTCCGGTCTACCCTCAGCACTTGCCCTGGCACTCCTTCCGCCTTGGAGGCTCGCACTTATACCCATCGCGGCTCCAAGCCATGTAGCACTCTCCATACCATGTACTTCTAGCATGCACTTATTTGTGGCTCACCCAGGAGCACGCACACTCCAGCACTTCCCCCATGCCCTGTTCCTTGCTGCTCTTGCACGTTCTAAATACTCACAAGGCATCGTAGGTTTGTCCTTTCTCCTTTTCCCTCCACTGTTTTTAATATTCTTGTGTTTTTTAATGTGTTTCACTACCTTGTTCCCTCCATTTGCCCTGTGGGCACTTTGAAACAGTATTTACTTGCTGTATAGGCGCCTAACAAGTGAACAATAAATAAATAAAATAGTTAGCCAATGAATCTGCCGATGGGCAGAGGAGGTAGAGGTAAAGGAAGAAAGGTTGAAAAGTGTGTGGACCACGAAGTTGAGAACTTTGCCAAGAGGTGAAAAAGGATAGTTGGGAAGGCCATATAGGAGACTGGACACAGTAGTCGGATATTCAAAGGATTAAGAAGGAGATTTCTGTTCAGCAGTTTTGAAAGGAAGAGGATGACAGATTTTTGTAATACGTGGTTGAATCTGGTTGCAGTGGCAGATTTGGAGATAATGAGATGGATCGAAGATGACACCAAGATTATGAGCAGAAGCAGAGTAAGGAAGGTAGTCAGAAGAGGAGGGGAGCTGGAAGAAATAGTCTGTTTGGCTGGTTAGTAGAGCACTCCAGTCTTAGTGGCGTTGAGGCTGAGCAGGCGAGACGCCATACAATATTTGATGGTGGAGCAACAGTTTGAAATTCTTGACAACAGCTCGTCGGATAAGGAGTGTAAAGAGAAGATCTGAGTGTTGTCAGCGAAGAGTTGATAGGAGAAGCTACAAGAAGAGATCAAGGTGCCAAGAGCTGAAGTATAGAGAGTGAAGAGAATTGGACCAAGGGGAGCAGACCCTTGACGAACTCCAACAGTAAAGCGGGGTAAATGGGGGCAGGGAGTAAGGCTGTTCCAGTTACTGTGCTCAGAGAGGCACAGCTCCACCTCACTGATGAGGCCCGACAAGGCTGAAACACTTGTCTAGGGTTGCTGTTGGTACACTTGTTCAGAAGGGAATTGCCATAGCGTTTCGGTGCTGGACTGCTCATGTGGGCGAGACAAGACAGATATGCAAATGGATATTTCTCATCTGTGAAAAGTACAGTGAGCTAAAGTGTGTTTGCAGACTCTCGAGTGGGTACCTTCCCAAAGAACAGGTCATTTGGCCGTGTTCGTTCTTGCAGAGGGGAGCCTATGACTCATTTTTGATTGTTGCAGGACACCTGAAAGTGTCTGGGGGCAAGCTATGAATCAAACCAAGTGAGGGCCTTATCTCTGATTCCAAGGAGAGACAATGTAGAGAGAAGGTGGAAATGGTTGACCATATCAAAGGCAGCAGATAGGACGAAAATAAGAAGAAAAGATTAAAGGTTTGCTTGACAAGCGGAAGAGATGAAGTTGCTTCCATGGAAAATAACTGTCTCTGTAGAATGCAGAGACAGAAGCCAGATTGAAGTGGGTCGTGCGGGTTGTGAGTATCAGTGAGTCGATTGAATACCACTCACTCTAGCATTTTGGAATAGTGTGGTAGAAGAAAGACAGGGCAAAAGTTGGCATGACAGTTTCGAAACTAGACCAGGTTTCTTTAGGAGAGGTTTGACCGTAGCTGTCTTATCGGATGAGGGAAAAGTGGCAATGTCAAGAGAAGAGTTATTGAGGGAAGTAAGACGTGGAGCAACACTGGGAGCAATGTGCTTCACAGTGTGCAGGGACAGTGGATGCACAGGAAGTGTTAGCCTTGAGGAATAGGGTATGAATCTCAAAAGGGTTGGTGGGGACAAAGGAAGACTTAGCGGGAAAGGACGGTAGGAGTAATGGAGTAAAGTGAGCAGGAGGAGGAGGGGTCGAAGGTAACTAGCAAGGGTATTAGTTGTGGTAGAAATTTGGAAGCAAAGTAGAGCACACATCCCTTAGCAGAAAGCTTCGAGATAGAGGTGGGTTTAGGAGGTGAGGGAATTGAGTTTAGAGATTTTCAGAGGCGGCTAGATTGGGACGAAATGAGAGAGCGAGATAGAAGTATACATTTTGCAGAGGCAAGAGTAGAGGAGTCGTTTTGAAGAGCATTTAGATAGAGCTGGAGACCAGAGGAGTGCCTTGACCTTTGCCAAGTGTGCAGCTTTTTCCTCGTTATTTTCAGGTTGCAGATGAGAGATGTATTCCAGGGCTGTGGAGGATTTAGGAGGGTACTTGGAGGAGAAGGGAGCATAAAGAGCAGTGTTAAAGTTAGTGAAGGCTTCTTCGGTGGATGGAAAGGTGAGTTCAGTGAAGAAGGGGAGTGAGAGGTCTAGGTCAGAGAGGTAGTCGGGGAGTTTGGAGGAGGGAAACCTGTGCTTAGTACTAGTTGTAGTAGATGGAACGAGGGAGGAAGAGGCAGGAGTGGAGATATAATCAAAGACGATAGTGATCAGAGGGAGAAGCAGCAGTGGAGATATTAGAAGCATAGAGTTGAGAGCAGATGGGAGTTTCCAATTGAATGGGCGGGCAGACAGCACGTGTGTGCTGGCACTCGCTTAACTGTACAAGAAAGACAAACACAGCACAGTGGAGCAGCGCATTTCATTCACACCTTTGGTAAGTCCATGCATTACAGTCAGGCCTACAGTACCATTTACGGAATATCTCGGGAGGATGACGTGGTTACATTTCAACTGCTGTTACCTTGGATTCTCCTGTTGCACATAACAAATTATCCTATGGAACAGTGCAACCATTGGTTTATAGATTTCAAGAGATTTAATCAAGTGCTTCCCTATGGCGTTTGGGATTGGGCAATCAGGTAGTGGATACATGGTCCCCATGTCTCTGGGTCTTGCTTGGGGGTGCATGAGTCTACCATATTGCGTTTCCATATCATTAAAGTATAGGATATTCACCCGCCATTGTTTGATTCCAGGGGCCTGGGTCCCTCTGCATACCATTTCCCCCTTTCTTTTGACTAAAAGCAAGAGCAGCCCCATCTGTTTTCTCACCCGCTTGGGGTTATGTTTGGTGTAACCCAATAGTGCAGTAATCGGCTTCTGTTCTGTCCTTTCCCCCATTTTTCCACAAAGTGTCTCAAAAATTGCCTCCCAGAAGGAGAAAATCACTGGACAGCCCCATGACGTTTGCAACAAATCAGCTGGTGTGGAACCACATCTCCTGCATCTCTCTGAGCATGGAACTGGAAGTGTTTGGTTGTATAGACTTATGTTTTGGCGTAGTGGCAAATCATGTAAAAATCACTGCGAAGCATCCTTTGAACCTCTTAGTTCTAAATGTGTATTGGCAATCGGGAATCATTCATTTGGATTCCTTCCTAGATAAAATACTGCTGTCTATCAATGATTGGAACTATACGTTTCTGGGGGGCAAAATTATCCTGTCAGGTGACTTAAACTCGGATTGTATTATCTTGGGACAGTCTGCAAACATGCATCCTAGTTATGAGCTGTGTTCTGCAAAACAACATAATGGGAGGCTCTGGACGAAGGGTCTTGGTGGTGTGAGAAACCTGAAGGTGTCTCCCTGACTAGTCATCTGGGATCTGTCATCCAGGTGGCCAGGACAAGGCCATCGCTATTAGATGCAGTTCCTGGGGTGGACCAGTGCAGGAGGATCACCTGGATGGGGGTGGGGGTTCTTGGGCAGTGGAAGTGGGACACTGACAGTTGAGACACAGTACCCCCTTTCTTATAACACCTTTTCCCCATCCTACCTTGTAGGATACTCAGAAGTTCTGCCACCCCTTCCCCCTTTTCCAACACAAACACTTTCCTACACTGAGACAGACAATGGACCACCACCAGGGCCGTTTACCTGACATGCCCTAACACAAGGGTCAGGCTATTAACCATAACTATGCACACCTGACAGCGCTTTCCCTTCCCCACAGGGATAAAACGCAGAGCACGAAAGCACACTTTGAGCAAGGCCATACACACAAGGAAACTGCTATTCTGGACCAGCTGTTAAAACGGAAGAGGAAGGCAGAGAGACCTGGAGGGACGACGAGGGGGGAGTTGCCCTTGCCCTTTTCATCTCAGACCTGCAAAGCCCCAGAAAAGGAAATCATAAGACCAAGAATTCCGAGTAGGGGTGTACCAAAATTAGGCTTTGAGTAAGTATTTGGCAGAATTCCGGCTGAAATTTAGGTATTCGGTTTGGCAGAATTCCTAATGGAATGCTTACTCAAAGCTACACCCCTAGTTCTTGGTTGGCCTCATTCCATGTACTGTATTATCGGAAACATTTTCTGCCGTCCACAAGGTGATGTCATTGCCTTTCTTTTTGAATGGAGGGGAGCTCATCCTTAAGGATTCAGATGATATTGCAAGTGGGCAATTATTTAACGCATAACACAAAAGTAAAGGGTGACGTTGTGTCAACGCGCTCCTAGGATTTTGTGATCTTTAACCATTCAGCGAACCGCGTGACATCATCCTTTCTTCTGGAAACTCACACTTGAAATGTCCTTTGAGCAGCAAAGTACAGAATGGTACTGGAACGAATGAGCTCAGGTCTGGCGGCCGCAGCTAGTCCTTAGAACTCGCATTGTTCAGCCATCTGCTGAAGATGCAAACTATCTGAGGTTTTTTGATTTTGACAAAAAATGCACGTAAGAAGGAGCACTGCAGTCAGGAACACGCAATGCACCCATCGTTATTTAATCTTCTTATAGGATGTTAGGGTCATTATTTCTGAAGAATTGCACATGTCTATTGCCTTTCCTGTCAACAATTCAATGCTGATGTTCATAGCGTGATTAAATGAATGCGTGTCTTCTTGATAAGTTAATTGATAGGCATTATCCATTTTCCCTCCCACTCACGCTACCCCATCCATTCCCTCCCTCGGCTCTCTGTCCACTCAGCTCATCAATTAACCAGAGCACATCCTGCCACTATAAAACAGTCTAAGGAATACCTTAATTTCATGGCCTTCTTCAAGCCACTTCTACCATTAAAATGTAGTTTACACATCAACTGCTTCTCTATCAACTACCCTTCCCTTCTCACTAAGTCTGGAAAAAAGAAATTTAAAAAGGATATCTTGGCCTCCAACCCTGGACTCCCCATCCAGACACTCCCTCACCGACATCCTCTTTGTTGTTCCTTCGCCAGATCTATGGACCCCACATATGATCTCTGTGCTTTGTCCTGTCTCCTCCTCTCGCATTAATGGTGGCACTCACTGGGATGTCCTCATGGCTTCTTTCAACTCCTCCAGAGTCATCCTTAATGTCTACCTAAATGGCACTGTCATGGTCGATAGGCATTTCCCTCGCCTCATCAACTTCCTCTCATCTCCAGCTGTACCCTCCTCTCACTCCCTGGCTACCTTACCCACTTTTTCCTCCTCCTCTGCCACTCTTCAGGCTACCTCCACAACTTCTGCAGGGCGTACCTCTGATTTGTACCCCTCCCCGGAAGGTCTTTAAGGCTGACAACCTTCTTCATCTTGCCACTCTCAACTCACGCTCTGCTGTCAAACACTCCGCTGACATCTGCCACCTCCTTGAAGAACTGGAACCTTGATGTCCTCGGTCTTACGGAGACATGGTTCACGGCTAGCTCTGTCACAAGCTTTGACACTCTACTCCCTGAGGGGTACAAGATCCTCTCTGCACCCAGATCCGCTCGACCTGGAGGGGGCGTAGCCCTGATCTTTCCTGAGTGGATTCCTGCCACTATCATTCCCATTCAGATTTACTCCTCTTTTGAATGCCTTGTCTGCAGGCTCTCAATCTCTCCTAGCCATTCTCTTACTGTTGCTACTCTCTACCGGCCCCCCAGCAAATCACCTCTTTTCTCTGAGTGGGCTGACCTCTCCTCCTCCCTCCTGGCCTCAACCACTCAACTCCTCCTCCTTGGTGACCTCACCATTCACCTCGATTCTCACTGTCCCTGCAACCTCTGCGATACCCTCTCCCTCTCTATCCTCCCCTCTGGCCCGACGCCCTCTGCAGGACACACACTTGATGTCTTGATCTCCCCTGGCCTCCCCCTCTCTATTCCTCTGACCACTCCTCTCTCCTGGAGTGACCACTGCCTCCTCTCCTCCCATCGCTCACTCTCTTCCCCCCAAGCCAACCACACCCCAACACTTCCACTTACCTTCTCGGACATCCGAATTATGAAGTGTGTGTCAGCTGAGGCTTTCGCTGCCACCTTCTCCCCCCCCCCCCCTCCTCTGGCTGACTCACACCCCGACACAACCCTGTCCTTTCTCTACTCTTCTATCTGATACTCTTGCCCCTGTCATGAGGATCCGCTTGAAGTCCAAAGCCAAGTGCAATTCCTGGTATGATTCCGACCTAGCTACACTTAAACATAAGTGTAGGGCGGCTGAGAGGAAATGGAGGTCTTCTTGCTCATCCTCTGACAAACTGGCCTGTTGCTTGCTCCAAAGGCAATACCGACTCTCTGTCCGCACTGAGAGCCCACATTCAAGCCTGTGTCTCTGCGGCATCCAACAACTCAGACGAACTCTTTAAAATCTGCAAGGAGCTTGCCAACCCTGCAGCAGTCTCCTCTCCTCCTCTTGCCTCCCAGGCTCTCTGCAATGCCCTTGCCTCGCACTTTATCTCTAAAACCCAGGACATCCTGTCCACCCTCGCCTCCCCTCCCCCTCCTATTCCCTCTGTCTGTGCTTGCAGACCCCCCTTTAAGAACCCCCCACCATCCTTCTCTTCCTTTCCTATTTTCTCCCCTTACAAGGTCGCTAGACAAGTCCGATCTATGAAAGCCTCGTCAAAACATGTTCATCCCTGTTCCTCCAAAACCATCAAGGACCACATTGACACCCTCGCTCCTGACCTTGCTGATTTTTGCAACCACTCGTTTGCCTCAGGACCCTTCCCTTCCCCTCCCCTCCCCTCTGAAGCACTCCCTTGTGCATCCTCTTCTCAAGAAACCCACAGCTGACCCTTCCTGTCCGGCAAACTATCGGCCAATTTCCACTACCCCCTTTCTGGGCAAACTCCTGGAAAAGCTGGCCATCGCTCAGCTTAACCTTCATTCAGATTCTGTTGGTTGTCTCCATGACCACCAGTCTGGCTTCAGAGCGGCGAGAAGCACGGAAATTGCTCTCCTCAATATCCGTGAAGATCTGCTCTCCAACCTTGATTCTAACATTCCCTCTGTCCTCATCCTTGTTGATCTCCCTTCTGCCTTCGACACGGTCAACCACACCATCCTGCTCAACCGTCTCCGTGATAATCTGGGTATCACTGATCAGGCTCTGGCCTGGCTGACCTCTTTCCTCTCTGACCGACCCTCCCAGGTCCAACTGGGGTCTTTCCTACCATCAATCTTCCTCTCCACCTGTGGGGTTCCCCAGGGGTCTAACCTCTCATCCTGGCTTTTCAACCAATACCTGGCAACTCTCGCTCACTGCATTGCCATTTTCTGCTCAAATTTCCAGTGCTACGCTGATAACACTCAACTCATTTTCCGGCTGCCCTCGGCCACCTCCTCGCCCTCTCTCATCTCTGACTGCCTAACTGCCATTCAAGATTGGTGTGCTGCCAATGATCTTTGTCTGAATGCCAGCAAGACGGAGATCCTCCTCATAGGCACACCATCAGCCATATCTCTGAGGTCTCTAAAAAGTCAAACTTCCTACTGCACCTCCTCAGAGGTATTCTTCCTTTACTCTCCTTCCCTCAGAAGCTCACTGTCTCCCAAGCTCTGGTTCTTTCTCGGTTGGACTATTGTAACAGCCTCTTTCTAAATCTATCTGCCTCTACTCTCCGCCCTCTATAACTTATCCAGAACAGGACTGCGAGACTTGTCCTTGGCCTCAAGCCCTGGGATCGTATCTCTCCAGCTCTGAAATCTCTCCATTGGCTCCCAGTGGATGCAAGGGTTAAATTCAAACCCCTCTGCATTGTCCACAAGGCTTTCTGGGGCCTGGGTCCAAAATACCTTCAGCTATCCCTCCGCAAATACCTCCCCTCTCAAGCTCTTTGCTCCTCTACCTCTAACTCCCTCCGGGTCAATCGTTTTTCAAAGAAACGAGCTGGGGGTAGATCTCTAACTTCGGCTGGGGCCTCCCTCTGGAACAGCCTCCCTGCCACTCTAAAACTTGAGGAGAACCATCTCCAGAAGCACCTCAAAACTTTCCTCTTTGCTTCTGCCTTTGCTCCCTTTCTCCCCTGCTGATCTGCTCTCTTGGCACTGTGCACCTGGCCACCCTCTGTCCCCTGGGCCCAGGTACCTGCTCACCCTGCCACCTTCCTGCACTGCCTCCTGGCCACCCCTTGCACTGGGGACTGCATCTGTACCCATACAGCCCCCCTCCATGTATTTTCTTTTTCTGCACTTATTCAGACTTGCCCAGTCTGCTGCCTTAAACAGAGCACTTGCCACTTGCTGGCTGCACTACCACAGTTTGCCTCCATTTTCTATTTATTTTTATTTATTTTATTTATCTGCGCTCCTCGGCTCTGCACTTTCCACTCTACTCCTTCCATCCACTTTTTCCTTTTCCCTTTCCCATGCACTTGCGCATTCTCAATGTCACTGGGCCTAGTAAGATTTACCTTACAGGTGTCTCGTGTCTTCTGAAGCATGTGTCTTGAATTCTATTACTCTGGCTACCCAACTTTAGCAAAACTGTGCAATCCCATTCAAACCCATGCCGTCTTTATGGGACATTTATTCACAAATTAGGAGAATTTATCAACTCCTATAGGCACACAGCTGACAGAGCCTAATGGACATGAAGGGCAGTGAAGAAAGTGTCCACTATAAATAGTTGTTTTACGTCTGCAATAAACCAGCTACCAGAACCTACAGTGTGTACTTCCCTGATACTATGTGTACAACACACTGGTGTCATTCATATGATTATTAAATGGCGCACATTGACTCCGGTCACTTATTGAAGGTTTCACAGAACTCAGCAAACACAGAGCCCTGTATTTGGGGCACCACCCAGAGTGGCAGCAGCCGTGTAATTATTAGCGTTAAGCTGACTGCTTCACTTTGATAACTGAACTCTTGTGTTGAGATCACATAGAGGAGGATGCCCCGGTGACTCTCAACTAAGTGCCTGACCAATGCTTTGCGCGCTTCCTTTGAAGGCTGACTACAGAGGAAACGGGCAAGATCCTGCACAACCCATCTATGGATTGTGCATGCAAAACTGTGAGACAGCTCAGTAGATCAATTCACTTGCTATTGGGGCATTTCAATGAACTAAAGAATGATGGCTCAAAATGTGCATGCTGGCTCAGTGTTTCACACCCTGAGGTTGATTGACTTAACACCAATAAATTGGGTAAACATGGCACACTTAAAATGGCAAGAGACTGTTCAATGTTTAGGTTGTGCTGGCTCATAACTTGATTATTCTTATTTCACTAATGTTAATGGACTAAAAGGCACAACTCTTCAAAGATGGCCAGACCGGAATTCATCTAAATGAGGTCATTTCAAAAACAGTTGCATTAATGAATCCCTGCTTGACAAGATATTCACTTTTATAGAGCACACTGTTGATGTCAACAGTTTTGGCTGTGACCCCAGCTGAGGTAGGTCTACAATGTTGGCAAATGTGAACCCGAGTAACTAGTGATATACCCGAGAACATTGTGACAAGTGTGAACCCGGCTGAGGAATGTCCACAATGGATGGTGAAAAGGACAGTAAGACTGTTAAGTGATATGTTTTTGAGTGGAAGGCTGTAGTGAACCCGATTGAGGGAGGCTAATGTTGGAAGAAGGATCAGAGCACGGCTGAGGGAGATCCAAGAGATGAAGAGCAGTCGCTCAACTTAAAAACATTGACAAAGAAACATATGTTTGTTTCGGTAAAGCCGGCCCAAAAAGGCAAGAGACTTTTGCAGGAAAGAGACTTGGCCCCGGAAGGTTCTGGCATTGTTGAAAGGAACTGTAACCTCATGCTGGTGAGGCCCAGGAGTGTGCTGTGCTGAAAGGATTGCCTTGTCCCGCACTAAAAACGTGGTTAATGGAGACCCAGCCATACCATCCTGACTTGTTAGTGAACACTTCTTTCTTTTCTTGAGAACATTATCCCACACTATTTGGTAACTTAGCGGTAAGGATTGGCAATCGTTTTTTTTTAGTATAGGCCATTTTATTTGACAAGACTCCACTAGGACTGCTTTATTATTATTTGATGGTCATAGGTTTAGATTATTCGTTTATCTCGCCCATTCTACAGTTTAATAAACAACCTTGAACTGTGACCACTTGTCTGTCTTTACTGTTGCCATCACAAGTTCCTTACAGTAGGCTGGGTATCTGTTTTGAATGATACAATACCAAATGACATAACTAGCAACTACACCTGGTCGAATGGAACTTCCCACTCAACAATTGACTACATTTTTACTGGGAAATGGCGTTTTGGTAAATGTAGCTCTCTGAAAATACTACCATTGGAATATAATGACCACTGTATGCTAGTAGAGTCTTTTGAGGTGCGAGTGACCAAGGACTGTGTGGAAGAGTTTGGCCCCAGAGGTTTGATGTCCAACACAGCAGGTTTCTTGGAACGCCGCTTTGGCACTTTGGTTGAATGATACTCTGGTTGAATGCTTGGAATCTACTTCCTGTGAATGTAAGAACAAAACCTTCACTGTGGATAACTTTGAGAAGATCGGCAGGGGGGAGCTTCTGATAAGTTCACCTCTGGCCCTTACTAAAATTGGTGGGAAAATAAGATAGAAAAAGCATTGTTATGCATTTAATCTCAAGGAAGCCATCAGGAGAAAAGAAATTAAAGGAAAGATTACATCTGTAAAGAGCAGGTGGGGGGGGGGGGAAATCTGTCTGTCTGGAACATTCTGGCCGATTAAGAAGGTTAGACAGTTCTATAAGAACTGGCTCCAGGTTAGTCGAGCGAAAAGGAGTCAAACGGACGCAGAATCAATGCTGTTGACTCTGTGCAACAAGAACGTGCAGGTTGTTTGGAAGTTGATTAATGAATTAGACTGTCACGGCTCCTGTGGTGTCTTGTGCAGAGGTAGCACAAACTCCTGCCTCCCCGAAACGTGTTGGCCTCTGCACTTAAGTAGTACACAGAACTACTGCAACCTGTCGCAGAAAGAGGATTAGGGACCGCCAGATTGGATGGGTATAGGGAACTAGTGTAACAGAAATTAGGGTTAGGGAGACGTTATGGGTGGGTATGGGGTATTTAGGGTAAATGCTCCTCAACTCCTTGCATGCATCTGCTGATAGGCGCTCAACTGTTACTTACTACCTTTTTACAAACAGTGGTTGCTGTTGAGTACATCCTGCACTAAGTCCTGCACGCCCTAACTTGTCCTTAATGCCCCCATACCCTCTTGTCCACACCCACCTGTGTTTTTTGCCCTGCAAGCCACCCTTGGGAGCTGGGGGGGACCACCGTCCCCTGCGCCCCCACCCCCGCGTAAGACCTTCAAAGATGGCAAGCTGCTCCATATTGCCACGCTTAACTCTCGCTCTGCTGTCAAACACTCGCTTGAAATCTGCCACCTCCTTGAACGCATGGATCTCGATGTGCTCGGCATCACGTAGACATGGTTCAAGGAGAGCTCTGTCACAAGCTTTGACACACTCCTCCCTGAAGGATACTCTGTGCCCAAGCCCAAGGGTACAGGAGGGGAAGTAGCGTTGATCTTCCCAGAATGGATACCTATGTCTTTCATCCCCAATCAGGACTACTTCTCCTTCGAATGCCTAGTCTGCAGGCTCTCACTCTCTCCTATAGCTTCTCTCCTCATGGCTACCTTCTATCAGCCACCAGGACAGTCCAATCTCTTCCTCTCGGAATGGGCAGAACCGGCCTCCTCTCTTCTCTCCTCCCTCCTCCTCCTCTCAACTCATCCTGCTGGGTGACCCTCAACATCCATCTGGACTCCCCTGACTCCTCAGGACTTTGTTTTCGCAACCTATGTGATTCCCTCTCCCTCTCTATTACCTTCTGGCTCCACGCACACAGCGGGCCACACTTTGGATGCTATCCTCTCTACCGACATCCCTCTCTCTATCCGTCTCTTGGACTGACCACGCTCTTCACACTTGAAGCTCTGCTCTCCCTTTGCATCGGCACACCCGACGCAACCACTCAGTTCGACCATTACCTGACCCATGAAAACAGTGACAGCGGCTGCCTTTGCCTCCCCTTACTCTCCGCCTCCTCCTGCGGCTGCCTCCCAACCTAACACAGCCCTCGCTAACTTCAACCTCTCTATCTCTAACACCCTTGATAGCCTTGCCCCTGTCAAGGGGGTCTGACTGAAGCCTTCCAAAAAGTGCAACTCCTAGTACGACTCTGATCTGGCTGCCCTTAAACGCAAGTATAGGACAGCTGAGCAGAAATGGAAGGCGTCTGGTAGACCCTCTGACAAACTTAATATCAATATCGACTCTGCATCCACACCAAGAAAAGTGTCTTTATTAAAGCCTGCATCAAACGATTCGGCCGAAGTTTTCAAAGTCTGTAAGGAACTGGCCAATTCTGCAGCAGCGTCCTCTTCTGTCACGCCGCCCACCCAGGACCTATGCTCAGCTCTGGCTGCACACTTTTTCTTTTTGAATAATTTTTGTTTTCTTGACAACAGTTTAACTGACAGACTTAAATATACATATACATGACAATGCACATCCTGTTGTGTCTGCTTATTTCTATTCCCCCCCCCAATTCCCTCAACCCACTCCCAGCCAATTCCACTTGTATTCTCTCCAATCACATTCTATCTGACTGTACTGAGTATTTGTATTTGTGTCAATTGCGACAGGGCGTCGACTACCCCTTGGGTTTGAATATGCGCAGAGGCCATCCGTTCCTGCAACATGTGCTTCCAAGAGTCCAAGTCTACGTTTTGTTCTTCTTGGCCTCGCCTCGCTGCTCCCTGCCACACCGAGGTCTCTGCCAACGACCATTGTTGGAGGTCACTCCACCATAGACTCGCTGCTGGCCCTTTGTGGCTTTTCCAACCCATCGCTATCCTACGTTTAGCCAGGATTTATGCTAGGTCTTTTAATTTACTGACGTGTCTTGCTTGCTCAGGACGTGCAAAGATCAGTGTGCCTAGTATTATGCCTGCCTGTCAAGATCTGAGGTCTACGTGGATTAGTATACCTCCGTCCCCAAGTACCAGACAGAGAAGATCAAACAACTCGCTGACCGGTTATTGGGGCCACAGGTGGCAGGAACAGAGGACACCGGGTCCTGGATGGCTGCAAGGAAAACGCAACGTTAGGTATGCAAAATACAGAGACTCTATAGGTGTGTATAGAGCATGACAGCCTTGTACCTAACTGTTCCCCCTGAAGGTGTAGTGATTTGGGATAGAGGAGATGGGGGGGGGGGGTGCCTCTATTATGACATGGTCCACCTTGGTCTTGGAGAAAGAGCAACTTGATGCTCTGAGCAAAGACTTTTTTTCCTGATTCTAAATGTACCAAGGGCCAAAGGAGAGAGCAGAAGCAATCCAGTACGGAACACAGAATTTGCCAAACGCTGTCAAAACAGCTGAGAAGCACTGGTTTAGTAATAATAATAATGGGTTGGGCTTCTTTTATTTAGTACTTCCTGGTCATGTGACCACTTACCGTGAAGGCTTGTGTCCCACGTTGCGATGGACACTTGACCGTCTTGCTTGATATGCAGTCCGATGACACTGCCTTGGCGAGAGACTGAGCTATGCCTTCCCAATATTGTTGGATCTTCGTACAGGCTCTGCATTACCAATCCACATTTTGGGCACGCTGCTTTGCAAAATTTGGCAATTTTCTTAGGGGTTAATTACGCCCTGTGGGTTATGTACAACTGAATTAACTGTAGTTTTGCATTTCTGCACACTTTTTTATGATACGCTATTGCTTTACCCCAGTCCGCGTTTGTCAGTTGTTCTTGCAGCTCTGCTTCCCAGCTACTCTGGGTCTGCACAAGCATATCCCCACCTTTGGACATCCACAATTCATATATTCTTGATACTGTATGCCCCCCTTCTGAAATATCAAAGTGTTTCTATAGTTTCTTCTTCTTGCAGTTCCCCGACTGTTTCTTGCCATTTCTGCTTTAGCCTAGAGAGGAGTAGCATGTGTTATGTGCTGCCCTTCATGTAAGCCAGGCTCTGAGGTAAGTACTCCAAAGTCCATTGGCCCCCCTTCATGTAGAACATCTCCTACCGTAGCTACTCCCGCAGGCTCCCAATACTTCCTCACATTTAATCTGAACTGTGGGTCAGTGCTACCAATGGGATCTGGGTAGAGTATGTTTATTGAATTTATATAGCGCTTTAAGCCAAAGCGCTATATTTATATTTATATAAATATATTTATATTTTTTAAATATAAAAAAAGAGTAGGGTGACTCTTTCTCTAACAAGCGACAAGCTCTACTCCATATCTTCTTACCCAGCGTCAGCAGCAGCGGGTGTTTCCGACTGTGACACTGAGGTCCATATCACCCCCTTTAGAAAAATTTGGTACATGCTGGCTGTGACAACAGTGTGTCTTGGGTCTGTTTGTCGAACAGCCAGTTTGTAACAAATTGTAGTTGGCTCGCTACAAAGTATGCTTCAAAATTAGGCACCCTTATCCCTCCCTGGTCGTATGGCCTTTGCAACTTCGTTAGTGCCATTCTGCATCTCGAGTTGTGCCATAAAAAGCTAATGTGTCAAGTTTCTTGTAAAAGCCTTTAGGTATGTTGTATGTGACATTAGTGAAAAAGTGAAGGAGCCTCGGGAGTACTACAATTTTTAACATTGCAGCCCTACCCATCAGTGAGAGCGGTAATCAAGCTCAAAAGGCCATGGATTTCTCTACTTTCTCTGCTGCTCTCTTAGTGTTGTGTACGTGCTCGGTCTTGGGATGATGGAAGATTTCTACTCCCAGTTATTTAAACGTGTTCACTTACCACTTAATCGGTAACCCTGGCAGTATGTTCGGTGGCTTCCCTTTATACCCTGCGCAAGAGGGACACGCACGATTTCTGCGCACTAACCATAATGCCTAAAAGGACTGCGTAGCGCTGGAACATGTCCAAAATATACTGTAGGTTTGTGTCTGGGTGTTGCAAGTATAAAAGCATGTCATCGGCATACAGGGAAATGAAGTGCCTATTGCCAGGCGTAACTATGCCTGCATCCTGGTACTCCTTTCGGAGATGCTGCCAAGGGTTCTAATGCCAGTATAAACAACATAGGGGACCATGGGCAATCCTTCCTTGTACCTTTTCCCAACAGCCATTGATCCGAGATGTAGTTGCCTGTCTTAACCCTCGGTACCAGACTGCTATATAGAAGTCGTACCCATTTAATATATGTGGGCCCCATGCCAAAACTCTTCAGTGCTGCAAACAACCATGTGCATCTAACCGAGTCAAATGCTTTGACCGTGTCCAGTGAGGGCACTGCATGATGATGTGTACTTTCGCAAGTGTGCTCGATGATATGGTGCAACCTCCTCAGGTTACATGTAATAATCCTGTCCGGGACATATCCCCTCTGGTCTGGGTGTATAAGCGTGGATATTATATCTTAACCCTGTTGGCTAATAGGGCTGTAAGTATTTTCCCATCTTGATTAAGCAGTGAGAGAGGCCTATATAACCCGCTATCAGTATCAGGCTTATTTTGTTTCAATAGTAGGATCATAATTTACTCCCTCAACAATATTGGTAGAGTACCTGTGGCTAGCGCTTAGTTCAGCATTGCTAACAGTGGGGGTGCAACGTCTGTAGTGAATTCCTTGTATAATTCGCTGGGCAGCCTATCTGCTCCAGGAGTTTTGCCAGTAGGCAACCCTCTTATTATGGTTTCTAGTTCTTCTATGGTTATGGGTGCTTCTAGCCTACCTGCTGCCTCTGCGACTAATTTCGGGAGATCTATCTGTGCTAGGACCTCATCTATCTCAGATGATTGTGTATCTGATGTCTCTGCATATAGCTCTTTGTAATAGTCGTGAAAACATTTGTTTATGCCTTCTTGCGACATGCATACATCCCCATCTTTTGATACTATCATCCGTATCATCTCTCGGTTAGTTTTGCTTTTATATAGCCAAGCCAACATGTGTCCTGGCTCATCTCGTTCTGCGTGCTGCCTTTCTACATATTTTTTATCGTTCAGTGTGCCTAATATGTCACAATGTCTGAGACATTCCTGCTTCAAACGGGTCACTTCCTGGGCTCATTCGCTAGACATGTCTTCCGCGCCATCTATGGCTTCTAGTGTGGTTTCCACATTGCATAAGTCTCTTTCTATCATGGCTTGCATACCTTTTGCTTCATTGCCATCCTTCTAATCACCACTTTGAAGGCTTCCCATAGTGTCCCGGCTGATTGTACACTCCCTGTGTTCTTGAAATAGTCCTTAAAGCCCTTCCTTAGATGTTCCCGGAACTCTGCGTATTTCAGGGACTCGCCTCTAAGCTTCCATGTCGGGATACATGCCCTTGGGTGGGTGGGGGGCAATCTGCCATGTGCATGGTCAGATAGTCCCCCTGCTTTAAATTCTGCTCTTTTAAATTTGCCTAGGGTTTCTTCCCCTGTGAAGACGTAGTCTAGCCCGGTGTATAGGCCTGTGGGGGCCGTGTAATGTGAATATCCACGGTCTTGCGGATGTAGGGCCCTCCATATATCGGACAGTGTGAATGCACGCAACAGCATATTCAGGGCTTTGGCTGAAGGGGCCGGGTGCATGAGTTTGTCTGATCTATCCATTACTTGGTTCAATGTACAGTTAATGTCTCCACCCCCACACTAATATGCCATTTGTATGTGTGCCAATTTGGGGCTAAAACAAGCGAAAGTAGGCAGCTGTGTCGTGATTTGGAGTGTAAGTATTAATAATACAGAGCTCTCTCTGTTCCACAATTCGCTGTACTTAAATCATCCTACCCTTGTTATCCTTAAAAGTATTAAGGACTCTGAGTGGTAGAGACGGTGGCACCCCTATCAGCACCCCTCTTGCATATGCAGAGTATGTCGCGCCCAAGGTTGTGCCATTTCATTTCCCAGCAAGGGTGGCTAGTTTCTCCCCCATTAGGTGTGTCTCTTGCAGGAGTGCTATGTCAATTCTCTGGCGGCACAAGTATGTAATTATCCGTTTAATATAGCTATTCTGCCCCCTGACATTCCAGGAGGCTATTCTAAGTTCCCCCATCACAAGTAAGATCTTCTGATACTCGTCAGTCTAATGTGCGTATCATGAATATCCACTGTGGGTCTATAAGCTAACTCCCAACTGACACCAACTCTGTACCCTCCCTACCCCCAACAATTGCCCAGCTCAATACCTTGTGCTCAGGCATCCCTACTTCTCACTCCCACCCCAGTTACTTGTCTCTGACGCTAGGGGTGCAGCAGGCAGATACTGAACAAATAGCAGCCAAAAAAAAAACACTCTCGGGTGAAGGACGCTTCCTTGCTGCGTGCTCCCGACCACGGGGGTTCACACTGCTTGCTCCTGCAGTCTACAAAGTGTGTGGTGCCTTAGTTCCTTTGCTTTAAAAGTTGCTTACCACTGCCAATGGTCAGCTGTGCCCGGACCCATCTTACTGGCCACTCAAAGTACCTTCAGTATGCGTCCCCTTTACCTCCCGCTTGGCTGTCCTCTGCGCTTGGCAAATTTTCCATGTCCATCCACTTGTGTGGATCCCAGGGGTGTCGAAGAAGATGGCCCTGCCCTTGTTTATGATTAACAGCCTTACCGGATATAGCAGCATGTATTTAAGATTCGCCTCCCGTAGCCTCCTCTTGACCGATGTAAAGTGCAGCATCTGTTTTTGCACTTGCAGAGTGTAGTCTGGGTGTGCCATAATATTGGCTGATGCTCTCTTTATCGTACCGCCTTTCCCTGTCTTTGTAATTTAGTATCCTGGCTATTATGTGCGTGGTGGTCCTTGCGTGAGGGTGCCTGTGCCAATTTCTTGCAGGAACATAATTTCCACGAAATTAGTAGGGTTCGCTCCTTCACCTTTGGGACTCTGATGAATCTAACGTTGTTGCGTCTGGCCCGCCCTTCCGAGTCTTCGCCTCTTCCTTCTAGGATCCTCAGGCTTTGCTGCAGCATCGATACATCTTTTGAGTTGTCTTTTAGACTGTCCGCATGTACTGCTACTTCCTTCTCGAGGGCTACGGTACGTTCTGCGAGTGACCGGACATCTTGCCTCTGAAGGTTCACATCTAGGCTAATGGTGTCCATTTTGGCTTCTAGGGCAATCGTTAAGGCTGCTATTGCTGTCAGGACCTGTTGGACCCCTTTCATTTGCTCTTGCACACTTTGTGGTTCTAGGACCCATACATGGTATGTTCAAATATGTAAACTAAGCCCCTATTCAGAAAATTACATCTTACTCCACCAACAGGGAGGTCGATTTATATGATAAAGTAAAGAGAAATATGATTCTTATTCTCCACTCGCACCCTCCCACCACGATTTAGAACCTCTGTCGGATCTTCCGGCGCTGCAAGTCCTGAAAAAATTGACTGCATGCTTAAATTAACTTACAAAAATAATATTTATTGAAAGTATTTCAACATAGAAACAACCCTCGCATAACACAATGCAACATCTAACAATAGAAAAAGCTAATTCTGAAACATCAAACACAATTCATACAAATGCACAGGACACAAAAGATATCACATAACAAAACGCAGAAATCTCAATGTGTCATTAAAAAATCGATCCCAACACGTTTCTGTTCTTCACTACCCATCTAGGGCGAACATTCTTCAGGGGATAATTTAAAACATCCAAAAATCTCCTCAACACTGTGTTGACTGGGTTGTTTCTGGCACCCTCAATGGAAAAAACACCGGGGCCTGTGGAAGTAAGACAGAGGAAACTATTGAACTCAGGGGGGACGGGATACTACAACATGTGGAAAGAAGGCAGGCCATTAATTGGGCCAACCTCTGCAGGTTCCAAGGAATGGGCCACTAAGATTTACCTTCAGATGGTGAACCTTCTATGGGCATCTAAAAATGACAAATTGCCTGTCTAACACCAATGGGAAACCAATAAATCAATGGACGTCACAGTCCGCCAAGGTATCGCAACACCTAAGAGAGTCAAACCACAAACGAAGATCACATGCTCTGTATCGAACTAGAAATAACATCACAAAGGCATCAACAACACGATGAAACCAAAATGGTAAGAGTGCAATAGTCTTCTCAAAATTACCTCCACAGATGAAGGAACGGGTGCTATGAAGGAAAATGCACTAAATGGACCAAATCCAAAAGACTCTATTGCCAACCACAGTATCAATCTGCAAAACAAATACAGTCATCATGGCATTAGCAACCTGCAATGCCCTACAAAGCACGACTGTCCACCTTATACCCCCAAAAAATAGCCGGGTGATGTGCATCTGTGTCAACGACCCGGCTAACCTGTAAATCAATAGGTGCCCCATGGTGACCACATATGCAAATATACATGCCCATATATTGCTTAGGTAGAAACTTGCACGATCAACGTTGCAGGTTCTATAAAAGACACAAGGTCATGTGCGGGCAATGGCACCAAGTATCTGTACTGGGTAAAGTGCCCGTTTCCCACATCCAGGCGCGACACCAATACGTGACCCCAGCAACAAACAAATAGCCTGACATAACAATCGCTATCACTGTGGGACCTCCAGTGCCACGGCACCAATATAAGACCACACAACGTGACGTGCGCATAATCTAAGCACTAATAACGTGTACCAACACGCTTACCTGTAGTGTAGGCTTGCTCTGCCAAAAATTCTAAAATCTGAATGGCGGTAGACAGCCATGCACCATGCAACCGCGAGTGCATACAGGCAGGGAACGCTGTCTGCATAACTATATCCCAAGAAAGGATGTAAACACTAAGAACGGACTAATCTCCTCAAAGGACCTGCGAGGCGCCACAAACGCGGGGCCATCTTGGCACAGACCAGCTATCAATACACGGGCCAGACATACAGACGGTGTTGAGGGAATTCATGGCACAACAGATTAATGCTTGACAGTCATTAACAATTGAATGTATACATTGTCAAAAATGTATGAATGCAAAGAAACATGTATCTTAAACAAATTTGCAAATGCATAGTATTGTGAAACAACCAGAATTGTGTAAAAAAAATTCAAATGAACAAACCCTAATTAATAGGAGTTGGCAAACAATCCTTTTCGATACCATGCATGTTATAACACTTTGTATTCTAAATGACAACTCCCCAGTGGCTAACAACACTCAGTAGTGTGTGGATGGACATAGGGTTTCAAGGTGGAACAACGCACAGTCAATTTGTTGAAGCTGAATATATGAAAAATATATAATCATACAGCAATCCTATTCAAGTTTGACTAACCATATGCCAATCAATGCTCTCATTGAGCCCCAACACATGACTTTGAAATTTGAAGATAATTTTCTGCTCCAAATTCAATAATTTTTGATCCGTATCAACTTTGTTGTGACCATGCACCTTTTTCAGTATAAGCCAAGTGAAATCATTATGGCCATGTTTCATTTCAACAAAATGTTTGACTAGGGAGTCCGTAATCACTTGATTTCTAATGCAGCTCCGATGTTCCACCATTCAAACTTTACATTGCCTGTTGGTCTTACCCACATAATGTAGGCCACAAGTGCACGTGATCAAATACACATTAGATGTATTACAATTCGTCATTTCAGAAAAAACCCACATGACATTTGGCAAAATCTGTATAGATCGAATTTCTTTTGTTTGGGCACACATGCTACATTTGCCACAGGGAAAATGTCCTTTTACTTCCGGCAGACCCCACAGTCTTGTTTGTCTGACAGGTGGTGTATGCATTTCTGTCACATCATTTCTGATGAGCATGGTCCGTAGGCTTTGACCTTTATTGAAAGCCACCAGAGGTGGCAAAACCTCTTTGCCTCGGTAAACTTTCTTTCATGTTTTCATGATAATAGTTTTGATTTTATAGGACAGGTTAGAAAAGGTCTTCACAAAGACATTGCAATCTTTTTCGTGGTTTTATTACTTTTCTCTAGCAACGCCTCCTGGTGGTTGTTGTCGGCTCTTTTGGAAGCATTTCTGATCACTCTGGCCGGATAGCCTTTTGCTAACAACTTCTGGGTGAGTACATCCGCACTTTAACTGTAGTCCAAACTACTGTTACGGTTCAACCTCAAAAATTGTCCGAAAGGCAAATTGGTCTTCATATGTTTGGCATGATGACTATTGAAATGCAATAGTGAGTTTTTGTCAGTGGTCTTATTGTATGGCTTGACTTTCAATAACCCATTGTGATGAAAGATGCTAATGTTCAAAAAATGAGTCTCAAGATCACATATAGACCCCGTAAATTTCAAAAAACGGTTCTGTTGGTTAAGCCAAGTCACAAAGCAGTCAGCCTCTTCCCTCGAGCCATCCCATATGATCAGAATGTTATCTATATATCTTAGCCACTTTCTCAATTGATGAATGTACGGATTAGTGGCTGGGTATATCATCGCTTTCTCAAAATACTCAACATAAAGGTTCGCTAAATTAGGGACCATAGCAGCCCCCATAGCCGTACCTTCAATTTGTTGGAAAAACGCCCCTTGAAATTGAAAGAAATTTTGAGTCAGGGCAAACTCCCTGCAGCATAAAATGAAGGCATTGCTGACTGGGTGTCCGTCCTCTCTGCTGAGCAAAGTTTCTTCAATCACCTCTAGAGTAGCTCTTTGGGGAATCATCGTATATAAGGATTGGATGTCCAAACCTATTAATCAGGAGTGACCAGGAACGAATTCTACATTCTCCATTTTATTGATGGCATCAGTGGTATCCCTCAAATAGCTTTGCATTTTCAAAACACAAGGTCTTAGATAGATAAAAGTCTGCAAATTTCGACAGGGGTTCCAAGATGGAATTGACTCCAGATACTATAGGTCGCCCTGGGGGATTGACAAGTACCTTAGGCCAAATCTAAAACACCGGGACCCTTCCTTGTTCCCTGATCAGATATTCATATTCTTGTTTACTGATCATTTCTGAGTCAAATGCTGAAGACACTTTTTCTTTTATAATCTTCATCAGTCTAGCTGAGGGGTCGCTGGTCAATTTTAAATAACTGATGTCCTCAGAAAGAAGTCTCTCACATTCTTTCACATAGTCACACCGATTCATCAATACAATCGCTCCCCCTTTATCTGCTTGTCTGATGATAAGATTCTTATCTTTAGCTAGCTTCAAAGCAGATGCTTTTTGAAGTTTACTGAAATTGGAATTGTGACACTTCTCACAGGACTCTAACTTTCGAACTTCCGCTGAGACTTGTCTTTCAAACACCGTCGATTCCGCGGTGTAGGAGTAGCTGGGCGCACAAAACATTAAAGCATTACGGAGCCCACTATAGTTGTTGCTGGTATATTCTGCATGTTCACTAAAAAAATTAATTAAGACTTAACTTACGCATGAACGTGAAAAATTCGTTCTAAATTCAAAAGGATCATGTGATTAGGTGATAACAAAATTGAGACCCTTATTCAGGGTACTTTCCAATTCCGGGGAAAGGATATAAATAATAAGATTAATCACCACTGATTCCTTGTACGGCTCCTTGTCCTGACCTGATTGTCCCAATCCCCTCGACTCGGGCCCTGCCCTAAAAAAGGCATCCTTTGTCTTTGTCTATTGGCCCCTCTTTGGCCTCTTCCTCTCCCTCTATTCGGATTAGACTGTACCTCAGAGCCATTGGCTCCTGTACTGCCTTCCTCATTTGAACTGTAAGAGGTATCTCTAAAGTGCACCCGTCTGTTATTTTCAGGAGTTTGGAATATGTTGCCAAATTTGTAACCGTCGGTCACATAAGGAAAAGTTTTTTCATGGCAAAAATGAGTGAGATCTTTTTACCCTTTCTAAAGTGGTGTCATTTTTGAAATCCACTAACCCTTTCAAATGTTGTTCCAATTTTACTTTGAATGTATCTAGATCTAAGTCTTTTTTGATTTTTTCTTCAGCTTAGTGATATCTATCTCTATTTGTTTAGAGACTTCTGTCGCTGTATCAATGATTAAAACTAACCAATCCCTTCCACATTTATTTGATATGTAACTCCATTTTAGTTTAAATTCTTTGTTATCTAGAAATAGACGTGGCTCATTTCTTACTTTAAGGCCTTGAGGAAGTGCCTGGTTCTTTAAGTACTCAAGCATGATGGCTTCATGTAATTGAGTGCGTATAAAACGTTTCCTTAATTGAATTGATTCGTCCCACTGATCATTGTTGTTGATGCTGGTCTCATTTTCACCTGTCCCTGATAGTACTGACAGTGAATCTAACAGTTTTTAACATGGTCCTCACTATAAACCAGACATTTGTCTGAAGCAGTAGCCATGATGTGTAATTCTGGAAGATATTGTGTTATGTCAGTGTAATGCAGTACCTCTTCACTCAAACCTACGAGACCACAAGGAGCCTCAGTAAACGGTATGTTCAAATAGGTAAACAAAGTCCCTATTCAGAAAATTACATCTTACTCCACCAACAGGGAGGTCGATTTATATGATAAAGTAAGGAGAAAGATGATTCTTATTCTCCACTTGCACCCTCCCACCACGATTTAGAACCTCTGTTGGATCTTCCGGCACTGCAAGACCTGAAAAAATGGACTGCGTGCTTAAATAAACTTAAAAAAATAATATTTATTCAAAGTATTTCAACATAAAAACAACCCTCACATAACACAATGCAACTTCTAAATATAGAAAAAATAAATTCTGAAACATCAAACACAATTCATACAAATGCACATGGTGCCATCGTTGCGGCTTGTTAGTTTAGCAAACGTATCCAAGGTGTGCTGCTTGGACGTGTTCTTTGGAGTCTTGGACGCCATGATTGGGTCTCCCAGTACCAGTTTGTTCTCCCCTTGTTGGTGCAGCCCTTTGCTCGCCTCTGTTGCTGGTCGTTAGTCAGTGCTGCTTGGCAGCCCCTTTCTTATTCCAAGGCTTCAGTGTTTATGCGGCATGCCCAGTTTGCTCAGCAGGCAGACAAACCTCTCAGTCCTTGCTGTGACAGTGATTTCCTTGTGCAACGTTGCAGGTGGCACATGCACTTTTCTATGTTACTCCGTAGTATAGGCTGATTGGTTCACTTATGGGTGGGCCATCGCTTAGCTGTGCATTTCTTTGTGAGTATGCATGCTCTGGGTGCCCATTCCGTTCCGCTTGCCCACCTCAAGGGCTTCCCTTGCTTATTGAAAGTCTGGCAAACGTCAGGTAGACCACCTTTAGTACTGCAACCTTGGGCTTCACGTGAACGTTTTCTTCCTCTTTATTCCCTTTTGTTTTTTGCTTTTTTTTGTTATATTTTGTTGCGCCGGAGTCCTACATGCGTTTGTCCTCGCAGTTTGGCACCCTGTCCTATGCGCGTGGTTGGGCAACCTCCGTACCTAGGGTCGCCCACATTTGTTCTTGGCTGACCTTTTTTCCACGAGTGTCCTGGTTTAGACTAGTATTTATCATGTGATGAGGCCTGTTTATGGCTGAGTATTTCCTTGTTAGGTTTTGCTTGTTTCTGATGCTTGTTAATCGGCTTAGAATCACATGTTGTGCATATGGTCCGACATCCAATGGTAACCGCGGAGTATTGCATCTTGTCTTTCGGGGCATAGGCGTGTCTGTAACACTATCCGTATCGTGACGTGTGTAGTACCCAAAATCCCTCACGCGCGGAGGTCCCGCAGATTGTTTTTTTCCGCCCATATAACTGTTCGTCCTATAGCAGAGCTCTTACTAGAGACATTGTTTATCTTTACCGAATTGTCAGTTTATTCCCTGTTAAGTCACTTCGCCAATAACAACAACTTCGACGTAGACTATGGGGGAATGGTCTACGGCTGTGGATTTTGGCGCCTAAGATCCGGCGGCCGGATTGCCCACGTGTTCTGGCCCTCTGGCCGACCTATACAGTAGGGAGAGTGGGGTAGGGTGGCCATATTGTTTAGTATGTCTTTCCTCCTTTCCCCTCTTTTCCCTTTCGGTCTGGTCATCCTTCCCTTTTGCTATGGAAAGGCCTCCTTTTAGATTCTGCCCTAAGTGTAGGGTCAGATATCCTTGGAAGGACGAGCACGGGACGTATAACGCCCATCTCCCCCTAGAGCACCACGAGAAACGGTGTGCGGCGTGCAAACTCCTTCGGCCCAAGACCCTTAAGGAGCGCTGTGTAAAGCGGTGGGCCGCGTACGGGATGTCACGCGTGGAACCCCCCTCCCCCACCGCCACACCAGCCGAAAGTGACGGGGGTACTTCGGATGACCAAATGTCCAACGCGGATGTTATAGACCTTGAGGCGGACACTTCTAGATCTGCCACGCCCGTCCCCGACCCTTCCAGGCTTGACTCTGGTCTTGCTACAGGGACCACACCCGGCGACAGGGGCGTACAAGCGCATCGCACTAAGAACACAACCCCTACACCAATTTCGACACCTTCGTTGAAAAAGGCAAAAGCGCCAACGGAGCCGCCGAAGTCTTCGCCGGTTCCCTCGTATCACTCTGATCCAAGGCCTTCCCCGCATTCGCAGCATCACATGGCGACTGGGCAACCAAAACAAACCAAGGGCGCTACTCCTAATCCTACACACATCGAAAGTCGGGAGCCCGACGCTTCGAGTTCCAAGGCCTCTACCCGGAAACCCATCCGCTAAGCCTCCTGGTGGCACGGACGTTATTTCTTCTGCTGACAAATCACCTGAGCCTTTGTCTCACGACGATTTGGCGACTATCCAAAGTAGCATCGGCAGAATCGCAGCGGCGGTTGGCCTTATTCCGGTCCCATTGAAGGTTATGAATCAATCCGCGGAAAAGTTTTCGCCGGATTGGATTCCCGATTCCGATGGAACATACGTAGATAGTCAAGAGACTCTCCCTGACACCCTTAGAGGTTTCCGTCGACACCAAGGTGCAGAGAACGTCCTTCCTCCTTGCGCTGGCTTTAAATGGACTACAGAGAAGTTCGAGGGTTGTATGGATCGGCTAGAGCGGATTATCAGTAGTTCTGATCATCCGCCCCAAAAAGGGCTCAGTTAGACCCTGGCCCCCAAATTCAAGTAGATCAGTCTCAGGTTTTCCAACAAGAAGACGTGATCCAGATGGATACTTATAGAGACATCTATAATGAAGAAGAGGAAGCATCCTTTCTCAAACTATGAGGAGGATCAACAGGGTACGACTGACAACTGGGAGGAAATCCAGCAGGAAGGTGAAAACCCTTGGACACAACAGGATCAAAACACTGATATTTTGTGCTTGGCTTCTCCCCCGTCCACCCCGGCTCGCCAGGCATCCCCTGTGGATGACCAAATGGCTTTCAACTCCATGTTGAAAAAGGCTGCAGAATTCTTCAAACTTGCCACTCAAGAGGCGGTACCAGAGCAGGATCGCGTTGAGGATATTATTAAAGAAAAACCTCCAGCGAGTCAATCCATCCCCCCTCCTTAAGTTAAGTTGGTTAAGAGACGGGTAGCTCCCTCTTTGGTCACACCTGCTCAGACACGGGCAGTGAACCCGAGAGTCGAAAAATTATTTCGTCCTTCTCCTACCGACCCTCTGTATATCAAAGGGCACGCCATCCCAGACTCGCTGGTAGTGACTACCACTCAGAAGAGGGCAGGGGTACACCTTGCCACGGGAGAATCATCACCGGACAAGGAGTCTAAAAGGTTATATGCCCTGGGCAAACGTGTCACATCAGTAGCTGCATACACCATTCGGGTTGCTAATAATACTACGTTATTAGCAAGCTATGCTGATGCCCAATGGAGCTTACTCCAAGAAGGCCTCCATGAGGTTCCTGAACCCGCCACAACAAAGTTTCTCGCCATTGTTTTGGAGAGAAAACTGGTTAACCAGAATGTGGTGAAGAACACCCTGGACACTGCAGAAACAGCAGGCAGGTCTCTTGCACAAGGTACTCTTCTGAAAAGACACGCATGGCTGCGTACATCGGGCTTCAGACCTGAGACTCAGGCCTCCCTTATTAATAAACCCATTGAGAAGACTAACATCTTCGGGAAAGCAGTTGATGAAGCTTTGGAGATGGCCAAGAAGGAGCATGAGACTATTAGGTCTTTGCACCAGATTACACAAAAACCCTCCTCCCAGAGGGGTAATAATTCTCGGCGGTCCTTTTGAGGACAAGCCTGTGCCGGTCAGAACAACTACGGCACGAATAACTTCAACACGAATCAAGCCCTACTTACTACCCCACAAGGGGTCCGAAACGCGGCAAAGGTAGAGGCAGAGGCCCCAATCCCAGGGGAGCCACAGCCTCTGGTCAGAAATGACCACCAAGTCAAGGTCCCCTCCCATGTCTCCCCGGTCGGGGGGCGATTAACATCTTTCCTCAAGGCATGGGAGGGGATAACTTCCGACCAGTGGGTCTTAAAGACGGTCGCCCACGGTTTTTGCGTGGAATTCGCCCGACCTCCACAGTTCAGACCGCCGCGCTCACGGCGCCTTTCACCGGACCATCTGGAGATCCTGATCCAAGAGGTGGAAGCACTGCTGGGAAAGGACGCCATATAAGCTGTCCCTATTCTTCAGGTAAACGAGGGTATTTATTCAGTGTACTTCCTTGTACCCAAAAAGGATCTCACCATGCGTCCTGTTCTGGATCTGCGCCCAGCAAACAAGTTTATAAAACCCTAGAAGTTTTGCGTGGTAACACTGCACGAGGTGATCCCATTGCTGAAACAGGGGGACTTCATGGCAACATTGGATATGAAAGATGCATACTTTCATATTTCAATGTTGCCAGCGCACAGAAAATACCTAAGGTTCATGATCCATGACAAACACTACCAGTTCGAAGTACTCCCCTTCGGCATCACCTCGGCACCAAGAGTGTTTACCAAAGTCCTGGCAGTGGCAGCAGCACACCTGCGCAGACCATCAGTCCCAAACACCCAAAAAACAGTAGATCTCCTCTTCAGCCAGGGTTTTTCAATCAACAAAATCCAGCTTAGTCCCCAGCCAAGTAAAACAATATCTGGGAGCACTAATTCGGACGGAAGACAGTCTTGTCTTCCCTTCCAGCGAGAGGGTTCAGAACATGCTCTCTCAGATTCCTCAATATGTAGCCAGTCGGGAGGTGACGGTACGCAAAGCGATGCGTTTGCTAGGGATGATGGCATCCCATGCAAGAGTGGCTCAACAGCCAGTGATGTCAGGCCAGCGGACAATGGGAAGATCTATTAGTTGTCTCGCCAGCCCTCGTTCTCTCTCTGCAGTGGTGGTCAAGAGAAAACCTCTTGAAGGGGAAGACCTTCACCACCCCTGCAGTGGAAGCCACTCTCACGACAGATGCATCTCTCACAGGGTGGTGGGCTCATCTGCTTCAACAGACAGCACACGGAGTGTGGTCCCCTCAAGTAGCGTCCAACCATATAAACTTACTGGAGCTACTAGCGGTGTTCAAAGCATTGAACGCCTTTCAGGTGCAACTGCAAGGGAAGACTGCTGATCCTAACCGACAGCACTACAGCAATGTATTATCTGAACAAACAGGGGGGTACTCACTCTCCAGGGCTATCCAAGCTGTCCCAAAACATTTGGATATGGGCTCTCAAACACAAGATGTTTTTGTTGTCCCAACATGTTCCAGGGGGAACTCAATCTTCTGGCAGACGTACTCAGCAGAGATTTTCCTCTGCCAGAAGAATACGAATGTCGGCTGCACGAAGACAACGTCTTCGCAGAATGGGGTTTGCCAGAGATCGACCTGTTCGCTACTCAGGAGAACGCCCAATGCCAAGACTACGCCTCCAGGTGCCCTCAGAACCGATCCAAGGGGAACGGTCTCTGGATAACTTGGTCAGTGAAATTTGTCTACGCTTTCCCCCCTGACTCCCCTTCTCAACAAGATAGTGCACAAGATGCACCAGGAACCAGTTACCATGATACTGGTGGCTCCCATGTGGGCCCGCCAATCCTGGTTCACGCACCTGATGGAAATGTCCCTCTCCCCACCAGTCAAGCTGCCCTGCCCGTACAATATGTTGGCTCAGGACAGGGGGAAGACCTTACACCCCTGCCCACAAACTCTGAACTTGGCAGCCTGGCTCCTGAGATCATAGAGTTTGGACACTTGCAACTCCCTCAGAGATGCATGGACATACTCAGGGGAGCGAGAAAGCCTAATACACGTTATTGCTATGCCAGAAAATGGAAACATTTGTCATCTGGTGCAATTACAAGGGCTTCAATCCCATCGATTGCTCACCCTCACACATTGTGTTGTATCTAACCCACCTGTTGGACTCTGGGTTAGTCTTCAATTCCCTAAAGGTTCATCTGGCTGCTCTGTCAGCCTACACCACATCACAGCAAAAGGTATTGTGGTGGAAGATACCAGTAATTAAATTTATCCTCCCATCTCTCAGCCAGCCCCTGGATAGGATCTGAATGTGGTTTTGACCTGGCTCATGGGAGCTCCCTTTGAGCCTATGCATAAAGCAAGTCTGAAAGATCTGACTTATAAGACAGCCTTCCTAGTGGCTATCGCTTCTATCAGAAGGGTTAGCGAACTACAGGCTCTTTCTGTTTTAGACCCCTTTGTTACAGTCCACAAAGATAAGGTAGTTCTACGCACACATCCCAGGTTTGCATCGACATTTATTCCAAAGTTCCATGTAAACCAGTCAATCGAACTACCCCCGTTCTTCCAGAACCCTACTAACAGGGCCAAAAGAAGCCTTCACACACTAGACGTGCGCAGGGCAGTCATGTTTTACCAGGAAATTATACCACTGAGGAAAACTAAACAATTCTTTGTTTCAGTGGCAGCTGGTAGAGAAGGGGACCCTGTCTCTAAATTAGCGATCTCAAGGTGGATTGTCAAATGCATCACACTATGTTACACTCTTGCGAAGAGAGAACTGCCCTTCAAGCCTAGAGCACACTCTACTCGAGGCACTGGGGCATCCATAGCATTCATTGCAAATGTTCCCCTTGAGTCCATTTGCAAAGCGGCAACCTGGAGTTCTGTACACACCTTTACAAAACACTATTGCCTAGACACTCATTCTAGGTCTGATTCTTAGTTGGGACAAGCAGTACTAAGACATCTTTTCTCTACTGTTCCTTCTCACAACCCACCTCCAACTCTGGGTACTGCTCGCTAGTCTATGCACAGCATGCGATTCTAAGCAGATTAACAAGCTTCAGAAGACATGCATTACTCACCGTAATATCATTTCTGATGATTGTATCTACTTAGATTCACATGTGCCCTCCCTACCTCCCCGCTCGGGGTCGAAGGAACATAGACATCTTACTACTTTCTCTCTTTATGTACTCACTATAGCCTTGGGCTCCCTCATGGCAGAAAAAATACAATCGGAGGGACCTCGGCGCGTGGGGGATTTTGGGTACTATACACTTCACAGGGATAGTGTTACAGACACGCCTATGCCGACGTCCCCTTTCGGTCCCCGAAAGACGAGATGCAATACTCAGCGGTTACCACTGGATGTCGGACCATATGCACAGCATGTGAATCTAAGCAGATGCAATCCTCAGAAATGCTATTACAGGCGCAGTTAGGGCGCATTGCCGGAGCACATCCTGCGCCCAGCGCTACTTATGTATGTGTGCACCCACCGGTGCTTCCGCAACCAGGTGTCACCGGAGGCCTGGATGACCCCCCCCCTCACTCACCTATTTGTCCTATGGTACATCCAGCAGTCCTGCTGTCGCTGGAGTGTTTTCTGCCGCACCTCCCACATCTCATTGGGCTCTTCCCCGATCTTTCCCGGTGTAGCCACTTATTGAATGGTGTCGGACACACCTTCCACACAGCACATCCGGGTCGCTGTGCTTTACTAGCAGTCGTGTTGCAGTTTCGCATTACTGCACAGCCTCTGTGTTACTGCCTTGCATCCACCGCCATTTTGTACACGCCACCACCTGAGGTTTGCATCTTTCCTCCAGCTCGTGTCACGATACCTTCACCAATCGTCCTCCACCAACACACCCGTGTGCTCGAACACTTCCCCCAGCTGATAGTGCGCATGCCAGCCCCAGCGCGTGTTGGGGCTGGTGTTTCAGGCCAGGATTTTGTCAGATCGGCAGGAGCTTCTGGAAACACACCCTTACTTCATGGCTGCTTAGACATGCCCCCCCTCACTGCACACTTCACCACAGAAACCCAAGACATCCTTTCCTTGTATCACTTCCACGCCACTTCACACACCAATACCTCTGGAGCCTCCCTTGGCCCCTCCACCACTTCTCCTCTCTTCTCTCACTCCCATGACACCTGATGAGGTTGTCAGACAAGTCCAGCCTATGAAGGCCTCATCCAAACAGGTGGACCCTGCCCTTCCAAAACCATTAAGGACAACATTGACTCTCTCGCTCCAGTCTTGGCTGATCTCTGCAATCTCTCTTTTGCCACTGGAGTTTTCCCTACTTCTCTTAAGCACTCCATTGTGCACCCTCTGCTTAAGAAACCCTCTGCTGACACTTCCATTCCGGCAAACTACCGCTCCATCTCTATCATCCCTTTCCTGGGCCTAGTTCTGGAGAAGCTGGCTATCTCTCAGCTCACCCTCCACACTGAATCTGCTGGTTGCCTCCACGGCCATCAGTCTGGCTTTAGAGCATCCAGAGGCACAGAAACTGCTCTTCTGAACACCCTTGAAAACCTGCTCTCAAATCTTGACACAAACACTCCCTCTGTCCTCCTTGACCTCTCCTCCGCCTTTGACACAGTAAACCACAACATCCTGATTGCACGTCTTTGTGACACCCTTGGAATAGCAGGTCAGTCTCTTGCGTGGTTAATTACCTTCCTTTCCGACCACCCATCCTGCTGGAACTTGAGTCCTTTCTCTCTATCACTCTTTCAACCTGCAGCGTTCCCCAGGGTTCCCACCTAGCCCCCTGGTTCTTCAATGTCTACATGGCTGCCCTGGCACATGTGATTGCCACTTTCAGCTCTATCCTCTAGTGTTATGCAACGCAACTCTCCTTCAGGCTACCCTCAGCCACCTCCTCCACCTCGCTCATTTCTGACCGTCCGCAATTCAGTCATGGTGTGCTGCAAACGACCTCCTACTCCCGCTTTCCCACTCACTCTGGCCGGCCTCCCTTGGCCCTGCCCCTGCACCCACCTGAAAAGCAAAAAACCTTGAGGTAATCTTCGACTCCACTCTCTCCTTCTCCACTCATATTTCGGATATCTCTAAAATGTCTGACTACCAGCTGCACCTATTCAGAGGTACTCTTCCTTTTCTCACCTTCCGCCAGCGGCTCACTGTCTCCAGAGCCCTCATTATCTCTAGGCTGGACTACTCCAACAGCCTTTTTCTCAACCTCCCTGCCTCGGCTTTGTGCCCTCTGCAACTCATCCAGAACAGAACCGCAAGACTTAAACTTGGCCTCAAGCCCAGGGACTGCCTCTCTCCGGTGCTGAAATCCGTCCATTGGCTCCCTGTAGCTGTAAGGATCAAGTTCAAGACCCTGTGCCTTGTCAACATGGCTTTCTGGGGCCTGGGTGCTACCTATCTGCAACAATGACTGCCTAAATACTGTCCCTCCCGAGTCCTCCGCTCATCTACCTCCAACCTTGTGTGAGCCGGTTCTCCAAGCAGAGATTTGGAGGGAGATCTTTATACTCGGCACGGGCCTCCCTCTGGATTAGCCTCCCTGCTGCCCTCTGTCTTGAGCCTGATCGCTTACGTTCAGCAAACACCTTAATAAATTCCTCTTCCCCTCTTCCTTCTCTCTCCCTCTACCCTGCTAACCTCTCTCTCCCCTCTTTCCCTCTCTCCCTCCTTTTCCACACAGTTTACCTACTGGCTACCGGGTGTACCTCGGAGTCTCACAGGTCCTTGCCACCCTCGCCAGCCCTCCTGCACTTGCCTCTTGGCCTGCACTTGGTCAATGATCCATGAGAATTGCATTCTCTCAGCACTTGGAAAAAAACAAGACCTTGGCTACAAACCCATCGGTGTGGGCTGCACTCCCAAAAACCACATAGTGGTGTGTAATATTATTTTAGATAAATTCCAAAAAAAAGTTCAAAAACTCAAAAAGCTTTGTTTCTTATTCAGTCTTCTTTTAATCGCAATTACTTTTAAAAGATAGTGTCATCAGTAATCTGCAGATGCATATCAGGGCCAGGTCCTATGCATTTCGGATGATGGCGTCCTGCGTCCGGGCCAGTGCTCTCTATTAATTAGGTGAAATAATTAGAATTCATAGTCCATTACCAAACATCATTAGATTGTATGAACCACATTGTCAAAACCAAAATTTAAATTTATTTGGTGCAAAGTGCATTTAGCATCGGTCCTATACCATTTATATCATACCGGATGTCAACATGTACTAGTAACACATACTTATACACATACATATATTGTCAAAGTTCATACATACGTCAAGTCGAATAGCATGGAGAGAAAAAGGAAAATAAAGAACAGTTATGTCAGTTAAAGCTAAAGGTTATATAGCATGATTCAATGTGAAAGCTAGTGTGCTGGTGAACTAATCTGGTACTGATGACCACTTAGATGCATCTGTGAAATAATAATAATCAGTGTCACTTAAATTTGTTAAGCTCTATTAATGCTCTACAATAGGAATGTGTATCTGATGCAATGATAGTTTACCTATTGAACTCGCGAATGGAGAAAATCGCGTAGAAAAAGGTAGCGTTCAATGTCTCTGAGAGGACTCCCACTGAGTGTAATTCCCTGTTTGAAAATGCCAATGGAGTAGTGAGAATTGCGTATAAAAACTGCTCATTTAATGGTATTACTGGGCTCTTATGAACAGATAGTGGTCTACCGTCTACCTTACCTGCAAAAACAAATGATGTGTGCTGATCAAACACTGTGGGGACGCGTTGTTCGTGACATTAGTTATTACAATGTGCTGCCATGGTAACCATGTTAGTTGTCAGTCCCACTCACAGTCGGCCATCTTGGAATGGTCTGTGTTGCTGTAATCAGTGTGGTACTTCGTAATCACGGCGTAGTAAACCCTGTTTCTAAACTCATGTTTCTATTGCTGTTAATTGTATTAAAGCATAATAAGTTACTCATGCTGCCGTGACATCGAAAATAGATGTTGGCAGTCCGTGATGAAGACGCATGCACGTTCGTTGTACCTAATAATAAAGTTGTCTAGTGTCCACTAGACTAACAGTGTTATGCATTCTGAAATGCGACTAAAAAACATGAAAGCTAGTAGTGTGTAAGTTGTTTGGTGCTGCAATGGGTTGTCATGGTAACTCTGTTGATTGTGAATGCCGCGCACGGTGGCCATCTATAAATGGTCTGTGTATGCCTCTAATCAATATGGTGCTTCATGATACTGGTGATTAAATTCCCCTTGTTGGACCCCTAATGTATAGGTGGGGGCTGAAACTGCTGCGATTTTTGGAAATTAATATTGGCAGTTAGTGACTTAAGAACACATGGGCTATGTCTTGTATCTCATGCCTGCTTGGTTCTCAGTGTAAGAAGATCAGTTTACTGTAAGAACTGATCCGTGTGCTGGGATGCGTTCACCATATTAATAAAGATTTGTGGTGTTACATGAAGTGACAGTAATTGTGGCCATCTTATGCAAAAGATATTTGTATGGTAATCACAAGGAACCAAAAGATCTTTATATCACTTATCCAATACAGCTCTATTGGTCATGGTGCATCAGTGGTATTATAAAAATCAACTCAAATCAAATTCTTCATTGATTCCACCCGGTGAAAGAGCATCTAGTCTCTCAATCCAGAAGGCCTCTTTTTGGGCTCTTATTTTTTTTAATATCTATGCTTTGTACGGTCTCTAGCACCATAAATCGAAATTGTGACCCTGTCCTTTTTCTGGGAAATGTCTGGCCACCACCGATGTTTGATTTTTATTCCTAATGCAGGATTTGTACTCGTTGATCCGTAGTCATTTTCCTCGATGTTTCGCCAACATAATAGATCCCGCATGGGCATCTAATTCTTTATATTTTTTTATTTTAATTTTTGATTTGCTTTTATCAAATCAATGATTTTACAAAATTGCAAATTCAATTGCAGGTGCATCTTTTGCTTCCTTGTTTCTTAGTTCTTGGATCCCATTTCTGATTTCGTATTTCTTGGTTCCCTTTTCTAAATTCCAATTTCGTATTTCACTGCCAACTAGATTTATTCTTTCTTGTGTTGTTTACTTCTCCTAGTTCCTGGTTGACTTATTTCTTCTTCACTAGATTATTAGACGAGAGTCAGTTTAGTACATTCATCTAGAGCTGCCTTTAGAATTTTCGCCGTGGCTAAAGACCAGGATGTTTTTGCGCCGCTCAATAGGCAGCTCCACCAAGCTTCTTCTTCACATAGGGCGCTTGATTCTATTAGTGGCCCCAGGTAGGCTCTTCTCAGTTTTTTAGTGCACGGGCATCTCATCAGGAGATGTCTCACCGATTTGATTGCAGACTCATCTTTACAGAGGCGACAGTGATTTGGCGGATTTCATTTGTTGGAAGTAGGTTTAAGCGAGCCCTTAGGAAAATGAGCCTCAATGATTTATCAGGAAACCTTTTGACAATTTGGATGGCAGAATGACATTTTTTGGACTGAGAAGGCAGGTGAACAAGTAGCCTATTTTTCTCGGCCAGAGCTTGTTTCAATCCAGTCCGCCTGGTCCATTTTCTGCTTCACTTGTGTTGGGTTCTGTATCAGGTCATCTTCCGAGCATGCGATGTTGTCAATTTGAGATCTTTTCTTGGCTCCCCATGTTGTTGGCACCTTACAGCCACCGGACTTCATTTCCGTATTTATCATGTTGTGTAAGGGAGGAGATTGCGGCATTATCACTATCCTAAAAAGAGCCATTTCCTTAGCTTCGTTTGCCTCTTTCTAATTCTTATATAACATTTTCAGATAAGCATGCATGGCATGATGTCTCAGTTGTATTTTTTCGCCAGTTCTTGTGTGTGACACTGTTGTGCTCTTGATAATGTTATTGCAATTTCAACAATTAAGATATGGGAAAGTTCCTGGATGTTTATCTTTTTTTTTTTATGTTGTTCTGTCTCGGGTGATAATATGTTTCTAAGATTATTGCTTTCTTGATAGGCAAATACTGGTGCACGTGAAAACAAATCCTTAGTCCTGGTGTTGCTGGTCAGAATATTCCATCGATTAAGAATGCTTTGCTTAATTTGCAGACTTTCAATCGAGTATTAGTCGCAATTAGTCACAAAAACCAAATCGGGGCTCTCTTTTCAGTGTGTTAGGTAGATGATTGTCACATCCTTCTTGCACAGTTTCTCTTGTAGTTTAGTTAGCTGTATCTCACATTCATCAGGGTCACTTAGAATTCTTTTCACTCTTAGCATTTGTCCCTAATGAAAACTCATTTGATTCAATAAATTGTTCCTAGCGGTTTATTTTGTGAATAAGGTTGTAGTGATTCTGGATTCTTTTATTTAAGTTTGTGCATCTAAATTCTCTCGCGCCCCCTCCCCTCTTCTGTACATGCCTTGAAGATCCTCTATCTATCTACCCTGTCTCGCTTCTTTGCATGGTGGTGCCTCAATGAACTTGGAAAAACTGCAGAATCGTTGGCAGGCCTATTTGCTGTTTTTTTTTTAACATATTCCAAATAACATGTCAGTGAACAGCATCCACGTCTAGTAACATTTAACGTGTTTGCATCTTACCACCAACTTCCTCCTCTCCCTCCCAACTTCCCCCTCCCATTGCCTAAAGTACTCCTTGGGTCTTTGAGCCTCATTACCGCCAAAGCTCTATCCCACATCTTCACCCCTAGGGACACTAAGTGCGGCCATTGGCCTCCCCGGGGTTTCCTGATACACACCAATTCTTTCAAGTAATAGCACAACCCTGGTTCTATGTTATTTTGCCGCAGGATTTTATTTATTTTGGGGGGGGCAAACCCCCCTTTTTTTAATTATTCCTTTTCACCCACAAATATTTAATTTTTAACCCCCACCCCCAAAAAAAACAATAATATTTTTTTTCGATAAAAAAACTGCGATGAAAAGTCCCGCGGCAAAAGAACTGTATACCCACAACCCTATAGACTTCAGCATCAGAGTGTCCGGGATAGGGCCTTCTGCCAACCAATCCACTGCAAACTGCAACTTCCCCGCCACTTATTATAGCTCAAACTGAGGGACTTTGATACCGCCCTCGGCATGCGGCCTATGCAGTAGTGATGACGCTATGCGGTTCCTCCCATTATGCCACAGGAACTCTCTACAAATGCTGTCCAAAGTTTTTGAAAAAGATCTAGGTATGTAAAACAGGACATTTACAAAGAAGTGCAGCAACCTGGGCAGCATTACCATCTTCAGCAGAACCGCCCTTCTCATCAGTTAAAGGGGCAGTCTAGCCCAGAACTTCATGGAGCTCTGGACACCCCCAAGTTCCTCTGCGTGTTCTGCGTGTGCTCCACCGCAGGGTCATGATACACGTTGACTCCCAGATACCTAAACGTGGTCATTTCCCATCGTAGAGGTAGCACAGGCAACACCCCAGCATCTAACCCGCACAGTCCTGGCAGGGGGAAACGGGGCTGACTTATCCATGCTAAATGTGATTCGCGAAGTGTGCCATTGCCTCCAATAATAATTCTAGATTAACTTTCGGATTCTGAATATACAACAGTGTGACATACGCATACAGAGATATTAGATGTTTCGTCCCTTCTAGTTCAGTGCCTGCCTCCGCATATTCCACCCGAAGGTACTGGGCAATGGGTTCCATAGCTAGGACATAGATCAATGGCGACAACAGACAACCATGTCTTATCCCCTTCTCCAGTTCCCATGCCTCTGAAAAAGGTTTTCCTGTTTTGACCCTAGCAGTCGGTCCAGTATACACCAGCTGCACCCACTAGATATATGCCTGCCTAAACCCAAACCTGCGCAAGGTTGCGTAAAGCCAGTCCCATCTAACAGAGTCAAAAGCCTTAACAGCATCTAAAGTGGCTATGGCGTACAGTGTGTCCCATGATGCTGTGCTATCTATCAAGTGATGCAATCATTTCAAGTTTCAGGACATGCTGCGTCCTGGTATGTAGCGTGCTTGGTCAGGCAATACCAAATTATGTATCACTTTTTACATTCGATTTGCGAGTATGGATGGAAGTATATTGCTGTTTTTGTTAAGCATCGACAGGGGCCTATAAGAACTGCACTCTTCAGTAGGCTTGTGTGGCTTAAGGAGTGCTATGATAATAGATTCTCTCAGGCTCAGAGGGAGAACCCCTGCCTCATTGGAGTCATTAAAGGTGATTAGCAAGTGGGGGGCCAATTCCTGGGCGTATTCTTTATAGAACTCGCTAGGGAGCCCATCTGATCCTGGTTTTGATTTCTCCGTTGGCAGGGCCACGATCGTGCTCAGTATATCTTCTAGGGAGATGGGTGTATCTAGGCTGTCTTGTGCTTCCTGGCTCAGCAATGGAAGAACCATCTTGTCCAGCACGTCCTCTATATGGGCCCTTGGTATCCAGGATCTCTTCTGATAAAGGTTCTCATAAAATTCAAAAAACACATCATTGACACCCTTCTGGGTTTGACACAGATCTTTGTCTCGTGTATATAGAGTGTATGGGCCCTTGTTTATCCTCCCTCTTATACAGCCAAGCCAACACACGGCCTGGTTTATCTCCTACGTGTCGCCTCTCTGTGCATTGTGCAAAGTTGTTTACCCAACCTCTCCCATCAGTCCATGCACTTCTGTTTTAGTGTAAAGATCTTCTCATTCTTGTCCAGCAGCTGTTCTTGGGATTGTTCTAATTGCATCAAGTTTTCCTCAGTGGAAGACAGATCCCTGCTTATGCTTGATTGGACCCCATTTTATCCTGCTATGGCCGCTTTTCTGATCGCTACTTTCAGTGCCTCCCAAAAGGTCCCTGCACTAGAGACACTCCCCTTGTTATGCAGAACGTAATCCGTGATACAGTCTTTAATGCAATCCCAGAATGGGGGGGGGGGTCCTGCAGTGACTCGCTCCTAAGCCGCCATGTAGGCATCTGGGCTCTAGAGGGCACATACTGCCATTGCAGGCTGAGCAGTGCGTGATCCGACAAAACTCTGCCTTTATATTGTGCATTCATGATGAGGGGAGCTAATTCGCATCCCACGAAAAAGTAATCTATTCTCGTGTGCACCGCACATGGTGCTGAGTGGTACGAGTAATGCTTGGTGTCTATGTGCAGAGCCCTCCAGGCATCTACCAGAGCGAAGGAATCTAAAAGCGGTCCTGGCTGGCGGAGCCGGTTTTGTATTTTTCACGTCTACTATTCCTATAAGGTCCTAACCTGGGATATAGGGTTTGGAAGAACTGAACCACCCATGGTTAGGGGGTATACATATTGAACAAGCATGTGTCCACCTGTTTAAGAAGGCCTTGTACCACCACCACCACCCTCCTACCCTCATTATCCGTTTTAACATGGGTGACCTTAAAGAGTACTGAGGGTGTGATTCATATTTGGACTCCTCGTGCATAAGCCGAATATGTGGAACCCCAACCCTGCCCCCCCCCCCCATTTTTTTGTTAGCAATATTTGCTTCTCAGCCGTTAGATGTGTTTCTTGCAGCATGGCTATTTCTACCATGCATCTCCTGAGGTACGAATAAAGCCTGTTCCTTTTCGCATAGGCATTCAAACCCCTCACATTCCATGTGAGGTCATTCACCGATCCAGCCATTGGTTTTCCTTCCACTCTGCCCGGCTTATCCTCCCCCTCAGGTCGCCCCTTGTAGCTTCCTTCTTATGAAGTATTCCAAACAAGGGTGATACAATGTACATCTTCATTAGCTTACATGTAGGCAAACCCCTCCCCAAAGAAACTATCACAACATCCCCAACAATAAACAAAAGCCCAGCTACGTTCCCTTTGCTCAGGCATGTCTGCTTCTCATGGTCGCCCCAAGCTGACCTGCTTGTGGCTAGTGCACAGCGGATAGGCACAAAAACAAGTTCCCCTAGAAACAAAAGGAACTCAGGGGTGTGGTGGCAGCAGCCACGAGTACCATCCTCTTCATCTTGATGTATGTTGACAAAGCCCTGTCATGTACAAAAGAGGTGCCTAGACATCAAGCGCAAACAGTGTGATCCAAGGAGAATCCTACTTCTAGCCAGAGATCCGCTGCCGCATGTTGCCTCTCCAGTGTTGGCGTACCTGGGGCACTGTGTCTCGCCTCAAACCAGTCCGGCTGCCTCAGACGCTCCTGCCCACTAGCTGTGTAGAGCTTCCCTTACGTCGTTCATCAATGTCGTCTTCCCATTTGCCCCCAGTGCATTTCTTCTCGCTGTCCATCCATGCCTGCGCTTCCACCAAGAGATCAAAGAACCAGGTCATATTTTTATGCACGATTTTAAGTTGTGCAGGGTAAATTAACATGTACTTCAGTCCTGCCTCATGGAGCCTTGCTTTAGCCGCTGAGCATTGCGCTCTGCTTTTCTGGACTTGGAAGGTATAATCAGGATAAAGCGCCAAGTCTGCCGAGGCACTTTTCAATTCCCCTCCTTGTCTGGAATATGCCAATATGTTCTCCTGATCTTATATAATTCAGGACCTTAGCAATGATCAGTCTTGGCGGTGAACCTGGGGTAGGCGTCTGGTCGGTGTGCTGTGTGCCCTCTCGATTGGGCCTGGAAACCTCACGCAGGGTTTCACAATATCCTGAAGGAGCATATTCTCAATATAGGACGTAGGATCAGCGCCATCCTACCCCTCTGGCAGGCCACCTATGCATATATTATTGCTCCTGGCACGCATACTGCTTCTTCGACTCTATTTTCCAGGAGGCTGACCTTCTGTTCTAGAATGTGGACATCCGCCCGCATCTCATGGAGCGCTCCCATGTTTTCCTTCAATTGGGTCTCCAGAGTAGCAGTGCGCACATCCTGGCAGAGAAGGCCAACGTCTACTTGCACTACCGCAATCTGCGTGCCCAGAGAGGACTTCAAATCTGCTATTGCCTGCATCACCTGGTTGTGCAGCTCCATAGTCGTGCACCCCTTCCCCTGGGCTGGTTACATGTCGCTTCCAGGGGGCTGTTGCTTGGCCTTGGCAAAGCAGTCCAACGTGGGTTGGCTTGGTTTCAGCTTAGCTGACCTGGGAGGCATTGTGCCTGCTAAGTTCCTGGTACACATCCTTAGCCTCTTTCCGCTCCTAGCCCCCGTCCTGGGTACCTGGCCGTTGGCATCTGTGCATTAGTTGTGGCTGAGCGCTATCAGGGGCTCTCTATTGGTGTGGCTGTAGTAGGGATTCACTCGCCTCCACTGTCACTATCTCTGACCCCTATACTTGAGTAACCTGAGAGTCCGTGTCTCCCGTAGTACCCAACACAGGTTATGCGCACGTGGGCATATTATCTTTGTTTTATCCTGGCCCTGCACCAAGTATGGCTTGTATCCCCAAGCCTGTTGTTGTGGGGTGGAGGGTCAGCAGGATGGTGCTTCCTGCACTGCCAGTGTCACAATTAGTCTGCTGCACAATGCGCAAACACAAATTACTTGGGGAGTACAGAGGCTGCCTTCCATTTATGCCATGCAACCTGATTCCTCGTGTTCAATGAGCCCATCCAGTATGTTCGCCTGTGGATTTCCCATAGTCCATGGATCCACAGTATTGTCTGTCTTGTGGCCTCCGTATTGTCTCTCTCGTTTCCTTTTATGGCTCCAAACCCTTTGTTGGGGGCATTCCTGCTGCCCTCTATGGAGCAAGGGCTTCAGAGCCCTATAAGCATGTTAATGTTTCACCCGCTGACACAGGTCTCCTTAGTGCATAGCCTCCACTCGTCCTCTATATGCAAGGGTTTCGGAGCTCGATCAGCATATTTCACCCATCTGCCCAGGTCTCAGCAGTCTAAGCCCCCATTCCGTCCCCTGTGTGCGAGGGCTCTGGAGCGCACGCAAAGGAACAACGTTTCTCCATGCAGCCCAGGTATCCTCTTCCCGGGCTCCTCACTGGTCCGCTTCGTTCAGGGGCACCAGAGCGTAGCCGGAGCACTGGCTGCCGGATCCCTTGTTGACTATGCTTATTCCGGGGTTTATGCTATCTATGCCCTTGTCACTGCTACGCAGCCCGGGCCAGCCCATGTATGACTCCGCTCACCAGTCTCCCCGCCCCCAAGGGTGCCGGGGCCTCCAAGGATCTAACCCTCACTTGCCTGCGCTTTGGTGTGATGTCACCGGTGCTCCCACGGGTGCAGCTGCACCCCTCGCTCCTCTCCTTGCCAATCCAGACTCTCCAGCAACCAGGCGGTCGCCCGCCTCTGCGCTTCTGCTCCCTCAGCGACTGTCTTCTCCCAGACCCTGCCACAGCTTCACAAATGTGTCTCGAGCACTGGCCAGTTTCGCAGCCTCTTTTTTCTCCTCCGTGCTCACTTCCTCACCGCGGCCGCCATGATGAACAAAGGTACCGCCGGCAGACCACACTGTCTCACTCCACAGCCCTCCTACGATCGCTGCACAGCTCCAGTGTCACAACTTTGCACTGCTGTAATGTTCCCCCTGTGTTTCCTCCAATCTGCCACAGAGTTTGTGCCGTAGTGCTTGCATATAGCAGGATCTTCACAGGATCAGGTGGGAGCGTTCGGGGCAGGCGACCTACTCCATAGTCTGCCTAGCCATGCCACTGTTTGCTGTTATCTACACTGTTAATTGTATTATATGTGCTTACTCTGCCTGTGCAGACTTGTATCGCTCAGTAACTCAAGGGCTCTGAATGGCAGTTGGTTTTTGTTTTTCCCCTTGTTCCCTCCCTCCTTGAGCGCTTTGAACACACGAACACACTCACACATTTACTCTTCACTGGAATGCACTAGTGTGCATGAACTTGAATTACCCGTACAAGGCACATTGATGTATTTGCAGAATCTTGCATTACCTCATTCAGGATACATTGGTGTGTTGGGAGACCTTGAGAGCCCTTGCATTACCTCACACAAAGACATTGGTGTATTTACTGAAAAACATGAGTTCATGTAATTCACAATGTATAGTAGCAAGAATCAAAAGCTACCCTTGATACGCTACTGTCGAGCGAATGGAGGAAATTGATATGTGGTCAGATGAACGCTCTGAAATGCGCTATACAGTTCTGTTAAATGGATTGATTAGTGAGGCGCATCTCTCCATGAACATGCTGACACTCCATGGTTAATGAGTAAGTAAGCAGTCTGAGTCAAGGCAGCATGATCAGAGCTGCAAGGAGCAGCATTTGCCTTGTTAAACATGCGAGTCAGTATGAGAAGGGCAGATTCTGCCACAGTACTTTTCTGAAGTCTGGGGGTGGGTGGGTCTGGGAGGAATCTAGCGTGGGCTAGGCCCTGCTGTGGGCTTGCCTTCAGGAGCTTCGGGGAAACGCGTCCGCTGCACTTGCAGGCTGTAGCGTGAGCAAGGCTTCAATATCGCTGCGCGCGCCTGTGTGTTCGCTTGGGTGTGTCCTGAGCGTGTTGCCGAAGCCTGTGTTGTGGACTCCTAAGCCTCCTGGGAAGTGTAGTCTCTTTGTGCTGGTTAGGGGCATTTAGAGTCCTTGCCGGTTTGATACTTTTGCAGTAAGAGCAGATCTGACACCTGCCATGGTATGCTTTTGATTTTGTTGTAGCCGCCTGTGTTAGCATGATGCTAGCTACCTCTCTTGCCCTCTTGCTCCCGACATAGACACAGTACAACCATCATAACAGGTAAATTCTGTGTCTGAGAATGATTAAGTGTCACATTTTGAGGCCTTGTATGCGGAGCCTGAGGTTGAGTGTTAGAGCAAACTAGGGAATTCACCATTGTGGCCAATTGTTGGGAATTGGGTGTTCATTGCGAGTGTGTGCTGGAAGTGTTAAAAGAAATCGGAACCTCCTACGCCCCGGGCCCAAACAAACACTCTAATTTTTTATTCAATGGTGACCCATCTGCATGGGCTACCACATTGACCTTTTTTGTTTAAGCACGGGGCAGATTCCTAAACGTTTCCCGAGTCCTGGTCCACCATACATTTTGTGCCCATATACAAAAAGGGGGCAAATCTGACTCGACTATCGCCCGATTTCCATACTTGACGCTGACAGCAAGGTGCTTGCGCCAATGTTTCTGCAGCACCTGGAAGCATGGGCAAAAGAGGCAGGCATAAAAACAAATGACAGAATGACTTTTGGTGGTATATGGGAACATGCTTAAACGTCCTCATCTTCAAATGCATTCTAAATCTGGCCTCGGTGGGGAAGTATGACTCCATTTACTTAGCATCTGTAGACCTCACGGCAGCATTGATGCTGTCGATTGGCACATTTTGTGGTCGAAACTAATTAAGTGGGGGAATCCTGTCGCGGATGATCATCGGGCTCCATGAAAAATCCAATATTCAGGTCTGGTTAAACCAAAATGGCTTATTGTCTCGCCAAATCCCGAGGGGTTAGGCAGGGTTGCGTTTTAGCACCCTACCTTTTCAATCTTTACATAGCAGACATTGGAGATTATCTGCAGTCGGTAGCTTTCGTAACCCCTAAACTGCATAACCTGAGGCCTATTTGGCATATGCAGACGGTTCTTTAATCTTTGACTAAATCCAAATCGGGCTAGAACGCTTAATCAGTTGCTTCACTAACTTTGTCCATACCCACCTCCTCAAGATAAATCCTGTAAAAACTAAAGTCCTGCTTGTCTGGGGAGGTTAGCTCAAGGGCAACGCGCTCGCCTTGGAAGCAAGACAATGCGGAGCAACACAGGTTTGATCTCCGGGGCCATGCTTAGAAACCTCTGAGTATTAAGCGTGTTATAAATAACCAATTACAATGACAGTGCATTCGAAAGAAAAAAGGCACTTCAGACCCGTTGAAGCTGGAGAGATTTGTGTCGCTGGGGTTTCTAATTTCCTCAAAACCACAAAAATTGCAACTAAGGGAGTGGATGAAAAACCATGCTATATCTCGTTAAAATCAGTTAAGTAGGGTGGACACCAGATATGGGAAATTCTCTGTGGTCCCAAGTGTTAAGTTCTTTTTGGGTGAAAATCATCGCCATGCTCTTAAACGGGGTCGAAATACAAACATTATCCATCTTGGAATATTTGCCAATTCTAGAAGCGCTGATTTGGTGAAGAGCCCTGTGGATTCCAAACTCTGTGCCACTACATGCCATCCGGTATGTGCTTTGTATCACTTCAATGTTGTCAAGAGCACATTGGAAACTCCTGTCACCTTTCAGGAATGTTTTATGCCCAGTGGAAGGAGCCCTATTTGCAGTTGATTTGAATGTAATTTTGAAGGAGAGAGGTAATGGGCTTAGCATTCTGAGTTTTGCAGTGTCCTCCTAAATAAAATTGGTTCCTCAATTTTAGAACTATTGCAGAACCCAGGGAGAGTCAAGCGATTACTGCATGAGTTTGCCTGGATAACCACTACAAGAGGGACTGAACAGTTGTGTCACCTACCCATCTACATAATTAACACAAAAAGCTAGGTGTATTAACTCCATATCTCGCAATATATCAGGATGGGAGGACCTGCTGACTCTTACTTAGGTTTAGATGGAGCCTGATCCTAACCAAGGAGATCTTGAGATATGGCATGCAGAAACTTTTATTTTTTTCCCACCCTCACTTACATCCCACTTACCGCTCCTCTTCCTCGGCTCCCGCAGGCTGCCATGGAAAGGGAAGAGGGCAGCCATCTTGGTAAAAAATGTCCTTTGTTCAACATAATGTGCACAGTGTCCCGTTGAACGAAGGACTTATTTTTCTTCTTTTTTTCTATCACCTCGGGTTCCAGCTTTGGCAACCCGGGGTGCTAATAGCCTTAATCCCCCATTCCCTTTGCTTGGGCTGCTTGCCCATTACACCCCAGTCCAGCCCTTGAATCAGGGGATTAACGCAATGTTGGTGCAGTGCAGATTCTGTAACAAAAAAGGCCAAGGTGAAACCCTGAAACACTTATTGGTCTCTTGCTCGGCAGTGCAGATTCAAAGGTGGAATTACCAGAAAAAATGTGAGGAATTATTCATGTTGCGGGATGAAGAGACTTTTTGGACAAACTGTTTTGTGGGAGGGACTAGATCTACCGTCTTGGCAGTAACTGCTTTCTCGAAATCTTTGCAGATGGAACCTTTGAATTAAATGAAATCTTCTCTGAGCATGTTAATTGCACTGTCTGCGCTGACAGTTGTTAGCTCTGTCTCTTGTATTGCCTTTTCTGCTCTTTTGATAAGGGAAATTTCTGATTCTTGAGGTAAGGGGTGGTTGTTTTTCTCTTATGTTACTGTGCTATATGTGAAATACGATGCATTCTGAATGCAATGTATTTTAGAGATTTAGTTATGAATGTGATCCTTAACCTGTGATCAAAAGATTAATATGCATTTCTTTTTTTTAAAGAATTTTATTTTTCCTTTTTTGAGAATTGCTGTGTTTGCACAATAAAGCTGTTTTTTAATGTATTTAAGAATGTTAAAGGTTACATTTAACTTTGTGTTTTCAGTCATGAAACGTTCCATTTTTTTTTTTAAAAGGTCACTGCGACATGAACTTCTAGATATAAAATAAGGCAATAAAGAACTACATAGCCAGGTTTAAATATCTGGTAGCTGAAGTGGCGTGGGAGGATGAACAAGCTACAGTCTTTTATGAGGGTCTTAAAGAAGATATCATGGATGCTATTCTGGAAATCATCCCCCCTACATCTACAGTAGAAGAGTGAATGGAGTTGGTTCTACAGATAGAACAGAGGCCAGGGGAACGGAGGGGAGAAAAGAAGAATTTTAAGAAGATTCCTGCCCAAATACCCATTGGGCAAAAGGGGGGGGGGCTGCACTGTTTGTGTTTATTGAAGATTATCTGGACGTGCTGTTAGATGTTTCCCAAAACAGCTGGGAAATGAACCAGGTTTGCCATGAATCGGGGATGTAGGGTGAGCCCCTTAATGCATCATGTGAGAGTTGAACTTAGAAAGTGTGCACAATAGCGTCACTGTGCCAGAGTTGAACTTAGAAAGTGTGCCTAATTAGCGTCACTGTATTAGAATTGAACTTAGAAAGTATGCTGCCTAACAGCGTCACTGTGTTAGAATTAAACTTAGAAAGTATGCCTAAAAGCGTTACTGTTAAAGTTGAATCTAGAAGACATCCCCAACATAGAGCATGCCATAATAGCGTCATTGTGCTAGTGTTGAATTCAGAAAGTATACCTAATAGCGCTACTGTGTTAAAATTGAATCGAGAAGGTAGTCCCAACATCATTGAGTGTGCCCTAATTAGCCTGACTGTGTTAAAATTAAACTTAAAAGCATGCCTAAAAGCGTTACTCTGTTAAAGTAGAATCTAGACGGTATTCCCACTATCTTTAGGTATGCCTGGTTGCATGCACTTTACTGATTACCACCATATCACACTACTACGCTTACTCTATCCTATACACCATCATTCAACTAGAACACAGTGATACTATGACACATTCGGTATAGCTGTTCTCATACTACCATGACCCCTCAAACTACCCATCATTCTATTAAAACACAGCTAGCTGAGCACACCCCGGCTAGCTTATGCGTTTTCTCAGACATAACGCAGCCAGAACTCAGTCTGGGTGTCCACCCTCCAGACTGAACAAATCCAACTGATTTCCTCAGCACCACACCTACCGCAAAGAAGCGGCTATCATGCAACACCCACACCAACTGCACACATACCCGGTGCACCCAGGCACTTTACAACACTCTCTCTCTACTGACTTGAACTACGGTTCCCCGAGGGCGTTCAACCTACCAGCGCTTTAAGATCATACTAATGATACATAAGGCGCTATATAAATGCCAAATAACATAACATGTCAATAAAAATCTCTCACAGGTGCCCATAGTTAGTTACATTTATTTATGTATCACCCCCTCCCAATAAAGGAACACATTCCATCGAAACCAGGGCTTTGATGGATTCTGGAGCCACAGATAATTTTATAGACTCCCAATCTGTTCAACAAGAGTCACCAAGGCAGAAACCATTAATTCCATTGATGGTTCTCTCTTGACGTCAGAACCTATTGCACAACAACAGGGATCCCACATACGTCATGTGGGGTATATCACCATTAATATAGGAAAATAGACAGGCTACTATCGAGTCGAGCTACCATTGTTTTGTCTGATCCAATCAAAATAGGTTAAATCTGTTGTTATTTGGAGGGTGCAAGCATGTACTTAAGTGAATGGCCCGAGCCCAAGACCATAGGAAACAAAATATCAAGGATGTGCTATGTTCCACGCCCTCCTTCTCTCCTATTAGCAATTAATAACAATACTGTCCCAGTGATCTGGTCTCCAATAAATGGTATGATCTGCAGATCCTTGATATTGTGTCACATGAATATATATTGTTTTATCTCATAGACGCCCCATATTTTCCAGTAATTTCAGGAATGCCCTGGTTTGCTAAACATGATCCCTTCATTGTTTGGGTTATGGGTAGTCTAAATTGAATTCACTTAATATACTGAATGTTGCCACCTTGTATCACTGAACAAATCCTGTATAACTTTAGAAGCTGATCAAGACCGGATCTCATATGGTGACCTTGATCCAGTCCCTACCCACATAATATCATGACTATCAGGACGTGTTTGATCCTAAGAAAGCAGAGATGCTACTTCCCCATTGACCATGTGATTGTCTGATAAACCTTATACCAGGGCCTTTAAACTTTGAGGGGTCTGAAATGAGAGGTGGACACAAAGTTGTAATGTTTTCAACATCACACATCTTTATTGAAATAAAAAGGGTTGGCTGAAGGTCTTTTTTGTCCCTATACAAAAGAGAGTTTCCCTACCAAGGAAACTAAAGATTAGTCTGTGTCCCGTCATCAAAATGATAACAATCATCCTTTTGTCCAAAAGGTATCTGACCCTCACACTATAAATGAACAACTAAAGTGTTTCTGTTTTTGATTGAATAAAAAGTGTACACAAATCAAATATGTTAATCCAACAAATAATCTCTACTTCCAGGGTCTGGTTCCCTTCCCCTGGATTATTTCCGGTAGGATAGCAGGAGTGTCGCCATCAGTCAATGAGCTTTTAGAAATAAATGAAATGTATCTTTCTTAGTGAATCCTTCAAAATGGAATGTCATTCTTAATGAGTCTTTCTTCAGGATGGTGACAAGTGTCCTTTCTTCATTAAAGCTTTGGATCTCCTGGTATACTCTGCTGCCAGGAATTCCCCTTCTGGGACTTGCAGATTCCCTGGTATACTATCCAGCCAGGCATCATTTTCCAAAAGGACTGACTCCCTGATGGTCCCTTGCACCAGGACTTCCTACAGTGTTCACATTGTTGTTTTCCCCTTATCAGTATTGCAGATTCCATGGAGTACTCTCCTGCCAGGTGTCTCTTCCCAAAAGTATCGTCTGCCTGATGGTTCCTTTCACCAGGACTTTCTACAATGTTCACAATAATTTCTTCCCCTTCTGGGTCTTGTAGATCCCCTGGTGTACTCTCCTGCCAGCTATTTTTTTTATGTTTTATTTATTTGCATTTTTAAAGCGCTCACACAGCCTGCGGGCATCGAGGCGCTGTTACAGGAATTGTTTGTTTTTTAGAGGCGTAATTGTTTATTTTTTTGTCTTAGTTGCATATTTAAAATGCTCTTAAATACCCAGAGGTTTCTAAGCTCGAACCCGGGGATCGAACCTGTGTTGCTTTGGGTCGTCTTGCTTCCAAGGCGAAAACGTTGCTGCTGAGTTATCTCTTCCCAAAAGGATTCTCTGCCTGATGGTTACTTTCACCAGGACTTTCTACAATGTTCACTTTCCGTCTTAGTATAACACAGTTATTCCTCTTGCTAGCCAAAGTGGACTTAAGGTCAAGCATGGCAGTTTCTGTGCCATGCCGAGCACGGTAACCGGATTGTTGTGTACCTAGAATTGAACATATAGGTATTTGTATAAGTTCTGTATCTTCAATGTACTTACTCAGTATTCAAAAGTAATTTATTTGTCCATATGCCTGTCAACTCGCCCGAGGAACCCCTAGCACTTTTGGGCAGACTCACCAGTGTTGATTGGCGTATTTCGACCATGGTAGGCTGCCGCGGCAAAGAAGCAACTCCTGGAGGGCTTCCCAGGCCTTGCTGACGCTTTCTCAGTTCCAGCGTCGGCCTCTGCGTTAGTGTCAGTGAAAGTGAAGGGTTTTCACCGGACTGCGCTTACACCAGCCTTGCCATTGCTGTTGCACTCCCAGCGATCCCTCTGAAGCATGTGTCACCTCTCCCAGTCTCACATCTCTCCGGGTAGGTGAGCTTCCAAGCGGATGCATGCAACCGTCTGCTTCGACCAGCACATTTCACCTCTTCACGTCTGCTTCTGCTGGCTGCGCTGCATCCCACTCTGCTTGCCCTGCAGCTAGCCTTTCCTCTCCTCACCTGCAGATGAGATGCTCAGCAGGTTTAAATATCCCTCACGGCTGAGTTCTCTCATGACAACTAGTCCGCACGTTCAGATCGATGTTTGCTTCATTCCTCATTAACTCCTTTATCTTCCTCGTTTCAGTACTTGAGGCTTTATGGGATTTGAAGTCCATAGGAGTTTTAGGCTCTTTAAGGTTGTATTCATAATAGTTTCAAATCATTATTAAAATGAAGACCATTGGAAGTAGGAGATGTTAAATGTTTCATGTACGTATGTGATGTGAATGCTATCCTCTCTAGGGTGTCTGGTAGGAGATGGTCTTGGAGGTTGTATCACTGTAAGGATTGGTAAAATGACAATTTGCGATCCGGAATCTAGGAATTATAGGGTCCTCTTCATAGGGAAGAGATGAATACTGTGTATCTCCTAATGGAGTCACCACACCTCCCTGGCAGCCATCTCCTCCTATATGATCCTCTCTCATAATATCACCCCCAGGGTCAGGATCAGTTAGCGACTGCCTTCCCGTGGCCACATGGGAGGAGACTTTAGGCTAGGGATCAGTGATAAATCCATAGGATTCATCACAATGCTGTATGGGAAGATGTATGCCCTTACCCCCAAAGAGTCAGTGATACTGGATGAATGTATTGCAGATAATTTAGCCAAAGGATTTATAAGACCTTTATCCACTTCAGGTGGAGCTCCTATGTTCTTTATTCCAAAGAAAGACTGTTCTGAATTAAGACCCTGTATTGACTATAGTACAGATGAACGATATCACCATTAAGAACAGATATCCATTGCTCCTTATCCCAATGCTTATTGACCAGGTCCAAGGATCCCACATATACACAAAACTAGATTTGAGAGGTGCCTACAACCTGGTCAGTTTACTTCTGGGGGAGGAGTGAATACAGCATTCAAGACTAGGAAAGGGCATTATGAATATCTTGATGGCATTAGTCTGTGTAATGCCCGAGCAGCCTTCCAATATTTCCTTAAAGACATGTTCAAGGACGTTCTAGACAACGTTTGCCATGATTTATCTTGATGACATTTTGGTTTATTCTGACACACATTTCCAACATGTTCTACATATCTGCAAAGTATTACAATGGCTTGGACAACAATGACTTTATGCCAATACACAACAAATGTACTTTCCACCAAGACACTGTCACCTTTCTAGGACATTTCCTCTCCTCAATGGGGCTCGACATGGATCGAGAGAAAGTGAATTATGTTTTAAATTGGTCACCACCTAAAAACTATAAAGAACTCCAATAATTTTTAGGTTTTGCGAATTACTATCGAAGATTTATCTCTAACTAGGGACGTCATTTCACAAAAATGGCAGGGGTAGCAGAAGTGACATCACAGAACCCTTGTCATTTGACCCCATTCCGAAGTGATATCACGGGAAGCGATGGAATGCGACCTTTCACTTCTTGACAAAACAGGAAGTGGCATCACATAGCATTGTTTCTAAGTACACTACAAAAAATGTGGTTACAATATCACTATAATGTGATATACATTTCATACAAAAATGGATCGCCATATGTATTGTTAAGATCAGTGTTTATAGGCCATATTACCAAATTACTGTGAATGCAAGCAGACATCCTGGCCAAATGATAATGTGTTATTATATAGCACTTACGCTTAAGCGCTTTATATAGAAAAAATATACACACAATATCACCCAACCTGTGTTACTACTCATTTATCGACCTCAGAGGGATGAAAGGCTGAATTGGGGTGTTTAAGAACAGACTAATTCAGTGACTCGCGCCTGAAGTGTGCCTGAAATAAATCCAGAAAGACAAATTATTTGGTTTTCCTATTCTTTCTTATTTAGGGTCACTGCTGAAAGTGTTAGACTTGTGGAACCTGTGTTCATTTTATTTTAAGAGGCCTGAACAAGATCAAGAAAGCCAGCCACTCCAGAAGCAAAGAGCCACATGGCGCTGGCCACAGCCCAGGAGCTTGCATTAAAAAAAAAACCTTTACTAGGGGCAGCAAGGGAGACCACAGGGGTCGCAGTAGCGACCCCTTAATGACGTCCCTGTCTCTAACTATTCACTTTTACCCTCTGACAAAGCTCCTTAAAAAAGGAACAGTATTTACCTGGAATTCCCAGACCGAAGAAGCATTTGCCAGCTTTAAAAAAGCATTTTCTCTGGCACCTGTTCTGCGTTTACCTCAGGCTGACCTACCATTTGTGGCAGAAACCGATGCATTCAATCAGACTTTAGGAGCGATCTCATCACAAAACTAGGAAGACACCAAAGAAGTGCATCCAATAGCTTTCCACTCCAGGAAACTAATATCCTCCAAAGAAAACTATACCAACTTTATAAGGGACTGCTAGCCATCAAAAACGCATTCATTACATGGAGACCTAATCTGGAAAGAGCCCAGTTTCCAATCACTGTGTTAGCAGACCATCAGAATTTGGACTTCCTTCAAACGGTCCGTAGACCCAACCAAATACAGTAACAATGGGTGCACATTTTTAGTAGGTTCAATTTTATCGTCCTGGACTACAAACCACGAAGCCAGATGCTTCATCCCACAGTTATTCTACTCCAGAGACACTAGAAAATCAAGGATTACCGTATGTTCCACCTGAAAAACTGATATGCATTATATCGCAATCAGTGTGCCAGTTTTTGGATAATTTAAGCGAGTCATACCAAGAAAAGGATTTACTACAGATCCTATAATAGGATTGCCACCACAAAATGGATGGCTTGTTTTATCACGACAAACCATTTTGGGTTCCCAACTGCACTGAACAAGAACATATAGTAGTATGGTGTCATGATTGTCCATTAGCCGGACATTATGGACAAAGAAAAAACATGGATTTGGTACAAAGATACCCTTAGTGGGAAACAAAGGCCCAAGATGTTAAGGAATTTGTTGTTCAATGTGAACTCTGCATCAGAGCTCCCATGTCCTCAGCATTCCAATGTATGGATTTTGTCACCAATCTGCCTGAATCAAGAGGGTGTAACACTATCGGGACTGTCGTTGATTCCTTCACAAAGATGAGTCACTTGAAATCTATGTCAGGATTACCATCTGTGGCGGAATTCGTTCAAGCCTTCTTTAAGACCATATTCAGACACAATGCACTACCCAATGTCATTTCGGACTGTGGATCTCAATTCATCTCTCATTTCTGGAAAAAACTACATCAACACCTACGAGTCGATCTCCACCTCTCCACTGGATATTCCCAAAGCAACAGTTAAATGGATCCTATACATCAAAACCTGGAACAATATTTCTGCCTCTACTTCAGTCAAAGACAGTATAAATGGTTCTCTTATTTAACGTTGGCCGAGTTCACTTATAATAAAACTCTACACACAGCGTTTTTCCTTTTTTTAGGTACACTGCACAACATCCAAAAATCATTACTCCTGACACAATCAGGTCTTCCACTGTTCCCACAGCTGACAAATAGATCCAAATGCTACAAGAGGAGCAACGAGTAATCCCGACCAACCTTCAGCAGAGTCAGATTCAAGCCAAAAAATATGCTGCCTGTCATAGACAAAAAAAGAGCCTGTGTACTCTATAGGACAAAGTTTGGTTATCTACCAAAAATGTAAAGATTGAAGCTATTTCAAGGATATTCAAACCTTTTTATATAGGACCCTATGCAATTACTAGAATCATCAATCCAGTGGCTGTCAAGCTCTATCTCCCACCACCCCTAAAGATAATTGGAATACAGCATGTATTCCTCTTACAGCTTTTTCGAATAAACCACTTGGTTAATCGTCTAGACATCCGTGTACCCACAATACAAGTAGAAGCTGAGGACGAGTATGAAGTCTCCTGAATAACTGATTCTAGATTGTCAAAAGAAACTGCTTTTTTACCTTCTCAAATGAACTGGCCTCAACCTACACTTCCGTGTCCTACTCCAGGAGGTCCATGTGACACATCCACACAAGCCAGGGCTTCTGGGAGGGGGGTCCTAGTAGGGGACCAACTGTTAGGCACTCACCTATCATCTGGATTCTTAAAGCCTGAAGGGGGAACATCCAAACCACAGCAGGTATCCAACTCTCAGGGGATCCTGGGACGTCTGCCCTCTGAAGCCTGGCGCCTGTACCCAAGATGGCGCCTGGGCGGATGGCACCAGGCTCAGAGATGCGCTACCCGGAAGTGGTGAACTCCAAGTTCTGTTTTTATGAGAGAAAACCCCACAGCTCGTACTGAGCAGTGTCTGATGTCGCTCTTGTTTAGACCCAGACTTTGATCGGATGTGTTGTATTTAGCGACACGTCTGTTCTCCACGCAACAACCTTTTTTCCTGTAAATGGTTCTCTTTGATAGGGACATTTAGGAGAATTAACCTCGGAGAGAATTCCAGACCGCGTCCTATAAAGGTATCCTCCCCATGCTTCAGGGCTCCAAAGGGGCAGTTATCTTTTCTCAAAACATTGCTCTCAGCAGGCAGTGAGCCTGATTTTTTTCCTATTCTTTTTGGGCTAGGTTCACAGCTCCTACCAGTAAGTAGTCTCCACACTATAGACGAAAGGGAAGGTAGAAGGGATCTGACAGTGTTTGGATATCCTTGGTTAACCCTGTTCTTTTATATTTTTAGATCTGGAGTACTGTGTTTCATTGACTACCTGAGTACCTTGGTGTCTTGCGAGCTGTGGACTGGACTTTTTCACCTGAACGATTCCCTGTGGGAACCCAGATGGACTACCTCTTTTCTGGTTCCTGGCAATTACACGCTGCAGAGGACCTGCTTAGACATAACTCTGTCACTTCTGACCGAGTTTCTGACAGCTAGCCCCTGGGGACAGAGCTGTTCAGAAGCCGATTTATTGCACAACTGCAGCCTCTTCTGAGTGCAGTCTGCATGTTGAAGCGACAGTTGCTCGCCCGTGCGATAACTCTGCTTCATAACAGATCTGTGAGTGTCCTGCACTAGCCCCTGGGTCTGAGGACAGGGCAGCGCTCCAGCAAGACCAATTTTGCCAGAGCACCGCTCCGTCTTGTTCCAGCCCATTCCCTGTGCTGGTAGGGTTTAAGTTGAAATCTGATCAGAGACCCACAACAACGATGACCTCGTGACTTTAAATTGTATGTCCTAGAATGTTAGAGTGTTACATGATATAATAAAAAACGAGGAAGGTTGTAGGTCATGCCAGAAGGCATAGAGTTAATATTTTTTGCCTGCATGAAACGCACTAACTGGCTGAGCCACAGAAATTGATTGCCTGTGAGTGGGGAGTTGGTAGAGTCATGATCCTAATACGTATATAGTCCCCTTCTCTGCAATAACGTATTTCACTGACCGGGGTATGGGAGGGGGGGCGCATTGTTCTGGTCCACATGAAGCTACTGGACAGCTGGCCTAAACCAAAACGGGAGAAATATGCTCCATACTTAGATTGTTATGCTTCTAGGGGTAGACCTATTGACTACTGGCTAGCCTCCATACATCTGTCTAGATTCTACCCAGAATACTGTGAGACCACTCCCTGGTGGTCGTCTCTTTGGATTGGATACCCTTCAGGGCAGAGCACCCACCTTGGAGGTTCAAGGGCGAATCCGTCAGGGTACGAGCAATTTTCTAAGGACTTAAGGATAGAGATACAAGAGTTCTATGACTGTATCGAGAGATCAGTGGAAGACTTTGGCACGATCTGGGAATCCTTTAAGGTTTACATGAAGGGGTCTGTTTATCAAAAGAACATTGTATCCTAATGCTTAAGTCTATACATGAAGAGGTATACAGCCTGCAGGGCAAGCTAAAATGTCTACAGTGTTTATTAGCAAAAGCCACTGCAAGTTATCGCTCTGAAGATAGTAGACGCAGATGGAGAAGTTAAATTAGTTTTTGGGCCCTGGAGAGAAAGTTAGTATCGGGAATCTGATTGTCCAGTCAGATAACTAGCTAGATTACTCAGATTAGAGAGTGGACACTCCCATATCGGATCCATACAAAGCAGAGGTGGGGGAACTGTTATGCAACACTAATAAGATCAATGACCGCTTGAGGGAATATTACTCTGAACTCCATACCCCAATGGAAATGGCGAGTTTGGAGGAGATTGAAGCCTTTCTGGCTGAGGTAGCCATGCTATGGCTGGTAAATAGCCATAGAGAATGGCTCTGGTGATCCATAACACATGATTAGATGAAGGAGGCCATTCACAAGATCTCATTGTGCAGAGCTCCAGATACAGTGATCCAGTAGCCGGAGACCTCACCAACACCACCCTTTCACCCCTTCTTGATATATCGAAAGGGACTAGCCAGGGATGCCCTAAACCACCACTGTTTTATGCACTATCAATTGAGCCACTTGCCTGTGCATTAAGGGAAAAACACTTTACAAGAAGGGTGAAAATGTATGGCATGCTCACTTTGGTATCGTTCTATGCTGATGACCTCTTTTACTTTGCATTAAAATCCCAGAGGTCAATTTGATCCCTATACTTAAGGAAGTAGAGGTCTTTGGAAAAGTATTCGGCACCAAGATCAATCCAACCAATCCATAGTCTCTCCACTCACGAACTGTAGACCCGGCATGGGCTTTAAGATGGTGCCATAACACAGTATGCTATCTGGGCATATACCTAGCCGGCACCCAAGGAGAGTTAATAGTGGTAAATCACACAGCTCTGCCGAATAAAGTGGTGCAAAAATTAAATAAAATTGCCACAATCATTCAAATGGGGTTGTTGCCCAAGTGGTTATATTTAATTATAAACATGCAACTCAGCCTGCCATTCCCTCTTCCCGAAGCTTTTGCAACTTTGTAGACACTAATCTGGGGCACAAAACAACCTAGGGTGGGGTAGAATATCCCAACAGCCACAAGATAGGAGGACTGGGCATTCCTGACTTGGAACCATATCTGGTAGCTCAAATATCAAAGCAAAAACAAAGAGGCGATGGTTGGAAGGTTTAGAATGAATCTTAACCTCTGGCATTGCTCCGGGCAACCCTCCAGACCATCGTTCTTCGCCTGCCAAGCCATTACAGAAGGAGGAAGACCATATGCAAATCAGGCCTGGTCCCACCCCAAAAGGGGCAGTACAGCCTGAACTGCTAGGTAATATATCTTCTGCACAAGACCACAAGCAACCCCAGACATGTTTTGGCCTTGTTCGGCCTCATCAATGAGGAGAGGCTTCAGTCTCAAGGCCCAGCAAGCATGGAACCCATGTCTGGGCATACCCATCCCGCTCAGGGTGACAAAGCAAAAACAAAGAGGCGATGGCTGGAAGCTTTAGAATGATATGCTTGTTACTGGTGCACAACAAACCCAATCCCCCGGCCCCCACCAATCCCCACATCTTAAGCTGGAGAATGCATAATGCCATCCCAGGAGCTTGACTAGTGCATTGATTGATTGAGCCCTTTAATTCCAGGGAGACTATATATAATGTAGATACTGTGGTTTGGGCATGCCTGAAGCTGTACATGTATTAAAGGTATTGGAAGTTGTATTTCCTCCAAATAATTAAATAGAGGGTATGCTGATCACCTTTGACGCACGTTTTGGAGGGAATTTGCAACTGTAGGTTTGGTATGATTAGAAGATAACTTCCCTGGAGGCGCCTTCATATAATTTGGGCAGCTTTCGGAGATGGGAGATTCGATTGGCTCACGTAGACTAAGGTATATGAGTTTGCAGGCATCTCTGAAAAAGATGATCAAAAGCTTCCCAATACTATCACCAGATTGCCCAATAGTCAATTGGGTGATAAAATCAACAGAGTGCTCATGCAATTTTGATACTCGGCAAACTTGTTGTCTGTCGCGGACAGACAGCTGGGGGGACAAACAGAAGGTGGGAAAAATGCATTGGAGGGGCACCTTGATGGCAACATGTGGGAGCATGCCCTTGCGAATGTCACATCTGTATCAATGAGATATAGGTATAAAATTATACGTTTCAAATATCTTCATCAATATCACCATACCCCCGTGCAAATGGGCAACTATGAACCTCAAAGGAACGGGGAATGCATGTGTTGTCAGGCTCCAATGGTGGATTCTCTGCACATGTATCCGAAGGGACTGCCTCCCCCATACTATTTTTCAGGGGGAAGGTCTGGCAGAAAACTATGGAAATAACAATGTAGTCTGGGCCTCAATACCTCCAACTCTCTTGTAAAAATCTTCCTACTCGAGCTCTTTGCTCCTCTGCCTCCAACTCCCTCATGGTCAGTCGATTCTCCAAGCAGCAAGTTGGTGGTAGATCTTTCTTTGACTGGGGCCTCCGTCTGGAACAGCCTCTCTGCCTCTCTGAAACTTGAGGAGAACCATCTCTGGTTCTGTAAGCACCTCAAGACTTTCCTCTTTACTTCTGCCTTCCCTTTTCCTCTCCCCTGCTGAATTCCTGGCTGAAACTGAAACTGCACTGGCTACCTGGATACCCTTTGATCTCGGGCCCATGTCCCCTCCCCGCCAGCTGCACCCCTACACTGCCCCCTTGGCAACCTTTGCACTTGGGTTTGTATCTGTAACCCTACAGTCTACCCTACCTGTGCTTTGGACACCTGCTGTCTGCACTTGCACCTGCCACCAGCTGGCCACACTTCTTTTATTTTTTGATCCCATGTACTGCACTGCCCCATCCCCTTTCCCCACCCCTCTCCCCTGCACTTGCACAATCTCAATGTCACCTGGCCTAGTAAGATTGTTGTCTCTTTCTTCCCATTGTTCCCCCTCCCTTGCCTCGTTAAGAATGCCATATCATATATCTTCAGAAATCCCTGGAAAATGCTTACTGGGTTGATTACCCAAACTCAACAAAAGAGATTTAAAATTCATAGGGCTGGCGTGCTTACAAGCTAAATTGATAAATCATGGATGATCGGGCCTGTCCCAACAATGGAGGGTTGGAGGAACTATCTTGTCCGGTGCAACATGCAGGAAATTCTATTATGAGACATAGGCGGCCAACCCGCTCCAAGGACTTCTGAAAGAACTTGCCGACTTTCCTTGATAAAACTGTGCAACCCTCTTAAGGTCATGTATGAACCTTAATGTAGTTTGGTAAAGTGGAGTCCCAAAGGATTTATCTAATAAGCTCAAATATGTGTCCAACCTCCGGATTCCACAGATTGTACCTACCATATAGCAATGTAGGCATAATTTATCGGTGATGTAAAAAGTAATGTTGTCAGCCTCTGCATCAAAGTGGGTAAAAGTTTCACCTGCAATGAACCATGAATGGCTAATTTAATATGCGGTCAAGACGTCCCTAAGGAATTCAGAATGTATACTGTAAATAGTGGATGAAACTTACTTTTTCCAGAATTAAAGTGTCTCAAAGAAACGATCCGCTCGGACGCCATTTCGCTATGTGAGGTTTTACCCAAAATGGCTGCTATATCAATAACATAGACATGTGTAAAGTGTGATGATGTAACAATGTCCCTACGTGATCACGTAATAAGTAATTACATACTAAAGTGAGGATTAGTCAAATTCGAAAATCACATACATGGGAAGAGGTTATTGAATTCAGATAGTGTCACGTAGAGGGCAATGTGAGAAACCTGAAGGTGTCTCACTTACTAGTCCCCGGGGATCTGTCATCCAAGTGGCAGACACAGCCATCGCTTTTGGATCCAGTTCCTGGGGGTGAACCAGTGCGAAAGGATCACCTGGATGAGGGGTCCTCGGGAAGTGGAGGTGAGACACCCGACTGATGAGACGCAGTATCCCCCTTCTTATAACACCTTTTCCCCATCCTACCCCTCTTCCCCCTTTTCCGACACAAACACTCTCTTACACCACAAACGACAACGGTCTTACACTAGACCCGTTAACCTGACATGTCCCAAAACAAGGGTCAGGCAATTGGCCAGAACCACACACATCTGACGGCCCTTTCCCTTCCCCACAGGGATAAAAGGTGGAGCATGAGAGCACTTTACGAGCAAGGCAACCCGCAAGACCAGACAGCTATCTCATTTGAAGAATGTAAGGTCATCACCAATCGAGTCTTGAGCAGCGGATATTCAGAGCCAGTCATCAATGAGGCTAAGCTAAACGCCTCCAACAAGACACGTCATGATCTTCTGATCCTGAATATAAAGACTTATTCAGTTCCTTTTTTTACACACAATGAAGTACGCAGGCCAGTGCCATCCCATATCTAACTTCTGAAAAAGAATTGGAGACTCATTCAACTAGACCCCCAACTCTCCAAACTTTTCCCATGCCCCCCAATGATTGCTTATAAACGCAGTAAGAACGTCTGTGATTATCTTGATTATATTGTTGAAGCAGAAAGGACTGGACCAACACAGCAAATGATCCTACACAAACAACAAAAAACAGGTACATTCCAATAGCTGAACTGTAATAACTTTAATAACATCATGAAGTGTGAATAAATTAGAAATCCCATGTACGTAAAATTCAAACATTATGCAGCATGTGACTCATGTTTTGTTATATATGGACTTAGCTGCCCTTGTGGTAGATTTTATGTGGGACAGGCCCCTAGGAAAGCTAAAGAACGCTGGGATGAACATAAGAGCAACATACATACACACAACACTAAGTCACTATTTTCCAAACACTTAGTTGAACATAGACACACTGTTTCTCAACTGAGAGTCATGATTCTTGAAGTACTCCATCAAGCACCCAGAGGTGGGGATCTCAGTAAGTCTCTTACAACGTGACCTATACTGGATAGAAAAATTAGATTTCATTTATCCCAGTGGGATGAATGAAGATTTCTAACTTGAACCATATCTATAACAATTGGTTATTACCTGTAATGGACTCATGCACTGACCAATCCCTGCTGCTTAGCTATTATAATCTCCTGATATTGGATCAGACATTCCTCAGTTTAATGCTTAATATAGCACTGCCATTTAGACCACTTAGGTCATTATTCAACTGTAATAGGCACTACCTTGAAATACTGGTGCCAACTCTATATGCCATTAGTTGATCACAGAATGTATTACTATTTATCTTTATATCTGAAGCGCACACAGTGATGTACCCATGACCAGATGAGTTGCCTGACTGTTGTATTTACTTGTTACATATTTTGTCTAGGTAAATCGGGGTTTCCTCTACAAGTCCACTGCATTTGTGAGCTTCAAGAATCTTGATTATACTTTCTATATCTAAAAATTGTACAGGTGAAACATTCATTAGATTGCCAAGGATCAAAGTTCTCTGGGGCATGTTACTATATTATAGCATGATACCTGGGACAGCCATCCTCAAACTCTACTACATTAATGTTATTATCATGCTATTTGGGATAGACATCTTTTCATTAAATTAGCTAGAACTCTTTTGATCTTGACCTTCTGCAAGGCGCTGAGGCATGACTTCAAGCTTCGTCCCATGACTTGGCCACCGCAACGTTAACTCATTGCCCTCTGTGACACTATTTGAATTCAATACCCTTTTCTCATTTATGGTATTTCCGATTTGACTAATCACTTTAATATTAGATCAGTTTTCATTGCATGACCACGTAGGGATGTTGTTCCGCCATCACGCTTTACAAGTATCTACTGATATAGCAGCCACTTTAGGTGAAACCTCACATAGCAAACTGGCATCAGAGTGAATGGTTACTTTGAGACACTGTCATTCTGGACAACTTTCCATCCACTGTTTACATTCTGAGTTCCTTAGGGACTTCTTGAACTTATATTGAATTAGCCATTCTTGGTTCATTGCAAGTGAAACGTTCGCCCTCTTTGATATACAGTTTGTTAACAACATTTGGAAATATATAATTCATGGATCTGAATGTCTGACCCCAAGGACAAGGTAATTCCTTCTGATCTGTTTGATCAACTTGACTTTTTACATCACCGATATATTAGGCCTACTTTTCTATATTGTAGGTACATTTTGTGGAATCCTGAAGTTGGGCACCTATTTTAGCTTATTAGCAAAATTCTTTTGGACTCCTCTTTACCACTGTACTAAGGTATGTCCTATAGCTGCTATTAACTCTCTGCCTTTAATGATATGAGTGAAGAACTTTATTCTTGAATTTAAAATGATATCTTCACCCAGATTCCCTCTGCTTTACTAATGTGAAAAAACATTATACTCCATTTTAGGAGGAGTCTTTATTTCTCAACCTGATCAGGTAACCTAAATAAATATTTCACCTACCAATAATTGTACGACACTCTTCTGAACTACCGTAATTGTTAAATAATTGTAATCGTTCAAGGATTTTATCTTTTACTGTCCTACATATTTTCAAAAATTGTTGCTCCTCTAGAAGGGCTTTATCCTGAAACACATGGAGCTGAACAATTTTCTTATTCATTTGGATCCACATATTAATTTGTTGTTACTATTAAACATTATTTATATATATATTTGTGAAAGTGTGTTTGTATGTTCGGGGTTGGCTCCAGCCCCATAAGAGTTGCTGGGCTGAAATTGTGGCCCAAGGTCCGCATACCAGTCAGTGGTGTACTGGTGATAGTGAAATATGACCAACCCCACCCATTTGCCCTACACATGGTGGAGTTCGGCCGTTTGCTATCAGTATAGGTGATTTTGGGAGATTTCTGATTTTGACAAAATGGGAAGTTGTGACATGATAAAATGTACACAAGGTTATAGCAGACCCCCATGTGCATGTTGGCTACAGACCCGGGCAACGCCGGGTGGTACCGCTAGTTTTTAATATTAGTCAGAATCTAATGGTTTTTATTCACACATGTACAGATGTATTACTGTATTTTTCCCTAACTCCTTTACTTTTGTTAAATTCCTGACTCTTTTCAGTACTAAGGTATGCAGAGGACTGGAGTGTCCTCTAACATAGGATACCATTACCTTTCCCATAGCACCACCCTTGAAGCCCTCTACAGATTTTTTTAACACACGTTCAATGTTGGGAGTCCCCAAAAAATCTCCATCTTTTGAGGATTTGATTGCTATTTCTTCTGTTTTTCGACTCAAATTCTTCATTTTGAGAAGTTCTGTGCTTTCACCCGTCTGTGGTTACATTCTAGCATCTCCTCACCTCCTGGGGGCAGTTTCATATTCTGTCGTTGAGGCCTTTTGGTGTGTTGGTTGACACTATGGCAGACTCCCACCTGTCATCTGAAGAATGTCTATATTGAAGATCTTTGCGACGATTGTCTTTACTGTCTCGCCCCAGACCACAATGTCGCCAACTGCTCCATTTGCCAATCATTCGCCATCAAGTCACTCAAGAAACACAACAGAAGGTTAGGGGGCTTGTTTGGACGAGAGTACTGGAGCTTCTGATTTGGTCTCTGTCTGAAGTCATGCTTCGAGGGGATTGGGTCCTCCGACGTATTCCATATCTATGACAGTAATCACCACAGCTATGCTGCTTCTGAAAATCTTTCTGCGTCGATGACGTCGATACGCCGCCCTCAAGGACCTCCTCCGACGGCACCAGATGTTATAAGTAAAATGCACGACACCCATAGCCTCAGTTCCGTTTTTTCCGTGAACGTGTTCGCTTCGGGAATCTCGGCGCGCCTTGACTCTTTGGAGTTTCTGTTGTTCTCTCGGTTCTTCGAACCTGTTCGTTTTGTGAAGTTTCTTCTTCGTGAAGGATGTCTACCTCGTCTTCCACCCCGCCTCCAGGCTTTAAGAAGTGCGGGGACTCTGGGTCCAAGATGTCGGTAACGGACTCGCACGACACCTGCCTCTGGTGCCTCGGGGAGGCCCATGACACGGATGACTGTGTCGACTGCCAATCACTCACATCCAAAGCCTTGCGGGAGCGCAAGAAGTTGTTGTCGGTAGGTAAGGTGTCCAAGCCATGAAATTCGAGGTATGCGGGGCTTTCGACGGACGATTCGAGGGGCGACTCTCTACATCGTCGTCGGAAGTCCAGTGGGTCTTGGTCCCGTCATCGGTCGCCTTCCCCGTCCTCATCTGAGGACTCCGCCCGTCGGCGGGTCGCTTATCCCACCAAGCATGCGACGCCAGAGGAATGGGCTTCCTTTGGGAAGAAAATGTTAGTGATTCTCGAATCGCAGGGCACCGGTCTGTCCACGCCTCCGAGTGGGGTCGGTCGTGATGGGTCGAGAGACACCGCTCGCACGCCTTCGGGCTCGGGTGGTCGCACGATTCGCGGGAGAGGTCCCACTCGGACAAGGGGAATCGTTCTCGTCATGCCCGGTCCAGGTCCCGGTCCTCGACGCGCCCGACACCGTGTGAACCTGTGATGTCTTCGAGGAAGACGTCGACGCCGGTGGCGCCGAAGTCGTCGACTGACTCTTTCAAGGCCCCGCTTCCGAAGAAGTCATCAGCGCCATCGGTGCCCAGGCTGTCGAGGGACACGCTCGGGGCTCCGGCCTCGAGGCCTGTGTCGACGCCATTGATGCTGTCGGCGCCGCGTTCGGCGTCGACGCCGATTCACTCTACGCCTTTTGAGGCTGTGATGACGGGGGTACCCCGGGGCTCGGTGGAGCCCCCTAGAAAGGCTCTGGCCAAGGTCAAGCATGGCTTTGGTTCACTTTCTGTGCCTTCTTACCGCCATCTTGAGTTTATTTCAGAGGTGTATGAAGGCTCTGATGATGGCATGGTTCCCAATACGGAGCCTGACGAGATTCTCTCGGGCCATAGCCAATTTGAGGACCTGAGGCAGTCCCTGCACGATGCCAGTGGGCTGGACACCTCTCCAGAGGTGGGGTTTTGTAGGCCTGAGCCTGGCACTCATGCCGACCCCTCGTACCGGCACCTTATTTCTAGGGTCACCGAGTACTTGGGATGGTCTGCTCCCCCAGGGGAGTTTCTTCAGGATGAGCTTATGGATATCCTCGACCCTGGGCCACCAACTGACCCGGTACTGCCGTTTCATATGGCTCTACAGAGGAGGGTGGCGGAGGCTTGGACTGCTCCGTAGTGTCTCCTGGCAGTGGGCAAGTCTTTGCTGCGAAAATACCGGCCAGCCAGTAGCGACCCCTGCTACTTGTCTAAGCACCCCACTCCGGAGAATTTGGTGGTGCAGTCGGCTACGGCCCCGGCAAAGCAGACGTCGTATCCTACCATCCATCCTGATAGGGACGACAAGCGTTTTGACGGCTGGGCGAAGAAAGTGTTTTCTGCAGGGGGTATGGCGCTTCAGGCGGCCAACTCCATATGTGCCTTGTCACGTTTCACGCACACTCTGTGGAACTGTTTCCTTAGCGGCTGAACATATTCCCGAAGGGGATGAACGGGATGGTTTCCTTGCCATGGTTCAGGAGGGCAAGGATGCCATGTGTGAGGCCGTTCAGTCGGGTTTGGACATGGCAGATTGCGTCAGCCGGTCCATGGCGGCGAGCACCGTGATACACAGGTTTGCGTGGTTGCGGAAGTCGGGGTTTGCTCCTGATGTGCAGGCCCGGCTCCTCAACATGCCCTTTGATGGGGAACATCTTTTTGGCAGCAAGGCTGACGAGAGCCTTGAGAGGTTGCAGACCTCCAAAGCTGCAGCAAAGTCGTTGGGCGCTGCAGTTCGACAACCTCCGCCTTTTCGTCCTAAGGGTCAATAGTGGAGGGGAGGTTCCTTTCGTTATTACTCATCCTTTGGTAAAGCGAGAGGAGCTGCCAGTCAAAGGGGCCACTGTAGGAGTGCCAGAGGTGGAAAACAGGGTACTCGAGGTGCCAAGGCCGCTCGGGCAGTTGCCTCTTTGCCCTCAGGCAACGCTGCAGCCGCTTCAGCTCAGTCATGAGGCCATGTCCCATGGTTCGCTGGTTGGGGGAAGGCTGGCACAGCATCTTGTAGAGTGGCGTGCCATTACTTCAAACGTGTGGGTTTTGGAGATCATAGCCCACGGCTACTGTCTTCCTTTCCGGCAGAGGCCTCACAGCAATCCACCGGTGAATCTGTCTTTGAAGAGTCAGGATCTGCATCTTGCGCAGGAAATTCAATCCCTGCTAGAGAAAGGCGCCATAGAACTGGTGCCTGTAGCCGAGAGGAACAAGGGATGGTATTCCCCTTATTTTTTGATTTCCAAGAAAGACGGGGGATTAAGACCTATCATGGACTTGCGCGGTTTGAACAAACTCCTCAGGAAGGCAAGTTCAAGGTGGTTACTCTCTCTCAAGTCCTCCAGGCCCTTCAACTTCAGGACTGGTTGGTGTCTCTCGACCTCAAGGACGCTTATTTTCATGTGCGGATCCACCCAAAGCACAAGAAGTATCTGAGGTTCGCGGTTGGAGATTCGCACTTTCAGTTTCGGGTCCTGCCGTTCGGATTGACCTCCGCCCCGAGGGTCTTCACCAAGCTCATGGTAGTAGTGGCACCGCATCTCAGGAAAGGGGGGATTCACGTCTACCCCTACCTGGACGATTGGTTGATCAGGGCACGTTCTCCCGAGCAAGTCCTGGATCATCTGTCCATCACCTGCCACTCCCTCAAGCTGGACTTCTCCCTCAACTTAAAGAAGTCCCATTTGACACCAACTCAGAGGCTCCAGTACATCGGAGCAGTGCTTGACACGTCCCTGGGGCAGTGTTTTCCTCCTCAGGTGAAGGCTCATCACATTCAGCAGATGGTGCACAAGTTTCAACTTGCCCAGAGTCTCCCAGCTTTTGAGTTCTTGAGACTGCTCAGCCTCATGGCATCCTGCATTCTTCTGGTGCCAGAGGCCAGGTTGCGGATGAGATCTTTGCAATGGGCACTCAAGCTCCAGTGGTCTGTCCTTCGACAGGATGTCGGACCCTGTTCAGGTGCCGTCCTCGGTCGGCGAGGACCTTCTGTGGTGGGCCGACTAAGGCAATCTGATGAGGGGGGCTCCATTTTGGCTACCCTGGCTAGAGGTGACGATCGTGACGGACGCATCCCTCACGGGATGGGGAGCTCATGCCAACGAGTTGACAGTCAGCGGTCGTTGGTCTCCATTGGAGTCCAGACTCCATATCAATCTGTTGTAGTTGAGGGCCGTCGGGCTAGCCCTGAAGGCTTTTCTGCCGACTGTGCGAGGAAAGAGTGTCCTGATTCTAACGGACAACATGGTGGCCATGCACTACCTCAACAAAAAGGGGGGGGGGGCAGTGTCACTTCCTCTGTGCAGGGAGGCGATGCAGCTCTGGTTCTGGGCAATCCAGCAGGAAGTTTCGATCTCGGCAGTTCATCTGGCCAGAGACGAAAACGAGACGGAAGACGCTCTGAGCAGGCAGAGCGCGATCTCTCATGAGTGGGAGTTGGCTCAGGAGATTCTCCTGGAGATCTTTGCCCTTTGGGGGACCCCTCAAGTGGATCTCTTCGCCTCCAGTGTCAACCGGACGGAAGTGCGAAAAGTTTTGCTTGCGGGAATTTCCTCCAAAAGGAGCCCTAGGAGACGCGTTCGTGGTGGAGTGGTCATTCCCACTGCTGTATGCGTTTCCTCCAGTCCCGTCATCCCGCAAGTACTTCGGAGGTTACGGAGGTTCGGTTCCCGGATGATCCTCATTGCTCCGGCGTGAGCCCGGGGGACGTGGTACCCGGACCTTCTCGACTTGTCCATCTGCCCTCCACGTCGACTTCCCTAAAGAGATGATCTGCTCTCACGGGCGGGGGGGGTCAGGTTCCTCCCAGAAGACGTGATGGAAGTGTTGCTCTCGGCCAGGCAGCCAGCAACAAAGTCTCTGTACCGTTGTCGTTGGAGTTCTGCGACTGGTGCAGAGTTAAGAATGTGGATTCTTTTGAATGTGACATTCCCATGGTTCTGTCTTTATGCTTTCTTTGGCCCACAGGGGCTTGCAAGTGGGGACCATTAAAGGTTACCTGGCGGCGCTGTGCATATTTAAGCGCTTGTCTGAGGAGTGTTCCTATTTTAAGATTCCTTTAATTTTTTATGGTGCCCGGTTGGGATTTGAACCTTGTTCTTAAGTTTCTCATGGGTGCTCCTTTCCATTCTTGCCCTTTGAGACTGTTAACTCTTAAAACTGTGTTTTTGGTTGCGGTTACTTCCGCTGGCAGAGTGAGTGAGTTACAGGCACTTTCAGTTAAGCCACCCTTCACTGTGTTTCATAAGGACAGGGTTGTCCTTAGAGTTCGTCCTTCTTTTCTTCCGAAGGTGGTTTCGGATTTTCATTTGAGCCAGAAGGTTGTTCTTCCGGTGTTCTATCCTCCTCCACATCCTGGTAAGGAAGAGGAGAGGCTCCATAGGCTTGATCCTAGGAGAGCGTTGAGCTTTTATATTTCGCGCATGTCCCGGGTCAGAGTGGACGATCAACTTTTCATTGGTTGCGCTGGAAAGCGTTTGGGACAAGCTGTGACGAAACAGACTTTGTCTCGGATTATTTTAGCTATCTCCGAGTGTTACCGCTTGGCGAGTAAGGATCCTGCGGCTGGCTTGCGGGCCCATTCTACCAGGGGAGTGGCTGCGTCTACTGCCCTGCAGAGGGGTGTTCCTATTTGTTACATCTGTGATGCAGCCACCTGGGCTTCAGTACATACTTTAGTACGTCACTACTCCCTCGATTCCATGCTTTGGGAGTCTGTCATAGATATGGAATACGTCGGAGGACCCAATCCCCTCGAAGAACAAGTTACTTTCTTACCTGGTAACGTTCTTTCGATGGGATGGTCCGATGACGTATTCCAGATCGCTCCCTCCTTACCTTCCCCGCTGCCAAATTTCTTTTGCTATTTCAGCTTGCGTTCCGCAAGGCCTTGTGTGTCTGACTGGCAGAATACTGGTGGCACACGTTCTGGGAAAAAACTATAACGGAGGCTATGGGCGTCGTGCGTCCTACTTATCACATCGGGTGACGTCGGCCTTTGGAGGAGGTCCTCGGGGACTGCGCATCGACGCAGGACGCAGACGCCGAAGAGTTTCCGAAGCAGCACAGCTGTGGACATTACCTGTCATAGATATGGAATACATCGTCGGACCATCCCATGGAAAGAACGTTAACAGGTAACTTGTTCTTCTCTCCAGTAGAGCCAGACTCTCTCTCTTCAAAGAGGTTGAGGTCTGTAAGGACAGCATGGTATCAACTGTAAAACAGACGCAAGTGATCACAGTTGGAGGGTGTTTATTGAACTTCAGAAAGGATTTGAAAAACGCCTATCTAATCCTGAATCCAAAGATGGAAGCAAGCTACGACCATTAAAAAATAACGCAGGCCTAGTGGTGGCTTGTCAAAATAAAAGGGCATATACTAATAAACCAATTGCCAATCCTTACTTATAAATACTAATAATGTGGCAAACAATGTTATGCAAAAGGAAAGTGTTCAGGAAATTATAGGTCAGGATATTCAGGCCATTGGCCTTCATTCCCCACGTTTCCAGCAAGGCACAAGGTGACGCACTCAAGCTTAACTCAGTCTCTGGCTTCTCTAACACGAGGGTGCAGTTCAAACATTAGTATCAGGGCCTTTCCGTGCCCAAGTCTTTTTGCCTTTCAAAGTCTCTTCTTTAAGAGGGCCTGATCCGACAAACAAACAATACCTTATTTTCCCCTGAGGATTTCACAGGCACTCAATTTCTCAGGGGATTCACTATTCACCGTAGATCCCCCTCGGCCGGGCTCAGATCCTCTTTAACACAATATTCATAAAATGTTCATGCATCCGTTTTCTCGCGTGATTCACGGTTCACCCAGCATTCCCCTCTGCCAGACTCAGATACGTTTCAACACAATGTTCAATCAGTCTCCCTCTGCCGGGCTCGGACCAATTTATTTTACTTTAACAAACGCTTGCTTTACCCAACTTTATCTATTTTGTCATCAACTTTCTGTACTCTATTAACATCGAAGACTTTCGATTGTGCACAGGATATTGCTTGACCCATTGCAGGACCACTTCGGTTCACAATCCTTTGTCCCTTATGCTTTTGTCACCTCTCAGTTGGATACCTTACGTAGGGGTCCCCATCCTTTTGTGCGCAATGATCAAAATGTGCAAATCAAATGAAATGGTGCGCAACATCCATTTTCCGGCGTAACGTAACCGCGCTCAGTTGGTGGAAAAATGATTCCAACACAAATTAGAAATGTAATAAACATTTTAATTTGCAGTACTTAATAGTTATCGAGACCACGTGCGATTCTAGTAAAGGAAATTTGCAAGGTCTTTAACTTAATTTGATATTACGTGGTTGTTTACAGGAAATGTTGAGGAAATGGAGAGGTCAGTAGGAAATGTTTAGAAAGACAGGACCAGTCAAGTTGTTCAGAAAAACAGTAGGACTAAATAAACATTATATGGAACTTTAGGTTCTCATGCTAAATATTAAAAATGTAGTGCAAATGTTTGGACAGTAAAACTGATCACAAAGGGAGCACTGATTTTCAGGTGTACTTTGAGATTCTGCCTGGGGACTTTCTGGGATCTTTAGTGGCAAATGGAGCGTTCATAAGCCTACAAGACCAGCAATACTGTTCCTCTGTCATTGATTACTCTATTGCATACCTCCGAGAGACAATGCAGGATTCTTCAGCCTGGTTTCCTGGTCTTACACTTTCTATTCTCGAAGTTTTGTGAAAGTAACGGTTCATCGTCGAAAAGGTCAAGGGCACTTCCCTCCTTATGATCCTCTTCTGTTTTGCTGTTTTTTGCCTTGTGTTAAACTGCCATCTTGGAACTGCTGCTTCCTAGCATGCTTTGCCTCGCTCAGAGTATTCTCTCGTGCTCTGACTTTTATTCATGTGGGGAAATATAATGAAATGAGTTGTGTGTCATGGTCCGTTTTTGCCTGACCCTGCCTATCGTATTGGGGCATGTCAGGTATACGGCTTGTATGTTAGTCTGTTTTCTCTCATAGCCAGCTCTCCGTGAGAAAGTGTTTGTGTTAAGTAGGGGAGTTGAGTTCCTAAGTATACTTCCTAGTAGGTTGGGATAAAGGTGTCACAAGGAAGGGGATGCCAGGTCTCGCCATCTAGTGTGCCACTCGCACTCCCATATGACCGCTCGCCCAGGTGATCCTCCTGCACTGGTCCACCCCCCAGGAACTGGATCAAAAACCGATGGCCGTGTCCTGGCCACCTGGATGACAGATCCCCGGGGACCAGAGGGTGAGACTCTTTCAGATTTCTCACAGGTCTCACAATGATTCTTCCTGTGGGAAGACAATTAAAAAGAGGCATACTCCCAAGTTCCGCAGCAGCAACGCCAAGGGTGGTGTCGGTGTCAACATCCTCTACGAAAGCATCAGTGACGGCCTTGCCTACTAGGTCTTCGTCGTCTACGAAACACCCTTCAACGCCATCTGCTGGCCCGCATTCATCTTCTACTAAGAAGCACTCGTCGACGACTCCTGCTGTCCTATCAACGACACTCTCGTTGACGGCCCATAAGCAGGTCCACCTTTTCGACGATCTTCCATGGTCCAACAGCCTCCATATACAGCTGCTACCACTACTCCCACCTTGTCCACGAGGAAGGTGCATGCTTCCTCATCTGCAACTCCAAGAGGGGGTTCTCAGACCCGAGACTCAGCGACTGCATTTTTGTCCTACCGAGGCCTACTCCTACACATCCACTCTTTACACTGGCGCCATATGCACCTCCTGCTTTTGCGGGTCATTCTATGGTCCCCCAAGGACATATTGAAGTATGTCCTTGATATGGACTTTGAAGGGCCTAAAGGTGTTTTTTCTGACAACGACTGTATTGGTTCCATCATCACTCCCGGCTCACTCCATCTGTCATTCTGCCCCCATTTGCACCGCCTGCACCATCGGTGCTGCCTCCAAAGCAGGCTCCCAGTCACACCGAGCATTGTGACCTCTCCATGGATATTTTGTCAATGCTCCAGACTCTGATCTCTGAATTAGAACATAGACCGTCTACTCTCTCTTCCTCCTCTTTAGAATATTCTTGTAGGCCATTGCCTGCTCCTTTGTCTCAGATTGGATGCCTCCCACCCACCACCACCCTGGCTCTTCTACCAAGCTGACGGATGAGAATCTGAGGATGACGCCTCTCAGGGTGCTTTGTTTACTCAAACGAATGCTACTGATGAATTCAATGATATGATACCAGGAGATGGTGAACCTGAAGATCCTGCGCTCAGAGATTCTACTCCTGATATCTGTTCCTTCCACGCCCTCATGTTGAGGGCTGAAAATTGTTTTATTTGATGCTGGAAGAGCAGGAAAAGGATGGTTTCCTATATCAGTGGAGGGAACCCGCTAGGAAGTCTGTGGTCTCCATCTCCATCCTCGAGACCATTTGGGAAGATGGTCTCTTGACCATGAAGAACCCTTTAATTTCATCTCCCAAGAATGACAGATTTGAAAAAAGTATACAGTGCCCAATTCTGCCCCTAAGTGTCTGCGTAGGCAGCCAAGCCCAGATTGAGTTGTCTGCTGCGGCCTGAAAACGGTCTACTATTCCATCTTCTTGAACAGTCCCACCCAAAAAATAGGACTCTTTTGGGAAGTGTCTAATCGCCACTACTACCTCCGCTAACAATGCAGCCAATTCCATGGCTATCCTGTTCCAGTATGACAGGGGGTGTTGGTGCAAGATGGGTCCCATTCTGAATTTTCTTCGTGAAGGTGAGACTCTGTCAGACTACGCTGTATCTGTGGCTGTCAATATTGCGGACACTGGTTTCAGGCAAATGGGCAATGGAACAGTCCTACGTTGTCGGGGATGGCTTAAGGTCAGTAATTTCAGCACAAAGGTTCAGTCGAAGATAGTGAATATGCCTTTTGTCTTATGGTCTAGGGTGACAGAATTCACTTTGAGGGAAGACGCTGAGGATTGAAATCAATATTACCTCTGAACTTCCACTATACGTCACTCCATGTTATAGATTGTTCTAAGTTGCAGACTTCCACAAGTGCTTTGCTTAGATACCACATGCTAGACGGTTTTTGTCACTATTATTGTCTGCGTAAGTTTCCTGAATGATCTGTTAACCAGACTAGAGGACCGAAACATGTTGGGTTTTTCATCAGCACCAGAATATGTGTTCTGATATGATGTACAAGGAGAACATCAAATATAGGATTTATGGGAATTAAGCCTATATATATGTGCTAGAGCAAAGGGCTGAATATATATTATTATGTAGAATAAGAATTTTCTATAATTCTAAACTTGTGATCTTAAGAAGTAAATGTTTTTTATATAGGATTAATAATCTGTGTAATGTTGTATTTTATTGTATGTGCACTTTAAAGTCACTGAAGAGGTGTTAGGCAATGGTCACTGTTTTCAGCACAAGCCCTTTTTCGATGGTTTTAATTGAAAGAGTATCTTTTGGGGATTCAAGTTGGCCGCCGGCACTGAGTAGACGTGCTGATGGCGCTCTCCGGACCCAGTTTGATGCGTGGTGCCCACCACCCCGTCAACAGGCGATACCGGTGGCCGGGAAGGACCCCCGGCGAGTGAGGAAGAAGAGGAGAGTGAATAAGAGTGAGCCGGCGGCAGGTGCAGCATTTTGGAGCCTGGCACTGCAAAGGAGGGAGCAGGGGCCGCGTGTGTGGCCGGCCAGAGGAGGGTGTTCGGAGGAGCTGCGGTGGCGTGAGGTGGCATCGAGAGGGGCCGGTAGGCACTCCGAAGTAAGGGTGACGGCGAGGAGCGAGCCGGGAGCCCTCGGAACCCAGGAAGCGGACTGCTGGAGCGAGTGGCCCTGCTGAGGCGGTCTCGCGGCCCGCCCCCCTGCCTCTCCCCGTGGACAAGCAGTGCTGATCCGGGACGGACTGAGGAGCGAGGGAGGACGAAAGAGCCCCGGAGGAGTGTGGGTGCGGCGGGGCAACGGAGGAACCAGGTGGGAGCGAGAAAGCCGAGGAAGGTGCTGCGGAGATGCGCCTGCCACTCCTGACCTGGCGGCACTCCATGGTTGCGGGATCGGACACCTTGGGCCACCCGACATCACCTGATCAAGTGAGTGGGGGCAGCGCATGTGGGAGCTGGCGCTGTGGGAGAGATTGCCAGCGAATGGTTTGAGGCCCAGAGGGCGAAGGAGAAGCAGGGAAGTTGCCGTGGCCGAGGGAGAGAGGCGCCCCCCGTCCACCTCCCTCCAGAGGCAGGAGCATTGAAGAATCCCGCGGCAGCTGGGAGAGAGGTCGAGGGCCGCGCGGGAAGGCAACGGGGCGCGGACTGTCAGGCAGTGGGGCCCTGAAGAGGATTCGAGGATAGACCCAATCAATGTCCTCCAGTTCCTCAGTGGAGTGAAGAGGAACCCGACAAGAGAGCGGCAGGGGAGCGGGATACCCCCTGAATGTTCGGTGGACCCAAACAAGAAGACTTTACGGAACTGAGTAGGGGCAAAGTAAAGTTTGTCGTTCTCCAGTAAGCCCCAGTTGATGGGGCAAGAGAAGCGGCACTCTGCGGGCCATCTCTCCCATTGTGATAAGGCTCAGCGGTCTATCCGACTAGAGAGCTACGGTGGCTCATACCTTCGACCCTTGGTGGCATTAACCTTCTGGCCCACCAGGTGGGGTGGGGGCGCGGCGGACTGCAACTCTCTTACAACTCGCGTTTCAAAGCCGATACGAAGGAGTGAACATTAGGGCAATGAGCAGCATGACCTCCAAAAGCAAAGGGGGAAAGGGGGCTCAAGCTGCAGGCGACACGATTGGCACACTCCCTGCAATTTGGCCAGTGCACACCCCGAGGGAAGGTCCTGGGTCAGCTTGTGAGAAGCCTGGGGAGGATTCTGTTCAGGGGGGCAATGGAGGAACAGTCTGTGATGTCCAAACAGGAATTCCGGTGGGAGCTGCATGCCCTACAATTGAGCTTGGCAAAAACCTACCAGGATCAATTTCAACTAATGAGAGCAGACCTGAATGAAGCCCTAGGAGAGATAAGGCAAGAGATGCTGCAATTGGGGGAAAGGACTGACACTCTCGAAAAAGGCCTCCAAGAAGTAGAGGACGACACCAGAGCTAATAGTGAAGCCATTGAGAGGTTGGATGTCGCTACGAGAAATCTTGAAGTCCAAATGGAAGATTTGGAGAATAGATCCCAAAGGATCAACATCAGTGAAATTTCTGCCAGAGTTAGTGTTAGACAGGGAGCTGAAGGCGGTGCTTCAGGGCATTTTTGCCGACATCCTAGATGAGGGGGACCCTGAGAAAATTTAACTGGACTGAGTGCACAGAACTGGGTGGATGATCAAAGGTTAGATGGCGAGACCTAGACCCGTCCTCGCAGCTTTTGCTAGGTATGCCCAAAAGGAGACAGTTCTTCGAGTGGCTCAGCAGCGGGAGCCCATTCTATATAAGGGGCAGCAGATCACGTTGTTCCAGGATTTAGCATGCTCATGAAAAGGAGACAAATGGGCCCACTGTTGAAAGTTTTGAACAAGGAGGACATACGGTATAGATGGACATTCCCGTTTGGTCTTATTTTTGAATGGGAGGGAGTTCAGAAGCGGGTTACATCCCTACAGGAAGGGGCTGATATTCTTTGCATTGAATGTGAGGAAACCCCACTGAGCACTGGGCCACGAGGCGCCGCGGTGCGCACCAAGTCAAAACCCTGGAGCTGGACGACAGTGGGAGAGAAAAGGAGAAAAAATGGCAAAGATGGCATGCAGCAGCGAAAAGAAAATATAAGTGAAGAGAGGAATGAGACATCCATTGGCTCCTGAATTACAATGGTGGGAAAAGGGGTGGTGGGCCTCTAAAAGGAGAACTGAAGCCACGGGCCTCAGGAGAAGCAACCATCTTGGGTACGGAAAGGGCAGAGATGCCCGAGTTAGGAGTGGTGAGCAAGCGGGAAGGGGATGTCCTTCCAGGGAAAGAGGGGGTGGGGGGAGTATAGGGGGGAACGAGGCATTCAAAGAGAGGAGAGGAGAGGAGGGGAGAGGGGGCTGTAGCTCATGGAAAGGCCCAAATTTCAATCTCTAACTTCTTAAGTGGTTAACGCATAATGTGAGAGGGCTGAATTCCCCACTAAAGAGGAAAAAGTTGGAGCATTTTGTGAGGAAGGAAAGACCCGATATTATGGGGCTCCAGAAAACGCACCTGCTATCCAGGGACCAAGGACGGTTAAAGTTGAGGGGCTTTGATCAGATCCTACATGCCTCAGGACAAAGCAAAACTAAGGGGGTAGTGCTAGCTATTAGAAACACGGTTGACATCAGAGTTGAAGCAGTGACCAGAGATAAAGAGGGAAGCTTCAGGATGCTCCATATACTATTGTGGTGATATATGGCCCCAACTCTGGTCAGGAACAGTTTTTGCTGTATGTACTGAAATTGTTAGAAGAACAGTCCTGGGGGCAGATTGTCCTGTTGCGGGACCTGAACATCGCGTGGGATAGGGAGAGGGACAGAAATGGCAAAAGTGTGAGAGCTGGCAGTACAGTGATGTCGGCTGAATTGAAAGGAAAGGAGGGGCCGGGGTTGCGGGATGTGTGGAGAGAGGTAAGGGGGGAAGAAGAGGATTACACATTCATATCTGGGCTCCACGGATCGCAATCCAGGATAGATTATATATGGGTCTCATGGGATAAGTGGGAGACATCCGGGACGTGTAAGCGGGTCCGATTGGAATAGCTGACCATAAGATAGTCTCGTTGGTGATGGACCTGGGTAAATGGGTAAAAAGGGGAGGGGTGTATGGGGTTGGAAGTTCCCAAGAGCGGTCCTGAGAGACCCCGAAGTTCGGGGTGACATCGAAGAGAAGATCAGAGTTTTCTTCGAGGTTAATAGGAAGGAGGACACGGGAGAGGAGGTACGGTGGGATGCATTTATGGCTACTATCAGGGGGGACCTAATTGCAGCGACCGCTTATCGCGTGAAACAATTGCAGGCCTTGGAGGCTCAATTAGAGTCTGAGGTAGAAGCAGCTAGGCAGGCAGCTGGTAGGACCCCATCCTGGATAGCCACACGGGAATATAGGAAAGCGTTGGGTTAGTTAGAACTCTTACGCACCAAAAAGGCAGAGGGGGCACTTCTAGCTGTAAGACAAAAATACTATGCGAAGGCAAATAAGGCAGATACGCTCTTGGCACGGCTACTCGGGGGGGGGGGGGGCGGGAAGAGGGCAAAAAATGACATTACAGCATTAAAATTGGGCACTGGGGAAAGGATCACAAAGCAGGAGGACATGCAGGAGGCTATAGCGGGGTTCTATGACTCCCTTTATACATCCCAAAACCCCCTTAGCGAGGTGCAGGATAAGTTCTTACAATCAGTATAGCTATGGGAAATTGATAGGGAGGCCCTAAATTGAGAAATTACAGAAGAGGAAGTACGTGGGCTGATTAGAGCTCTACCGGTAAACAAAGCTCCAGGGCCTGACGGTTATACCGCAGACTTTTATAAATTGTTTATCACGCAGCTGGCCCCGCATCTGACCTTCCTATTTAATGTGTTTCGGCAGACAGGTAAAATTGCCCCGTCCATGGAGGAAGCAGAGGTGACTCTCGTCCTCAAACCACATAAAGACCCGGAAGAGAGATCAGCTTATCGTCCCATTGCCCTGATTAATATCAATGCCAAGATATACACAAAGATTCTCGCTAACAGGTTGGATCCCATTCTCCCCTTCTTAATACACCCCAACCCAAGCGGGTTTTGTCAAAGGCTGGCAAACCGCAGACAATATCAGGCTGGTGGCCCATTGAGTTGAAAAGGTCCAGAGAACATCCACTCCCGCGGTCTTGGTGTGGCGCTTGATGCGGAAAAAGCTTTTGACCGCGTGGAGTGACCCTTTCTGTTTCGAGTAATGGAAAAGATGGGTATCAGTGGGGAATTTTTGACAACGGTCCAGGCCAATTACCAAGCCCCGTCAATTAGAATAATGGTGAATGGGACGGCCACCAGAAGGATTAACCTACAGAGGGGAACTAAACAAGGCTGCCCACTATCTTCGATTCTCTAAGTGATTTATCTGGAACCACTGTTGCAAGCGATTAGGGAGATACCGGAAATAAAGGGCATCCACTTTGGGGGGGGGGACAACAGAAAGTCGCTGCCTTTGCTGATGACATGTTACTTATGTTGACGGCGCCAAGAGAATTGATCCAAGTTAGCTTGTCCCTGTTGGAAAGGTTTGGGAAGGCATCGGGGCTAAAGGTTAACGCTAAGAAGTCGCAGGTCCTAAATTTAACGCTTAGGGGAATGGAACGAGACAAGTTAAAGGATAGTATTCCGCTTCTTTGGAGCCCGGGGGGGGATTAGATACTTAGGAGTGAGGATCACGGCAACACTTGCAGGGTGATACTCAGCGAATTTTCCTCCTCTCCTTAAAGCAATCAAGAGGGATTACCAAAGATGGAGAGGACTTAGAGTATCTTGGTTAGGGCGGATCGCAGCGGTGAAGATGGTAACACTCCCGCGACTGCTGTATTTATTCCAGGCGATCCTGCACCCTGTTCCCTCGAGTCTCTTTAAAGAACTGGGGACTTTGACTAAATAATTTGTGTGGGAGGGGAAGAGGCCAAAGGTGAGTGGGAGTTTGCTGATGGCTCCCAAGAGAGAAGGAGGCCTAGCTTTACCTAACTTTCGGCGGTATTACGAGGCTACCCAGCTGCAAATCATTAGGGAATGGTTGAAGGGGGCGGAAAGTCAGCAGGAGAAACTCTGAGTGAGAATGGATAGGGCGGTGGCCCACTGCAATCTATCGGAAGTGCTGTGGCTCCCCAAAGAGCATAGACCTCGGCACCTTTAGAGAAGGGGGCCTTTGAGAGGTGGCAGGAGGGAGGGTGTAGGAAGTTATGTGACATGTTTCGAGGAGGGGAACTGCTGTCGTTTGAAGATTGTAAACGCTTATTTGCAATACAAGAGAAGGAAAGACTGAGATATGCTCAGATAAGACATTGGGTACTTCACCTGGGAATTAGGATGCCGGCAGCTAGGGAACCAACGCAGTTTGAAAGATTTTTATTAACCAATGATGGTACGAAAGGCCTTATTTCCAATATCTAAGATTTTGAATTGTTCGCCTTCGGACTGTCAGTGGGCTTATATGCAGAAATGGGAACAGGCGCTAGGGAGAGAAATCAGTAGGGTGGAGTGGGAAGGGTTATGGAGGAAGATACCTCAACTGGCTAGAGCGTCTCAACTACAGGAAGCATGGTATAAGCTTTTACTCGGGTGGCACTATACTCCTGCCCGGCTTCGCAAGATGTTTCCCACGAGATCCGGCAGTTGTTGGAGGGTCTTTGGTTTGGCTGGAACGGCTGAACATATTTGGTGGAAGTGCCCCCTCATTGCACCTTTCTGGGGAGAGGTACAAAGGGCGCAGGTACAGGCCTTTGGCCCGGGGGATATACGAACTCCAATGCAGATCCTTTTGGGCATCTGTGGGGTCACAGATGAGGGGAGAATCAGAGGAAGGGGATAAAGCAAAAGTAATCCTGGCTCTTGCGGCTCTGCTGTTGATAGCCCAGAGATCCCCTTGAAACAAGACTGGCTACGGAAAGTTTGGGACATAGTGGCCTTGGAGTGGGCAATTTACACCATGGAGGATAAAGTGCAAAGTTTTGCTGCGGATTGGGGGGAGATTATGACATTCCCTAAAGCTGACTAGAGTGATGTGGTGTCCGCAGCGCCTGAGAGTGCTTGAGCTACTATAGGGTGGAGGAACTGCCTGAACTGTCTGGAAGGACGAGGACGTGGGCTTTGAATGCTCGTCGCTGTGGGGTGGGGGGGTAGGGGTGGGAGGCAATGTTTTCTCGGTTTTCTTTGTTTCTGACTTGTTGTATAATACAGTAAAATTCAATAAAAAGAGTTTTTTAAAAAAATATATCTTTTAAACCGTTTTTTATGAAAGGTTAACATTGTCAGGTTGAATACACTGTGAACTCAGTTACCTTAACTACATGGAGTTTAGTATAGACGTATGTTAAGTCCTACAACCCCTAGAGACATATACCATAATTCAGTAGAGATGGGGAGCTGTTAATGTGTTGTTTTGAAGGAGAAGACCTTTTCAGTAAAACGATCAATGAGACGCTTCAGGCCATCATTGCCAATAATAACACAGCTTGTTCCCTGGGTATGCTCCGGCAAGGTGTTTTTTTTTCTGGACATCTGGCTACTGCAGACCCTCCTATCGTTCTCAGTCATAGCAATCCAACAAATACACCGCCTCAGATGGCTAGAAGGGGAAGTCCCAGGCTTACTGAGGGAATCGACGTGTCTGCAATTCCTCTAACAGGTGCCAATCCTCCAAGCAGACCTGACCAAGCACCTGTCCCGCCTCTCCACTTTCGCACCTCAGTGGGAGTGAAACTTTTGTTGAGCAGTGGCGCTTCATCACCACAGATGCATGGGTGTTGTCTTTAATCCTGCACGGCCCTACATTCCTGACTTGTTAAAGGTCATGAAGCACCTGCCATTACTTCTACACATGGTCCAGTCCCTCCTTTCCAATGGCCAGTGGAGCGTTTCCTGGTCAACCAGCAAGTACAAGGTGTCTATTGGAGGTACTTTCGCATCAATAAGAAATTAGGCGGCTGCCAGCCCACAACCCCTCGAACCCCCTGGGAGAAACAACAAGGAAAATCGGACCCGTATTAAGCAAACCCCGGCACGAGACACTGGGGCGGCGCGGTATGCCTAAATAGAGGACCAGTGGTTTTCTGATGGAGACCACGGCTTCAGCAAAGTACGAAGGCCCTGGAGGGGGCGGAGCCTGTTCTCCCGCCAATATACCGCTGCGTCCATAGCCCAGGATACGGGACCCTGCCAACATCGAAGCACCCGTCGATCAGCAGTCTCCAAACAGCAAAGAGGGGACTTTGGAGCAGTGCAGAAGGCCACACGAACAGTGGGGAGGCACCAGAAAGTGATCCGCACAGACTGAACCCCACAGTAAGGAGTCTGCGGCCCCCTCTATACCCCCCGGATGATTACCCGAGCCCACAACAGCCCAAGGCTCCTGGCTCTGTCCGCCAGCCCGCCCCAGAGAATGGGGGCCCTGTCCGGTGTGAAGCGCTGATCGAGCGCGTACAACAGAGTACCTGCGGAGCAACGCAGGCACCCAGGGATGGGCTGAGGAGCCTGCCGGCACCTGCCGCATCAGGGAACGGTCTCACCGCTCAGTGCCAACTGCTGCCGTACATAGCCGGATCTCGACGGAGACCCGGGTAGGCGCCTGTTTCTTGCTACGGCAGCCCGGGTGAAAACCCTGCGATGCATCTAATGGACCCAAGCTGAACCACAAAACCTTACAATACGCTGACCCTGATCACTGCAGGTAACGCTGAACATCATACGACAACGGCACTATCCGACACGCCAAAAAAAGACACGGAATACATGTGGACAATCCAGCTCCTGAATGCATGATTGGCATAATTAATGCGCCGCTGCCTGCTGAACTGCACACTGCTAATCTGTTAACCACCCAAACCAAGGACACAGCTAACTATATCTCGGCTTCACCACAGACCGGCAAACCGACCAGCACTATATAGGGGGGCCCTACATGTAAAAATCGCCTTCCCTCATTGATATATAGATTGGAGCGTCAAGATACGCTGGAGGTCACAATCCATCCTTTGAAGCAGCTAAACTGCACATAAAGCAAAGGCTCATATAATTGAAACAATAACATAGACCTTATTGAGGCAACGCAATCACCACAAAACCCAGGGAGCGTGTTGCATACATACACGGTACAGAGTCAGACACCGTGCATACCAGGCTGAAAACAGCGGACACTGTGGAATTCATACAACACAAATAAGGAGGCAAGCAACTCTCCTGAGCAGGACCCCAGGTCAACTACACATCTCCTGCAGACACGTGGACATACCAGGATATTGGTAAACCCACATAGGGAGCGGACCAGGCAGAGCTGACCAACTAGATCTCCATCGTCACACACTGTTGACAATCGTGAAATGCCAGGAAAAAAGTCGCAAAGAATAAGAACACGGGCCGAATGGATTCATACACAAGCTCCCAGATCCCGACTGACAAGCCGGACCCTCCTGTAGTTGCCTCCTCAGCTTCCGCAGATAACACCAAATTCAACCACCTCCTCGCTACAGTACAAAATGGATTCCTAGCGGTAAATGTTAAACTAGACGATATTGTCTCAACAATCGGCTCACTCAAAGCCTGTGTCGATAAAGAGAATGCCAGAAATGCATACTTCAAGTATGGAAAAGCGCCCACGCCCCACGCATAGATCACTTTCTCTGAGAACTAGCATACGTCAATGACTGTGAAGAAACATTTTTAAAAATGACACCCACTACAAACAGGCCGAAGGATATTTGGACTTTATTCAGAGAATACCTGCATGATTCACTTTCTGATGAAGATAGCTCAAAAAGTATGAAGCGTGCCAAATCATTGTATAGACATGTAACGCAGAAATGTAATGTCTTTGTTTACTGAATATGTTGTAATTACTTGGTGTGGGACAGCTTTGGTGTGATGCGCAATCCAAAAATAAAGATTTTAAAAATTTTTTAAAAAGAGTAATATATGATTGCCATAGGTAACACATCTTTTAATTTGGCTGAGATAAAAGATGCTCTTTCTAGGAATTCTCACAAGTCAGGCAAAAACAAATTGAAGAGGCATGCAGTCAACACACATCCCTATGTCAGCCCACTATAAGTATCTATTGGAGCTGATGCATCACCTCGGTTGTTCAGTCTTACTTTAATTATCGTATCTTTGTGGAGGTGGATAAGCATGTCTAGGATATGTTTTGGGATGCCCCAGTCTGCAAGCTTTCTCCACAACTTTTTTCTTTCAATAGAGTCAAATGCTAAGCTCAGATCTATGCTAGCTAAACACAGCGGGTCTTCTCCGACCGTGCATACCTGATTGATTAAAGATTGAATAAGCAGACCGCTTGCATCTGTCCCTGTTTCGCACCTAAAACCTGTCTGAAATGTTGATAGAATACCTTTGCCTCTTGACCACTCCCCTATTTCTTTCAGAAGACATCTAGAAAAGATCTTACTCTCAATTTCCATCAGAGCTATAGGTCGATAATTTGATGCATCACTTCGATCTCCCTTTTTGTATATTGGGACTAATATTGACAAAGACCAAGCTGTAGGGATGGTTTTACTTTGTAAGATATTGCGAAACAAGATGTGGAGTATCTTTGCCCACGCTGTCACTTCTTGTTTCAGAATAATGTTGCATAGGCCGTTTGGACCAGGTGCCCCAGAGTTGTACCCAGCTTTTATAATGGTTTTCAGAGAGACTACTGAGATGTCTAGCTCCCATATTGTACATTGGTCATACTGTTTTAAAGGAACTCCACTGTATAGCTTGGAGAAATGTCTCGCCCAAGTTCCTTCTGGGATCGGATTTAGTATTGCTTGGTCCTATTTCTCTTTATTGTGGTTTATGAGAGTCAAGAAGTTTTTGCTATTATTATTCAGCACTGTTTCAAGCATCACTTCACTGTCTCTCTATAATAGAAGGTACCTATTACTTCTGAGCCAGTTTTTAAATATCTGTTTCGTTTTTTTTATTTCAACATTTTTAGTTATTACTTCAAGGTTGGTTGCTTTTATTTCCCTGATCATACTTATCATCTCTTCTTTGCTTCGATCTCTTCAACATATCTATGTGGGATGTTAACATATGCCCCCCCCCTTCTTGATCCCGGCACTTAATGCTGTTTTGCCTGCCACAAATATTGGAAATGTCTCCACTCCCAATTCCATTATCTTCATCTCCAAATATGTTGTGACACAATAATCTCTTAATAGGTTATTGGTCCATGCCTTTCCTACGCCAACCTAATCTATTCTTTCCTTTCCTTTATTCCGGGCCAAATTTTTACAATTAGTTGTCGAAGGCATGGTAATACCAAGGTTTATTTGTAGTGTTATTTTGTCGTGATCACTTGCTGGACTACTAACTACTTCTAGCTTGTTACTACCTGGGCTAGACCTTCAGAGGCTACAGCGTAGTCTAACCAAGATTTGAGTTTCAATGCCATGTTGGTTTTGCTGGTGTCGCCCACCGTGTGACCATTCAGGATTAACATTCCCCAACCTTCTCAGTATTCCCAACTTGTACCCTGGGTGACTTGTAACATTGCGTGGGGAGTTTCACCATTCCACCCACCTCCCAATTGAAGAGTTTGGGGCAGACAATGGGAGTTGGAATCGCCAACCATTAGAACTTCATTCTTTGTGTATTTTGTTTGAAAAATTCCTAAAATCTCGTCAAGTACAACCACCGTCATGACCATGATGTCACAATGGGTATTAAACCAATAAATATTTATCAACAGGATTTGAATACACATCGAGTTTTGTTGCAATTCTTGCCGAATCGCCAGTATGCCTCTCTGATCATTGGAGATCATGGTTCCAGTGATAACTAATCCCTGTTTGATGAATACACATAAACCACCTAATGGACGACCCACACTAGGTCCTTCTGCCACTTGTTGGAAGCATGTGTCTCCATCCCATAGTAAATCGTCCCATCGCACATGTCTCCTGTAGGCATACAATAGGGAATTCTTTTAGTTGATTTGTTCCATGCGTGTTGGTTATCAATTTGCCAAAGCCCCTAATATTCCACGACACTCCTGAGAAGGACTACTGTTGAATAGCGGGTTCATGGTCAATTGGGCTACAGAGTCGAATGTTCCCTTCTCTGTCCCTGACCAAGGGCTTCAATTACTATTGCCCAGTCAATTTGACTGGCTTCCCTAGATGATTCCCTCCCTCTCGGAGTGAACCGTTTACTTTTTATCTGTCCTCCCATGATTTCCCATTTTTGGATCTTCTCAATGTCAGTTAAGGACACCACAAACCCTTGGGTCCGCAGCCTCACCCTTTCAGAAATAACTAGCTCTAGTATCAGGTCTGAGTTGAAGCGCACCACCGAACAGTTAAAGTCCTTTTTGTCCGGAAATTCAACTCTCACTATGTCTCTTGTGTAAATCGTTCTCAGACTTGGTATTTTTCCTAGTAGAAGCATAATATTGCCTCTATTTCGACAGATATTTTTTTTCTTTCCGAGCATGTGAGTAAACAGCTGTGAACACTTTTCCTGATGATTCTCATTCAAATCGTTCTGCATTCGATTCGGTACACGTGTAGTATTTCTTTTCTCCATTCCCCTTCCCTCCTGACCTCACTCATCTTTTCTATGTGCCTGTTGTTGTAATGATTGTACCTCTGAATTGTGCCTATTAGTACAGCCCACCTCAAATGGTTTATACGTTTGTATTAATAAATCACCTACATTCGTTGTCTATTTGTACTAAGAGGTCTTTGCATTTCGGGATTTCTTTCTGATCTTTCTACCCATTTTTGGCCACTTGGCAGGCCATCCCTCATCTTTCGTTGATTGCCTTCTGATTCGCCCCGACCATCTGCTTTCATTTTAGAGGACCTTCCCAAGTCATATGCTGACTGACTTTCGTTGTATTCCACTCGCACATCTTTTATTCCATTCTCTTTGGTTTTCCCTATCAGGATCTCCTTCTCTCCTCATCTCATCCTGAGGCAACTCCCTTTGTTCTTCCCAGTCTTTCTTTCTCACACTCTTTAGCTCCATTCTCGCATTATACCGTTCAGACCATTGTTCATCTAACTCTTTGTTCTGCATACTTACATTATATACAGTGCCAGAATTTCCCTTCCCAATACCATTTTCCACCATCTGTACCATGTTATCTGTCCTTGGAACAACTCAACATTGGCCAGTATTTTAGGTATGGGAGGAGATCGACTTGGACCGTTCGAGCCCCATAGGTCGAGACCCATTTGGGTCGACATAGAAGTGGTCATGCTTGTTTGGGTATTAGCATTCAAGTCTTGATCATGTCTCTCTCTCGTAATTTCAACATGTGCACGCTTCATGCATTGCTTCGGCACGGGTGCTGTCCGTAAAGCGTCTTCCTTTTCCTGTTTGTTCCTTCTGGGGCCGCATTTAGCACCATATTATGTTCTAATGGAGATGCTTCCCTAGTCGTTGCTTGATCTGATATGGCTACTGTCTGCTCAGCTCCTTTGCTTCCTGATCTTTTGTCCTTTGTAGTACCCTTAAAGGCCACTAAAGATGGTTTCCGAAAGTAAGTTTGTGTCAATGCATTCTTTGTTTTACAGCTTTTTAGGTTTTTTGATTTCATTGTTCCTCCCCCTCCATTCTTTTTAGGTCGTACCTTGGGGAGGTAACTTTCCAGCAATTGTGGTGCGACATTCGGCACCAAGGATTTATCTTGACTCACGGTTTACGTGATGAGTCTTTTTCAAGACTAGTGCTTGCTGCAACTTCCATACCTCGTCCTAGATGTTGTCGTACAGGGTCACAAAATAGCTCAATACCATATTTAAGGCTGACAAAGTTGGTGACGTCAGTCTGATTTGTTCATCCACTTCACTGAGGGTCTGATGCATATTAGAGTCTTCTATTTCCGGGTTAAATTGCTCTTGCCTGTTCTCAGCCGCCTTGCCTCTGTTTTCAATGAAATTGATAAGGTCTGACGCAGAGCCTTGCATTGACGTCTCACAGGATTGGTTTACTATTGTTATTCCCAAGCTTTTGGGCAAGTCACATGGTAGGGATTCCGTATGGTCTAGTAAGCTCAATTCATGAACTTCATTCATGTGTGTTCTGTCTATGCAGGCTGTTGTTTTGACCCCTACGACCTTTTTTACAACCGGTAATGCATTGAAGAATTCCCCGATGGTTTTGCCTGCAATAGGCCTTGGAGGCAAGTGTGGGGAGGAACTGTGTGCACAAAACCGACCTGCGGATATCGATCCTTTTCTAAGTTTGGGGTGCGTTCCGACCCTTTGACTTTCTGCTTGAGTTGTTGCCGTTATTCCCAGTGAGTTAGATGGAGCCTCTCGAGGCAGTGCTTGTGAATAGCCATTGGTTGCCAGAATTGATGTATCTGCTGGCAGGTCCAGTAGTGGATCGTTTTTCTTGAATGTATTGATCAGCTCTCTTTGGTTTGGAGCCTGATTCAGCCTGGTTTTCTTGTAAATGTGACATTGATCCCCCAGCTGTTCTTGTTTGGCTACGCAATCCCATGTGCGCAGCCATTCAACTTGTCGAGCAATGTCCGTGACAGTATCGAGTGAAGTTAAGAAGTTAAAAAGCCTGCTATTTGTGTGGCACTTTTGAAAACCGAGGCATTTATTTCTTTGTGCACGTTATAGTTATGCTTTCCCGGATTTCTAGTTTGTGTTTCAGAGAGTCAGATTTATACACAGGACGGATGAGTCAGAGTAGCTGTATTGAGGTGTTCTTAAATGTGCATCCTTATAGAGGAAGTGTCATCAAAGGCTCAAAATTTGCAGCCCTGCAGTCTCCGTAACGCTTCGCTACTCACCACTACTCACTGACTCAACAGGTTGGCTATGTCTCTCACAAGTGGGTCCGGGCCACTCCGTCCACGACTTCATAGACCACCATAGACCACTTCGAGAGCACTTAGCCGTGGTTTTTAAGGTATATCTCTGCAAGTCTGTGTGAATAGCCACTCCTCCACCAATGGAGCAAGAAAAAATATTCCACCATAGTCCACTTTGCCACCACTTAGCCGCTCCAATCCGCAGTAATCCAAGCTTGTACCACCAAAAGTCTTTCATTTAATACGTGCCTGCTGGAGTCTATTATTCCTGTTGAATCTGAGTACTGCGGAGGCCACAGCTTCCTGTAGACCATTAACAAGTTAGCCTGGGGCACAGCCTGAATGACATTTATGGGTTAAGGACAGCAGTTTGTGTCAGAGTCTGTGACATGGCGGAAGCCAATGAAGCTCTCTCCTGGCCATAGATATATGTGCCGTCCTTCTGAGACCTTTTACAGCTACTACTGCACCGTTCTGTATGGTCTGCAATGATTTTAGATTGGTTTTAGAGGTACTGGCCATCAGGCCATTAAAATAGTAAATGTTTGTGTTAATCAAGGCACCAGCAAGATAGGCCAAATTGGTGGAGGTGAGGTGAGGCCTAATCAGCTTTATTAATTTGATTGTGTATGCACAGGTAGATCTGAGGTCTGTGACAATGTTTATTCATGGATAGATAAGAATCCAGAACAACTCCCAATCTTTACCATATGATGCCACTGAAATATTACAACCAGCGATAACAGATTGGTTGTACCTTTCCTTGCGTTTCCTCAATCTCTGAGCAGACCCAACTAAGAGCAGTTCAGTTTTGCTGTCCTTTAAAGTCAAGGAGTTGGCAGCCATCCAGGTTTGTACTAGTGAGTAGACATGATTGATTTTCCGGAGTTAATGTCATAATCACCAGTTAATTCAAAAATCAGCTGAGTCGTCGGCGTAGTTTTTTTTATTTTTTAAATAATTTTATTTCAACAAACCAAAGTTGCAGTGCATACAGTAACATTATAAACATACATCTCTGCAACATGCCCAATGCTTCTCCCCTTCCCCCCCCCCCTTAGGAGCCTATTCCCTTCCATGTTCTGTTTCTGCATCTTGTGATAAGGATTCATTCTCCATATTTTCCGTTGGGTCTCGTGGTAACCCAAATAACTCTGCTATTAATTGTTTCCAGGCTATCAGGGTCTCAGCCTCTTCCTCCCCCCAACATTACTTGCATCCTGCCATACCACAGTTTCAGCTTCGGCCCATTTCTGTAGATCTTTCCACCATACTTCTATTCGTGGTCTCTGGCATGCCTTCCACCCCATAGCAATTCTCCTCTTTGCAAGCGCATACGCTGAGTCCTTTAATTTACTCACATGCTTGAGTTTATGCGGTCTCGGAAACCATCCCATCAAACAGGCCCACACCATATCCACCACAATTTTCATTCCTTTTTCACCCAACTTGTGCGCCACCTCATCCCAAAAACGCTCAATGACTGGGCATGACCAAAACATGTGCACTATTCTGGCATTTTCCTCATCACATTTGGGGGCATGCTTGTCGTCCCACATTTTAGAATTTAGCTATTCTCTGGGGCGTCATATACGCCCTATGGGTTACGTACCGTTGTATCTGTTGCAGTCTTGCATTTCACGACACTTTTTTGTGGTACTCTTGGACTCGTTCCCACATCCCATCACTCATTGGGACTCCTACTTCCTCTTCCCCGTCCCGTCTCAGTTGCGCCACTTCCTTCCCCACCTTGGACATCATCAACTCATATATTCTAGATATCTCGTGTCCCTCCTCTGCGATGTTATATATTGTGTCTATAGTAGTGTCTGGTTCTTCTGCTAGTGCTAATTCGGACCATGTCTCTTTGATTTTCCGCACCACCCTGTGGTATGTAATATACTGGCCCGTATGTAACCCAGTTTCTTCCTCTAATATCGCAAAGTCCCTTATGTCCCCCTCCTGCCATATATCGCCCATGGTTGGTATCCCCACTGGTTCCCAGTGTTTCCTAATCATCATCCTTAATTGCTTGTCTTTGCCGGTCAATGCCACTAGTGGTACCTGTGGGGAGCACGGGAATGAATTCACCATCAGCTGGCAGGCCCTGCGCCATATCTTCCACCCTAGTAACATCATCTTTGGGTGCCCTCCCATGTCTGCCCTAGGCAGCCACATCATTTCCTTTAGGAAGTATGGGGCACAGTCCTGTCGGAACAGCCTGGACTCCGAGGTTGACTCTTCAGAGAGCCATTAAGCTACATATTGCAGCTGGCTTGCTATATAGTAAATTTTGTAGTTCGGCAGTTTTATTCCCCCTTTTTCGTATGAGTTTTGCAGCTTCCGAAGGGCTACCCTATTCCTCGTCCGATGCCAGAGGAAGTCCCTGTACATGCTCTCTATCTTGTCAAAGGTCCACTTTGTAATAAGATGTGGGATATTTCCAAAATAATGCAAGAGTCTCGGTAGGACCACCATTTTCAACATTGCCCCTCGCCCCATCATCGCCAGAGGTAGTTTCACCCAGAACTTCATGCCATTTCCAATTTTCCTGATCACCTCCTCCTCTGTGTTATACTGGTGTTCTTCTACCGTATGGTATACATATGTTCCAAGATATCGGAACGTGCGCACCACCCATGGTATCTGTACAACCGGTAACTGTTCTAGCGGGGGCCCCCTGTACCTGGCGAGTGGAAATATGCTAGATTTTTGGGGGTTCACAGCTATGCCAGACAGCTTTGCATATCTCTCCATCACTTCCCGAATGTACTGGAGGTTTTCTTCTGGGTGCCTTAAGTACAACATGTCATCCGCATACAAAGAGATTAGATGGGGTTCCCCTCCTACAGCAATGCCTATCGGTCATATTGTTGCCTCAGGTATATGGCCAAGGGTTCCAGGGCAAGAATATACAACATAGGAGACCACGGGCATCCTTGCCTAGTACCTCTCCGAAGCGGTCACCTCTCTGATATCATCGAGCGCTATATAGCTTTTTAGCCCACTGGAAGTACCCAGGCACTATCGCATAGCCAGCCAGGGCCGCCATCAGCTACGGCCATTGGACCGAATCAAAGGCCTTTATTGCGTCTAGCGATTCAATTGCCAGTTCGCCTTCGTCTTCATTTGCATATTCAACAACTCGGTGGAGTCGCCTGAGATTGTTGGATATGTTCCTGTTCGGAACATAGCCAGTCTGGTTGGGATGTCTTAGTTTAGCAATAACCCTCCTCATTCTGTTAGCCAAAACAGCCGTCAATATTTTACTGTCTTGGTTAAGCATTGACAGGGACCTGTATGATCCACAGTTATGACCGGGCTTATTAGGTTTGGGCGGTGGTATAATTGTCGCTTCTCTGAGGGACTCTGGCAGCCTACCGACTTCATACGCTTCATTCAACATTTCCAAAAGTGGAGGAAGCACTTAATCCTTATGTTTTATAAAATTTGCTTGTGAGTCTGTCAGTTCCTGGGGTCTTACTAGTCGCCAACTGTCTCACTACTTCTTCCAACTCCTCTAAGGTAATCTGGGCATCCAGCTCCTCCCGCTCTTCGGCACTAATCTGCGGCAGTCCTATATCTTCCAGTGTTTCTTCTATTTCTGTGCAGTCCCTTGCCTCATCATCTCTATACAGGAGTCGATAATACTCCACAAATTCTTGGTTAACTCCCTCTTGGGTGTCCACTAAGCTCCCATCCTCCTTCGTTATGGTCCTGATTGTGGGCCTGGAGGTCTCACATTTATATAGCCATGCAAGGACCCTCCCTGGTTTATCCCCCCCGCATGCTGTCTCTCTGTATACTTCTTATAGTTAAGATTGCACACTCTCTCCCAGTGCCCCGCACATTTCTGCTGTAGCTTAAGTATTCTTTCATTATCTTCCTTGGTGTTACCTCCTTCCCTTAGTGCCCTTTCTAGTTCCCTCTCTGTATCTTGCATTTCAGCCTGGATCCCGCCTTGTAGCCCTTTGGACTTGGCTATAGCTACCCCCTCATCACCACTTTATAGGCCTCCCAAAGCATACCTGCGGTCTCTACACTGCCAGTGTTTTTCTCAAAGTAGTTTATTATTTCCTCCCTCAAATCCTCCCGGAAGATGGTGTCTTTCAGCGCCTCTGCTGTGAGGCGCCATGTCAGGATCTTTGCTCTCGGGGGTCGCTATTGCCATCTGAGGATTAGTGACGAGTGGTCTGAGAGGACCCTCGCTTTATATTTCGTTTCCATTATCTCAGTCATTGAATCTTGCATGGCAAACATATAATCCAATCTAGTGTGCACATTTTGTGGAGCTGAGTAGTGTGAATACTGCCTCTCCTGGGGGTGATGTGACCTCCATACATCCACAAACCCGAAATCATCGAACAGTGTATGCAGCTCTCTGGCGGCTGGGGTGGGTCTGTCCATTTTTCCATCTGACCTATCTACCATAGGGTTTAACACACAGTTGAAATCTCCTCCCCAGATCACTGCCCCTCCCAAGCACGTACTAAGTTTGTTGCATAAGGTTCTGAAATATGCCGCCGTGTTTTGATTTGGGACGTACATGTTTATAATGCTTATCTCCCTGTTTTCCACCAGCCCTCTCATCATGACCATCCTCCCGTCTGCCTCCAACGCCGACTGTAACAGTTGGAACGGGACAAGTGGCGCTACCCAAATGATCACTCCCCGGGCATAGGCCGAATATGTTTCTCCCGCCACAGTCCCCCTCCATTTTTTCCAGATCATCTCCATCTTGTCTTGTGTAAGATGGGTCTCCTACAGCAGGGTTATGCCTACTTTCTGTCTGCATAGGTATAGCATGACCTTATTCCTCTTTAGATAACTATTGAGCCCTCTGACGTTCCAGGTAATTATTTTAAGATTTCCCATGGCATATCAGGATCTCTCTTCTCCCCCCCCCCCCCCCCCCCCCACAAGTGCAGTCCATGACCAAATACATTCCCATTCTATGCAGGCTCGTCTCCCAACATGAACTTCCCCAAACAACAAACACCAATTTCTCCACGCAGTCCGTGGGATCCTGACCTTCCTCTCCCTCCGGTAGGCCGACCACCCGAATGCTACTCCGTCTCGCTCTTCCTTCATCCTCCTCCACGCGGTTCTCCAAGTTGGCGACCTGTTGCTCCAGAATGTGGACTTCCTTTGCGTTACTTTTGCTGGTTTCCGTATTGGTTTTCACCGTACTTTTTAAGCTGCTTGTTCTTTCAGCCAGCGCTACATCTTGTCACAACAGGTTGACTTCTAGCCCAACCGCATCTGTTTTGGTTTCCAAAGCGGTTCTCAAGTCCGCCATCGCTGTACCCCACGAGGCCTTCAACTCAGTAATGGCTGTTAAGATCAAATGATCCTCTTTTGTCGAGGACATTTCTGCAGGCGCGGCTGCTGCACCCTGTACCGGGGTGGTCGGGGTCTGTTGCGGCTTGGCAAAAATGTCCATAGTGGGTTGCTTACTCTTGGTCTTGCTTCCTCTCACCGACATTGTGCAGTCCTGCCTTTGTGCCGAGGCCCAGCTTTTCTGTAACGTGCGGGCCCTGCTTCCCCGTTCCTCCTTCTCTGTGGTTATAGCGTGCTGTGGCACCGCCAGACCTGTGTATCTCTTGCCTTATCCCAGTCCACTTTTTGAGGGCTACACCTCTCGCTCTCATTGCAGCTCATGTGCGCCGTGAGCGGCTCGTGCACTGTGTTGCGGACCGCTCTCCTTGCGAACCTTCATCCGCCGTTGGGCTGTTGGGCCTACCTCGGCCTCCTTTGTTCTAGCGCGCCGGCCATTTTGTCTGGGGTGTTGCACCACGGCCACAAACTTTCAGTTAATCTTGCCAATCTTCCTGCAGTCATCGAGGACTCGGCTCTCCATCAAACTTCCCCCTCGCTTTTACACATCGAACAGTATCATTTTGAGTACGAACATGCCATTTTTAGCTCATTTTCATGCAGGATCATATCGGATCGTCGGCAGGAGCTCGGAAGACACGTCCTACTCCATGGCCCTCTAGCCACGCCCCCCATGCGTAGTTGCCATATTTATCCCTACTTTGGCCAAAAGGGCAAATAAAGGCTGAATATATAGGTTAGAGTCCAGGGGACAAACACGGTCCCTGTGGAACACTACATGATACAGAGACATATGGGGACTTCGTCAGCAGCTGACACTCTGGAGGTTCTAGCCCAGAGAAAGGAATTGATCCATGTTGTGGCAGATTCTGATCAGTTGGCAAGCTCAACAAGTCATTTTAACAGTAGTGGGTGGTTCACAAAATCGAAAGCTGCAGACAGGTTGAGTAACATAAGTAGCGCAGTGTGACCCTCCACCCTCTTCTACGATTTCAGTGAGACTTGCCCTGAGATCAATCAATGCAGTCTCTGTCCCATGCGATTTTCTAAAGCCTGATTGCTGTATTCCAAGAAGGCCATGATTTTCTATGTGCTCTTGGAGCTTGCAGGGAAGCCTTTCTGTCCATAATTGTTTAGAAAAAAAGTGACATTGGTTATAAGACGGTAATTGCAGGCAACCCCAGGATCAAGTGTCACCTTCTTGAGCAAGGTAGTCACCCAACCCTCTTTGAGGCTCATGGGCACGCTGGAGGTAGCAAAAGACGAGTTAACAATACAGGTTATTAACGGGGCAAAGGCAGTGGATAGAGCCCTTAATAATGCTTGCCGGGCAAGCATCACCTCTGAAGGGGGTAGACTTAAGGTCTAGTAGAATTTTATGAATATCAATCCCAGAGACTTGACAAAAGTCAAACTGTGCACTAGTAGTCTGTTCTTGCTGAGGCCCTGGTTCCAAGAGATGGCGACAGTGCATTGTCCTGAAGACCAGCCTGCCGAGTTCTGATATTTTGAAGGCGAGAGTTGACTTTCCTAGCTAAATCAATCTGGACGAATTCACATCAGCTATCACTCCAGTGGTTTTTGCTATCATTATGTGTAGTGCCCTCAATCTCTTTAAGATTGGAGAATAGTTCTTTAGGTCCAGATTTAGAACTAGCAATTCTGCTATTAAAATTCTCCTTTTTGGCGTGTATAATAACTTCTTTGTAGGCAACAGCTGCCTGCTGATGCAGCTTTGGTTTCTACACATGGATCCCTGCGCCAAGCTTTTTCACAGGATCTTTTTACTTTTCTATGTAATGTAATATTACTGCTAAACCAGTTTTGTTTTCACAGTTCTATTTTTTTCAGGGACACGGGGGGAGCGGTGTTGCGTGCCTGGAAGATGGGCCACTTCCTGAAAGGGCTCATTTGAAGGCAGAGACATCCTGATGATAAACGCCCTTGCTGTGGGTCCCCCACTTTAGAAAACATGGGTGGGCTGAAGCGGAGTATGGCTGCAATCCCCTGGCTGTGTTTCTCACCCCCTGTGCTGCGGTGTACAGCAGACGCTCTGCCCTGGCCCGTGTTTCGCACTGGGCATATGCAATCCTCTGTGGAGGTGCGCGCCAGCATTCATTCAGTATCCTTGCCTAGTTGGGCGCCTGGCAACGGAACCGGCTTGTGGAGCGGAATCCTGTTGTGGCAGAATGAGTGCCAGAGGCAGCCATTCCTGGTGCTGTGGTCCCGCAATAGACTCTTTGCAGCTGAAGCCAATGGCCGCCTGTTCGGTTCAGGCAGCCGCCTTGACCCCCACGGACCAGAGCCAAATCAGGAAGGTGTGTGCTGCAGGTGGGGGCGTGGTGTCCCCCGCAGCCTGTGGTAGCTGGAGAGCCGCTTCCCTCCCCCTGGCCCTTCCTACTAGAACATCCCTTCCTACTACAACACTGAGTGGTGCACGATGCCTCTGCTGGACCCGGCAGGGCGTCGCGATGAAGAGGCCCACCTCTGCTGTGACCCGGGGCTGGCCCCCTGTGGTTGCGCCACACTGGGCGCAGGCCCCCACGTTAGGAGTACCACAGCACGGACCATGGTGCCCTTATTTGACCCTCGGGCCATGGCAGAGAGGCAGCCCGCTCCCCCTTCTGTGTGCTGGACTGCGACTGTTGCTGCGCAGTGCTGGCGGCGCCCCCCCCCGCGAGGAACTGCGGGCAGTTGCCCCGGGGTGGCGCTAAACTGGGGGTGTTCACCCGCTCCTGCCTACAAGGAATAACGAACAGTTGCAGCTGCACCATAGCACTGTGCATGGGGCGGTCTCCACTCCTCAAAGGGAACCACATCGGAGCTTTGCCCCACGGCATTGTTGTTTAAGAGGTGGCCACCCACACAAGAGGTGCTGACGCTGTGTGCCCCCTCCCCTCCCTGTGGACACCTCTTGAGCCCTTCTGTCTGAGCTTACCTGTAAAAAGGCCTCTCCCTTTGCAACCTCTGGAGGTTAGGCCTGCTGACACTCTTATTCATCCCTCTACATGAGGCCTACTTGAGACACTGGGGTGCCACTAGTTACGCCACCACCAGCCCCCTCATCATGGGTAATCCGAAATAAAATGCCAAAATGGTACGGTTTGCGAAGGCCGATCAACATCCCTCTGCGCATGCGGCAATGCACGACCCAACTCAGCTTGATATTTCTGCCTTGAATCAGTCTCTACTCACCCTCAAGTCCAGCAAAGTGGACGTGTCGGCTGTGCAAATCGACAAGCTTTGCGGCTGCATGACTGAGGCTGAGCAGAGAATTGGTGAAGGGGAAGATAAGGTCGCGGTTTTGCAACACAAGGTCGCATCTCTTCAGCAGATGGTCAAGAAGGTTGCAATGAAAAATTATGACCTTGCAGGGAGGACCAGACGTAACAGCATCCGAATAACCGGATCCCCGAATCCACCCTAGTGGAGAACATGGAGCAGTTTGTGGAGAAACTTCTGATGGATGTTTTCAAGCCGCCCCCTGTCTTGACTGTGTTTATGTTGGAACGTGCACATAGGTTCTTGCCCCTCCTCCCCCCAAATCCCGCGCCTGGAGCCCCGGAAAGGGCTGACATAGCCCGCATCTTCAGCTACCGGGCTAGGGACACGTTGCTCCGAGCGGCTAGGGAAAAGCGGGTCCTGAGATGGGGGTCCTCCACCAAACGCCGCTTCCCCGACTTCAGCCCTCAAGTCCAGGAACAATGGAAAACATTCCAGTCAGTTAAAAATCTCCTTAAACGAAAGGGTATCCGCTATTCGATGCTCTATCCGGCCAAACTTTAGGTGGTGCATGGGGGCAGGGTCTCCTTCCTCACATCCCCCGAAGCTGTGAAACGATTTGCACTGGATGCTCGGGAACCTGAGGGCCACCCCTCCTGATTGTTCTGGCGTCTTACTGGCATGTCCCAGCAAATGCCTACATGTTCCATCTCCTGGATGCAGGGAGACCGGGTAGTCCTCTCAGGACATTCTCGATACATGATTCAGAAATAAGTTCTTAGACCCAAGCACCATATGTGGCCCATGCGTTCAGGTACTCGGAGAGCCCAGCCGGCAGCCCCCTGAGCCCAGTGGTTGAGAAGACTCTCTTTGGGGTCAATGTTGAATGATTTGTAGGGTGGGGGTAGGGATGTGGCTGGTATGTTATAGTTTCTGGTGTGGGTGCGGGGAGGTATGGAGTCGAAAAGTTGGGGTGAAGGGTATGTTAGACGTTGTTAGAGTTCAGGGGGTAGTGCTACGTCAGGATGCAAAATGTTTAGACATCATGAACCTTTAGTGTGTCCTAGGGGCCTTTCACCCGCCCCCCAGCCCCTGATATGTCATATCCACGTTTGCTATTGTATATACTGGGGCTAGCCATGTTACTTATAGGACTGAGTGTGTGGGGAGGGACTAGTACCTCGGAGAGTGATGTCAGGTTGTTGACTTGGAATATACGCACCTGCCCAAAGATTGTAGGCTCCCTAACCTCGCTGGATGGGGGTACATAAATATGGTTCTTCCTTTTCCACTCACTCACAGGGGGTGGCCACTTACATACATCGTTACCTGGAGTTCAAGCTTCACAGACAGGTCGAGGATGAGGATGTGCGCTATCTACTGGAGGCAGGGGAAACAGGGAGATGGCGGATTCTATTTATTAATGTTTACATCCCAAATGTTGACTGTTCGATTTCTTCCAACACCTGGGCACTTCCATTTCTGACCACCTGGGCACTTTCCCGAACTATGATGTGGTGTGGGCAAGGGATTTTAACATAGCCCTCTCGCTAGATCTAGACAGATCCTCTACCTCCCATCTCCCTCCCGCGTGCTGCTTTGAAGTGAGCGGCTATAGCCAACTACTATGACCTCATTGACTCCTGGCGCTTTCTGCACCCTACATAAAAGGAATATATCTTCTACTCTGGGGTACATGCCATTTCCTCCAGAATAGATTATGTTATGTTGTCTCTGGAGTTGGCTCACAATTTACAAAAGGCCCAGATCCTCCTCAGAACCCTTTCGGATCACTACTCAGTACTGGTTGACTTCAAGTCCGCAATCCTAACGAACAGACAGCTCCGCTGGCGTTTTAGAGCCAGAGCTCTGGAAGGTTCTGTTTTCAGAGAGGAGATCCGGCAAGATATCCTCTAACATTTTTCCAAATTAACGCAGGCTCGGTCCCAGACGCTGGGGCGTTGTGCGAGACCTTTAAAGTCTACATCCAGGTCTGTTCCATGGCTAAAGAGGGCGGAGTCCCGAAATGTATACTCAGGTCCATCTCCTCCTTGGAACAGGACATTAAAAGGCTGGAAGTGGAACAAGGGTTTCAGGATACCTCAGAGATTCGGGCGTCACTGAGGGGAAAGAAGCAAGAAATGTCCGTCCTGATATCCAGGGAGGATCGCTACCTGGGAGACCCCATAGCGACGGTGATGACGGTGTGTGAGACTGACCGAGTCGGACACTGGCCCGAACCATTACGCGGGAGCGACAACTAGACCCCATAGTTGAGATTGAAGATGTGAACGGGGACCCCACCAGGGTAAATGATCAGATAACACTATTTTCTGTGACCTTTATGACCTGTACTACTCCCAGACCTCTGCAGGTCATGATTTGATGGCACACTATTTGGACAGGGTCCCTCTGGGCTGGCTAGACCCGGCCATCAGGGCGATGTTGAATGACCTTCTCTCTGAAGAGGAATTCCTCAAGGTGATCCTTTCACTGCCCAACGGCAAAGCGCTGGGCTCCGACAGTATCACGGCCGAACTTTATAAAGCCTTTCCTGATCTACTGATCCCCCCCCCCCCCCCATCTCTGTGAAATGTATGAGGCGGCTAGAACTTCCGGGGTTCTCCCAGTAGCCACCAACACAGCCCTGGTTACTGTAGTACTGAAACCCGACAAGGACCCTCGAAAATGCTCCTCCGATAGGCCCCTTTCTTTAACGAACACAGACAATACGATCCTAGCTACCATCCTGGCGGATAGACTTCTCCCTTATATGCCGAGCCTGGTCCTACCTGACCAGGCATGCTTTCATCCCAAAATAATTTATGTAGGCTATTCACGCTAATGCACAACGTGAAACCGGAGACCCCGATTGTGGTCGCTGCCCTAAATTCTGAGAAGGCGTTTAATTTGGTCGTATGGCCGTTTCTCTTCAAGGTCTTCCGTCGGGTGGGTTTGGGCACCTCCCATCTTCAATGGATTCACCTCTTGTTTACAGCCCCCAAGGCCATAATATATCCTAATGGCAGGCAATCGGACGCTATATTACCATCAAGGGGCAACCTTCTCTCCTATATTATTTGCGCTAGTGGTGAAACCTCTGGCGTGCGCACTTCGTGAGTGTCGTGGCCACAGAGGTGTGAAGATTTACTCCCACAACTCAATAATCTCATTTTACGCAGATGACATGTTGCTTTATGTTAAACATCCGAGGCAAAACATGCAACCCATGATGGAGGAGGTCTCTGAATTTTGCGAACTATCTGGCTTGAAAATTAATTGTGCCAAGTCAGAGGCCTTCCCTCTGACACCATGTCTTTACCGTCATTATGTCGGTGATGCCTTCTTGTGGTGCCCACAGGGACTTAGATATTTTGGTATCCGAGTATCCACCTCCCCTGAATCACTATATAGAGACAATTATGTCACCACACTGGAGAGGCTGGAGCACAAGGCAGGCACATGGATTCATTTACCCATATCCCAGGCCGCTAGGATGTTGCTTGCCAAGATGGTAATCCTACTGCAATGCTTATATATTTTTAATAATGTTCCGGTTTGGCCGCTGCCGGCGATTTTCTGCGTGCACCTCAAGAGTATGATGATTAAACTAATTTGGAGGGGCGAACAGGCCCGAATTTCCTTTGATATCTTGACCCGATCTTACGAGCAGGGTGGATTAGACTTTTTGGACCTGTATTTTTGCTTTCTAGCTGCACATATACAGTATTCAACATGGTGGTGGTTCCGCATCCCCCGAATTCCCACATTCTTTCCTCGAAAAGATAATTTCATGGCCCAATGATGTACGAGGACTACTTTCGGCACTCCGGAGAAGCAAGTGAGCATTGAGGTCCTATTCCTTGACATAACATGTAAAGCAGGGGATTAAGTATGGCCATGCGAAGGGATGACAACATGGTACTCCCCGCAGTTTGCCATATTTCAGGTGGGTGGTATATGCTCACTCATGTGCGTGTATTTCAGCAGCACTTTGAGAGATTAAGGGTGCACACTGGGTGATTTGGTCACGAACAATTAATTAATTACATGGGAGGCACTTAAGGAAAAAGGGGAGTGGACACCAATCACAAAGTTTTTATAATTTCAGCTCTGTGAAACGCTCAGCTTTAAATGTCCCAGTTTCCCACAGGCACCTATGACCTCAGTACTGCTACAGTGTGCTACCACTCCTCCATCCACAAGTAAGCTTGTATTTGAGGGGATTGGGTCCTCAGACGCATTCCATATCTATGACAGTAATCACCACAGCTGCGCTGCTTTGGAAAATCTTTCGATGTCTGCGTCGATGACGTCGATACGCCGTCCTCGAAGACCTCCTCTGACGGCCGACGTCACTGGATGTTATAAGTAGGACGCACGACGCCCGTAGCCTCAGTTCCGTTTTTTCCGCGAACGTGTTCACTTCGGAGATCTTGGCGCGCCTCGACTCTTTGGAGTTTCTGTTCTTTCTCGGTTCTTCGAACCTGTTCGTTTGTGAAGTTATCCTTCGTGATGTCTACCTCGTCTTCCACCCTGCGTCCGGGCTTTAAGAAGTGCGGGGACTGTGGGTCCAAGATGTCAGTGACGGACTTGCACGACACCTGGGCTTCCTTCGGTACAAGGGGAATCGTTCTCGTCATGCCCGTTCCAGGTCCCGGTCCTCGACGCACTCAAGACCGTGTGCACCGGTGTCTTCGAGGAAAACGTCGACGCCTGTGGCGCCGAGGTTGTTGACACTCTTTTGAGGCTCCACCTCCGAAGAAGTCATCGACGCCCAGGCTGTCTAGGTGCACGCTCGGGGCTCCGCCCTCGAGGCCTGTGTCGACGCCGTCGATGCTGTCGGCGCAGCGTTCGGCATTGACGCTGATTCACTCGACGCCTTTCGAGGCTGTTTCGACAGGGGTACCCGGGGGCACGGTGGAACCCCCTAGAAAGGCTCTGGCCAAGGTCAAGCATGGCTTTGTTCCCCATTCTGTGCCATTTTACCGCCATCCTGAGTTAATTTCAGAGGTGGATGAGGGCTCTGATGATGGCATGGTTCCTGATACGGTGCCAGATGAGATTCTCTCGGGCTGTTATTCAGAAACCTGTGCAGTTCCCTTAGGGACCACTGCAAAAAGTTTAAGACTACAGGTGTTAGCAGTAAACCCAATTGGTAGCAGTCTGTACCACCCAGATTTACCTGGTAGCTGTGGCTGAGCAGTCAGACTTCTCTCAAGAACAGTTAGGCAGTATATAGAGTTTACACAATAGGGCTAGAAATGCAATAGTACAAGCAAACACTGACCAGAGCTTGGGTATAAAAGTATATAATTATTTATTTAAAAGCACACTTGTAAAAATACACTGGCACTAATATGTCAAGCAAGTTCACAGTCACTAGAAATATATACACCTCCCTAATTAATTATTTGACAAGTCTAGGTTAATAGACCTCTTATTTAGCAAAACAGAGGTGAGCGTGTAACCATAGATGGCACTCCAATAATTTGTTTAAAAAGGGAGAGAAAAGACAGAATAGGAAAATCACACAGTACAAACACTTTTAAGAACCCACAGCAAGTCAAGAAAGGCAGGGTCTACTGTAGAGAAAAAAGTTCATAGGCCAGGCCCACTCTTGGAGAGAGCAAGGCGGAATGTGCCCAAGATCACACAATGGAAATGCACTCAAAGTCTTTGCAGGAAAGTCAAAAAGAGGTTGGATCAAGTTAGAAAGGTAATGTTAACAGGTCCGAGGTCACCCCGGGATAGAGAGTCAAGGATTTACTGGACACCTTGGACAGTCTGTTGCAAGGGAGACCAGGCGGGACACAGTACCTGAAATGGTGAGAAAGCTCCAGCGGGGGCAGTTGTTCCTGGCAGCGGGTGCAAGTCGGTGCTTCGTCCAGGGGAAGAGAAGATCCCGATGTGGAGGAAAGCTGGAGGTCGTTGCACTGCCAGGGAAGAAACCAGCCGCAGAGTTTCCCGGTTAAAAGGTACCACCCTTTTATTTGCGGTAGTGGTGAAGCGTGGCTATCCGGCCGCCGGGGTGTTTGGCACGGGCGATTCGACCACAAGATGATCCAGGAAGGCGAAAAAGGTGAACTGGTTGGTCCCGCCAGCTCAAAGGGAAGAAGACTCTCCTGGAAGAAGATCTTCTTTGTCGTCGGGAAAGTGGTGAGTTTCGTACAGCAGGGCTCCACCGGTGGTGTCGTCGTCGTAGATGGTTCAGCTTCTCCCCTCTTCGGATTCTTTAGGTCCTGTGGCGACTTCTGAAGTTCCAGTCCCCATAGCCCTGCTTTTATGCAGAAAACACCCATTCATCAGCCTAGCTGTCAATCACACATGCTAAGTGGTGAGCCGGGCGGCTCACCACTGGGCCAATCACACAAGAGTGCGACTTGAGTTGCCAAGGCAACTCAGTCCAGGGTGCCTATTCCCCCCACCACCCCTCTCCTACACATCCTGTTAGACCCAGACAGAGTGGCACCACTTTTGGAGGCTTCTGTGCAGAAGCTCGCCAAAAGTGGAACAAAGGGCTCGACTTGGGTTGGAGTTTCAGAGGCGAACACAAACGCCATTTTAAAACCGAGTTCTGGCAAAACTGGGGAATAAATATTAAATAAATAACCCAGCGGTATCTTTAACATTGCACCAAAAAGTGGCGCATTTAAAATGAATGGGAAAATCCCATAGGAAATATTCCGATGGAATATTTCGCATGGTATCCACTGCCACCAGCCAGAAACTCAACATGGGGGGACTGGACAGTGCCCCCTTGGAAAACAGACCCAGGGGCAATCAAATTACCGCTACCAGTAGTTCCACAATATGATGGTTTGTACTGGTTCTGTTCACAATTTGAGACCAGTAAAGTCAATGGTGACTTTACATGCCCTGGGAGACAGTAGTCAGTCCCAGGGTATGGAGTCTATGTTTGGGGTTCACTACGACACCCCTGTGTTACTGCACTGAGGGTGCTGTGTAACACACATACAAAAAACACATGAGGCCCTATGGAGTAAAAGACCCCATAGCCCATAAAACACATTACAAAGTCAAAGGACATTCTCAAATCATGCCCAAGAGTGGGAGAAAAAGAGTCTCATTCTTAGCAGGAGAAAAAATAAACCCCTTTACAGAGAATTCTCCCTAACACAGGCCATAGCCAAATTGAGGACCTGCGTCAGTCCCTGCATGAAGCCAGTGGTCTGGACACCTCTCCGGAGGTGGAGTTTTGTAGGCCTGAGCCTGGCACTCATGCCGACTCCTCGTACCGGTGCCTTATATCTAGGGTCACCGAGTACTTGGGGTCTTCTGCTCCCTCAGGGAATTTTCTTCAGGATGACCTTACGGATATCCTCGACCAAGGTCCACCAACTGACCCGGTACTGTCGTTCCATATGGCTCTACAGAGGAGGGTGGCGGCGGCTTTGACTGCTCTGGAGAGTCTCCCGGCAGTGGGCAAGTCTTTGCCGCGAAAATACCACCCAGCCAGTAGCGACCCCTTCTACTTGACCAAGCACCCCACTCCGGAGAGTTTGGTGGTGCACGCGGCTACAGCCCCAGCAAAGCAGGCGTCGTATCCTACCATCCCTCCTGTTGGGGACGACAAGCGTTTTGATGGTTGGGCCAAGAAAGTGTTTTCTTCATGGGGGTATGGCGCTTCAGGCGGCCAACTCTGTATGTGCTTTGTCACGTTTCACACACACTCTGTGGAACTATGTTTCCTTAGCGGCTGAACATATTCCCGAAAGGGACGAACGGGATGGTTTCCTTGCCATGGTTCAGGATGGCAAGGATGCCATGTGTGAGGCCGTTCAGTCAGGTTTGGACATGGCAGATTGCGTCAGCCGGTCCATGCCAGCGAGCACCGTAATACGCAGGTTTGCATGGTTGCGGAAGTCGGGGTTTGCTCTTGATGTGCAGGCCCGGCTCCTCAACATGCCCTTTGACGGGGAACATCTTTTTGGCAGCAAGGCTGACGAGAGCCTTGAGAGGTTGCAGACCTCCAAAGCTGCAGCAAAGTCGTTGGGCGCCGCTGCAGTTCGACAACCTCCGCGTTTTTGTCCTAGGGGACAGCAATGGAGGGGAGGTTCCTTTCGTTATTACTCATCCTTTGGTAAAGCGAGAGGAGCTGCCAGTCAAAGAGGCCACCGTAGGAGTGCCAGAGGTGGAAAACAAGGTACTCGAGGTGCCAAGGCCGCTCGGGCAGTTGCCTCTTTGCCCTCAGGCAACGCCGCTTCAGCTCAGTCATGAGGCCATGTCCCATGGTGCGCCGGTTGGGGGAAGACTGGCGCAGCATCTTGTAGAGTGGCGTGCCATTACTTCAGATGTGTGGGTTCTGGAGATCATAGCCCACGGCTACTGTCTTCCTTTCCAGCAGAGGCCTCACGAAAATCCACCGGGGAATCCCTCTTTGAAGAGTCCGGATCCGTTCCTTGCGCAGGAAATTCAATCCCTGCTGGAGAAAGGGGCCATAGAACTGGCGCCTGTAGCGGAGAGGACCAAGGGATGGTATTCCCCTTATTTTTTGATTTCCAAGAAAGACGGGGGATTGAGACCCATCATGGACTTGCGCGGTTTGAACAAACTCCTCAGGAAGGACAAGTTCAAGATGGTTACTCTCTCTTAAGTCCTCCAGGCCCTTCAACTTCAGGACTGGTTGGTGTCTCTCGACCTCAAGGACGCTTATTTTCATATGCCGATCCATCCAAAGCACAAGAAGTACCTGAGGTTCGCGGTTGGCCACTCGCACTTTCAGTTTCGGGTCCTACCGTTCGGATTGACCTCCGCCCGAGGGTCTTCACCAAGCTCATGGTAGTGGTGGCTGCGCATCTCAGGGAAGGGGGGATTCACGTCTACCCCTACCTGGACGATTGGTTGATCAGGGCGAGCTCTCCCGAGCAAGTCCTGGATCATCTGTCCGTCACCTGCCACTCCCTCCACAAGCTGGGCCTCTCCCTCAACTTAAAGAAGTCCCATTTGACGCCAACTCAGAGGCTCCAGTACATCGGAGCAGTGCTCGACACGTCCCTGGGGCAGTGTTTTCCTCCCCAGGTAAGGGCTCATCACATTTCAGTAGATGGTGCACAAGTTTCAGCTTGCCCAGAGTCTCCCTGCGTTCGAGTTCTTGAGATTGCTCGGCCTCATGGCATCCTGCATTCTTCTGGTGCCAGAGGCCAGGTTTCGGATGAGATAAGCTCCAGTGGTCTCAGTCCTTGCCGGACCTTGTTCAGGTGACGTCCTCGGTCGCCCAGGATCTTCTGTGGTGGGCCGTCGAAGGCAATCTGATGAAGGGGCTCGCTTTTGGCTACCAGGTGACGATCGTGACGGACGCATCCCTCACGGGATGGGGAGCTCATGCCGACGAGCTGACAGCGGTCGTTGGTCTCCTTCGGAGTCCAGACTCTATATCAATCTGTTGGAGCTGAGGGCCGTCAGGCTTGCCCTGAAGGCTTTTCTGCCGACTGTGCGAGGAAAGAATGTCCTGATCCCGACGGACAACACAGTGGCCATGCACTACCTCAACAAAAAGGGGGGGCAGGGTCACTTCTTCTGTGCAGGGAGGCGATGCAGCTCTGGTTCTGGGCAATCCAGCAGGAAGTTTTGATCTCGGCAGTTCATCTGGCCGGAGACGAAAACGAGACGGCAGACGCTCTGAGCAGGCAGAGCGCGATCTCTCACGAGTGGGAGTTGGCTCAGGAGATTCTCCTGGAGATCTTTGCTCTTTGGGGGACCCCTCAAGTGGATCTCTTCACCTCCAGTGTCAACCGGAAGTGCGAAAGGTTCTGCTCGCGGGAATTTCCTCCAAAAGGAGCCTTAGGGGACACGTTCATGGTGGAGTGGTCTTTCCCACTTCTGTACGCGTTTCCTCCAGTCCCCGTCATCCCGCAAGTGCTGCGGAGGTTACGAATGTTCTGTTCCCGGATGAAGAAGGCCTGCAACTAAGTCCCTGTACCGTTGCCGTTGGCGAAGGTTCTGCGACTGGTGCAGGATTAAGAATGTGGATCCTTTTGCATGTGACATTCATGTGGTTCTGTCTTTTTTGCTTTCTTTAGCCCACAGGGGCTTGCAAGTGAGTACGGTTAAAGGTTACCTGGCGGCGCTGTCCATATTTAGGCGCTCCTCTGAAGAGTGTTCTTATTTTAAAATTCCTTTAATTCTCAGTTTCTAAAAGGGCTCACTAATGTGTTCCCTCCGTCACCTTTCCAAGTGCCCGGTTGGGATTTGAACCTTGTCCTCAAGTTTCTGATGGGTGCTCCATTTGAGCCTTTGCATTCTTGCCCTTTGAGACTGTTAACTCTTAAAACTGTATTTTTGGTTGCGGTCACTTCCGCTCGCTGAGTGAGTTACAGGCACTTTCAGTTAAGCCACCCTTCACTGTATTTCATAAGGACAGGGTTGTCCTTAGAGTTCATCCTCCCTTTCTTCCGAAGGTGGTGTCGGAATTTCATTTAGGCCAGAAGGTTGTTCTTCCGGCATTTCATCCTCCTCCTCATCCTGGTAAGGAAGAGGAGAGGCTCCATAGGCTCGATCCTAGGAGAGCTTTAAGCTTTTATATTTCATGCATGTATCGGGTCAGATGGACGATCAACTCTTCATTGGTTACGCTGGTAAGCGTTTGGGACAAGCTGTGTGACTAAGCAGACTGTCTCGCTGGATTATTCTGGCTATTTCTGAGTGTTACCGCTTGGCGTGTAAGGACCCACCGGTCGGCTTGCGGGCCCATTCTACCAGGGGTATGGCTGCCTCTATTGCCCTACAGAGGGGTGTTCGTATTTGTAACATCTGTGATGCAGCCACCTGGGCTTCGGTCCATACTTTTGTACATCACTACTCCCTTGATTCCATCCGTGGGCAGGATCTGGCCTTTGGCAAGGCAGTCCTTTGCTCCGCAATTTGATTGGGCATTCTAAATTTCTTTTGCTAAATTCTTTTCCCTCCTCCTTGCATTGGTACTGCTTTGGGAGTCTCATAGATATGGAATACGTCGGAGGGCCCAAACCCCTCGAAGAGCTAGTTACTCTCTTAGCTGGTAACGTTCTTTCGATGGAATGGTCCGACGACGTATTCCATATCGCTCCCTCCCTGCCGTCCCCGCTATAGAATTTCTTATGCGATTGCAGCTTACGTTTCCGCAAGGCTTTGTGTGGTCAGACTGGTAGAAGACTGGTGCCACACGTTCTGAGGAAAAAACTACAACTGAGGCTACGGGCATCGTGCGTCCTACTTATAACATCCAGTGATGTCGGAGGAGGTCCTTGAGGGCAGCGTATCGACGCAGGACGCAGACGCCGAAAGATTTTCCGAAGCAGCACAGCTGTGGTGATTACTGTCATAGATATGGAATACGTCGTCGGACCATCCCATCGAAAGAACGTTACCAGGTAAGAGAGTAACTTGTTCTTCTCTTTATATAGAATCAACCGATCACTGGGTCCCTCCCACATTGGGGGCCATGTGAGTAAGTGGGAGGTATCTCTGGGGAAGACGCTGACCACAGGTCAGTAAAACGCATCTGTACACAAACCTGCTCTGTGTCAATGAATAACATGTTTTGTCTGATACATTTTACATTTCTACACCCGATGTACTATTCCCCAGCTATTGCGTAAGGTTTCTCACTGTCTTTTGTATAGTTGATGATGTGGTGCAATCTCCTCAGGTTTCCTGTAATATTCCTCCCTAGGATGTATCCCATTTGATCTGGGTGTATGAGCTTGGCTATTACATGTTTGAGCCTATTGGCCAAAAGGGTTGTAAGAATTGTCCCATCTTGGTTCAGCAGTGACAGGGGTCTGTATGAGCTGCAGTCTGTGTCGGGTGTATTTGGTTTTAGCAGCGGTATGATTAGGGATTCTCTCAGCGACAGCGGGAGGGTGTCCAAATCAAATGCTTCATTCAGCATTGCTAACAGTGGAGGCAGGATATCATCATGTATTCTTTATAGAATTCACTGGAAAGCCCATTAGTCCCTGGCGTTTTGCCAGTAGGTCCCTGATGGTCAGTTTCAACTACTCCAGTGTTAGGGGGGGCCTCTAACTGCGCCGCTGCTTCATTGTCTAACTGTGGAAGATATGTGTACTAGGGATTCTTTTATATCTGAGAGCTGCGTTACTGCTGTGTCTGTGTATATCTCTTTATAGTATTTGAGAAAACAATTATTTATCCCTTCTTGCAGCGCGTGCACTGTCCTGTCTGTATCTGTTACTGCCCTTATTAGTTCCCATTTGTATTTGCTTTTATATAGCCAGGCCAATAGTCGTCCAGGTATGTCTCCGTCAGCATGTTGTTTTTCTTCGTATTTAGTATAGTTTAGGTTGCCCAATCTGTCCCAGTGCTTTAAGCATTCATGCTTCAGACGATTAGCCTTGCCTGCTTTTTCATATGTCGGGTCCCCTGCACGGTCTATTTCCTCGATTGCAGCTTCCGCATCTGCAATATCTTTTGCTATTTTGGCTTGTATGCCCCCGGCATTGGCTATTGCAGTTACCCTGATTACTACTTTAAAAGCTTCCCATAATGTCCCAACGGACGCTACCCTGCCAGTGTTATATTCAAAGTAGTCTTTTATTCCCTCACAAAGGTGTTCCCCAAACATCTCATCCTCACTTCTGAGCTTGCAGGTTGGATTATGTGCCCTTAGTGGGAAAGCGCGCCATGATATTAGTGGTGAATGATCTGACAGCACCCACACTTTGTATTCTGCAGTAGAGATTTCGGTTAAGTTATCTTCGCCAGTGAACAAGTAATCTAGTCTAGTAAAAAGGTTTGTAGCGGCAGCATAGTGAGAGTATCCTGGGTCTCGTGGGTGGCACTCTCTACAGATGTCTACCAAGATGAACTCCTGCAACAGAGTGCCCAGGGCCTTAGCTGCAGGGGTCGGGTGTGTGAATTTGTTGTCTGATCTGTCCAGTTTAGGATCCGCTACACAATTAAACATGCCTCCCCATACTAGTGTGCTGTTTCTTTGTATGCTGATTTGGGGGTATAATGAGCGGAAATAGGCTGCAGTACCGTGATTGGGTGTGTGTGTAAGTGTTTGCAATGCACAATTCCCTGTTCTCCAGAAAGCCCCCTACCGTGATAAGTCTGCCGTCTTTATCCTTGACCGTTTGTAACACCCGGAAATCGGACCATTGGTGCCATCAATGATAATACCCCTATGGCGTATGCGGAGTACGGGGAGCCCACAGTGGTTCCCTGCCATCTTTTAGTGAGAGCTAATAATTTGAGGTGTCTCTCTTGTAAGAGACCAATTATCTTCTGGCGGTGTAAGTATGTTATCACCCTGTTCCTTTTAATGTAGCTATTAAGACCTTTGATGTTCCAGGAGTCTATCTTAGGTTTTCCCATTGTCAGTGCAGTTTACTATATGTCTGTGGTACAATATTCCCATTGTGTGCGCGCTGTATGGTCCCATAGGCTGTTCCCCAACTGTCCCAACTATCCATTTTAACTTCACCCTGCCCAACCTGTGCCCAGCTTCGTACCTCGCGCTCAGGCATTCCCACTTTTCACCCTTGCACCAGTGTCTTGTGGTCCGATGTCCGGAGTGCAGTGGGTGGATACATAACAGTAAGTATCCAAAAAAACAAGAACTGATCTCTGGTAAAGGACACTCCTTAAACTCTTGCTCACTTTAGCCTGGGGTCCGTGTGGGTTGCTCCTGACGTCCCCCAGGTTGATGTGTCGCCAAAGGTTGCCTTTCGTACAAGCCTGTCAGACCTGATAACTTATTCACTGTCTACTTTCGGTCTCGCCAGAGTCCAGGGGGCCAACACTTCATGTGTCCGCCGCTGCTTTTTCTCGACTGTCTGAACTCTCTGGTAAATTTCCGGTGTCCATCCATTTTTGCGCATCTTCAGGGGTATCAAAGAACATAATGTGACCATTGCGTATTATTTTGAGCCTGGCTGGGTATAACAGCATGTATTTGATGCTGGCTTCACCAAGTCTCCTCTTAACAGATGTGAACTGCATTCTCTGTTTTTTCACCTGTAGGGTGTAATCAGGGTATGCTGTAATTGTCGCTGATGCCCTTTGCATCATGCTTCCTTTTCGGAAGCGTTCCAGGATCTTTTCTCTATCTTTGTAATCTTGCATCCGGGCTATAATAGGCCTTGGCGGGACTCCAGGTGGTTGTTTCCTGGTCAGGAATCTATGCGCTTTTTCAACTGTGAAGCCCTGGGTGAGGTTGCCAGGGCCTATTTCTAGTAGCAGCATGTTCTCCACAAATTTCGTGGGGTTTGTACCGTCTTCGCCCTCTGGCAGCCCAATAATTCAGACACTGGTCCTTCTTGCGCGCCTTTCTGCGTCCTAAACCCGTCCATCAAGGTTCCTAATTTGTTGTTGCAGTGTTGATATGCCCTTTGTGGTGTCTTTCAGGCCACCAGTGTTTTCCTTAACTTGCTTTCCCAGGGTGCCTGTGCATTCTGCTAACACTCTAACATCCTGTTTCAGCAGATTGACATCTAGGCTAGTGGCATCCATCTTCGTTTCCAGCGCATTTTCAGGGCTGCTATTGCAATCACCTGCTGGTCTCTGTTGGTCTGTTCTGGTTGTGCATGTTGCATTGGAGTCCCTGTTTTTGTGTTCTTGCTTTTGTTTGAGGTGGACGCAAAAGTGTCCAGTGTAGGTTGCTTGTATTTGTTCTTAGATGGTTTGGACGCCATGTTTATAATCTAATAAGCAGTTGAGCACTATTCCTGGTGGCCCCTGTCTCCCAGTCTGTAGTCACTGGACGCGTTATTAATTGTCTGAGGTGTTTGTATCTCAGGGCTAAGAGTACAGGCACCAGCGGTATGGCATGGCCACTGTCTGTCGGTGCTGGATGCACTGTGTTTGTGCACCTTTGGACCGGCGGCAATGGCGTGCTTTACTCTGCGCGTAAGGCCTTAGTATGAGCAGCGTCAGGTGCTTTGCTCATGCCTTATGTACACCGGCAGCACAGACCCTCGGTGTGCCCGCACATACCGTGGGGTCATTGGTGCTCTCCTCAGCAGTGGTGCTTTGTTGTGGAAAGAAGGGTCCGCGCTAGTGTTTGCGGCACCTGCGAGGTGGGGGCAGAGGTACAATATCCGCAAAGCAGGATGATTGGCACGAGATGACTTATTTTGCTGTTTGTCTGTTTGCCTCTTTTGCAGCATGTGATTGTCTCTGTATTAACAACTGCTTAGAATATGGCTATCTATCAATCTGCTCACTTGGGAGTTGCTTGTGCCGATGTCTGCGTGGACTCGTGGCTACCTTTGTAGCTCATACAGGTCGGGCTCCTTCTCCGACATCCGTGTGGTCTCTAGGATAAGGCTGAGGATAAGGAGAGAAAAAAGGGAAAGAGAGGAAGGTAAATCCACAGAAGGGGTCACAAATGATTAAAAAGTATACCAAATGGCAAAACTACTTGCATCATCAGTCAACTGGTTCAATCAAGCCTACCGCACCCCTAACATTGAAGGTATGCAACTATGACAACACTTTCAATGGCTGGGTTGCATTCTCCCACTGATTCTTCGTCTTGATATGTATCCCATCCAGCATCAGCTACCCTGAAAATGACGTCCTGGCACGTAGTGTTGCTCAACCTTTGTTGACCGTCTCATATTTGGACCGACCACCTCTAGTCTCCAGACATTACATGGGTCGCCGTACTTAAGGGGTGCATTACACCACCACATCGTACTTCCTTTTTTCTGTGTGCTCCGCACACTGTTATGGAACACGGCTGAAAGGTTTTCAATAAGAATGGTTGTCTGCGTCAAAATATCATGGCCCAAACTGTCTGGTTTCAAGTGCTGCAAGGATTGAACCTCGAAGATGTCTGTCACGGACATGCACACTATTCGTGTTTGGTGTCTGGGTCGGAACACAACACCGAGCTGTGCAGTACTTGTCAGGCCATGAACCTGAGAGCGGTGAGGGGGTCTTCAGCAAAATCTGCGCTTGAAAGGCCCCCTTCTGAATCGCCGGCCAGGGCGGTTTAAAAAAACTTGGTATCCGACACTGAGGGGCCTACCCCCGAGAAATGAAGTGAGAGTGGACGCTCCAAAAAATTGAAAAAATGGTTGCACTCCAGTAGTGAGTCGCACCACTCTTTAAGATGGAGTTAAAGAAGTGTAACACAGGCACGGCTCTGACCGGTCGAAGGTAAGGGGTAAATCCTGCCCTGCTTTAGGGGGCTTTGAGAGAGGAATGAAAGGAACTAAAAAAAAATTGATGCAGGTCTTCGAGAGAGCCGCAACGGCTTCCGCCTCGATGCTGTGCGTTTGGCATTAATCACGCCCAGTTTGTCAGGCATGAAGGTGGTCGAAGGAGGTCCAACACCCTCAAGCTCAATCTCAGTCCAAAAGAAGTCTGCTAGATCACCAGTTCCACCAACTGCATTGTCGATAGGCCACATTGAGATTCCGCCTTTAGCAGGCCAGCCGCGACACAGGGGATACGCACCGAAGTCCAAGGTGGATTTCTTCGACTCGGTGGCCCAATACCTTCGGGTTGGAACCCCTAGTGTGGGCTGATCTGCGCCCCCTGCCCGATTCCACGGCTGACGATGAGGGTCTTGTCAAGTTGACAGAGGTTTTTCACAACGCGAGCAGACTAGCTATGTCCCTGAAGGTTGAATTGGGCAGATGTCCCTGTATGCACACCTGAACACCCATTACTGAAACTGGCAGGGGGCGACCTCCTAATTTTTTGCACGCATCTGATCCTCGAGGCGCTAGTGGTACAGGCCACAATGGTGAGCTCAGGCCTTTGACCTTCGCGTCCAACTTCCCGACCGACCACGAGTCCAAGACACTCAACACTTTAGTCAAGAAGGTGTTTGCCTTGTTGAGCATGCCATTGAAGGCGCTATATGCGGTGCATGCCTTTGCCAAATATGCACACGTTCTATGGAGGACTATAACAGGAGCTGCTGACTACTTTCCGAAGGGTGAGATCAAGGACGCTTTCCTGGTTATAGTAAAAGATGGTAAGGAAACGGCATGCCAGGCACTTCTGGCCAGTCTCAATGACTTTGATTGTGTGTGTGTCGATCCATGGGTACATGTTAGGGAGAATTCTCTCTTTAGGCTGAATTTCCTAACCTAGTGAGTCCCCCAGCAGCTTTGCTGGATTTCTGGAGTTTGTTTTTTTCTCTTGCCAAGAGTGAGACTCTTTTTCTCCCACTCTTGGACATGATCTATGGTGTTCCTTTGACTGCTAATGTGTTTTATGAGCTATGTGGTCCTTTACTCCATAGGGTCTCATGTGTTTTTTTCTATGTGTGTTACACAGCACCCTCCGTGCAGTAACACAGGGGTGTCATAGTGACACCCCACCATAGACTCCATACCCTGGGACTGACTACTGTCTCCCAGGGCATGTAAAGTCACCATTGGCTTTACTAGTCCCAAATTATTAACGGAAACCAGTACAAACCATCATACTGTGGACATACTGGTCGGGGCAATTCGATTGCCCCGGGGTCTGTTAGTCAAGGGGGCACGTCTCTGTCCCCCCTGATCGAGTTTTGGCTGGTGGCAGTGGATACTACTTTTTATATTCGACCGCAAATATATTCCTATGGGATTTTCCCATTGTTCGAGGCTACCAACTTTAATTATTCAATTCTCATAGCCTCGAACATACCGCTGGTTTATTTATTTAATATTAATTTGCCGGTTGGTATTTTTTGCCAGGACTCTATTCTAAAATGGCGTTTGTGTTCTCTTCTGTGACTCCAAACCCAAGGCGAGCCCTTTGTTCCACTTTTTGGCAGGCTTCTCCACAGAAGCCTCCAAAAGTGGTGCCACTCTGTCTGGGTACCACAGGGAGTGTGGGAGGGGGTTTTGGGCACCCTGGACTGAGTTACCTTGGTAACTCAAGTCACACTCTTGTGTGATTGGCCCAAATGGTGAGCCGGCCGGCTCACCACTTAGCATGTTTGATTGACAGCTAGGCTGAGTGAATGGGGTGTGCTGCATAAAAGCAGGGCTTTGTGGACTGGAACTTCAGAAGTCGCCACAGGACCTGAGAATCTGACGAGGGAGACGCTGAGCCGACCTACCACGATGACACCACCGGTGGAGCCCTGCGGAACCGACTCACCACTTCCCGACGACAGAATCTCCCGGCTGGAGAGGCTTCTTCCCCTGACTGGTGGGCACAACCAGTTTACCTTCTTCTCTTCGCACCCCAGACCGGTTTGTAGTCGAATTGCCCGTGCCAAGCACCCGGCAACCGGATAGCCACTTACCACGGGACCGCGAACTAAAGCACCGTTCCTTTTAATTGAGAACTCCGCGGCTGGTTTCTTCCCTGGCAGTGCAACGGACTCCTGTCTTCCTCCCCGACGAGATCCTCTCTTCCCCCGACAAAGAACCGACTTGCATCCGCTGCCGGGAACAACTGCCCCCGCTGGAGTATTCTCACCACTTTAAGGTACCATGTCCGCCAGGCCTCCCTTTCTAAAGATTGCTACAAGGTAATAATAACCCCTTAACCTTCTGGACTGGGCTGGCCGCCTTGACCTTCTAACTGTTCCCTTTCTTTGGTCCAACTCCTTTTTGAACCGTTACAAGACTTTTGTGCACTGCAACCGTGTGACCTTGGACACATTTTGTTTTGATCCTTTTAAAGTGGATCCGGCCTACTGACTCTAAACTCGCGGTGTTACTTTGCCTTCCTCTCTTGTTGTGTTCGTGAAAAAGTGTTGGGATCTGTTTCAATTTATTCTCTGCTTTTCTCTCCCTTTTAAAACGAATTAGAGTGCCATCTAGGTTAAGCGCTCACCACTGTCTGAAAATAAGTGGGGCTTTACTTAAGACTTGTCTAATATTCTTCTAAGGGAGTGTACATCTTTTAGTGACCGTGTTTTTGAATTGCTTACTATTAGTGCCTGTGTGTTTTTCTAGATGTGGTTTTAAATAAATAATTATATCTCTTTTACACCAAGCCCTGGTCAGTGTTTACTTGTTCTACTATGTTCTTTTGACCTATTGTGAATACTCTGTATACTGCCTAACTCTTCTTGAGGGAAGTCTGACTGCTCAACCACAGCTACCAAGTGAATCTGTGTGATACAGACTGCTACCAAGTGGGTTTACTGCCAAACACCTGTAGTCTTAAATCTTTTGCAGTGGTCCCAGAGGGAACTGCGCAGGTTTCTGCCTAACAGTACATCACATCCACACTGCTGCACAGACTCACTTAACTCCAGATTGGTCTTGCCAAATGTCCAGGTGAAACTCTTTGACTTGGTGTTTGATGGGGAACACCTGTTTGGCCCAAAAGCTTATAAGTCCCTATAGAAATTCAATGATTCAAAGCTGGCCGCTAGGTCCATAGAGTTTAGGCAATGTAAACCCCTTCCCAAGGAAGACACAGCTAACTTGGGCCAAACAAGCACAAAAGAGATTTGGGCATTAAGGTAAAGGCTGGGTCGTGTCGAAGGGACAGTCGACTATGCCTTCGTTAGCACCTGCAACCCAGAAAGTTCTCCTTCCATGTCACTTCGGTTGGAGGGAGAGTTTCTGGGTTTGTAGACAGGTAGCTTTCCCCTGATCAGACAGCCACCACTTTCTCCTCTGCTGGTATTGGAGCTCCAGGATGCACTGCAAGCTCTTCTACTGAAGGGCGCAGTAGAGAAGGTACCAACCAGGGAGGGAGGCTTGGGCTGGTACTCGTGCTACTTCCCTCTCCCCAAGAATGGGTGAGGACTCCGTCCCATCCTCACCTCAGAGCCTGGCATGTTCCTGAGGAAGGACAGGTTCAGGATGGTGCAATAGAGGGCAGTTCTCCAGGCTCTTCAGTCTCAGGACTGGCTGGTGTCTCTGAACCTTCAGGATGCTTATTTCGACTTGCTGATCCACTCAAAGCACACACTGTTCCTGAGGTTCGTCATAGGCGACACCCATTATCAGTTCAAGGTGCTCCCCTTTGGCCTGACCTCCACACACCAGTGTTTTACCACACTGATGTCAGTAGTGGCGGCCCACCTCAGGGGATTTGGAGTCTTTGTATTACTGGCTGATCCAGGCTAGGTCCCCAAAGCACACTTGTGCAATGCTACACAGCCTGGTCTTCTCCTTGAAATTGAAGAAGTCCCAGATTACACTAGCGCACAGGATCTAATTGATTGGAGCAGTCCTGGACACTTGTGAGGGGAAGGCTCCGCCCCCGTCCCTCCAAAGGAAGTTACCAGCATCCCACAAATGGTCTATTTTTTTCCAGAATTCCAGCAGTCTTCTGCCATGCCCCTTCCTCCACCTCTTAGGCCTCATGGCTCCTGGATTTTTCTGGCTCCAGAGGGAATGCTCTGGATGAGATCCCTGCAGTGGCTTCTCAGGAGCCAATGGTTGCAGTTTTCAGGCGAGAGTTCACTTGCCCTCCAGGTGTCAGTCATGTCGCCGACGACCTGGCCTTGTGGAACAACAGAGCCAAACATATTGGCTGGGGAGCCTTTTTGGACACCATAGCGGGAGATCCATATGAACACAGACTGCTCCTTCAGGGGCTGAGGGGCCCATTGTGGTGACCTATAGGTGAACGCCCATTGATCTCAGAAGGAGAATCTTTGTCGCAACAACGTGCTGGAACTGCAGGCGGTAGGACTGGTGCTTACTGCTGTTGTACCTTCTCTCTGGGGGATACCTGTCCTGATGCTAGCAGACAAGATGGTGACCATGCACTACCCCAACAAACAGGGAGACATGCAGTTACTGCCCCTTTGAGTGGAGGCCATGCAGCAATGGTTCTGGTTACTGGAGAATGATAAATCTGCCTCAGCAGCACATCTGCCGGGGGTAGAGAATGGGTTGGCAGATACTCTGAGCAGGCAGATCTTGATTTCACACGAGTGGGAGATTTGTCCGGAGGTCATTTCAAAGATCCTTTCCCTGTGGTGTACCCCGGCAGCGGACCGGTTTGCGGCGAAGGACAGTGCAAAATGCAGACTGTTCTGTTTGAGGGAATTTTCCCCGAGGTGGGCATTAGTGGATGTGTTTCTGGTAGAGTGGGTCTTCGACCTCCACTATGCATTCCCGCCAATACCAGGGATCCCATGGGTTCTCAGGAGGTTGAGAAAGTTTCGGGAGTACCTGATCCTAAGTGCACCGGATTGGGCGAGTAGGACAGAATTGGCTGTTTTTCCATCTCTGGCTCCTGTTGAGACCAGACTTCTTGTCCCAGTCGGACAGCAGTTTATTGCACCCGAAACCTTGATTTCTCACCCTACATGCGTGGCTCTGGAGATTAATGTACCAAAATTAGGACCTGGATGAGGAGGTGTTAGAGGTGCTGCTGGCTGCGCACAGGCCTTCAACTAGATTGCTGTATGTGTACACATGGAGTAACTTTGTGATGCAGTGTAAAGAATAGCCCCAGTGGCACGTGCCCGCCCTCCACTTTGATGGAGTTTCTGCTAACTTTGGCCAAATCAAGCCTTCAGATGGGCAAAGTTAAAGGGTGTCTGGCTGTCCTGGCTTTGTTCAAGAGGACACTGGACTCCGTCTCTATACTAGTGGGTGGCCCAATTTTGTAACTATCTTGTAAATGGATTTCCGCCTACTTCCTTCATTGTTGCAGATTGGGAATCTGAATCTGTTTTTGTCTTTCCTGGTGGCGGCTCTTTTGAGCCTTTGCATTCTACCTCCATTAGGCTCCTTACACTGAAGAAAGCTTTTTTAGTGGCAATCACATCTGCGAGGCGTGTTTGCAAGCTACAGGTGTTGTCTTGTAATTCAACATTTCTCTAATTATATAAAGAAAAAGGTATCCTATTTTCGTTCTGAAGGTGGTTTTGGAATTTCACATGGCTCAAATTGAAGGGTTTCCAGTGTTTTTTCAACTGCCTCATCCGTCTAGAGCAGAGGAGGGTGCTACGTAGGCTTGACCCCCATTAGAGTGTTGAGTTTTTTACCTAGCTAGAATCAGCACTTTCAAAAGGAACAATCAGCTCTTGGTGGCCTTCTCATATCTAGGCTCAGATGAGCTGTTAGAAAATAAACTCACCGGATGGTTTTGTGTGTGTATCTGAATGTTGCCAGAGAGCAGTTAGAGCTACCTCCAAGTCGGTGGGCCCACTCCACTAGGGGTGTGACGGCTTCATCGGCCCTTCACAGGGGTGTGCCAGTGAGAGACATTTGCCGAGCTGAGATATGCACTCTTTTGCCAAACACTACAGCTTGAACGTGACTCAAGGCACTGATGTCTGTTTTGGTAGGGCGGTTCTGCCAAGTTTCTTGATTTAGCTTCCCTTCCCTCCTTCTGCTGGGAGCACTGCTTTGGGAGTATATCAAGATGAGGAATCTGTGGCAGAATGCAATCCATTGAAGGAGAAATTGCTGTTTCAATTTCAGAATTGAGTGGACCCATATGGAAAGCCATTTATGTTAAACACACATTTTATTTATTTGTTCTTGTAATGGGTTTATTGTTGCTCAGTCTTTTATTTGTTTTGTGAGGCGTTTCAAAATGTTTTTTCCAACACAGAGGTATGCTCATGTTTATTGTCTGTATTGGTAACTGCAGATCTGTGCAGCCTTTTTTTTATCCACGTGTGTATGAATACCCATTTTTGTTACTCATCAGTGAATCACCATGTTCATAATAAGCCTGGCATTTAAAGGCCAGTGTTTGTGGTGCTTTTATGGAGAAAGTTCTAGGATTTTTTGGTTGAGGGCTGCTGGATATTTTGTGTAGATTTGGGGTCTGGCAGTATTTTCTTAATGCCAAAGAGTGGTAATTTGGTGATGAATTATCCTTGCATTTAGATTGGGTTTGGCCTTACCTCCTTTCAGTGACCAAGTCTTATCATACCATATGGGATAATTTAGTAGTATACCCTATTGGTGTTATTTTCTGGTGGTAAATTACTTAGTGGTGAGCATGATTTTCCTTCCCTACATTAAAGCCCCATCATACACAAAACCTTCCTTATTCTTATAATGTTCTTGTGATCTATAGAGAGTCTTGGACCTACATTCAGAAACACCTCAATTTCACATAGAGCATTATCAATAACCTGTGGCGTTATCACTGATTTATCTACATCAGTGAACTATGCTTCCATAGGCCTCATTACTGATTCATTACTGGTTCATGGACCCCCAGTAATCTATATTTTGTATTAGATTTCACACAGACACCATGCACTGGGTGAACACACGCATACAACTATTTATCACTGCTAATTTTATCTATTCCATCTGCATGGGAAACATGACAAATGTACCACCTAAAAAAAATCTTCCCCATGTCATACAGTATTATTCCAAAGGCACCAAGAAAAGAGAAAAACAAAACTCTATACAGGTTCTGTTTTTATATTGTGTGTATTAGAAACAATTGCAATTCAAAATAAACATCTTACCATTTGCATTACCGCATTGTCTGTAACAAAAAGAAGAGAGAAAAAAAATACAGTGACAGAACTAAATTAGCTTTGTAACATTATAACATGACAATTAAATGCAGGGGATTCCCTTTTGGCTACTCTGCCTGCCTAATATTTTTAGAAAGTCATTCGTACAACAGCACATAATAACCTCAATTCAACTTTGGACATTTACCAAAGACTTGTAGTTCTCTCCCCCACACAACCTCACTTCGCTCGCCTCCGAAGAACGGGCCCAAGGGTTGCCTTTGTAATCTTGAAGGTTTGAAGTGCACAGCAGGAACATGGAGTTCTCAAGCCAGTGCTGAGTGAGACTAGGCACGTCTGTCTCACAGCCCAGTCATCCAGATAATCTGTCTCGGGAGAACAGCAAAAGCGATCTGAACTTTTTCTGTCAGACTTCCCCCCAGCAGAACTCTGTTGCTTACGCAGCATATCTGCAGATTTACTTCCTTCCAATCATATTAGCAGAACATGTATTAGGTTAACACCCTCTTGTCACAAACAATGGCAGCTTCATATTATAATAACTGTTTCTTTTTCTGATTTCCTGCTGCCTTCCTGCTTTCCGCATTCAGCACAGCAAGAGAAAATGAGAGAGAAAAATGCATATTTAAAAACGAATTTCAAAACCTGTACTTCCACCTCATTTTTCACATAGAGATTACATTATAATGTTAATGAGTTAGCACCAGTGATTAGTACTTGTTAATTAAGTCAGTCAGTTAGATAAATAATGTAGTCTCCTGTGTATAAGGCATTTCAATGAAGAGAAAAGAAAGAAAAACAATAATGCACATTTACTCTCTGTAGTTTTATATTGGGCTTTCTGGCTGCATTGTGAATTCCATACCTTGCATACCTCCAGCCATATATTCACCTGTTATATTGGCAACATAAAGATGACTATATGTGTGTGCCACATTATTGCTGGCAATAGAATGCTATCACATTCAGTGAGGCGCTATACTTCAAGGCGCTATACTACAAAGCACTATAAATTATACTACATTAACCCTCCTTTTCTGACAATTTGGCAGTGGTCCAAGTCACAATTGACCACAATTGACCAACTTGTGCTCCTCATTTTCTAAAATGTATGTGTATTGGGATATCTTTTATTCCCTATTGTTGCTAATATCATGAGCAACATCTTCACTTTTACGGATAAAATGATTAACCATCCTCCCATCATTAGCACCACAACAGCTAAACCCACCATAGTGTGTTCCCCCTAGGTTCCCAATTAAACTTTTCCACTTCTATTACACCCAGGTTACTAACTGTGATATTGTTTTTTCTCAAATTCATTTTCACAGTATGTTTTTCTTTGATTCAATAAGAACTCCACATCTGGGTCTATTGGGAATGCATCCCTTTGAAAAAACTCAATATTTTCTACTTGGCTTTCCTAAATATCATTTGTAATATGAAACAGTGTTAAACCCCCAATCGAAGCAATTATATCCTTTGGAACCTGTAAGTAAAACACATTGTATTTCACCTGTTTATAAACAAATGTTCCATGTTTTAAATGTATGATTGTCAGATTATTCGTACAGGTGCTGACCAACCATTTACCTTTGACCATTTTAGCTTGTGCCAACTCTTCATCTCCCATATTGCTAATAACTACTTCACATCCTCCTGATATACTTGGGTCAGATTTCAAACCACAAATAGCGTCTGTAGCATCAGGAATACACGGTTTACCTGGACACATGGAATTGTGTTCTTTAAATTTTACACAGGTTTCCAAATTTGGGATCAAGTAAACCTCATGCTCCCATGACTGAAATGCCACCACTTCTGGAGTCTTAATCTTCATAAACTTATCTTCTTGCCAACATCCCACATCATGTACCCACTTAGTTTGATAAATAAGTTCAGGAGCTATATATGGGATGCATAATAAACACCCTATTTCCAACCTTTCCAAATCCACATCTAAGGGCATTGCATTGCCCATTTCAAATGCAATTTTCACTTGTAGCACATCAATCTCCCTCCTGGTCAACCTTTCTATCTTTTGATGAATAATATCTTGTGAAACAAAATACAATGGTATATGTCCTTGAACCAATTGTGAAATTGCAGTTTGAACTTCCCTCATGTAATTCGTCAACAATCTATCAATAGGATTCATTACATTCAGGATCTCATTCAATGTCCGGTCATGCTTAATTATTAGCTTGGTTGTACGTTGAATAACTTCAGCTTGCTCATTCAAAATGATCACAGTTCCATTTATAAACCTCACTTGTTCATCCAATCCACCTCTAATTCCATCTAAAGTCTTTTGTATCATTTCTAAATCAACACTCAGCTGTTGTGCTTTAGCACTCAAGAGTCCCTACTGAAATGGCATTAGCTGTTGACATCGTAGTACCTATTATAGCTCCAACTATAGACATCACCAATGAGACCGCAAGCATTACTGCTCCTCTTTTTCCTCTCCTTTTCTTATGTCCGATGAATTCACAAATGTTTTTTCTAATTGCATCAACATATCTCTTGTCGACTGCTTGGCGTCCACCGTTCTTAGTTCTAGCCACTCTTAGTCTGCTCAGCCTTAATTCCAGTAATATTAAAATGTTTTTCCATCAAAGTATCAGGATTCAAGGGTATATAAATGTTCTGGAAGATCATCCTTCTATCGCTCATGATGAATCCTGGTGCTTCTTCTACCGCAATGCCAGATGCTGGTCCGGACTCAATGACAACCTGTGCTTCCAAAGTTTTGAAATTCCCTCCAATCATCATATTAATTAACCACGTCGTTGGCGTCATCATCAATGCTACTTGTTTTATAGATTTGGTCTTCACCCCCCCCCCTGCTCCCCCTCCCCCAAGAGCTTTTCCGGAATCCATCCTCGTGGATTCCAGGAATCCATCGCCTCCCGTGTCCTCCGGTCCTGTGACCTCCGACCTCAAAAGACAGGTTAGATTTCTAAATCAAATAGAAAATAGACAGATTAAGTACATAGCACAATACTAATTTCACCCTTTTACCAAAAATAAAATATCTATGTATTCAAAAATATTTCGCCCTTTTTCTTTCGCTTTCTGAAATTAAGCACATGTTAGAGAGAAAACAAACATACATGGCATTGATCATTTAACATATTTCATTAGTTTCAGCCCTCTTTTAATGATCATCACATAGTGTTTTTATTCACATCTATTCCATTACAACAATCACTTCTATTTTTTATTTCTCTGTTATTGGGCCCTATGAACAGACTCAAGTGTCTTCTTTAATGTATTTAAGGGACCTGATCTGTTTATACACGCTCCAGCCTCTTTACTTCATGCTTGGGGTGCCAGGGCTTAATTTGGTTAACATGAACAAATTGTTCTGTTACCGTTTCACCTTCAGTTTTCAAAATTTTATAGACCACTGGGGATGCTTTATCTATCATTTGAAATGGCCCTTGCCAGGCTGCCAGAAATTTTGAATTTTTCTATTTTACCTTTTCCAAAATGAAATTTATACACCTGATCCCCCACACTATATTCTTTCACAGATGTCTTTTTATCATAATATGATTTTGCACTGTCAGCAGCCCTTTCCAAATTCCACTGCACAAAAGCAAATGCATGTTGTAAATGCTTCCTCAGTTCTTCCATGTATTCATGAACTGTAGATGTGCTTACAAGTGTCTGCTGTTAGGGAGAATTCTCTGTAAAGGCTAATTTCCCAGACCTAGTGAGTCCCCCAGCAGCTTTGCTGGGTTTTTGGGGGTTATTTTTTTCTCCTGCTAAGAGTGAGACTTTTCCTCCCACTCTTAGACATGATTTGAGGTGTTCCTTTGACTTTGTATCTGTTCTATGGGCTATGAGGTCCTTTACCCCATAGGGTTTCATGTGTTTTTGATATGTGGGTTACACAGCACCCTCCGTGCAGTAACCCAGGGGGGTCGTAGCGACCCCCCAACATAGACTCCATACCCTGGGACTGACTACTGTCTGCCAGAGCATGTAAAGTCACCATTGGCTTTACTAGTCTTAAATTGTGAACAGAACCAGTACAAACCATCACATTGTGGACGTACTGGTCGGGGCAATTCGATTGCCCCGGGGTCTGTTGTTCGAGGGGACACTGTCCAGTCTCCCCGACCGAGTTTTGGCTGGTGGCAGTGGATACTACTTTTTATATTCGACAGCGAATATATTCCTTTGGGATTTTCCCATTGTTCGAGGCTACCACTTTTTAATGTAGCCTCGAACATACCGCCGGTTTATTAAATTAATATAAATTCACCGGTTGGTATTTTTTGCCGAAACTTGGTTCCAAAATGGCGTTTGTGTTCGCTTCTGTGACTCCAACCCAAGTTGAGCCCTTTGTTCCACTTTTTGGCGGGCTTCTCCACAGAAGCCTCCAAAAGTGGTGCCACTCTGTCTGGGTACCGCAGGGGGTGTTGGAGGGGGTTTAGGCACCCTGGACTGAGTTGCATCGGCAACTCAAGTCGTACTCTTGTGTGATTGGGCCAAGTGGTGAGCAACCCGGCTCACCACTTAGCATGTTTGAGTGACAGCTAGGCTGAATGAATGGGGGTTTTCTGCATAAAAGCAGGGCTTTGGGGACTGGGACTTCAGACGTCGCCACAGGACCTAAAGAATCCGAGGAGGGAGAAGCTGAGCTGACCTGCAACGACGACACCACCGGTGGAGCCCTGCTGAACCGTCTCACCACTTTTCCCGACGACAGAGGAGATCTCCAGCCCAGAGAGTCTTCTTCCTTTGACTGGTGGGGATAACCAGTTTGCCCGTCTTTTCGCCTTCCTGGACCATCTTGTGGCCGCCTTGCCCGTGCCAAGCACCCCGGCAACCGGAATTCCATGGTTTACCACTACTGCGAAGAAAAGGGTGGTACCTTGTCACCGGGAAACTCTGCGACTGGTTTCTTCCCTGGCAGCGTCGAGACCTCCTCTTCCTCTGGACGAAACACCGACTTGCACCCGCTGCCAGGAACAACTGCCCCCGCTGGAGCGTTCTTCCCATTTTCAGGTACTGTGTCCCGCCTGGCTTCCCTTGCGACAGATCTTTCAGGGTGACAGTAAATCCTCGACTTTCTAACCTGGGTTGGCCTGGGGCCCCTTAACTAACTTTTCCTGACTTGATCTCAATCTTTTATGAACTATCTACAAAGACTCTTTGGGCATAACCCCACTGTCTGATCCTGGACACATTTCGCCTGCTCTCTCGAAGAGTGGGCCTGGCATTTGAACTACCTTGCTCTCCAGTAGACTTTGCCTAACCTGCCTCACTGTGGTTCTTTGAAAAGTATTGAAATTGTGTGCTTTCGTAACTTTGCCTTTTCCCCCCTTTTTCTATAACTTATTAGAGTGCCATCTTATTTTAAGCGCTCACCTCTATCTGAAAATAAGTGGTGTTTCTCACTAAGACTTGTCTAATAAGTAATTAGGGTTGTATATATATAATAGTGACTGTGTGTTGAATTTATTTACCTCTTTGTGTGTGCTAGTGTAATTTACAAGTGTGTCTTTAAATAAATAATTATATACTTTTACACCAAAGCTCTGGTCAGTGTTTGCTTGTGCTACTGTATCCCTGTACCTATTGTGTATACTCTATATACTGCCTAACTCATCTTGAGAGAAGTCTGACTGCTCAGCCACAGCTACCAGGTAAATCTGGGTAGTACAGACTGCTACCAATTGGGTTTACTGCCAACCACTTGTAGTCCTAAATCTTTTGCAGTGGTCCCTAAGGGAACTGCACAGGTTTCTGCCTAACATCTGCTCATGTGTCCTGTATAGCAGGTGTTGCGGCAACACCATTTTCCTACCTGTCAATACTTCATGAGGGCTGATACCTGTTGCTTTGGCAGGAGTTGATCTGATTTCCATCAAAACCAGAGGTAAACGTAAATCCCAGCTGGAACCGGCCTCTGCTACAAACTTCTTTAATATATCCGCAACAGACCTATTACAGCATTCAATTTCACCAGAAGAGGCGGGTCTATATGCAATATGTAGTTTTCTTTTCACTCCCAGTTTTTTCCACACCTTACTCATTAGAGCGCTTGTGAAATGACTTCCTCTGTCTGATTCTATTCTTTGTGGTAACCCAAATCTTGAAAATATGATTTACCAGTAATGTAGCTGCCGTTTGCGCACTACAATCTGGTGCAGGAATACACACTATCCATTTTGACATTAAACAGACCACACTCAAAATATACTGGTTCCCTCTGCTCGACCTCTTTACAGGCCCTACATAGTCTATTTGGAAATCTGACCATGGAAGAGTTAAGCCTTGTTTCATTAATTGGGCTCTATGCATTAGTGAAGCAGGTTTAAATTGGGTACATACTAGACATCCCCTAGTATATAATTCCACATCTTGGGACATATGTGGCCAGTAAGCATAATCTTTCAGTATCTCCAATGTTTTTTGTGAACTTCTGTGTCCTGAAGTTATTGCATCATGTGCATGGTGTAGCATTAGCCCTCTGAATGAAAGGGGTACCACCCACTGTATTTGTCCTGTTAGGGACTCTCTAATCATGAGTCCATCCTGTAGTCTTACTTGTTTCTTATTCTTTAATAGCACCCTCAACTCTTCTTTTCCCACACAATAATTTTCTGTTAAAGTGTTTTGTTCAGGGTCCATCAAATGATTATAATAGATTCCCAAAATTGGATCATCTTTTTGTGCCTTAATCAGATCTTGATCTGGTGTATCATAACTCCACTGTACCACTGGTTGTTCTACCTCTTTTGGGGCTTTAGAGCGTGTAACTGCATCAATTTGTATTTCACCAATTAAATGTTCAATAGGTAGCAACTCTCCCATCACAGCCCCAATTTTAGCTAAATGATCTGCCTCATCATTTAACTCCTTATCCTCTCCTGGAGTTTTTAAATGTCCACACATTTTTCTTCAGTATATTGTCAAATCATTCCCTGACACCAATTTGTCTATGGCTTGTATCACTTGTCCATGTTTAAAGGGCTTTTTATTGTATGTAATCATGCCTCTTGCTTTCCAGCCAGGCAAATATTCCACACAGCTATTTTGTGCATAATCGGAATCAGTCACCAGGACAATTTCACTAAATTTATTATCAACTGCGGTAGTAATTGCTTTATAAATGACTGCCAATTCTGCTACTTGACTGCCCCTAGCCCCAATTCTCATCCCTATACTGGGAATGCCTTCACATTTCAATCAGACATTCCTATTCCTGGCACCAATTATTTATTACTGTCATTTTCAATGTGAAAAGCATAACCGTCAACATATACAGTTGGCAAATCCTTGTATGTCTTTTCATCAAAAGCTTTGTGTGGTGATTGTCCAAACTCCTGTAAACTAGATTCCACTTCTACTTCGTTTGATACATGTTCAGCTGCACAGTCATGTAAATCTGCCAAACCTTGAGCAATTGGGCTCTTTTTATTTTGGCCATACCTCACTTCCAAAGGAAAACCTTGCAATGCCAGTGTCCATGAAGTAATTCTGGACTGTGCTAGGTTGCTTGACTTTAACCTTTTACTCTCTAAAAACTGCAACGGTTGATGATTTGTCTCAATAATTACCTTTTCTCCCTGAACAATGGGGCGGAAATGCTGTAGCGCCCACACAGTGGTCAAAAGGGCCCTTTCACATTCACTGAATTTAATTTCAACTTGGGAAAATGCCTTACTTGCATAAGCAATGGTTTTGTGATTCAAATCATGTTTTTGTGATAACGCTACTGACATACAATGTTCAGAGAAACCTATTTCTATAAATAAATCCCTATCCTTTATGGGGTATGCTAAACATGATGCCTTTACCAGACATTCCTTTAATTTAGCCACTGCCTCAGACTGCTCTTTTTCCCATTTCCAGGGTGTATTCAACTTTAATAGTTTAGTCAATGGTTGAGTCATTTCAGCATAATTTTCAATACACTCTGTTATACCCCGTCATTCCTAATAAACTTTTCAAACCTTTCACACTTCTAGGGTATTTTAGTTTTTGTATGGCCTCTACTTTCATCTTTTGTGGGTTTAGTCCATGTTCAGTCACTTCATGGCCTAGAAAATTCACTTTTTTCTTGCACTAATCTGCTTTTTATAAAGATACTTTGGCACCTGCCTTTTGCAATTGGCCAATATCATGTCTTATTTCATCAAAATGGCTTTTCACGCTTTAATTTTATATCAGGACATCACCCACGTAAACTATGGTTCCTCTTTCCGCTGCATCAGGCATGGCCTTTATCAAAAATATTCCAAATTCACTCCCACTATTGACATACCCGAATGGAACTCTAACCCATGCGTATTGGGTCTTATCAAATGAAAATGAAAATAAATTCTGAATCTCCTCTGCCAATGGAACACACCAATATCCAGATGTGAGATCTAATGTAGTAAACACTTTTGAGCCATGCACCTGAGCCAGGACTTGATCAATGAATGGCAGTGGCTATCTGGACACTGGCTCCCTTTTATTTAATTCTCTCAAATCTGCACATAGACACCATTGACCATTTGGCTTTAACACACCTAAAATAGGTGTGTTGGATGTGCTATGAATAGGCCTGATAATTCCCAGAGACTCGAAATGTTTAATTATTTCTGCTAATGACTCTAAACATGCCAATGGTAATCTATACTGGCGTACAAATACTGGGCTTCTACTACACCCTTCGAGTAGTGTGGCAACATGTAAATTAGTTAGGCCGCAATTATAAGCATCTTTAGCAAAGACATCTTTAAACTCCATAAATATTTTTCTCAATTAATTTCTATCTTCATCGCTATCACATGCATCTGCTGATAAAATCTGCACCTCTACCATTTTTGAAAATTCTGGGAAATCTTCCAGTGGAGGAATCTCTGTGCTTTCTTCTAACTGTGTGGCTGTGTCTCTATGTAAAGCTGCCACTTTAAAATATTTTGGTATATCAGCTTCCACTTCAATGGGCTGATTTTCTGTTTCATTTTCACTTAAGTCAAATGTTATATAATCCTTTTGATGACAGCACACTGTTTCATTTGAAGCATAAGGGTACACAGATTGAATTTTAAAGATTCCTTTGGGCTGAGAATTCTGATATTCTGGCAACATACCCCTGGCATCCACATACCTTTCAGGGATATTTCCAATCACCATGTTATTTAGATCTGCAATATAATATGATGTTTGTATGGCCATTCCTAATGAAGAATTTTCCTCTAAATGAATATCTTGACACCCTCCATTATTCACCAAAATGTTTACAGACCCTTCACCAACATCTATCAATGGAACGTATTCATAGTCCAGGCCTTGCTGTTTTATGGATTCATTCAAGCACACAAATGCATCAGAATCCTTCATCTGTTGTCCATTTTAGTGTTATGGCAACCTGTCTGGTGAATGCAGGGATAATAGTATCCTTCCTCAGCTGTAATTCAATTGCATATTGGACCAGTTGTGCGCACTGATAAGCCCTTCTTTTGTCTTCAAACTCAGGTGCCGGCCCACCTAGGCGTGACCATATTTTTGATTAAGGAAATCTAACACCATACACATTCTGTGCATGATATCATGTCAACCTCCGGAACCTTGGTCGGCCTATCAATGATATTAACTACCTCCTTGGCTTCCTCCTCACCTGAGTCTTCTGGAGAAGTGTCGCGGCGGTAAACCTTTTTCCCAATCTTCTTTTTCTTAGAGAAGAGGTATGGCCGTCCGCGGTAAGAAGCCACCCTGATTCCCTGCCAAGCAGGGAAGCAAGAGGCTTCCTTCCCGCAGGGACCGGGTAATGAGGGAAAAAAGCGGATGCTCAAAAAAAACTCTCGGAGAAACAAAGTCACGGTCCTGTAGTTTCGGAGAGTGATGTGAAGTAATTCAGCAGATCCGATGTAAAAGGCAGGATGACTGGAGCGAGAATCTTGAGCAGGAGACGGAAGGCGAGGCAGGTCCTTGGCAGAATCCAGGAGTGAAGGATGAAGGAGAAAGAGAGTGCAAGAGGCAAGGAGAAAACCAGAATGACGGCGGAGCGCCACGGAAGGGAAAACAAGGGAGAAAGCGAACGGCGAAGGGACGCCGACTGGAGACCAAAGGGTAGCAAAAAATAGCACTAAGGAAAAAACACACGGAGCCAGCAACTTGGAAGAAACAAAGTTGCAACGCACCGAACCCGGAAGTGGGCGGTGCTTAAATAGTGAAGCCGGGAAAACCAGAGAAAGACTAGAGCGGTAAACCTGGAATGGACAGGGAAACACAATGGATGACGTAATGGCGCCGCCAACGCCAGTCGTTCCATAGCCCCCACCGGCGACTAGACGCTGGCGGCATGACATATCATTGCCCATGTAAAAGTCATTTTGTGTTCCACTCGCCATCCACACATTATGGTGAATTGTTTTCTGTCCAATACTAATCTTCAGCATGCATTTGCCTGCAATTTGGTTTTCAATGTCTGGACTGTCCAAACCAGAGACATATTGATTTTTAATTCAAAATTTTGGGATCTCCTCCCTCTCCATTATTTTTTGCAGTAATTTCTCATTAATAAAGCTTCTTTCCTGTTCAAGCGCTAAGGTGGCTTTTATTATTTTAGAATAGTCATTTATACTAATGTGAACCCATGGTTGCTCATCTTCCATGTGTATTTCAGCAAGAATAATAATGTGTTTTTCTGTGTCTGTTTTAGGAGTAGTACTCTGTTTGCATGTCTCTGCCATTTTTTCCTAGGGTCTAAATATATTTGTACAGACTGTATCTCATTTTCACTTTACATTTTATCTTGACACATGAAGATAACAGTGACGCTAGGTATACAACTATTCTGGAGATATACCTCTACTGTATCATTTGTTTTGGCAATGGTGTGGCATTCATTTATATTGCTGTTTTGTGATTTTATTTTCTTACGTCTCAATGTTTTTTTTGTTAAGGACCACAGTACTCCATTCACCCCGTCTACGAGAGGAGACCATCTTTTCAGACAATCTGTTCCCATCAGAAATGGAATTTCACAAATAGATGTGATCAATACCTCCTGTTTAATTCTATGTTTTCCTATTTTTATGTCAATCTCGGTAACACATATAATAGGCACCTCCTCCCCGTTAAAATTATGCACTGGAACTTCATTTTGCCTCACTGTGATCTGATTCTGTGGGGATCTCCCTTCATTGATACTCTTTACCAATTCTTTGGACATAATTGTGGCCTGTGCTCCAGTGTCAATCATTGCAAATGTATTGCATTTCTCTTCTACAGTGATGAGAGCATAATACCTGTCTCCAACTTCCTCTAATACACATAAGAAGTGTGAATTCTTACTGATTTCAGGACTCGCCCTTCTCAGGCCTTTTTCACTTTTGGCTAAACACATTGGTAAATGGAAAGCTATCTTTCCCTCCTTTCTGTCCATTTCTATGTGAGAGACTTTATTAATTTCCCCATGTTCAGAGGTTTTTTGGAGTGAGGCCACTGTTCGCCCATCCATCCAGGCATCATCAGAGGCCACATTACAATCCTCCAACTGAACATGTGTAACATCATCACTTGGTAATTTGTCATTTTCTAACTCTGCGCATTTGTGATCATTTAGTATGGTACCAGTCCTTTTAACTTCTTCAAAAATATGTGGCTCAAAGAATTCTTCAGGTGATTGACCTGGACCCTCCTTTTGAGTATTTCCTTTTTCTGCCTGTGTTTGGTTATTGTTTTGATTGCCCAGGGAAGGAGTTATAGCATCCTCACTTACTCCCTGTTAACTGGTATTCCCCATACATGAGTCATTTTTCTTAAATCTGTCTTTGTTCTTTTGGAATTTTAGGTTTTCCTGTTTCATTTGTACAAATCTCCAATGTTTGATTTAGCTCTAGGTTAAACCGAACTTCTTTCATAAAGGTATTTGCACTTTCCGTCACATGTTCATTTACCGGTATCTTTATTTTTGAATCTTTAGACATCTCAGAGTCATTATGCAAACTCATATCAGAGCAATCTGTTTTCTTAGCATTGCAGGTATCATTAATACTTAGTCACTATCAGAAACCCCCCGGTCGTTGTTATGGCCTTCTGCCCCCTCCTTTGATGACTGTTTTTGTACTGTACAGAGCTTTCCTATTGCTCAGCCAACATTTTTACTTGGGCCTCGAGACATTGGAATCTTTCAATTTCTCTAGAATCCTCTCTCTGTGGCCTAGATCGATATTGGTTGTTTTCCCCCTGATTGGATCTATTCTGATACCTCTCAGGGGAATGATTTCTATTGGGATTGTTCCTGAACTCTTGTTTCATATGTGGAGGGGAGCGGGGTGCACCCATCCTTTGATTGTAGTCTCCTGGTGGTGGTGAATCATTGTATTGACGTGAGGCGTAATTCATATTCTGCCTCATGTCCTGTCTCTCATGTTGCGGGTACTGACCCCTATGTTGATTCCCATTATCAGTAAATCGATCCACATATCGGGGTCAATCCTGATTACCATATATCATGGTGTTGGGATCAAATCTGCTCTGCGTTCCCAATGTCAGGTAGGGACCTTTATTTCTTTGATCCTGACTTTGTCTCTGGTTATTGTTCTCACCTGACATATCGGGCCGTTATCCTGCCCGGGGCCTGTCTCCTAAGTACCTAAGGCTGATGTAGCTCTCCCTATTACTAGGATCATGTGATTGAAACATTGGTGCAGAGAGTGACGACCTTTGTTGATTACCCCTTTGTTCAGGTGTCAAATTATTTTTACCTGGATTGTGAGCAGACTCAAGGGACATTTTGGCTGACCGGATTTCCATCACTGTTGCGGAGGGTTCTTTGGATTTTGGCCTAGTGTCTTTCATTTTATCACTTTCTCTACCCTGACAATATAGTACCTCATATAGTTTTGTGCTTTGGTGTACAATCAATTCAAGGGACTTGTCACGGTCAAATTCACGGACCAATTGGGATATGATGTATCTCTGTAGCCCATAGAAGTAGGCAGTTTTAAACTCATTGGAATTGGGGTCAAAAGATACATCAAAGCGAGAAAAAGCTCTTTTCAAGTCTTGCAAAAATTGGCAGGGGATGTATTAGGCCCAGCAGTAATTGTCTAAGCAACTTTCTTCGCCTCCTGTAATGACTGGAAAGGAGAAAAATGACACCTAATCTCTTTTTCAAACTCAGCCCATGTCATATTCTGCTGATCATTTAATCCTCTAATGATACTGGCTGTGGGGGCGTCCAGAGTTAAATGAAAATATTGTCTGTATTGCTCCTTGGGTATCTGGAGTGCTTTAAATATGTCATGCACCGCTTCCAAGTGGTCCTCTATGCAGCACTCCCCTCCCTTTTTAAATGGTTTGATCAGAGCTTTGACGGATTTCATTATCTTTATGGGGCTACTCGTTGTTATGCACGGAATTGCACTACTTGGTGATTCAACCCTGGTTTCAGGTGTATGGGATTGGTGGCGGCCCCCAATGGGTGTATCAAATCCCCCCAAGGGCGCTGCAACCAAGTTAAGTCACCGGCACAATCACTGGGCACTAGCTCTTTGGGTAGAAATATGATTCACCTCAACTCCATTGAATGTGGTGCCATGCCGTCTAACCTGGGACCTGGAAATGTACATTTGCTGTTCCAAATCCTTACACTTCTTAAGGAGCCTATCTGCCTCATTTTGCAAATAGTTGTTTTCATCACTCATTTTATTAATTGCCTCCTGCATATCACATATTTGAATTTGGCATTCATTGAATTCTTTGTTTCTCTTGTCTCTTTCTTGAAACATTTTAACCCTTTCCTGTTCAACATTTTGAAGATCATTTTCATAATGTTCTTTTTGTACAACCTGCATTTCCGAAACAATCTCATCTTTGTCTTGTCTAATATGATCTACCAATGCTTTTAAATGTACCAATTCTTGATCACTATCCTAAAACTGTTTCTTGCTTTTGGACAATTGAGTACCAAGATCCCTACATTTTAACTGTATGTCTATTTGACATACCTCCAATTCTGCTCTTAACTTCCTCCTTTTTACTTGCCCCATCTAGGTCGGCTTTTAATCTGTTAATCAGCTTAGTATAATTTACTTGCATTCGCAGGGACCTATTCAAAATAAACCATGTTTTGGCGCATAGCCTTATCGGACAATCTTTCTCTGCATGTTTATCAGCTGCATTTAATAATCTCAGAAGGCAGACCTGAATTATGCTGCCTTCTGCAAAAATACTAATAGTTCTTTCCGTACTTCACCATAAGTGCGGTCATGCCATTCTGTGGCATTATTTGATGACCATGTCCCATGTGCATATAACTTTGCCTCCAGATACTTCACTAGTTCTGAGAATGTGGCTTCTATTTGAGACATTCTGAAATTCGCTTTTAGTGACACACTGCTATTATGAAATGGGTTCCCTCTAATGCACGGATGGTAGTGTGAGACACACTTGCCACGCCCAGTAGGTGCTCTATGATCACTTTCCCGGCCTGCAACGCACCATAAATATGTTGGATATTTTGTGTAGATTTGGGGTCTGACAGTATTTTCTTACCGCCAAAGAAGAGTAGTAATTTGGCGATGACCTAAAAAAAAAATCTTCCCTTTGTCATACCGTATTATTCCAAAGGCACCAAGAAAAGAGAAAAACAAAACTATATACACGTTCTGTTTTTATATTGTGTGTATTCGAAACAATTGCAATTCAAAATAAACATCTTACCATTTGCATTACCGCATTGTTTGTAACAAAAAGAAGAGCGAAAAAGAATACAGCGACAGAACAAAATTCACTTTGTAACATTATAACATGGCAATTAAATGCAGGGGATTCCCTTTTGGCTACTCTGCCTGCCTAATATTTCTAGAAAGTCATTTGTACAACAGCACACAATAACCTCAATTCAATTTTGGATATTTACCAAAGACTTGTAGTTCTCTCCCACACACGACCTCACTTCGCTCGCCTCCAATGAATGGGGCCAGGGGTTGCCTTTGTAATCTTGAAGGTTTGAAGTGCACAGTGAGAACATAGAGTTCCCAAGCCAGTGCTGAGTGAGTCTAGGCACGTCTGTCTCAAAGCTCAGTCATCCAGATCATCCGTCTCGGGAGCCCAGCAAAAGCGATCTGAACTTTTTCTGTCAGACTTTCCGCAGCAGAACTCTGTTGCTTACGCAGCATATCTGCAGATATACTTCCTTCCAATCATATTAGCAAAAAATGTATTAGGTTAACACCCTCTTGTCACAAACAATGGTAGCTTCATATTATTATAACTGTTTCTTTTTTGCGATTTCCTGCTGCCTTCCTGCTTTCTTCATTCAGCACAGCAAGAGAAAATAAGAGCGAAAAATGCACGTTTAAAAACGAATTTCAAAACCTGTACTTCCACCTCATTTTTCACATAGAGATTACATTATAATGTTAATGAGTTAACACTAGTGATTAGTACTTGTTAATTAAGTCAGTCAGTTAGATAAATAATGTAGTCTCCTGTGTATGATGCATTTCAATGAAGAGAAAAGAAAGAAAAAAATAATGCACATTTACTCTCTGTAGCTTTATATTGGGCTTTCTGGCTGCATTATGAATTCCATACCTTGCATGCCTCCAGCCATACATTCACCTGTTATATTGGCAACATAAAGATGACTATATGTTTGTGCCACTTTATTGCTGGCAATAGAATGCTATCACATTCAGTGAGGCGCTATACTTCAAGGCGCTATACTACAAAGCACTATAAATAATACTACAGGGCTTTGGTTAAGTTAAGTGTCCATTTACTAATGCAAACATTAAAATGTCATGGACAGTTACATTTTTAAAGAACATTACTTTCGGTCTTGCAGTAAATTATATTCTTTTGCTCTGTTTACGTAAACTTCATGTTTTCAATTAATGTTTTTTTTTTCTCTCAAGGGAAGTTCACGTCTAATGGAATGTCAGTACGTGGGCGGCAGGATTTAGAAATTCAAGGACCACGACTGAATAGCACAAAAGAGGAGAAAACGTCTATTCAATATGGACCTGATCGTCGCTTAGATCCTATTATCACTCCACCAATGCCTTTATTAGAGGTACTTATCGTATTTTTGTTTTTAGTAAGTTTTTGGACCATTACAAATCTTATGGTAGATCCGTTGTGCTTGCTTTTGAGCTTGAGTACCAACAATGTTTCATTAGCTTAAGAACATGTGTATCGTAGCTTGCCAACTTATCCAGCATTGGATCTTACATAAATATTCCTGCTTTGTAATACGTGTCGATCATCCGGCTGAGAATCCTCAGTATCATCAAATTCCCTAGCAATAAAAATTACTTTTAAGTGTGAAGCCTATCCACCTAATTTTGGTCCACTTTCATTAGAATCAGGGGTTGAGGTTTAGGGTCTGCCCACGGGAGCCATCTGTAGTTTCTTTAACACTTGTTGTGTGTGTTGGAGCCCTCTTAATATTCTTAGATATTTATTTTTCTTTTATGATACATTACCATAAAGCTGTATTCCGTGCGACCTCATAGCTCCCAGCTCCTTTCTACAAGTTTCGCTTTTTTACATTTGCCTTCGCGCCTTGTGCCATGTTAGAATTTGTAGGTTGAAACCATCATTAAACAGTCACTCTTCAAGGACCCTGGGTAATATGGGATTAAAATGTCTTTCTTAAAGATCACTGCAATTACTGCAATGATGGATGCAATGCATACAGTACACCAGCCCTCTGCTCTTTCTGTAAGGGGTCAGGGTTTTTGTCCCTCAGACTCATATGTCCCACACAGTCGAGATCAGATAGCCTCAGGAAGACTGCAGGATAGATGCTTCTCGAGGGGAAGAGGTAAAGGTGCTCCAGGAGGTGGAGCGGCTGCTGCCACCGTCGCCTCTGTACCACAAGGTGCAAAACCTCTGTGAGGTCTTCTGTCATGAATCCCCTCTGGGAAGGAGGCTTTCCCTGTTCATCTTGGAATGGTCTTTGACCACATCCGATGCTTAGGCCTTACCGGTCATCCAACAATGCTCCTTTCTCCCACTTGTTCAACATCCCCATACCATAGCCCTCACACCAACACCTTGCCTCCTGATCCCAGCCTCTTGGAGGTGGTCCGTCGGCTTCTTTCAAAGAGCGGGATAGAATTGGTACTGCACTCGGAATGAGGCAAGGATTGGTATTCTACCTATTTGCTGGTTCCGATTAAGGATGGAGATGTACATCCCATACTGGATCTGTGGCTGCTGAATTTGTTCCTGCTCAAGGACAAATTCAAGATGGTTACTCTAGCCCAGATGCTGCAAGCTCTCAAACTACATGACTGGTTGGTTTCACTGGACCTGCAGGATACCTACTTCTGTGTGCCCATGCATTGAAAGCACAGGAACTACCTACCTGATGTATGTGCTGCACAATCAACACTACCAGTTCAAAGTCCGGCTGGGCCAAGCTGCTAGCAGTGGTGGAGACACGCCTCAGGAGGGGGAGAGCTTGAGTGTCTTTTTTCCTACCCTTGTGTCTGGCTTGTCTGAGCTTGCACCCCCAACCTACTGTCGGAGCACCTGCTCCATAAATGCAGTCAGTTGCACAGTTCGGCTCTTTCCTGTACTTCAGAAAATCTCAGGTTTCGACATTCCAGTCCTTACGATTTATCGGTACAGTCTTGGTCACTCGCCTAGGCAGGGCATTCCCACTGCAGAACCAAGTGGCAAACATATCTCTGTTGGTCAATGTACTCCAATTGCAGGAATGTGTCCCTGCCTCAGCCTTTCTGTGTCTACTAGGCATTCTGGTTTCCTGCATCCTAGTGGTTCTGGAGGCTCGGCTGCGCATTAGATCGCTTAAAGGGCTCCTCTGTTGCCAATGGTCCAAATTTCAGGGTCATAGATATCCTGAAGGTTTCGACTCAAGTGGTTTAAGACCTTATGTTGTGGGCTGTGAGACAACTTGCTGAGAGGCAATTTTGGCACACCTGGCCCCATGCAACGGTGGTCACTGTTGCACCCCTGACAGACTGGGTTGTTCACCTGTTAGAACTGACAGTGAGCATACTGTGGTCTCCATCTGAGTCTGGGGAATATATCAACTTGAGTTTAGAGCGATCAGGCTGGCCCCAGTTGCTTTCCTCCCCTCTGTGAAGAGCAAGGCTGTGCTGATCCTAACCGACAACACTGTGGCCATGCACTACCTTAGCAAGCGAGCTGGAGTGGGTACATTGTCGATATATAGAGAAGGAATGTGACTGTGGTTCTGGGCTCTAGAGAAAGACGCGTCTGATGGCTGCCTATCTTGTCAGAAGAGAGAAAGTTACGGTGGAAGCCGTCAGCCGATCCATTTCAGCGTCTGGGGATCTCCTCAAGTAGATCTCTTTGCTTCCAGTCTGAAGAGAGAGTGCAAATGGTTCTGCTCCAGGAAATTTCCTCATTGGGGTCTCCGGGGGGAATGCACGGACGGCCAAATGAAAATTCAACCTCATTTATGCATTGCTGCCAATCACTGTCATTTCGCTGGTTTTCAGGAGAACCTGTTCGGGACCATGTTGATTCAGATCGCTCCAGACTTGGCCCGGAAGATGTGGCACCCCGAGTTGCTGTACATGTCCATCTACGCTCTCTGGCACCTCCCGAGTAGAGTGGATCTGCTCTCCCAGTCGAAGGGGTAGGTCCTTATCCCAAACATGAGCAGCCTGAACCTTCAGGCTTGGCTATTGAGGGGCTGACAACGTCCTTAATGTATTTCTATCAGCTCGGACATCCACAACAAAGTCCATTTATGCCTGCAGGTGGCATACGTTTTCGGCTTGGTGGAGGGAGAGGGATGTGGAACCTTTATCCTGTCCATTATCTCCCGTTTAGGATTTGTTGCTGTGTTTGGCCCAAGCTGTAAAGGGATACTTTGCCGCCATTTCAGTCCGCAATCACTCCTAAGCCAATGCCTCACCTAATCCAATAATACACTTATCCACAAGCTCTTGCCTTCCTTCTGCTGGTCTCTTCTTTGCTGTCCACTTCCTCCTCTGACTTAACTCAATTCACCAACACTTCCCGTTTCCTGTCACCTGCTTAAATATTCTTCCCCTGGTGCTAGATTGCCAAAACAAATGTTTCCTCTTTTCCCTCCTATGGTGTGTATGGGCATGGAAAAGCTTCAAAATGGGACCTATCACCAACCACTTTCGCCAGGCGGCTGTGATGATTCCAATGGAGTCCTCACTAGTTTCCCGGTGGTAACCTCCTCCCATGTGGCCAGGGGATGGCAGCTGCTACCTGATCCTGACCCTGGGGTCATCTATATGAAGGGGGGAGGGATCAAATTGTATTGTGTTGTATTGTATTGTATTGTTTATTTATAAATAAGAGGAGACAGCCTCCTGGGAGATGTCATGGCTTCATTGGATGAGACATGGTTTCCCCCATTTGCTTGTGAAGATGACCCCTTTATACCAATACCCTCATGACCTATTGCCAAACAGCTACACCCCCTGTTAGGGAAACCCTTTCCCAAAACTCTGTAGGTCAAACTTCCATTGCTTCTCTAAAATGTGGATGATCCAAGACAACCTTTTCTCGTTCTAATTATTCACTGTATAGAACTGATGTATCATTCACAAGAAATCTACATCACCCGACAACAATGGACTAGTTGTTTTAAAAGTGCACTTGTACGCGGGAGATTTAAAAACCGGATAGCAAGTCATATTGGCTGCTGCTGTTTGGAAGAAGACGTGTCATTCGTCCGCGAAGCCTGTAAACCCTGGAAGCACAAACCGATGTGGCAGAGCCGAGCAGCTCACCAGAAGGGAGAAGGGAAGCGCTGCAGGACATGCCAGAGACACGCCAGGAGGCAAAGGAAAACTCATGGAAGACAATGTTTCACCTACCGGGGACCTGTCTCGAGACAGGCATGCTGAGGCGTGGCCGCGCGAGACACCAGAGCAAAGCGAGAGCAGTCCAGAGACGAAAGCAGGCGGTACATATTTGCCACTTGAGCGTGAACAGAGCCGGGGACGCCATCAAGAGCCAGTGAGTCTACCCAAACACATTGGGGACCCGGGGGCAGCGATTGAGTCTTGGCACGGGAGTATACCAGCCAAACACCAGCAAATGAAGTCCTTGCAGGGAGTATACCAGGCAGTTGCAAGTCTACAAGATGTGATTTGAAGAAATATGAAACTGTTTACCAGACACAAAGGACTGTTGGACAAAGAATCATTTGTATTGAGGGGAATTTCAGGGGAAGGGAACCACCCCGTGGAGCCATGGCATTTCACCCTTGGAGAACCTTTGTGTTGCCGTTGTTTATTCTTTGTTTATTAACACTTTTGCAATCCCCTAAGGTTAAAGAGAGTTCCCTTTTCACCTTAAAGTTTAGTTTATAGTGTGGGGGTTAGAATAGCGCTTTTAGACACAAGGACGGTTTTGATTTTAACATCCTAACACAGACAGATTGTTAGTTTTTGGTTTTTGGTAGGGAAATTCCTTAGAGCAAAGTCAGAGGGGCATTTTCCCAGCCCTTTTTTTCCAGTAAGAGTCTTAACCAAAAACATGACTAAATTGTGTCCGAGTTTCACACGGCTTGCCACTTGATGGCATTTGGAAAGGTTGTATCACAGTTTGTGTTTTATAGCCCGTTTTCAGGGATACCCCCCGACCCCCGGTAAGTTTGGGGAGCTTTCCCCTTTTGAGTCCATGGCGGTCTAGTGGATTGTCTATTTTAGTTGTGGGTTTTCCGGCATGCTTTGCTGGTCCCGCTCTGTTGGTTTCTGCTGTGCTGTTGCACAGCCGCAGTCAGAAGAGTGACTCTCGTCTGCTGCTCTAAACTGGTGTTTGGATCTCTGCAGCACTGGAACTTTGCACATACGGGTGACTTTTTTTGGGTTCCTCCGCTTCTCTTCTACTTCATTAGGAAAAGGATACTGGTGAGTATACAACCTCAGAGGCAAGGCATGAGACATGATTTTGTACAGGTACAAGTTGGCACAAATATATCGGGTGGGGACAGGAATTGCTACCATCTCTACTGTCACCGTCCACTTCGGAGGGTTGGACTGGCTTTGTATTTTTTTTGTATATATATTTATATAGTGCCAAAGCCTGCAGGCATCAATCAGGGCGCACAAAAACACACAAGACCTCAGAAGACAGTACAACAGAAAGCTCAGAAGGTCAACCAATTCCAGAGTCGGAAGAACCAGAGAGTCAAAAGAAATGAGGAGTTAATCAAACAGAAATGTTTTTAGTAGTTTTCTAAACCAAAGACGGTGTTTTTCCAGTCATAACTCAGTGGGGAGGGTATTTCAGACCTAGGCAAAGAACATCCGTAGCCTCAAATTCTTTTGTATTTGGAGGTGATCATGAGTCCATCTGAACTGGAACGGAGCGCAAAGATTCAAGCACTCTTTAAGGTATCTGGGCGCATCTCTGTGCATACATTTTTGGGCTAGCAAGAGAGCCTTACATTTTATTCTGGCTGAGACCAGTGAAGCTTCCTTCTTGCACCTGAAACATGTTCCGATCTCGAAAGATCATAAATATTGCGGACAGCCTCATTTTGTAGTACCTGAGGTCTGTTCAAACAGCTTTTATTTGCTCCAATCAGTAGGGCACTACAATAGTCAATGCATGGCATTATAATGGCCCTGACTAATGTCTCTTTTTTTCAATAACGGAAGAGGTTTGATGTTTCTTAATACTCTTAAATGGTAATGAGCGTTGGCAATGACCTGTCCTGTCCGCCTGTGCCTCTGAATTCATAGATGCCCGCAGGTAGATACCTAGAGTCTTGACTTTGTTCATGACTCCTATGCAGTTCCCTTCAATGTTCATGTGTTTAAAATCAGAACTTAGTTTAGCTCTGACTTGAGGAGAGATGAAAATCATCAGTTCCATTCTATTACTGTTTAAATACATCCAACTGTTTGACATCCATTTTTTCATGGTGTCCTAGATATGCATGAGTCTGGTTGAGTCAGTGTTGTAACAACCACTCAGCTCCATAAGGAGCTGAGTGTCATCTGCATAGTTGGTGAAGTGAATATCCATAGATGTTAGAATGTCGCATAAAGGTCTAATATACAGATTGAACAAGTTGGAGACAAGCAAGCTCCCTGTGGAACTCCGCTGTCGAGCTAGCGTCTCCCAAGCCTACCTTTTGAGGACATGTTGCACAAGAAAGAGCGGATCCAGCTTATGGCTTCCTGAAAGCAGCTACCTGTGGTCCCCAGAGTGTCTAGTAAAAACCTGTGGTCCAGCAGGTCGAAGGCAGCTGATAAGTCCAAGAGAATCAGCAACCCCAACCCGCCTCCCTCTAAGATTTCTAATATGTGAGTCTGGAGGTCCAGGAGTGCGCCATGTGTTCCATGATGAGTTCTGAAACCGGATTGTTTCGGATGAGACACCTGTATTTTCCAGATGTTGCTGAAGTTGTACGGTGGCTACCTTATCTACGATTTTCAGGAGGAATGGACTATTGGTAATGGGGCGCAGATTACTTAAGTCTCTTGGATTCATGCTAGGCTTTTTCATCAAAGGTGTCACAACCACAAGTTTGATGGACTCGGGTACAGAACTGGAAGTAAAAGATGTGTTTACAAAGCAAACCTAGAAAGGAGTAAATACTTCTGGATTTCTTTAAATGAGTTTAGTTGGGATGATATCACCTAGACAGGAGGTAGAGTGCATACTCTTGAAGGCCCATCATTTGATCCTTGGCTATATGTCTGAAAGAGAAACCAGGATTCTCGCTCACTTTAGGTGTTATCCAGCATGGTCTTGTTTCCCAAATTGCTAACAATTCTTGCACGTGTAGTATTTATTTTGTCTGAGAACACATGGGCCTTGTTACAATCCTCTGCCGTTGGTACAAAGTCTGCAGTTGCAGAGCGGGTTTTTGAAGCATTCTATAGATATGGAGCAACTATTTTGTTTGGTTTCTTGCTGATTCAATCTGATTATTATAACAATCCTTTTCAGCTTCGACAATTTGGTTTTTATAGTCCTTATGCAGTAGTTTCCATACTGCCTCATTCATGTTAGTTTGTTCTTTTTCCCAAACACGTTCTGACTGCCTCTTTTTCTGTTTCAAATTGGTGTGGATGGAGTAAAACCAAGGTTGATGGCTTGTTTTGTCTCTCACTGTCTTAAACTTCAGAGGGGCTGCTTTGTCAACGAGGCATTTTAACTGGGAGTTGTAGACTTCCAGTAGTACTTCTGGATTATCATGATCAGAGGTGTCATTCATAATAGAGTCTAAGCATAACTCTAACTCTTCAGTTCTCATCTTGTGCAGATTCCTGCTGACTATCCTTTTTGGAAGATTGTGCACTTTCTGAGGTTTGTCGGGATAAGTAATGAAGCATTCCACAAAGAGGTGATCGGACCATATACAGTGCTTAGTATTTGTAATCTCTAAAGGGATATGTCTTGACTGAATCCAATCTAGGATGTTACCTCCTGAATGGGTAGGTTTGGTGTTATGGATAGTAAAACCCTGAGTATTCAGGAGCCGTTCAAGATTTAAAGTGTCCTCCTCTTTAGTTTTTTTTTTGTTACCAGTGGCTAAAGTCTCCTAGCACACTGGTCGAACTATTCGTTTTTTTAAGAGGGACCAGGAGAAGGGCTCGATTTTTCGTTTAAATCTGGCCTATTTTCCAGGAGCAGATAGACTAACATGAAATTGGTACAGCTATTTTCATTTGAGATATATTTTAAATGGATGATTTTGCATCCAGCGCATTCAATCGAGGATTCGAAAAATAGCAGGTTATATTTGGCAATTAAAGTCACCGCCTCCGAATCCTTGAGCTCAATTTTTATTGAAAAAGCCAAAGCCTCTGGGGACAGCTGGGCTTATTTTAGGACTGCTTGACTCGTAGATCCATGTTTCTGTGACACACATCACGTCCGTCACGTTTTTGTTGTTCAATATAGTTGTGGATGTTAGTAGCATACTTGCTCAGTGAACGGGTGTTCAAGAGCGCGGTTTTAAGCACATGGGACATATTAAGAGAAGGATTAGTATGTAGACGTATTTGCCCTTGAGGCATATTAATATGTGTTGACAGACCTAGAGTCATGACAAATTAGTAGGGTACTTTATTAGTGCCATATTTTTTTTATTTTTTCTATTTAAATCATTTTCCATATCTGAGAAGGTTTGTGTAGTTGTCGATAAAGGATCTCTATTTAAGTCTTCAGTTAGTTGTTCAGTTTTCTTTCCCGTTATCAGGGAGGGATCTGTCGTGAAATCTACGGGAGTGGGGACAGAAGTATCATTTTCTACCATTTCCTGGTTTTCAGTTACTTGAGGTGTATTAATTACCACCTGATTTTACTCTTGTAGGTGGTCAAGAATATAATTCTGCACAAATTTCTCACCCCTCAATTTTTGAGCAGCAGCAGGATTTCAGGATGAAATCCCATTTTAAGTATGAAGGAGTGACGGGGCGTTCAGAAGGATGTGTATGACAGGGAGAATGATTAATTTACTGATGGATTGTGTCCAGAAGAAAGTCTACGTGCCGGAGTAGATTAATAGCCCCCTGAATCATGTATGCCACAGTGGATTACTCCCGGATACAACGTGTCACAGTATAACCATGATTACAAGGCTTACTGTGTGAAAGATGCAAAAGTGAAAGAACCGCTACTACCTGTGCGTCCGACGTGGACTGGCGAAGACCGGCTTGTCACAGAAGTGCTGGCGCTGAAGCGCCTGAGGTTTCCTAATGAGCAGCCCAGGGGAGCCTGGGAAATGTTTTTTTTTTAAGCAGTGTTCTGCTCCAGTTCAAAGATAATAACAATACCAGAGTGCTTTTATCTCTCAGCATGTACATTCAATTCAGAGCAAGTAATTCTAGCTTTACAGTCAATTCAAAACAGTTACAGATGGTAAATGCCGAAAGTTAGCAGTTTATTTGGAATACACAGCATGTGTTTATTCACATCAGTGCAACATACCTAGCAGCAATGGAGGTGAAAAGAATACTGCAGCCCCTGTGTAACGGTATTATAACACGGCACACTGCAGCCAGGGACTTCTTCCACTGACAATGAATGTGGTGCACAATAAAAACGCTTTAAATGTTTATTTGAACTCTGGGTTCTTGGTTTGAGAAGGCCCCAACCCGTCTCACACCCACCTTGACAAATAACCTGTGTAGCAATGGACCATGAACCAGGCCGGTGTGTTAACAATGAAATATTTATTTATTTATTGAATTCAAGGAAAAAATCAAAGCAAAATCGAATAGGGGAGCAGCCACCACTGTTGTGGCAATACAAAGGCACAATCCTATAACACAGTTAATTCAACTTCCTAACCTAATCTACATAAACCTTTAATGGAAAATAGAAGCAAAATTGTTTTTCAGAATGACAGATGGCAGACAAGTTAAGCAATCCCCCTGCCACACTTCCCCCAACCACCTGCTAACGGAATTCTTTGTGGATGGAAGCAGTGGCAAGGAGTCAGAAAGAAGAGGGAAAAATTGGATTTTAAATTTAGCACTCCACCCCAGAATGGGAGGCCAGAAACTAAATCGAAAACCTTCAAACGGAGCAAAATGGCATATTGTGATTACTTGTATATTAGTTTACAATTGCAGTGGAAGAGCTAGGACAGACATTCGTGTGACTGCACTTAAATTATAAGGAAGCTTACAGACTACTGAACAGGGCACCAAAGCAATGTAAACACTGGTGAGAAAATCGATTTTGGGAAGAAAACAATGCAGAAGAAAACACATGTGGCGGAATTGCCATTTTGTTTTTCACACAGGTTTTAAAATGACAAGCAGCTAAGAAAAGGGGCTTAGCTGTCAAAATCGGTTTTAGGGTCAGAAACACAGGTACATAACAGATAGGATTCTGAGGGAAAGGGATTACTCTAATGGGATGGTGGTTTAGGTTTGTCAATGGGACAATGCAAGTCGGAAAAAAAACACAATACAAGGGCAAATTTGGTTTTTGTTGCACAATGACTAGTTCTATTGAGACTATATTTTAAGGGCTATAATTATTTAAGAAAGGCCCTTGACATGAGGTGGTTGATTTTGAATGGGAACCAGCTCACTGTGAATCTCTTTATAGGGGAATTAATTGGTTTAGTTGTAAAATGGTACTAAGGATTTAAAAGGCTACAGATGACTGAAGGAATTATAAAAGGAATACACTAACAGACATAGGCTAACACAGATTTTTCTAGGGAAAGGGTACACAGAGAATACCGTCAATTTGGGATTTGAATGGGATATTAATGGGATATGAATAGGATGCAAGGGTCAAAGAGCAGGATATGCAGTTTTGGGGAGTGGGTGATGTAATACTTACAATGTAAGCTTGAGTTTGGGGTTTCTGGACAGCCAGCGAGGTCACTGGGACAGCTGGGCCAAGAGATCCGGGCACTGGGTTGTCAAAATGGGATCAGCTGGGCAAGGTCTGGTCACTGCGCTCTACTATAGGGGATCAGATGCCTTTCCTCCTTTCTCCCTGGATTATTGGGGATGGATGGGATGGATGGGATGGATGGGATGGATGGGATGGATGGATGGATGGATGGATTGGATGGAGGGATGGGATGGGATGGGATGGGATGGTTCTGCTTTCCTGGATCTTGAGGTATAGATTTCAGTGACTTGTCCTGTAGATGAAATGGCTGTCTCTGGATCTGGTCTTGGGTCTGGGTTTCAGTGCTGGTCAGTGGATTGTCCCTTGTGTTTCTCTTTCTCACGCTTATATAGGCAAGGTTACATCATAGAATTTTACATTCTGGGGGAAGTATTCTGGAGTAACTCCTCTGCTGGGATAGGGCAGTCTCCCAGTGTTCCCCCCTCCCCCAGGGCTGATTGGTCCAGGGGAAATGACATCATTTTATGTGTGTGCATTTATGACTTCCTTTGTCTCACAAAGCCCATTTATTGACAAAAATGAGTTATGGAGCAAAACTTCAAATCTGTACTAGTCACCATCATAAAAAAACAGATATGCAGATTCCATATGTCACAAGGAATTGGACAGTCCGATCGCCAACTCTGTGTGAGGTGGCATCGCCCTTTGGCACAATTTTGTTATTTTCAAGAAAAGCATAATATTTAAAATTCTGCAAATAGCTACACACATGCCCACTAGTACTTAGCACTTTTTCATCAAGTTTCATGTCTTTGCCATTTATCATTCACCCCAAAATGCATTTTTCCTTCCATTCCAGTTCACCAACTGTCAGAAACATGCACCGGGTCTCTTTATGGTTGTCCAAAAATCCCATGAAATACTGGCATAATATCGAATTATTGCTCATTTAGAGTGCTGGGAAAAATGTCTTGATGTACAACCGTTTAAGATCAATGGGCTGGATGGGTCACTGTGGGTGGTCCTGCCAGCCCCCAGAGCTAAATTGTCTCTGCCAGGCTTGGTTTGCAACAAAGAGCTTTCTGGGAGAGGGGTGCTGAAGGAAATCGCAACTCTGGTTCAGCCCTGGGCTTCACTCCCTTCCTTTGTCTTCTGGGCAGGCCTGCCTGCTAGTCTTGCTGAACCAGCAATTATCACACTGTCAGCCCCGGCACATGTCCTTGCAGCATCAGTTCACTTGTAGGTGCGAAAGTGGGACGCCAGCCTTCCTGCCAAACTGGTTTGACTGGAATTCCTGGGCATCAGCCAGGCTGATTGAGGTCTTGGGGAGGGTGGGGGGAGAGCATAATATACATGGCTTTGCAGCCCTACACTCACATATACAATCATGTTTCTGTGTAAGCACGGGGTGTCATTTTACATTCTACTTTTGCAAATTCCTGTTCTGCAAAAGCAGATTCACCCGTGTGTTCATTTCCTTTAACAGATGCGGTTTCTGCAGCCTGCAGGAATGTTTTAATCTATCTTTGGCTAGGGCTTTTACACACACTGCGAGTTCATGGACACAAAAGGATCTTTCAAGGAATGCCTTTGAAATTGACATGGGAACAAAGAGAGAGAGACACGCTATTTCTTTCCTTTGCTGTAATTTTGAGCGCGCTGGTTCATTTCAAAGAAAACAAAAGTTGTGTGGAGTAAAATGGAATTCTTTGCTCTTCCAGTATTATATTAGTGAAGCTATGGCGTTCTTCAGATGTATTGCCTCACTTCTTGGCAATTTTGCAGACATAAGGCACTCATTGGGTTTGTTTCCAGGAAGGGAACCGTTTTGTGATGTTTAACATGAAGAAAGAATAGGTTGCAAAGGCGTCTCAGATGTCATGCGCAGCTTTAGTATTTCAAAATGATAGAACAGCAAATGTGATGCCTTTCTGAGCGTAGGTCATTTTCTGATGATTTTTACTTTGCAAATAAAACAACGCAGAGCCATTCTTTGGATGGCAGTGTACAATGCTCGCCACACATGCGCCAAGGGAAGAACAGCGTAGCATTATTCCAATGCAGGTTTTTTTTTTTGTGAAGGGAATTTCTGTTAGGGCTTGTAAATGTACGCCACACCAAGTAGGCTTCCCATCCCCAGCTAACATTAATTCCCTTGCAGAAATTAATGAGACGAAGAACTCGGTGCACATTAAACACACATGAGGAATGCAGCAGTAGGGCCCAGGGGTTGCCTTTTTTCATTTAAGATAACACTCCTGCTGTGATATCGCTAGAGGGCAGCTGTGAGGCTTTTAAAATTCGGGGCTGGCACTGTGCACAGTGCTCTCAAAAAGGAAACCTGAGCCGCCCCGTGTCCACGTGTTGGGAGCATTGGGATGGTGAAGAGTGCCTGCCTGAGACACCAGTGTGGGAAGTGAGCCGGAAAGCTGTAATCAGATGATAATAAAGCCTTTCAAATAATTGCCTCAGTGTACATTGTAATTCCACGGCTAGCAGGTACATTGAGAAGTTCGCATGACACTGAGAAATTGGTCCCTGCTAGCAGCATGAACAGCCCACTGTTGTGGATTTTAGATTTGTGATTCTAGGTACTGAATGCAAGGCAAGTATATGTACTTAGCCGTCTTTGTATGTTGGTGCTGAACAACATTTGCAGGTCTAATGAAATAAGAATCTGCTGCTTTAATCTGGTGCTACTTTTGAGACGGTTGTCTGTGGGCTTTCATTTTTTTGTGCTACAGCAGCTCTTCCACTTAATGTTTATGCATTCTTCCTCACCCCGTTGCTTCCTTACATATGCACCAAAGCTGTTGATGGTTATGTTTTGTTTTAGGTTCCCAGGTATTGGGCTGTTTCTGTTCTGAGACTGCTGCTTTCTCGTGCAGAGAGTCGTCGCTTACCAGCATCACGGAGCAGAAGCCTATTATGATGCAATTGCCGTTGGTGCTTGTCAGCATGCATCAATCATGACATACTCATGTAAAGTGCTCAGCCAGCTGTCGAAAACAAATGTTCCGCCACCCGCAGTGCCCATAAAATCTTCTTCAGAGCCCACCCTGCAGAACAAAAGGAGATACAAACATGCAGCTACTGTGCTCGCAGCACACCAGGCAGAACACTATCCCGTTAATTGGGCTTTACCTCTTTACTTGATTTACCAGCTTGTGTTGGCATATGGGCTGCGATTTGCATGATGAGCTCTGCTTTTCTTTTAATATAACTTTTTATTTGCATTTTTAAACAATACATTTCAATGTTAATTGAAACTCCCTCTTCCCCCTGCCCCCCCTTGGTCCGGAAATGGTCCATGGCACTTGTCTCTACTCCTGTACGTCCCTTCTCCTCAACGTTGGCGAGTTTATGCGAGATGTGCGTGTCCTGGACCCGTACTGGACTCCCTCCCACCCGGTTTAAGGTGCTTACACCACCCCTAAGAGGCGCGTTCTTCTTGGGCACCAGGACCCTCTGGGCCCACTGTATGAACTGTAGGACCCTCGACCAATTTGTCAGGTAGCTTCGATGGTCTCCTTGCAGGGAGTAGGTTAACCATTCGAGCGCTGCACAGTTCCATATTTTCCCGAACCATTTGTGTTCCTTCAAGGGTTCCTTAGATTTCCAAATTTTGTGCTAATGCCAGTGCCCGCACCATCATCAAGATGACCTATATTTTGCGCTCCGCTTTCAAGGTTAATTCTTCCAGTGCACCATCCAGGCCTATCAGTGCCAAGCCTCTTATACTTCTACTCTTCACCCCCAAGTTTTGTTCTATTTCCTCCTGTATCACCCCCCAGTACTCTTGTATACAGTGACACTCCCATCATATGTGGCTCCATCCCGCATTCCTTCCAGCAGTGCTTGGCTACCCGAGGGTACATTTTGTGGAGTTTTGCTGGGGGTAAGTGCCACTGCAGGACCAGTTTTACCCATATTCCTTGGATCTGGAGGGACATAGTAAGCTTGGGAATGTTCAGCCATAATTCTACCCAGTCAGTTTTCTCTATTGGGGGGCCTGAGATCGCGTCCCATCGTTTCATGTATCTCTTTTGGGCTGGGCCCTCCCCTATTTTTATGTGTGCATATATTGTTGCTGCTACCCGCCAGTCCCCGGGATCTGTGGTTGGGTATTTCTCAAAGGGGGGTGATTTGCACATTGCCGTCTCTTTCATATGGGGGTGCTGGAGCCAGTGCCTTATTTGTGTATATTGGAATCTTTTCCCTTCTCCCACCCCAGAGACTGCCTTAGATTGGTTGAAAGATTTCACCTGTGGCCCTTTGAACCTGTCTCAGATCTTTTGGCACCCTCTCTCCTGCCATTTGCTAAAAGTCTTGCCCTTCCACCCGAGATAAATTGTGAATTGCCAAAGATCGGTGTTACCGGGGATGGGAAGGAGGTGATGTGGGCGTGTTTAATAGTTTCATCCCCGGAGTATCTGACTAGAGAGAGTATTGTGCTGCTATACATTTTGGGCGGTCTCTCTGCCTTGGGTTTCCATAGTACCTCTTCCAAGATATCACCTGCCACTGCCCTATTCATTGGTGTCCAAATCTTGTCCCGATCGCTCTTCTGCTAATCTCTAATCACTCTAATTTGCGCATCCAAATAGTAGCCTTTACAATCTGGTTCCCCCAGCTCCCTTCTATTCTTGGGCATCGTCTTTACCCTTTTCTGCTAACCCCTTCTTGCTTCAGTCCCTTGCAGGGTCTCACACAATGTTGAATTCTCCAGTTAGGATAATGGTGGACTTTGCAAATTTCTCTAGTCTATTCAGAGCCTTTTGAATGAATGCATCCTGTCCTGAATTGGGAGCATATATTGTGGCTACCGTATAGCCCTGCCCCTTCCCCTTCAGGGTTTTCGCTTGGTTTCTCCCCATGTCATGTCTATCGGTTTCCGTGGGTCTAAGGTCAAGATCATTCCTCAGGGCAAGTAGTATCCCTCCTTTCTTGCTAGCGTGTGTTGATTGGTAGATTTGGCGGAAGCCCCAAAACCTTATGCTGTCTCTGTCCCGGGTGTGAACGTGGGTTTCCTGGAAGGCTATTATGTCAGGTTGTTCCCTTTTCAGGAATCTTTCGATAAAGAAATTTTTTTTCCTATTTATTGGGTAGTTTAACCCATTGATGTTAAGGGATACGAGTGTGAGTTTGTTGTCTCTAGCCATTGTCCCCTAGGTGTTCCTGTGTTCGTTGTCTCCCAATGGACCCTTGTCTGGACCCCCTGTTTCTCCCGCCCCCTGCACCCTCCCTCCATCATGACCCCCCTGTCTATCCCAAGTGCCCTCCCTCCCCATCCCTTTTCTGGATGGATTCAACCAGCCTCTAGCCCCCATTGACTCAGTGTCTCGAGGATTGAACCCTTCACTTCTCCCAGTCTGATCCACAGCAGGTTCTCACAAACCCATTCGAAGATCCCCCTCCCTCCCTTCCCTCAGCACCATCTATATAGGCCCTGTAGTTCTTTACCCTCCCCAGCCTTAAGTTGTTGGTGTGCCCCTGTATCGTTTATGCTGTTGATCATTCAGCGTTCTTTGCGGGACAAATTCCCTTCTCCTGTTGTTTTCCTGCAGTAGGACTTTTTAAATGTGGCTGATAACCCCCCTCTCTTGGAGCGTTTGGTTCTCACTGTCGACCATTCCCCGGGTTTTTACGGCTGCTTTGATGACAGTGTGAGGTGTGCCCTGGAGGTTAGTCTTCATTTTCAATCCCCAGAAGTATTGCTCACTCTTCATATGACGTTATTCTGTGTTGGTTTCGCTGCCAGTCGAAGAGTAAACCAAATTGGAATGTCCATCTGTAACGCACGTCTTTGCCTCTTAGAACTGACAGGATCAGAGCAATTTTTTTCCTCTTGCTAAGGGTTGACCGGGCTCCATTTCGGCCCCATTGCTGGTTATCTGCTTCATGCTTTGAGGGGTATCCTTTCCTGAATTGTGTATTCCTGAAGGGCTACCAAGACATCCCTCGGCCTCGCACCTGGTTCTTGCCTGCGGGGTCCCACCCTATGGATCCTATCCAATTTTATTTCCGGGGAATCTTCTGCTTCCAAGAGGTCTGTGAAAATGCTTCTGACCTCTGCGTCAAGATCCTTGTCCAGGACCTCCTCGGCCAGACATTTGAGTCGGATGTTGGATCTCCTGGATCTATTTTCCAGGTCCTCTGCCATGGAGTTCAAGATTGTGGGTCGCCGTTGCCAGGCTCTGCAGCAGGGTGTCGGATCTCCTTGCATCTTCAGTCAGTTCTTGGATAGCTATTTCGTTAATGTCCACCCTTTCTTCCATTTTGTTTGTCACGCTTTATTTCTTGCAGCCCCCCGCTGGATGCTCTTGTAAAATGTCCATCTGTTTTTGCACTATATTAGCTATTTTGTCGCCAAAGTCATTGAAATACTGTCTTCGAAGCGTTTGTATCACTGGCTGGTCTTGCAAAGGCCTTTCTCCGAGTGCTGGTTGAACCCCTGTTGCTTGTAGCTCCCCGGGGAGCTTGTATCTCTAGCCCAGATCTCTGGCCCAGATCTTTGGCAGTGCACCTTCCTTGTTTTTCTTGACTCCCTTTAATGGAATCAGTGGTTCTTTCCCCCTGGACTTCGACATGTCTGAGCGGGGGCTTGCAGGCTCGCTTCTCTGGTCCCTTCCCATAAACTTATCAGGTATATGCAGTTTGCGGGTGGTGGATTTCTACCTCTGGTTGTTCCTCGACCTTACTTAGGTCCTCTCCGGCTCCCCCTCTCTATGCCCGGCCTAGATCCTTTGATCTACCACCTCTATTGTGTATACATTTCGTATTCCCTGTGTTATGTGCTCACGGAGGTATTCCCCTGGCTAATGACTCCGGTCATGAAGATGGTGGTGGATCCGGAGGTTTTCGCCCTCAGCTGTCGGGCTTTATCGCTCCCCCTTATGTTTCTTTTTCCTTCAATTTGCCACTATTTATGGTTGGGGGGGCCCCCTTCATCAGATGGGAAGCTTGCACTGCTGTATTCCTGCCTCCCACCCCAGGTAGGTGATTGTTGGGTGTGTGCCTCCCCTTTATGCGTTTAGCTTTTGTTTACCGGGTCCACAACGTGGCCTCAGTAGCTGTTTCACGCCCCCACCCCCGATGGGTGCTGTGTGGTCCCTCAGTTCACTGGTCCTCCGATCATCGACTTGCCTCCCCCCCTCATGCGGATCATAGTAATGGTGCGGATGGGTGGAGGAGGGAAGAGGAATGCGGCCGTGGTCCACCGCTCAATATCTAATCAGCGGGGTGATCTCCGCCCCCTCGTCGTGATTGTATGCTGGAGCGAGATGTCCTGAGTTGGGCCTCCCCGGGTGCTTGTACAGCCCTACACCAGGGTCCCAATTCCTTCTCCCTTCCTTTTTCCTGGGATAGGCAGCATTCCCTCCGCGGCTCAGGTCTCCTTCTCCTGGGGTACGGATGTCAGGGCCACCAGTAGCTCCTCCGATGCACCTCCTCACCTCGCAGGGGCCTCCCACGAGTCGGTCGCTCTCCTGTTACGTTTGCTCCTCCTTCACCTTAGGGACCCATGTTACCCTCCGTGTGCCTGGGAGTGGCAATCGCCTATGCGCAGAGTGATCGTCTTCCTCGTCCGGTGCTGAGTCAGTACAGCGACTCTGCAGAACCCCGACTTCGGTTGTTGTCTCTGCGTACCTGCAGAGTTTCACTGTGCGGACCTCCCTCTCTCTCAGCGCTGACCCTCCCGGCCGCTGTAGTGTCCTGGAAGGCCGCTCAGTTTCCACGACGATCCGCAACCTTCGCGGGATGGACGTGGGTCCTGCCACACCAATGAAATCCTCTGGTCTCTGCAGCGCCTGGAGAGGACGTTAAAGGCTGCTGATTAAGGCTCTGTTGGTCCCGAAGTTCAGGAGAGCATCGTTTACAGTGCTCTCCACCCGGCAGCCACCTTGGAATCCCTGAGCTCTGCTTTTAACAATGTTTAATTGGCAAATTTTGGAAGTGTGATGGACGTAGCAGAGTTAAAGCTTTACTGCCCTAATGGCAGAGACAACCGCTTTGACAATGATGTAATTTCCTAAACATGAACCATTGACACTCTTTATTAAGCTTTGTGGGAAGCCAGTTCAACTTATGAGCAAACTAAAACCAAATGAAAGCTTTGTTTGGAAATTCAGAGGAGTTAGTTTCTTGGTTGGTTTCTGCCTGTCTAGTCGGTCTCTGTTGCTGATGGGGTCCTCTTTGGTTGCACTCTTGCAGACAGCACCCTCTCTGCTAGATTGCCACTTTGCGTGGTTTGATAATGCAATGCATAAAAAGGGTCTATTGGGATTCCCTAATGTGCATAGGAAACACCCCATGCAAATGAGGGAATGCCCCTTTTTAAATGTGTCCCCAGACAGCTATGAGGTACATGCTAGGACCTTGTGCACTCTGCAGTGCAAATGGTAAAATGTGAAGCTTTTAGCAGGACATGCACGTTCGAAACTGGACTGTTAAATGTTGATATGGCAAGCTGCAGCTGCTGGATTCACCCCTCAATGATAAACTCCTTGGTGCAAAAGCTGGACATCAACCTTTCAAAATGTACTCGTCATTAGTATATCATTTTGATATTGTTTGCTAATAAAAGTATTTCGAATGGATTGTGTCCTCCCACGTATTCCTCATCTTTATATGTTATCCATCTTCAGCTGCTAAGGATTTCTTTTTTTTAGCAGAGGGCGTTGTGCTGTCCTCGAAAGCCTCTGTCTCGAGGATGAGGTCAACGAAGGCAGATATAGCACGCACAGCGTCCGTCGGCATCAGTTCCGTTTTTCCGCGACAGCTTTAGCTTCGAAGAGATACAGTGCTTCTTCATCACTTTCGTGACGAACTTCGTTATTATTTCGAGAGAGAATCGAGATGTCTTGTTCGTCGACAATTCCGAAGACCGGGTTCAAAAAGTGTTGCGATTGTGGGTCGAAAAAAGATGTCTTTGATCACCATCATATCAGTTTGTGGTTCCTCAGAGCGGACCATAACACCTCGGACTGCTCCAAGTGCCAGCCCATGACTGGAAAAGCCTTGAAGGAACGAAAATGGAAGTTGAAGGTAGGTTGAATGAATCCCTAAATCTTCTACCCCGACCAAGAAACTGACGAGTCGAGAGGAGACCCTCCTCTGAAGAAGGCCAAGCGGTCAAGATTGAGGAGTGGCTCCCACCATTCTTCTTCGTCATCGAAGAAGTCAGAGAAGGCACCGTAGGTCGCCTTTGTCGACTTTGTTGTCGGACGCTTCCCCTGAAAGGGTTTCTTGCCCAACCAAAAAGTCCTCTGCGGCTGAGTGGGAGGCCTTTAGAACAGAGATGCTCAAAATATTTGAGAAACAAAGGCCTCCAAGCCATGCTCCTAGCGCAACTTCTAAAGAAGCCGGGAAAGAAAGGGCTCCACCTAAATCCTGCACGCCCTCGAGCCTGGTACGAAGGCCTGATCTGCATCGAGAGCCGTCGAGGCCTTGATCCGATGAAGTGTCATCGAAGGATCAGTCGAGCCGGAAACCTAGGTCGAGGTTGTCGACCCCACCAACACCTTTGACACCGGCAGCGCCTTCGACGCCAGCCAAACCCACAACGTCGATATCGACACTGAAGGCATTGGCGCCAGCTGCACCATCATTGCCAGCTGTGCCATCAACGCTGAGCGCCCCAGTAAAATCTACGGCACCAATGAAGAAAATTTTGACTCTTCCAGCGTCAAACCCATTATTTGCAAAATCCCTCATTCCTGAGAAAACATGCACCACTACCCAGGAAAGATTATTTTAAGTCTCTTTCTTCCATTTATGAAGTAAATGAACAGTCTGATGAAGAGCCTCCAGTTTGGTACGCCAAATGTACGAGCGCTTTATTGCAGAGGAGTCAAGTTTCAGGCACCTCTATTACAACCTATAGACTGCAAGTGGGGTGGATACCTCACCTGAGTTGGAGTTTTGGAGACCTGAGGCTGGGGAGCATACAGAATCGTCCTACAGGCAACTCATGTCTAAGGTAGTGGACTACATGCGATGGAGTAGGCCTTCATTGCCATTCGAACAAGATTACCTAACAGACATCTTAGATAAAGGTCCGTATTCAGATCCCATATTACCATTTCATATTGCCTTTCAGGAAAGTGTGGCGACTAATTGGGAGACAGTGGATACCAATCCGGCTGTTAATAAAAACTTGACCAAGAAGTACCGCCTTTCCAGTAGTGACCCTGACTACCTGTCGAAACACCCCACTCCAGAGCGGCTGGTGGTGCAGGCATTTACTGCAACATCTAAGCAAGCAGCTTACCCTACCATCCCACCAGAGAGGGACGACAAATAAGTAGATGGATGGGCAAGGAAGGTATTTTCCGCAGGGAGTATGGTACTTAAATCTGCCAACTCCACATGTACCCTCGCAAAGTTTACGTTCACTCTATGGGACTGCATTTCCATGGCGGCACAGCATATTCCCGAAGGGGAATGAAAGAGACAGGTTCTTAGCCATAGTTAGAGACTGCAAAGAAGCCATTGCAAGTCTCCAGTCAGGTTTGGATTCTGCTGATGGCATCAGCAGAGCCATGGCACCAGTATCGTATGCGCAGGTTTCCATGGTTGCGGAAGTCAGGTTTTGCACCGGATGTGCAGTCCAGACTTCTCAACATGCCCTTTCACGGGGCTCACCTTTTTGGCAACAAGGCTGATGAGATTTTGAGAAGTTGCAGACTTCGAAGGCGGCAGCCAAATCTTTAAGCGCCGCTATTAGGCAACCTCAGCTTTTCGATCTAGTGAACAACCTTGGAGGGGTAGATCTTTTCGCTACTACTCCTCAATTGAAAGGGCAAGAGGAATGGCAGGTCAAACGGGCCAAAGAAGATTTCCCTCGTGGTGGACGAGGAAGGGGTGCAAAGCCAGCTCAAGCAGGGGCTTCTTTACCATCTGCCACTGCATCAACCACCTCAAAACCTCTCTGAGGTCTTGAGTCACAGCTCACCAGTGGGGGCAGACTGTCTCAGCATCTAGAAGAATGGCGAGACGTTACTTTGGATGCTTGGGCCTTGGAAACGGTAGCCCATGGTTACTGCCTTTCTTTTATACAAAGACCTCAGAACAATCCACCGGGGACCCACTCTTTGAGGATTCCAGATCTGCTCCTTGTGCATGAGATTTTAACCAACCCTGGTAGAGAAAGCTGCTACAGAACCAGTGCCTGTAGCGGAGAGAAATAAGGGTAGGTATTCCCCTTATTTCCTAATACCTAAGAAGGACAGAGGACTGAGACCCATCTTGGACTTGAGATACTTGAACAAGTTCCTCAGGAAGGACAAGTTCAAGATGTTCACACTTTCTCAGATCCTTAAGGCCCTCCAACTCCAGGATTGGTTGGTGTCATTGGACCTCCAGGATGCTTATTTTCATGTGCCAATCACACTCGAGCACAGAAAATACCTGAGGTTCGCAGTTGGCGGTTCTCATTATCAATTTCGAGTTCTGCCATTCGGGCTGACCTCCGTCCCAAGGGTTTTCACCAAACTGATGGCGCTGGTCGTAGCAAGTCTCAGGGAGGGGGGGGGGATTCACGTCTAGCCCTACCTGGATGATTGGCTGATCAGGGCACGTTCTCCAGAACAAGTCCTGGATCATCATAACGTCGCCTGCCATTCCCTTCACAGACTGGGCTTCTCCCTCAATTACAGGAAGTCCCATATGACACCCTCTCAGAAACTCCAATTAATTGGAGCTGACCTGGACACATCCTTGTGAAAGAGCTCGCCACCCAAGGTGAGGGCTCAAGACATTCTTCAGATGGTCACCGAATTTCAAAGTGCCCAGTGGCTCCCTTGTTTGAGGTTAAGGTTGCTCGGCCTCATGGCATCCTGCATTTTTCTGGTGCCAGAGGCCCACCTGAGAATGAGATCCCTTCAATGGGTGCTAAGAACTCAATGGTCCCAGTTCTCAGGAAAGATGTTGGACCTACTTCAGTTTCCAAACAGGGTCGCACAGGATCTTCTGTGGTGGGCCTGCAAGGACAACATTCTGAAGGGAGAACAATTTTGGCAACCATGGCCGGAGATAACAGTAGTAAAAGACACCTCACTGACGGGGTGAGGAGGCCACACCAATGATCTGACAGCGGTCGTTGGTCTCCATCGGGGTCCAAACTACATAACAATCTTTTGGAGCTAAGCACAATCAGACTAGCGCTGAAGGCCTTCCTGCCCTCTGTACGGGGAAAGAATGTCCTGATAATGACAGACAACAGAGTGGCCATGTACTACCTCAACAAGAGAGGAGGAGTAGGGTCACTACCAGTGTGCAGAGAGGCAATGCAGCTCTGGTACTGGGCAGTACAAGAAGGAATCTCCCTATCAGCAGTTCACCTAGCCGGAGAGGAGAACACGACGGCGGATGCTCTGACTAGGCGGAGCAGTGTCTCCCACGAGTGGGAACTAGCTTAGGAAGTCCTTCAAGAGATCTTCACCCTTTGAGGAACCCCTCAAGTGGATCTGTCCGCGACTGGTGTCAGCCAGAAGTACGAACTGTATTGCTCTAAGGAATTTACTTCAAGAGGAGCTCTAAGAGACACGTTTGTGGTGGACTGGGAATTTCTACTCCTGTATGCCTTTCCTCCAGTCCCCGTCATTCCTCAAGTGATCAGGAGGTTGAGAAAGTTCGGGAAACACATGATCCTAATTGCCCCGGATTAGGCCAGAAGGAAGTGGGACATGTCCAGAAGGCCTGGGTACATCTGTCCTCCAATACGTCTTCCACAAAGAGAGGACCTTCTCTCGCGAGAGGCAGGTCAGGATCTCCATCCAGAGGTCAAGACTCTTAACCTTCAGGCTTGGCTTCTGAAAGACTGAGATACAAGGATTGGGACCTCCCGGATGACGTAATGGAGATTTTGCTTTTGGCCAGAATACCAGCAACAAAGTCTTTTTACTGTTGCCATTGGAATAAATTCTGCAACTGGTGCAGCAAAAAGAATGTAGATCCTGTTCTATGTAAAACACTGGATGTCCTATCCTTTCTACTATCTTTAGCCAATCTGGGGCTCCAGATTGGTACCATTTAAAGGATATTTGGCAGCGCTGTTCATCTTTAAGCGCTCGTCAGAGGAATGTTCATACTTCAAAATTCCACTGGTGACACATTTTCTAAAGGTGCTTGCTAATGTGTTCCCCCCTCTCCTTTCCAGGTCCCAATTTGAGACCTTAATATGGTTCTAATATTCCTAATGTGTACACCTTTTGAACCTTTACACTCATGTCCCTTAAGGTTGTTAACCTTTAAAACCATTCTATTGGTAGCTCTAACATCAGCCTGTAGAGTGAACGAGTTGCAGGCACTTTCATCCAAGTCACCCTTTACTATCTTCCAAAAGGATAGGGTTGTTCTAAGGGTCAAACCTTCAATTATACCAAAAGTAATTTCTGATTTCCACATAGGACAAAAAAATTGTTTTGCCTTGTTTCTACCCCCTCACCCCCTCATCCTAGCAAGGAGGAGGAGAGACTACATAGGTTGTACCCTGTAAAGCTTTAAGCATTTATATATCTAGAATGTCAAAACTCTGTATTGATGACCAGCTGTTCATTGGCTATATGGGCCACAAATTGGGTCAGGCTGTCTCTAAGCAAGGTTGTTCAGATGGATTGTTCTGGCCATTTCAGAATGCTACAGGTTGGCAGGGAAGGATCTTCTGGAAGGATTAAGGGCCCATTCCACCCAGGGCATGGCTACCTCTACAGCCCTGCAAAGGGGTGTCCCTATAAAAAATATTTGTGAAGCTGCAACATGGTCTACTATTCACACGTTCACAAAGCATTACTGTCTGGAATCTTCCCTCATGGAACCATGGAACTTGGGATCCAGTTTCCGACACATAAGAAACACAGCCGGGTCTACAAATAGGATGCCCTGAGGAAGGCAGTTAAAATTTCTACATTACCCGCCGAAACGTGAAGACATAAAGGGAACCACCAATGACCAATTTGAGTTCTACTCCTGTTCCCTATTAGTGGTTGTCATTGACTTTTTCACATAGGCAAGACAAAGATATCTTGTACTTTAAAGACCCAGATACTAGACTCTGTATATCACAAAACCAGGAGGATAGTTCAGGAACTCCCGGAATCACTACAAAGGACTTTCGACTTTGGTTGTGTAGGCAGTCTAGGCTAAGCCATAAGCACTTAATTTGTAGCAAGACGGAGTGCAAGCACTGATGAATGACTGTCTCTCTCCATTGGCAGCTACACATAATTTTTGAATTTCCTATTTTTGGAATCCTATTTTTGGAATCCTTTTCTTTTCTCTTGAAACAGAAAGTCGTAAAGTGAATTATAACTGATATGTAATGTTATGTTATGTTACTTTGCATTTGTATAGCGCCTTATGTACCATTGGTATGATCTCAAGGCGCTGGTAGGTTGAACGAACTCGGGAACCAAAGTTCAAGTCAGTAGAGAGAAGAGAGAGAGTCATAAGGTGCGTGTGAGCACCGGATATGTGTGCACTGGTGTGGCATTCATGTGATAGCTGCTCCTTAGCAGTAGGTGTGGTGCGTGAGAGATCAAGAGTATGTGTTTGTTCTGGCCGGTTGTTATCCAGACCGATTCTGGCTGCGTTAGGCCTGAGAAGAACACCTAGGCTGTAGGGTGTGTAACCAGCTGTGTTTAGGTGGGATGATGGAGAGTATGAGGCAAGTGATGGTATGAGAACAGCTATACCAAATGGTGTCACAGTATCTCTGTGTTCTAGTTGAGTGGTTTTGTAACGAAGAGAGTAAGAGTGGAGATGTGATATGGTGGTTTACCTTAGGTGCTCGAGATCGAGCACACTCCAATAGTTCCATGCACTCCGACTGTTCCATCCATTTCGACCGTTTCAAGCACTCCAAAACGTTCCATGCACTCCAAAACCGTTCCGTGCACTCCCAAATCAACCGTTCTGTGCACTCCCAACCGGTCCATGCACTCCCAAACCGGTCCATGCACTCCCAACCGGTCCGTGCACTCCCAACCGGTCCATGCACTCCCAATCGTTATATTCACTCCGTTTTATGCACGCCAACTGTTTTATGCGCGCCAACCGTTTTATGCACTCCAACCATTATATACGCTTCGATCGTTTTATGCACTTCAGATCGTTCCATGCACTCTAATCATTTTTTAACAGTGTCCATTCCGTGCCCTCTATCTGTTCCGTGCATTCCATCCGTTGCATGTACTCGCTCAGTTCTGTGCACACTATCAGTTCGATCAGTTCTATGTATTCTTTCTGATCAATGCACTTTGTCCGATCTATGCATGTTATCCCTTCATCATTCAGTCTGTTCATTTCATGCGTTCTACCCACGTTATCCGTTCTCCATGCATCATCCATCCACATACTTGACCCGTTCCATACAGCCTGTTTCATCCGTTCATCCACATATATTATCCATTCATCCACCTACTTCATCTGTTCCACCCACTTCATCTGTTCCACCCACTTCACCCGTTCAACCCACTTCACCCGTTCAACTCACTTCACCCGTTCAACTCACTTCACCCGTTCAACCCACTTCACCCGTTCAACCCACTTCACCCGTTCAACCCACTTCACCCGTTCAACCCACTTCACCTGTTCCAACCACATCACCCGTTCCATCCATATACTTCATCCATTTATCCACCTACTTCATCCGTTCTACCCACTTCACCCATTTCATCCACACTTCTTTCGTTTCACCCACATCACCCGGTCCACCTACTTTACCGGTTCCACCCAGTTCATCCGTTCCATCCACATACTTCGTCCGTTCCATCCACATACTTCGTCCGTTCCATCCACATACTTGGTCTGTTCCATCCACATACTTTAACCATTCCATTCTCCCATTTTCTCCGTTCTTTCCCCATATTTCACCAGTTCCTTCCCCATATTTCACCAGTTCCTTCCACATACTTCATCTATTCCATCCACCTACATACTTCACCTGTTCCAACCCCATACTTCGTCCCTTCCATCCACATACTTCATCCGTTCCTTCCACATACTTCACCCGTTCCGTCCACATACTTCACCCGTTCCTTCTACATACTTCACCCGTTCCATCCACATACTTCACCCGTTCCATTCTCCCATTTTCTCCGTTCTTCCCCATATTTCACCAGTTCCTTCACCATATTTGACCAGTTCCTTCCACATACTTCATCTAATCCGTCCATCTACATACTTCACCCTTTCCATCCCTATACTTCGCCCGTTCTATACACCCACTTTCTCCGTTCCATCTACCTACTTCTCTCATTCCTTCAACATACTTCACCTGATTCCATTCACCCACTTCCCCCCGATTACATCCATTTACTTCATCCTTTCCATCCACATACTTCACCCGTTCCAACCCCATTCTTCATCCATTCTAACAACATATTTCACTTGTCCCATCCACTTCACTCGTTCCATCTACATACTTGACCCATTTCGTCCACATACATCACCCATTTCGTCCACATACATCACCCATTCTGTCCACATACATCACCCGTTCCTTCCACCCACTTCCTCCGTTCCTTCCACCCACTTCCTCCGTTCCGTCCACATACTTCCTCCGTTCCGTCCACATACTTCCTCCGTTCCTTCCACCTACTTCACCCGTTCCTTCCACTCACTTCACCCGTTCCTTCCACCCACTTCACCCGGTTCATCCACATACATCATCCGTTCGCTCCACACTCTACACCCGCTCCACACTCTACATCCATTCCGTCCACATACTTCACCCGTTCCGTCCACACTCTACACCCGCTCCGCACCCGCTCCACACTCTACACCCACTCCATACCCGCTCCGCACCCGCTCAACACCCTACATCTGCTCAACACCACCACACACTACATCTGCTCAACACCCTACATCCGCTCCATGCTATCATCCACCCCACACCATACATCCGCACCACCCTACTTCCGCTCCGCGCTCTCATCTGCCCCACGTTCTCATCCGCTCCATACACACATTCATTCTGCGCTCTCGTCCGCTCTACGCTCTCGTCCGCTCTACGCTCTCGTCCGCTCTACGCTCTCGTCCGCTCTACGCTCTCGTCCGCTCTACGCACTTCGTCCGCTCTACGCACTTCGTCCGCTCTACGCACTTCGTCCGCTCTACGCACTTCATCCGCTCTACGCACTTCATCCGCTCCACTGACTTCATCCATTCATCCTGCATTGTCGGTTCAACCCATGTCACTTGTCGCACGCAGTCGATCCGTTCTGTGTTCTTCATCTGTGCCATGCACTACACCCGTCTCATGCACTCGAATTGTCTATTCTATTCGTTCCATTTATACCATGCACTCTTACATTCCATGCCATCTATCTGTTTCATGCACTCTAGCTGTTCCGTGCACTCCTCCGTATCCTGTATTCATCTTTTCCATCCTCTGCACTTTATTCCTCTCCATTGCACTAATTTCATCCATTTCATTCATTTCAACCACTTTACTGTTTTCATACAATCTGTTTGTATCCACTTCACTGCATTGATCCACTTTACTCATTCTATTCCGTTTGTCCTTTTTAGCTTACATTAGAGGTTGTTAGTTTCTGATTTCTCTCTTGGATCTTGATGTTGGATTGGTATTTATGTTATTGTTATTTATGATCTAGTAGTTTGGGCTAGTTGAATTGCTGTTATCCACTTTATTCCTCTCGTCCACTTTGATCCTCTTGTCCATTACATTTATTTCATCCATTTCAGTAATTTCAACCACTTTACTGCTCTCATACAACTTATTCTTTTTATCCACTTCACAGCTTTGATCCTTTTTACTCATTCTATTTTGTCTGTCCTTTTTAGCTTACCTTAGAGGTTAAGACTTTGATTTAGACACAAAAAGCTGTTTGAGATTCCGATTTACAATACAACTGACTTGTTTTTCACAAAATTGTACATGTCACAGAGAATAATTGTTTTTGCACTGTATCTTTCTTTTGATTTGTCTTCTTTTTAACCAGAATATTATTAATTTTTCTATGTACACGTAAAATTAAAAAAACATTTGTATGTTTGCTTTGAGCTCTTTATCCTTCACATTATTAAGGCCATACATGTAAGAGAACTGTGAGTGGTTCTCCCAAGATTCTTTGTCCTTTAATTGCCTCAAACTAGGAGTCAGGAACAACATTTGACATCCACAAATAAGTGGAGCGTCACAACCCAGTTAACTTCTTTCTAACTTTGAATTATGGATAGGGGTGTTACGCTCACCTGGCTCCCACAGAGGCTTCTATCTGAACCGGACAGCTGCGGTCTCCACCAATGTGACACGTAGGGCCGAGATGACAGACTGGACTGGCCCACGTAACTTTGTTTGCTTGGCCCGTAGGAATATTCTTCTGCAAATGGAGAAAGGGAATTAACCACCCGTGGAGTTGAGCGTAAATCCCCCCCACCTCCGCTCTTCTCCCCACTGATCACCTTTGATGTCCCCTCTTATAGTCTCACCTGATGGTTTGAAAAGATGAGCTCTCCATCCTGCATTGAGCGCAGGGGTGCATAGATAACCAGTTGCTTCACTGGCTCGAAGGAATTGGTGAGTTCCAGAACAATATTGACTCCGAGATTCCCGGCAAGACGCCGTAAGTATATAGTTCGTAAGAGTTCAAATGCCTGACTTTCACTCTTGTCCGATTCCTTGCAGGTTGCAGCTTGACCCTAGTGAAGAGTTCCTCGTGGCAACCGGTAATATTCTGGTAAGGATTTGTATTATCCAACACAGTTCGATAAAATAATGTCAATATGTAACCTGTTGCTTTCTCCCTTATTCAGGTGCTGAGAGAAAGTATGAAGTCTCGGGGAATAATACCTCCGGCGGTAAAATCAGGTAAGTCTATTGTGGTGAGGAGGGTTCCCCTTGTTAGTCTTTGTTTCACCTTGCTGTCCTTTTGTTTCCCCTTAGGGGCCGGGGTTCGGCGAAGATGCAGTGGAAGCTGCGCCGACCCGTGAAGAGGAATAGTACCCCAGGTGGTAAAATCAGGTAAGTCTATGGGGGGTAACTAATAATAATATTCCTCTGTGTATTCCCTTGGCTCACCTTGCTGTTCTTGTCTTCTCCTTAGGTGCCGGAGTGCGGCGGGAACATGCAGGAGGATGCAGTGGTATGTGAAGATGCTGCGAAGGCCGGTGAGTTCAGCGCGGCGCTGCAGCAGGCGAGGCAACGCGCATAAAATAACTTCTTCCAGCTCGAAGGCGCGATGGATCGGGAATTCAGATAAGGATCAAAGGTATTGCTCTTGTTCTAACCTTTTCTCCTTCTTTCTTCCTTTTTCTAGGAGCTCCAGACTTGAGGCGGGTGTGGCAGAAGACTGGATGCAGACTTGCAGGCACAGTGAGCGTTACGCTGCTGGATGCAGAATAACGCGAAGTGTGTGCTGCTCTTCGGGCGTGGTTTAAATAGCCTCCAAAGTAGTCCAGGTAAGTATTCCTCCCTGGCCCCACCCGAGTAAAAAATAGTCCCTAGGTAAAGTTGTCCCTTCCAAGCCTCTTTTGGCTTGGAGCTCTTGCAGCATGGTCTGCATCAGGTAAGTTTGCAGCATGGTCTGCATCAGGTAAGTGTTAATCTATGAGCCTGGCGTCTATGGCGCCAGGACTGACTCACCATATGAGCCTGGCGCCGTAGGCGCCAGACTGCACCCAAATAGCCCCTAGCAGGGGTTGTTGGGCTTGCTTGGGATAACTTGATGCCTGCTTCCGGGGTTGCTGGACTTGGTCTGGGTCCCCGGGGGTAGGAATCATGACAGGGGAACACTTTTGTATGACATACTGAAATCTTCCCTCAGTCAGGATGGTAGCTTTGGTAAAGCAGTCCTGCACTTGGTTCATGAAAACAAAATACAAATTCTACTCCCTCCACCAAATCAAATGCTGCTTTGGGAGTCTATCAAAGATGACGAATATGTGGAAGGACACAATCCATTCGAAGAACAAGTTACTTACCCCTGGTAACATTCTTACTTTTACGTCCCGTTACCTTTCCTCCATACTGCATGGGTGTCCCTCGATAGCAACGGGAAACTGAACCTTTTTCACCAGAAAAAAACTTTCTTCCACTTTAAATTTAAAGGTGCGGCCCTGGGAGCATGCGCTCCCCTGACTCCGCCTACCGGCGCCACTCCCCAATCCCCTTTTCCACGTCGACTGGAAAGGGCCGATTTCACCAGCGCTCCTGGGTTTGGCTGCGGTCATCTAATACCACACGCTCTTCCCCGGATAATTTCTTCTGTCTTTTTGTCTTCTTTTATCAATCAGGTACTCGGTCCTCTGGCGCCATGCTCCTTCCCGGCGCATTTCGACTTCAGCAGGTGTCCAGCCTGTGAGGGGCTCTTCCCTATGTCCGATCCCGCGCTCTTTGCTGCCGCTGCCTTAGGAGGGTTGTACCGCGTGCAATGCACTTACACCGCGTGTTCTGAAGAACAGGCTAGCTAGTTGGAGGGAGCTCTTCGAGAAGTCACCTCCAGAGGACTTGAAGGGCTTCGTCAGACATAAGTTAAGGCCCAAGGGAGGGCCGCTCTTTTCCAGTGCACCCCGCAAGGACTCCTCCTTCCCAAGGAAACGCCAGGGCGGTAGGAACCTCAGGTTCTCACACCAGCAAGGGTACCGAGGCTAGCTTACCTACCGGCCGCCAGGCCAAGGGGTTGGTAGATCCTTCCGGAGACAGGGCTGAGGGAACGCAAAGGTTCTTTTACCAGGTGTACATCCGAGGGGCTGTACCCTAATATCGGCCAGATGTCCGAGGGGGCGCCTGCACACAGCACTAACTGCGATACAGCCAAGGGCAATATGGCTACCATGCCTCTTCCTGAGGTGCAGGGTAGGTTTCATGCTCCACCGCCAAGAGTCCTTGAGGAGGCCGGGCCCAGTGAGCCAAGCACCACGACTTCGGCACGTGGCACGCAACTCGACAAGATGGCCGCCGTGCCAGACGAGATGGCTGCTCGTCCGTTACTGTCCTTTGGAACCGAGCAGGTGGGAGAAGGAGTTACAGGGTGGGACTGGTGTCAACCAGGTACATGGCCTACAGCTTATCCATCACCATCGCAGGGTAGGATTACCCCACAGCTACGCTGTCAACATCACCTCCCACCCCACTGGCCTGTGAGGACAGGTTCTTTGAAAAGTTCCTCACGCTCATGAGATCTCCTCAGATGGGGGCCATCTTCCCGGATGTGATCAGGGACATGCTCCCTCCAGCCCCTCTGCCCGCGCCTATAGTCATTCCTCCTATGGCTCCACCGCTGCAGGCCCCGGTGCAGCCCCCGGTGCAGCCCCTGCTGCCCTTACCGGCTCCTTCAATTCCGCCTTCCCTGCCTCCCACAGTTCAGGCGGTACCACACCAGCCTCAGGCTCCGGTCTACACACGGCAGCCCTTGGCGCCCAGCACTCCTCCACCCTCTCGGGACCAGCCGGATACCCTGGTGGACACAGACAAGGAAGAAGACCTCGACACGCTGTCGTCGGCCAAGGCGTTCCACGAACGGCTTGCAGGTTTGGCAGAATACTTGGTGCTTCCTCAACCCGAGGTCGAACAGACGGAGGCGGGGGTCCTCGCCGAGGTCATCACTCTACGCCCTGCGGCTAGAACGGGGATCCCGATGCAGAAAGACGTTGTCGCCTTGGCCAAAAGAGTGGCTTAAGCCCTACTCGGCCCAGCCTGTCGATCGACGCCTCGATGCCAAGTATAGGCAAATGGAGGGAGATCCACTCTTGCTGTCGACAAACACTCAGCCGCACTCTTTGGTGATCGCTGCAACGTCACTCTACTGAAAGCCTGTGTCGTCCTCGGCCACCTCGTCTTTAGCGCCGTCAGGCAAGGAGGAGAAGATCTTGGAGGCTTACGGAAAGAAGCTTTATTCCAATGCCTCGCTGCACCGTTGTCAAGCCAACGCAGATGCCATGCTGGCAGCTGTTAACCAGAGGCTTTGGCGGGAAATAGCTGACTTCCTTCTGGTGCAGAGCCAGGCACGTTTCAGGGCGGGTGGGCGGAAGCTAAACTGGTGGCACAAGATATCATGGAGTCAACTGTGGGCCACATTGACCCCTTTGGCCGGGCCATATGCATCGCAATGAACATGAGGACTGCCTGGCTTCGGGCTACTAAACTCAACGGGGAAGAGCACGTACCGAGGCTAGTCCAGCTACGGGCCTCACGGCCGAGGGGTCTCCGGATCCTTCCGGGGTCAGTGCTGAGAGACCAAGATTTTTTTACCGGGATTACTCCCGAGGGGCAAAGCCCTATTACCGGCATCAGGGCCGAGGGGGCGCCTTCAAATAGCACTACCGACAGCTCTGCTGCCGATGGCAATATGCCTTCCAGGTCACGGCCTGAGGTGAGGGATAGGCCTTATGTTCCAACACCAAGCGTCTTGGACGGGGCTGGTTCCAGCGAGCCAGGCACCACGACTTGGTCCCATGGCACGCAGCTCGACAAAATGGCTGCCGCCCCAGACAAGATGGCTGCGCGTCCGACATCCCCTCTGGCACAGCAGATTGAGCAAAGAGCCACAAGGTGGGACTGATGCCAACCAGGGGCGTGGCCTGCAATTTATCAATCAGCTGCGCAGGGCAGGTTTCCCCTGCACCCCAGGAAGTGTGCCCTGGCCCCAGCAGCCACTAGCCACTCAGTCAATATCACCTGCCACCTCTACAGCCTCCCAAGAAAGGTTCTTTGGAAGGTTGCTAGGACTGATGCGTACACCCCGGATGGGGGCAATCCTCCGGGATGTCATCAGGTACATGCTCCCCCAGGTCACCCCACCGGCTCCCAAAGTCATTCCTCCTGTGGCTCTGGTGCCACAGGCCCCAGCGCAACCACCGCTCCCCCAGCCGATTCCAGCTTCCCTGCCTCCCACAGTACAGGTGGCTCTGCAGCAGTCACCGGCTCTGGTTTCCACACCGCAGCCCACGGCGCCCAGCAACCTGACCGTTCTCCAAGTCGGCACCAGAGGAAACAACAAAAAGGGGATGGGGTGCAAAGGGTCTCTCCAATCCCCCTCTCCACAACAGCCTTGGAAGGAAAGAAGGCATGACACGCCCCTCTGGGTCCACGTGTCTCCGGTGGGGGGCAGGCTTGATTCTCACGTGCTAATTTGGTGCTAGAATTTTGCGGACCCCTGGATCCTCTCTGTAGTTTCCACGGGGTACCACCTACCAGTGCCTTCCTCTCCTTCTCTCCCACAGATTGGGACAACCACTCTGCTGGGGGATATCTGTTCGCTCGTCGTGAGCCAGGCAGTGGAAGAAGTACCAGCCTCCCAGCGAGGATTGGGCTTCTATTCCAGGATTTTCACCATATAGAAGAACCAGGCTGGCCTGGGAGTTGTGTTGGACCTTTCCACCCTCAATTACTTTAAAACATTAAAAAAGATTCTAAGTGATACATGGTTTTCAAATAGTGTTGCCATTAAAGATCAAAAGAGTATAGCAGAACTTAAAAATTTTAAAGAGTAGAGTAGACTTTAAAATATACTTGCCCGAATCCTACACCATCTGGTTCACTCCCTTCTGTCTACCACTCCTTCCACTTAAATGGCCTACATAAGAAGAAAGATCAAGTAATGGCTAAAGGATGCCACCGGCATGCAAGGAGGCAAACCTTACAGAAGACAGTAGAGTAATGTACGAGATATTCGATGAAGATACCAGGATCACTGTATTGTTTGCTGACAAAGCCAGGATACAAGGACGAATGCTTTGGTTCCAAATTTGGATACTTATTCATTTCTTGGACTAACAGTTTATGCTAATCATTGGAGGTGATTACCTAAGTTTTACAACCCCCCCATCTTTTCAAACCAATTTCTAGACCTTCACCATAAGTATGACCTGTTTATTTTTATTGCAAACCCTATCTGCTGCAGATACATTGCTGATAATAGCACCTGTTGTGCTGCAAGAGCAAGGACATATGCAGGCAGGTTTATGCACTTTAGACATAGGAAAGGCTCAGCCAGCCTTGCCCGAATGTGCTATTCTAATCTTGCATAGGAACACACGTCTGCAATGAGTGCTTAACACACTGAGCGATCTTCTGAACCATTGTGGCACTCAATCAATTTACCAATATGCATTTCAAAATTGGTTATTGCACATGATCAACATAATCCCCAGTATACCACAGAGAACACAGAAGGAATTACATGATGAATTTATTGAGGCAGAATGTGCTTGCCAAAACAGATAGGCAATAGGTTTAGAGCCTCAACACCATGCCATAAAATATTCTGATGTGTGCTATTTAAATCTGATGAACAAGGAAATCTTACTTCCTTCGATCAGGCTGCCTTGTGGGCCTCCCCTCCCACATTCAATTCAAATTCACATTCAGTTCACACTGAATTACAGTTTCTTTTGCATTCAAATTTTATTTTTTGGCATTGATAAAACCTCCAGATGTGAATGTAAACGCATTTTACAGAGCGCTACACATCATTTGAATCCAGAACTAACCTTTACTACAATTTCGGATTTTGGAGGACAAGGCTCATTTGCAATGTTTTGTGGCATTGTATGGGTCCTGGAAACAAAATCCGCTTCCAGTCCATGAGTATGCATGGCCAACACAGTCAATGTCAGATCTTTGACAAATTTAAAATAAATTTCCTTGTATATTTGCGTGGCCACCCATTGTTTGCTTTGTTTTGTAAAGGCCTGTAGTAACGTGGCACCCCCAATTTTCCTGAAGTTCTCGCTTGATCCCTACCAACGTTATTGTTATGGCCAGTGCGGCTAATCTCTTTCTCGCCACCATACCGTCTATGGCGAAGTACAACTTTTTGGGCCTGTACTTTAGGCACATATTATGAAACAGCTCCAAATCTCCAGTGTGACAATTTTTTCGAATTTTTTGTGGGAAGGTGAACATGGCACCAACCACTTCCTCTTGCATTCCTCCTCCCTCTCCAACGGTCCATGTGCACATTTGTGGAAATGTTGCTTTTCTGTCCATGAGTGTACTTTGGTACATCAATGAACGCCATTTCTCAAGTAAAATTTCCACAGATCCATCACAAGTTTTGGAGCTCCACTAAAGATGGTTGCTGATGGACTGACACCATTTTATAAGGTTTTCAGAACCCTTCTTTTTCCCAGCAGCTGCAATTTTTTTGATTGATTGATTTAGCAACGTGCCATACATCAAATTGATGCCGAATGTGTGGAAACTGCTCTTGCATGTCCTTTGCTATCGGAAACGTGCCTGTCGGTGGCTATCGCGTCTATTTGCATTCCCCTGGATTTCAGAAGTTGAATGGATTTGATGAAGCCATGTTTCTCCATGGCAGTAGACGATGAACATTCAGACACCTGCACCATGACAGAACTAACAACTGTTTACTTTCCATTTTTTGAAAGTGGTAAGTGTAGTTCTTTGCTGAAAATCCTGGACTGTCACACTATCCGTCGACAGCTAGCCAGAAACGTGTGCCTGAGAATGTACTGTTCATTGACATCTGTTCCACATACCAAGCCTGACTAATAGTAGGGGATACGAATTCCCTTTGGTATTTGTATTATTGAGTTTTAGGAAGGAACTCAAGACCCACAAACTGACAAAAATTGGAAATCTTGCTGAAAGTCGATCCGCTGAACAGTAAAGCTGCTGAACAAAGTAGATTCCCATGGTAACAGGAGGAACAGCCCAGTAACGGGCAGGACCTTCGGGCTGAGAATCAATATAAACAAGGGGGGGGCGTCCTGCCCTCCAAAAAGTGTTTGCAATCATTTTATGCAAAATTAATATTTGAGAATACCAGTTGATCAAAAACAAATTTGTATCACTGAGAAAAATCCATTGATACGCACATTATAGTTACATCCGCCTATTTTATTTGACTGTAGATTTAAGTTAAAGTTTTTAAAGTTTTAAAGTGACATACAGTACATATAAACAAATTAAGCAATGTGAACAGTACAAAACCTACATCTGATTGAGCTTATACAATTTCATAAATGCAGTCAACCGTGTATGGTTATTTTGAAGCTGCTGGTCTATTCAGCAGAAAACATACAGACAGTGTACATCAAGTGGGGCACAGATTAATGAACCATTCACATTTTGTGTCCACTGTGGTACATACGTAACCATGAACTCATGAGTCAAATAATGTCACAACACAGGCAGTTATATTATGTAACATCTTATTGTTCACACTGGTGACCTAGTGCACTCAACACTAGGTAACACAAATGTCCAAAAGTCCTTGAGATCTGCCTGTTATCTGACAACTGGGTACAGAGTCCCAAGAATCTAGTGTGAGAACCCACTAGGAGTAAGATGGAGACATGGGGCAAGGTCTACCAAACCCTGGCAAAGGGGTGACCAGCTGGCACTTTGCCTAGCATCGTTTGAGCAGACCATGTGAATGTATTATGGCGGTGGACACAGGTTGCTTGGATTTTCAGGTTGGTGTCTGGTAACACGCAATACACATTCACCAATGGCTCCCCGCATATATTGGCCCTGATTGTATGTTCACATTTGAGCATGTGTACAATCTCTATCAGGCAGCTGTCTAACACAATATACTTTTGCTCCTTTAGTAGCCAATCGTCCTGCACTACTGATTTTTGTGAATCGACGGTGGTGGACAAATCCTCAAGACTGTAAACTGAAGTCGAGATTGTCTGCAAGATCATTGGTCAATTTCATGAAGCTTCATCCTCTGTCAGTTTATGATGTGATCATTCCAAATGAATTGGAGAAACGACTAACTTTGAGTGTTTTTTTGGTAGAACATTTTTAGCGGGTGCAGATTGTGTGAAAGGGTCAGAAAGCAGTTGCAATACATAATCACTTTCTTGATTTTCATATATTAGACCTTGCACACAGTAGCAATGGTCCAGGCTTACTTTGTAAGGGTTCCATGTGACATTCCATTCATTTTCCGGCCATTGGACAAATGCATCACTAGTCTGCTTGTTGACTGTGCCACACTGCGCCTGAGATATTAGTTGCTCCAATGTGAAATCAGTTTGGCAAGCGACATCTTTGGTTTCAAGCAATGTCTGTGACTTTATACTCCTCTTCTGGGCTTCTAAAAGAATAAATAGAAGAAGATGCTGAATGTATTGCACACTTACAGAACATACAATCTTGCAACTAAAAACCTGGAAAGACTAAAACATCTGCTCAAAAGCTTGTGCAAAACAAACTGGTACGTTCTTTACTCTTGGTTTCTTGATTTGCTTCGAAACAATGGCCTTCCCTTTGCGTACGGCGACATCCAGCTGGAAAAAAAAAAGGTTTTTATATGGTTTTAATACAGCAAATTTCATTTCAAAGCAAACAAACCTAAGTACATATCTACAAATCGAAATTAACTAGACAGAATGGAAAAGATTTTTCACTTCATAAATGTATATCTCGGTTCCATGTGCATCTTCTAAGTCCACATCTGGAGCACATTCCTTGAATAGAGTAATATACAAAAAATACAATGTCGGCCAGAGCGCACAATAAAAGTTTGCATTCGAATGAGTGTTGGGGAGAATTCTCTTATAAGGCTAATTTCCCAAACCTAGTGAGTCCCCCAGCAGCTTTGCTGGATTTTTGGGGTTTGTTTTTTTCTCCTGCTAAGAGTGAGACTCTTGTGCTCCCACTCTTAGACATGATTTGAGGTATGTCTTTGACTTCTTATGTGCTTATGGGCTATGGGGTTTCTTTTTACTCCATAGGGTATCATCTGTTTTTCTATATGTGTGGTACACAGCACCCTCAGTGCAGTACCACAGGTGTGTCACAGTGACCCCCAAACATAGACTCCATACCCTGGGACTGACTACTGTCTCCCAGGGCATGTAAAGTCACCATTGGCTTTACTAGTCCAAAATTGTGAACAGAACCAGTACAAACCATCACATTGTGGAAGTACTGCTAAGGGGTAATTCGATTGCCCCTGGGTCTGTTTTCGAGGGGGCACTGTCCCGTCCCCCCTCGTCGAGTTTCTGGCTGGTGGCAGTGGTTACCACGCAAAATATTACACCGGAATATTCTCTATGGGATTTTCCCATTGATTTTAAACACACCACTTTTTGGTACAATATTAAAGATACCGCTGGTTCATTTATTTAATATAAAATCACTGGTTGGGTCTTTTTGCCAGAACTCGATTCTAAAATGGTGTTTGTGTCCGTCTCTGTAACTCTGACCAAGGTCGAGCCCTTTGTTCCACTATTTTGGCGGGCTTCTCCACAGAAGCCCTCCAACTGGTGCCACTCTGTCTGGGTTCCACAGGAAGGGTGGCGGGGGGAATTGGCACCCTGGACTGCGTTGCATTAGCAACCCAAGTCGCACTCTACTTTGATTGGCCCAGTGGTGAGCCGCCCGGCTCACCACTTAGCATGTGTGATTGACTGCTAGGCCGATGAATGGGCATTTTTCTGCATAAAAGCAGGGACTTTGGGACTGGAACTTCAGAAGTCGCCACAGGACCTAAGAATCCAAAGAGGGAAGAAGCTGAGCCACCTGCAACCGACGACACCACCGGTGAAGCCCTGCTGCAACAAACTCACCACTTTTCCAACGACAAGAGAAGATCTTCTGCTGGAGAGTCTTCTCCCTTTGAGCTGGTAGGACCAACCAGTTTGCCCTTTTTCGCTTCCAAAGACGACACTTGGTCGAATCGCCCGTGCCAAGCACCCCAGCGGCCGGATAGCCAAGCTCACCACTTTTGACCGCGAATAAAAGGATCACACCTTTTAATCTGGAACTCCACGGCTGGTTTCATCCCTGTGCAGTGCAACGAATCCACCTCAACGAGATCTTCTCTTCCCCTGGTCGGAACCGCGAACTTCAACCACTGCCAGGAACAACTGCCCCCGATGGAGCTTCCTTTCTCTTGAAGGTACTGTGTCCTGCCGGGCCTCCCTTTCTACAGATTGCTAAAGGTGACCCTTAAATCCTTGGCTTCTAAACTGGGTTGGCTCCAGGCCTTCTAACTATATCTTTTGAATACCCCCAAACTCTTTTGAACACTCGGCAAAGACTTTCAGTGCACTTTAAACCGTGTGATCCTGGGCACATTTCGCTTTGCTCCATTTAAAGTGGGCCTGGCCTATGAACTTTGGCTCTACAGTATAACCTGCCTTTCTCTCCTTGCTCTGAACTCTTAAAGTGTTGGGAACTGTTTTATTTCTATGATCTGTCATTTTTTCTCCCTTTAACTGCTTTATCAGAGTGCCATCTTGGTTAAGCGCTCACATCTGTTCTAACAAATAGTAGTGTTTTAACCCTGACTTGTCTGATAACTATTGAGGGAGGTGTGTATACTTTTCATGACTGTGTTTTAACTTGCATTTGATTGAGAGTGCTAGTATATGCCATTAAGTGTGTTTTAAATAAATAATTATATACTTTTTATACAAAACTCTGGTCAGTGTTTGTTTGCTCTACTGTGTTTGGCCCTATTGTGTATACTCTGCATACTGCCCTACTCTTCTTGAGAGATGTCTGACTGCTCAGCAACAGCTACCAGGTAAATCTGGGAAGTACAGACTGCTGCCAATTGGGTTTACTGCTTACTCCTGTAGTCTTAATCTTTTTGCCGTGTTCCCTAAGGGAACTGCACAGGATTCTGCCTAACACAGAGCACTTCCGAGCCAGGTATTTTACATAGACTTTGAACCATATACTGTTAGGGTTGCTGTCGCAACAAAAATAGAACATTTGTATAGATAAAACCTCGAATTGAGTGCATGCGACTTGATCATAACATTCAGTTCATATCTCACCTGATATCCATCCGAGGTTCAAACATGGGCTTGATTTGAGGTCACCCTGTAAAACATAGTGATCACAATGTTGCCCTGCCAAGTATTTTGCTTTGTAATGTGTCCTTGGTAACTGTTCTTCATTGGGGAGAGGGGGGATGGGAATGCAACATTACTACCAAATTTAGAAAAGTTTTAAATAGTGCACGGTTACATACATTTATGTCTAAAAGTATATCCAATGTCAGATTGTGAATAGAAATACCTCAAGCTGCGGACTTGTTCCAAAGGAGGACGAGATAGTAGTCGAAGTTCCACCATCCTCCTATAATACAGCACTTGTTTGAACACGGATCAAAAAGCGAAATGAAACATAAAAAATGCAATGCAAAAGAAGGTACATACTGAACTGAAATACAGACAATGGTACACACGTACACAAAATCATACATTAGCAAACCCATACCTGCCACTTTGTACACATAGCCATGTAAAGACTGGAGGGGTTGTCGGTACTCCTGCTCTCTATATAGTAGAGGTGAGGCGCAGAGGACCCCAGCCAAGATTCTCTATTACGGTAGCAATGGACGAGCAAACAAGGCCTAGCTTCTCAGGAGGTGATGCTGTCTGGTTCTTAAGTACAGTGTAGTCCCCAAGCACCCACAAAGAAATGTCTAAACACAGTCTTTATATAATTAAGGTTCAGGGTTATATACACAATCACAATAACTCACTTTGTGCTCAGTTAATCTACAATGCAAATATATACAGTTGTAAGTGGTACCACAATTATCAGATTTCATTAAAGTGCATCAACTGTACTCTGGTCAAATGTCACACAAATCAATTAATAGGGGTAACCAACAATACACATAGGAGGAAAGCAGTAGGTTAGAACAATTGGCAGAATACTGGCCCCTATCACTCAACACAGTTCTGTGTGGAGATCCCCCCCACCTGGGCAACCTGTCAAATAAAGATATACTACAGGCCCAGTCCATATATTGTTCAATGAGTCTCATTCCCTTCGAAAATGGTTCTACCACCCCAATGTACCTGGAATAGCAGAGTTCCTCGAGGAGGCGTTGAGGGATCGTTCTTGAGTGACTCCCTTTAAAGCAGGAGCCACAGATTGTCGATGGGTCTCCAAGAAAGTGAACTCGGCATCGAGAATCCTCGAAGGAAGTTCGGCGTCGAGGCAGCAGCTTCGGTCCTGGCGGTGCTCGTCGTCGAAGGCATCCTGCAAGGAAGAGTCGTGTGGGGCACCTCGATGTCGATAGTTCAGGACAGCAAAGAGTTTGTGAAGAACTTTGGTCCAGCAAGGGCGTTGAGTCGAACGGCGTCTCTACGGTCTTTGGGTGGCGGGAAACCCACCGGCGGATGCTCCTCGGCGTGTCGACAGCTGACCTTCTCTGGCGGGATAAGACAGTCGGCAGTGCAGACGAGTGCGTCAGGAATCAAATGTCTTAATCAATGGAGCATGCGGCTCCGGTCGTCGACAGTACGGCGACAAGCAGTCCCCGCTTCTGGGCAACACAACTTCGACGGGCCTCCAGCAGTTATAGCGTACCTGCGAACCCTGTACGATGACGGTGGACGGAATGTCCGGTGCTAATCTTCGTTCTCCTCTGCGGTCCCCTTATCCGGTCGGCAGCCTGTCGAGGGTCTGACTTCCAGGGAGCTTCGGCGAAGGTTAGCGGTGCTCGATGGTCCCTCGGAGCTCGGGAAGAGGGCGCCTAACCAGGTTCTCCCTTGGATCAGTCTCGACGTCATGGCAGCTTTCAGATTGCGGTGAAGGTAACAGCAGTCAAACTTCTTCTTCGGGCTCGGCTTCGAGATCAAGCGTCAGTTTTGACTTCAGCTTCTGAACAATTTCTAACAATGAGAGGCCACCAGATATACTGTTGATCTCACATTCATTCCGCTGGATCACACTCAGGCAACCAATCACTCAGAAGGGCATTCATCAGTCAGTCAGCCAATCAGGCATACAGTGCATTCAGGCCATTCTCCTCCCTCTCAGACACTCGCAACTATGCATGTGTATTGGGACAACTACCCATCCATTCAACACTACACACAGCATTCATACCAGTTTCGGGAAGGGCTGTCTCAGTCATTGTGTTTCATACTAGAAACCAGACATCCACAACAAGAAGTGCATATTGGTCACACACTCCATTCACCCAGTTCCCACCCACAGGGTATACCCACAACATACAGTCACTGGTAAATGCTCCAGCCAGTCTGGCCTGGATGTCACTACAATACCATATATGGAACTTCCACTGAACAGCCAGTCAGGGGAAAGGGACAGAGTCAGGGCTTCCCAGGTCTTTGGGAAAATAAGGTAACAGGCAATAGAAAGCAAGGGGCCACAGAATCAACAAATTCCAATGCCAAGGCCTGGGTATCCCAAAATGAAGGATACTCGGAGCACCTGTCAAATTCAGCATGTAGCTGCCGCCAGCCCATACCCTGCTCTGTGGGCCACACACAGGGGCCCAAAAACATACACTAGGGGCACAGGGTTGTACCCCCACACATGGGTGCCATAGGGGTATCCCATGGGTCTGTACACCAAACCAAAAACAGGAAGAGCTGCACTGCAAGGAGTACTACATTGACTCCTGGGCAGAAAACAATACAGAACACAAATGAAAAAGGACTACAGGACATGGAGGCCCTGTTCCTCCAATGCATTTCCAGCATCACAAGCCAATACTGGACATAATACATTTTGATATGTTTACATTGAAAGCATACCACATGCAAGTAGTTCTATCACGCATAGGAAGAGTAGTGTAATATCATTACTTAGTATGTGTATGAGGTTGATGTTGACTCCGGAACAGAAATTGAGGCAGAATCTTGCTCCTTCATTTTCAGCCCAATGTCCGAAAATAGTACAATGGAAAAGGAAAGTTAGTACTTGAAAAGTGGTCTTATGCGACAAGATAAAATTTTACTTTGTGCAGGTCGGAAGGGCTCACCATTGGGATAGAAGGCGTGTCATGGTTTTGTCGCTTGCAAGGGTCTGTTCTTCCATCAATGCGCTCTAAGTGAAGAAGGATATGTCAACCAACACATTTCCCAAACATAATTTCTATGGGACACTGTGGAAGTTTTCATCAAGGATCACATTTACTGACTAGAGGCGCCACAAACGGTGAAGATGAAGTATACTAAGATGAAATATTTGGCACTTGTGTTGAATCCGGTGACTATGGAAAATGGAGTAATAGAACAGTGATGTAGATAAACGGATGGAAGATAATACTTATTAATGCCAACCATCATCCTACATACCAACAAATAAATCGACGTTCACTACTCGCCTCACCAGCTGCCTGTGGAAATTGAGTTGGGATGGCGTTTGGAAGCAATTTAGGAAGAATTAGCGGTCAACCTTTTTTTGTGTACCTTGACTGGTCATACAGAGTAACTTTCTTGATCTAACAATTTATGTAACATCAAACCAACTAAGGAGTATGACATTTCGTAAAGAAACAGAGGTCAATTCAACACTTTTTGCCTCAAGCTGCCATCATAACCCAGTTATAAGAAACATATCGAAAGGTGAATTTATAAGGGCTAGAATAAACTGTTGAGACGCAGCCAATTTCAATGCGGAAAGTGACCTACTAACCAAAAGGTTTTCAAACAGAGGCTACTCTGACAAATGCATTCTGGCGGTACGAACTAAAGCAACACAAACCGCTACAAGAGTTACTTTGTTGGAGGTCAGAAAGAAAGACCCTAAAAAACAAGACGGAACAGTAAACTTTATTACAAGGTTTTGTAACAACCAGATCAGGAGATAGCTAAAGAAAAGCTGGAACCTTCTCAAATTGGACCCTAATTTAGGGAAGTTCATGAAAGACTACCCATCTATAATCTACACAAGAGCAAAGACATAGAAAAATGAGTTGTGCCCATCATATTACCAGAAACTCAAGTGAAGACGCACACAATGTGGCTCCAACCCTCCAATAAAGGGTTCAGGAAATGTGGGACTTGTTCCATGTGTCAATATGCCACCACAAGTACTGAAACATTCAAGGACTCCTATGGAACATACATTCAAATAAAAGAACAGATCAATTGCTGTTCAAAATATGTGATATACGCTATCTATCATATGTATATGTAAGCTGACTTAACATTGGAAGCACGATTCATGAACTGCGAACAAGGATTTGAGAGCATATATCTGGCATTGGTAGCCAGGACAAAAGACTATTCCTGACCGACCACTGGCAGAGAATACATCAAATGCATAACAAAAAAGACTTGAGATTTATCGGCCTTAAGAAAGTCACCCTAAATAGAACAGGAGGCAACCAGGAACAAAATTTGCGACAAGAGGAGGCCAAACTTATTTGCTTATTCAGAACAATGGATCAGGGCTTGAACTCGGATAACGAGATGGCATAATTTTTTATAATTACATCATGTTGACAGTAACACTATTTTTGGATTTGGAATGTGCTATTTCATGAAATATGTCAAACATACATATTGCAGACAAAAGGTTGTAAAAGTGCAAATTCAGTGTAAACCTGCCATAGTTGGAGCATGCACTTCTAAACACATGCAAGCTGAACCTAAACTGTGGCGCACCAATTAATGTTGGGCAAAAAATATGTTGTGCATAGATAATTCAATTTGCAAATATGGCATTAAGAGTACTTCTTAGACATGAATAGTATTGCATAGATATGGAACTGTACATTTGTTTCCTCGACATACTAAGGCAACATTGCCATAGTAAAATTATATCTCGTTAACCAGGACCAGGTAACTAAACCACATTACTATCTCGTAAACACACATAGCTCCAATTCCAAAAATAAAAATGCAGAGTACTTGCTAATGTACCGATTCCAGCTCTTATTACTAGTAAGTGAAACATAGGTTCACACTAAAAAATGCCCGCCAGTTTTTAGATTACTGCAGAAATCAAGGAAGGACGAATGCGTTGCCGGGATAACGTTTCAAAACAGGAACTAGCTTGCTGGTTCCAGCGTTAGAATCGACTGAAAGACGAAAAACCAGATACTTTGCAGGTAAGCCCTAACACATGCGTGAGACCACTGTCGCTAGCGAATGCCTTTATTCTTGCACTCAAGCTGAAATGTTGCCTCTATAAGCGTATTCCGCACAACACGAGTAGCATGCACCAATTACACGTTGCGAGCCGTATGAGCAAGCTTAGCCAAACAACTTTGACTCCTAAAATTATCGCATTCCAGACGCAATGAATGAGAATGGGAAAACTCAATATGAAACAATAATATTAATGATAGTACGCGTGATAGGGACAAGTTGCATAATAAGGAAAGCACTTTTCGGTATGAACGCTGATGCGCGGCTTAGTTAAAAATTCTTTTGGATGCATATACCAAATTTATAAGCACGGACTGTGCAGGCAATGAGATTTAGTTTATTTATGAGCAATGATGGCAAATGAAATTCACGGTCACCATTCTCACACAGGCAGGATTTAACCCTAGGACTTCCGAGTAGCTCAGACGTAATGTTAACAACCCTTGGACATCTGAAGTAAGTTAAGACAAATGTTTCGCCAATGCAACGGCCATCCCATTCACTTCTACACATTTCAAATTATTTCACAAATCCATTACTTTGTTAGTAGAAACCAACGTCAGTTATTTGAATATCTCTGTACATGCATGTTGAATGGACCAAACTTATGCCCTGTCACGTTTTACTTTTAACTGCAAGGTCCAATCTTCATTTCTGCTCATAACCCTAATTGCAAGGTACGTTAAACAAGATGGTAAATGTTTGGATCAAACCTTTGCCCTGTCATGTCCTATACTTACCCACAAGATATAACTTTCAGGTCCCTACCGCACCCTAATTTGCAAGGCACGAAAAATTAAATGTTAAAGACTTTTGGCCATTATTAGTCTAATAACAGATGACAGTGGAATATGATTCGAAACTAAACTTTTCATCCACCTACCCATCCCCTCTCTCTTTCTATTTTTTGTGCTCAATTCTTAATACTCCTCCCTTACTCCCCCCTCCCAAATCTCTGTGACAACTTTCTACTTGCATTGAAATATGTATGACTCTTGCATAATGATACAATGCTGTCATGAATAATTTAATTTGGAATGTCATTCCTCGAATATGTTTGCATTTAATGGGATATTGTTTGAACTCACTTTTTACTTTTTCATTTCCATTTTTATGGTGCACCAATTTGTTCACTTTTTGTTATGTCCTCATAGATAGATAGATTTGCCCTGATTTGAGAAAGACACAGAGGTGTCAAAACACGTGTTATCACAAAGGGCCTTTTTTCAATATTAAAAAACGTTTAACCACAATGACGGATCAGTACTTTATGACTCACGGATTCAATATGAATATGTAGTGTCTTACAATTCAATATAGCACAGTAACAGGTGTGTGAGAAACTCAGCACATGCAAGGTTTTTCAACAGAGTGGAGGAACTCAATGTCTCTGTATATTCCCACACCAATGCGACATTGAGGTTTTGTTAGAAACCACTACAAGTGAATTTGGTCGCAGGGGTCCTGTGGTTGATATCCACCAAAAAGTTCCTCAGTATAAGTATCTTATTAAATAAATATCCTTTGGGAATACATGCAAGATAGTACCCAGATCTTTGGCGTGGCTTGCAGAAGTGCAACCGAGGACCAAACATGATAGCATTCTTGAAAAGTGCTTGAGATCTGTATAAAGAAATATGAACTATTAGCACGAATAACACAGGATGAATGTGAATAAAGCAATTTGCACCAGAGATTTGTCTTTAAAGTTTAATTAGAATAAAGACAGAAAAGCTGTGTGACCTAGCCCAGTGAACTCTGTGACAACTTTATTATACAGTTGTTATACTGCACATTCTACTACAAAGCACAGTGATGAATTGTGGTAGTTATCGAGAAGAGCGTACCTGAACTAATTGCTAATGCATAAGTCTTTGAGATACATGAACATTAATATCCTGGGTACATTTTGGTTGAAATCGACATAAACGTTCATAGTAATGTTCAATGAATATAGGGAAGTAATTAGTTGACTTAGCCTTACTTTGGCGAACAGATGAGCAGATTAAGCAAGCAGAGCAACAAGTATCCGATGAACAGGTAGCTCGATGATGATATACCTAGTAGATCTCCCAGATGTTCTCAAGGTCTTTATAAAGGCTTACACAAGTGGGTGTGTATGTGAATGGATGACGTGTTCATAGACACCCACTCTGCCTCCATCCCAATGGTTCCCATCTGCCATGTGAAGCCACCCTGCCGCCTTTCCAGCGCACAGGCATAGGCCTACGAAAGTCATAGGTGCTAAATTCCATTGATACTGGACGAGTGGATGTATGGGCATGAGGTGAGCGTGAAAAGGCCAGAACAACGCAGAAGGGACACAAATGTTTGTTGATTGCAGGGCCTGGGCTTTGAAGAGGGGAGTCTGGAGACGCAGGGTCTGAGGAGGCCATGTGGACAATGGTCACTGTGCGGAAGATCCCTTTGAAGTGTACAAGGTGTTTGACAAATTGAGCGGTCACACACACCCAGCCCCTTGGAAGGGCATGGTCATAGGTGTGCGAAATGCCATTGATACTGGAACGGGGATGGATGGAGACAACGTGAGCGCAAAAGTGCACCAACCTGGGCTGGACTGGGCTTCTGGGTACTGTGCAGATTTCCCGGTGTGCCTCTGCACTCTGTGCCTATTTTGTATTTTATTTTCACATTATATAATAGGAAAAGGGTGGAGCTAGATCAAAATGCGTAGTATGGGACCACTTTGCAAATTATATCCAGTGTCTCCATTCGTTCACAGTCCACCCGGGCAGCAACCATTCTGGCATGACTCTCATAGACGATTGCGCATGTTCTTGAGTCACTGAAAAACTCAAATCTGTATTTACTCAGTTGTATTTTATTTAATTGGGTGATGTTGATGGCACCAACTAACTATAAATTGTATACTTGAAGTTGGAGTACACTATGAGAAAATCTGCTGTACTGTCCTCTGTCACTGGGAAATATGTCGTGATTGGCTGGAACGACACAGACGGGTATTACTCATTCATTGCGGTATCCAAGCCTTCCATAAAGCTACCATTTAAACGAAAGATAGGCCACCAGCCTGTACCACCTGAGAAAGAGTAACATATATATTTGAATCGAATTAACCTGATAAGTGTAGCAACCAACTTCCAAAAGTGCGTCCGAAATTCGATGGCATAGTTGGTGTTATAAAAATTAAGGCGGGAACCCTTACTGCACAAATCCGCACTATATGCGAAACAAAATAATTACACGGTATGGCAGGACCTTCGTAAGAACAGTGCTCGCGCTGAGCTGAAAGGCGGAGGCAATGGCCTCGGTAGTACAAATGACATCAGATCTAGAGTATACTTACTCGTTAGTTACTTGGATTGCACAGCCAAACTTTTCTGCAAAGTTTGTGCATAAGCACCATCATAATCCTTAACACGGAACTTGTGAGGCAGGCTGCCCTGAAGTCATGCAGCTCGGTAAAGGAAAGCCTTGGTGTGTCTTTTTCAGCTATGTCGGCCGAGCATTCAGAGTTTTCTCGGCAGCAGCAGTTCTTCACCTCGGTTGGCATGACCTTGCAACGATTGCAGGTACGCCACGTTGAAACGTCTTCCATGCGACTCGGCTGCGCACATGCTCGTGTGATTGATCTTGCAAACTATTGTCTGATTCCCCATTGTTTCGGCAGCCTTCTCTTTCCATCAGTTCCTCCTCTGAATACTCTGGTTCGTACTGGTAGGGCTGTATTGTTGACATTGTACGACAAAGATTTAACCAAAACGCAAGTAACGAGTGAAATTGGTTCTGCTACTGTAAGGAACGGTTAGCAGGGGCTTCATACTAGTAAAATGTCTCAACCAAGCAGAAACGAGACACAGCGGGATCTAAACTAAATACAGTGAAACTGTTGACTAAGAAACTAGAATGTTCCCTGATCCGAAAGGGTCTGTTTACACTTCTTGAGGAAAGCAGCGTCCTGCCTTTTCCATGGAGACACGTCAATAACTTGGAGACAGTGAACGTTGAAACGAGACATGTATTGGTGTTGTGGAAAGGGCCGTACGCGTCTGGTGATGTCAGCTTCGGGGGCTTGAGTTTTGATTTATTGCCGCGTGCGTACTTTAACTTAAGTTGATCAATCCACGGATAAGATTAGTACTAGATGGCCGCGCCCAACACGTTGTTTTCGCATGTGTAAAAGTGAAGAAAACTAAGGTAAGATGCATATGAAAAATGTTTACGATCGATCACTGTATGCTTATAACGACTTGCCCGAATGATGGGGACAATAACATTTTCCAGCGCACTATTCCTTTAATCTCTGCCCTTGCAGCAATAATGAAGCAAAAGCCACCTGCTGGTAGCTTTTATTACAGCAACTTTTGCTTCAATAGTGCTGCAGAGCATATAAGTCCTTTTATATATACAACAACATGTATTTGTGATTGCTGTGGTAAGAAAACCACTGCAATCATAAATGCAACAACGTTGTATTTATAATTGCTGCGGCTTTCGCTTTGAGTCTCCTGGGCTCCCCCAGTCCAGGGGAGCATGGGAGACTTGAAGCGAAAACCACTGCAATCATAAATACAACGTTGTTGCATTTATGATTGCAGTGGTTTTCTTTTTAAGTTTCCTGTGCTCCCCCAACTCAGGGTAGCTCGGGAAACTTGAAAAGAAAACCACAGCATTTATAAATCCAACAATGTTGATTTATAAATGCAGGTACTTTCGTTTTGAGTCTCCCGGGCTTCCCTGGCTCGGAGGAGCCCGGGAAACTTAGAAAGAAAACCACAGCAATCATAAATACAAAGCAGTTGTATTTATAATTGCTGTGGTTTTTATAGAAAAAGTAAACAATAGCACTTACTGGCAGCAGCCTTCTGGCGTTCATTCTTTGCTCTCTGCGTCTCCGGCAATGATGAAGCAAGAGCCGCTGTTATAAAAGCTACTAGCAGGTGGCTTTTGCTTCATTATTGCCGCAAGGGCAGAGGTTAACACAAGCACAGGAGGCTCGTCCATTTCACAAAATGGATTTCTCCTAGTGCTTGAAATTAAAGGGGTTTCAACATTGTTTGTGTAAAACTTTACCAAGGAACTTTATTTAAAAAGATCTTTTATATATGTTTTTTTATTATTGGCAATCTTTTAAGACAATCAAATATTTGAGCCCACTATTCCTTTAAGGGCATGAAGGGGAGCATATAAACTGAGGGTTAAGACAAAGATGAAGCACAAAGACTATAGGAGGACCTTACGGAAGCCATTTCATCAATGGATTCCAGGGCCTTTTGGCCGTTAATCTATTGGGATTCCAGGGAGTGTTTTTCATTCAAGGCAAGCAATCTTAGTGTAGCTGTGTGGAGGGCTCAGTTTGTGGTTACAATTCGGAATTAAAAGATCTCTCTCGGAACATTGGATTTGTATCGGAAGGCATTGGCTCTACAAATGACAGGGAAGGCACCAGGGAGTGATCATAGTCAAATAGGCCAATTTACGCCAAATTAGATGTTTCCCTTTTCACTGCAAATGTTATGATGCCATAACTGATTAGTGGCTCGTCCCGCCATCTTGGCGGGGGCAGAGATTGTCCCAGTCTATAAAAAGAGTTCAAGGGATGTTCCATGAAATTACTACCCAATATCATGAATAAATGACAGTTGTAAACATTTTGGAATGATTTAATCTTGTATATGAAAGGAAAAACGGTGTTGCAAATTCAATGGGCCTTCTGAATTAGGGATGGTGCTTTAGAAGAGTGCCTATATCTGACTAGTTTTCTTATGAAATATGTATTGATTGGTAAATGCACATTGGCTTCAGGCTTTGTAGACCTGTGTGCATCATTTGAGTCTATGGGGGAGAGGTGTCCTCTGGGAACCCTTGGTTAAAAAGACTAAGACTCTTTTATAGTGAAGTTCTACAGAGTCTAGATGCTTCAACAAGATACAGGAGGGTAAGATATGGTACTGGTGAACAGGTAACATAGGAACATAATATTGTGAAAGGAGTCGGGCAAGGGTGCATCCTTGCCCCCATCTTACTCAATCTCTTCTTGGATGAGGCTTTTAGATAGTTGCAAGTAATGGGACAGATGTATCTAAGATGTGGGGGAGGGATTTGAAGGGTTTAGTACTTCACATATGAGGCCACCATTCTCTCCTGGACTCAGCCCTGATTATGCTGTTTTCATGACCATTGAAAGGTATTTTGCCCATAAGGTTCTAAAACAAATGGATCAAAAATTAGTGTAGGTTCACGAAAGGCACTTGCGAGTAAAACCCTGTTGGAAGTGGAGATATTGGGAATATGTGACATGGAACAACTATTTACCTATCAATTTTACCCATTGGTAGCTTTGCCCCTGTAGGTATTAAAAGGTGCATTCATTTTCAAGTGCTAGTCCGGAGATTTCATCAGAAGCTAGGTAGTCGCTTGGGGCATGTCAAACTGAAGTTGTTACTAATGTCTTTTATGGGGCAGAACTTTGGGGCCAGTTTGGAGTAAGGTATCTCGCAGGGGCAGAAAATGGGGTTTTGAAGTCTCTACTGGTTCACATAGGATTCATCTCACCCAGTTTTTGCATGATAAGTTGGGTCTGAAGAACATAGGAACACAGACAACAGTTAGGCCAGTGCTGATGTTATGGGCGTGGGATAGACCAAAGCCTTCTGTATATAAACATTATTTTAAAAGACCTCAAGGACATGGCCTGTGGATTATGCTGGCCCCTGCTTCTTCTTATTTGGACTTGGTTTGAGAGGAATGGGCTTCTCAATCTTTTGGTTCATCCTGCGTTAATTTGTCACAAGACAGCTTGCCTGTTTTTATCTCTCTGATAGAGGCTTTGAAACATATTTGGTAGCCCTTTTTAACAGGGAATGTATGTTATGTTTAGGATTGGTGCATTCTGTCGCGCACATGTGGTGGGAACATGGCAAGGAGAAGATCCTTATGAGAATTTCTGCAAGTGTGATGGGTGATGAAGTTACTCCCCAATTCATTTTTTTTAAATTTCAGTTTACATTTATATGTACACAGAAATATTTGCGTTTAGGGAAAAATGGATGTTGCCCTTAAAGATTGAAGTGGTTATCCGGTCTAAACTAAGAGATGGGTTTGGAAGTTCATAGCATTACTTTGAATGCATTCCCAACCATTGCACACCACTAGCCTTTGCATAGCTACAAGTTGCACTAACCTTCCATCCCCACCCAAATACCTCCTACTGAGGGATTCTTTATCCTCTTGTCAGTCATCCGCAATTAAGAAGGCTCACATAATTTGCAATCCCGTGGGAATTATAGTTGATTGAAATGCAGTGTGCGTTTGAGTTGTTTTTCCTCCTTGTGGGAGAGTACTCGGAGGACCTAGCTGGAGATGGCCAGATCACCAAGGTGCCTCCTGCGCACCGAGAGACCGGCATTTGTCTGTGAACACTTAGGCTATCTAAATCGCACCTGCTCAGTGCCTTGTTCTGGCTGTAATCCACTAGCCTTGGAGGCATGACCTTTCTATTTTTTGCACTTATCCTATAAGCATTAAAGCCTCGCAAACATGCCTTTCTAGGGTGTGGATGAGCAATAGCAATGTACGGTTCGGGTTCAGTAGTGTTAGTTCTCCTTTAGCCCTGGGAGCAGAGCCCAGCTCCCAAATGACGAGCATGCCAGAAACAGCCTACATGGAATGGACAGTCCGGCAAAGATTCAATTGAACTCTTGTTCCTGTAGAAGAGTATTACTCCTAGCAATTCCAGGCCAGCCTTTAGATCGCTTAAAAAATGGCCTTTTCTAGAGCCATGGATGTCTTTTTTTGATGGGTTTTGTCAGCAGAACATCTGTTTAGTTTGGGGTCCAAGGGTTTTACATAACGAGAAAACTTGAAATATCTACGAGTAAAAGTCTGAAACACTGGTTGTTGAAAGGGAGTAGGTTAGCTGTACGTTTCCAGTTTTTCAAGCAAATCACTATTCACTGGTCTGAAGATTCAAGATACCCATGGCTTAGAGCAAAGGGAAACACTATTACTAGTAGATGTTATTGTTTAAGATTTCTTTACTGTCTGTGAATACACATGTAATTCCATTTTGTTTGCTTTTATTTTTAAATAAGAGAACTTTAATTTTACTACGCCATAGCAAACCCTACAAGTGAGACTTGTTTGCTCAGGTTCATCTCATAGTGAAGATAATCTAAAGGTATCTCCCTGCTGTACCCAACGTTCTATAAACATTTTTATTTTTGTTTTCTCTATAGGTGTTCTTTATCAATTTCCCAACTGGACTACTGTGTGGAGAACTCAGAAAAGCTTATGTGGAATTTGTGAATGTAAGCAAGTGCCCCCTTACCAAACTAAAGGTTGTTTCCAAATACCCAGAGTTCTTCACTTTTGGCAGCAATACTGCTGTCCTGACACCACTAAGCCCCTCTGCTTCAGAGAACTGTAGTGCTTACAAGACAGTTGTGACAGATTCTACCTCCGAATGCATGCCACTGTTGTCCTCTGCCTCTCCTGTAGACTTTGGGGTTGCTTCAAGAAATCAAGCAGAGGTGATAGATATTCCACTAACAGACTCTGTCCTTTCCCCTGGGGCATCCGTGCAACTGCCTCTATGGTTACGTGGACCTGATGAAGAAGGTGTTCATGAAATCAACTTTTTATTTTACTATGAAAGTACTGAAAAGCCATCAAAAATGTGGTAAGTGTTTCCTTTCTCTATTAGCTGCGTCATTGCATTTGTGACATGTTTGGAATGACTAGTTTAAAAAGAGATTGCATTAGCGTTAAGGCCAATGGTTGGTTATTGCAGTGTTCCAACAATTATTGATTTTTCTCAAATTATTTCTTTTATTTATCTTTTTCATAACATAGACAGTTAAATCAACCCCCCACCCCGTCAGAGGTATGCACTGCTTCCTTTTAGCCTCATATCATCTCACATTTTCAAAAAATGTCCAGAATCCTTTTTATGTAGGCACCTTTGTACCATATAGTCACTCTGCAAGTACTTCAGTACCGTTCCCCAATCCTGCTTAAGAGTCTCTGTCTCACTGTATGTTGTAGGTTATCCATTCCATTGAAACGAAGCTCCATACTGTCTGCAACCAATCCTGATTCATCAGGCTCTGTCTTTGTTTCCATTGTTGAGCTATCATAAGGCATGCAGCTATTATTAGGATCATAAAGGCCCTCTTCTGTTTCTTGTAGTGTGCTTTCTCTTGTGGAACCCATAGGCCACACAGCCAGATCCTTTTGCCCACATAATCTATTGCCTGAAACATTCCCCTCGTTTGTGCCTGTACATCCTTCCAAAATGGCTGCAGGATCGGGTATTCCCACGATACATGTAACCAATCTCCTACAGCCCCACATTCCCTCCAACAGCTATCCAAAACTAAGGGATACATGGTGTGAAGCCTTTTTGGGGTATAGTGCCATTGAAATAACATTTTGAGCCACAATTCCCTCACATGTATAGATGTTATTTTGGGGATTAGTCCCCATTCATAAGCCCAGTGTTCTTCTGGTATTGTTATGCTAAGTGTCTTTTCCCACTTTTTCATATATTTTCATTGAACTAAAAGTTCATTAAGGTCATTAAGGTGTTTATACAGTGTCGAGATCATTTTCCTCACGCCTGTGAAGGGCTTGATGAATGTTTTGAATGGTGTCAGCTGGCAGGGGCTGCTAATCTGATTTTTGGACCAGTAAGCCAGTGCTTCATTTGTTTGTACCAAAATCTATCCTCTTCTTTCAGTCCTATGTCCCTTACACATTCCTCAAAGGTCCGAAGGATGTGCCCCAGAAACGTATCCCAAATTTGCTTACATCCCACCAGCCCCATACCTTAAATGCCCCTTTTTCCTGGATTCCCGAATATTGGTAGGAATGGAGAGAGGTTCTCTGTCAATGCCCCCCTTCTTACTACTGACTCCCATACGATTTCACTGGCCTGAATGTTAGGATGTCTATGTGATTTGTCTAGCCACAAGAATTCCGGTAGGGGATGCCCCCGCCACTGCCCTATCCTGTCTTGCCCATATTTTCTGTCGATCATCTGCAAACCCTTCTCACCACCCGTAGTTGAGTATCTTCAAAATACCCATCCCCCCTCGATTTCTTGGCGCTGTCAAGGTGGACATTGCTATTCTTGGGGGCTTGTTTTGCCATATATATGCCGACCCCATTTTTGTGAGGAATTGGAAGAATGTCTTTGGAATCTGGATTGGGAGTTGCTGAAAATAATATAAAAGCTTGGGCAGTATTACCATCTTTGTCACTGTTAATCTCCCCAGCCAAGAAGTCGCTAGAGGGGTACCATGTCTGCAGATCAGATCTAATCTGAATAAGTAATTGTGGATAATTAGCCCTGTATAGTTGCCCCATAGTTAGTCAGTATTACTCTGAAATACGTAATCCCCTTATCCACGATCCGCAATTACGTCTGAGAGCCCAGCCTGGTTATTGACTCCGGGTCCATTGATAAGTTTAACATTTCTGATCTGCCTGTTTATTTTTAATCCCGAGACTAACCCAAAATCCTCCAGCTCTTTCATTAATGCTGGGTTCGGCTTTCCCGGGTCTGTCAGCGCACTTAGCATGTCGTCAGCAAACGCTATGGTTTTATGCTCATCCCACGCCATTTCGATCCCTCTTATTTGAGCTGTCCCACAAATTCTAGCCAATAATGGTTCTAAATAAATAGCATACAATAAGGGAAACAGCGGGCAGCCCTGCTTCGTACCCCTCCTAATCTCTATACTACCCGACACCATCCCTTTTACTGCCACTCGCATTGTTTAGAGCTGTAGTTGACTCTGATCATCTGGAGAAACCCTTTGCCAAACCCCATTTTTTCCATTGTATGGTATAAAAAGGACCATTCAACTCTGTCAAATGCCTTTTCTGCATCTAAGGCCACTAGTATTGCCGGTGTTTGCATCTTGGTGGTTCCCTCTACTAGATGGCATATTCTGCGGGTGTTATCCTGCGTTTGCCTCTCCGGGATGAACCCTGATTGGTCTTGATTTATATGTTTGGGCATTAATTGGGTTATTCTGCCTGCCAGGATCTTAGTGTAAAGTTTAGCATCCAGATTGATCAGTGCTATAGGTCTGTATGATACTGGAATTGTAGGATCTTTACCCTGTTTATGGAATACTGCCAATTTTGCCTCATTCATGGATTGTGTGATTGTGCCTTTCATTCTAAATGTATTAAATTAAGGGGTTTCGTAAGTCGTGGGGCTACGCTATCAAGATATCTTTTATAAAAGTTTGCTGAGTAGCCATCTGGGGCCGGCGCTTTACTTTTCGGAAGTGTTCTAGTCGCTGCCTTCACCTTTTCCTCTTGTCTCCCCCCTCTGAAGTCTTTTTCCTCCTCCGAAATATGAGAAAGCTTAATCTTTCCCTGGTAAATTGCCTGTTTATCCGACAGGGGATTTTGTTGTATACAATGATTGATAGTACCCTTGAAATATTTCAGCTATTGCCTCGTTTGCTGTCTCTAAGTCCCCCTTTATGTTCTGGAGTTTCATTACCCTTTGGGCTTGATTTTCTTAATTTCAAGTTGTCTAGCTCGCAGCCTATCTGCTTTATTTCCCTTCAGATGATCTTTGTTTCATATAAAGTAAGGCCATCTCTGCTTGTTTTGTACATAGAGCATCTAGTTGGCTCTGAACATGTCTCAGAGCCCTCTGCATCTTCCTATTCGGGCCTTTCATCACCTGTCCTTGTATCTCTTTCAGGTTTCCACTCGCGACTTTTTTTCCCTGTGCTACTTTGATAGCTATTAGTTGGCCTCTCAAGACTATTTTGAAGGCATCCCAGACCATCTCCGGGGAGTGTCCATGTCTCATTTTTTTCAAAGTAAAAATCTATTTATCCTGTATCGAACCTGATATTACACGATTGTGTAATAACTCAGTCGGAAATCTCCCTTTCCATAGTCCTCCCTGGGCATTGCCCGCTGTTAACTCAATGATCAGCGGGGCATGATGTGATTTTTCTCTTTTGAAGATTTTTTATTAGGGTATGGTTCAGGCACAAATATTCCACAATGTAATCTAAAACACCTTTATTGCTTGATTAACCACTAAACAAATCGGGAGTTAAATTTAAATGTAATCCTAGCCAATTCGCTGCACATTAAGGTGGAAGCAGTGTACGTTGCATTTATGGACCTTTTAACTGCCTTTAATTCAGTCAACGGGGCAAGGCTCTGACAGGTCCTATCACGGCAAGGTTTACCCGAGTACTTGATTAGGGTTTTGATGGAACTCCATAGCGATAACCGGTCCACTGTTCCGATACGGGCGTTCCCAGGGCTTATAGGCTGTGGTTTGACATTAACAGGGGAGTCCGGCGGCATGGGTGCATTTTAACACTCCTCCTGTACGCACTGCACACTAATAACTGTGGATGTTCCCCCTTTTGGCAAAAGACGAATACTAGCTTTAACCTATGCAGATGATGTGGTACTGATCGGTAGAATCCCACATTCTCTTCAAATCTTAATCAATATGTGAATTTCAAGGCCTCCTTCGATTTAAAATAAAAAAAGTGAGTGCAGCTAATTCAGTGATGGTTAGCTTCACTTTGAAAAAGAAACCAACTAGGGGAGTTGGCTATGCTATTGGGCAAGGTGATGATTCCAGAGAAAACAAGCTTTACCTATTTGGGGATGAATTTTGGAAAAATGCTGAGCGGTTTCGAGTATATAAATATTACGACCAGACAATGGCACAAAGTATAGGGTCATCAATAATTTCGGGAGTTCATATAAGTGGCAATCAGCACTGACCATAATGAGTATTTACATTGTCTGTACTAAAGCCCTGGGACTTTATGGTGTAGCACAATTTTCTAATATGTTAGATTGAAGAAAGTTGCAAAAAGAAAATAATCAACTTTAAATTAACATATCACCATCCACCAGTGTGTACAGTAAAAGTAATACATTCAAGGGTACAAGAATGAAGTAAAAAAGAAAGGAAAAGAACAGGTAAATGTGAAAAAGGTGTAGGACAGGTCAACTCGCGAAAGAAGGACCAGGCAGAGGGAATAAAGTACTTACCTCAACTCCTGTTCTCCAGCAATAGTATCTTTTATAGATGCACATGTTGTGGAACATTCCCTGTCAGGCTAGGAATCCTCGGTAACAATTGCATTTTCAAACAAATACAAGAAACTGCATTCTCTTTAGATTTCTCTTATTGTTGTTTTGGGTCTTTAATCCTTTAGTCAATAGGCAGTGCTTCCCTTTATTCCACCCCTTTACATCATCTTTAGATTATTTTAGGAAACAGTGCAAAGATGAGCCTCAAACAGGGTAGTTGCAAAGGTTGCGTGTGAGTCTTTGAAACATACCAATGCTGGAGAACTGGAGTTACAGGTAATTAACTTATTCCAGATGCTGTTGAATGGATTTCAAAGCAGTAAAAATGCATCAATATGCACATACATGTATGTAGGGACAAGGAAGATGGCTCACCTGAGGCGAACATGCTTCAAAGGGCTGCCTGTCCAACCCAGGACTCCTGTGCAGACTTCTTGGTGGTGCAGTAAATCAGGTGCAGGTATGCAGAGACCTCCACGTAGGCTCCCTGCATATGTCCAACAGTAGCACTCCTGCTAAAAGAGCAGTCGTAGGTGAGACTTCTTTCTTCAAATGTGCGTCAGGCTGGTCAGGAAGTGCCCTGTTAGCAAGTTGATGGCAGAAAGTGACGCAAACAGAAATCCATCAAGAAATCAAAAATGTAGAAAGACCCTTGCCAGTAGCAGCAGGGCAAAAGGCAAAAAATGTTGTGATGATTTTCGAAAAAATTCTTGGTACAATCAATGTATTAATTGAGTCCCCTCATAACATCTAGCGAAGTGAAGCAAGCGTTCAGCAAGCGTTCAGCAGGTGTTGCCAGGGGGCTGAAAAAGACAGACTGGACCAAGGGCGAATGCAGGTGAAAAGAGGATGCCATTTTAGGCATAAACATTGGTCCACATGAGGGCCTTGTCTTGAAAAATAAGATAAGGCGGACGTAAGGATGATCTCACATACGCTTCTCGTTGAGGTGATAGCCACCAAAAACACTGTCTTTCGTGAGACAACCCCAATGCTGGCCTTATGCATTGTTTTGAATGGGGGGTGCGGTGGCATTGATCTGGTGAGAATGACGTTCAGTTCCCAAGACGTGTCAGACTTGCATACAGGAGGAAAAGCTCAAACGTGTCCTTTCATTAATTTCTTCACAAGTCTGTGCGACTACAGCAAAGGCACCACCGTTCTTCAGCATAAATCTTTCATAGATTCAAATGCTGTTTGAATATTCCCCTTTGTCAGGCTGGGAATTCTCTGTAACATTAAGGCAGTTTACATTTAAATTTGAAACTGAGGTCACTGTAGTGTTCTCTTCATTGGATGATCTATATCCTTGCAGAGAGTAAGTCAATCGCTCTAAGGCCACAAATTGCCAGACTTTAGCCAACCATTCCTGCTTGTTTGGGACCACTCTATTTTGGGCCACCAATAGTGATGTGGCCATACTGAGAATCACATAGGCCTTCTTCTGAGCTCTAGTTGGTAATGGCTCTAGGGCGCACCCCAACATGGCTTCTGCAATGTCCTTGAATGCCTGTATGCCAAATATGCCCGACATCGCCTTTCTTACATATTCCCAGAACTTCACCAGTTTCCTGCACTCCCACCAAATGTGCCCCCATGGGCCCTGCTGGTCGCATCCTCTCCTGCATTTATCTGACACAGCTGGATAGAATTTGTGAAGACTTATTGGGGTGAGGTGCCACTGGACTATAGTCTTGATCCACATTTCCCTAATCGCACCACCCTGGTTAAGCGGTGGATGCCCGCCCACAATTGTTCCCACTGTTCCCCTTCTATTTCCCGCCCCACTGTCTTCTCCCATTGTTTCATATATGGCCATTTCTCCTTCTCTTCGCGGGACGAGAAATCTTATAAAGGTTCGCGATAATGTGAGTCTCCCATGTTGCTCGTCACATATTTCTCAATGATGGTAATATCCCTTGTTGCTGCTTTTATAAGCCCAGGATTTTTCACCCAGTACCTTAACTGGGAATATCTAAACCTCTCCCCTTCCCCCAAGCTGAAATCATTTTTACACTGTTCATATGTTTTTAACTGGCCCCCACCCCAGTTCTGTCAGGTCCCGTATCACCCGGCACCCCCCCCATGTCCCACTTCCCGAATGCTCCCTCCTCCTGCCCTGGGGAAAACTGTAGGTTCTGCAATATTGGCTTCAATCGGGATCGAAAGTTCGTCAGCCCGCCCTCTTAAACAGAACCTCTCATACCTCGCCCACCAAGGCCGTGATCCTGCTCCTGTACATATTTTTTGGCCTGTCTGTCTTCAAGCACCATAGTACCCTCTCTAGTGGTCTTCCCACCACTGCCCTATCCATGTTTGCCCATGCCTTTTCCTGGTCAGACCTGAACCACTCCCTTATCACTCTAAAATGTCGGGCGCGATGCGGGGTGAAAGTGAGGCTTGGCATCGTTTTAGTTGCTAAGCAACGCGCACAAACCTACAGGAACAGCCGGTGGCCACCTTTAAGGCCAAGCTACCCTGTTAGCCCCTGTTCGCCGCTGGCAGGCGCAAGGCGCTCGCCCCCCTCGAACCCTGCCACAGAACTTGCCTCCCACCAACATTACCTTTAATCCAGGTCTTATCAAGTGCCGAGTACCAGCTCTCATGCTCCCTCTGAAACTTACTTACAACCTCCTGATTATGCCGGCACCTACTCAGGGTAAGAAACTCAATACCAGTATACTTCCCCAACTATTTTTTTCAACCGTATTGCACCGTCAATGTATGACTGTGTGACCTGAGCATACTCACCATTTCCAAACTGTATTGTGCTGTATGGTCGCTTTCAGACCACTTTTAAACTGTGTTGTGCCGTATGGTCGCTTTCAGATCACCTCTTAAATTGTGTTGTACCTTATGGTCGCTTTCAGACCACTTTTAAATTGCGCTGTGCCTTATGGTCGCTTTCAGACCACTTTAAATTGCGCTGTGCCTTATGGTCGCTTTCAGACCACCTTTTTATATTGTGTTGTGCCTTATGGTCGCTTTCAGACCACCTTTAAATTGTGCTGTGCCTTATGGTCGCTTTCAGACCACTTTTAAATTGTGTTGTGCCTTATGGTCGCTTTCAGACCACCTTTTTATATTGTGTTGTGCCTTATGGTCGCTTTCAGACCACCTTTAAATTGTGCTGTGCCTTATGGTCGCTTTCAGACCACTTTTAAATTGTGTTGTGCCTTATGGTCGCTTTCAGACCACCTTTTATATTGTGTTATGCCTTATGGTCGCTTTCAGACCACCTTTTAAATTGTATTGTGTCTTATGGTCGCTTTCAGACCACTTTTAAATTGTATTGTGCCCTATGGTCGCTTTATGGTCGCTTTCAGACCACCTTTTATATTGTGTTGTGCCTTATGGTCGCCTTCAGACCACTCTTAAATTGCGTTGTGCCTTATGGTCGCTTTCAGACTACTCGAAACTATGTGTGCCCCATGCCCATGTCAATTTCCATGTGCCATGCCCCACTATATTGGCATTTTTAGCCACGTTTAGGACTTCCCAAGCCTGAACCCTTGCTGTAGCATATCCGCCTTACAGATACTAACAGGATCTACCAACTAGACTGATAGTACACTCGCACTTACAATCTCACCTAATACAAGCATTACCTCTTCGCTCCCACATTATGCATACCACTACCGGCGTCTCACTCCCACGTGGGACCATAGCCTGAACTCTCCTAACCCTCACCTACGGAAACTGTACTCAACCTGATAGTTGCATCTAGCCTGCCTAGTCCTAGCCACTTAAACGGCCATCGAAACTACTCCTACCGGATTACTATCCAGTCACTTAGCATGTACTCCCTAGGTTTTGCCTACAGGTCACCTTGGCTACCATTGTATATCGCCCTCCTCCTCACATTAGGAATACAACCACCTAAAATAAGCACCAAAGTTAACACTCTGAGTCTTCGCACTTATTCCATCCATCGCGCCTGCCATATCATGCTCAACATACAACAACCTAATACTGAACTTAAAATGACTCATCATCCAGATAGCACCACTCTACAAAGGCCTTGTAACACTGCAGACAGAAATCTTAGACTACGTGCTCGTTTGTCCAAACTGCATGAGCTACCAGCCAAGAAGGTTGAACTATCAAAATCCCGAAATAAATTACAATTACCCCTGAAGGGTATTGCGGAACCCACTAGGAAACAGCCCAAGCCTAACAGACCTAAAATATATAACTCCAAACAGACAACCAAAGGTAGTCACATCATCTCCAGCCCTAACTTAACCGACCACAAACCACATCTCAAAGGCGCACTTATAAATGCCAGGTCGCTAGTCGCACACGCTACAGAGATCTCAGATATCATTGTCACAGACAACTTAGACTTCTTGGCCATCTCAGAATCTTGGCTACATGATGCGGCTGGCCCAGCCTTATCACTAGCAGTCCCAGACAACTATACAATCCTACGCGCGGACAGACTTACCTCCAGAGGTGGAGGTCTAGCAATTATAGCTAAAACTAGCCTGGACATGAGGATCATCACTGCTACCAATATGCAATCCTGTGAATCCCTCACGGTCAAAATAGCCACCGCCAACTCCCAAACCCTAAACATCATCCTCATCTACAGACCACCAGGTCCTATCGGAACCTTCTCTGAGGACATCTCGACATCCCTGTCCAACAACCTAAAAAATACATCCCAAACAATAGTGCTAGGAGATTTTAATCTAGGGTACAATGACATTAAGGACACCCAATCGTCAGCGATTGCTCTGACCTTGAAAGAGCTGGGATTCTCCCAAAAAGTTAAACTACCCACCCACAACAAAGGTCGCATCCTTGACTGGATAGCGGAACATAATTGCGATGTAAATATTACAGATTCTGTACCGCAGATCTGGACTGACCACCACCTGCTATTATTCTCAGTGACAACCTATCAGGTCACTGCCCCGCCCTCACTTGCCCCACCTATGCCAACGAGGAATAAAAAACTAATGACAGCAGAAAATCTGATGCCCGTTATACTACCTAAATTAAACGCACTATCTGACTGCATGGACCCTAATCTGCTAGTCGAACATTATAATGCAGCCATGTCCTCAGCCTTGGATCACATAGCCCCGCTCAAACTAAGAAACAGCAAACCTAAAAAACACCTCAATTCTTGGTTCACGCCCCACCTAAAAAATCTTAGGCTGGCTAAAAGAAAACTTGAAACCATTTGGAGACTTTCCCCATCAGTCAAAAATAAACTCAACCTCTCCAAAGCCTCCTCCCAATACAAGAAAGAAATACTATTAGCCAAACAAGAAACCTACAATACTAGAATATCCAACTCAAAATCTAGTGTCAAAGAACTGTTCAGCATTCTGAAAGAATTAGAGACACCCGTTGTACCCCAAAAAAATTGCACCAAGGATAAACAATGGTGCTCTAGCATACAACTTGCCTTAATAAACAAAGTAGCAAACCTACAAACCAAAATTGCCATCAAGAAGGCATCACTAACACCACACATCCTTCAGAGTTCAGCGCCACCGCCCCAGCCCAAGTTGGGAGCCCGATTCTGCTTCTCTAAGGTATCGACCATAGAGGTAGAAAAGGTCATCCTGGGACTTAAACCGTCCAACTGCAAAGGCGACCAATGCCCAGCACAACTCATCAAGGATGCTGCGAGAGAACTGTCGCCATTTATAACCAAACTAATCAACTCCTCCTTTACCTCAGGCTCAGTACCGATCAACCTAAAAGAGTCCTGGGTACTGCCACTCTTAAAGAAGCAAACCCTTGACCCTGCCATTCCGACTAACTTCAGGCCCATCACGACGGTGCCCTTTCTTCTAAAAATCTTAGATAAAGTGGCTTACTCGCAAATTCAAAGCTTCCTAGAGACTAACCATTTACTTGGAACCCGTCAATCAGGCTTCCGGCCGCAACATGGGACCGAGACAGCGCTAATAGACCTTAAGGCCCAAATAGACGATTGCAGAGACAATGGCCAAGCGGCCCTACTTCTCCTCCTGGACCTATCAGCGGCATTCGACCTAGTGGACCACAAAGTCCTCTGTAATCACCTCGACTCGGCAGCCCACTTCTCAAAAGAGGCCATAATTTGGATCAAGTCATTCCTGAGCAATCGGACCATGAGAGTCTTCGCGCCATCAGCCTCAGCAGATCCAGTCCCCATAACCTGCGGTGTTCCACAAGGGTCCTGTGTATCACCTACCCTCTATAATGTCTTTACGAAGCCTCTCTTTGATGAATTGGATCATCTGGGTATCGCCTACACTAACTACGCAGACGATACCCAGATCCTCCTCCCGCTATCAGGAGACTACGCCAAGGACCTGGCCCTAGTGAACAGAATTTATAGCATCGTTCAGGCATGGATGGCCACACACGGCCTATGCCTGAACGATGATAAAACTGAGCTTATCATCCTGGGCACCACTACCTATATATCCAAACTCAGCCATGATTATGACAACTTCATTATCGATGGGAACAACATAAAAGTAGCCCATGAAGTAAAAACCTTAGGATTTTACCTAGACGCCACCATGAACTTTACCAAACAAGTTAACTCTCTAGCTTCTGCCACAGCATATACATGCAAACTTATCAGAGCGAGCAAACGATTCCTCTCCACAGACAGTTGCATTACACTTGCCAGAGCCTTGATACTATCCAAATTAGACTATTGTAATGGACTTTACATTGGAGCTAATAAACAGACCATCCACAAAATTCAAGTGCTCCAGAACAATGCTTTGAGAGCAGCACTCAAGATAAACAGAAACGAACATATATCCTCCACAAGAAGAGAACACAAATGGCTCACCACCATAGACAAAATTCATCTCAAAATCGCTTCCCTCACCCACAAATGTATCAACAACAAAGCTCCACCTTACCTCATGGATAGATTACGTAAAAGAACCTCCTCCAGACCTTCCAGAATAGCCAACGCAAACTGCCTTCAAGTCCCGCGTTTCAAACTTGCCACTATAGGAGGTAACAGCTTCCCGGTTAAGGCGGCGCAGCTATGGAACTCCCTCCCCCATGACGTCAGAGAACCTCAGCCTTTTGCTAAATTCAGACAAAACCTCACCAGGTGGCTGAGAGCCAATGACAACTAACTAGTCCACTTGTCACATTGTACAATACTGTATATAACTATATATTACGTGAACAGGAGCATGCTCCTCGCACCCCTGTCCTGGATCTCTCCCTGTTCATATTTGCTTGCTATAATTCTGCTTATGTCTCCCTGTTCACATTCGATTGCTGTAATATTGCCTATGTCTACACTTCCTGCCTTTTTTTCTGTACTTGCAATGGCTGAGCATATCTGTAACCAAGCTCAGCGCATCTTTGTACCCCCATTTCTATGTACCTGTAACTAAGTTGAGCATATCCTTGTCCGCTTGCGCCCTGATACTCCAGGGTATGGCGCGCTATACAAATTAATAAACTAAACTAAACTAAACTGCGCCGCTAATTAATATAGATAGAAGTTTGGAACCCCCAAAGACCCCTTGTGAGTAGGTGTCATTAATAGTCATATTGACAATCGCAGCTTTTTATTATTCCAGATAAACTTGTTTGCCCGACCCTGAAGTTCCTTAAAACACGTGCCAGACCTTAATTGGGAGAGCCTGAAAGTGATAAAGTATCTTGGGGATCAGCCCTCCAGATAAGGAGCGTATGGGGCTTTTTACACAATAAAATAATGTAAAAACGCCACATTTTATTTTTATTTTCGTACCATTTACGCAGGCTGGTCACAGTACTTTTTTGAGAATTCCCCTATTCTTTCTTTCCAGTAGATGGCGCTGGAACACATATTTAGCAAATGCTAGCTTTGTGTGAACTGCTGTGCCATATTACTGTAATAGGAGTAGGACACACACTTTTGGGCTTGGTGGAAAGGGCATGTGCTTAGGCCAGGAATCACTGCAAGTAGTCGCTTTTTTAAATCAATTCTTCAAAACGCTCAGGCTCTGTCTGGTGAGTTTGATTAGGGACGTGGCCGGCCTGAAACGGAAGTGCCAACAATGTATGCATGGCCCTTGATTTAGTTGGCTGAATCTGAACGGGGTTAATTGCTACCACTCATGTTCGATCCATGGAGAAGGGACATAAAATGTTTTTATTTTGGATGTGGTATGTTAATTTTGCCTCGACAAAAGCCCAATCTTTCGGGTACTCTTTAACGGGATCATCCCCCAAGCAGACATAACTCTAAAAAGTGTTCTTCATGGACTATCTTCTGTTTAAGGAGAACAGTAAGCATGTTTAGATCTATGGAATAAATGACGGGGCTCTGCAGCGGCTAATGTAGCCTGTGCAATTGTCCATGTCCCTCACATATTAGTGCTGTCTCTAGCAGACTATGGAAATACAGCTTCTGGGTGGTGGAACCTGTGTGATGTCTACACAGCACAGCGAACGGTGTTAACTGAACTGAAGCTCCCAACAGCACATCACAGCTCTCTTGCACTTTTCACACTCAAGCCTACTAACCCATCCTACCCTTTTTCTATTCAGATCCGCCAGAGCGCCAGGGGAACACCCAAGTGGTGATAGTGCACAGTATAAATAGCCTTTAACATTAACATTGAGTTGAATATGATTTATCCTTCTTCAGTGATAGAAGCAGGGCCTTTAACCAGACCGCTAAGTTTGACCCTAGCAAACCCATTCATAGCTCTGCAACACTACGCAGCACAATTAGTCACACAATCCTGTGCATTTACAGGTGACTTTAACAGTGCAGTAAATCTGGTCAAAGGTCGGGCAATTATAAAGAGTCTGACCTAGCAGCCTCACAAGTGGAATCTACAAATCGTCCAGGTGATGCAGACGCTTGAACATCAATAACAGGTGGATTCTGCCAGTTTATCCCTGAGCCCCTCCTTCCTATAGGAAGAGCCAATCTTCCAGTAAACGAGTGTGAGCAGTTAACTGTTAAACACAGGCACATCACAGTGCAGCAATAATGCAATTCTATATGGGGCGTGTAGAATTGCATTATTGCTGCACTGGCCCTCCCCCAGTCTCATAACACTGGATTTCACAGGCACAGTCTCACCAGCCAGTCAGTGCACCAGAGATTTTAGTATAGCGGACTGTGGTAGAACCAACATTACATTTTCTCCCCTGTTGCTCGCAGCCACTGAAGTTGCTTGGGTCGTCCAGAGAACTGCCCCACACTGTGCAATGTCCTGTTATGCTATGATATTGAATCTTTCATTGCACTCCATCTGCCATTTTCACACTTTCTAGGACCTTCAGGATATGCAAGAAGTGGGTGTTTCAGACAGTGGTCGAAGTCGGCGGGAGCGGTGCTCCTCTACTTCTTTTAATTAAATTTTACAGTTCCTATACTTTTATTTGAAAAAGAAACCGTTCTGGAATGGTTTTCTTTTAAAATAAAAGTGTAGGAAGAAGTTGAAACGTTCACTTTTAGTGCACTGCACTGAGGGTTCCCCTAAACAGAAGGAGCATGTGTTTTGGGGTTTGTATTGTGTGTGGGAGGGTGTGTGGCAATGGGGTTTGTGGGGAGCGGTGCAGTCCAGTAGGGAACATAGTTCCACTACTTATTTTCGTACACTTCGACCACTGGTTTTAGACTCAAATTGAGAGTTAACTGATGGTAACATTGAAGCTGGACTGGAATAGTCTCATTAAAATGAGTAATGTAGTTAGATGCCCCTACACAAGTATGTTTGCCACTCCTCCACCGTCTCTGAAGTTGGTGCCCCTCCCAACATTTGAAGGGTTAGCCCTCGCCTAAATTTTAGCCTAGGTGCACCCCTGGATGTGCTCACTTGCATTTTGATAGCAGAGAGGCGAGGGAAGCCTTTCCCCGAAACTGGCAGTGTTAAAGTTTTACTGTATTTGTTCAGAAAAATGTACTTGGAACAAATGTTGTAAAACTTTTAAAGCTGTTACTTTCAAGAAAGACTTCCATCACCTCTCTGCATAGTGCGCTTTAAAATATACTATTCGATAGTATGTTTTGGATACCTTTTACTCTCTTCCAGAGTTGAGAAAACTAATTTTTACTCTCTTGATATTGAATTTACTCTCTAATTTGAAAAAGCATGCGTAAAATACTCCCACCTCAGAATCTTATCCGGAGCACTGTTGGGGAGGATCACCATCTTCAGAACATTTATTCTCCCTAGCCACGAATTTGAAAGAGGACCCAGTCTCTCAGCATTTGCTTAATCTTCTCAGGGAGCGGTGGATAGTTCGCCTTGTATATCCCCCTGATTGCTCCCGTAAGCTGCACACCCAAGTAACAAATGCTCCTGATGGCCCAATTATAGGGGGACCTCTCTTTAGGCCTATTCACCCTCCCCTCCGTCATGTTCATATTAAGCAATTCGGATTTATCATTTATGATTGTTGATTTTCAAACCCGCCTCTCTACCAAACTCCCCCAGTTCCTCCTTCCCCAACCCTGGGAATGTAGTCTCTGGGTTCCTTATTGCTAATAGCATGTCATTCGCGAAGGCCATCACCTTGTGGGTCTCTTTGCCCAAGTGAATCCCTGTGATGTCTGGGAGAGAAGGGGCTCCAGGTGGATTACGTAAAGGAGTGGGGTCACCCCTGCTTCGTACCACGGGATACCCTTCTACTTTCCGAGTGCTGGTCATTTATTGCCAGGCGAAGTATTGGGTCCTTGTAGTTAGCCCTCACCATGTTTCTAAACCTCTTCCCCAAACCCCATGACCTCCATAGTGTGGAAGAGGAACGACCACTCTACACGGTCAAAGTCTTCCTCTGCATCCAAAGCTAAAACCTCAGCGGGAGTATCAGTTAGGGTGGCTTTCTCCATGAGGTGACCCACCCAGCGTATTGTCGGAAGCTTGCCTGTTTTAAATGAACCCTGATTGGTTGACCCCGATCAGTTTTGGGAGTACCCTCTCTAATTGGGTCACCAATATCTCCGTGTATAATTATTGATGAGGAAAATGGGTTGGTAGGAACCGCATAGCTCTGGGTCCTTATTGGGCTTCAGAAGTAAAACTACTTTGGCCTCCTCCATAGAGCGGGCTATTCTCCTGGATGACCCGAATTAGTTGAATAAGGGCACTAAAGGCGGTATCCAGGTTTCCTGGAATATTTTGTAGAAGCTGGCCAGGTAGCTGTCTGGTCCGGGGACTTTCCCTTTTGGTAATGACCGGATCGCAGCCCTCATCTCCTCTGGGGGGTGATTGCCCCCTCTAACTTGTTACTCTCCTCTTGAGTGTGCCTTGTCAAAGAGGACCTCGCCAGGAAGTCTTGTTGGGCCTCCTCCTCCGGTGAGTCTGTTGCATACAGGCTCGAATTAAATTCCCTGAAGGCACTTAGGATGTCCTCACTCGAGGTGCAGTCCCTTGTTACGCCGGACTTGATCTTTAATATGGTTCTGGCACCGTCCTTGTTCCTTAACTGTCTGGCCACTAACCTATCCGGCTTGTTAGCTTTAATGTAACATTTCTGCTGCAGGTATAGGAGTGACTGCTTTGTCCTCTTTGATTGGAGAACGTCCAGTTGCCCTCTAACCCCCTATACTCTTTCTTGATCGCGTTACTGGCGTTGTTCTCCATCCTGGAAATTATCCCCTTTAGTTGTTCAAGATCTTTCTGCAATTGATTCCTTTCTTTTTCTCTCTGCACCTTCCTAGCTATCAACTCCCCCCTCATGGTGGCGTTAAATGCATCCCATACAGTTGTTGCAGCTATCCCCTGCCTGTTGATTACGAAGAAATCCTTAATCCATCCCCTCAGCTCCTCTCTAATCACTGGGTCGTTAAGGAGGTACTCTGGGAACGTCCACCTCCAGAGTCCCGGGCCCCCTCTCCTCTTTTGCAGTGAGAGGCCTATAGGCGCATGGTTGGACAATGCGATTGCCCTCAGTGTGATCTCTCTCACCTGCCCCAGGAGGGTATGGGCCACCCACACGTAGTCTATCCTGGAAAACGACTGCAAGATTAGTACATATATCCACTGTTCCCTCCCTTTAATTCCCTCATGCATCCACCTGACACACTCTCTCTATCTCCTCTTTCGTTTTCTTTGTTGGGGCCCTCTGACTATGGTATAGTCTTGCGCTCCTGTCTTTGTCTGGATCCCACGCCAGGTTGAAGTCCCCCGTGAGCACTATCCTCCCCCTTCGCAAACTTCTCGAGCTCCCCCAATACTGTCCTCTGGAATCCCTCCTGCCCTGCGTTGGGAGCATATATTTTCGCTAAGGTGTATCCCTCCGCGTCCCAGATGATGATAGGCATAACATACCTCCCCTCCGGGACCCCCTTCGTTTCTGACCCATAGGCCTGGCAGTGCGTGGAGGGCCAAAAGCATCCACCCCCCCCATTTCCCCTTGTCATTAACTTGGAACAAGTGGGTGTACCCTCTCAGCCGGAGTTTGTCTATCTGCCTTCTGGACATGTGTCTCTTGGAGTGCTACCCAATCCGCTTTTTCCCTGCACAAAAATGGTTCTATCGTCCTCCTTTTCCCCGGTGAGTTAAGGCCCCTGACATTGAGAGTGATTAGTTTAAAGCTTTTGCATCAGGCTTAGCGTAGTCTGATGTAGATGATCTCCTGGATAACTGTCTCCTCTACCCCCTGCCCCCAACTCTCCCACCACCCCACTCTGGTCGGGCTCAGCCAGCCTCTAGCACCCCGGACTTCCCTTCCCCCGGGAGCTGAACCCCTTTAACAACTCAGAGTAATAACGTGTGGGTACCCTTACACCTGTGATTAAACCAAGATGAACTCCCCCCTCCCCCCCCAGTTCCCCTTCATTCCATTCTTCCCCGGTGGTGAATTTCACCCTCCGTATCGTCCACTATACTCTAAGCGCAGCAGAGTACCCTGCTCATTCTTCGACTGGGGCTTCTCCCCTCCTCCCCCCCCCCTCCTATTGGGGTGCTCCCGGCCCACTCGGAGCCCAGAGTTTGGCTCCTTTCTTTCAAACTTTTGTCCATTCCCAGCTTTTCCTTTTAATTGGGTTGCCCCTCATTCTTCATCCACTCCTTGGAGGTTCCTAATCTTCTATCTGTAGAATCCTTAACCCTTCCTCAAACAGTGATTCTGTGCTGTTTCCCCTCCCTTTCGAAGAGGAGGCCAAATGGGAACGTCCACTTGTATCGAATTCCTGCTTGGGCGAGAGACCGCACCACTGGTCCCATCTGTCTCTGCTTTGTCAGGGTTACCTGTGCCAAATCCTGGAACACCTGGATTTCCGACCCATTATACTTTATCCCTTTCGCCTTTCTTGCGCCAACCAGAACCCTCTCCTTCTGCCCATATTGATGGAGGGCAACCACCATGACTCTGGATCTGGCCCCAGGCTCCCCCCCCTCCTGGGTCTCACTCTATGGATGGGTTCCAACTCCATGGCCAACCAGTCTTCCTCCCCGAGAAAGTCCACAAATACCTGTTGGGCCATCATTTGTAAGTCTTTATCTGACACTGCCTCGCCTAGGCCTTTGATTCTGATGATGGTTCTCCTCGAGTGGTTTTTACGGTCTTCACTCTGGGTTTCCAGGGTTTGCGTGCCCCTAGCGAGCTGTTCTACCAGTTCGTCTCTTTTCCGGTTGTCGTCCACCACTTCCTGCAATGTGTTCTCGGATGCATCCACCCGCTCTTCCAACTTTGACATGTCCCCTTTCACCTCTTGCAGAGCATGGGAGAGTGCCCCCCGCATCAGGCTCATGTGGAACTGGATGTTGCCCGGTATCTTCTCCCCGAAGTCTTCAAAGTATTGGCAGAGGACTTCTTGTGTAACCACCTTTCCTTTATCCTGTGAGAGGCCCTTGTTGTTGCCCCTCCTGCCCAAGGGTCCTTGATCTCCTCTACTCAGTGCGTCCTCTTCCCTGCGCATAGTCTTTGCAGGTTCCCATCTTTTGTCTTCTTCCCTGATTTCGGGGCCATCTGGGGGGTCCTTACCCTTTGGTTTGGACATTTGTGCTGCTTAGTCCAGCGGAGAGCAGGCCCTGGCCTCTCCTCCCCACGGGTGCCTTATTGATCCCCTTCGCCTCTCCAGGCACCTGCCCTAGGACTGTGGACACACCTTCACTCCCCCTCTTCGTGAGGCCGTCTGCAGCATGAACATGGTCCCGGGAAACGCCTCCACTCCGGTGGGCCATTGGATGTTTTTCCATGGGCCCCCAGCTGTTGCTCCTTCTGGACTCTAGATACTGTGTCTAGACCACCCTGGATCAGGGGATTCATCTTCCAAACTTGTTGCACACCTTTCCCCGGATCTCAGTTCCACTCCTGCCTCCCCCTCAAAATACCAGTGATGTCCGGGCACCTCAGCTCCACTCTTTGTGCTTGCCTGGGTCGCTGCTTGCCCCCCTTGTCTTGCTACAAGCGCAGGGTTTCTCCGTCAAGGGGGCCTTCCACCAGTATCGCTGCCCTCTCCTATGCTTTGGGGACTTTCCCCTAGTCCTCCCACTGTTCCTCACTGTATTGCTGTTGCTGTTCAATACGCTCCATATGTACCAACCATTGTGCAGGCTCTCCCTCTCTCCGGATTAGGTCTCCCTCCTTTCCGGTGGTTAGTGTTCCCGGGGGCGTGCTGCACTTACCCTCCACAGCAGATGCTGCCCGCCAGTTGGGCCGATGTTCAGCCTCCAGGCCACACGGCAGGGTCCCGGATCTGTTCAATGAGCATGGCTGCGGGATCTTCCTCGTTCTCTCTCCGCGCTCCTTCAGTTGTGGGTGCCTTGTAGTCCTCGGGCCCCGCCGTTCATACAGGGGCGTCTGTATGGTACGACGTCCTTTCATCGCCTGCATTTTCATCCCCTGGCATTTTAACGTGCATATTACAACAAATATGCTCATCACATTTTTTGGGGGGGGGAGGGGAGGGCAGATAATGGTTTGGGCAGGTAGCATTTTGTTGGAATGTACATGTTAAAATGACGGGATGAAATTGCAGGTGATAAAATGACATGGAACCGGTCTGTCCCCCGCGGGATCCCTGCCTGTCGGTAAGGGCCACTGATGCGGGCTGCTGTATTGTATCAGCGTCCCTCTCTGGTTGCAGAGGTGGTAGCCGGCGCTCTTGAGCTCCGCGCTGTGCGTGCCCTGGTGCAGGCGAGCACTTCAGGTCTCCTGGGGTCTCAGCTTCTCCTCATCCCTCCATTATTCTCTATAACGTGCCCCCACCTGGGGGAAAGGCTCTTTTGTATTTTCTTTATTGTTGTGGGCCCCAGGGGGCGAAAGCGATATTACCCCGCAGCTCTCCCTTCGGCGGCCATCTTGGACTCCCCAACGGATATATTTTTTAAGTCTATATCGAGTGCTTTCATATTTTGATAGTTGGTAGTGTTTTACATCCCTGGTGCTTCCGTGCTAGTCATACCTTTACCACCGCAGGATAGCGGCCTGTTGCAGGTTCCTCTTCACCCCTCTATGGCTCATCTGAAGGTAAAGAACAGTCTCTTAAAGGCATGCTTCACTTGCAACTTGAAGAATATCTACACGGAAGACCAACATGTAGATTTTATCTACTGGCTGTACCCGGACCACAATGTCAACCACTTCCAACCATGCAGCCTCGACATACCCCACATACGCTCCCTGCTCCTCATTCTACACCTACCCAACCGGAGACACACTCTTTTTCACAAGATGTTTTGTCTACACTACAGACTTTTTTGTCAGAATTACAGCACAGTGTTGCTCCTGCCAGCTCAGTTTGAGTCGGTTCTCCCGTATCCTCCTAGACACCCCAGTTGTGTGTCTCCATTGGCTCCTCGCTCTCCTGTTGAGCCCTCTGGATCGCAGACTGAAGGACACCTCTAAGGATGATGCTTCTACTCAGACCTCAACTGATGTGCTTGTTGACCTTGCTCCTGCAGATGGCAAACATAATGATCCACCCATCAGGGATTCCCCTCCTGAGGAGATTGGTTCTTTCCACACTCTCATTTCTAAGGCTGCTAGAATGTTTGATCGGCTCTCGGAGGAGCAGAGAAAGTAAGGCTTCCTGTACCAACTGTGAGAAACCCAAGGGTGTTCTCACGGATAGACCCCAAGGATCTTTTGTTCAGGCGGACAGGGCACAGCCATCGCCTTTGGAACCAGACCCTGGTGGTGGACCAGAGCGGGAGGATTGCCTGGACAAGGGGTCCTTGGGGACTGCAGGAGGAAAGGCCTCAGGTGAGACATGGTATTTCCCCTTTTCCGACACAACCCTACCCGACACCACCTCAGTCTAGATGGGATATGTTAAACCAAGTCCCATCCTACCCCAGTACTTTTCCCTAAAGGAAAGAAGGCAAGAGCCCCATGGGAAACCAGAGCCCATGTACCCACAACCATATATCTACCTTCCCCTATCTGACAATACCCTACCCAATTTTCCCACAATGACCAGAAAACACTACGACTTCCCAACTCCCCCCCCACCCCTTTCCTTTTTAGACAAACAATGAGACGAAGAAGAGAGTGACTGAGAGGATGAAGATCACTGAGGCGAAACACACTCTGACACAGAAGACAGACTCTCCTTTTAGCAACAGACTGTCCTCTTAACAAGGTCAGGCAAGGTCAGGCCTCCCTCTACAACCACTCACACCTGATTCTGGTCGACTCTGCCAGGGAGTATAAAAGGTGGAACATACAGACATTCTCTGAGCGAGCTAGGGATGTTGGATGGTGCACCGAAGCCAGAGGCAGAGAATTTGAGCTGGAGAGACCCTGGAAGGCCTGGAGGAAGAAGGACTGCCTGATTGTTGGGCCTGTGAGTACAGGGGAGGCTACAGTGTGGAGAGGGAACTGTACCTCCAGGGGCAGCTGGGGTTACCTGGCGGTGCCGACACCAGAGCTCCTCCCCTGGGTAAAGCAGAAAAGCCCAGGCCTTTGAGGGGCAGGTGGCTACACCCTGACCTCAACAAGTATCCCCTTGAACTCCTCCAGCTCCCTAAACTGCCAGAGTACCAAAAAGGTGAACTAGCGAAGTGGGAGCAAAATAAGCGTGAAGGTTTATGGGACTTGGAAGTCCAAAGACATTTTGGTGAGAAAAGATGAGCAAGGTGGAACACGAGAAGCAGCAGAACCTCTGGGTTGAAGACAAACCTACTGGTTCAGAGAGTGACGGATAGAGGGACGAGAACCAAGGGTGAAGGAACCCAGGAGTTCCCTGCAGGAGGTTGTTGCCTCCAAAGAACCATAAGTGATACGTGGAGAAGGCTGAATTGTTTCAAAAACGCCTGCAACCCTCCTGGGTGAACGACAGTGTTGGCGAGGCCAAGCCTGTGGTATTAACCTTGACTAGTAAATTAAAACGACAAAGACAAGGAAGGAATGCACACAGCTGGTGGGTTGGTGAGCGAGATGAAAGACCGGTGTGTGTTCAGGAAAGATTGAAGTGGCAACAATATATCTTACAATTGAAGACGGCACGCGTGTGGATGAGACACGTGGAAAGGCAGAACTGTGGTGAACTTCATAATTACCGACAACTGTGAAGCCAGTGATACAAAGTAGCAGAGTGGTCTGGCGCAAATAAGTTGGCCACTGAAAGTCTCCACAAAAGGTGAACATTTTTTTGTTATAAAGCAATGAAGTGAATGAACTTTAAAAAGCATGAAGATCAAGATTGACCCTGGCAAATGGGTAAGTGGAAAATGAATATTGAACTCTTGTGCTTATAATATTAAACTACATAGACCAAGAAACACTGGGGCAAATAAAACAAGAGTGCGAGCTGAAGTCAAAGTCGAAGTTGTTCTGCAGAGTTCTGTAGTAAAAGCATCGCACATTCGAAAGTCTTTGACATCAGGAAAAGGTCAGAGCCCGACTGAGGGAGACCAGAAGTGTGATAAGCTAGGTGAAGGGAACCCCTGACGAATTTGAATAAAGCTAGGGGAAAGGAACCCCTAACTAATGTGAATAAAGCTTGGGGAAGGGGATCCCCTACAAGTGCTGTGATTGAGAGGTTGGTGCCGACAGATGGAGACCTGCGTGAACTGTTGGTTGAACTGTGAACCCTTTTGTTGAACTGTGAAAGAACTTTTGGAATGCTCGAAAAGTGACTTTAACGTGGAAGGCCAGGTGGGCCTCGATCCGCGTTTTGAACTGCTTTGATACCTGAACCAGTGTGTGTCATCCGGTCTACAGGGACTTCCTGTTACGCTCATCTGGCGCCCACAGAGGCATCAATCGGAACTGGACAGCTGCGGTCTCCACCAATGTGACGCGTAGGGCCGAGATGATGGACTGGACTGGCACACCTAGCTTTGTTTGCTTGGCCCGTAGGAATATTTTTCTGTAAATGGAGAAAGGGAATTAACCACCCGTGGAGTTGAGCGTAAATCCCCCCAACCCCTGCTGTTCTCCCCACAGATCACCTTTGATGTCCCCTCTTATAGTCTCACCTGATGGTTTGGAAAGATGAGCTCTCCATCCTGCTTTGAGCGCAGGGGCGCGTTGATAACCAGTTGCTTCACTGGCTCGAAGGAATTGGTGAGTTCCAGAACAATATTGACTCCGAGATTCCCGGCAAGACGCCGTAAGTATAAAGTTCGTAAGAGTTCAAATGCCTGACTTTCACTCTTGTCCGATTCCTTGCAGGTTACAGCTTGACCCTAATGAAGAGTTCCTCGTGGCAACCGGTAGTATTCTGGTAAGGATTTGTATTTTCCAACACAGTTCGATAAAATAATGTCAATATGTAACCTGTTACTTTCTCCCTTATTCAGCCGCTGAGAGAAAGTATGAAGTCTCGGGGAATAAAACCTCCGGCGGTAAAATCAGGCAAGTCTATTGTGGTGAGGAGGGTTCCCCTTGTTAGTCTCTTTGTTTCCTCTTGCTGTCCTTTTGTTTCCCCTTAAGGGTCGGGGTTCGGCAAAGATGCAGTGGAAGCTGCGCCAACCCGTGAAGAGGAATAGTACCCCCGGTGGTAAAATCAGGTAAATCCATGGGGTGGTAACTAATATTCCTCTGTGTATTCCCTTGGCTCACCTTGCTGTTCTTGTCTTCTCCTTAGGTGCCGGAGTGCGGCGTGAACATGCAGGAGGATGCTTTGGAATGTGAAGATGCTGTGAAGGCCGGTGGGTTCAGCACGGCACTGCAGCAGGTGAGGTGACGCGCATAAAATAACTTCTTTTATTTCAGCTCGAAGGCGCGATGGATCGGGAATTCTGGTAAGGATCAAAGGTATTGCTCTTGTTCTAACCTTTTCTCCTTCTTTCTCCCTTTTTCTAGGAGCTCTGGATTCGAGGCGAGCGTGGCAGAAGGCTGGATGCAGACTTGCAGGCACGGTGAGCGTTACGCTGCTGGATGTAGAATAACACGAAGCATGTGCTGCTCTTCGGGCGTGGTTTAAATAGCCTCCAAAGTAGTCCCAGGTAAATATTCCTCCCCAGCCCCGCCCGTGTAAAAAAATAGTCCCTTAGTAAAGTAGTCCCTACCATGCCTCCTTTGGCTTGGAGCTCTTGCAGCATGGTCTGCATCAGGTAGGTTTGCAGCATGGTCTGCATCAGGTAAGTTTTAATATATGAGCCTGGCACCTATGGCGCCAGGACTGACTCTTCATATGAGCCTGGCGCCATAGGCGCCAGACTGGACCCAAATAGCCCCTAGCAGGGGTTGTTGGGCTTGCTTAGGATAACTTGATGCCTGCTTCTGGGGTTGCTGGACTTGGTCTGGGTCCCCGGGGGTAGGCATCATGACACTTCCTTACTGTGCTGTCTAACGTGGAACGTGGAGAGGAGAGCTGACTCTGGCACATTGATTCTTTATAGTCTAACACTAATTTTCCTTTGCATACGCATACCTCTTTACACACTTTTTTTTCAAGAGATGGGGCAGGCATTAGGTTTTTTTGGTGTAGGCCATTTTGATTTGACACACTCAACTAGGAATGTGTTTTATTTGATGGCCGAGAATGCTCCCATTTCAGACGTAGTCCAAGATGGGCATACTTCCAACCACTTTTTTCGTAAGAAAAATAAAGGTTTTCCAAGGTTATCTTTTGTCTGTCTTGCTCTTGATACCATGGGTTCCTAACAACGCAGAGTGCAGGCACCAAAGACAGTCTATCCCTGTATTAGATGACATCTGGGAGGATGGCCTCCTAACCTTTACGGCCCTCCATTACAGGGACAGGTACGAGAAGGCCAGGGCTACTGATGGCACCCACATGTGCCTTCAAAACCAGCCTAGTCCAGATTCTGTGGTCACTGTGGCCACCTGCAAAATCTCAGCGACCCCTTCTTCACCATGTGTTCCACCGTTTAAGGAAGGAAGGCAGCTGGACAGTTTTCTAAAGCACATTGTTTCCACTGCGGCCGCTACTATTAAAGCTGCTAATTCCTTGGCTATTCTGTCTTGCTACAAGAGGGAGTTGTGGTTCAAAATGGGCCATATCCTTGACTTTTTGCGGAGGCTTTTAAACTTCTTCGGAAAGGCAAGGCCGTCTCCTACAATGCCATCTCAGTCACGGTGCACATCGCTGGCACCAATTTCTGCCAGATGGGTACTGATGTTGGGCTGTGCCAATAGGGATGGTTGAAGGCTACCAACTTTTGGCAAAAAAGTGCAAATCAAAATAGTGGACATGCATTTTGACGGAGATTAACTCTTCTGGAAGAAAGTTGACAATACACTCCAAGATCAAGCCGGGACAACAGGCATCCTATTGGTCACAGTTAAATTGATCTTCCATCAAGTGACAGCTACATGGGGAAAGTCCCAGTTCTACAGGAGAAACCAGCGTTGGTGCGGCTCCTCTCAACTAAGTGGTGAATCTGGTAAGCATACGTGATCAGCCTGTGGACTCGCCCCCCCACTTCCATTACCTCGTGGGAAGGAGTCTTTCCCAGTTCCTCACTGAGTAGTCGAACATCACCATGGACGAGTGGGTTCTGTACTTACTCCAACATGGACACACCCTGGAATTTCAAAGCCAAACGCTCAACGTTCCTCCACCCAAAAATGTAGAAAACCATCTTTTAACGCTTCATGAGGAAGTCCCGCCCCTCCTCATGAAAGGGGCCACATATTGCATTCTTCTGACTTAATAGGGTTGAAGAGTCTACTCTAGTTATTTCCTGGTAAGCAAAAAGTCAAAAGGTTTGGAGAGGCCAATTCTAGTGCTCGGCCCGTTAAAACAAGTTCATCTGATTCTAAGATGGCGGCCGGTAGGGAGTAGACATGCCGGCCGTGCGCTCCTGATCCCCGGGCGAAAATAAAGCGGTCCACCACCCAGCTATTTGTTGGTAAAACCTGCAAAGTTGAAGAAGAACTCCCGGCACCTACAGGAGGAGACAGCCAGGCGTAGCGAAGAAGTAGTTCGCCTCCTGGCGGTGTGTATGTCACGGGCCGGAGTGGTGTGCACAGTTGGGAGGAGGAGGAGGAGGAGGAGGATCGGCCTGCGGGTGCCTGGGCTCGGGGGCCGTATAGAAGTGGAGAGCAGTGGCCCGCGGGCGGAGTGCCAGGAGCGACGGGGCATTGCGGCTCTGGGTGGGCGCCCGCTCCCACAGACAGGGGAAGGAGAATCTGAGAGGCCTCCGCAGGACTGGAGCAGTGGCCGGGGGCCAAAAGGAAGAGCACAGCAACGAAGGGTCACCGCGGTGAGTTGGGGACCTCGCCGGGCGGGTCCCCGGCCACAGGAGGGAGAGCGACAGACAAAGTGTGTGGCGGGAGTTGTCCCAGCCGCTCCCGAGGATGTGGGGACCTGGAAAGAGACGGCACCAGGGGTTGTAGAGAGGCCCGGCTACTCCCAACGAGGATTTCACGAGTGGGAGATCGATGCACTGAAGCCGCTCGACGTGCCCCCCCCCCCACCCTAACGTTCTGTGCACAGCACCTTGCAAACTGCCAAATCACGTCTCATTATATGCTAAGGGCTGATGCTTGTGAAACCTCCTTGGCAGTATGGAACTTCACATTGACTGCATAGCCGCATGTTGGCGGGGGACACCTGGGGCCAACCTACTTGAGACTACAACTGACCACCTCTGGCATCCAACCCCCCTCCCCGTTTGTGGCTCTCCAGCAGCTTTATAATGATGGATCCCTGATTGGGGCGGTTCTGGGGTATAGCAGCTCCCTCGAGCAAATTCAGTGGCCCTAGAGGGTTCAGGACTTGAAGGGAGGTTAACAGCGCTGCACTGGCCTGCGGAAGGCATCGCGCAGGCAGATTGACCCCAGTGGAGATAACTGATGGAGACGGGGAGTTAAGGAAAAGGAGGAGCCGGATCTCACTCTAACTGCTAAAGATTGATTTGATAGCCACACGAAACAAAGGGAAAAGCGGCAAGTCGCCGGAGCACCCACGTGACTCAAAGAGCATCTTCCGCTCTCTGTGGCCGGTACAGGATATGGGAGACGGTTCGGAGGGCAGCAATGAAGGATTGGAGGAGACGAGGGCGGTGGAGGAGATACGGAAGCTCTCCCCCCCACCTCTCCCCCGGATCCAGGCCCTTCATACCAGCTTGGCTAAGACATTCCAGGAGCAGTTTCAGCTTATGCGGGCGGACCTAAATGAAGCTCTTGGGGAGATCAAGCGGAATCTAAGGCAATTAGGGGAAAGAACTGATCTTTTGGAAAGGGGGCTCCAAGAAGTGGAAAAGGAAGCTACTGCTAACAGTGAGGCCATAGAGTGCCTTGATGTGGCGACCTAGAACCTGGAGGTTCAGATGGAGGACATTGAGGACAGATCTCGGAGGATTAACATAAGGGTGAAGCAACTGCCGGAATCGGTTTCGGACAAGGACCTGAAACAGGAAATCCAGGGCATCTTTGCGGAAATTTTAGGGGAGGCTGGTCCGGGCAGCATTGAGCTGGACCTCGTCCACAGAGTGGGTAGACTCTCCAAGGGGCCCGCCCCGAGACCGAGGGACGTCCTCGCAGCCTTTACCAGATACGCCCAGAAGGAGGCAGTTCTCCAGGCTGTGAGGAAAAAAGAACCAATAGTGTTTAAAGGCCAACAAATAGCGCTATATCAAGACCTGGCTAGCGTCACCCTGATAAAGAGGAGACAGATGGCGCCGGTGTTGAAGGTATTGAATGAGCGCGGAGTACGCTACAAGTGGACATTTCCATTTGGCCTAGTTTTTGACTGGGAGGGTCATCAGAAACGGATAACGTCTGTCCAGGAGGGGGCTAATGTGTTGCAGATCGTCCTGGATGGGGGCCCCTCGGGCGGTGCGCGGCAGGCTACAGGCAGCAGGCCAAGGCAGAGGCCGTGGGAGTGGTCTACAGTGGGGGACAAAAGGCGGAAGGGCCCGAGAGGGAATGGCAGTTAACCAAGGGAGTGCGGGGGGGGGACCAGAGCAGAGTGCGGGATTGGTGGCAAGGGGAGCGTCTAAATAGAAACACAATGGGCAAGGGGTGGTGGACCCGTAAAGGTGGCAGAGGAGCTTGAGGGTAGGGGCGCAACATACTGGGATCAGTAAGGGCGATGAGGCCCGGTGGGGGGGAGGGAAGGAGCGGACGGAGCAAATGCTCTGGGGAGCTGTCAAGTTGGGCGGGAAGGGGGGGGGGCGGTCTCCCCTTAAATTGGGGATGCAGGGTGGGAAAAGACGGGGCGGGTGGAGGACTCGGGAGAGGGTCGTAGCGCCCAGAAGGCCAATTCAAGCTTCATGGGAGAAAGGAAAGGAGATAGGAGGTAAAAGGGAAGTGGGGGTTCAAAATACTCAATGTAGGGGGGGAGACGGCAGGGTGGGACCCTGTAAGGGGGGCAAGGATCGACCAAGAGGTGCGCATTATATACCAATTCAGTCTTCAAGTGGCTGACACATAATGTTAGGGGGCTGAACTCCCCTCTTAAGCGTACGAAATTGGAGCAATTTACCAGGTTCCACAAGCCAGATGTCTTGGCGATACAGGAAACCCACTTACTGCGGAGGGACCAGCATTGCCTGCTGTTGAAGGGTTTCTCACAAATATTGTTTGCATCGGGCCCCACCAAGAAAGGGGGAATTGCATTGGTGTTTGGAAGGGGGATGGACTTTCAAGTGAACAATACCCTCTGGGATAAGAGCGGAAGGTACATCATGGTAAGGGGAGAGTATATGGGCACACCTTACACAATAGCTTCAGTGTATGGCCCGAACGCGGCCAGGATCAGTTCATGCAGGAGATTCTGGGCACCCTACAGGATTTTGCGAGGCGGAAGGTGATACTGATGGGTGATCTTAACCTGGCATGGGATAGGAGGGGTGACCGCACGCAGCATGTGGGGGTTGGTGGGGGAGCGGTGGCCTCGCCTCAATTGAAGGAACGGTGGGAGGAAGCAGGATTGTGGGATGTGTGGAGGGCGTTAAGGGGAGGACAGGAGGTGTTCACATTTCTCTCAGATGTTCATAGAACTCAGTCAAGAATTGACTATATCTGGGCGTCGGCAAGCCTGATTGGAGGGGTGGATTCAGTAGAGGTAGGCCCCATGGGGATAGTGTTGTCCAGATGAAGCTCCGGCTGGCGGGGGGCATAGGCCAGGGGTGTGGGGCTGGAAATTCCCGGAGACGCTCCTGAGGGACCAGGTGATGCGGGAGGAGATAGAAAGTAAGATTCAAGATTTCTTAGAGCGGAACAATAGTGTAGACACGAGCCTCGAGATCAGGGGCGATGCTTTTAAAGCTACCCTGAGGGGGGGAACTAATCGCTCTGCAAGCGGAGAGAAACAGATTGCTGAGGGGGCTAGAAGCACAGTTGGAAGGCGAAGTGGAGGCCGCCAGGGTACGAGTGGGGGAGAACCCCACTAGAAAGGTGTACAAGGAATATAGGGCAGCAGAGGACCAGTTGAGGATCCTAAGAACAAAAAGGGCGGAGGCGGCTATGCTCCCGGTTAGACAAAGATTTTATGCGAAGGCCAATAAGGCAGACTCACTCCTGGCGCGCCTACTGAGGGGAAACAGGGAACGTAATGTTATTGTGGCCATGAGGGATAAGGGGGGTGAAAGACTCACTCGGACAGAAGAGATAAAGGGAGTTTTATGAAGAATTATACTCTTCACAGAATCCATTACTGGGACCACGGAGGGATTTCCTTGGGGCCCTTCCCCTCCCATGGCTGTCTAGGGATGAGAGGGAGAGAGTTAGGCCGAGCTATCACGGAAGATGAGGTCAGAGCAACCATAGTGGCTCTACCCCGTGGTAAAGCCCCGGGCCCGCATGGCTACCCAGCGTCGTTTTATAAACTCTACTCCACTCTCATCTGTTAGTTCCACGCCTAACACAACTATTCAACTCATTTGGGTCCAGAGGCAGTATAACCCCCGCGAGGGAGGAGGCAAATATAACACTCATACACAAGGCGGGCAAGGACCCTGAAGAGTGTACATCGTATCGGCCCATTGCCCTCATAAACACGGAGGCGAAAATCTACACTAAAATATTGGCTAAGCGGTTGGAAAAGTACTTACCCTCGCTGGTGCTCCAGGACCAGACAGGGTTTGTGGCTGGGAGACAGACAGCTGACAATATTAGACGGGTAGCCCACATTGTTGAGAAAACACGGAAGACAACCACTCCGGCGATCCTCTTAGCGCTCGACGCTGAAAAATCGTTTCATCGGGTGGAGTGGTCGTTCCTGTTCCAAGTCATGGAAATGATGGGTCTGGGGTCAGAATTCATCAACATGGTCGCAGCAAACTATAAGAACCCCAGGTCACGGATCCTAGTTAATGGGGAACTATGACACCCAATTAGGCTTCGGCGGGGGACGAAACAGGGGTGCCCCTTGTCCCCCCTGCTCTATGCTATATATTTAGAACCCCTTTTATTAGCTATAAGGGAAACGGACAGGATTCAGGGCATACCATTTGGGGGATACCAGCACAAGGTTGCGGCATTCGCGGATGATATGTTGCTCATGTTGACGCAACCGAAGGAGTCCATCAGGGCAAGCATAGAAGCGCTGACCAAATTTGGGGAGGTATCGGGTTTGCGGGTCAATTGGCAGAAGTCCGAACTGATGAACCTATCCCTTGAGGAGAATGAGGCGAAAGAATTGAAGGCACTCTCCCCGTTCAAATGGAGCCCGGTCGGGTTACGATACTTGGGGGTTCGGATAACCCCTTCCCTGGGGGCTAGTATGGCGCAAACTACTCCCCCATGCTAAAGGCAATTAAAAAGGACTTGAGGAGGTGGAGTGCTCTTAGGATTTCCTGTCTAGGGAGGGGGGCAGTTCTTAAAATGGTGATTCTTCCCTGCATACTTTGTTTCAGGCGATCCCGCTGTCCATCCCTGTGGGCTTCTTTAAGGAACTGGACCGAGTGTTCAAAGAGTTTGTCTGGGAGGGCAAGAGGCCACGTGTGTCTTGGCGTCTTCTCACGGCGTCCAGAGGGCGGGAGGGCATGGGTCTACCAGACCTCAGGCGATATCATGAGGCTGCACTTCTCCGGGTGATTAGGGAGTGGTTTGCTGTGGGCTATGAGAAGCACTTGGTAAAAATGGACAGAGCAGTCGCCCGACATCACCTGGGAGAGAGGTATTATGGCTCCCGCGGAGGCCGAGACTGCCACATAGCTATTTGAGTGATATTACAAAGGGAATGGTAGCCACCTGGGGCAGGGCAGTGGAGAGACGAGGGATTTCATCCTTTCCATCTCCGTTCACGCCTATCTTCAACAATGGGGATTTTACGCCAGGGCTGGAGAGGGGAGCGTTCCGGGTATGGGAGGGAGGGGGGGGGGTACAGGACGCTGAGGGATATGTTTCACAACCGTAAAGTGAAGACCTTCAAGGAATGTAAGTGGGAATTTGGTGTTGGTGAGGGGGAAAGACACAGATACCTTCAAATTAGACACTGGGTCATGTCAGCGGAGGTCAGGAGGGCTGCTACACGCGACCTAACACAATTCAAACGGTTCCTCCTGAACCATGATGGTTCTAGAAGTCTAATCTCGGATCTATATAAACTTAGAGAGCATGGGCCCGAAGGTCACTTGGTATAGATATATCTATGGCTGGCACTACACCCCGGCCCGGCTGCATGCAATGTACCCGACAACTTCAGGGGTCTGCTGGAGGGGCTGCGGGGAGGTGGGCACAGCTACTCACATATGGTGGGACTGCCCGCGTATTAGACCTTTTTGGCGTGAAATTGCACATGCCCAATTTCTAGCCCTAGGGCTGGGGGGAAGCCAGGACCCTCGGGAGATCTTGCTGGGGAAGAGAGCAACTGGAGGGGAAGAGGAAAGAAGGGGGGGAGTTCCAAGGTGAAAGTGGTCTTTACCTTGGCAGCGATGGGGCTAATTGCACAAAAACAGAAGAGCCCAATGATCCCTATGGAGCAGGATTGGCTTAGGAAAGTGTGGGACATTGTCTCATTGGAATGGGCCACATATGCGGCGGATGGGAAACTGGACTGTTTTGCCTCTGATTGGGGTGAGACGCTGGACTACTTGAAGGGGTGGTTTAGGGAGCAATAGTGCCCCCAAAGATTAAAGTTGCTGGACATTCATTGCTGAGGAGTTAGTAGGGAGTTACCAGGACTGAAGGACCTATTGGCGCTACGACCGGAGTTAGAAGGGGGGAGGAGGGAGGGAGAATTTGGATGTTTGATGTTTCTTGAATTTGTTTTGTTTTACATGCTGAAATTAATAAAACGATGTTTAAAAAAAGTTCATCTGTTCAGACTTTCAGGATGATTATTCTTCAGCACATTTTCACTCAGCTTCAAAAAGTTGAGTTCCTGTCCACACTGGACAGGGAGGAAGCATAGGTCTACATCCCAAAACATCTGACACCGGAGGTTCCTCTGTTTCACAGTGGCCAGCATGCACTATCAATTATGGGTATTATCCTTCGGCCTCAAGTCCACTCCAAAGTTCTTCACCAAATGCCTTGCCCCAGTGGGAGGCCACCTTTTTTTAGGAGAGAATTCACTTGTTCCTTTACCTTGAAGATTGTTAGGGAGAATTCTCTTATAAGGCTAATTTCCCAAACCTAGTGAGTCCCCCAGCAGCTTTGCTGGATTTTTTTTTTTCTCTCCTGCTAAGAGTGAGACTCTCTTCCTCCCACTCTTAGGCATGATTTGAGGTATGTCTTTGACTTATTGTGTGCTTATGGGCTATGGGGTCCTTTTACTACATAGGGTATAATCTGTTTTAGTGTATGTGTTACACAGCACCCTCAGTGCAGTAACACCTGGGTGTCATAGTGACCCCCAAACATAGACTCCATACCCTGGGACTGACTACTGTCTCCCAGAGCATTTAAAGTCACCATTGACTTTACTAGTCCAAAATTGTAAACAGAACCAGTATAAACCATCGTATTGTGGAAGTACTGGAAGGGGTTAATTAGATTGCCCCTGGGTCTGTTTCCAAGGGGGCACTGCCCAGTCCCCCCTTGTCGAGTTTCTGGCTGGTGGCAGTGGTTACCACGTGAAATATTCCACCGGAATATTTCCTATGGGATTTTCCCATTGGTTTTAAACGCACCACTTTTTGGTGCAATGTTAAAGATAACGCTGGTTTATTTATTTAATATAAAATCACCGGTTGGGTCTTTTCACCAGAATTGGCACCCTGGACTGCGTTGCCTTAGCAACCCAAGTCGCACTCTGTTCTGATTTGCCCAGTGGTGAGCAGCCCGGCTCACCACTTAGGATGTACGAGTGACAGCTTGGCTGTTGAATGGGGGGTTTTCTGCATAAAAGCAGGGCTTTCGGGACTGGAACTTCAGAAGTCGCCACAGGACCTATGAAATCCAAAGAGGGGAGAAGCTGAGCCATCTGCAACAACATCACGGGTGGAGCCCTGTTGCAACGACCTCACCACTTTCCCGACGACAAGAGAAGATCTTCTGCTGAAAGAGTCTTCTTCCTCTGAGCTGGTGGGATCAACCAGTTCGCCATTCGTCTTCCAGGACGTCTCTTGGTCGAATCGCCAGTGCCAAGTGTTAGGCAGAAACCTGTGCAGTTCCCTTAGGGACCACTGCAAAAAGCTTAAGACTACAGGTGTTAGCAGTAAACCCAATTGGTAGTAGTCTGCACCAGCCAGATTTACCTGGCAGCTGTGGCTGAGCAGTCACACCCCTCTCAAGAAGTTAGGCAGTATATAGAGTATACACATTAGGTACAAAAATACAGTAGCACAAGCAAACACTGACCAGAGCTTTGGTATAAAAGTATATAATTATTTATTTAAAAATACACTTGTAAAAATACACTGGCACTAGTATGTCAAGCAAGTTCAAACACAGTCACTAGAAATATATACACCTCCCTGATTAATTATTCAACAAGTCTTAGGAAAAGAACACCACTTATTATCAACACAGAGGTGAGCGCTTAACCAAGATGGCACTCCCAATAATTATTTAAAAAGCGAGAGAAAAGGCAGAAATAGTAAAGCACACAATACCAACACTTAACAGAACCACAGCAAGTCAAGAAAGGCAGAGTCTACTATAGAGCAAAAAGTTCATAGGCCAGGCCCACTCTTGGAGAGAGCAAGGCGGAATGTGCCCAAGATCACACAGTTGAAGTACTCCCTAAAAGTCTTTGCAGATATTTCAAGAAGGAGTTGGAATAATTCAGAAAAGTTAGTTAACAGGTCCTAGGTCACCCCAGGATAGAGAGTCAAGGATTTACGGGCCACGTTGAACAGTCCGTTGCAAGGGAGACCAGGCGGGACACAGTACCTGAAATGGTGAGAAAGCTCCAGCGGGGGCAGTTGTTCCTGGCAGCGGGTGCAAGTCGGTGCTTCGTCCAGGGGAAGAGAAGATCTCGACGTGGAGGAAAGCTGGAGGTCGTTGCACGGCCAGGGAAGAAACCAGCCGCGGATTTTCCCAGTTAAAAGGTACCACCCTTTTATTTGCGGTAATGGTGAAGCGTGGCTACCCGGCCGCCGGGTTGTTTGGCACGGGCGATTCGACCACGAGACGATCCAGGAAGGCGAAAAGAGGGCAAACTGGTTAACCCCACCAGTTCAAAGGAAGAAGACTCTCCTGGAGGAAGATCTTCTCTGTCGTTGGGAAGTGGTGAGTCGGTTCAGCAGGGCTCCACCGGTGGTGACGTCGTTGCAGGTCGGCTCAGCTTCTCCCTTTTCGGATTCTTTAGGTCCTGTGGCGACTTCTGAAGTTCCAGTCCCCAAAGCCCTGCTTTTATGCAGAAAACCCCCATTCATCAGTCCTAGCTGTCACTCAAACATGCTAAGTGGTGAGCCGGGCGGCTCACCACTGGGCCAATCACACAAGACTGCGACTTGAGTTGCCGAGGCAACTCAGTCCAGGGTGCCTATTCCCCCCCTCCCACACATCCTGTAGACCCAGACAGAGTGGCACCACTTTTGGAGGCTTCTGTACAGAAGCCCGCCAAAGGTGGAACAAAGGCCTCGACTTGGGTTGGAGTTACAGAGGCGAACACAAACGCCATTTTAAAACCGAGTCTTGGCAAAAAGACCCAACCGGGGAATAAATATTAAATAAATAACCCGGCGGTATCTTTAACATTGCACCAAAAAAGTGGTGCGTTTAAAATGAATTGGAAAATCCCATAGGAAATATTCCGGTGGAATATTTCGCGTGGTAACCACTGCCACCAGCCAGAAACTCGACGAGGGGGGACTGCACATTGCCCCCTCGAAAAACAGACCCAGGGGCAATCTAATTACCCCTACCAGTACTTCCACAATGTGATGGTTTGTACTGGTTCTGTTCACAATTTAAGACTAGTAAAGTCAATGGTGACTTTACATGCCCTGGGAGACAGTAGTCAGTCCCAGGGTATGGAGTCTATGTTTGGGGGTCTCTATGACACCCCTGTGTTACTGCACTGAGGGTGCTGTGTAACACACTTACCAAAAACACATGAATCCCTATGGAGTAAAAGACCCCATAGCCCATAAAACACATTACAAAGTCAAAGGACATTCTCAAATCATGCCTAAGAGTGGGAGAAAAAGTCTCACTCTTAGCAGGAGACGAAAATGAACCCCAAAAATCCAGCAAAGCTGCTGGGGGACTCAATAGGTTTGGGAAATTAGCCTATACAGAGAATTCCCTAACACCAAGCACCCCGGCGGCCGGATAGCCAAGCTTCACCACGGTGACCGCGAATAAAAGGAACGCACCTTTTAACCGAGCGAACTCCACAGCTGGTCTCTTCCCTGGGCAGTGCAACGACTCCAAGTTTCCTCCTCGACATCTTCTCTTCCCCTGGTCGAAACCACAAACTGCACCCGCTGCCAGGAACAACTGCCACCGCTGGAGCTTCCTCAACTTTAAAGATACTGTGTTCCACCTGGCCTCCCTTTCTACAGTTTGATAAAGGTGACCCTTAAATCCTTGGCTTTCCAACTGGGTTGGCCCCCAGACCTTCTAACTTTATCTTCTGAATCAACCCAACCTCTTTTGAACATTTTACAAAGACTTGAATGCATTTCTAAACTGTGTGATCTTGGGCACATTTCACCTTGCTCCATTTAAAGTGGGCCTGGCCTATGAACTTTGGCTCTACAGTAGACTCTGCCTTCACTAACTTGTTTTGGTCTTAGAAAAGTGTTGGGAACTGTTTTATTTTCATGACCTACCTTTTTCTCTCCCTTTCACTTAATTATTGGAGTGCTATCTAAGTTACGTGCTCACATCTGTTTTTCCAAATAGTGGTGTTTTGACCTAGACTTGTCTAATAATTATTAAGGGAGGTGTGTATACTTTTTCTGATTGTGTTTGAACCTGCTTTGATTTATAGTGCTAGTGTATTTCCTTAAGTGTGTGTTAAATAAATAATTATATACTTTTGATACCAAGCTCTGGTCAGTGTTTGCTTGCTCTACTGTGTTTTTGGCCCTATTGTGTATCCTCTGTATACTGCCCTACTCTTCTTGAGAGAGGTCTGACTGCTCAGCCACAGCTACCAGGTAAATCTGGGTGGTACAGACTCCTACCAATTGGGTTTACTGTTTACTTCTGTAGTCTTAATCTTCTTGCAGTGGTCCCCAAGGGAACTGCACAGAATCCTGCCTAACAAAGATTGGTTAGTCGAGTCTCCTTTCCTACATCACACCACAACGATAAAGCACTGTTTGTCCTCTCTAGGATTCTCGATCACTTACAGCAAGTTATGCTTGCTTCGCTCCATCACCACCGGATGTTGTTCCTCTTTCCTGGCTACACCATTGGCAGACAGGTTTGCAGCCATCCTGGTGAAGACCAACTTGCTCTCACAGAAGCAGACCGCATTGGTTTATTTATTATTTATTTTTTGCATTTGTATAGCGCGCACAAGCCCTCAAGCATCCGGGCGCTGTGGTGAACAGGTTATAAGAGGCCAGAATAGGCCCAGAAGGCTGTTAGGAGTTACATTGAAGCATTGATTACATAGTTGCATATGGTCAGGGTAAAGAATAGACATTTCCATTGAAGCATTATTTACATAGTTGCATTTTGTCAGAGTCCAGTGTAAACAATAGGTGCATATTGCTGAGGATCTAATTGAAAAGCTAGGTTTTGAGGCTTTTGCAGAAAGCCCAGTATGAACATTTTGATCGGAGATTGGGTGGGAGGGAGTTCCATTTCTTAGCTGCAATGACAGGGAAGCTGGTTGCTCCTCTAAATCTCTACTTGGGATAATGTCCTCCAGCATCCCTTTGATACGGCAATACAGCCTCTGTATGAGACCACCCCAAGAGTTCTTAGACGCCCAATGGAAATCAATTCTGGGAAAATGGGATGATAATAAGGTGTCACTCTCATGCTATCTTGCCCTGCTTTGTTGGTCAGCCCCCATCAACCTCATTCAGGAAGGTCCACTCCACTCTCCAACGTATCAGGCCACAGTCACCACAGATGCTTAGTCCAAACGTTGGGGTGAGCATACATGCAAATGTCATGCCAGAGGCCTGTAGTCTCCACCCAACGTTCTTGAACGGACACCAGTGTTCTGGGCCCTGAAGTCCTTTTGCCTTCATCTCCAGGGGAAGGTGGTTTGGGTGTTCACAAACAACACCACCACCATGTTTTACCTGCAAAAACAAGGCAGCACCCAATCACTACTTCTTTTGGTGGAGGCCCAGTCACTTTGGAAGTTGTCACTGACCCACAGGATATTCCTGTCCTCCTTTCATCTGCCAGGCATCCACAACTTCATTGCTGATTCCCTGAGCAGGGACCTGCGCTCCTTCACAATCAACTTGGTCTCATCGGACCGCATTGCTAGCAGGCTTTTTCCTTGCTGGCCTAGAACGCACTCTACGAGGGCCATTTCTTCCACTACTACATTCCTCTCCATTGTCCGCTGATGGAAATCTGCAGAGCAGCCAAATGGTGGTCTGTCCACACCTTACATTTTCCTCTGTGGACAGGGATTCCACAAAGGAATCTAGAATCTAGGGTTAGACGAGCAGTCCTCCGTCATCTGTTCGCATAAGGTGAGCATTTCTTGAAGGTGGGGTCTGTTTCCGACGCCCATGTTTTGCATTGTCTTCATCTGTGTCTAATTCTTTCAAACAAAGTGAATCTATGAAAGATCTAAGGCAGAGTCCCTTAACTCCTCCCCTTCAACCATACTCAGATTTAGCATATTGCACGTGAAGGTAGCAGTATGAGCCATAGGCTGGGTAGGAGGGAGGGCCACATGTGAATCTATGAAAGATACCAATGCTGGAGAACAGGAGTTACAGGTAAGTAACTAATTCAATGTGTGCATGTTGTGGGAAATACCAGCCAAATGGACTTTGATTGACCATTGGTAGCCAAGGAGAGCAAGTTTGACAGGATTTGCAGTGACTGGAAATTAAGGGTATCCACCCCATGACTGGGAAACCAGACGGTGAACCTCTTTTATTTTTTGGTCTAACAATACCTGATAGAAGGGACCGGAGTCTTGTAGAGGACATCCCTATAGTCCGGGGTCATGTCAATGTGGTGGAATTCCAGAGACATAGGAGATTGGCTGTGAGGTTAAGAGACGATGGGTCGTGTTGGAGAATTCTGTCTTAATCCCTGGAAATCAGGCTGTGCAGGCCGAGGTGACAGCTAGAGCTCAGAGAGCCAGAACTGCCTCTGCCACACTGGCACCACACGGATGAGTCTGCACGGCTGCTGTTTGGCTATGTGGAAGGCACTTGGGATGAGCGGATACAGTTGAAAAGCATATATAATCCTCCTGATCTTCAGATGCTGTTTCCTAGGCTGGCTGGCTGACGAAATCTGCTTGCGAACAAGTCACACTTGGAGTTGTCCTTTGTCACAAACAGGTCCATGTCCGGTCTTCTCCATGTTTGGAAGATTACTTCCACTTGGCTATGTAGGAGCTCCCTTTTGTGCCAGGAGAATAGTCCTCTGTTCAGGGAATTGACCACACAGTTGGGCATGCCCAGAAGGCGAAAGGGGGAGAGAAATAATTCCTGGGGCAGTGATCCTTTCCACATGGCCTGTGCCCCGGAAGTGTCATGGCCACTGGGCAGGAGCCCAGTGCTTCACTTCATGGAGGGGTCCCAATGGACCCAGTCTTGGCGCCTATGGCACCAAGCTCATTTGAAAGTGTGCATGGCACACAGAACACCAAAGGCATGTGCAGCAAGGCTGGGCGGGGCCCTGTTATCACAGGGAAGGCACGTGCAGAAGACAGAAGGAGGAGCTAGGTGGGGCCACAAGGCGGGGCCTAAGGGGAGTGGCAAGGGCCAGGCTATATAAGCCGACCCCACACGCATACTGGCGCTTCGCGTTAGTTTGCTGAGAGCAGCACAAGGCTCACCGCCGTTCAGAGGACTCTTACCTGATTCAGCACGTGCGCCTTCAGTCTCCGGAACCCTTCAAAACCTACCTGGTTCAACATGCGCATCTTCAGTCTCCGGATACCTCGACCATCTTACATGGATTCTGCCATCTGCTTTCCACTCTGCAGTCACTGCGCACGCCTTACCTGAAGTCACACCATCGCCGGAAGCATCGCCATCCGCTTCGCATTCCTCAGTCGCTGCACATGCCTTACCTGAGACCACACCATCTCTGGAAGCGCTGTCATCTGCTCCCGACTCTGCCGCAACCACATTCACCTTCCCTGCCTTCCGGAATCCTCCGCAGGTACCGCCCAGCATCCTTACATGTTCCGAATCCCACCAACACAGGGCCTTCATCGGGCGCAGCCTCCACATGGATCCTCATCTCCAGCAGCCAGAAGGAGTCGGACACTGCTCTCCAGCCATCGCCGACCTGCCAAGCCTGCAAAGGGAATAAGAGATACAAGGTGAGCGGTCGCGTAGACTTTAACTCGCTAAAGCGGCACTACTCACAAACCTGGTGCAAATCCTAAAAACTACCTACTTACCAGTGGTGGGTTCATCCGGAGCAGACTCTTTTCTCCATCACGCGCTCCTGGGTCATCTTCATCACTACAGGGGAGAGCGAACAACACACCATTACGAACAATCTTCCTTGAAACAGTATTGTTACAAGAATACGGACAACAACCATTATTATAAAAGCTTACCGTCAAGACGGAATGGCCACAGCCGATCTGGACCTCCACAATTTGGACCATTGATGCAACTAAGTCTATCCGCAGCGCCCCTGCTGAAGAAAAGCAGGATGGAGAGCTCATCCTTACATACAAACAGGTGCGCCTGCATGGGTAAACTTCTACGCACTACATTTTCGCACGAAAGGGCAGAGGGGAACTGCGACTCCACCAAGCTGCCCTTATTGCCTCTCAACTTATCACAGGAACACGCCCAGCCTTCCGGATCCACGGAAAGACAGCCGTTGGGGGAGAGAAGCGACCTGAGGGAGCCAGCTCCGGGGAGGGCCCCAACGTCCCAGCAGAGACCAGGTGAGCTTAACAGGGAGATGTTGAGATCTGGTACCACCTTATTTTCGGATGTAGTGGTAGTTTTCATCCTTGACCACCCACACACTGCTTTTCCCTGCAGTTGGGGAAGGAAAGACTTGAGGGCCCGGAAGACTGCACTGAACTGTAAAACATTGATCAAAGGTACTGGCGGTAGCGGTGGCTCATCTGCACAGGCAGTCCATCTGTGTGCTCTACCTTGACGACTGGCTCATTACAGGGGACTTGTACAGAACATGCCTAGTACCCAAGCGACAGTAGATCTCCTATTTGGCCTGGGATTTTCTATCAATGAGAAAAAATCAAGTCTGGTCTCCAGCCAAGTCAAACAGTTTCTGGGGGCCCTGATAAGGACAGAAGACTGGTTTGTCTTCCCCTCCAACGAGAGGGTTCAGAACATGCTGTTCCAGATCCCTCAATATGTAGCCAGTCACTGGGTAACGGTTCACAAGGCCATGCGGCTGCTGGGGATGATGGCTTCCTCCGTCTTCCTAGTTCCTCACGCTCGTCTGCGCATGAGCACCATGCAGGAGTGGCTTTCAAGCCAATGGTGTCAGGCCTGCGGCCAGTGGGACGGTCTAGTGGTTGTCTCAATAGCCCTCATTCAGTCTCTGCAGTGGTGGTCAAAGAAAAACCTTGTGCAGGGGAACACCTTTACCACCCCCGCACTAGAGGCCACTCTCACCACGGACACATCTCTGTTGGGGTGGGGGGCCTCACCTTCTTCAACAGACTGCACACACCGTGTGGTCCTTATCAGAAGCGTCCAATCACATCAACTTGTTGGAACTGCTTGCAGTGTTCAAAGCCCTGAAAGCCTTCCAGGCACACCTTCAGGGGAAGACTATTCTGGTCCTTGCAGAAAGTACCACAGCCATGTACTACCTGAACAAACAGGGAGGCACTTACTCTCTAGGGTTATCCAGGCTGTCTCAGAACATCTGGTGTGGGCACTCAAACATAAAATGTTCCAGGGGAACTCAATCTTCTGACAGACGGGCTCAGCAGAGACTTCCGCCTACCCATAGAGCACAAGTGCCAACTACAAGAGCACATTTTACTCAACGTCTTTGCAAAATAGGGTACCCAGTGATCGACTTGTGCGCAACTCTGACAACGCCCAGTGCCCAGATGACGCCTCCAAGTACCCTCATAATCGATCCAAAGGGAACAGTCTCTGGATAACATGGCTTTTCCCGATTCCCCTTCTCAATAAAGATGCACCAGGAACCAGTCGCAATGATCCTGGTCGCTCCAATGTGGGCCAGACAGCCTTGGTTCCCCCATCTCATTGAAATGTTAGTCCCCACTCCCAGGAAGCTGCCATGCCTGTACAACATGCTGTCTCAAGAACAGGGGGAGACACTGCATCCATGCCCCCAAACAGTCAATTTAGCAGCTTGGCTCCTGAAGTCATAGTTTGGGCACATTCAACTCCCTCAGAGATGCATGGACATACTCGGGGAAGCACGAAAACCCGACACCAGACATTGCTACTCCAAGTGGAAGCGCTTTGTTATCTGGTGCAATTCTGAACATGTCAATCCTATTGACTTCTGCCCTGAAGATATCATCCTTTATCTAACACACCTATTAGACTCGGGACTTGTCTTCAATTCCCTGAAGGTCCGCCTGGCTGCTCTCTTTGCTTACACTACATCCCATAGCAAGGTTTCATGGTGGAGGATTCCTGTCATTAAGGCTTTCATGTAAGGGCTGAAGAGTCATTTATCCCCTATTTCCAACCCAACTCCCGGATGGGACTTGAACATTGTCGTTAACAGATTAATGGGGCCTCCTTTTGAGCCATCCACAAGACTAGCCTTAAGGCCCTCACTTATAAGACTGCCTTCCTAGTGGCCATTACTTCAATAAGATGGGTTAGTGAACTGCAGGCGCTTTAAGTTCGAGATCCCTTTGTGACTATTCACAAAGACAAGCTGGTTTTGCACACACACCCACGTTTTGCACCTTAATTCATCTCATTCTTCCAAAACCCCACTAACTTGGCAGAAAGAAGCCTCCACACACTGGATGTGAGAAGGGTAGTAATTTACTACCTTGAGAAGATGAAGCCACTGAGAAAAACAAACCAATTAGTCTTTGTGGCAGCTGGTAGAGAAGGCGACCCTGTTTCTAAATCAGCTATTTCCAAGTGGATTGTAAATTGCATCACTCTGTGTTTCTCTCTTGCCAAGAGAGATCTACCCTTTGCACCTAGAGCTCACTCTACTCTGGGCACAGGGGCTACCTTAGCATTCATTGCAAATGTTCCTCTAGATTCCATTTGCAAAGCAGCAACCTGGAGTTCTGTTCACACCTTTGCCCAATACTACTGCTTAGATACACACTCGGCCTGATTGTCAAGCGGTGCTAAGACAGCTATTTGCTACTGTTCCTTCACACACCCCACCACCATCTCTGGGTACTGCTCGCTAGTCTATGCACAGCATGTTATTCTAAGCAGATTCACAAGCATCAGAAGACATACATCATTCACCGTAATCATATTTCTGATGGTTATATCTGCTTAGATTCACGTGGCCCACCTTCCTCCCCTCTTGGAGTAGAAGGAACATGGACACTTTACACATTCTCTCTTCTGTTATCACTGATACATTCTTCAAGGCTCCCTCACGGCAGAAGAAAAACAACTGGTGGGACCTCGACACGTGAGGGATTTTGGGTACACTACACGTCATGTTAGGGATAGTGTTACAATCACTCCCATGTCGACGTCCATTTTCGATCTACGGAAAAAAAGATGCAATACTCTGCGATTACCGCTAGATGTCGGACGATATCCCCAGCATGCAAATATAAGCAGATCCAATCAGAAATATGATTAAGGTGAGTAACCTATGTCATATGAAGAAATATGCTAGATTTTAGAGAGCTATTTAGAACAACATCAGAATATAACACTACCAATGCATAGCTATATGACCAAGAATAGCTATATTTAATAGCAACTCAGTAAAACACTGTTAATTCCCCAAACCTATTTGTAAACTGTTTTTTTCTAAATGTTCACATCTTTTATTAAAAGGTAACCTGTATAGAAAAAGGGTTGAATATGCATGCTCTTCTATAAAAAAAAAAAATAGCATTTTAGTGGAAGTTAAAAAAAGAATGTGTAAGTGAATTAGGAGTGCCACCATTTGTACCTTGCAAGTATGGAACACGCAATTGCACACCATGTCTACAATACGGGTAAGTGGAACTTGGTAACAGCAGGTGTACTATGTTGACATTACATGTAATCTGAAAGCAGTACTTCTAAAATAGTGTAGCTTTTAAAATAAAGAAATGTGCATCATTTTAGGGATAGTTAGTTATAAGAGCATCGGAATACAACACTGCTAATGCATAGGCATATGAACCAGGATGGCTATGTTTAATAGCAACTCAGTGAAACTATGACAATGCATAGGTGTATGAGCAGCACTAACATATTTCTAATTCTGCAAGAAGAATACACTTTCTAAACACTTATGCTACAATTAACTGCCACTTGATATGAGCAGGTGTACAATAGTAGCAATATATGCCATCTGATACCAGTGATAGCTATGCTTAATATACCTGACCCACAAAACACTGCAAATAAATGTTTTATTATGTAAGTATTTACTGACACATACTTTCACATTAGTGTCACACTCGGCATGTGCACAATGTGAGTTCTGCAATTGGAATGAGAAAAATGTACAAAATGGTGGCTTTTATACTTTCTAAAATCCATAGCACAAAAAAGGACCCTATAGTAAGCAAAGTACTAAAATACCCGACACAATTTCACTGCAACCTATCACAGGCAAATATACAATTACAGCAGTAACACCAACCAATTGCAAACACTGAAACGCATACAAAATAAAAAATAATTTCAACCCTCCTTTTATTACCGCGGCTATTCAATCTGTGTCAGCAAGCACCCTCATGTAGCCGCGGATACACACATACATTTTTTTACTACGGACATTGCCAACCTTTAAATGTTCAAATGAGACAAGGGTAGCGGTTAGGAGATGGAATCAAAATACATTTAAAATTGTGTAGACTAACAACTACAGAATAATGATTGCACAGAAATTTAGGATGTAATACCCATGGCTATTTACATAGCTATGTGTACAGCAGCAGCAAATTTATTGATTCCCCACAAACTAAGAGACTGGCTTTCAGGAAAAAATTGGATCAGGAAAGAAAAGTTGCGACAAAAGATACAGAAGTAAAACAGATGCCTGTGACGAAACACAGAGTAAAAGTTCCACCAAGTAAGCAGGTCTCCAAAAAGAAAGGGACGACCACAGTTTGTAATTTCTTGGTACCGAGGGACGCAGAGATTTTTGAAAGAACACCCAGCAGGAGAACGGACGATACTAGGGCTGTGGACGTCCAGGTTGGAAAGCCTGTTACCGAACCTCAAATTCAAGAACAAGAAATTATACAAGAAGACAGCACTGACAAAGCCCTACTCAACTTGTCAACTTACTCGGATGGCATAGAAGTAGTTGGATCAAACACTCCTGAGTCCCATCATCGGAACGAGAGCTCTGAAAGAAAACACCAAAATGAAGCAACAGACAGGATATCTGTAGAGATGAAAGAGGAGTCGAGGTCGGTAGACATAATCCCAGCATCTGCAAAAACAAATCTATTAATAGTAAGATTTTCAGATAGCGAAAGGCTATTGACATCTAAGGACTCAATTAGAGAAACCGCCACAAAGATGCCCTCCACTACAAGTTTGCCTATGGTAAGGCAAATGATATCTTGGACCCGAACTATTGGCAATTGAAGAATATAAAAACTGGGAACAGAAAAGAAAAGGCATTAGGACAAGGATGGAAGTCATGCAAACATCTGGAGAGGGGAAAGTAACAAAGGTGAATGACAACATTAAGATCACACGAACAATTGGGAAAGGTGACAATATAGTTGCTTCCCACTTCTTGTTAGAAAGGGTCTTAAAAATTAACGACAACTTGATTCTGAACCGTACCAACGTCATGAGGCTTTTGAGAACAGTTGACAAACTCAGCTACATCCAATCAAACGACTTACTTCGGATAGAATTCCCTTAGGAAGTTCGCTTGGATAAAGTGATGATTCACTTGTCGGATCAAAAAACTAAGGAGAACATACGCAAGGATGGGCACAGATTGTTAACTATGGGCTTTTGGCTTAAGGAACAAGAAACTTTAGAAAGGGAGGCCCAAGAAGGGCCGGCCCATGAATTCTCTTCATAGGGGAAAAAGAGAAACACGGAAAAAAGAATGACTGGAGGAAAGGATTATGTGCAAGACCTAAAACAAGGGAGGGGGAAAATTAATGGAGGGATAAACCCTCCCTTAAGGTGGAGCTCACAAGTTGACTTGGATGTAAGACAAAAAATAAATCCATATCAGATGAGTGTAGTGCCCAACTCTATACAAAGCGAAGACTGGAGCTGGTTAGCAAAGACCCTAGCTTATAAATCATAATGCTTGCAGAGCAAAGAACCCTCTTTGTTTGTAAATCTGACTATTTGCTCTTGAGAAATACTAGGGGTTTTGTGCACCTCTTTGGGCAAGGGGAAATGGAATTCGAGAAATTTGATTTGTATGCCTCCAGGAAACCTGGTTGATGGCTGAACCAACCTTGGAGGGTTACGATTTTTAGCAACAAAGCAACCCAGCAACAAAAGGGCCGAATGGGAGACCAGTGGCGGGCTTTCTTATAGCCAACAAAAAAGTAAATGGATGGACAAAGAGTTTCTCACAAAATCCTTCACCTCTTGTTCAAATTTTGTTACTGGAAAAAAGATTCAAATCTGGCAAGTGGCATCTACTCGTTTGTAATGTTTATTGGAACCCTGCATCCCCGAAGACAGCAAGTTTACCAGATAGTCACAAGTTGTATTGATGAGATTAAAGTCCGCTACAAGAATGTGGATATTTTGGTGTGTGGGGACTTGAACTTGGAATGTTTTAACTCGATGAAGGAGCTGATTGTCAACACTCCAAAAAATGCCAACCCAAAAATTCTAAGAGGACTTTGCTTAAGAGTAGCATTGGAAAAAATAAATATTAACTTAATTATTATTTATATTTATTTATTATTTAATGTGTTATAGCTTAGCATAAGCTTTTCACATTTCATAAATTGCATAAAGTAAATACTCTTGTAATATCATATAAAGAAATATACATTAAAAATATTTTTTAAAGGAAAGACAGTAGCAATAATATGTAAAAGAATGTTCAGAGTGTCTAGAATACAAAGTAAGAATAAAAGGAGACGGATAGAGAATAGTAATTAGAGAATAGTTAACAAACAAATAGCCAGAACCAGGTATAAACAGTACAAGAACAGCAGTAAAGGATGAGAAAAATATCTGGATATTGTATAGTCCATACATTGTCATTAATTAGTAATTACATATGTTATACCTATTGCCTGTTCTAGAAAGAAAATTCTAAGAGACTAATTACTAGTACAGACACTTATTGGTTCATAGATGGAACTCTGGTACAAATTAGCAAATAAGACAGTAGGATGGCTATATAGTTATGTCCAGTAATTTCTCTATAGTCAACCACACATAATACATTACAATATAAAGTTTCAGTCCTCTTGCATTGATCGCCCTTAACCAGAAGTCATTGCTGCTGATGTGGTCCAGTCTGTGGACAAAGTCGGCTTAGCATGTAGAATAGACTTCTAGCATAGCAGGACATCTGGTAAGGACATGTTTGCCAGTTTCAGTCTCAAATCTGTCCATACACAATCGGCAGGAGCGTTCAGGTATGGTGAGATTGTTCATAATCCCGCTTATAGCCAGTACCGGAAGCTGGTCAATCCTTAACAGGAGGATACATCCTCTCAGGCGTGGTGAGACAAGTATGGTAATGGCTTCTTGAAGGTGTAGTTCATATATTGGACAAATTTGTAGCGCTTCAGGTCTTCCAGATGCGCAAAATTATTAATCCAATTGTACAGTTCTGATTTCTTAGATAGCGCGCTCTGAGTGAAGAGGCTGTGTCCCCTAGTGGCCTTTGGGTCCAACCAATCGTTTCCAGGTAACAGTCCATATGTTTTTTTATAAGTGGATTTAAGGAGGACTTGTTAATTTCGCAGTACATAGCAGCCAGCAGGAGGTTATCTGTGTGCGGTGACATTTTTAAATACAGTTCAGCCCTTTTTCTGAGTACCTGGGATTTCCACGAAATAAAACCCAGTTCTAGTCTGAGGATGGACATGGGTATGCATGCTGGGAGTCCAAGTATTTTCTTCCAGTATTTTCCCTCAAGAATCTGCAGCCACCCCATATCCATCAGTTGGAATGCTTCAAGGCTATGGGTTATCATTGGTGTTAGCAACTGGAAGTATAATTGTTGTGCCGCCCAGATGGTGTACCCACCATGAGAAGTAGAAAAACAATATATCAGGGCTGTAATTTGGGCCGCTCGCGTGATTCTAGCCTGTTTACACATGGTAGATTGCCCCTTGGGCTCAGTCTCGATGCCAAGATATCTGTAATAGGGGGTGTATTGAATTGCGGTCCCTTGTATTTTGACACTCACTCGTGGTATCTTCTTGCTACTGAAGACCACCATCTGGGTTTTATTCAGATTGATTGACAAGCCGTTATTTTGAGTATAAGACCATAGTGCCTCTGCTGACCTTCGGATGCCGCTAATGGTGTGGTCCATAATGACTAAGTCGTCAGCATATGCTAGGACCAAACAATGAGCGGCGCCAATTTTAGGGGGACAGTTGTGTTCCAATGCTAATATTTTAGGTATATCGTGGACAAACAGATTGTATAGTATTGGTGCCGTAACACATCCTTGTTTTACTCCACGCTTTTGTCCGATCTCATTGGTCATGTTCCCCTTGGAATCCAACTTCAGGGAGACTGTAGTATTATGATGTAACAGTTTGAGATAGTGTAATATTCCTTTGGGACAGCCCCGTTTCTCAAGTTTAGACCACAGTAACTCCCTAGGGTCTAGGTCAAAGGCAGCCCTGAAGTCAATAAACAATGCATATAGGGGCAGATTACCTGGTGTTCTGGCCTTATTTCTAAGTGTGTCCATTACTGCCAGGTTGTGTACTGTAGAATATGTCCATTACTGCCAGGTTGTGTACTGTAGAATATCCCTCCCTCCCCCCCCCCGAAACCGCATTGAAATCAGTCTAGGATCTTCTCTCTGTCTGCCCATATTTGAAGATCGTGGAGAAGGTATGCCGCAAATAGTTGCCCGCACAGTCCAACATGGAGAGTAATCGGTAGTTAGAAGGGTCCGACCAGTCTCCCCTCTTATAGACCAGGACCAGGGTTGCTGTCTGCCAGGAGTCCAGAATACACCCATCGTTCAAGATCTTTTCAAATAGTATCTCAAGTACTTCTGCCCAGTATTCCGGATTGCTCTTTAGAATAACATTAGCCAGGACATTAGGACGAGGAGTTCTCAATGTTTTAAGCTTTTTTATCCTGGCAATCAGTGATTCGACTGTCACCTTAAAAGGGGGAGTAGGTCGGCCCAAAATGTCCATCTCCTAGGACTGGCGAGGGGCAGTGTAGTTGCGGCTTCTCAGAAATTCCTCCCACTGGTCTATACCAATTGGGTTAGACAAAGAGCTATTGGTGTCTCTCCTTGCCGTGCTCAGCAGTCCCCATATAGATTGAGAGTTCCTTGTGCAAAGTGTTTGGACTGTCTTTTGCCATTTAAGTAATTTAGCTGCATAGCATTTCCGCCTGAGACATGCTCTGAAAGCGTTTTTTCGCTTCTTACTTACATTCAAGTAGCTGTTCCATGAAATGGGGGCTTTGCGCAGTTTCTTGAGTTCTACTGTTAGTATTCTTTTGGCGTCTCTGATTTCAATGTCAAAATCATTAGTGAATTTAACTTCTGGGGCTAGCATATTTGTTTTGGCAGGTGCGTAACTATACGAGAATGATGTAATCCATTCTTCAATCTCATTGTTGGTCATAGCAAGAAGCTCATCGCGACCCATATTTGATTTATCGATCGTGGATTCAGCAGCTCTTTTGATATTTTTGTCGGACCAGCGGATGTTTGAGGAGGCATGGTTTGTCATCAGATCACCAAGAGGGTCTGGTCTGGACGTGCTGTACTGTATAATTGAATGTAAGTGTGAGTGCGGCATGATCACTCCAGTCATTGTCATTAATCTTCATATCAGTGACCCAAGTGGCCATAGAGGGGCTGACATAGATGTAGTCCAATCTACTTCTGGATTTCGTATTACCCCGTGTGGTTTGTCGCGGGTAATCACTACTGGTTTTACCATTACAAATTTCAAAGTTCCATGAATTAAAGATGTTGAGCCATAGTAATCCCTCCGGATTAGCGCCTGCATGCCTCATCTTGCCTATTCTCTTCAGCAAGGGATTGTTACTTCTACTCACATCTCCCACTAAATGGCAGTTAAAGTCGCCAGCGATTATTACCAGATTTTTTCTTACATCTGTCATCCAATCAATCATCAGATCATTGCAGGCTTCCTGAATAAGATCTCTGTAGGAAGATTCAGGAGGATTGTATAAATTAATCAACAGTATTTTCTCCACTATGTCTTTACCGGGTAGTTCTAATTCCACCGCTAGCACAAATTTGTCCATGTTAGTGTGGATACGGGAGGATCCTAGTGGATGTAAAATACCAGTGAGTAGGCCCCCATATGGTCTTCCCCTCTGCCCCTTTTTGGCTAATTCCTGATGTATATTGTAACCATTTAGCAGGGCCTGAGAGCTAAGCCACGTCTCCTGGAGGCATATGCAGGTATGTCCTGTTAATAGGGGGATGGAGCCATCCGGAGTTAATAGGTGGCTAAATCCCTGGCATTTCCAAGATATTAGGCTTTGATCTCATTGTCTTAATGTTAGTGCAGGAAGAGACTCTGCAAGCCACTTAAGAACATTCTGTACATCTGCCATCTGTACTGAGTCACCTTTTGGTAACTGTGGTGTTGTAATTTCTTCCATTTTTGGGCTGGACATCTGCATTGGCCATTGCGGATCAATCTTATTGGGATGAGCATCTACTTCCATGTCTGCTTTCCTCAGGCTGGTTTTGAAATTACGTATCAGATTAGCAGTAGCCAAGAATTTACAGTGTAGAGCCGATGTGTTGGAATTCCTTACTTTCAGGGGTTCGACAAATTCGAAGTCCTCTGATCGCAGTACTCTCAGCTGTGGAATGGAGTGTAATCTGGTCATCAGTGCTGATCTGGTGATCCAGTCCTGGTCGCTGGTTTGATACAAATTTTTGATGAGGCAAGTTCTTCCGCCGTGGGGCGCTATGTTATTACCATTGTCCTCCGCTGGCACTATTGTTGATGGTGCAGGTTCGGTGGTAATGAGATGACTGAAAAAAGAGATGGCTCTGGATCCCCTACATCTACTGGATGAGAGGTATTGCTCTTGTCATGGATGAGCCAACTGGTCAATTTGCCCTCTTTTCCTGCAGTGCGTTTGCGGGCACGTGCCGCTTTCCGTTTCGCTTTTCTCTGTCCCTTTTTTGGCGTACTGCCTTCAGTCGGTCTAGGAATGTCCTCTTCCGGCTCTGCTGTGTCGGGTAGTGTTATGGTCACAATTGGACGCTTTTTTCTTCCGGTTGCTCTTCTGGCCAATCGTCGTTGTTTACGTGAAAAATAGACTTCCGAGTTATTTGTAGCATTTGAGTCAGGGTCCGCAGGTTCCGAGCTGTCAGGGATACTGGCGTTACCTTCCTCTGGCTCAAGCTTCTTATGACTATTGTTATCTGTATTTCCTGCCAACAAGGTGAGAGTAACATCCAATATCTTCCCACACATCTGAAGCAGTATGTTTAATGCAAATTGTAAGGACGCGGTCGAAGCTTGCAGATCGCCCAAAGTCGTACAATTTTCCCCTCGATCTCTGCTGTTGTCTGGTTCCGATGAGTCCAAGTGCACGTCCAAATTAGGGGAAGCCGATAGTCTGTTATATATTTCACGTTGTGTGTCGATAGCCTGATGTTGATAGCTATTGATCTGGTTACCAGTGTTGCTTACTGGTAAAGGAGTCATGGATCTCTGCATAGATAAGCAGAGATCCAGGAGTGAGTTATTGTCGATTGCGCTTTCCCCTAGACCCTCTGTGTTGTTGATCATACTGTGACTGCCAGACTCCTCCTCCTCAGGTGGCGGTGAGATTATTGGGTTAGGTGTGGCCGGAATAGGGAAAAAAGTCTGTGATAGCGCCTTTTTCCATTGGTACAGGTTTAGTTCCCTTACACTTTTTTATTCCTGATGTGGAAGTCCTGCCCTTCTGATTACGAAGTTTATACCTCGTAGCAGAGCACTTGTTAACTGTGAGCATAATATATCTTACCGCTCCCCTCTGTAAGAGATCTTTCAAGAATAGAGGGTGTAGGATTGAAAGGGAGTCTTGCAATCAGTTAGTTATTGTAGGCCCTGGTCCAAGTAAGGCGTATCAGTAACAATAAAAGTAGTGGAGGTCTATTCGCTTTTGTCACTTTAGGCGACCCAAGCAATTGAGTTGCTTATCACTGACACTTTGATTCAGCTGATCCAGACTATTAAGCGTCCGAGCCAGAAATGGTGCTCGCAATCTGTAGAATGCTCGTATCATATGCTAATATCTTAGTGCTGTATCATAATAGACTTGCCTTATGTACCGGGATCAACTGCATTGCCCGCAGTCTCCCAGGCACGGCAGGTGAAAGGTCAGGTGGAGCGAATGATTTTAGGCTACTCCCTCACCTTACGCTTTTAGCAGCACAATGACCACTTCAGCTTAAAGCTGCTCTAACTACTGCAGTGCTGTATCTGTGGGGACAGTGATGCTCTTAATGGAGCTAAAGGAACCAGGAAAGTGAAAGGGAGTAGAGAAGGCTCGAGACGGGTCAGTGGAGCGAGAGTGCCGTACAGGAGAAATGCGGCAAATCACAGCACGGGGGGGTGGCCCTCTGTTCACTGAAGTATCCGCACCTCTATTAGATGGATTAAGGGACCTCAACCAGGCAGCCAGCAATCAGGGCGTACAGTAGTGTAGTACTACCACCCCTCTCGCTTCGCCTCGCCTCGCCTTCTTGCCGCCGTGGGAAAGAACTTCCTGCTGACCAACTCGATGGGGTGGATGGCGCCGCCAATGTGAGTCTAATTTCCCAATGCGGGTCCAGGGAAAGCTGCTCCCACTCCCAAAACATACGCTTCTCCTCCACCTCTGAGTGCAAGTCCTGCATCTGCGTTCGCTTCCGCTAGAGGAAAGCACCCAAAGCGCACGTCAAGCCGCACCAACGTTGCTGTCACTCAATGGGACGCAGTGTAAGCAGTGGCTGCTTCCGACGTGCATATTAACTTAATGAATGGAAACATAAAGGGGGGAATTTCCGCCACAACCAAAATGGAAGAGAGGCCAACAGTCTAAAATAATCGACTACTTGTTTATTTCTGAGACACTCTTTGACCAGATGGCCTGCCGGGAGGTTGTTACTTCTGCTAATAGTACCATAACTTGTTGGAAATGCGGGGAATGGAAGTGAGGGGAGGGCCTCGGGAAGGGGTGCAAAAGTCTTGTATCCCAAGTCTGGAGGTTACACCTGGCCTTAATCGGCTAAGAATTATGCCCGAGGCCATTACAAGCATTACCAGGTCGTTGATATTACAGACGCAACGGTCAAGAGTCGCAGCTACTTCAGTACCCTTTGGTACTCAAAGCATTTCAGAGCAAGAAACTCACTTGCCTGAGACAGGTCTATACTAGACAACATACGTATAATCAGGAAATCGTAGACAGAAAAAGGCATCCGCCTAACAGAAAGATAAGGTACACCGGAGGCAAGAGAAGTTAACAGACAGAAAAAACAATCGTACAAGAACTGGATTAAATTCTATCGATACCAGATGTTTCAGTTGGACGAGGAGAGAATGATGGGTTTGTTAGCTACCAAAAACATGCTGGAGATCTCGAAGCCACTGAACAAGACCATGGCTCCGCAGGACGCTATTCTTGAGAACTCTGTTCCAGCCTCTACTTGGTAAACTCATTTTGCAACCTTATTTCTAAGTTCAAAAATTGAAGGCCATAATATGGTAACACCATCCAATACTAACTGGAACTTTGGATTCAATAAAGAAGAGATTTTGATATTGATAAAAAAAAAAGCAAGTTCCTCTAGGACCGCCGGGCCGGACAGTCTTACAAACGTCATTTTAAAAGAGAATCCAGAGCAATGGGCAGAGTTTATGCTATTGCTATTTGAGGAAATGAAAAAACTTTTAAAAATTCCAAAATCCTGGACTAAGTCAATTGTGGTGCCAGTCTACAAAAAGGGCGATAGGTTGGATCCGACAAACTACAGACCTATCTCCCTTTTGGATGTAGTGGGCAAACTGTTTACAACAATCCTCTTGAAACAGCTAGATAAATGGTCATCGACAAATAATCACCAGGATCAATGGCAGTCAGGATTTAAAAAGGGGACGGGTACAGCATTGAATTTGTTCCTTATTAATTTGTTAAAATGCAGGGTAAAGACAGCTGACCATGGCAAGATCTATATTGCTTCAATAGACCTGGCTCATGCCTTTGATTCAATCGATAGAGACCTGTTATGGAAGAAGTTGAGATCCTGGGGCTGTCCAATTGATCTGAGAGGCCTTGGAGCAGTTACACTCTGGTACAACAATAAGAGTCTGGCTGGATAGGGTTGGAACCTTGACTAACGAAATCAGTACCTCCAAGGGAATTAAACAAGGTTGTCGACTGGCGCCAGCAATTTACAATCTATACACGTCCGATGTAGGAGAGGCATTTGAGGACATAAGATGCTTTCCTCCGAGGATTGCAGGAAAACAGTAGGAAGACTCCTCTATGCGGATGACCTCTTGCTTCTCGATCAAACCAAGATAGGACTACAGCGGCAACTGAATGCCCTTTCCACATACGTGGGAAGAAATGAACTATCTATAAACCCTACACAGTCAAAAATCATGGTTATTGGTGATGAAAGAGGTACTAAAGGTGCGAAGAGAAACTGGTGCATTCAAGGGGAGGAAATACCAGAGGTACTGTGTACGCAGTACCTAGGATTAACATTAAACACCAGCATGACTGATTCCCAAGGAGAAGCCATTGTGAAATTAAAATCAACAAATTTGGCAACCCAGGCCAGAATAATCAACTGGAAGTACAGTAAATTTTCCCTGCTTCCGGTGATTCATTTCTATAGATTAAAGGTGACTCCTATCCTTACCTACGGCTCAGAAACTCAGTTGCAACTTTCAGATGCTGTTTGGTCACAAGTGGAAGGACTCTTTTGGCGAGGGGTTTTCAACATGCCCAAATCACTTCTAGTAGAGGTGATAAGACGAGAGATGGGCACAACCTCACTCTACTCCATCATGGTGTGGAAATCACTCTCTTTTATAAGAAAATGTTTGATCCCTCCGGGAAATGGAGGTTTTGAATAAAGCTATGTCCTCTGACTGTGAAAAGACTCTTAAGGAATGGAGGAATACCTGTGTTGTAATCCTAAAAAGCCTTGCTCTAAACAAAGATTCCTTAATGACAAATCCAGTTCTTGTAAAGAGAAAATTGTTTGACTTGGACTGGATTTTCACAGGGGAAAGAATTTGCACTGTGAAAAACGGGGAAGGGATAACGCCGAGACAATAGGAAACGAGGTGAACTACCCAGATACTTAACTAAATCACTCTCACTAAGTACGAGGCAAGACTTTACGAGACTACGCTTTAACCTCTACCCTACTAGGGAGGTCATGGAGAGATGGAAACCAGTAGTTGCCGTGCCTGATTAGTTGGCCTCCTTCATCCAGACCAATCGAGTTAGCCGACAGGCGGTAGTCGCCCCCCCTTCTCAAAGGCCCTCTTCCTAAGGCCGAGGGTCTCCCTGCCTGGGCTCCACTATCATCTCTGAGCTGCTAAGGAGCTTGCAGCAACACCAATCCCGCCTCTCATAACCTGATGCTAGTGCTCTTGTTGCTATACAGATGTTCCATGAGGTAATCTGCAAATTGTTGAGCGTTTTGGGGCAGCTTTGATTTTTTTTTTTTCTTTTTTTTTCTTTTCCATCTTGCAAATTTTGCCCCAACAGCTGTGTACATCGATCACTTGGGCCCTGGATGCATACAAATGCATCCACAATGCTGCTTCATCTTTTTGAAGCCTTACAACATTATTTGGGTCTGGATGCCCCTTGCGGATCGAGAGCCTTGTGCACCTTAAAAAATGGCAGCTGCCGTTTCTTGTTCTCCTTGACTGACTTGTGTTCAGCCCAAGCCCACCTCGCTGTACCGGATTGATTGGCCTCCTTCATCTAGTCCAATCAAGGGAGCCGGCAGGCAGTAGCCGGTCCCCTTCTCAAAGGCCCCCTTTCTAAGGCCCATAGTCTCCCTGTCTGGTCCTATATGGCGCTGGAGGGCGCACCTCTTCCTGCCGCTACTCTCTGACCCGTTCTCTCGTGGCAATGTTTGCATAATAAATCCACAGACTGAGACCAATACATGCTCTGTCCACAAACAAAATCCTGACTCTGATAGTGCTCTGGTAAGCAATATGGAACACATTGGCCTGGACCACACACCTCCCTGGGATACTCTGTTTGCTTTTGGTTGTTTGCTGCTCCTTTCCCCACCTGCCTAACTATAACCTCCAGTCTCTGCACCAATTGTGATATTCTGCGTGTTGTGCCTTCTACTGTATGATTCTCTGCTGTTCTCCTAATGCCCTGCTTTGAAGAAAAAGGTGTGCTTTTCAACTGTGCATCCTCCATTTTGTACTGCTTTTTAATGCTTTCTGGCAAATTTGCATTTAGGTACGCTTTCCAAATTGTAAATGATCCTTGAATCTGGGCATTTCCAGTGTGCTCATTGACTTTGTCTGCTTGGCCGCCTGATGAGATTCTACTGTTGCATAGTGGTTCTAACCCTCTCCCCTGCTATCCTCTGATTTCCCCGCAACCCTTTTTGGCTGTTCGCCCATTGTGCTCTCCATATCTCCGACCTATTCTAATTGATTCTCCATCTCCTATCCTCCCTCTCACAAAGTCTGGCAGGAAGACATTCATAAAGGCACTCCTGGGTTCCAACCCTGGTCTGCCCATTGCAGACACCTACATCAATGCTTTCTCCAGACAGACTGTCACTGGCATTCTCTTTGCTGTTCCTTCCTCTGACCTATTTATTTATTTTGTCATTTATATAGCGCACAAAGCCCAGAGGCATCTAAGCGTTTTTACTTAAGAAGGTGGTTACAGTGGTTACTTATAAATGGTGGAAGGTTACAGTCATTACATGGTAGCCAAGTTCCATTTGTTACTTGAATAGTTTGTTTATGAAGTGGTTACAGTGGCTAAGTTGGTGCTCATACTACGGAAAGCCTCACATCATGGTGCAGGGAGCTAAATCAAAACATGCAGTTACAGGTTGGTAAAGAGTGACATTAGTTTGGGTGCATAGTTTGGAAAGCCTCACCTCATGGTGCGGGGAGCTACATCAACACATGCAGTTACAGGTAGGTAAAGAGCAACGTAGGTTTGAGTGCACAGTTTGGATAGTCATAACTCATGTACAAGTGCTACATCGAAAAAGCAAGGGTTGGTGGGTGGAGGACCTGCACATGGCAAACTGGTAATGGGGAGTGCAGTGTTGAGGTAGCCCACACAGTCATGAGCCCCCAAGGTAGTAGGAGGTGTGTTATGGTTGAGTCATGTAGCGCTGGTAGTTCAGTTGATAATGGCCGGTCGCCATAGTGTGATCACAAAGGAACGGTAGAGGATAAGAGGCACAAAGAGCATATGAGGACCTCTGTAAAAAGCACGTGGGTGCGGGACAGTTGGTGTAGTGTGCAACTCCCCATAAGGTTTCTGTCCTCGTCCCCATTTTCACCCATTACTGATGGCACCAGGTGGAAAGGGCTCTGGGCTCACTTTGCATCTTCCAAATGCATCATTAATGTCTATCACAATGGCACTATCATGGTCCAGGGCTCTCAGTCCAACCTCCTCCTTATTGACAGGCGCCCTCTTCTCTCTTCAACTCCCTCCCCCTCTTATACCACCCCTCTATCCCTCATCGCCCCCCACAGTGGTACCCCACCCATGTGCCCCCAAACCCTGCAAATCATTTAAAGGGGGTAACCAGCTTCACTTACCTACCCTCAACTCTCACTCTATCAAACACTCTGTCTCTTCCTTGAAGACCTTGACGTCCTTGCTCTTAATGAGACGTGGTTCAAGGCCAGTTCTGTCACTGCTTTTGACACTCTTCTACCTGAAGGCTACAAGATCTTGTCCAATCCTAGGCCCTCCCGGCTTGGTGGCAGAGTGGCTCTGATCTTCCCGGAGTGGGTTCCTGCCCCCATCATCCCCACTCAAATCTACTCATCCTTTGAAAGCCTAGTCTGCAGGCTTTCCGTCTCCCTACCTTCTCTCTTATACTTGCTGCTATCTATAAGCCCCCCCAGACCAACCTCCCTCTTCCTCTCAGAATGGTCGGACCTGTCCTCCTCTCTTCTTGCCTCCTCCCCCAAACTTATCTTCCCTGGGAATTTTAACATCCAGCTCGACTCTCTGGATGTGGCTACTGTACTCTTTCCCTGATGATGCCTGCGCCTGCACTACCAGTCTCCTTCTCTGTCATTCGACCAATGAAGCATGTGGCAGTTGCTGCATTTGTCTCTTCCTTCATCCCCCCCTTCGCCCCCTTCATTGGACTCTCCATCTGACTCCGTTCCAGCTAACCTCCATCTCTCTATCTCTAACACCCTGGACATCCTTGCCCGCGTCATGAGGATCCGCATTATGCCAGCCTCCAAACTGTGCGGAGTCTGCAGCAGAGTCTTTGTGTCTTTGTGTCTGTGAGACTGTTAATTTTTGTTGGAGAACTGAAGCACAGTCCTATTTTTATTACCAATACCCTTTAAAAAGGGCTTGCCGCCGCGGAGCGGCCACAGAGTCTGCAGCTGAGTCTTTGTGTCTTTGTGCCCTGACGGCTCGGAGAGCTTTGAAGACCTCGGAAGATCCAGAAGTCCTGCCGTGCAGAGTACGGGATTTCTTCAGCGTCGGTGAAGACATGAAAAAAACAAGAAGTGAGGTGGCTTGCTTGAGCGAGCAGTAAGACTGGGACTGGGAGAGGGCGTGTGGGCGGAGGGTCCTATGCTGCCAGTTGAAGTGCTGCATTTACAACTGTCATGAACATTGAATTATCGTGCAGTGCCCCCCTACCAGATCCCGCTGACTCGCTTGCATTGCTCCTCCGTCACAGTCACACTTCCAACCCGATTTCTGCATATTTGTTCGCTGTGGAAACAGTCCTAGAGCGCTCAATCCTTGGATTGCCTGTGGACTGCACATGGATCGTGTCGGGCTAAGGCGGAGAGGAGGGGTGAGGGAAAAGGGAAAGAAAAAAAACATACAAAAAAAAAAGGAAAAACTTAGACAGATTCTCGCCGTGCTGAGCCTTATTGAGTGCGCGGCCGGGACGCGAACTGAGAACAGCCACTTTAGGCATTGATCTCTACTGAGAAGGAGTGGAGCGTCATATGGCACCATAAGGCATTACGCGAGAACGGAGCAGAATTGTAGAAGGAAGCAGTGCTGCCTAAAACCTGTGGCTAAAGTGTTCCTTTTACTTCTGCCTACTAGTGAGGGGCCTCACCTCTAGGTGTCAACTGAGATGAAGCCATGCAGCACAATTTTGCAGGATGATACTAGATCCCCAGAATGGGATGGCCTTCCCCTGGCAAAAACAGTGGAATTACCTCTGCAGGTACCACAGGAACCAGCTAACATTTCCTTCTAATCCAAGCCCAAGTACATCAGCAACCACTACTACCACTTTATTTTACAGCCCTTGCAGGAGTAGTGGGAGAGCAAGGTCAGCAAATCATAATGCAAGCCTGGAAGAGAGGGCTGCAATACAGTTTCTACAAAAAAAAAGAAAAAGAAAATTGATGATCACTTTGGAAAACGGAGGACCAAAAGTGCCAATGATCAAGAAGCATATTCATCTACTCGAATTTCTACATCACTCCAAAGAGAATTAGAAAAGGAGAACATGGATTTAAGTGGCATCTCTTGTGTGAGCAGATTATCTGGGGAAGAAGAATCTCTGAATGCTTCGGTGGAGGGACAGAAGGCAGTTAGGTTTACTGAACAAATTCTAACCGATGAAGAGAAGAGCAAGGAAACTCCAGAAAGTCTAAGATCTCTGCCATCTAGATCTGCCAGGCATACAGTCCATCAAACAAGCAAAGCTACACTGTCTGTGCTTAATTTTGTCCTGAATTCTTTGGTCTCTGTCTTTGAGTTGTTAAAGGCAGAAGTGCAGTCACAAGCTGGTGTGCTGTTGGAACTTTCCAAGGAGACAGAGAACTGTGATTCATCCCTGGCTGGGCTAAACAATGCAATTTATTTAGTAGTGGTTCCGGCCTTGAAGGACATTCGGCTGGAGGTAGCCAAACAAGGGCTGGGTATCTCAGCTATCCAAACTGCTTTGCGACCGAAAAATTCAGACGAAGAGACAAATAAATTACTGCTTCAGGAAGTATTGTCCCAGTTAAAACATCCAAATAAATCGACAGCTAGAGCAGGGGAGGGGGAGAGAGGAAGATTTAAATATGCCCTTCGACGATGCCCCCCGTCGGAATCGTTTCTTGAAGAGTTCAGAAGATTGGCCAATGTGGCAGAAGGCACTTTAGATGGAGACGTAGTGCCGCCGCAGGCTGGCTTAGATGCTTCACCACAGGGGGAGGCTACAACTGCGCAGGATCGGCAAATAGGAAGTCCTGGCCCAAGAGGCAATAGAAGAGCGAGAAGGAGGAGGAGGAATAAAGCTACTTCGACACTCCGGAGAGTCTAAACAAAAAACAAAAAAAACGGGAACAAGTTCCTTTCTTAAGGCACTCGTAAGATCCTCCACTGAAGTCCGGTTAGGTGAAAATCTCAACCTGGACCAAATCTGTACTGATGCGTTCAAATCCAGGGAGGACACATGCAAAGAGGGTCGGACTGAAGATGGAAAAAAAATCCAAAACGCTGGAGCCCTGTGCCCAATAGGAGTCCAAAAGGATGGGATCGAGATCACAAAGGTGAGCGTGGGGCACCGAACGGATTTTCAGGACAATGTGCGATCTTTACTGTCGACCCAATCTTATAAAGCCTCCCAGAAGGGCGCTATTATGTCTGAGTGCTGGGCAAGTGTCGCGCTCTGCAGTGTCTCTGTCCCGCTAAACACAAAGCTATCGTTAGCCCCCATTTTTCTATTGAAGAAACGTACATCCCAACACGTTAAGCTAAAAAGAAAAAAGGGGTTCTTTTTGCTACAACTGATATAATCATTCTATAGGAAACATGGCTCGTTAATTCTATAGCCATGGAAGGCTATACAATTTTCAATCAATCTGCCTCACAAAAAGCCAAAGGCAGACCCTCAGGAGGCCTGCTGATTTATTTTTAAATTTCTTTATTGGTATTTTATTATAGTTACAACTTCTGAATAAAACATTAACATTTCAAATAAACAACATTAACTGTCTCCATGTTTTGTCCATATAGGTTAACTCAAATAGTTTTCAGCAAGGGGGGAATCCTGGGCGGCAGGGAAGCAGGGACAGTGGGGGGGGGGTCCGCCTGGGTTGATATGCAACTCACCATAGATGACGCTGTGTTGGGTATAGGCCAGTGTTATCTGGATTGACTTGTTCATGTGGGTTTATCATCTGAGGGATGGAACATATTCCTTGTGATTTCCTTCATTGCATCCAGTGCCATACTTGAGTCTTCAGTGGATCTAGTGAAACTGTCTTCCCAGGCCTTGGTTTCAGCGCCCACCCACCGCTCCAGCTCTTTGTACCATGTGTTGTATTGTGGTCCTGCAGGCTTTTTCCAGGCCATTGCAATAGTCCTTTTAGCCAATATGCATGTTATGTCCATTAGTTTTACGAAGGGAATCAACCAATGAACTATTTCTGAATTCCAATTTTGGATATCTGTATAAAATGTCCTGAAGACGGGTCCAGCACATGCCTGATAGCATTAAAAAAACAGCTACAGAGCTTGATTAACTTTCGCCAGGACCTAGAAACACACTTTCTGGTGTCGACAAAGTCAAGGACAGTAAATTGTTGTTTGAGGTCTTATTTAATGACAAGATGTTCACCTCACACTTCTACTAACCCCACAACATCACCAGTATATGATGATTGTGTTAAGTTTAAACAAACTGGTTGAGAAAATTGATTTTCAGTATGTTCTTTTATGTAATGTTATGTACAAACAAAATGCATTTTTGTCTTTCTTTTTAACATAAACTTCTTTGAGTATTTTGTATTTATGAATTAAAAGATGTATATCTCTATCAATTTCTGTCATAATTAATTAATCAACATGAAAGGTAGCACTCTGTGCAACTAGACATACCTAGTATGTGTGTAGGCGGGTATCTGTTTCTGTGGTATTTCCTTTTATGCATATGCTTACAGTAGTCCTTTGCCACACAGCCCCCTAAAAAAGAGGACTCCGCAGCTCTAACTGCTTTATATCACACATTAGTTTTACTACATGTTTGAGTTTGGCTAACCTGGGGTAAGTTCCTAGGAGTCATTTGGCGGGGGACCACTTATACCTGGACATGCCCACTCTTTCGCAGGTCTCACTTATTCTGGGCCAGAGGGACTGAGTCTTTGTGCATTCCCACAACATATGGAGTAGATCCGCTTTGTTTGCATTGCACCAAACGCAATTAGGTTACATTTGTTTGTTAAATTTCGCTATTTTGCATGGTGTTGGGTATGTGCGATGCAGTACGTTCAGTTGGATCAGTCGGAATCTGGGGTTCCTAGACACGTCTTTCGGAAATTTTAGAGCCCTGTCCCATTCCCTATCTGTCATCTCATGCCGTATAACTGCCTCCCACCTGGTTTTCATTTCAGCGCTTCGGGGGTTGGGGATGTCGCTTAGGTGATTGTATATTTGGGACACTGGTTTCCACCCTCCCCGGAGGTTGTATAACAATGTCGTGAAGGGGTCTGTGTCGGGTTCCTCGGGCCAAGCCTCCCATTTGTTCCGTGCTATACTACTGATCCTTTGGTACCATAAGAATTGGCCACTATGGATGTCATCTTCTGCCTGTAGCGAGGCAAACTCCTGGAAGATACCCTCAGTACATAAATCTCCCCAGGTGTAAACCCCTTTCTTTTCCCAGAGTCTGATGTTCTTCAGATCAGTGTCTGTTTTACATAGGTCCGAGATCATTGAGACTTCTGGGGAGTATGGGTGTTTTACGCGGATACGCGTCTTAGATCTGTGCCATATTTTCCTTCCCAGGGTAACTAAGAGGGGTGCTTTACTCAGAAGATGTTGGGGCGCCCAAATAAGCTCCTTCATTTGTATCAGGGAGATCATGTGTTGTAGTAGGGCAGTCTCAGATGTGGTCTCGTCCACTAGCCACTTGGTGACAAAGCTGAGTTGGGCTGGCAAGTAATATTTCTCTATGTTTGGGAGTTTCATTCCACCTTGTTTATATGATAGGACCAGTGTGGACAGTGCCACCCTATGTCTGCCCTTCCCCCATATGAACTCTCAGATTATTGTCTCGAGTAGGCGAAAGAAGGGGTTGTTGATGAAGTAGTGTACATTTTGGAACCCGTATAGCAATCTGGGGAGAATAATCATTTTAATTATTGAGGCTCTGCCCATCATTGATAGGGGAAGCTTCGCCCAAAAACCCATCGATTTACGCAGTGCGGGAAGCGCCGCCTTTGTGCTGTGCTCGTGAATTAATTCTGGGGTGTGCATTATATTGACACCGAGGTATCGAAATGTGGTAGTTAGCCATTGTATCCCTACTGAAGGGAGTTCCTCTTTGCTCTTGTCCTTTAGACCCGCCAGGGGGAATAAACAGGATTTCAACTTGCTAAATTGTATACCTGACACCTTGGTGTAGTTATCAAGAACTTCTAGCATAGTTGGCACATTGAGATGTGGGTCCCTGATAAATAGAACATCGTCTGCGTGGAGTGAGATGATGTGGTTTACCCCTCCTAGCCGTATTCCTGCATCAAATAATTGTTTCTTAAAATAAATGGCGATGGGTTCCAGTCCCAGTATATAAAGCCTGGGGGACAACGGGCAACCATGCATATGTCCCATACTGTTGATACATATTTGCCGGTTTTCACCCATGCTCTTGGTTTGGTATAAAATATTTTGATCCATCTAAGGAACCCTGGACCAAAGCCCTCAAGGACAGCCTTTCCCAATATATGGAATCGAATGCCTTAATGGCATCCAAAGATGATGGTGCATACGATTCTTTGTTTGAGTCAGTCTGGGCTATAATATGTTGGAGCCTGTGTAAGTTCATGGTAGTATTGTGGCCCGGCACGAATCCGCACTGGTCTGCATGCACTGTCGCCTATTAGTCCGGATAGCCTTCTTGCTAGGATTGTGGTTAATATTTTCACATCGTAATCAAGCATAGCAAGTGGGCGGTAGGAGTCACACTTTATTGGGCTTGAGCACTGGCACCACGTGGGTCTTTCTCATGCTTTCGGGTAAGACCTCTTGTTTATATGCCTCCTGGAAGACCTTTTGTAGCAGGGGTGTCAGGGAGGATTCATATGCTTTGTAAAATTCTGTGGGTAGCCCATCACTACCGGGGGCCTTGCATGTGGGTAAGAATTTGATTGCGTCAGCTATATCCTCAGTTGTGATGTCTATGTCTAGAGTTTCAAATTGTGTGGGAGATAGTCTGGGCAGTCCTATCTCATCCAATGTGTCTGCAATCTGTTCTTGGGGGACCCGGTCTTTATGGGAGTGTAGGTGTGCATAAAAGAGTTTCAAAGTGTTGTTTATGCTCTGTTGGGTTTGGTGCATATTGCCGTTCTCGTCTTGCAGTGCAGTAGTTGGGTGCCTAGGGTGTTCCTTTTGCAGAGCCAGGCCAGTAATCGGCTGGGTCTGTCCTCTTCCGTGTGTGCTCTGTTGGTTTTAGTGGTATGATCAAATTTGGCCAGCCTACCCCACGCTTCCCTACATTAGTCTCTGAGCATTCTAAGTTTATCTTCCCCTTGTTGAGTGCCTGGGGGGGTGGATTCCAGTTTCTCAATTTCTTTTTCCCGTTGATCTAATTCCGCCCAAAGTAGTTTCCTAATGCCTCCCGCTTTTGCTATGATTTCACCACGTACTACAACTGTCAGGGCATCCCATATTGTGCTCATGTGTTCTACGCTTCCCATGTTTACTTCAATGTAATTATCGATGGAATCTTGTAGTTAGTCTTTGAATGTCTGGTCTTTCAGGGCCTCCACGGGCATTCTCCAGATGGGGATAGGGGATCTGGGACCAGTGCCATTCCATTCCACCAGCAGAGGCGAGTGGTCTGAAATGGATCTCCCCAGGTATTGAGCCCTTTCTATTTGGGATACGTGTTCCTTGCTTATAAATATATAATCTAGTCTTGTGTAGAGAAAGTATGAATAGCCTCGTACCTGAGGGTGTAATTCTCGCCATGTGTCTGCTAGTTCCAGCCTGTCCATCATGGTGGTTAGGGCAGTTGTGGCCGCTGATGGAGCCTTTGACGGGGGTGAGGACCTTTCAAGTTCTGGGTTATGCACACAATTAAAATCCCCACCCCATATGAAAAGGCTGTTTCTATATTGCATGATTTTGGTGTACATTGAGTTCAGGTGGGCTGGGATGTTGTTGTTGGAGATATGGGTTCACTATGCATACCTCTGCTTGTTGAATGTGTCCCCATATTATCACAAATCTGCCTTCAGGGTCTTTCTCAGTCTTAGTTAGGTGGAATGGGAGTTGGGGATTGATCCAGCTGAACACCCCTCTCGCATATCTGGAATAAGTGGTTCTGAACCCCTGTCCCCCTTGCCCCCACGTGTTCCCAGAGTTTGGCCATGGATTCTTCTGTACATTGGGTCTCTTGTAGTAGTGCTATCCCTACCCCCTTCCCTTGCAAATAGGATTTAATTCTGTTCCTGCGGAGGTAAGTACCCAATCCTCGCACATTCCATGTCATTACCTTTATTCTTGCTGCCATGGTGGGTCAGAGGGGAGTCTCAGGGTTCCCAGTCCGTCGACAGGATTACCTACGTTGTTGTCAGGCAGCATGAGTTTTCCACTGCCTTGATGCTTAGTCCCGGCATGCCTGCCCCTCCCCCCAGGCCTCCCCCGCTGCATTGCTACTAGGAGACATTCCAACTTTTTCAACCTTCATCCTGGTGAATGAAAAAACCAAACCTAACAACAAAGAACTGCCCCCAGCAGTTGCATTCAACCTGCAACGCTCGGGGGTTCCCGAGCCTTCTGGGCCGTTCGGTGCGGGTGGTGTGCAGGTGGTCAACCTGCACGTGTTCTGGTGGGGTGGGTCATTGCCATTCTCGTGTGTGGTCCCTTATGCTCCTGTCCGGTGTCGCCATCTTTATGTTACAGCGTTAGGTGAGCTCCAATGACCTATTTCATGTGACGGTATGGTGGCATCCGTTGACTCCGGTGGGGCTAGTCATCTGTTCGTCTCGTGTCCACTTTTGATGTTTCCTCTCCGTCATCGGATAGGTTATTATGTTCAAGCCACATGTTTGCTGCAGCTGGAGTCTCTAGAAATATTGCTTTTCCCTCATAGAGTACTTTGAGGCGTGATGGGTAGAGTAACATGCACTTGAGGGTAAGTTTCCGTAACCGTGCTTTCACAGATATGAAAGAGTTCCTTGCACGCTGTACTGTAGGAGTGTAGTCTGGGTATATGACTATTGTAGAGTCTTTTCTTCTGATCTCCCCGCCTTCCCTCGAGAATCGTAGTATTGTTTCTCTGTCACGAAAGTTTAGGATTCGCTATCATTGGGCGTGGGTATGATCCCGGTGGGGGTCGTTTTTGTAGGGATCTGTGGGCCCGTTCTACAGAGAATCCCTAGGAGAGTTTTCCTACTCCAATTTCTTGTTTTAGCATTGTCTCTATAAATTCTGTTGGATTCGGGCCTTCCATGTCTTCCGGGATCCCTAGGATACGAATATTATTGCGACGGGCACGGACTTCCGCATCTTCAGAACGTGCCTGCAGTCTTGCCACTTTCGTCTCCAGTTCTTGGACTCTTGCCTTCAAGTCCAGGTTAGCCTCTGTTGTGGTCACTCTTTCCACCAAGTTGCGGGCGTCTTGGCGCATTAGCTGCATGTCTGACTTGACCTATTCTATCTTATTGTCAATAAATGTTCGGAGTGCTGCGATGGCCTGCAGAACCTGTACATCCTTAGGCTCCGCATCAGGGCCTGGAGGACCTTTGGCAACAGTGGTGTCCTGTTGTGGTTGCTGTTTAGGTTTGACCATTGTGAAGGAGTCCATTGTTGCCGATTTAGATTTGTTTTAGGGGGCGACATTGCTTCGGGTTTCCCAGACTATTGTAGTGGGTCGAGCGTGAATGTCCTGTTGCCTGGTGTACAGTATTGTGCCCAGTGGTGGGCGGTCTTTTCCCTCGAGGGAAACCGTGGCTGGGGCCTCCTGACTAGCAGGCAGTTGGCTACTCGGGTTGAGGTTGGTCCTACTCAGTCCCTCCTGCTTGCGTCGTCTCTCAAGTTGGCGTGGGTATGATCCTGCCTGTTGTGGTCACTGCTCCGGGTTACACCCTGCTGCTCATTGTGTTGGTTCGATAGCGGTTTCCGCCCCGTTGTGCAGGGATGGTAGCTTCTACCAATTTAGGATGAGTGGGTCAGTGGTTTGGCCACAGGAGTATGGAGCCGAGAGGTCATACGCAGCTCAAGTAGTTACCTCCCAGCATGTCGCAGATGCTGTATACTCCTGGCATGTTATGCCTGCCCCAAGTCACCTTGTTCCCATTACCTTGCATATTTTATTTGCAGAGTATAGTGCAGTTGTTTTTTGGTTGAGGTTAAGCTACAGACAAAGTTTATTGCGCATTGGTATAAGTTTGGCACAGCTCGTTGCAGGGTCGAAAGGGTATGCGCAGCCTCAGGGTATCGGTTGGTGTAGAGTGGAGTAGCTGCCTGCATCAATCGCTGGTTAGGGCTGTATTCAGCGCTCCCTCCTGTAGGGGTTGTGGGAGAGGCTGTGGGAGCTCGTGTTGGTGGTCACACTCGGACATTCAGACCAGGGCTCCGCACTTTCCGGTTCATACGCTATTTGTTAGGCACTGGGCCTACGTGCTTCAGCCCTGTGCGCAGTGAGGCATTGATGTGTTCAGGTTGTAGCGGGACTTCGTGTATGGCTCCGTACTATATGCCTGCTTGCCACTATATTGGCTGTGTGTGGCAATGCGTCCACTGCCTCTGCACAGTTTGCAGTGCTCCTTTGAGTTATTCGCCGATCATAACAATAGATAGCATGCAAGCCCTCTCCTGAAAATCTCTTCCAGAAGGTTGATAAAAAACTCGGTGTCATTTCGAGATATCTGGTAAAGTTCCCCAATTGGAAGATTGGAACAAACTTCCTCAGGATTCGTTTGAATATTGCCCATACAGGGGAGGTTTAAACCAAAAGAGGGCAGGGAGAATTCAGTATCCCCGTGTGTAGAGTCTGCAAAAATATGGCAAATCAATCCCTTAAACATCTTCTGATGGAGTTTGAAGGTACTTGGGCTGTGAGGTCACCACTTTTCGCAAAGGTTTGGTGTGAATGAGTGGTTTTTGTCGACATGTTTTGGGATAGACTGATTTCTGGGTATGATATAGCTTTGACAACAGCGGTGGTTCATGTATTGGAAAGAATTAACATTGTGAACTGAACTACTATAATTGGTGTTACCTCTTTTCTTTAATGTAAACAGTGTGGGATTCTTTTTTGGGGGTTTTCTTTCCCTTTTCTCTCAGTAGCTTAGTTGCTGTTAGCTTTGTGATAGTACCAAGTCAATAGGCATGTGCTTTAGTTAAGTTGGGGTTTTAGCAATCGGCTACCAGTCACCCTTTTCTTTTTTCATCTTTTCATATTTCTTTATTTAGCTAATATTTTTTATCATTTTAATTGTTGGATAAGATATTTCTCTTTTCCTTTTTAGATTATTGAGATAAACTGTTTTTTAGATTTTGTCTGTATTGGTAGATGTTAACTTTAATAATTGATGAACTAACCATTTGTTTCTCTTTTGAATTGTATAAAATAGCTTTTCTTTTGTAAAGGGTTATGAAACCAAATACAATAAAAAAATAAAAATAAAGGAATATATATATATTTTGGACATACTCCTGGAGAAGCTGGTCATTCCCCAACTGAGACTCCACACCAAAATGACTGGCTGCATCCATGACCACCAATCTGGTTTCAGGGCCTCCAGAGGCACAGAAACTGCTCTCCTGAACACATGTGAAGACCTGCTCTCTGACCTGGACTCAAACACTCCCTCTGTTCTGATCCTCCTGAATCTTTCTTCTGCCTTTGACAAAGTCAACCACTCCATCCTCATAAACCGTCTCCATGATAGCGTAGGCATCACGGACAGCGCACTGGTTTGGCTGACCTCCTTCCTTTCAAACAGACCCTCCCAAGTCCAAATGGGTCCTTTTCTCTCCTCCACCTGACTTTCTGCGTGTGGCGTCCCACAGGGCTCCATCGTATCACCATGGCTCTTTAACATCTACCTGGCCCACTTGATCCCCACCTTCTCCCTTAATTTCCAGCAATTCACATGGTCTACCCCCGATAAACCAAAAATAGTCTACCCGTAACTGACTCCCCAACCCACCCCAAATCCCCAACTTCACATGGTGTCTTCTTTCCCATTTCCGACCTATAGCCTGATGTGATTGTTATTGCTATTGGTGTTGGTATTTAGATCTCTCTCCCCTGCAGGTGCCTCTCTCTGGAATGACTTCCCTGCCCCTTTCTAGCTTGATCTGGACCACCTGAAGTTCCGGAAGCAGCTCAAGACCTTCCTTTTTGCTTTCTTTCTCCCCTGCGGACCTACCTGCCTGCTGCACCGACTGGTGGCCTGTCTACCCCCCCACCCCCTGAGTCTCCCTGGCAACCAGGCTCCACCACGCCCAGTCGCCCCTGCACTGACTGCGGGCCTACCAGGCACCTAGGGGCTGTAACTGTAACCCTTCAGTCCCCTGCCTCCTTGCATTTACCCAGAGCCGCACTGCCCTGGCTGTGCTTACTCAGAGCAATGCTGCCTGATTGCACTTCCCCTTTCCCTGGCACTTCCCTTTCTCCCCCATCCCTCTGCATTTTACGTTATCACACTTGCACGATCTGAATGACACAAGGCCTAGTAAGATACTTTGTTTTGTCCTCCCTTTGTCTTCCCTCCTTTGTCTTGTTGCGACTATAAACACTTGAATTACTTATATCATATACCTCCTGCGACCAGGCCATCTGAGCCCTGTCGTTCAAACCAATCCATGTTCCCCCTAGGATTGACTGCATAAACGGAAGAGTTTTGAGTTTCTTTCTGATGTCAAGAACGTTATTATGCTCTCTAAGATCATGGAGGAGTTAATTCCAAAGTATGGTCCAAATCTTCCCAGTGGTTATTAGCAACTCAATTTTCGGGTTTCCTATGGAATTAGGTACACACCTTAACTACAGTGTGGTTGCCAGTGTTATAGCACATCATTAGATCCTGGGGGTCATCAACGGGGGAATGCTGAGTTACGATGGCCATCACTTCTCCAGCATGGGATCTTTCATGGATTCACATGCTCATGAATTTTTCCCATTGTCAGGCTGGGAATCCTCTAATATTAAAGCAGCTTTGCTTTAAGGTTAAAAGAAAACTGTTTGTCACTTATATAGCCTATTGCTGTCACTTTAGGTCATACTGCCCCAGCCAATGGCATTAGTCCTCCTTAGCTCCTCCCCTGGTGGCCTTCTTCAGATTTCTAAGCGCACACAATGTGGCATTAGGAACCAAGAAGAGCCATGGAGGGGTAGGAGGCAGGGTTGCATGCAAATCCATGAAAGATACCCACGCTAGAGAACAGGAGTTACAGGTAAGTGACTTGTTTCCTTCTCCAGCATGGGGTCTTTCATGGATTTACATGCTCATGAATATGATTACACAGAAGAATATATACATAGCCAATGGAAAGCGGTATAGCTTTACAGAAGCAATGGAACTCACCTCTGGAACACTCTCCTCAAGCAACTAGGTTGCGAAGCACTGCTTGTCCAACACAGGACTTCTCATTGGAATATCTGTCATCGCAGTAGAATCTTGTGAAGGTGTGGGTAGACCTCCATGTAGCAGCCTTGCAGATGTTGAGCAAGGGAACTCCAGGAAAGCCGTAGTAGAGGGTACGGCCCTGGTGGAATGTGCTTTAGGTCTACCTGGCAGCGGCCTGTTTGTGAGCCGATGAAAAATGCAGCCAGATACCCACCTAGAGATGGAAGCCTTCGACAGGGTCTTTCCCTTTATCAACAAGTACAAATGCCACAAAATGTTGTGAAGTCTTGCAAAAGTCTTGGAACTTCAACGCACAGGCAATCTCCAGTGAATGCAATGCCCTCTCTTCTGAAGAGGTGGGAGAGCCAAAGATCACGGGAAGGACTAGAGGCTCGCTGAGATGGAAAGCTGATGGCTCTTTGGGCATAAATGAGGAATGAGTGTGGTGCCTTGATGAAAAGTTGAATAAAGTGGCTTGCTGGAGACAGCTTTTAACTCTCCGACACATCTGGCAGAAGTGATAGCCACCAGGAAAGGAGTCTTCTATGTTAGAAACTTCAGAGGAGCACAGTGCAAAGGCTCAAAAGGCGAGCCTATTAACTCGGAGGGGACCACATTCAGCTCCAAAGCCGGGGCAGGGGACTTTATTGGTGGAAATGTCTGAAACAGCCCCTCGAGGAACGCAAGTGTTAGGAGAGATAGCAGATAGGTAGAATTTTATGGGGGTCGAGCTGTTGCAAATTACACCAGATGTCATTAGTCTTAGCAGTGCATGGGGTGGCGCAATTTATGGTTGCAATTCCGATTTTACCTTGCAACCCTAACTTCCCTTTTAACGTTTTTTTTTTCCAATGAATTTCATAGGTTTTTATTAGTGCAGCTTAAACATAACGTCCCTTTACCAAAGTCTTTTCAGTGAATACTTGTATATACTTGTAATTTGGCATCCAAGATAGAAAGGTTTCGAGGGGATTGGGTCCTCCGATGTATTCTATATCTATGACATGTAATCACCACCGCTGTGCTGCTTCGGGAAATCTTCGGCTCCTGCGTCAATGACATTAATACGCCGCCCTCGAGGACCTCCTCTGACGGCAGACGTCACTGGATGTTATAAGTAGGACGCACGACGCCCGTAGCCTCAGTTCTGTTTTTTCTGCGAACGTGTTCGCTTCGGAGATCTCGGCGCGCCTCGACTCTTTGGAGTTTCTGTTCTTTCTCGATTCTTCAAACCTGTTCGTATTGTGAAGTATATTCTTTGTGAAGATTTCTATTCATCTTCCACCCCGCGTCCGGGCTTTAAGAGTGCCGGGACTGTGGGTCCAAGATGTTGGTGACGGACTCGCACGACGCCTGCCTCTGGTGCCTCGGGGAGGCCCATGACACGGATGACTGTGTCGACTGCCAGTCGCTCACATCCAAAGCCTTGCGGGAGCGCAAGAAGTTGTTGTCCGTAGGTAAGGTGTCCAAGCCACAGAAGTCGAGGTCTGCGGGGCTTCGAGGGGCGACTCTCTGCATAGTCGTCGGAAGTCCAGTGGGTCTCGGTCCCGGAGTCTGCCCCGCCACTCCTCAGCCTCTTCGAGGCACTCCCAGAAGCGCTGTCACTGGTCGCCTTCCCCGTCCTCATCCGAGGACTCCGCCCGTCGGCGGGTCGCTTATCCCACCAAGCATGCAACGCCAGAGGAATGGGCTTCCTTTTGGGAAGAAAAGGTTAGCGATTCTTGAATCGCAGGGCACTGGTCCGTCCGCGCCTCCGAGTGGGGTCGGTCATGATCGGTCGAGAGACACCGCTCGCACGTCTTCGGGCTTGGGTGGTCAGCACGATTCACGGGAGAGGACAAGGGGAATCGTTCTCGTCATGCCCGTTCCAGGTCCCGGTCCTCGACGCGCTCGAGACCGTGTGCACCTGTGGTGTCTTCGAGGAAGACGTTGATGCCAGTGGCGCCCAGGCTGTCGAGGGACACGCTCGGGGCTCCGGCCTCGAGGCTTGTGTCGACGCCGTCGGTGCTGTCGGCGCCGCGTTCGGCGTCGATGCAGATTCACTCGACGCCTTTCAAGGCTGTTTCGTCGGGGGTACCCCGGGGCTCGGTGGAACTCCCTAGAAAGGCTCCGCCAAGGTCAAGCATGGCTTTGTTCCACATTCTGTGCCTTCTTACCGCCATCTTGAGTTTATTTCAGAGGTGGATGAGGGCTCTGTTGATGGCATGGTTCCTGATATGGTGCCAGACGAGATTCTCTCGGGCCATAGCCAAATTGAGGACCTGCGGCAGTCCCTGCACGATGCCAGTGGGCTGGACACCTCTCCGGAGGTGGAGTTTTGTAGGCCTGAGCCTGGCACTCATGCCGTCTCCTCATACCGGCGCCTTATGTCTAGGGTCACCGAGTACTTGGGATGGTCTGCTCCCGTAGGGGATTTTCTTCAGGATGACCTTACGGATATCCTCGACCAAGTTCCACCAACTGACCCGGTACTGGCGTTCCATATGGCTCTACAGAGGAGGATGGCAGCGGCTTGGACTGCTCCGGAGAGTCTCCGGGCAATGGGCAAGTCTTTGCCGTGAAAATCCCGCCCAGCCAGTAGCGACCCCTGCTACCTGACCAAGCACCCCACTCGGGAGAGTTTGGTGGTTCAGGCGGCTACGGCACCGGCAAAGCAGGCATCATATCCTACCATCCTCCTGATAGGGACGACAAGCGTTCTGACGGCTGGGTGAAGAAAGTGTTTTCCTCCGGAGGTATGGCGCTTCAGGCGGCCAACTCTGTATGTGCCTTTGCGCGTTTCACACACACTCTGTGGAAGTGTGTTTCTTTAGCGGCTGAACATATTCCTGAAGGAGACGCACGGGATGGTTTCCTTGCCATGGTTCAGGATGGCAAGGATGCCATGTGTGAGGCCGTTCAGTCGGGTTTGGACATGGCAGATTGCGTCAGCCGGTCCATGGCGGCGAGCACTGTGATGCGCAGGTTTGCGTGGTTGCGGAAGTCTGGGTTTGCTCCTGAAGTGCAGGGCCCGGCTCCTCAACATGCCCTTTGACAGGGAACATCTTTTTGGCAGCAAGGCTGACGAGAGCCTTGAGAGGTTGCAGACCTCAAAAGCTGCAGCGAAGTCGTTGGGCCCTGCAGTTCGCCAACCTCCACCTTTTTGTCCTAGGGGACAGCAATGGAGGGGAGGTTCCTTTCGCTATTACTCATCCTTTGGTAAAGCGAGAGGAGCTGCCAGTCAAAGGGGCCACGGTAGGAGTGCCAGAGGTGGAAAACAAGGTACTCGAGGTGACAAGGCCGCTCGGGCTGTTGCCTCTTTGCCCTCAGGCAACACAGCTTCAGCTCAGTCATGAGGCCATGTCCCATGGTTCCCAGGTTGGGGGAAGGCTGGCGCAGCATTTTGTAGACTGGCGCACCATTACTTCAGATGCGTGGGTTCCGGAGATCATAACCCACGGCTACTGTCTTCCTTTCCGGCAGAGGCCTCAAGACAATCCACCGGGGAATCTCTCTTTGAAGTGTCCGGATCCGCTCCTTGCGCATGAAATTCAATCCCTGCTGGAGAAAAGCGTCATAGAACTGGTGCCTGTAGCGGAGAGGAACAAGGGATGGTATTCCCCTTATTTTTTGATTTCCAAGAAAGACGGGGGGGATTGAGACCCATCGTGGACTTGCGCGGGTTGAACAAACTCCTCAGGAAGGACAAGTTCAAGATGGTTACTCTCTCTCAAGTCCTCCAGGCCCTTCAACTTCAGGACTGGTTGGTGTCTCTTGACCTCAAGGACGCTTATTTTCATGTGCCGATACATCCCAAGCACAAAAAGTACCTGAGGTTCGCGGTTGGCGACTCGCAATTTCAGTTTCGGGTCCTGCCGTTCGGATTGACCTCCGCCCGAGGGTCTTCACCAAGCTCATGGTAGTGGTGGCAGCGCACCTCAGGAAAGGGGGGATTCACGTCTACCCCTTCCTGGACGATTGGTTGATCAGGGTGCGCTCTCCCGAGCAAGTCCTGGATCATATGTCAGTCACCTGCCACTCCCTCCACAAGCTGGGCTTCTCCCTCAACTTGAAGTCCCATTTGACACCAACTCAGAGGCTCCAGTACATCGGAGCAGTGTTACACTCACCTGGTATCCACGGGACGCCACCCAGCTGCGGGGACTCTGGTGCCCTTCTCAGCCGCTCCCTGGTATAATCAGTGGGGAAGTTCTGCCTTGTTATGGATTTTGGCGTGCTCTCCGTCCTGCCTTCTTGGCAGGGGCGCGTTGTCCTATGTGGGCGAGTGCGATCTAGTTACTTCACTGATGCTGCCCTTTAGAGTCTTTCAGGTAGGTCTTATTACTGTTATACTGTAAGCCTTTCTTGGATTCAATAATGTCTTTTCTCTCTCCTTAGGTGCACGGAAGTTAGCCGTGGAACATTGGCTGAATTTGGACTCACCGGCAGGTGATGGTGTTTCGAGAGCGCCTTGATGCGGTAAGTAGGCGTTATGTGCAGCGCTATGATGCCTTGCCTTTGCTAACCTGTTGTCTTTTGTTCCTGTAGGTTGCAGTGCTCACCTGGAGCAAGAAGTCTAAGGCGGTGCTCGTCAATGGGCGACTTGAGAGGTAAGCTGCCGGCACAATTGTAAATGTCTAATGTCTTGTTTCTCTCGTTTTGCAGATCCGACGGTCCGGGAGGCTCGCTGTTCCTTGGATGCTGTTTGCAGGAGCTGAGGGCAGCTAGTGGTGGAATCACAGGTAAGCTGCTGCTAATAACTATGTCCGTTTTGTTTTTCAGGTACTGGTCTTCCGAGGTTTGCAGATGCTGCTGAACATGATGAGCGTCACGTTGCAGGATTGCAAAATAACGCAAAACGTGTTCTCCAAGTCAGGTGTGATTAGATAGAAAGTAGTCCAGGTAAAATAGTCCCTAGGCTACCACACCCAAAACACTATACCGCATAGCTTGGTTGTAAGGAGCCAAGCTATGTGGATGCCTCCATGTTGACTGGAATTGAAATAAAGGTGTATCCAAGCACAAGTCTTCATTAAGTATGAGTCTGGCGCCAAAGGTGTCAGGACTGGCCCCAAGAGGGCATAGGCAAAGGATGCCTAAGCTTGTTGGGGGCCCCAGGCGAGACCCCTCCTGCTCATGGGCCTGCCGGGGGGGTTTCAGTAAGTGGGCCATGACAAGCAGTGCTCGACACGTCCCTGGGGCAGTGTTTTCCTCCCCAGGTGAGGGCTCATCACATTCAGCAGATGGTGCACAAGTTTCAGCTTGCCCAGAGTCTCCCAGCGTTCGAGTTCTTGAGATTGCTCAGCCTCATGGCATCCTGCATTCTTCTGGTGCCAGAGGCCAGGTTGCGGATAAGATCTCTCCAATGGGCACTCCAGCTCCAGTGGTCTGTCCTCCGGCAGGTTGTCGAACCCTGTTCAGGTGCCGTTCTCGGTCGCCCAGGACCTTCTGTGGTGTGCCGCCGAAGACAATCTGATTAAGGGGGCTCCATTTGGCTACCCTGGCCGGAGGTGACGATCGTGACGGACGCATCCCTCATGGGATGGGGAGCTCATGCCAACGAGTTGACAGTCAGCGGTCGTTGGTCTCCGTCGGAGTCCAGACTCCATATCAATCTGTCGGAGCTGAGGGCCGTCAGGCTATCCCTGAAAGCTTTTCTGCCGACTGTGCGAGGGAAGAATGTCCTGTTCCTGACGGCACAACACGGTGCCCATGCACTACCTCAACAAAAAGGGGGTGGGGGGCCAGGGTCACTTCCTCTGTGCAGGGAGGCGATGCAGCTCTGGTTCTGGGCAATCCAGCAAGTTTCGATCTCGGCAGTTCATCTGGCCAGAGACGAAAACGAGACGGCGGATGCTCTGAGCAGGCAGAGCGCGATCTCTCATGAGTGGTAGTTGACTCAGGAGATTCACATGAAGATCTTCGCCCTTTGGGGGACCCCTCAAGTGGATCTCTTCGCCTCCAGTGTCAACCAGAAGTGCGAGAGGTTCTGCTCGCAGGAATTTCCTCCAAAAGGAGCCTTAGGAGACGCGTTCGTGGTGGAGTGGTCATTCCCACTGCTGTACGCGTTTCCTGCAGTCCCCGTCATCCCGCAAGTACTGCGGAGGTTCGTTTCCCGGATGATCCTCATTGCTCCGGCGTGGGCCCAGAGGACGTGGTACCCGGACCTTCTCGACTTGTCCATCTGCCCTCCACGTCGTCTTCCCTACCGAGACAATCTGCTCTCACGGGAGGGGGGGTCAGGTTCTCCATCCAGAGGTCTGATCGCTCAACCTTCACGCTTGGTTTCTGAAAGGTTGAGGTATAAGGATTGGGACCTCCCTGAAGACGTCATGGAGGTGTTGCTGTCGGCCAGACGGGCCGCAACAGAGTCCCTGTACCGTTGCCGTAAGTTCTGCGACTGGTGCAGGGTTAAGAATGTGGATCCTTTTGCATGTCACATTCGCATGGTTCTGTCTTTTTTGCTTTCCTTGGCCCACAGGGGCTTGCAAGTGGGTACCGTTAAAGGTTACCTGGCGGCGCTGTCCATATTTAAGCGCTCGTCTGAAGAGTGTTCCTATTTTAAAATTCCTTTAATTTCTCAGTTTCTGAAAGGGCTCACTAATGTGTTCGTCAGAGGACCCAATCCCCTCGAAGAACAAGTTACTCTTACCTGGTAACGCTCTTTCGATGGGATGGTCCGACGACGTATTCCATATCGCTTCCCCGCTACAGAATTTCTTATGCGATTGCAGTTTACGTTTCCGCAAGTCATTGTGTGTCAGACTCGCAGAAGACTGGTGCCACAGGTTCTGGGAAAAAACTACAACTGAAGCTACGGGCGTTGTGCGTCCTACTTATAACATTCAGTGACGTCGGCCGTCGGAGGAAGTCCTCGAGGGCGGCGTATCGACGTCATCGACGCAGGACGCAGACGCCGAAGATTTTCCGAAGCAGCACAGCTGTGGTGATTACATGTCATAGATATGGAATACGTTGTCGGACCATCCCATCGAACAAACGTTACCAGGTAAGAGAGCAACTTGTTCTTCTAAATCATTCTGGCTTTATAATCTGCTGAAACACCTTTTACAACAATAGAAGAGTTCTACATGTAATAGATAACATGTCCATATAGCCTCTATCGAGACTCTTCCTCACACTAGATGCTGAAAAGGCATTTGATTGTGAACTGGTTCTTTATGGTCAAAGTTCCTCAAACTGGTTTGTTCTGCAGTTTAGGAATATGATTCAGCTGAACTAAAAGAAACCAAAGGTGAAATTGATAGAGAAAAGTTTGTTGTCAGAGGGTGATGTTTTATGGCTTGCATGCCCTGCCAGGAGTGCGGACATCGCCTTTAACTGCCCGCCAGCCCGAGCTAAGGCCGGTCCGAGTGAAGCAAGTGCCTCAGCTCGGGCTGTGGGCCGTTAAAGGCCATGCCTGCCCTCCTGGCAGGGCATGAAAGCCAACAGCATCCCAGGGTTTGTCCGGGCGCATATGGCTTTCACAATTTTTTATCGGGAGATCCGCACTGCTAGCGCAACTGATCTCCCATTGAAAAATGGGGATGGAAATATCTGTCACATATGGAAAAGGGACTATGTCCCTTTTCCATATCTATGGCTCCCAGACCGGAGGCGCTCTGGGACCGGAGCGCAATGCTCTGGTCCTCCAGGTAAATGTCGGGGGAGGGTAGGCAACAGGGAAGGGCTTTCTGTTACCTGCCAATGGGGAAAAAAACGAAGGGGAAAAAAAGCGTCACCTGGGTAAGGGCCTCTGGTGTCTGGGACAGCGTGTTGGGGTTGTGTATTCTTGGCTGCTGTTCCAGCCACCTGATTGGCTGAGCGCCCTTCCCCGGGTGCAAATCCCCATTCACAAAGGTAGCAAATAGGGGTATCCACTGTCACCCTTGCTATTCGCAGCGCACATGGATACCTTTGCACATAGCGCAAGGAATAACATGCAAACTAAGGGATTCACTTGGTGCAACATCTAACACAAAACTACTTTCATGGGCAATATCGTCATAACAGTTTGACCCAATTCTGTTGATTCCAAAAAGTTATTGATTCAAAGCTCACCAAATGGTCTGACCTCTGTCATATTTAAAATTCTAATAGCCTCTAGGTTCACTTATATGTCCAGCTACAAAATTAATTGGCCCAGGGACTCTTGGAAGAAACTCACTGAGGGGGCCTGGAACAAGATACTGAAAATCGTAGAGTAAGAAACTTTATTATAAACATATACTTGGGTGGTATTGCACGCCTTTGAAACTCCATAAAATGCATCCTAACAAATCAAAATCCTGTTGTAGAGGGTGTGGCCAACATGGCTCTACCCTCCAGATCTAGTGGGGGTTCCCAACTTTAAGGGTATTTGGCATGAAGTTAAAGCTAACATTGGTGCCATTTTGGGGAGAATGGCGCTGGATGACCTGGCGTTTTTCCTGGTGCACCTGTCAGGAGGGGAAGGAAGGAATGTGGGGTACGATGAAGAGTTTGTGTACAAATTGGTGTATAGTCGGAACATGGAAACGGAAGGGCCAACCTGAGTTTTCAGTGATATCAAAACTTATGGACCATATCAAGTATGGAGAAACTGATGTTCAGGGTTAAAGGCACACAAAACGAGTTTAGTAGGGTGTGATCCACTTTGCTTCACTTGGTTGCGAAGGAGAATAAAGATTTTCCATAATAACTTACTAGAAAGTCTTCTATTTAAGACACAGAGGCAAGCATTATGCTTCTCTTTCTTTATTAAACATGTCAAGAAGAGCTCAGCAGCAAGATATTTTTGTGCAACCTACATACTAAACATATCTATATTGAAGGTGCACCAAAACATATAACAAAATACAATAAAAACATCAAAAGGTCCATAAAAGTCTCTAATAACGGCCAGAACTCTATTTCCCAAGAATCATCCACAGGTCACAAACATGTGACATAATTCCTCCAATGGGCATGTACCTATTCCCATAAACAGTCCTGAACATGATGCAACTTCCTCTTTCGAGGCTGCAAACTTGGCTGTCCATAAATGATAAGTAGAATCATAACTGTAGGCAGCTTGAACAAGCAGAGTCGAGCTGCAGATCAGACTTGTCCGTGGACGCTGTCGAGAAAAAAGATACAGAAATATAATTACTTCATGCGTATGGCAACACTATTTCCCCTTGCTGGGTGATAGAGAAAAGAGCATTGTATTAGTGCAAAAATTATGCATCGATTTCCCAAATTAACAACAGTTTATTGCAAAGCCCCAAAGTCATTCTTTAGCGTGATGCGCGTCGGTCTTTTCCCTCGTTGAGTGGGATAATGCTTGCCTCCATGTCTTTACTAGAATTAAGACTTTCTAGTAAGTTCTATGTCAAGACCAGAGGCTCACATTATGCTCGTTCATAGCTTACTTAACACAACAGAAGCAGGCTGTTTTACTGGTTTTCTTGATGTCATCTGAACGGACACCAACTTGAAAACTTTGGAGGCCATGGCTCCCCTGACGGATGAAGCGCCAAATAGGAGAATGTCTATCCCTGCCTGTGCTAGGGTCCAACGCACCCATCGTGCCAAGGTAGGGGTCGAAAGTGCTTTGTGGGGTCTGAGAATAGCTATGAGTAGCTGACAGGAGAGGTCTTCAGTGGAGCAGTCACCTCTTTGTAAGCTTTTAAGCACTTTACTAAGCAAAGCTTGGGCTGTTCTCTAAAAGCGGGGTAAGAAATCACTCTTGAGTCGCACTTAGTTCTTCTTCGTATGTGAACAACAATACCGTCAGGAGAAAAAGTCCTGCCTGCTAGGTCTAGAGCTCTGACGTCCGAAACTCTCCTGCAAGAAACTAAGCAAAGCAAAGTAGTAAGCTTGCCGGAGAGAGCCGTACGTGATAGCTCCTCGTTAGGTGGCCACAAGAGAAAAATATTGAGCACTTTATTAAGGTCCCACAGTTTGTCGTAATGGGGCACTGTGAGCCGGACGCCTTCAAGCAATCTGCAAACAAGGTGATGCTCCCCAGCTGGTGCCCCTTGTACTAGGTCGTGGCCTGCTGAAATCGCCGAACGATAGGCGTTCACTGTCCTGTACGCGAGACCTCTTTTGACCAAGGAGGCTAGGAAATTGAGAATCTCTGCTATAGGTGCAGAAACTGGGTGAAAATCCCTGTCCTGACACCAGACCCTCCAGGCGCCCCATGAATTGGAGTACCTCTTGAGGGTAGCGGGGGCTCAGCTTTCCTTGATGAGGTTAACTGCCTTGAGGGACATGCCCGGAGTCTTCCATCTCGTCCTGAAATCCTCCAAGCTGCCAAAGTCAGGGACCCGGTGAGGAGTAGGGGGTGACGTTGCCCCAACAGATTCAATAGAAGATCTGGGAAGCAGGGTAGAAGGATTGGAAAATCCATAGAAAGTTCCAGAAGAACTGGATACCAGGTCTCAGAGGTCCAGACTGGGACTACGAGGACTAGCTCTGATTGCTCCTGATGGGCCTTTGCCAGGGTCCTCGCTATCATGGCAAATGGGGGAAATGCGTAGAGAATTCCCTCTGTCCAAGGCTGCAAGAATGCATCCGTTGCCGAGGCTGCCGGGTAGGGTCTCCAGCTGTAAAACACTGGCAGCTGAGTGTTGAGACGGGAGGCAAAGAGATCCTTGGACATTGGACCCCAGATCTGTTGGAGACAGTGAAAAATGTCCCTGTTGAGTCTCCAGTTGCCGGAATCGGAGTAATGACGGGAGTGCCAGTCCTCTATCACGTTCCTGAGACCTGGGAGATATTCCGCCGTGACGGAGATCCGGTGCTCTAGGCAGAAATGCCAAAAGTCTTTGGCTAGTTCCGCCAGTGGACGTGATTTGGTCCCACCCAGATGATTGATGTATGTTATTGCGGATACGTTGTCCTATTTCAGCAAAATACAGCAACTCGCTTTGTCTCTGGCAAAAGAGCGAACTGTGAATGAGCCTGCAAGGAGCTCTAGGCAATTTATATGCATGTCCAGTTCCTGGGGAGACCAAGTCCCTCCCATGGCTACAGAGCCACATCTCGGTCCCCAACCGCAGCGACTGGCGTCTGATTCGATGATTATATCCGGAGTGGAACTGAAGATGGCCCTGCCGTTCTAGGCTTCCATGTGTGTAAGCCACCAATTGAGTTCTACTCTCACCTGAGGGGACAGTATCAGGCGTTGAGAGTAAGAAAGGCTGTGCCTTAAATGTTGACCTTTCAGTCTCTGCAGTTCTCGATAATGAAGGGAACTGGGAAATATTGGTTGAATAGAGGAGGATAGAAGACCTATCACTCTCGCTAGCTCCCGAAGAGAAATTGGGTCCCTTTGCAGAAGCCTGCCAATCCCCCGCTTGGTGGAGTGTATCTTCTGAAGAGAGCCCGAAGGGTAAACCCGTGTACTATCAATTGCGGTGCCCCCAAGAGAACCTCAGATAACTCACGTGTGCCTGATTAATGGGCGCTGCGAGATGGGCATCCTTTAGGTCCAGGCGCATGAGCCAATCGTCCGGTCTCAAGATTTCCCTGAGCATGTGGATCCCTTCCATCTTGAAATGACGATAGATTATTAAGTCATTGAGCGCTCTTAAATTTATTACAGGGCGCACCTTCTCCTTTCTGCGCACCAGAAAAATTGGACTGAAGAAACCTCCCTGACTCGAGCAGAGGCGGATTGCTCGCTTCTGAAATAAGCAGAGTATTTCGCTGTCTAAAGCTCTCTGATCTATTTCAGACATTACTATGGTGGCGGGGCGACTGGCCTGAAAGGGCTGCGCGAAAAACTCTAGGAGCAGACCGCACGCTGCGTCCCTGGCCCAGGCTTCCCCCGATAAGGTATCCCTAGCCCTCCCAAAAAGAGCTAACCTGCCCCCTATGAGTGTCTGCGGTTCTGGCGCTGCTATGGGCAGACTGACCTGAGGGTTGTTGTTGATTTGTGTTCTTAATGGCTCTCCTCCAGGAACGCCCTCTTCCATGTCCTCTTGAAGGAAAGAAGGTATTGGTGCGCTCCTGCCAGGGATTGTGCTGTGCCCTGTGGTATTGAGGTCTTATGTCGAAGGAATAACGGGCGGAGGAGCGACCTCTACCTCTTCCGGCCCTAAAGAAAAGACTATCTTAATGGAGGCCTGGGCTTTGTCCAATGCTGTAATGTACCGACGAACTTTGTCATCTCCTTCATGAAAGGATCTCCAAAGAGTAAACCTTGGGTGGCAGCACCTGACTCAGTGTTTGCCAGTTCAGCCAGCTTAGTGTCGATTTTAAAGAGGATGCCTTTTCGACGCTCAGTGGAAATAGCACAGCTGGCATTTCCAAGTAGACAGTTGGCTCTCTGGGCCCAACCCGAGAAAATCACTGGGTCAATAGGATCTGCTGAGCCGGTCGCTGCATCCACCAGGTCCAAGATCTTTGCAAGGGGGCCAGTGACATCTAGAAGCTTGTCCTGACAGGACTTCCAAGCCCGGTCGATGCCTTTCCTGAGGTCTTTCACATTCTTGCCCAATAAATGTGATAATTCTGGAGTCTAGCTCCTGTGTTAGAACCACTTTATCTTGAATCTCTGGGCGTGGGCATTCGGCCCTGTTAGGCAGAATCATATGCAGTACCCTTAGGGAATACTACATACAATTAAGACTGCAAGTGATAGTACAATTTCACCTTTGGTACAAGCCTGTCCTACACAGTAAAGTGGTAGCGATGGCTGAGCAGCCAGACTTATCTGAAGAGCAAATGAGCAGTAATAGGTATTACACAAAGGACTACAATTACTGTGACTCACGCAAACACTGACTTAAGGTTTCTGGTTAAAAAATATAAGTACATTTATTTTTAAACCATCTGTTCACAAAACACTTCACTTCTATTAAAATAAAACCACACTCTAAATATATTACACACAACCACTTCCTCTCGTTCAGGTCAATTCAAGGCAAGTACATTAGAATTTGACAGAACAAAGACATTACCGTGGGTTAATACGCGATCACTTTTTGACAGTAATGCCAGTTCGGTCTTAAGAAAATAAAACGTACCCGCGAGAAGAAATGTACCCGAAGTCAAACACACTTAGCACATAGAATTAAAACAAGGGAATAGTGGATAAAAATCATAGGCAATGCTTTTGTCAAGGCAATAGAATCAGTGGATGTTTTCTAAGAGGCAGATACGTCAATAGGCCTGCGCCAGTGTCAAATGGAGCAGGGGCTCTGTTGTCAAGGATCACACGGTTAGAATAGTTCCAGATTAACGTTGCCAGGAGTACTGGATATTGTCAAACGGAAGCAAAAGTTATAAAACGGAAGGAAGAAAGGACAAGCCTTCGGGAAGGAAAAGGGTTCACCCCGATTCCTCAAGGTCGGACGGAGAGAACGATCAAATGGACACAGTACCTTATTAGGATGAAGAAAGCTGGTGCTACGGCAGTTGTTCCTGGTAGTTCCTGCATACTCGCGGTTCCTGAAGCTTCAGTCGTGGGAACAAGAAGGACGACGTCTGGAGCGATCTGCACTACCCAGGGATGAAGCCAGCAGCAGCAAAGCAATGATGAATAAAAGGTGCGCTCCTTAAAAACATGAGAGGGCTCTTCTGATGGCTATCCGGACCACTAGAGCTCAGTACAGCGATTTCGACCCAGAAGAGGATTCTCTGTCTGTAGAAGGTGAGCTGGTTGACCCCACCAAGCTCAAGGGAAGAGGACTCCGGACTGGATCTTCTCTGTCGTTGAAGGGTAGATGGCTCAGGGCTGCAGCAGGGCTTCACCAGGATCCAGGAGTTGCAGCAGCCGTCTTCTCCACTTCTGTTCGGTTCTTGTAGTTCCAGTGGCGACTCTGACTTCCAGCTCAAGAGTCCTGCTTTTTATGCCAAAATCCCCCATTCACACAGCCTAGCTGTAAATCACACAGCAGGGGGGGTTGTCCAGCCCGCACAACCACCTCATCCAATCAACACAAAGTGCGACTTGGGTCTCCAAGGAGAGCCTGTGCAGGGAGTTACTAAACCGCTCCTCACATTCAGCCCACCTAGACACCCAGAAGCCAAAGGAGGGCTTCTTTGCAGAAGCCTGCCAAAGGCCGGAGAACAAGGAAACCAAACCTGGCTTGGAGCGAAAAGCAAACAACAAGAAAGACCTTTCCAACACGAAATGGCGAAAAACCACGCTAGGACCCATGATAAAAACGATATGGGGTAGTGGGTTTTATGTTCACGTCTGTCACCACAGCCAGAATACTAACACGGGAATCTGTGTAAAAATTATAGTTACCACTGCCACCAGCCATGTCGAGTCGGGAAGGGGGACACAAAATGCCCCTTGAGTTACAGGACGACAGGGGAAAGATATTCCCTTCCAGTACTCCATTGTAAAATGGTTTGTACTGGATCCGTGTTTTAAAAGGACTCGTAAAACCAATGGGGACTTTACATGTTTCTGGGGGACAGTAGTCATCCCCAGAAATGAAGTTAACAAGGGAAGTCTAAAAGACATCCCTGTGTCACTGCACTAAAGATGCTGTGCGACACACAAGTAAAAAGATGTTTCCAAGGAGTTGGTGACACTCCATAGCCCATGAGCACAAAAAGTACAACATACATAAAAAATACACTGTAAGAGTGGGAAAAAAGGCTCACACTCTTACCAGGTGGAAAAAATAAACCCCAGAAATCCAGCAAAGCTGCTGAGAGACTCACTAGGTAAGGGAAATTAGCCATAAATGAGAATTCTCCCTAACAGGCCCGAAGTTTCACTCTGACCTCTTTATCGAGTGGCTTACGCAGCCTTTTGAAAATGTAATCGGTCGTTCTAGACGATGGCTCCGTGTCAGTGGATCGGAGATGTATTAGGAATTTGGGCGCGAACATCCCCTTTGCAGGAGGCTGTTCCCGGATGGGCTTCCTGGGGATGGGGACGCCACAATCTCAGAGCTTGAGGGTCTTGAACCCAAGATTGGAGTATCTTCATCTGAAGAAGAGTGCGAGTGATCGCCGTTGTACATTCTAGCACTCCGATCGTCTTCCATGCCCTGTTCGTCTCCCTCCGGGCTTGAGGGTCTAGTACCCCTGTTCTCTTCCTCGGGGTAAGAGGGTTCATCAAGGGAAGGGGTTACCTTCCTATTCATAAAGGCTTTTTTCAGCCTGGAGAAGGCTTCCGATACGGCAGCAGTGGCAGGTTCTGGTTGGCTTGGGGGGTGAGGGGGTCATAGAGCTTTTGCTCTTATGAGCCGGGCTACATCCCCCCCTTGTGTAAGGTGCTTCCTCTTTTGGGTCCTTTTACATCCTGTCGGAGATGCTTCTTGCATGCGCTCCTCCATATTTTCCAGGCGCTGCTGTATTGGCAGTAGCTAACCTGCCACAGCCTTTTTAATGCTGTTCTCAACCGTGGATCCCATTACCTTATGAAGGCTTTTTTCCATCGCCACTTCATCGATATAGCATGTATCCTCCTCACCTTCAGAACAAGCCTTATCTGATTGAGGGGACTGTGTGCTGTTGAATCAGGCAACCCCAACAGCAAAATGAGAAATGTAAAATTCCCCTCTCCTTTTTTTAAATTTTTTTAAATATTCCTGAGGTAATGAGGCAAAGAATAGTGGCTCCGGCGCTCGCATTAACCGTTATAAATCTGAATGGAAATGCTCAGCGCCGGAATGCCAAGTAATGGACTAGAGAGAGCGAGAGCTCCCTCTGGTGGCTCATGAGTGGCACTGCGAGTAAACAAAGGCTGCGCTGGCTTCCCCAAAACCTGTGTGAAGCTGCAGTGGGTCGGGGAAGCGAGCGCGGACAGGTCGCTGGATCTGCTTGAGCGGATCCTGAAGCGCTAATGCGCAAAAGGCACAAATAAAGATTTATGTATCGAAGAGGTCTCTGACGCCAGCAGGAAACAGCTGGCGTCGGAAGAGGAAAGGAACAAGGAAGCTACGGAGCGGCAGCAAGTACAAAACAGTAAATCACAATAACTTTCAATACGGCATGGTACCAGTCAATTATAAAATTACATATAAACAAATTAACGTTATGCTAAAGGATTAACCTATTACATAAATAGTTCTGAACATGAAATGTACTTATCTCTTGTTTTGAACAGCAAAGAAAGAGGAAGTTACATCATGTTCAGGACTGTTTATGGGAATAGGTATATGCCCATTGGAGGAATGATGTCACATGTTGGTGACCTGTGAATGATTCTTGGGAAGCCTCATGGGAAATGGAGTTTTTATTAGAGACCTATTATTAGAGACATCTCAAAGATGTGTATCTGGGTTTTAGGCCTTTAATTTGATCATCTGGTGAACAAAGGGTTGGGTAATAGTGGATTATTGTTAGTATTCCCTTATAGTGCATTCCTTTTAGAATTTTCTGAAACATTTATTCTAGGATATTTATTGAGCTGGTTATTTGACAGTTTCTTCCAGATCTTTGATTTGTATAATGCTTTACTTGAACTTGAATAAAGAAACTTAACTTTGAAAAAGAAATGCTCTGGTTCCCTCCGATAAACACTGTTGCTATGCCTCCTCTTATCTACAAATAATTCTCACAGAGCATTTCTCCATTTTATTCTTCAGACAATCTGTTTGTGATCATAGCAATGATTTCTTATTAAGGCTGTCAAAATGTCTTACCTCACAATTGCAGAATAATCGGATCACAGCATCCATCCCGGTTCCTCTTTGAAAGTTTGTAGACAAGAACGCATCAACACATGTTTTTTTATTTTTTTCTATTGATCATAGACTGCTTTGTCTACTGGCTGTTTAGGCACCAAATACTTTGGTCCTGATTGGTTCATACAAAACTGTGTTCTCTGAAACTTTCTTGTAAACGGGTATGTCACAACATTTTGGTTGTGCCAACCTTAGAGTGTAGTAAGGCGGGACAACCTGCATTGTCAATTATAACCTTTGAAGCAACATCATGTTGTAATACTGTCTATTGACAATGAAATACTTGACAAATGAAGGGTAAAATGTAACCTTTCCTTAAGTAGTATAATGGGACACGATGCTGAGGTTCTTGTCCAGTCAGTTTTTCAGAACTAAATAGCCTCATTATTTTCATATGAGTGCTTTTGTAAATAAATTTGCCAACCATAACTATTATTTTATGTTTAAGTGCTTGTTTTTGCAAATTGCTGATTCAATAAACTCAAAGCAAAGATCTTTATGTACAGTCTTGTGAAAATGACATATTTATCATATATAAGATGAGTACCTTTTTTTATTATTTCAACTCGAAAAAAATGTAATGTAAACTTGATGAATGCTCACAACCTACATTTATTCTAATTCAGTTTTATATTTTGTCTTTAGTCATAGAGTTTTGAGACATACTGCGGTTGTGTGTACCAGCAGGTCATTGAATGTGCAAGCTACTGCCAGCAGAAGTAATGCTCTTGAAGAGGAAGAAAGCAAAGGCGGAAGCATGCTGGTATTTGTGGATGTGGAAAATGTAAACACTGTAAGTTTTGACAGATTTGTATGCATTTCTGTTCTGCCTGTATTAATAATTCATAAAGGTGTATTTTTTCTTTTTGTGTGGCTGAGATGTTATTGATGAAGAGTTGCTTTCCGTCTGTTTTACATCTTGATCCACTTTTTTGCCTCCCCTATGTATCCGTTTACAGTGTGGCCACTGGGTTGGTCTCCATTCAGATCAGATAAGTGAAAGACTTCTAGAGCCTTTGTTTAGTCCGCTGAAATATTACCTGCATCAGTATATCGTCTACAGTTTTACCCTTACACTGAACACAACAGTCTCTTTGACATACCTAAATCGTGATGCTTCTATGTGACAGTTGAGTACTCTGCTGGTACCGATCATACTGTGAGATAATAGCTTTTGCCCTGCGCTCTCTTGCCAGTCTCCTGGCGCCATGTTCAGATTCTAACCACACATTTTGCTGGAAGAAGACATCTGGCTTTCTCCAAAAATCTTCCACAGATAAGGAATCTTTACTCCTAGCAGATACATTCTTCCCATATTCTTTTCACATCATGTTGGGCATAGAGCACAGGTCAAAAAAGCCCTTGGATGACTTTTACCCTGTAAAATGTGTATTAGAGGGATAAGCACATAGACTGCATCTACTGCTTGTACCCCAATCATACTATTGACAATTGTGACATCTGAAAGGGATTCATCGCAAACACTGCAGGGTAGGCACAGACCCCAAGTGTGTTAGCATAAATAGTGTGACATATCCACCTTCAGAGGCAGAGTCCTCCAGCAGTGTGGCAGCCATAGGCTCCAGAGAAAAAGCCTCAGCAAACCAAAAAAGATGGGTCTGAAGAAAGACTTCACAGATTAGAAAAGCAGGGAAAACAGAAAAACAGGATTCCTGTCAGTACCTCGACACACAGTCAACTCGTGCCTCATCTAATAAAAACGGGGGAAGAATTTCACATGATGAAAACCACATCAGCGGGAACAACATTGTCGGTAACACCCCACAAATCATCAAGAGGCCCGTCGACATCCTCATCTAAATCATTTAAAGGATGATTGTTGACAACACCACCATCCTTGAAATAATGGGCCCATTGAGCAGTCTCTGCAGGGCCATCAGCAGCATGATTGTTGAAGTGAGCAACAGATCAGTCATCAAAGCCATTGCTGAAGACCTCATCGGCAAGATCAGCACCATCTATGGGACCAGCAAAGCCAACCCAATTATCAGACTTTTCGTCGACCCGCAAAACGTGAAGGTCTCAGTCATACTTGTTGACGATTGTGCTAAAAGACTGGGATGATGGAAGAACCGTTATCAGAAAAAGCAGGAAAACGTGCATGCTCTCATCAGAGGGACATAAAGGAGGGAAAGACAGACAACCACCAACCCATAACCCTCCTACCATTGACCCATTTCACCTATAGTGGTCACAGAGGTTATACCAGATCAGATCCTGGGAGACCGCATTAATTTGGATTTTGAAGCAGAGCAGGGGTTTTCACTTATATTCTCTCATTCTGATGACTGTGTGGCAGTAATTAATTTTCCCTCCCCACAAAAGGAAAATAGATGCCAGCCACAACAAGCTCTTACCCCACAAAGGCTCACACCCATGATACCCGCACCAGGGCCGGGGATACACCCCGAAATGCTTCTGTTGATGCAGCTACTAACATCCCTATAAACCTTGTCCTCGGAATTGAACAAGCGAATACCATTCCCTCAGGATTGACAATACATATCATTGCTACAGGAACCTCAAAACCCTTAAACGTTCCTTACGAGAGCAAGGTCCAGGTCATAAATGCAACCATATAAAGAACAAACCCTGCCACGATCCCCATCAACCCTGATCGATCAGGAAGAGGGGTAATTACCCCAAACTGATTAAGACAGAATAAAGGCTAATGCGCAATCCACAAAATGATCTGTACCTCCTGGACAATGAGGGATGTAAGCCGTATGCTTTTGGCAAGAAAATCCTAGCCACTGGGGCCCCTAAAGTAAAGGTGACAAACTCACTGACCATTAGGGCCCGATATGATAGGGAAATGTGGCGTTGCATTTCACTGCTGGAGCACTTGCTGGAAAAAAAGAGAAAGGAAGCCCTAGAAGTGCTCAAAGACGGGGAAGAGGCATCCAATCACTATATTAATATTGCAGTCGATGTGGCTGAGGTAGTCTTTAAAAAAATATGCAATGGAACGGTACTATGGTGACAAGAATGACTCGGCTGCAAATATTGTAGGGCGGAAGTACAGTCAAAAGTACTAGACCTGACGTGCTCCTACGTCCCGTCCGCTTTACTCCATACTGTATGTACGTCCCTCGCTAGGGACAGGAAATGAGACCTTTTTCACAAGTAAAATGGTCTTCCCCATTAAATTTAGATGCACGCGGGGGCGCAGGCCTGTGTCCATGCGCTTCCCTGACTGCCCACCCGCAACGCTCCTCAGTCCTCTTTTACGCATTGATGGCAGCGGACCGATTTCACCAGCGCTCCTGAGTTAGGCCTCAGGCCTTGTAATTCCACGCGCACTGCCCCAGGATATTTTTTCCCTTTTTTGTCCATAGGCAATTCTTCAGCGTTTAACGTACTCTGTCCTCTGGTGCCATGCTCATCCCCGGCGAATGTCGACGGCGGCAGGATTAAGCCGGTGTCCGGCCTATGAGGGTTCCTTCCCCACGTCAGATCCACACACGCTCTCCCTCAGGTACCTTGGTCCAGACAACGGCTGGGATGGCTGCTCAGCGTGCAACACTATCACCCTGCATTTGTTGAAGGACCGTTTGGCCAGGTGGAGGGAGCTGTTCTCCAGATCACCTCTGGAGACCCTCAAGGAGTACATCAGGAGGAATACCGGGCCAAAGGTAGGTGCCCTGTTCCCCTCGGTATCCTGCAAGGGCGACACATTCCCTGGGAAGCATCCAAGCGGGAGGGGCCTTCCAGGTCCTAAGACCAACAAGGGGACTGTTAGGCAGAATCCTGGCCAGTTCCCTTAGGATACCACTGCACAAGATTAAGACTACAGGTGGTAGTACAATTTCACCTTTGGTACACGCCTGTACTACACAGAGTGGTAGCAGAGCAGCCAGACTTATCTCAAGAGCAAATGAGCAGTAGTAGAGATTACACAAAGGACTACAATTACTGTGACTCAAGCAAACACTGACTCAAGGTTTCTGGTTGTAAAAATATAAGTATATTTATTTTTAAACCATCTGTTCATAAAACACTTCACTTCTATTAAATTAAAACCACATTTCAAATACACTACACACAACCAATTCCCCTTGTGCAGATCAATTCAAGGTAAGTACATTGGATTTGACGGACCGGTGTTGTGAAATAAAGACGTTACCGCTGGTTAATATGCAATCACTTTTTGACAGTAATGACAGTTCAGTCTTACTAAAGAAAGGCGTATCCGCGAGAAGAAATGTTACCAAAGTCAAACACACTTAGCACATGAATAAACACAAGAGAGTTGGGGATACAAATCATAGGCAAATTTTTTGTCAAGGCAGGTAGAATCAAGAGACACTTTCTAAAACGCAGATAAAAGTCAATATGCCTGCGCCAGTGTCAACGGGGACAGGGTTCCTGTTGTCGAGGATCACAAGGTTAGAACAGTTCACGATTGGAGATTGCCAGGAGTACTTGGATATTGTCAAAAGGGAGGCAAAAGTTATAAGAGGGAAGGAAGATAAGGACAAGCCTTTGGTGAGGAGAAAAGGGTTCACCCTAGTTCCTCGAAGTCGGACAGAGTACCTTATTCCGCTGAAGAAAGCTGGTGCCACGGCAGTTGTTCCTGGTAGTTCCTGCAGACTCACGGTTCCTGAAGCTTCAGTCGTGGGGAAAAGGAGGACAACGTCTGGAGCGATCTGCACTACCCAGGGATGAAGCCAGCAGCAGCATAAGCAACGATGAATAAAAGGTGCGCTCCTTAAAATCAGGAGAGGGCTCTTCTGATGGCTATCTGGACCACTACAGCACTGTGCAGTGATTTCGACCCAGAAAAGGATTCTCTGGCTGATCCCACCAGGCTCAAGGGAAGAAGACTCCGGACTAGATCTTCTCTTGTCGTTGAAGGGTAGATAGCTCAGGACTGCAGCAGGGCTTCACTGGGACTCGGGAGTTGCAGCAGCTGTCTTCTTCTCTGCTTCTCTTCGGTTCCTCGCAGTTCCAGTGGCGACTCTGACTTCCAGCCCCAGAGTCCTGCCTTTTATGCCAAAATCCCCCATTCACACAGCCTGGCTGTCAATCACTCAGCAGGGTGGTTGTCTGGCCCGGACAACCACCTCAGCCAATCAAGACAAAGTGTGACTTGGGTCTCCAAGGAGACCCTGTGCAGGGGGTGACTGCCCCCCTCTCTCACATTCAGCCCACCTAGACACCCAGACGCCAAAGGAGGGCTTCTGGACAGAAGCCCGCCAAAGGTCGGCGAACAAAGGAGGCAAACCTGGTTTGCTGCGCAAAGTGAAACACAAGAAGGATTTTAACAAAAAGAAATGGCGATAAAACCCTACCGGAGCCAAATTAAAAAGTATTTGGTCAAGCGGGTTTAAGTTCGAGGCTAATTCAATAGCCTAAAACAGTACCACATTTATATAATATAATCGCTGTAGAAACGATAGGGTAGGTACCACTGCCACCAGCCAAGTCTTAGTGTTAAGTGAGCGAAACAAAACTCCAAGAGGCACAGACAGAAATAAGTAGGAATTAACCCCTTCCAGTACTCCATGTAAAATGGTGTATACTGGGTCTGTAGTTTAAATGACTACATAAAGTAAATGGCAACTTTACCTTTTTCTGGGGGACAGTAGTCATCCCCAGAAAAATTGAGCCAGGGGGAAGTCTTAAAGACAACTCTGTGTCACTACACTGAAGGTGCTGTGTAACACAAGAGAAGTGGGGCTCATTGAGTGGTGTGGCTCCAGAGCCCAAGATCACAGAAACAGTTGGCATGCACATGCCAAAACATATGTAAGTTTGGGAAAAAGGTTCACACTCTTACCAGGTGGAAAAAATAAACCCCAGAAATCCAGCAAAGCTGCTGAGGGAGTCACTAGGTGAGGGAAATTAGCCATAAATGAGAATTCTCCCTAACAGGGACCGAGGCTCGAGGAGCTCCGGCCAACCGGCAGAGGGAGGCTGCAAGGGTCTTCTACTGGGGACCTCCCCGAGGGGGCTCTGCTCTGATACCGGGCCCGATCCCAAGGGGCGCCTATACGCATTGCCTGCACTACCAGCAACATGGCTGAGGGCACTCCACCTACCAGGTATATACCTGAGGTGCAGGGAAAGTCCAAGCCTTAGAAATCCAGCTTGCAGGCGGATACCTGTCCCAGTGCAGCAGTTCTCATGCAACAGGCATGTGGCACAGTACAGGATAAAATGGCCACCCGGCCAGACTGAATGGCAGCGCTTCCAGGGCCTTCCCATTCCATCACGCAGGCATCGGAGCGCACATTAAGGTGGAATTGGTCAACACTAGCTACCTGGTCCACCTCTTACCCAACGGCATCCGCACAGGTGCGATTCACAGACCCTAGCTACAGCAGGCAAGGTGCGGCGAGAGCACAGCAACAGGGACAGGTCCCAGGACTTGCTTCTACACTAGTAGGCTCCTCTCCAGTGTGCGGGGACAGGTTCTTCAAAATGTTCCTCACCCTCACAAGATCACCACTGTTAGGCAGAAACCTCTGCAGTTCCCTTTGGGAACACTGCAAAAGATTTAGGACTACAGGTGTTGGCAGTAAACCCACTTGGTAGCAGTCTGCACCACCCAGATTTACCTGGTAGCTGTGGCTGAGCAGTCAGACTTCTCTCAAGAAGAGTTGGGCAGTATGCAAAGTATACATAATAGGCACTCAGACACAATAATACAAGCAAACACTGACCAGAGCTTTGGTATCAAAGTATATAATTATTTATTTAAAAACACACTGTTTGAAACACTCCAGCACTCTTATTGTAAAACAATCTAAACACAGTTACTATTATAATATATACAACCCTTATTCCTTATCAGATAAGTCTTAGTTAACACCACATATTTCCAGACAGAGGTGAGCGCTTAACTATAGATGGCACTCCAATAAGTTCATAAAGAAGGGGGGGAAAAAGACAGAATATGGAAAGATACACCACTCTAAGATTTAGGAACACTTTTAGCAAGGCAGAAGAGCAAAAGTCACTTGTGAGCCAAAGTCCATAGGCTGGGCCCACTCTTAGAGAGAGCAGAGCACAAATACGCCCAAGTTTACACTAGGCTTTGAAAGTCTTGCAGAGAGTTCGAATAGAGTTTAGAGAGGCTCAGAAAAGTTTAGCCAGGGTGTCCCATGCTAACCCAGGTTCGAAAGCCGGGGGCTAAATCTACCCCGTACAGTCGGTGGCAAGGGAAGCCAGGCGGAACACGGTACCTTAAGTGGGAAGGATCCTCCAGCGGTGGCACTTGTTCCTGGCAGCGGTTGCAAGTCACGGCGTCGTCCAGGGGAAGAGAAGATCTCGACTTGGAGGAAAGCTGAAGGTCGTTGCACTGCCAGGGAAGAAACCAGCCGCAGAGTTTTCCGGTTAAAGGTATTACCCTTTATTTAGCAGTCGTGGTAAAACGTGGTATTCCCGTTGCCGGGGTGCTTGGCACAGGCAAGGCGGCCACGAGATGCGTCGGGAAGGCGAAAAGACGGTGGACTGGTTATCCCCACCAGTCAAAGGAAGAAGGCTCTCCGGCGGGAGATCTCCTCTGTCGTTGGGAAAAGTGGTGAGACGGTCCAGCAGGGCTCCACCGGTGGTGTCGTCGTGGCAGGTCGGCTCAGCTTCTCCCTCGTCGGATTCTTAGGTCCTTTGGCGACTTCTGAAGTTCCAGTCCCCAAAGCCCTGCTTTTATGCAGAAAAACCCCATTCACTCAGCCTAGCTGTCACTCAAACATGCTAAGTGGTGAGCCAGCCGGCTCACCACTTGGGCCAATCAGGACGGAGTGCGACTTGAGTTGCCCACGCAACTCAGTCCAGGGTGCCTAAATACCCCTCCACCCCTCCTAAGTACCCCAGACAGAGTGGCACCACTTTGGAGGGCTTCTGTGGAGAAGCCCGCCAAAAAGTGGAACAAAGGGCTCGACTTGGGTTGGAGTCACAGAAGAGAACACCAACGCCATTTTAGAACCGAGTTTTGGCAAAAAATACCAACCGGAGAATGAATAATAAATAAACCGGCGGTATGTTCGAGGCTATCATAATTAAATAAATAAAGATAGTAGCCTCAAACAATGGGAAAATCCCATAGAGAAATATTTGCGGTTGAATATAAAAAGTAGTATCCACTGCCACCAGCCAAAACTCGATCAGGGGGGACGGAGACGTGCCCCCTCGACTAAAAGACCCCGGGGCAATCAAATTGCCCCAGCCAGTACGTCCACAATATGATGGTTTGTACTGGTTCTATTCAGAATTTAAGACTAGTAAAGTCAATGGTGACTTTACATGCCCTGGGAGACAGTAGTCAGTCCCAGGGTATGGAGTCTATACTGGGGGCTCACTATGACACCCCTGTGTTACTGCACTGAGGGTGCTGTGTAACACACATCTCAAAAACACATGCAGCCCTATGGAGTAAAAGACCTGAGAGCCTATTAAACACATCTAGAGTCAAAGGAACACACTCAAATCATGTCCAAGAGTGAGGGTAAAAGAGTCTCACTCTTGGCAGGAGAAAAAATTAAACCCCAAAAATCCAGCAAAGCTGCTGGGGGACTCACTAGGTTAGGAAATTCAGCCTAAACAGAGAATTCTCCCTAACAACCACAAATGATTACCATACTCACGGGGGGGGGCAATTCAAGACATGCTTCCTCCTGTACCGCCTCAACCTCCTGTCATGGCGCCAGTACCGATGCAGCCCCAGGTTCCTGCACCACCCCAGGTGCATATCGCCAAGGCGATACTGCCCCCGCTGCAACCTCCAGCACTGCCTGTCAGTGCCCCACAGCTGCCCGCAGCACCCCCCAGCACTCCATCTGCAGCACCTGACCTACAGCAAACAGCAGGGGACACGGACGACAATGAGGACCAGCACACTTCCTCCTCAGCTAGGGCCTTTCATGAGAGGCTGGCAGGCATCGCAGAGTATTTGAGTATCCCACAGCTATAGGTTGAACAACCAGAGGCAGGGGTATTGGCATAGGTGCTAACCATCCGCTCAACCACAAGAAACCGGCATACCTTTGCAGAATGATGTCGAAGCAAGAAAGGTGGGGTGAAGCCACATTTCACACCTACCAATAAGTGCCTGGACGCCAAGTATAGGCAGGCTGAGGGGGATGATCCTGTTCTTTTGGTGCACCGCAGCCGCATTCCTCAGTTATTGTGGCAGCCTCTTTGTATTCTAAGCCCCCACATGTGCCCCTACATCAGCCCTCCTAGGAAAGGAAGAAAAGCACCTGGAGTCATATGGGGAGAAGTTCTATTCCAATTCTACGCTCCACCTCCGACAGGCCAATGCGGACGTCATGCTTGCCGCTGTTAGTCAAAAACTTTGGCGGGAGATAGCAAACTTCCTCCCTGAGCTTCTGGCAAGATTCAAGGCGTGTCTGGCAGAGGCGAAGATAGTGGCCCAGTATATCATGGAGTCGACGGTGGCACACATAGACACTGCAGGCAGGGCCATTTGTGTTGCAACCAACATGAGGAGGACAGCTTGGCTTAAAGCAACTAAGTTTAACCCTGATGTGCAGGAGCGCATCCTCGACCTGCCCGTCGAGGGGGGGTTCGGGGGGGGTGGCTGGGTGCTTGTTTCATTCAACAACGGTTGAGTAGCTGGATAAAAAGAAAAACCACTCCCAAACAGCTAAGTCCCTGTCAATTCTAAGTCTGCCACCAAGACCTATAGCCAGAGTCATCCACGCTCTGACAGAAGTCGTACCTTCTGTGGCTTCAGGGGCTTTCATGAGCGCCATTCCAGGCAGCCGGACAGGTCACCCAGCAGCACCGGTGTAAGCAGCACAAATCTAACAAGGGGTTCTTCCAGTTCCCCTGCCGGGCACCAGCCTCAGAAGGAAAGAAACAGTGACAGTGCCATCCAGATCCACAGTTCTCTGGTGGAGGGCAGGCTTGCCGATACACCCCCCCCCCTACAGATTGGGACAGCAACTCTTCTGGGGGAGATCATGACATCGAGGCATGGGCTTCTATGCCTGTATCTTCGCCATACAAAAAAAGAAACAGACTGGCCTGAGAGTTATACTAGACCTTTCACCCTTGAACCTTTCCCTGCCCTTCCAAAAGTTTGAGATGGTTACTCAGAGACGCTGTGTGGGGGAGAATGGATGTACTCCCTGGATCTGAAAGATGTGTACCTGCAGTCCCGATTTGGGAACCACATTGTTCCTTCCTCAGATTCAGATCATGGGCTTCCATTTGCAATACAAAGTCCTCCCTTTTGGCCTCATTTCTGCTGCAAGGGTCTTTACAAGGTTAATGAATGCTGTAGCAAGCCTGCTCGGGGCAGAGGGCCACCACTTTTATCCATACCTCAACGATTGGCTCGTTCGAGCAGATTCCCTCTGAGGGAATCCTGCACCTAGCTGCCACAATATGCACATGCTATAAGATTTGGGGTTCTCCATCAACCTCAGCTACTTCCCACACAGTCCATAACATTCCTGGGACTAATTTGGGATACAAGGGTGGAAATGATCTTTCCCTAGGAGGAGAAGATCACAGCCATCAAGAAGGCTGTGGGGCATTTTCTCAGCAGACCAGTAACCTCGGCATGGTGGTACCAGCACCTGCTTGGAATAATGGTGACTTGCCTCTTGGTGCTGCCAAACACAAGGCTCAAGATGAGGAGGCTGCAGCTGCATTTCTCAGCCTCTTGGAATCAGGAGACTGGCTCCCAAGTGGCTCCAGTCAGTGTACCACAACACTCTCACCAGGACCTTTCGTGGTGGAGGGCAGATGCCAACCTGTCAGTGGGCAGGTCGTTCAGGCAGCTGCCTCCTGAGATCACCATTACCACAGACCCATCCCTAGAGGGATTGGGGAGCTACCCTGGACAACCACAGTATCCACGGAGTCTGGTCGAGGCCGGAACAACTGGAACACATCAACTGGCTCCAGATGATGGCCATCTGGCTTGCTCTCAGTGTTCCTCCCCATGGTCAGCAACAAGTTGGTGTGCATTCAGACAGACAGCTCCACATGCATGGATTACATCATCAAGCAGGGAGGTACCAGGTCTCCTCCGCTCTGCAGGCTGTCGATCGGCATACGGGAGTGGGCATTGGTGAACACCATCTTCTTATCAGCAGTCCACCTCCCGGGGGAATCCAGCTTGGAGGCAGATAGATTCAGCAGGCTTGGTGTCGACACCTACCAGTGGCAGTTTAACGAGAATGTCCTGAGGGAGATATCCATCAGGTGGGACCACCCTTAGGTGGACCTATTTGCCACCAAGAGCAATAGCAGATGCCACCGCTTTGCGTCCTGGAAGGGGCAAGGCAAGGCCTCTCTGGGGGACACGTTGCAGATTCAGTGAAGCGACTTGAGTGCGTACGCTTTCCCCCCCCCCAACTCTGTTGATTCACAGGGTCATCTGCAAGGTAAACGAGTCACGGAGGCTTCGGCTCATCTTGATAGCGCTGTGTTGGCCAGCCAGACCTTAGTTCTCAGAACTCCTCCGACTGTCGGATCAGCCTCAGGTCCGACTGTCGGATCAGCCTCAGGTCCCACTTCCTTTGGGTCCTGCCCCCATACTATCCCCCGGTCAAGCATCCACATCCGGTCTGTGACCTTAACGTGGTGCTGGGTGCCCTGGCCCACAAGCCTTTCGAGCCCATGACATCGGCGAATATCAGGCTGGTTACTATAAAGACTGCTCTACTAGTTGGGCTTACAGCGACATGCAGGATGAGTGAGATACAGGCGCTGGTGGCTTCAGAGCCATATACCACATTTCACCGGGACAGGGTGGTGCTCAAGATGAACCCTGCATTTCTCCCTAAGTTTGTTGCATTGTTTCACCTTAATGAAGAGATAGTACTTCCGAAATTCTTTTCAGATCCAAAGGATGAGGCTCAGAAGGTATTGCACTGTCTGGATGTCAGACGTGCTCTAAGATTTTACCTGGGCAGGACAAAGTGCTTCCGTAAATCGGATGCATTTTTCATCCCTTTTGGCGGGTCAAAAACAGGCTGTCAGGCTTCCAAGACTTCAATAGCTAGGTGGATGGTGATGGCCATCAAGGAGGCTTATGAGGTGCAGCACACGTCTTTGCCAGCAAGCATGCCCGCCCACACCATGAGAGCCACTGCCTTCCAAAGACACGTTCCATGGCAATGATCAGCAAGGCGGATGGATACTTGGGCTTCCTCATCAGCCTTTTGCAAACACTACTGCTTGGATGCCAGCGCCAGATTGGATGCAGCTTTTGGCCAAGCGGTTTTGAAGATCTTGTTTTCTTAGAGGGGCCACTCTCCTCCCCAGGGCTGCATTCATTTGTAATCGCCCATACAGTATGGAGGAAAGGGGATGGGACGTAGGAGGAATTATAAGTTACTCACTGTAGTGACTAACATACTCCTGGTCCATAGCTTCCTTTCCTCCCTACGTCCCACCATCCTCCCCAGTGTCATTAGGCAATTGTAAAATAGCCGACACGTCAATGGGGACTGAGGAGTGGTGCTGGTGGGCAGAGCCAGTGGTGCGCATGCTCCCAGGGCCGCGTGCATCTAGTTTTAAAGGAGAAGACTATTTTTCTGGTGAAAAGGGTTCCGTTTCCCGTCCTTCGCGAGGGACGCACATACAGTATGGCGGAAAGGGGACTATGGACTAGGAGTAAGTTAGTCACTATGCTGACTAACCTACCATTTTGACGGCGAGAAATTGTTTGGCAATTAATTTGCCAAAGCTCTGAAAGCCATCAAAATGGATGCAGACATTGTAAGATCACTAAGCCCACTGCATTCAAAGAAAGCCTTTCGAGCAGTCTTAGGCCAGTCACCCTCAACCACCAAGGGTGGCAGGTTCTATCATCACCAATCCTATTACTCGCAGGGATTCTGCAAGGATCACCAGGGTTACCACAGAACCAAGGACTACTGTGCAACTGCGAAACGCAGAGGCTCCAACACCCAAAGAAGCAAGGCCAGCAAACAACATGCCTGACTCACCGGAGGGGGCGGGGCGGTGTGGTAGATCAGAAGCAGGAGACAAACTGGGTGGCATTTTGGCTGAATGTACCTTTATGATAAATCACAAGGCCTAAGCTGTCCCTAAGCCTAGGATTGTCTGCCCTACTCTATAAAGGATAACCTAAAAGGGTGTTTTTCAGGATGTCTAACAAAACAAGAGAAGTCCTCTGTCCAGAATCCTATGCTAACCAGAGTTCTGTTCCGACCACTACAAAGGAAAAACATACATTCAACAAAGGCACAATTAGGGCCCTTTCCCAAACAGAACAATGCTGGTTTCTGACTCCCGCCCTGATGTCTCTCTATCAAAACGGGCTCCTCGCCCAGATACAAAGTCCAACCAAATGGACTGAATGTCTCTTCAATCTTTCTCTCCTTGTGTCTGTTGCCAGTCTATGGTGTATCTCTTTCCTCTGGTCTGCTAGGGTTTTATCTCAGCCTCGTGTCTCCTTTCCCACTTGAGGACCCAGTTGGCTCATAGCCCCACTCTGGGTAATCCCTTGTGTTCCCAACCAAGGAAACTCCTGGCGCTCTCTCCACTTGGGGATGTTCTGGTCTTTTCCATGCCTTGCTGTTGCTTTCCTCACCCCGTCTTGTTGGGGGGGGGGGAGATCTTGTTTCTCTCACTCCACCTTAGGGTCTTGTTTCTCTCGCATTGGGGTCTCATTGAGCATCACCGCCCTCCTTCTGGTTCCTTGGAGCCACTGTGTAATTCTGGTTTCCAGGCAGTGCTCTTTGGGAAAGTCTGAGTTTGACAGACGCAGAGCTGCTTCTTTGGCTCCTCCACAGTGTTACGCATTCTTAAATTCCGAAAGCTCCTCAAGACTTTCCTCTTTACCTCCTCCTTCCCTTCTTCTCTCCTTTGCTAATCTCACAGTTGCTGTGATTGGTGTCCAGGGCCCTTATGCATCCTCTGGGCCATTGACCTCCCTCACCCAATCTCCCCAGCTTCTGCCTACCTTAACACTTGCCTCGGGACACCCTCCCCCCGGAGGCTCGCACTTTTCCATCCTACTTGGCGCCTGGTCGTGTAGCACTTACCATACATAACACTACATCTGTGGTTCACCCACGAGCACGGACACTGCTACACCTACCCCCACTGCCCCTTCCTTGCTGCACTTGCACGTTCTGAATACTCGCAAGGCTGAGTAGGTTTGTCCTTTTTCTTCCCCCCACCCCCCCACTATATTTAATATTTTGTGTATGTTTGTGTTTCATTCCCATGTTCCCTCCCTGTTGCCCTGTGGCTGCTTTGAAACAGGATTTACTTACAGGAGAAGCGCCTAACAAGCGAACAATAAATAAATAAATACAGCAATCTACACACAAGCAGCCGATCGAGTCACTCAATCTCACAATGGACACTACAATCTCTAACATTTACCATCAGACCAATTAGAGGAAGTCTTGCTTGCAAACAGCTGCTAGAGCAGAGTCAACCTTTTCCAAGGGACGCTCACAGAGGGAACTGCAGCATCAAGAAACACAGGTTACGGCTACATCCTTAACAGGGTGGGAAGGGCCCCAAAATCAGATACAAGCAAAGGGCCACTGGACAGCAGAAGAAACAAAACTGCTTATCAATGTGCTCGAGCTGCGAGCAAGCCAATGGTCCCTACATTCTTTCCTATCAGTCTTCAAAGTGAAAACAGTTGGGATCTTCAGAGACAGTAGAACAACCATGTACTACATATAGGAGCTGGAAGTTCCATGATACAGGCAGTTAGAACAGGAAGCATAGCAACTATGGCATTGGGTAATTTGCAACTCCATACACCCGCAAGCATCTCACCTACCAGGCACCCAAAACTCAGTGGTGTACAAGTTTAGCAGGACAGCTCAGCAATGCCACGAATGGGAACTGCATGAAAGGCATCTTACAAGAGTGTTCACAAACAGAATTCACAATCTTCGCTAGCAGGTTTCCCCAAGAAGACTAGCTAGGGGATTCTCCTTCCCATGGACTGGTCTGTTTGCCTACACCTTCCTTCGGATCCCATTAATTCTGAGGGTAATACAGTAAGGAAGTATCCTTCATGGATCATACTCATAGCCCCAGCATTGCTGAGACAAGCATGGTACTCAAACCACATACACCTACCAGGGGTTCAGCTTTTGTGCTTGAAGAAGACACCTGACCTGTTGTAATGGAGCCAGGCACACATCTATCATCACAGCCCAAAATATTTCAGGCTCACAGTGTTGCTCCCGATTTCGCAGAATTTAGGCACCTAGATATTTAAGATTGACGTAGGAAGGTCCTACATGCAGCAAGAGCCTCTTCTTCTACTAAATCTTACAAATGTAAATGGAGGCGCTTCTGTATGTGGTGTGTGCAACAAGGATTACATCCTCTTACTGTGCAGGCACGCAAGATCTATTGTATCTGCTTGGTTTGTGGGAGAGTGGCCTATCTTACTCCTCTGTAAGAGTGCATGTAGCTGCCGTAACCCGTTAAACAAGGACTCTGCACAAAATTCCCATCTTCAGCGAGAGAATAGTGAATCAATTCATGAGCGTCTTTTCCATATTTTTCTTCCAGTTAGGAAATGTCCTCCCTCATGGAGCCTCAATAATACAGTTCTCACCATGCACATGAAACCAACCTTTGAGCCTCTGGTAAAGACAAGACATCATATAGGTCTCATGGAAAACTGCCTTCCTTGTAGCTGTTACATCTACCAGAAGGGTGTCCGAGATTCAGGGCCTAGCGATCAAAAAGCCTAATCTCCGATTCTGTAAAGACAGGGTGGTAGTGACGACAAATCCACACTTCATCCCTAAAGTGCTCACAGATTTTCATATCAATTCAACGATCATGATAGCAGCGTTTTTCCAAAAAGCTTCCTCAAAGGCAGAAGTCGCTGTGCACTCCCTCGATGTAAAGAGGATGCTCAAGTACTACGTAGACCAGACAAGCAATTTTCACAAAACCACTCAGTTTATTGCCACATTTGGACCTTCAAATAAATGAAAGGCTGACTCCAATTATGGTTTGGCCCGATAGATTACTTCTGCAATATCCCTGTCACCCAAAGCCAATAAGCCTTTGGCTGGGAAAGCAATTTGACTAGGGTGACGGCAGCTTCAGCAGCTATGTGAGCAGGAATCCCACTAATAGAGATTTGCCAGGCGGCTACACTGGTCAGTCCCCACACATTGGCCGAGCACTACTGCCTGAATTAGCAGAACACTGCAGAGGCGAGTGTCAGACGAGCATTGTTGCAGTTCCTTTTTCAGTAAGGTTGAGCCTTTTATCAATACTGCCATTTTCAAGATGTGAATGTACTGCTTTTAACTCTATTCAAAGCATGCAAATCTATGTTGTAACTAGTTCTCCAGAAAAGGAGTATGTTTCTTACCTGTAACTCTAGTTCTCCAGCAATGGTATCTTTCATAAATTCATATGCACCCACCTTCATACCCTATAAAGCCTACACCAGGCCAAAGGAAAGGTATGTACGGGGGACACCGGATTAGAATCTGACTTGGCCCACACAGGAGCAGCTTAATGCTCAACAGCCCATTGGATGGGATCAAAAGCACCCAAAACACTGTGGATGGGTTTCAGAAGGCACCTGTTTTTCTTTACTGTAAATTTCGAAGTACCTGACAGGATCCCCAGTCTGACAGCGAATATTAAACGCATGTGAATCTATAAAGGATACCAAGGCTGGAGAACTGGAGTTACAGGTAAGAAAGTTACCCTATCTCTATAAATTGAGAGAATTACAAAAAGTAAATACTGGGTATCCAAACCATCTGATAAAGTGGATATTATAGTACTTTGGGCCATAAAACCTGTTCATTAGGCACATTACTAGTTAAAAGATCTTAATTGTTATATACTTTTAAAAATCTACCCCATATTGAAATTCCAACACATTCTTGGAGATGTATTACAGCTGTGACACACAGAAGGTCTGATTTAATAGAGACCAGTACCAATCCTTATCTGTTAACCATCATGGGCGCCCCACTTTTTATTGGCTCCCCAAAATTTACACGTATAGGTTTCAACCTTCAGGTAGGCCAATAGTTAGTTCAGACTCATTACCTGAACTGTTATATAGATTTTTATATTGTCCCTTTTGTGACAAGTTCCTTTTCATATGTTAAGGATGCAGGAGATGTCCTTCACAAACGTAACATTCCATGCAATCCGCTATATATTGGTGATCCTGGACATATCATCTTTGTATACAAAGATATCTCACTTTAATGGTTGAAAGGCAGGAGTTTTTTATGGAGAAGATCAGTCTCTTACTTGGCTTATGTGTTACTCCAATTGATTGCTTTTTTTATGCATCATCATTTTCTATTCAATGATGAATTGTATCTTCAGGTAACTCTTACAGCGCATCAACTTTGTGGCTCCTTATGCACATTTAGTAATTGGCTACTGGGGGTGTTGTTTTGAACAACACTGAATGTATGATTCAATATTGTAATGTGGCTTCATTACATTGATATGATCATTTTACAGCATGGTTCAGAGATAGAGCTTAAAGTCTTGTTTTTCATCATTACTAATGATTTAAATCTCCAATTTGCAATGAACTTCAGTAATAACCAAATAGAGGTTTTAGAACTACTCATTATAGTGTGAAATACGCAAATCCAAGCTAAGATGCATTACAAGGCAACTGCTGGTAATTGCTTTCCTCAAGCCTTCTCCCCGTACCCACCCAGTAATATTCGCAACATTTTATATTCTGAATTACTGAGCCAAGAGGAATTGCACACTAGATGCGTGCTTGTTAAAACAGCGATGCAAAAAACTAGTAGTACTCCCAGGGAGTAATTGTTAAAGCCTAAAGCAAACTGCAAAATTCATTACCACATATGGTTTACCATGACGAATTACCAGAATAACGTATACGTTTTGATGCTATTAGACACAGAGACAAGCATTATGCTAATTTCTTTTTTAAAAAGCTCAAGCAGCAACATAAAAAAGCTTCAAACCTTCATCAAATCAACACATAGCTCCTCTACCCAATCTCTACCTCTATATTAGGGCTGTCAGAGTTGATTTTCCGGAAGCACCTCAAGACCTTCCTCTTTGCCTCTGCTTTCTCTCCTACTCTCCCCTGCTGAACTCCTGACTGAAACTGCACTGGTCACCTGGCTACCCAGGTCCCCTCCCCGCCAGTTGAACGCCTGCACTGCCCCCCTGGCAGCCCTTGCATTCTGGGGCTGTTTATATATCCCCACAGCCCCCTACCAGCACTTGACACCTGATGCCTGCACTTACCCGTTCACCTGCCACAAGTCAGTCTGACTCCAATCCACATGCTGGTTTCAGTGTGTCTGAGTGGTATGCATGAATGTACCCACCAGTATGATATGATATGATACGGTATTTGTAACGCGCCTATACACAAGTGTTTCAAGGCGCGACGAGGCAGGGAGGGAGGGAAACAAGGGGAAGAAGGACAAGCGATCCTACTAGGCCAGGTGTCATTCAGATCGCGCAAGTGCAGAGGTAAGGGGAAAAAGGAGAAAGTGCAGGGGGAGGAGGTGGGGGGAAAAGTGCAGTACAAGGTAAGTGGCGTAATGAAATAATAATGATAAATAATAAATAAAAGGGGCCAGCTGGTGGCAAGTGCGAGGTAAGTGCAGAGCAAGTGCTGGGCAGGGGGCTGTAGGGATACAGTGACAGTCCCACAGTGCAGGGGGAGCCAGGGGGGCAGTGCAAGTGGAGAGTGGCTGGGCCCTGGACCGAGGTCGCTGAGAGTGGCCCAGATGCAGGTTAAGTGCAGAATTCAGTGGGGAGTTAAGCAGGTTTAGCAGGGGAGAGGGAGAGAGAAGGCAGAAGCGAAGAGGAAGGTTTTGAGGTGCTTCCGGAACCGGAGATGGTTCTCCTCAAGTTTCAGGGAGGCAGGCAGGCTGTTCCAGAGGGAGGCCCCTGCTGCGGAGAGAGATCTACCCCCAGCGCGTTGCTTCGAGAAGCGGCTGACCATGAGGGAGTTAGAGATGGATGAGCGAAGGGCTCGTGAAGGAAGATATTTAGGAAGAGAGAGTTGAAGGTATTTAGGCCCCAAGCCCCAGAAGGCCTTGTGGACAATGCAGAGGGTTTTGAACTTAATCCTCGCAGCCACTGGGAGCCAGTGAAGAGATTTCAGTCCTGGAGAGATACGGTCCCTGGGCTTGAGGCCAAGGACAAGTCTCGCAGTTCTGTTCTGGATAAGTTGCAGAGGGCGGAGAGTGGAGGCAGGGAGATTAAGATAGAGGCTGTTACAGTAGTCCAGCCTTGAGAGAACCAGGGCTCGGGAGACAGTGAGCTTCTGGGGGAAGGAGAGGAAGGGAAGAATACCTCTGAGGAGGTGCAGCTGGTAGTGTGATTTCTTAGAGACATCAGATATATGAGGAGAGAAGGAGAGTGTGGAGTCGAAGATGACCCCGAGGTTTTTAGCCTTGCATGTAGGGGCAGGAAGGGGGCCAAGGGAGGCCGGCCAGAGAGCTGCAGGGAAGGAGGGAGTGGGTGCGCCGATGAGTAGAATCTCAGTCTTACTGGCGTTAAGGCAGAGGTCATTGGCGGCACACCATTCCTGGATAGCAGACAGACAGTCGGAGATGAGGGAAGGAGAGGAGGAGGCCGAGGGTAGCCTGAAAATGAGCTGGGTATCGTCCGCATAGCACTGGAAGTGGGGGCAGAGGGCGGCGATGCGGTGGGCAAGGAGTGCCAGATACTGGTTGAAAAGCCAGGGAGAGAGGTTGGATCCCTGGGGGACACCACAGGTGGAGAAAAAGATGTCAGAGAGGAAGGAGCCCATTTGGACCTGGGAGGGTCGACCAGAGAGGAAAGAGGTCAGCCATGCCAGAGCCTGACCAGTGATACCCAGGTTATCACGGAGACGGTTGAGCAGGATGGCATGGTTGACAGTGTCAAAGGCAGAGGAGAGATCGAGCAGAATGAGAACACAGGGAGTGTTAGAATCGAGGTTCAGGAGCAGGTCCTCACGGATGTTCAGGAGAGCAGTTTCCGTGCTTCTGGCCGCTCTGAAGCCGGATTGATGGTCATGAAGATTACCCACAGATTCAGCATGGAGGTTAAGCTGGGAGATGGCCAGTTTCTCCAGGAGCTTGCCCAGGAAGGGAGTAATGGAGATTGGGCGATAGTTGGCCGGGCAGGAGGGGTCGGAAGAGGGTTTCTTGAGGAGGGGGTGCACAAGGGAGTGCTTGAGGGGGGATGGGAAGACTCCAGAGGCGAATGAGTGGTTGCAAAAGTCAGCCAGGGCAGGAGCCAGGGAGACGATGTGGTCCTTGATGGTTTTGGAGGAACAGGGGTGAACCTGTTTAGACGAGGCTTTCATAGATCGGACTTGTCTGGAAACCTCGTCAGCAGAAAAAGGTGGAAATGAAGAGAAGGAGGGCGGAGGGGCGGCTGCAAGAGAGCAAGAGGAAGAGCCAGGAAGAGAGGGAGGGAGGAGAGGGGAGGAGAGTGAGGACAGGATGTCCTGAGTTTTTGAGATGAAGTGCGAGGCCAGTGCAGTGCAGAGGGCCTGTGAGGGGACAGGAGAGGTAGAGACTGCAGCAGGGTTGGCCAGCTCCTTGCAGATTTTAAAGAGTTCGGCCGAGTTGTTTGATGCCTCAGAGATGCGGGCTTGGATAAGGGCTCTCTTCTTAGTGAGAACGGAGAGCCGGTATTGCCTTTGGAGCAGGCGGCAGGCCAGTTTGTCAGAGGATGAACATGAAGCACGCCATTTCCTCTCTGCCACCCTGCACTTGCGTTTTAGGGTGACGAGATCCGAGTCGTACCAAGAATTACATTTGGCTTTGGGCTTCAGGCGGATTCTCATGACGGGGGCAAGGATGTCGAGAGTATCAGATATAGAGGAATAGAGCATGGAGAGGGCTGTGTCGGGGTGGGAGTCAGCCGAGGGGGGAGGAGGGGGCGAGAAGGTGGCAGCGAAAGCCTCAGCTGACACGCGCTTCATGGGTCGGATGACCGAGAAGGTGGGTGGCAGTGAAGAGGGTGGCTTTGCCTGTGGGGTAGGGAGGGAGAGGTGGGAGGATAGAAGAAAGTGATCACTCCAGGAGAGAGGAGTGGAGAGAGGGAGGGAGAGGGGAAGGTCAGAAGAGATCAGAGCATCAAGAGTGTGCCCTGCAGAGTGAGTAGGACCAGAAGGGAGAATAGAGAGTGAGAGAGAGTTGCAGAGTTCGCGAAAGAGACCAGTGGGGGGACAGGAGGCATCAAGGTGGATGTTGAAGTCGCCGAGAAAGAGGAGTTGGGTGGTTGAGGACAGGAGTGATGAGGAGAGATCAGCCCACTCAGAGAGGAAGGAGGAAATTTGACCAGGTGGCCGATAGATAGTAGCCACGGTAAGGGAATGGCTAGGAGAGAGAGAAAGTCGGCAGACAAGACATTCAAAAGAGGAGTAGGTCTGCGTAGGAGTGACAGTGGCAGGAATCCACTCAGGGAAGATAAGGGCAACACCACCCCCTGAACGGTTGGGCCTGGGCACGGAGAGGATCTTGTAGCCGTCAGGTAGGAGTGTGTCGAAGCTGGTGGCAGAGCTGGCAGTGAACCAAGTCTCAGTGAGACCGAGGATGTCGAGGTCCAGTTCCTCAAGAAGGCGACAGATATCAGAGGAGTGCTTGATGGCAGAGCGAGAGTTTAGAGTGGCAATGTGGAGAAGGTTGCCACCCTTGAAAAACTTCCGGGGAGGGGTACAGATCAGAGGTACACCCTGCGGAGGTGTTAGAGAAGGAGTTGAAGAGGGAGCAAGGGAGGGGGCAGGGAGGGAGGGGGGAGGCAAGGTAGCTGAGGATAGAGGAGGGGGGACAGCGGGAGCGGAGAGGAAGTTGATGAGGCATGGGAAGCGTCTATCAAAGAGGTGAAGGTTGGCCTGAGGGCCTTGGACCAAGACGGTCCCGTTAGCATAGACATTAATGATGGCTTTAGAGGAGTGGAAAGGGGCCAAGAGGACATCCCAACGGGTGCCACCATTAATGGGAGAGGTGGAGAAAGGAGAGAGCACAGCGACCATGTGAAGGGTCCATAGGTCAGGTGAAGGCACGAAGAAGAGAATGTCAGTGAGAGTTTCCTTGGAGCAGGCGCTCGTGTAGGTGTCAGCGATAGGGAGGCCTGGGTTGGAGACCAGGATGTCCTTTTTAAACTTTTTCCTACCGGATTTAGTGAGGAGAGCAGGATAGTCAATGGAGAAGCAGTTAGAGTAGATAGGCGAGATGGAGAGCACCATGGAATAGGAGGGGAGGCGAACGACACGAGTATGCAGACAGGAAGTGAGTGGAGGGCAATAGTTTAACACAGTGAAGAGCAAACAGTAATCCGCAGGGGGTCAGGGCCACCTAAGTTTGAGATTCCTGCGAGAGGAGAGAAACACCCTAGTTTAACACAGTGAAGAGCAAACAGTAATGCGTAGGGGGTCAGGGCCACCTAAGTTTGAGATTCCTGCGAGAGGAGAGAAAACACCCTAGTTTAACACAGTGAAGAGCAAACAGTAATGCGTAGGGGGTCAGGGCCACCTAAGTTTGAGATTCCTGCGAGAGGAGAGAAACACCCTAGTTTAACACAGTGAAGAGCAAACAGTAATGCGTAGGGGGTCAGGGCCACCTAAGTTTGAGATTCCTGCGAGAGGAGAGAAACACCCTAGTTTAACACAGTGAAGAGCAAACAGTAATGCGTAGGGGGTCAGGGCCACCTAAGTTTGAGATTCCTGCGAGAGGAGAGAAACACCCTAGTTTAACACAGTGAAGAGCAAACAGTAATGCGTAGGGGGTCAGGGCCACCTAAGTTTGAGATTCCTGCGAGAGGAGAGAAACACCCTAGTTTAACACAGTGAAGAGCAAACAGTAATGCGTAGGGGGTCAGGGCCACCTAAGTTTGAGATTCCTGCGAGAGGAGAGAAACACTCTAGTTTACCGGAAAATTAGAATAGGGGGGCGAGGCATCGTGCGGGTGAGGTGAGGTGGGGTGGGCTGGAGAACAGGTGGAACTTGCGCCTGGCGTCCCCTGCGGACACCTGCAGACACACAGGGAGCCGCACTGTAGGAGTCGCCCTTGGCCTGGGGCCCTTAGCCGCAGGGGCTGCCGGGCAGAGGGCTGCCCAGGAAGGGGGGGAGGTTATAGGCAGAGGGAGAGGAGGGGAGGGGGGGTGGGCGGGCAGGGAGGCGGGGAGGGAGGGGAAAGACCAGGAAGTGGGAGGGGGGGAGCAGGAGCAGGCCACACACGCGCTGGGAGCGCGAGAAAAATAAAACAACGTTACTTTTTCTTTACACAATATTAAATGCACAAACTCACGGAGGCCCAGGCAGGGCTTTCAAGGCCTGCTAATCCCCTAAGGCCACCGGCGACCGCTCTCCACGTTCAGCTGGAGAAGAAGCGAGCGTGGGGAACGGCCGTCGAGTAGGCCAGAGGGGAGGCAGGACACAGCCAATCAGAGGGGGGGGGTGGGCGGGCAGGGAGGCGGGGAGGGAGGGGAAAGACCAGGAAGTGGGAGGGGGGGAGCAGGAGCAGGCCACACACGCGCTGGGAGCGCGAGAAAAATAAAACAACGTTACTTTTTCTTTACACAATATTAAATGCACAAACTCACGGAGGCCCAGGCAGGGCTTTCAAGGCCTGCTAATCCCCTAAGGCCACCGGCGACCGCTCTCCACGCTCAGCTGGAGAAAGAAGCGAGCGTGGGGAACGGCCGTCGAGTAGGCCAGAGGGGAGGCAGGACACAGCCAATCAGAGGGGGGGGTGGGCGGGCAGGGAGGCGGGGAGGGAGGGGAAAGACCAGGAAGTGGGAGGGGGGGAGCAGGAGCAGGCCACACACGCGCTGGGAGCGCGAGAAAAATAAAACAACGTTACTTTTTCTTTACACAATATTAAATGCACAAACTCACGGAGGCCCAGGCAGGGCTTTCAAGGCCTGCTAATCCCCTAAGGCCACCGGCGACCGCTCTCCACGCTCAGCTGGAGAAAGAAGCGAGCGTGGGGAACGGCCGTCGAGTAGGCCAGAGGGGAGGCAGGACACAGCCAATCAGAGGGGGGGGTGGGCGGGCAGGGAGGCGGGGAGGGAGGGGAAAGACCAGGAAGTGGGAGGGGGGGAGCAGGAGCAGGCCACACACGCGCTGGGAGCGCGAGAAAAATAAAACAACGTTACTTTTTCTTTACACAATATTAAATGCACAAACTCACGGAGGCCCAGGCAGGGCTTTCAAGGCCTGCAATCCCCTAAGGCCACCGGCGACCGCTCTCCACGCTCAGCTGGAGAAAGAAGCGATTATTAATTGGACCACTGCAGGGGGGCGGGGGTCTGTGGGCTAGTCCTGCTATTTGCTAGTGAGATTTTCAGCTCTTACCTGCCTTTTAGGATTAGAAGAGGCCCCCTGCACCCATTCTTCAGAGATCTTGGAGAAACCTGAAGGAGCCAAGTATCCTATCCAGCTGTGAGACCCACGAAGATCCCCGAGACCCGACTGAAGGAGACCTGGCAACCAACTTCTGCTGCTGTCCTGGAGGAGCCCTACCTTGCTCTTGATCTTTAGTAGTCCTGCGAAGATGATACGGCCCTTGGAGTGGAGGGACCATCCATTCCCGACGTCTGCTCAGTGTCCTGCCAAAGGAAGCCTTCAGAAGTGCCCTGGAACCGTCCTGTGGCTGTCCGCTTTGATTTTGGGCTACTGTGCTGCCGACGTCACCATACTGAGTTTCGGCCTGATACTTGGTGGATCCTCATCTGGCCCTGCAAGACTACCAAAAACACACTTTTTGGGGTCTCGTGCCTGACAATTCCCCTAGTATTTTATCACACAATGAGACATTAGGTCACTACTTGAAATTACTTTCTTTTTAATGTTACCGATAGTTTAACTCTAACATAGCTTGCCCTCCAACAGATCTAACTGCTCCCTTGTGTGGTGGCTGTTCCTAGGTAGCGCCTATGAGCCGCTTATCTAGGGTGAGGAGATAGGTCAAGAATTAGCCCTATCGCTATTCTCTCACAGTCACTGTTAACATTTAGTCTAAAAAACACACTTATTAAATTTAAGATTGTATGTCGTATGCCTTGCAAATGAAATCTGTTATACTTTATTCTTTTTCTTAGCTTAGCGTCTAAAACCAAAATAAACATATAAAACACATTAATGTCTAAAGAAGCTCTCATAGGTTGGTGGACCGTACTCCATCGGTGTGCCAACTTGACCTTACCAGAGGGTAATGTACTTTAAATCTTCTATCGTGTTTTAAGAAGAGTGTAATTATCCTCTTTGAAAGACCTTTGGACCAGCCCAGTGGTCTATTGCTTCAGAACAAATGTCAAACCAGGCCTACCGGTTTCAATGGTATATTAAATTGACCACTTTCTTCAGGGCCACAGGACTATTTTAAGTCCTGTCAAAATATGAGAGGGAGTTTTCACCAAGCTGCTGGCAGAGGTGGTGGGTCGCCTCAGTAGGAAAGGGATTCATGTAGTTCCCTACCAAGATGACTGGCTCATCCAAGTACGCTTCCCTTACCAGGTGTCTGCACATGCAGTCTGTTGCACAGCTTGGGCTTCTCCCTGAACTTCAAGAAGTCACAGGTTTCGTTGTTCTTGTCTCTCCAATTTATCAGTACCGTATTAGACATTCGACCAGGGAATGGCTTCCCACTCGAGGATTGAGTGGCAAACATCTCCAAGATGGTCCATGTCCTCCAATCCCAGACTCAGCTTTCCGGCATCTGCTCGGTCTTACGGCCTCCTGCATTCTTCTGGTATCGGTGGGCTGGATACGCATGAGTTTGCTACTATGGCTTTTCAGTTGTCGGTGGTCTCGGTTTCAAGGATGCTTCTCGGATCTCCAGGTCTCGACAACGGTGTCCAGAGACCTGGACTTGTGATGCCCAGTTAAGCAACCTGTTGAAGGCAGGGTTTCTTTTGTCAACCCTCGTACCAACTGACGCTGGTCTCGGACGCGTCCCTGAAAGGTTTGGGGTGGTCCCCTACAAGACCTGATGGTGAGCAACCTGACGGGATCAAATCGATTTGCTGGAGATGAGAGCTATCAGTCTGGCCCTGGTCACCTTCCTCCCTTTGGTGCATAGCAAGACTGTGCTGGTCCTGACCGATAACACAGTGACCATGCGCTACCTCAACAAAGTGGGTAGTGTGGGCTCCTTGCCTCTGTGCAGAGAAACAATGTGGCTCTGTATTTGGGTTCTGGAGAAAGTTTCTCTGATGGAAGCTCATCTGGTCGGCAGTGAGAACTCCTTGTGTGTGCCTCGAGCAAACAGACTTCTGCCTCCCAGGAGTGGGGACTCTATCAGGAAGTCATGGAGATGTTCTCCCGATGGAGGACTCCTGAGGTGGACCTCTTCACTCCAGTGTGAACAGGAAGTGTGAGTAGTTCTGCTCCAGGCAATTTCCAATACAGGGCCCCTGGGGGGGATGCCTGGACTGTCATTTAATAGTTCCAGACTGGGTACAGAGAATGTGGTACCCAGCGTTGCCAGGCATGTCCATCTGCCCTCCCAGATACCTTCTGCAGAGGGTCGAAGCCGAACCTCACCGACCTGTACCTTCATGCCCCTCTGCTGAAAGGTTGAGGTATAAGGAGTGGACATGCTCCTCTCTGCTAGGAGACCTACTTATGCATACAGGTGGCGTATGTTTTCTTACCTATTCCACTTCCTCTGTTTTAGATGTTCTGCTTTCTTTGGCCCAGACGGGGCCAAAAGGACACCGGTGCAAGGCTTGTTCTTCACTATTCCCATGATGGTGCAATTTTTGCATGGATTGCGCAATCAGTTTCCACCACGACAATTTGTTCTGGCTTGTGTCTTTCGTGTTAACGTTTCTAATGGGAGATCTGTTTGAGCCCCTTAATTCTTGTTTTTTATGATTACTCGCCCTTAAGGTGACTTTATTGCTCACCATTGCTTCCGCTACACTGGTGAATGAGCTCCCAGGCGTTGAGCTCCAGGCTTTGCCAGTGAAACCTCCCTATTTGATTTTCTCCAAAGAGAAGGTGACGTTGAGAGTCAGGCTGTCCTTTCTTCCGAAGGTGGTTTCTGATTTCCATCCCTCTCAAAAGATCCATCTTCTCCAGCATGGGTCTGGCATGGATTCACATGCTCATGAATATACCCCCGTCGTCGGGCTGGGAATCCGCGATAAAAAAAGGTTTCACTTACAAACTGTCTTTCTCCTTTAAACCAATCACTGTCCTCTGGGTCACACTGCCCCCATCAAATGATAGTCCTCTGGCAGCCATCTTCAGATTTTTACTGCACGCTTCAGTGTTGGGAGTCCTCGGGTTTGCTCTGCAAGCTAAGTCTATGTTTTTTGTGTTTTTTGTGTGTTTTTCAATGTTTTTCGTGCCAGGGAGCCAACTCCTAGTTGATAGTGAGGAAGTGTGATGCTGGAATTGCATTGGAGGGACAGGGCCTCTCTGTCCTTGTCCTGTAGACCTTTTTCATTTGTGTTCTGTATTGTTTTCTGCCCAGGAGTCCATGTGGGGACTCCTGGCAGTGCAGCTCTTCTTGTTTTTGGTTTGGTGTACAGACCCATGGGATTCCCTTATGGTACCCATGGGTGGGGGTGCAAACCTGTGCTCCTAGTGTATGTTTTGGGGCACCTGTGTGTGACCCACAGAGCAGGGTATGGGCTGGTGGCAGCTCCATACTGTATGTTGTGGGTACACACTGTGGGGGTTGGACCTGGTTGAATGGAGAGTGTGACCAATATGCACTTCTTGTTGTGGATGTCTGGTTTCTGGTGTTTGACCCAATGACTGAGACAGCCCTGCCCGAAACTGGTATGAATGCAGTGTGGAGTGTTGAATGGCTGGGTACTTATCCCAATACACATAACTTGTGAGTGTCTTGAGAGAAGTGAATGGCCTGAATTCACTGTGCACCTGATTGGCTGCCTGCCTGCATGAATGCCCTTCTGACCGATTGGTTGCCTGAGTGTGACCCAGCAGAATGAATGAGAGATCAACCAGTATATTTGGGGGCCTCTCACTGCTAGAATTCGTGTTCAGAAGTTGAAGTCCAAACTACTAAGAGTAACTGGAGTGAAACTGAAGCTTAACCTTGAAGCCCTGCTGGAAGAGAAGTCTTGCTGCTGCTCTACTTCGTCGATCTGAAACCTGCTGTGTCTCCAAGGACTGACCCAGAGAGGACATGGTTAGGCACCCTCTTCCCGAGCTACGAGGAACCATTGTGCAGTGCTAATCTTTGCCAGCGCTCCCTGGTAGACAGACCTACAAAAGACTGCCGACCGGAGACAGCGACTGCCATGGAATCACAAGGAGAAGCCCCCGGACACTGTTGTCCATCGCCGTCGACGACCGCCGTCGCTGACCGGAGCCGCTGTGCTCCCTTTGCCTAAGTCACATTTGATCCAAGGACGCTCTCGCCTGCACCACCAAACACTTTGTCCTGCCGGAGAAAGTCAAGGCCGCTGATGCACCAAGGAGCATCCGCTGGTGGGTTTCCCGCCACCTAAAGACCGCAGAGTCGCCGACGACCAACGCCCTTGCTGGGCCAATGTTGTTGAACTCTTTGCGGTCCTGAACTATCGTCACCGAGGTGTCCCGCACGCCTCCTCCTTGCAGGATGCCAACACTCCGTCGATGAACGAAGCTGCCACCTCACCGTCGTCGTTCACCCCTTTTCCTCGGTGGATCTCAGCGATCCGTGGCTCCTGCCTTAAAGGGAGAGGCTCAAGAAGGATCCGTCGATGACCCGACAACTAACTCTGCTATTCCAGGTACATTGGGGTTGTAGAACTATTTTAGAAGGAAATAAGACTTCTAGAACAATATATGGACTGGGCTTGTGACATATCTCTACTTTAGAGGTTACCCAGGTGGGGGGGATATCCACACAGAACTGTGTTTAACTGTAGAGGCCATTATTCTGCCAATTGTTCTAACCAACTGCTTTCCTCCTATGTCTATTGTTGGTCACCTTTATTAATTGATTTGTGTGACATTTAACCAGAGTACAGTTGATGCACTTTAATGGAATCTAATAATAGTTGTGGTACCACTTAAAACTGTATATATTTTCCATTGTAGATTTACTGAGAACAAAGTGAGTTATTGTGATTGTGTACATAACCTTGAACTTAATTATATAAAAACTGTTTTAACGAATGCAGTGTGTGGACTTTCTTTGTGGGGGCTTGTGGACTACACTGCACTTAAGAACCAGCCTGCATGAACTCCTGAGAAGCTAGGCCTTGATTGCTCGTTCATTGCTACCACAATAGAGAATCTTGGCTGGGGTCCTCTGTGCCTCTCCTCTACCATATAGAGAGTACAAACCGCCCCTCCAGTCTTTACAGGAAGTTCTTTCTCGTCCCGGAGTTCCTGGGCAAACACCGGGTCCTGACGTGCCCCAGCTTTGAATCTCCATGGAGGGCGCCTCGTGCGGTTGTCAGTCGGGATGCATTCTAGGGTAACTGGGGAGTGGTCCGACCGGGTCAGGGTTAGGATCCGGCATTCGCCCCATTGTAGGTCGCGCGACCTGGACACTAGTAGGTAGTCCAGGCGCAAGCTGGTCCCGTGTACCCAGGAGTGGAATGTGTATTTGCGGGATGCTTGGTGAGTGAGTCTCCATATGTCTACTAAGTCGTAGGTCTCGCATATCAAGACCAGCTCAGTGCCTTCTAGTACCCCTTGTACCATTAGTGCTCTGCCTTCAGTATCCCGTGATACAGCTAGCAGCCTGAATTTCATGTTTTTGTTCATCCGAATGGCCACCCCTCTGGTGTAAGAAGAGAAGGTGCAGCAGTATCTATGGCATCCTCCCAGGGGGGCCCGTTGATTCTCTGAGGACGAGAGGTGATTTTCTTGTATAAAGGTGACATCCACGTTGTGCCATTTAAGGTAGTGGACTATCTTCTGTGTTTTGGCTGGGTTGTTTCCTCCCCTAATGTTCCACGTTGCTAGTTCGAATGGTCAGTGGTGATGGCTTGTTTAGACGGATCATTCCGGGCTGCCTTAGGCTGTGTGGAGGGAAATCGTGCATGCCTCTTCCATGTGCCGAGGTTCCGTGGGGGGGGTGGACTGTGGTGACCGGGATCACGGTGAACGCAGTCTCTGAAACTATTAAACCTTTGCCTCCCTTGCGGGCAACCCCCAATTCGCCCTTTTGATGTACCCACCCTTTAAACCAGACACTGTGGAACAGTGCTGCGCTTGGGGCGCTAGAGTCCACCCAAGCTTGCCGGCTCCATTAACTAATATGAGTAAACACGACTGTGGGTTATATTGTTGAGTTACTGTTCGGTTTGCAATTGGAAGGAGTGAGTTGTTGGTCTCCTTCACCTGTGGATGGTGATCTCTGTGGTTATTGTATGGAGAGCGCAATTGTGTGGTGTTGGTTCCTCCCATGCCTTAGAGTCTCAGGTTGGGTCTCTTCGTTCAGTCTTGGGTTGTTACGGGCTAGTCTGCATCCAGTGTCGTCTAAGTAGCGGCTGACCGCCTTGGGGGAGTCAAAGAATTGTGCTTCGCCTGCATGTTGTATGCGTAGCTTGGCCGGGAAGAGCATGGAGTATTGAACCTGTTTTTTTTTGGAGGAGTCTCTTCAGTCTGGTAAAGGTCTTGCACGTTGCTTGAGCTGCTTGTGAAAAGTCAGGGTATATCCCTATCTTGTCGCCGTCGTAGGATAACTCCCCCTTCTCCCTTGCGAGTTGCAGGTTCGTGTCCTGGCCTTTGAAATTAAGCAGTTTTGCAATGATCAGGCTCGGAAGGTGCCCGGAGCGGGACAGGTCGCAGGTATGCGGTGCACTCTCTTTTTATCACAAAAAGCCGAGACAGAGCAGCTGCCCTGTAGAGCTCCTTGCAGATGGTCTCTATGGACTCTTCCATTTTCTGTGGGGATTGCTGTTCTTATTCCTACCATCCTTATATTGTTGTGGCAGTTCCTCCCTTCTAAATCCTTGTTTTTTGCTATTACGGTTTTCATTTGGGTTTGCCAGTGTGGCCACCCTGGCTGTGAGGGCCATGGTTTTTTCCTCTATGTCTGATACTCTATGTTCTGCAGTGTCTAATCTATCCTCATGTTTGTCTAGTCGATGTTGGAGTTGGTTGACTTTGGAGGACAGGGTATCCAGTTTTGAATCTAGGTTGCAGATCCCAGTTTTGAGGTCTAGCAGGATTTTCCATATGTCGGGTCGGGCCCGGCCTCGCCGTCATTTGGATCCATCCTCGGTTCTGGGGGTGCTGGTGGTATCAGTGGCCTGAAAGTTCTAGCCAGGGAGCTGGATTTGAACATTAGCTTCCTCTGTGATTTGTCTGCTATTCCCATGTGTGGGGCTAGCGCTCCTAATCTGGGGAGGACCTGATGCAGGAGAATTACGTGCTAATGTGGACGAGAGCCGTCCTGGACACGCAGAAGATTGGTAGTCTGAGACAGCTGGTGGGTATAGTTGGCAGATGAGATGTAGCGCAGTTAAAGGTGGTCCGCTATGTGGAGACTCTGTGGGGCTGTTTCCTTGTCACAATGCGGTCGAATGGGCATGCGGTTTTGTACAAGGGTTCGGCCGGGTGAGTTGGCCCAGGACCGCGCTGTCGTTTGTGGGTGCTTCGCTTTGGCTGGGGTTGGACCAGATTGGTCAGTCTTTGGTGGTCTGTGGACCCCTAGCCTGGCGGGCGAGGGGGTGCTGCTGAACTCTTGTGTAGCGTGGTGAATGAGGAGTGGTTCGCTCCTGCGCGGTGCTGAAGTGCAGGTGTTTGGATGTCCGGGTAAAGTTGGGTTCCCCCTCTCCTCACCTTGCACCTCTGCCTGGAGCCTGGAGTGGGCCAGAGGTATTCCGCTTGGGTAATAGCTTCTCCACAGTGCAGTGTCAGGTCGGCGGGGTGCTCAAGGCTCTGTAGGTTCGGCGGCTGCATCAAGCTCGCTCATGTGTCGTCGTTCCTCGCCTGCCTGTCAGGACGTACAGCAGGCCTGCAGGCCTTAGCAGGGATGACGCTCTTGGGCTACCTCCGTGGGGAAGCGAGTATGCCCGGTTCACATTTCAGGGAGCCTGGGGCCGGGCCAGGTGCTCATGCCCTGCACAGTCTGCTGCTAGTGGATCAGGCCTTGGGTAGATGGAAACCCAGAAAGGGGGAGCAGTCACCAGCCGCCTCAGGGGCACAGAGCTCCCTGTGCACCACGCTGCGGCCGGCCCCCTATGCTGGCTTCTAGGCTGGCTGGTTCAGGCCCGCGGAGGGGCAGGCAGCATCCCGGCCCCGCTGATGACAAGTGCTCTGGGTCCCTTGAGCAGCCGGGTCCACTCTGGCACGGCGACTGCTCCGGCCCTGTCGCTGTCGGCTGTTCAAGGCACCTGGACCTGCCGCCCTCGCTGGTGCCGGTGGTTTGGTCGTCTCCGCGAAGAGTAATGGGCGCTGAGGGCGAAGGGTGGCAGCGAGACGTATCTATTACTTGGCGTGTGACTGTCTACAAATGAAATCGCTCCCCAACCGCTCAGCGTTGTTAATGCACTAGCAGCACGTGCCCGGGCACCGGCCCACCCCTGCAGCGTGCCGGCTGCTGTTGATGGTGCTTTTGGGGAGCGGGGATGGCCGGAGTTCTGCGATTTATTGGCAAACTTCTCCAGCCATGCCTGGGGGTTTATATTTGCTGGTCTTGTCTTCTCCTTCCCAGCAGGAGGTGCAGGTGCCGAAGCGGGTTGTGGAGCTGCTGATGGCCGCAGAGGTGGCTTCCCCATGCCTCGCCCTCACTCTCCTGGCCGCAGTGGGGGTGCCGTTTCCCACTGCGCTGCAGCCCCTTTGGTGTGATGGGGTCTGGAACAGGGCGCTCGTGTTCTGTTCCGGTACAGTCTGCTTATCTCAGGCTGTACACCGAGAGCCTCCGGCAGTTGAGTGACGCGCCGCGGCACCGGGCGGCCCTCGCCGGTCACACGAGCGGGCTCTTGTGGAGTTCGACTGCGTGGTTCTCGTGATGCGGGGCTGCGGTTTCAATATGCCCAACAACAGAGGCACGGCAGCGTGTGTGGGAGTCTGATGTCAGTTTAGCCCCAGCAGTCGTTAGCACTCCAGGATTTGAGGAGCCTGGCGTGGAGCTCACAAGGGAGCAGCCATCTTGGTTGGGCTCTCTAGAGCCCTCCCCCTATGCCCTATCCATGTTACAGTTATCGGGAGCATTCTGTAACGTAATCCTGTGTTGAAATATCATGATGCATAGCCAATGCTCCAACTCTATCCAGGTCAAACGATTCTCCAAGCAGATTGTGGGAGGTAGATCACTTTCCTCGGCTAGCTCGTCCCTCTAGAATTCCACCCCCTACCTCCCCTCCGACTTGAGACGGATCTTCTTCAGTCCCAGAAACTTCTCAAGACTTTCCTTTTCTCCTATTACTCCCCTCTCCCCCTCCCGTGCTAACTCTCCCTCTGCTGCTGTGACTGGGTCCTGGTCGCTTTAGATTCATACAGGGACCAGACCACCCCCAATCAGTCCCCCACAGGACCCCTACCAGAACTTGCCCTCTGGCTCCCTTTCCCAGTCTTGCCCAACCTTGTCCTCCCTGTCCACTGCACTCATCCTCCCTTCCTCACTTCACCCCTTTTCCACTGGCACTTGCCGCCTTGGCCCACCCAGCACATGCCTTTTCCCTCATGCACTTACCGCCTTATCATGCACTTGCACGGTAGGATTCTCAGAAGGCCAATATAACATTTTTTTGGTGTTCAACTTTTGTTATTCCCATTTGTCGCCCCCGCAGCCCCCATCTTGTCTTGTGGCTCCTGGAAATACTTGTGTATAGGCGCCATACAAATGTCCAATAAATAAATATTCCATTCTAGAGCATGGTGACACCACGTATGTGGTAATAACTTTTCAGTAAATAATGTTGAGGGTATTGTCTGTTGGGAACTAATGCTGAGTATCAGTTACCCATACATTCTAACCTTATGTTCATGTTCGACAATGATATTGCTCTGCTGTAAACATTGTTTTTATTTCATAGTTTATTTTCTGCTTGTGTGAAGAAAGTTGAGATGTGTATGTACTATAGAGACCAGCATATATTATTATGTTCTCTTTCTTTAGAGTGAAGCAGGTGTGAAAGAGTTTCACATAGTGCAAGTATCCAGTAGCAGTCAACATTGGAAGCTGCAGAAATGTGTAAATATTGCAGACAGTAGAGGTTTGTGCATTTTCTGATTATTTGGCATGAGGAAAAGGGGCAGATTGATAACATGTGTTGCATTTACATTGCACAATAAAGTATGTAAGGGTGTGGTGTTGAAAAGGATATTACTCTTTTTCAGTATCTTTCTTCCTCTAAGTTCTTGCTGCTGTTAGGTGGATTAACATTGGAAATTCAGTTTTTTCTGGCATCCCTACATATGACTCTCACTACGCCTTCCTGTGTGAGTATCTGTTACATATTTCTATAATTTCTATAGCCACAGTGCGAGGTCTGGGGTGGGTACATGACAGTTTGCAATTGAGCATTTGACCGTCAAGAGACCGAGAACCTGATGATGATATTTCTTTGGAGTTCTGGTTCTATCAATTACAGTAAGGAATGTCTGAGATGTTATTTGGATGTGCCACTTCGTTTTTGTGTTTGGGACCTGTTGGGACAAATCTCTGTGGTAGCAGGTTGCTCTTCCTGGAGAGGTCCCTCACCAATCTAAGCATGCTCTGGTCTCCTTTAAGTGTTCGGCACTCGAGGAGGCGTGGCTTTAGCCCATGTAGAGACTAGAGAGACGTGACTGAAGGCTCCACGACGATCCTACCTGATCTTTGCAGCGTCTTACTTCGGCGGCTCACCTTTGCATAAAATTACACCCCGGGGTGTGTGAAGGCACCACCTCGACCACAAGCTGCTTTCCGACATGAATCAGAGCTTGGAAACTGTGTCCGCTGCGTTGCGGCGGGAGCCTCCCTCGCGCTGCAAGATGGCGGCTGCATAGGGACAGAGCAACCTATACAGCACACCCTGATCAGGGCCGCTACTTGATGACCGGACTACCATCCGGACAGCTGCAGACAACCCCGGAGCACTGTACAACCCAGGGAATCTGGTAAGGAGGTACATCGGGGGACTTGCGTGGACATGGTGGGCGAGGGCTGGATGGGGCGCGCCACCTCAACAAAGCTGAGTGGAGATAAGAGCGGAGTCTATCTGCGTGCTCCTTCTCCAAGGCACATCCTTTCCCCCGGACAGTATGCCACACTCTGCCCAGTGAGCGCCGAGGAGCGACTGCACAGCAGCTGTGGAGGCACTCGGAGGCCCGGCTGACATGACCCACTAAGAGGTGCCACACCACTACTGACGCTGGCCACAGGTGTCTCTGCAGGTTGCCCAGCCTCTTGATGTGACCAGACGCAGCATAACCCTTGCCTGTGCTAGGGCGGCTCATATCCTGACCTGGTCCAGCGGGGAGCCCGGAACACCGGACCTGACTATATCTGAATACTCCCATCTGGGGGTCAAGCGCAGAGGTACCACATCTCCTTGATCGGCATCCACTTCTTCTACAGGGGTCTCATCATGGCACTGACCTTGCCGGGCCTGCTCATCCCCCATGGGGGAATCCCCTCCTGGCCACTAATAATTTTGCTACAAGACCAGGGGGCCCTGCTCTCATAAGCTTACATGCACTGAGGTGCTGCCGCCGACACTGCGCATATTGAGATGGCCCTGTATCGCATCATCTGCTCTGTTTAGCTACCCGCACACCTCTGCCTCTTTGTGCTGCTTTTGCTGAGGGGTGCTGCCCATAAAAAATTGACGTACACTGCCTAACCGCCCAGCTCTTGTGATCCTCCTCAGCCGGATCCTCATGCTGGCACTGGCTGCATCACTGGCTCCTGAACAACGCGTACTGCCAGCTGTGCATACCCCAAACAGTCGAGAACCACTACTAGGCCCAACTGCACCCCTGCAAAATTGGCGGATACACGCTTGCCTCACCCCACCACCCCGCGGGTGCTTGCAGGTGCACCAATCCTTCTATGCCTAGCACCATTGATCTAGCGATCTAACTTTAGTCATTGATAACGCTAACACGACAAAGCGTACAGCCGCTCAAGCCTGCTGGGAACCGTCCTACGTAGGCGCGGGAACAAGTACTTTACTTAGCACGAGCGGCCAGGGCCTGTTGGAGTGCACCACCTTTGTCCATAGCCACCTAAACAGTGAAGTACCTGCTTCCTCCTCAGTGCCCTGGAATGTCACCTACGACAAAACAAGGGCAAGACATCAATCATTGACTCATTCGCTGGGCAGAGGAAACAGCGCAACCCCACTCAGGCTGAAGAAGGCATGCAATCCGGGCTGTTCGCCCCAACACAAAACCCTCAACAAGACCAAATTATTGCTGCAATTGCCGCTCTGCGGTCATCACTGTAAACCAGAATTGACTAGGTCAAAGTTGACGTCCAACTCCTTCATCAAGATGTCAGGCAACTGTTTGAAAGGGTCACAATTGCTGAACTAGGGGTGAAGGATGCTGTAGGCACCACCAGAGATCCTGTGGTGCGAGTTAAGGAGCTGCAAATAATGAACATTGTGTTATTCTCGTGCTAAAGATGCCGAGGGCAGATCCCACCAGAATAAGATTTGTTTACTGGGACTCTCAGAGGGAGCTGAGGGACCAGACCCCACGATGTATGTCGAAAATATGTTTCTGCAGGAAATTGGGCCTGGCAATCTCTTGCAGGGCTTTGCTGTGGAACATGCCCATCGATCACTCCAAAAAAGACCCTGCCCGGATCTCACCAAAGACCTGTGATAGCCAGTATCCTGAACTTCCGTGATAGAGAGGTGATCCTGAGGCACTCCAGAGAAGGAGGTGACATACAGAGGAAAAGCTCCAGGATCGCAATATACCCTGATTACACGCCCACGGTCCAAAAAGCCAGGAACTCCTTTGTCCCAATAAAAGCAAGACTTCGACAACTGGGCCTTAAGTATATGTTGCTATACCCTGCCAGACTAAAGATCCTCTACAATAACAAATCATTTTTTTATTGATAGCCCTGCGGCAGCCGCCATGTAGATAGAGCACAACAATCTGGCCCATAACAATGACACTGGCACTTGAATGGTCACCCAGCAGTACCAGCTCTCATTATGCCTGTTAGACACTTAACAACGCTTTGTAGGTAGAGCAAAGCATAATGGGTCTCAGCTATCCACACTGATCATCAGTGACGCACCATTCTGTGTGCTTTTTAAGTTACCCGCCATATTTACCACTGAAGCCTCACTAACCTTACCTCTTTTTGTTCAGTGGGAGCAGGAGACCTAGTTACCTCCTGCCGGCCTTAATCGCCCATCTCATGTTGATACCGGTAACCGGCACGTTGCTGGTCCTCTCCCCCCTCCCCCCCCTTTACCTGGTACTCTGTGGTCGACCCTGGCCTTGGCAATGTACCTTTGCTGGGCAATGTTATAAAGTTCAATTAATGGTGTTACTGTTTATTGGTTTTTTTCTTGTTAATTACTCTGTGCATTATGGCTCTTAAGGTGTTGTTACTGTGGGGGCTGAAAAGTGAGGAGGGAAAGCCCAGGGTTTGTACGCTCCCCTGCGGCATATATGGTTGGCCGGGAAGCAAGTGCCCACACACTACTGGCGTCTTTGTCATATGAAGCATGCATGACATCCTGGGGTGTGGTTGCTGGAATTATTGCTGGAGAAGCCCCCCACGCTATTTACCCATAGCCCCAATCAGAATAATTACCTGGAATGTGCGTTGGTTGGGATCCTATCTCTGTAGAAACACAGTCAAATCCTGCCTGAAATGCAAATACATTTCCTTAGCATCAATCCAGGAGACCCACCTGCTGGCAGACGAACAGGATGCAATCTTGAATCGCTGGGCTGGGACAGGGTATGGGGTGACATTCTCCAAGTACGCCGGGGGGGGGGGGGGGGTTCTCACGTGGATAGATGGCTCACTCCCATTCCAATTATTAGAGGTAGACCGAGACAAAGAGGGACGATATGTAGTTCTGCGAGGTTACCTAGAAAATTTGGAAACTTAGGAAATTTGTATTGTGAATTCCTACTTTCCAAACCATCATATCCCATCCCATGTGCGTGCAATAAGCAGTTATGTGGCGTCCAGACTAGAGGGCTTCTTCTTATGGGGCGGCGATTTCAATTGTGTCAGGGACGCTACGCTTGACAGATCCCCCCCCCCCCACCCCCCTGTCACGATTGCCTTAACCGCTGCACTAAATGATGTGGACTTGGTGGACGTCTGGAGGGAACTACACTCATACACCAGAGGCTACTACTTTTATTCTGCCCTCCATGATCTACACACCAGACTAGTCTGTTTCTTTGTCGGACTGGGACAGTTGGCTGAACTTTGCAGCGCGGAATATCTTGGACGCTCTATCTGACCTCTGTTGATTGAGTGCAATGCCACATACCCCAGGTCCCCCATCCCAATCTGGCGAATGCCGACGGGTACCTTGACTGACCCGGTCTTTAAAAATGCGCTACAGGGATCCCTGACGGATTTTCTAGAACATAATATTGGCAGTGTCAAGAAGTGGGGCACTGTCTGGGAGGCTAGGAAAGTGGTGACAAGAGGTGAGCTGATAGCAAGTGCTGGTGGTATATGCAAGACACTGAGACACTGAGAGTAGACCTAGAAGCCATGAAAGATGAAATTAAGCCACTGGAGGCCTATGACACAGGCCTGCAGCCTGATGAGGTGAACTAGCAGCGATCCGGACCCGTAATGCCTTGAAGCATGAGAGAGACTCTCCAAGTTGGACTAAAACACACGAACAGCCTGTTCGCATGTGAAAGGGGACAAACCTAGACGACTGTTAGGATGGCTCTCTAAAAACGAACACCCTAAACCCCTAACGACGGCACTTCAGGATGAGTGCAGACCCTTTGGAGATCCCAGCGCAAAATAATCTTTACTTCACATTATACTCGACTAAATATTCATGATAGACAGGTCCTCCTGAACAATGTAACTGAGGCACTTTCACTAATTTCACTCCCAAGGCTCACACAGGCACAGCAGTCCCTTCTGGACCAGCCTGTCTCTCAGGAGGAAGTCTCTGACACAATAACTTCCCTCGCTCCCGGTAAGACCCCCAGGAGCAATGGTTTCCCCCCGGAAATTTTACAAGACCTACAACCCCACCTTATCTCCTCTGCTACTCAAGGTTTTTGAGGAAGCCTATGACTTGGTTATGCTCCTGGCTAGCTTGCGGGAAACCCCGATTTTGCCTATCCCCAAGCCTGGTAAGCCCATGGACAAATGTGATTCATATCGCCCCTTGGACATGCTAAATTATGACATTAAGATACTTGCGACAGTGCTATTGGTGCGTCTTTGCAAGGTCAGCGTCTCCCTGATACATACAGACCAAACGGGGTTCGTACCAGAATGTAGCACTACCCTGAACCTACGTAGTCTACAACACATCATAGACCAAACTGACTCTTGCAACAAGAGCTATGTGGTGGCATCTCTGCACCCACCCAAAGCCTTCGACTCGGTCTTCTGGGAATGGCTGCTTGCCTCACTGCATAGCTTTGGAATGGGGGAAAGCTTTATTTGCTGGGTGACACTGCTATACACATTCCCAACCGCAAGGGTGAAATCTGGTAGGTAGATCTCTGAAGCTTGGGACATACGTCGGGGGACCCACCAGGGGTGCCCTTTGTCACCCATGCTATATATATTGGCCCTGGAACCTCTGGCGGTCTACTTACGCCAGGAATACTTGGGTGCGGGCATCTTGATAGGGGGAACCCGACACTTAGTATCACTTTATGCTAACAACATCCTGCTTTACCTGTGCGAGCCATGTCATAACCTGCCCGTGGTTCTAGATGTACTGCACAACTTTGCAGAACTGTCTGGGATTGTCTTTAATAGACAGAACTCTTGCCTTTTCCTTTTGGCCGGTCTCTGCAGGGTGAGCAGGGGCTCGCTGCCAGGCTTGGTCTCCTGTGGGAGGTGCGCTCCTTTAAATACTGGGTATCCACGTTACATATACAACGGAAGGCACACATATGCTTAACACCCTCCAGGTCATGAATTGTCTCAAGGGGAATCATGTCTTTTTAGTCCTGGTTGCCACTGTCATTTATGGGCAGGATTGCAATTGTGAAGATGATTGTCCTCCCTAGATTGCTGTACTGATTCATGAATGTCTGCTACTACATTGGGGCACAGTTCTTTCATCTCCTAGATCAGCAAATCAGAGACTTTCTCTGGGGCCTGAATGTCAGACTCTTCCTGCAGGTATTATGCCTACCATATAGTGAAGGTGGTACACAACTGCCCCAACTGGAACTTTACTACCTGGCTGCCCAACTAGGTTCTGTATCAAAATGGCTCTCTGATGACCCCATCTCCTGAGTCAATATTGCTCCAACACCTGGCCCACCTCTGCGACTTAGAGATCCTGTGACTCCCGTCTGGCTGCATGAATGCCATTCCACTTATTGTGGTCCTTGGTCGCAAAATCTGGTCCCGGGCACTGAAACTACTTCACGTGGGCCACCCCTACTCACCTAATGCTCCCATAACGGATGTATGTAAAACCAGGGAAGACCTGCCAGCTATCCGGCACTGAGAGATATGGGGCATCTCTATATGGGGCGACCTGTTTGAAGATGGGTCATTTAGACAATTAGATAACCTAACCCAACAAACGGGGCTGACTAGGGGACAATTCCTGGGATATATGGAAGTCAGAGGAACTGCGAGAGCAAGATGGCAGGGGTGGCCAGTTGAACCTGAGGAAACAGAGCTGCTGGCATTAATGTACATGCTTGAAGATGGCTGGAAACCTGTGAATAGGCGGTGTGGCTGCTTATTAGGTGGGTCCAAAGCTCAACACCCACCTTTGAAGGCACCTTGGGAATCTGACACTGCTGTCATGATCACTGATCATGAATGGGAACTTGTACTTACTCCATTTCCCTAGGAATGTCTCCCGGAATGCTAGATTTAGGTTACTTCAGATTAATATACTACTCTGTCCCTATATGACTCCCAGCAGAGTGGCCAAGTTTAATAGGAATAAATGCTCGTCCTGCCCATGGTGTCACATTAATGGTGCAAACCTCATCCACATGTTTTGCAACTGTCCCAAGGTACAGGTCTTTTGGTCCAGAGTAGAACACGCCTGCAGATTAGTTGGTATCGCCAGATATAACTGGAACCCGCTAGAGTGTTTGCTTGGGGCATACCCCAGGAGGAGGGAAATCAGACATATCACCAGGTTCATGGACCTAGCCTGTATCCTCGCTAAACACTGCATTGCCATGTCCTGGCAACACATTAAGGGGCCCACAATACGGACTTTGGTATTCAGAACTTGAGACTTGGTGCAAAGCGGAGATAAGGGGGTGGGCTGGATCATTCCAAGACTTGAAGGGCGCCCAGACAGGAAACCTTTGACTCTTGGAAAGCACTTGTTTTACTATGTTCCATCCCTCTGATGACAAACTCCCATGAACCTCTATCTGATGCTATCTCACTTTTTTCTGGCAATGTTTGAACTAACTCTTCCCCAGGTCACCCATTCCCTTACCCCACTTAAGCTTACTTTTTTACCGTTGACCCTGCCCCCTGGTCACCCAACTAGACAGACCCCCTCTGTCACCCCTGCCCTCACGACGCTGATCTCTTCAGCATACCCTGTACAAGAGCCTAGTTATTAAGCCCGGAGAGTTTGAGTTTTGTTTAATTTTATTTGTTTTTGTTTGCTTCATTGGTATACTACACAACACCTGGTTGCGCAACAGCTACTGCCTCAAATGTAACCTGCTACTGTTCATTGCTGTTGTGACCTAATAATGCCAAAAAACAAATTTTAAAAGGAAATGAAGTGTTTCCCACTCAGTTAGGGTAGCCATGGTGAAGCAACGAACTCGACTCCAGGAAGTTTATGTTGTGGGTCACATAATAATTGTAAGTCTTGATTTATTTGGGTTAACCAAATGTGCACAGCGGGTTACCAAAAATAGAGTATGTTATCTGTTAAGGTAAGAATATCAAAGTATTTTCAATAGTAGGTAAGTAATTCAATGTAGACTTTGACAAGTTACGCAGGATAAGTCTTTTAGTGCCCTCTGGCTTAGCCACCAATAAAGAGTTCAAGTTCTCTTGTGCACCCTTTACTTCAGAGCCAGAGGAGAGTCCAATCAATGATAACCTTGTGTTAGTTTTGTGTTTCCGGAATCCCTTGTACTTCTGTGTTTGACTGTAGCAGCACATTCTTAGAAAGGGGTCTCTGAATACAACTGTGCAAAGTTGATGGCAAAAAATGGTCCCGTTGTTGGACCAATCAAGCTTTACCACACACTGCTTAAATGTAGCAGCAGTCCTTTCTTGAAGGATTCTTCTGTGCAACTATTCGGCAATTAAGCATATTCAGCAAATAGACCAGTTTTACTCTTGGTGAACATGTGTTGACCAATTTCACAGGCAATTTCAGATCATGCCTGTGATCAAATTCCAAATCTAGTAGCACCTGTGTTCTTCTTTTTTCCTGGTCCTACAATTCCGGAGGTGGGCCCGTCTCCTGAAAGCTTTCGAACCTCATGGTCTGGGTTTCCTCTGGTCTTCCAACTGGTTTTAGGTGTTCCGTTTTTGACATTACAGTATCAGAGAGTTATAGATAATGCTTTTGAAGTGTTACTTGCAGTCATGGCAACCAGTGTTGTGCTCCATGAGGTCTGAGGTTGCAGGTTGGCAGTGAAGTGGGCCTCAGGGATGCAACAAAAGCTGAAAGATAATGCCTGTTTTTTTTTTAATCTTGGCAGCTCTTTGGAAGGTTCTTGGCATAGACTCATGTTGCAGACTCTGCCGTTCTGTCTTTTTGTTCTCATTCCTCCATGGTACTTGCTTTTTTGGGTCAGGATCAGTCCAGGCGTCAGTGTGGCATCTCTGGGTAGGAAGTCTTGAGGTATTATGGCTCAGTGTGTCATGCTATGTCAATGAAAATGGGCACCAGACTGATCCTTCTCTGGTTGCTGGAACAAGGCTGGTATGAGCGCCCTCTGGAAAAGCTTCACCCTTAGAAAGGGATCTTGGGGTGTGTTCTAGAACCAACTCTGTGTTGATGGGTGCTTTACCGCTGTGCTCATTCCCCCGCAAGTCTGGATTGAACTTGATTTGTGTCTGTGCCCATGAGGAAACAAAGATGCCTGACAAACACAAAAACCTGATTCCCCTCATACGAGAAAGAAAAGCCCTGAGGTCACCATGGTTACACTGAAATAGGTAGCTACAAGAGGAGAGAAATAATATACTTCCAGAACAAAAATACCCTAGTCATAACTGAAATAAGAACAAACACATAACCCTCCATATGACGGAGACTTAAGGAAACCAACACGTGTTGTCAATGTGGAAGACAAGATGCCAAAGCAGAATTAGGAAACCGCTATGAAGCGTACACACAGATCAGAGAAACTGCCTTGGTTCTGAAAAATAGTCACTGTCAATAAACTTTTTTAGTGCAGACAAAATACCCCACAGATTAGAGGGTTCCTAGGGGAATTGTTGGGCAAAGGAACACGCAAAATGTCTACCTTTGTGCAGAGCTTGCTACACAAGGTGTTTAAATTACATTTGAAAGATGCATTTGAGTTTGAGAGTGCACAGAGAGCTAGTAAAAAGACATTAAAGATTTAACAAATATAAAAGCAGATTGTAGCAATTTCCCTATTTTTTGTCTAGTATAGACAAAATCCTGCAGCAGTTCAGATACTTGGGGATGGAGTGGCCTCATCCCCACTGATTCTGACTTCAGGAACCGGACAACATTGCCCTCTATTGCTACTAGTTTTCACTTTAGCTATCAAACCAGTTGAATGATTACAAAGGCAAATACATGGAGGCAGAGGCAGTCAGGTTTATATCAAGAAACCTATTTTATCATTCTATGCAGACAACATACATGAAACACCCTACTGTTAACCTTCTTCTAGTAGCATATATTGGATGTTGCGGTTGAGTAGAGCGGCTTTGTTTGCTGAAGTATGGCCAAGCATCACTGGAAGCTGTGATGCCACTAGTCAATAAGAACTGGTAAGCAGGTAAGCTGCAGGGAAGTCGCCTGAAAGGAAACCATCAAGGAGAAGAAAACTCTTCTCCACAGTGTAACCAGGAAGATTGACAAGTAGTGCTTCCTTGGGAATTGATGGAACCTGGTGACTGAAAGTGTCAAGCGGCAGTCTTACCCGCAACTGGACAAGGTTATGGATGATAGATGTAAGGGGAAGGAAGCAACAGAGCAAAGCAGCAGAGGAGACAGCTGAACAGGTAAGGGAGTTGGCTGAGTTGAGCAAGGAAATCAGCTGCACGGCTGTGGTACCGGGTTGAGCAGGGATAGAGGATTCCCAGCGGGGGGGGGGGCTTTGGCAGACTGGAGAGGGAATGCGGCTGCAAGGCTGGGGGGAACAGACAGGCTTTGATCAGGGAGCTGAGACTGGACCCAAACAAGACCTGGAAGGAAGAATACAAGGAGCACAAGGATTCTGGAGAGAGGGGGTACGAGAAACTAGGACTCGCTTCGGGTGAAACTTACCTGAAATATGCAACACACCAGAGTTGTTCCCCTGAACTACTTCCTTTGAAGTACTGTGACGTTTGGTGTTTTGAGCAACATGACATGGTGGCTGGTAAGACGTCCTATGGCGGCCCCCATTTTGGAAGATTATTAGTCAGAGTTCAGGTCCAATGATCCCACAATGATCAGCAGCTGTGGATTCTCTGCATAACATCCAATTTATGAGGTTAAATTATACAAAGAATATAACAGCTTAAAAATCAACTAACCCCAGCCAAGAATAAGATTGGTGAAAATGTGTGGTCGAAATTTAGCCCATCAAAAGTGAAGTTCCTGGGTATAAAAGAGTCAACAGATATGTAAATATTTCTGCAAGAAAATTATTTTAAGATACTAGAACAATTAGTTGAAAGAAATGCTAAGAGGTCGATCAAACTCACTATTTTCATGATTGGCCTGATACTGGTAATTGAAATTATACTAGTTCCCAAACTACTTTATGTATTCCAGAATGTCCCTATGATACCATCAGTCAAATACATGAAAAGTTGAAGCAACTGATAACCAAGATGATATGTGATATGCAGTGCATAGCATTACATACATTGTGCTGGTCCTGCGAGTCTTGTGGTTTGGGGGGTATTAGATATGGTGTGGTACTATAGCATTGTGCAGACACATTATGTCACGGGGTGGTATAAGACACACCAGACATGATGCATACACACACAGATAAGGCAGTTGCCCACCGGACTAGTTAATGACACCTTAGTTAACACACAATCCCCAGCGGTATGAAATTCAAGCATGGCCCACAACATGGGTGGCAATTTTAACATTGACAGAGATCCTGGGATGACCCATAACTTACTTGCCGAATGTGACCATTTTTAGGGTAAGGAGGCCTTTTGATTATGTTTGAAAAACAAACCATTCCAAATCCAGATGGAGAATCTGGTGATAAGTACTTTCTAAGGACTTTTTGTGGACCGATCTTTTATTACTTTTGATAATTAGAGGGTGAGCGAGGTGGTGACTGGATTACCAGGTTTCTTTACTCTCGATCTCATTGTTCTTACAAGAATAATTAAAACTTTTTTTTTTTTAAGGATTTTTATTATTTTATAACACTCCAAACATTACAAATAATTAGGACTTCCGTGTTTAAGTTTCACAACGCTACATTACAGAATACACCCTTCTGTCCTCCCCCCTCCTACCCCTTTAACTCGAGCCCCTGTGTCCATGTCATCAGCCTGTTTGTCTTCAGGCGTGTCTGCTGCCATTATCTCTTCCGTGTCATCATCGCTATGGTCGGTCTGGAAGGGACCCGCCATCAAGGCCACCAATTGTCTCCATGCTACTAGGGGTCCCACCTCCTCCCCGCCCCCTGCTGACCGCTTCGTACCAGGTGGCCGTTTCTGCCTCTGCCCACTTCATGAGGTCAGCCTACCACATCTGTATTCTAGGCCTAGAGGCTGCTTTCCAGCACATTGCAATCCTCCTTTTGGCCAGGATGTAGGCCAGGTCCTTCCTCTTGCAAATGTGCCTCAGGTTGCGTGGTCTGGGAAAGCCCCCAAGCATGCATGCCCAAGCTGACTCCACATCCAGCGTAATCCCTTTTTCTGCCAAGCGTATCTTCAGTTCTGTCCAAAACCTTCCCACCTCCGGGCAAGCCCAAAACATATGTAGCATCCCAGCCTCCTCCTCCCCGCACCTAGGGCATTTCTGTGTCGCCAGACCACCAAACCTGGCAATTTTACTGGGGGTCAAATATGCTCTATGAGTGACATATAATTGAATCTGCTGGAGCCTCGCGTTTCGGGACACCTTCTTATGATACCTTTTGGGCTCTATCCCATTGCCCATCTGACATGGGTTCTCCCACCTCTTCTTCCCAATCTCGCCTCAGTTGGAAAAACTCCTTCCCCACCCTGGTCCCCAGTAGCTCATATATGAAGGATATTTCATGCCCACCTTCCGAGATATCATCCATCGTCTCGATGGTAGCATCAGGTTGTTCCGCAAGCACTACCGCAGGCCACCTTTTTCGCACTCGTTTGATGATTCTGGAATAGGTAATGTGTTGGCCCTTGTGCACTCCGGTGTCCTCTATTAGCCTCTGAAAGTCCAGCCCCTCCTGCCATATGTGTCCAAGTGTAGCCAGGCCCATCGGTTCCCAGTATCTACGGACCCCTTTTATCATTTGGGAGTCCTTTCCCCATAACGCCACTAGCGGTACCTGCATGGAGAATGGGGCTGGGTATCCCACAGTCTGCCCTGCTCTATGCCACACCTCCCAGCCAAGCACCAGCAGCCTCGCCATTCCTAGTACCTTCGCTTTAGGTAACCACACGGTCTCTCTAAGGAAGTAGGGAGCAGGATCCTTACATAACAGCCTAGCTTAAGCCGTTTCTTCTTCAGACAACCACCTGGCCACATATTGCAGCCAAGTAATACAACTCAAAATTTGGCAGGTTTATACCACCCCTGTAACACAAGTTTTGTAGTTTCCAGAGGGCCACCCTTTTCCTGGAGTTATGCCATAAAAAACCCCTGCACAGGCTGTGAAGTCTGGCAAAGAAGCGCTTGGGGATCACATATGGGATGTTTACGAAAAAGTATAACAGTCTGGGCAGGACTACCATCTTAATCAGAGCCGCTCTCCCCATCATGGCCAGGGGTAGTCTGGACCAAAATTCCATGCTGTTTTTAATGCCTTCAACTGCCTTTTCCGTGTTGTGTTTGTGTTCTTCTCTTATCGTGTGGTAAATGTCAATGCCCAGGTATCGGAACGTCTCGGTTTGCAAGGGTATTGGCCGTACCGGTAGGCTCCTCTGTAGGGCACGTCTATATCTCCCCAGGGGGAGCATGCTGGATTTCTTGGGGTTCACTGCTATGCCCGAGAGGGTAGCGTATCGTTCCAGGTCATATTGTAGGTTCTACTCTGGGAAGCGCAGATATAAAAGTGTTTCATCGGCATACAATGATATAATATGCAAGCCTCCCGCAGTGTGGATCCCTATCTCCCCATATTGTTGTCTGAGGCATACTGCCAATGGCTCCAACGCTAGGATATATAGCATAGGTGACCAAGGTCAGCCCTGTCTAGTGCCCCTGCTAAGTTGCCATTTATCTGAGATGATAGCACCCGTTTTGACCCTTGCGATTGGGGAACTATATAACATTTTAACCCACCTTAGGTATCCCGGCCCCATTCCATATTCTCTCAGTCGCTAGCAACCAAGGCCATCTCACTGAGTCGAAGGCCTTAACCGCATCCAGCGAAATGATTGCCAATTCGCCAGGGTCCTTCTCTGTTTGATCAATAATGTGGTGAAGTCTCCTATGGTTGTCAGTTATATTCCTACCAGGGACGTAGCCTGTTTGGTCGGGGTGTATCAGTCTACCGACTCGCTTAAGCCTGTTTGCCAGCACTGCCGTGAGGATTTTGCTGTCCTGATTAAGCATCGATAGGGGTCTATATGAGCCACAGTCTGTGCTTGGCTTACCTAGTTTTAAGAGCGGGATGATCACCACCTCCCGTAGGGACTCCGCCAACCTACCACGCTCAAACGCCTCATTAAGCATGGCCAGCAGCGGGGGGGAGCAGCTCTTGTTTGTATGTTTTGTACAATTCGCTGGGGAGCCCGTCCAACACCGGAGCTTTGCATGTGGGCAGGTGCTGGATCACTGTCTCTAGTTCATCTGAGGTGATTGGAGCATCCAGGTCTGCCCGTTCCAGATCGTCTAAAGTGGGCAAGCCTATGTCCTCTAGTGTGTCCTGGATCTCTTGGTCCCTTTCTTCCCCTGTGTCCTCATAAAGACGTTTATAGTATCTAAGGAACTCTTCGTTTACTCCCTCTTGGGTATCCCAGATTTGGCCTTCGTCCCCCCTAATTACCCTGATCACTGGTTGTGATGTTTCATGTTTATATAACCAGGCCAGCAATCTGCCCGGCTTGTCTCCCCCCGCATGCTGTCTTTCGACATATTTCTTATAGCTCCACCTGCGTAATCTATCCCAGTGCTCACTGCTGACTTGTAGCAGTCTCATTCTTACCCCATCCTCCCGAGACGTGCCCCCCTTACGCATTATGTCTTCCAACTCCCTCTCCGTTTCCTGCAACTCCCGTTATATACCCCCCTGGAGCCCTCTGGATTTTGATATAGCTACGCCCAGCACTACAACTTTGAATGCCTCCCATACGGTTCCCACAGATTGGACGCTTCCGGTATTAATATCAAAGTACTCAGTGATCACCTCCCTCAGGTCCTCCCGGAATCCCGAGTTCTGCAGGGCCTCAGCTCTGAGCTTCCACGTTGGGATTCATGCTCCAGGGGGTTGGTGTCGCCACTCCAGGACCTAGGGGGAGTGGTCCGAAAGCACTCTGGCCTTATATTCCACGCCCATCATTTCTCCTACTAACTCAGCAGCAGCAAACACATAATCCAGCCTTGTGTGCAGATCATGTGGTGCCGCGTAGTGTGAGTACTGCCTGTCCGCTGGGTGCAGCTGCCTCCAGACGTCTTCGAGTCCAGAATCTTTCAGCAGGGCCTGTAACGCCTTTGCGGCCATGGTGGGTTTGTCTAGTTTACTATCTGATCTGTCCATTTTAGGATTCAGTGTACAGTTAAAGTCCCCTCCCCACAGGATCGTGCCACCCAATAGGGGGCTAATTTTGCCGTATAGAGTCCTCAGATAGGCCGCTGTATCTTGGTTAGGGGCGTATAAGTTTATAATGCTCACTTCTCGGTTTTCCAGCATCCCCCACACTACTATCATTCTGCCTTCCGGGTCCCCCGTAGATTGAATCAGTTGAAATGGTACATGCGGTGCCACCCATATGATAACTCCCCTTGCGTAAGCTGAGTATGTGGCTCCCGTAACGCTCCCTCTCCACTTTCTCTTGAACCACCTCCAGTTTCTCCCTAGTAAGGTGGGTTTCCTGTTATAGTGCTATGTCAATCCTCATCCTTCTCAGCTACATCATTACTTTGTTAAGATTCAGATAGCTATTGAGGCCCCTCACATTCCAGGTGACCACTCTAAGGCTACCCAACGCCATTTATGAAGCATCCCGCCTCCCCTCCCAGTTTCCCCTCCCGCCTGATATAACACAAAGTTTGGCTCGTTCCCTTCCCACTTCCGACAAACTCCCCCTCCCCCTTTCCCAACTTTAAACCACTGCACACAACACCTTCCCTCCCCCCACCCCACCCAACACGTGCCCAGCTTCATCCCTGAATCTCAGGCTTCCCCGCGTTTGGTCCTGCCTCGGAATGCAGGGTGTCACCGGACTACTGGTGACCTAACTAAACTTCTCGTTGTGGGGGTATGAGGGCAGGCTCTGTAAGGCTCCCGCGCTATTATCAAAGTTTCTCGGTGCCAACGGATCGTGCATACTTGTATGGCCCTAGCAACACCCGCCCATAGGCTATGTCTCATACTATATTCAAGTCCCATTGTCTTAGGCTGTAACACCCTAAGTGCCACAGACATCTGTTACTTATCTTCTCCTTCTCCTGTCTGGATACCCAGTTCTTGGGGGCAGCTCTGCATGTCCAGCCATCCCATAGCGTCCTCTGGGGTTTCGAAAAACAAAGTTCTGCTCTTGTGGAACACCTTCAGTTTTGCCGGGTAGATCAGCATATACTTGTGGCCTGTTTCACGCAATCTTCTTTTCACAATCCCAAAGTTCATGCGTCTGCGCTGCACCTGCAAGGTGTAATCAGGGTATGCGGTAATGTTTGCCGACCCCCTTTGTATTGTTCTGCCCTTCTGAAAGTGTTCAAGAATTTTTTCGAAATCCAGGTAGTTCAGGATCTTGGCGATCACTGGCATAGGGGGGGTCCCCGGCGGCGGCCTCCTCATCATGGCCCTGTGCGCCCTTTCCACAGCAAACCCCTGGGTCAACACTCCACCGGTTATCTCCTGCAGCAGCATAGATTCAATGTACTTCGTGGGGATTGGGTCCCTCAGCTCCTTCCGGCAAACCAACGATACGGATATTATTCCTTCGGGCACGTCCTTCTGTCTCCTCCGCCCTACTTTCCAGGTTCCCCACGCATTGTACTAGGGCGTGAAGTTGCGATTTATGGGTTGCGCAGTCCGCTGTGTTCAGGGCCACCTCTTTTTCTAGGTTCCCCGTGCGTGTCGCCAGTAACCTGACATCTTGCCGGAGAAGATTCACGTCCTCCTGCACCGCCCCGACTTTGAGCTCTAGTGCCGCTTTCAATTCGGTCATGGCCAGTCCCAGTTTGGTCTCCCAGGCCACTTTCAGATCGGCAATCGCAGCAAGGATCTCCTGGTTCGTGCCCAGAGTGGCTGTGCAGCTGCTCACATGCTACAGATAAGGAATGTAGGGTAGACAATTATCACATTAGGCAAGCAGGAGCAAAGACAAAACACTCGCCGTGTGATTGTTCCTAAAACTGCGTTTTGTTGACTAAAGTCAGTAACATGCGCATCTCCTCACCCGCACTTTCTATCGCATCCTGGTTTCTGTATGGCCTTAACATTCCATACTACCCCATACTAAGTGCGGCCCATCGCAATGCTTCTGCCAGGCTCCTGTACTGAGAGCCAAGACCCCACGTTCCGTGGAAGTACACGTTTTCAGATGCTATGTGACCGAACAGTCTGCTAAGGTGTTTAGCATCCCATGCTATCATGAACATCACTCTAGAAAGAGCAGCCTTTGTCCCCGCTAAATGAGGTGGTTTTAATTACAGCAACACCGACATGCAGTCCTACTTGTTAGCTATCTCTTTTGTATTGTCTTTGCTCCTGGCTCCTTTTGCACCCGGCGATGATCTGGCGTATTCGTCGAGCGTGGGTTGCTTGCCCATTGTTCTTGAAGGTTTATTGGTCATTGTGTTGTGGCAAAGAAGTGCGGGCAAGCCCCACCACTTGTGGCCCCCAGACTTAGTAAAGTTTAGGCTGCTATTAGTGTTAGGGCCCAGCCTGGTCGTGTCAGGGGCGTCCTTAGGCTGCCTGTTTTGCTCTTGGAATGGGCTGTGTGCAGTGCCGCCCGCAACCTCGCACTGCACCTCCACGCTCCGTGGGCCCCGGCGCCAACATCCCGACTTGGCAGGTTCTCATCCCATCCGCAAAGGACCTCCTTTGATGGCACACACGCCGGGCTCCACCTGTTGTTCCGCCAGGACACGACGGGCTCGGTCTCCGCTGCGCCTCGCCTGCCACCTCTCCCTGCGACGCAGCGGTCAGTTTATATGTCCCTTTGTTCACCGTCTGCCATTTTGTTCAGCCCCGAGACTTGGGCTCCCCAAATCTTCCAGCATCCATTCCACGCCCATCACGCCGCAGATCGGGCCCTCGCTGCGCTCCATTCGTGCCCCCGGTGTTCATGCATCTGTAGGTGTGTGGCAGGCACATGTGGCAAAGTTGAAGCACGTTCATATCCAAGGATCAATGTCGGATCTGCAGGAGCCGTCCAAGAACACGTTCACTCATGCGGCCATGTAGCCACGCCCCGGTCTTACAAGAATGATTTCCTGGATTCCCACTTGAGCAGCTAAAAGTCCCAGTTTTGGAAAATATTGCTTCTACCAGTATGACATCACACTTTAGTTTTGAGACAAACTGCCAAGATTTCCACTACTATAGCACATCTAACATTATCTGTGCCTGATAGATGCGACACGTTTCTGGGTATGCCAATGAGTGATGAGGAATGACAGACTTATCGGTCCCATAGAGATCACATGAATATTATCCAGTGGTGAAAGATGAGTGTGTTACATGCAGAAGAGATAATGCAGATCTCATACATTTGGCCTGGCATTGTAAACAAGTTTGAGCATTGTTTGCACGAATGAGGGACACTGTTCAAGATGTTGTATATGAGGCAATACCATTCACCCTTCAACTACTTGGTTAATTTGCAGGTCAGCCTGAAGTGAAGTTAAGATTTTTAACTTTGAATTGTTTGTCTAGAGCGGGGAAAGAGTTGATCCAGCTGAGACGGGATTGAAAGGAAGAGATCGGGGAACCAATGAGTGATGGGCTATGGGGAAGGGTGCAGAGATATCACAAAAAAGTGTCCCGAAATGCGAGGTTGCAACAACTCCAGTTATATATTACCCACGGGGCGTATTTGACCCCTCAGAAGATAGCAAAATGTATTTAAGAATGCAGGAATGCAAGCATGTCTGAAATGTGGGGAGAAGGCGGGACTGGCCCACATGTTTTGGGCATGCCCAGAAATAAGGCGATTCTGGGTGGAGCCAGCCGACCGTCTGGCGGAGAAAGAGAGAGGCCTGGAGGTGGATTCAGTGTGGGCGTGAATGGGGGGGTGGGGGTTCCCAGGCCAAGGAAACTGAAACACCTAAGCAAACTTAAAGATCTAGCTTATGTTCTTGCAAAACACAGAATTGCAATGGGCTGGAAGGCAAAGAATAGACCGAGTATAGTGACCTGGTGGCATGATCTTCGAAAATGGTCAGACGCGGAGACTGGCGTGGAGTGAAGCGATAATAAGCGGAGGGGAAGAAGAGGTGGAGTCGTTGACAGCCTGGTGGCAAGTAGTGGCAACACTGTCTGATTCAGACCAGGCTCGCCTGGAGGACGATAGTTCTTCTGGGGGAGCTGAGGGGGGAGTGTCCCTGGAAGAAACAGTGCAAGGTGGTGATATGGGGTAGGCTATGGATGGGAGGGGGAGGTATGGGGGGGCAGTGAACGCTTTACAATACTGTACAAGAATCTGGAATACACAACTGTTATTCACTGTCTGATGTTTTGTTTGGTAAAATCAATATAAATTGTTATAAAAAAAACTTTTTATTGTTGGAAAGTGCTGTTTCGCCAAAGGATACATGTTTTTCCGATTTAATATATTGTGATATGTGAGAGGATGTGTATTGCACTTTAATACTCTAGTCATTCCATATGTTTTAGGCCTAATGACCTAAAGACATGGAATTACCTCAAACATACCTAGAAAGGAAAAAAGTGATCTTGACAATATGGCCGGACTTTTTTAAGGTAAAGAATGCAGGCTGTCACTTGCAGATACTGATTCTGTTGATAGGTTGAGATGATGTTCGACCAACCTATCTACATTTAAAAATGATCCACTTAAATGGCTAGTGCCCTAGCACATATGTACAATGATATTTCTTAAATTTTTGGTGCTGCTTGAATGGCTAATATTTGTTTTTTTTCAGTTAATTGTTGATGATAACATTTATAAATAGTTTTTTTTTTAAATAATAAATTCGATTGCAAGCCATTAAACGTAAAAAGAATTATATCCCTGTGAAAGTTAACACTTCCACTCTACCCAGACTTTTCACTAGAAGAAACTCTGATTTTTCAAACCTTTTTTTGGCAAAATAAATAAGGATCAGGACAATACCAATGCCCCATGTGCACTTAAGGTCTTCCTTCCAAAGGGAACATTTATCTTCTCTTAACCCAAAGTCTGCTTTTACTACACTAGGAGAAGTACATTTTACAAAAAACACACCACACTTAGCATATTTTGTTATGATGGCAGGGTCTATAATATTTTTAAAGAGGATCAATTGTAATTGTGAGGGGTCAGCAATGAGAGGCGTACACGAAGTGATAGTGTTCTCAACATTGGCCATATTTATTAAAAGAAAATGGGGGTTGAAAAAAAGGCCTATCTTGCCATAACCAAAAGAGACTGCCCCTACCTATGAAACCAAACCTAAAGCAAAGTTAACTTATGTACAAAATACATCTGACCCTCACACGAACATACAAAATAAGGAAAAGGTACAATAGGATTTTATTTTTCACTTCCACCAGATTGTGCAAAACAATGCATTTACAATTCATTTCAACAAAGCAATTCTTGTCTCCAGGGTTTAACTTCCCTTCCCCTGAACTGTTTCAGGAACAATTATTTTTTAAATGCTCTGTATGATCAAAGTTCCAATAAAGGTAATGACAATGTCTATTTGACTGATATTCTCTTTAACATGGCTTAAGTATCACACAAGTGTACTTCCTCGGTGGTATAACTTTGCTGACTTCAGTTAGGACTTGCACTAATTCTCCCTATAATAGCTTCCACTATATGAGGGTTTGTTTAAGCCCCCTCCCCACCCCCTTACCCACTATTACTAAAGACGAGGCATGGTGCACAAATATACAAAAGGCCTTAATTGATGAAATTGACACCTTTAGTGTAAGTATGGGTAATTCCCAATTTTTCGTTATCGGGGGACAAGTTTTGGAGCGGAAATATAGCAAATAATGTGTGCTCAAAAAAGGAAAACTGATTACCCCTCCCTTATTACGCTATGATTCGGTATAGAATGGAACTCTTAAATACTGTATTTCATGTCAGTATTATGTTCATCCAAGCACACTTTTAGGATCAAAGTTACAATTTATTAAGATCATTTTTGTAAAAACATATATAGACATACCATATTGCAGTAACATTTGACAAAATTATACATTGAAGTATTCATTGAACAATGGTACTGCGGGTTACTAAGGTATGTGACTTTTGCTCTCTCAGCATATACAGTTTCTGACCGCTTTTTGTTCTGCTTCAATGACATCTCAGAAACTGAGGTTTCACCCATCTTCAAGAGTCTGAAACCATTGAGGTGAAAAGGTCACATATACCCAGCCTCCATCATTACGGACTGTTCCGAAGTCTTTTCACCCTTTATCGCCACATTCATTAATGCCTCCCTCTTCTCAAGCATTGTCCCCACTACCTTTAAGAAAGCCTGGATACTCCCATTGATTAAAAAAACCCTCTCTAGATCCGGCAATCCCAAATAACTACCTGCCAATCACTACTGTCTTCTTTCTACTGAAAATCTTGGGCAGAGCGGCCTACATCCAAATTCAGCACTACCCGGAAGCCAACCACATCCTGTGAATGCACCAGTCTGGATTCCGTCCACACAACGGAATCGAATTGGCCCTTTTTGACTCAAACCAGCTCAACGAGATTGGGGACGATGGGAAGCCTGCCCTTCTCCTAGACTTATCGGCAGCGTTCTATCTGGTTGACCATGAAATCCTCTGTCATCACCTCACCACTCCGCCAACTTCTCGGCTGAAGCAACGACTTGGATTGCCTCCTTTCTAAAAGACAGATCAGTCAGGAGTGTTTGCTGAGAACAGTGGTGCCCCCTACAGCACCCATCTCCTGTGATGTGCCCCAAGGGACCTGTGTATCCCCCACCCTATAATATTTTTACTAAACCGATATTTGACTTATTAGACTCCATCGGCATATCTTACACTAACTATGCCGATGATGCACAAATCCTCCTTCCCCTCTCTGGCAACTACCTTGAAGACACTAGCACCCTAAACACTGTTTATTTGACTATCCAGGTCTTGATGGCCACTCACCGCCTTTGCCTTCATGATGAAAAGACAGAGATCCTGCTTGTAGGGCTATCGGTAGTGCTCAAGAAGCTCAATGTTTAATATGCACCTTTCAACATTGACGGCTTTCAGATCTCGGTCTCTTCCTCAGTAAAGACATAGGAAGTTTACCTTGATGCCACTCATTCGCTTACTCGCCAAGTGAATGCCATTGCTTCCTCCGCTGCCTACACGTAAAAACTGATCGGTTAATAGAGATCATTCTTATCCCAGGACAGTTGATTAACAGTTGAACGAGCTGTCATTGGTTCAAGGCTCGAGGTTTTTCAGTAAAGTTTAGTGGCATGAAATCTCAGAGTGAACTATAATTCATTTTGCTGTGGAAGATGCATCTTATTGACTAGTGAACACTTTTGAAAATATACATGATCACAGGGCCAAATGCTGTTGATAGCAAACTTAGTTCTATAACCTCCTGGTTGCGTACGTCTCTGCAATTGGTGCTCATCCTATGAGCTGATCCCAAACTCCTTGACCTTCTATCTTTCTCGCCCTATTGCTTTATACTAGCTACCCTGAAAGTAAGATGGCTGCAAACTACAATATTACACCTAGTTTCCCTGTTATCTGCTGCTATACCATCCACTCTGCTTAGTCTTACTTTATTTCCTCTTACCTAATGAATGCACACAGCTAACTCGATGCTTACTCAAAGTGGGGCTCAATAGTTCTATCCAGTATGTACAGCTACAGATCTACTGCAATACCATAGCAATGTAGTTAGCCACCAGAGCTAGCTTTGCTCTACGATTATGATTGTGTTATATATTAGGCTCTGCAGAAGAGAGCTACTCAATCCGGAGGCTGGAAACACAAGCAGAATCTGCAAGTAGTCGCTTGCATTTCATGTCAGCCTGCTGCGCCTCTGCCCAGCCTTCACACTGTCCTTGTAGGCGGCGCCCCAGGCTGAGTCTCCACTGGACTTCTACACCTTGACCCCCTCCCAGGCCACTCGCCTACACACCTCCTGACTCCTTCTCTGCGTCCTGGAAAGTTATTTCCAATCGCAGACATATGTATAATTTATTTTTAAGGGAAGCATGAATTGCGCAAAGCCTGATTTCCTTAACAACCCACACAAAAAATATCAGTACCCCAGATTGAGTGCTAATAGCGATAAAACTGCGTCCGTGGGTTGGAATGCTGCGCTTGGGCCTCCCTGACTCAGGTTTGAGGGCCATTAGTGACCCTGCCCTCCCTCGATAGTAGTATTTAACACGATATTGAAAACAGTTGATATCAGTGACTGGCAAGGGCCATCCTGTCCACCTGAAGTTGATAATTACCCTGCCTGCCACAACACCATACTATGTACTTGGTCCCAGGCTATAACCTTCCTTTAAAAATGTTTGATTCTGAGCCATGAAAGTTCTGAACTTCTCCTTACACAGCAAATGATGGGTCAAGCATGCAATATGAGGCACTTCACTGTGCAACAGCGACTGCACCCAGCTGCACAGAACCTTTTTTATAATAGCTATTTTTATTAGAGCTCTTTTTATTATATCTATTTGTTTCCATTCATGCAGCTAACCTTTACATTTTACAGACACTCATCTCACTACGGTCTTACTTCAGCGATACACAAATACTGCATTGTTGCTCATTTTAGGCCTTGGGTACAAATAACTTCTGATGACATTACAAATGTTTGTATAATGATGCTAATCAAATAGGTGTGTTTGCCAATCAAGAAAAGTTTAATTGGCAAATTTTGCTAATCAATTTCTGAAAACAAATGTATGCCTTGTGCAATCTATTCTGCCAGAGCCATCACCTCTCCCAGACAGCCATCTCCTCCCATGTGATCCACCCTCAGAATAGCATCCCCAGGGTCAGGATCAGGTAACAGCAGTCTTCACCTGGGCACATGGGAGGAGACTTTAGGTTGGGGATTAGTGATGATTCTGCAGGCTTCATCACATAATCAGGATACAAAATATAAGAATCAAAAGCTTATAAGAATCAAATATAAGAATCAAAATTACTTGAGCTATTTCTTCTGATAGCTCAAGTAATTTGTGCTCGGACAGATATATCTTTGCTTTCTGCAGTGTTACTGCATGGAATAGATTTCCTCTTCTATTTCTTGTACAGCTTCGTTTTTACATGGCATTCACTTAAGGGAGCAGTTTCTGCAATGTGCACTGTAATACATGGCAACATACCTGTTTCTATCACTCCAACCGTAAAAGGGCACTGCTTCATCTCTGTGCACTTTTACTTACATGACATTGAAACCACTACTAATACAAAGTGTAGTACATGTACACATTAGCACCGTCGAAGCAGGTCTCCTTGAAGCAATGCTGAGCGCAGTCCTTAATCAGGGAACACTCTCATAAGACTGTTATACATTGGAAGTCTCCAGAGGACCTTCAGTGGTCTAGCACCTTCTGTTCCGCCATGAAGAAAAAAGGTTTGTGTTGCTACTTGGATGCAGCACTATGCTTCCCTCAAGATGGCGGTCCAAACACACATGATGATGGAGAGGGTGGATAACATGCAAAGGAGGCCCTCTGGAAGTGCTTAACCATTTGATTTATTTTTTCTCACCCTCTTGCCTGCCAACCCCCCCCCCCCCAAGGCGAGTTGGCAATGAGGTCCGGTTCGCCTATGGATTTGTCCTTCCTGGTTCCGTTACCATCCACAGGTGTTTTTAAACTGTACGGTAGGTTAGCACCAGGCAGACCTACTCCCCAACCTCTACCAAGATATGCTTTTACAATTCCTGGTTGCATCTGTAGACACAACCTTTCTGATTTTTTTTGTCGTGCAAGAAATGTCTTTATTTCTACGATACGCTTGTGACCTTGCACCTTTTTTAAATTTTTACATTTTTCTTTAACAACTTTATTTAACATTTGCAGTTGGTAACAGAGTACTCATCTCTTTTCACATAGCATTTCAACATTTACTTCTTCATGGCTCACAGGCTCTACTTTTCAACTTCTTGTCATGGCGTTTCAATACAGTACATGATAGTATTATCAACTTTCTCCACCTCCCAGCCAGGCACACCTCTCTGCTTACCTTACTCAATCGTGTAGTCTGTTTACATACATTCGGAACGGACACCATATGTCCTTAAGTCTGCTAATAGGGGTGACTGTATGTATATAGCCCTCCTCATTATCATTAACAAATGTAATTTCCTTGAGCCATTGTTGGGTCGTGGGTGCCTCTTTCAACTTCCATTTGAGTAGAATACATTTTTTGGCAACCACGCTTCCCATATTAAAGAGTGTTTGTATGTTATCTTTTACCTTTCCTATATCCCACAGTAGGTATTTTTTGGGAAGGAGTAACAAGGGTATCTCAGTCATTCCATGCAATATCTCAGCTACCTGTGTCCAGAATGCCTTAATCAGTATAGGCAGTTCCAAAACATGTGCATGGTGTCAGCTTCTTCGTTCCCACATTTTGGGCAATTTTGACTGGCTTCGGGGTTAAAACGGGAGATGCGTGCAGGTGTATAGTGGAGTCTGTTCAAAACTTTGAATTATATCAGTCTTAATCTTGCATTCATCGATACCTCCTTGGTGAGATAACAGTACTTTCTCCACTTAAGATCATCAATACCAAGGTCCTGTTCCCATTTATCCTTTGCAGCACTATGGTGATCTGTCTCTGTTTGTACTTTAGCGTATATTCTAGATATTAATCCTCTGCTATTGCTACCTCGTACTATCATGTCGATGCATTTGTTTAATACAGGTTCCTGTGGTAATGTTGGCCATTTCTTTTTAACCTCCACTCTCATGTGGTAGTATTGAAGTAGGCACACCGGGATGTCTCGCAGTTTGGCTATAAATTTGTCTATTGTAACAAAGCGACCCCCGGGGAAGAGGTCTCCCAGTTTCATTGCCCTTTGGGGGTCACATGATGTTTGGATATCTACATCTAGTGTAGGGGTACGGTCCAGGCAATTCCACAGGGGTATGTCACCGCAGTATGGGGGTTTCTGCCCCTGTCCTATTATGTATCTGCCTCCATGCATCTACCGTGATGTGCACCGGGTCAAAGGGGCATTAATCTAATCTATATGTTGGTTGATCATCGGGAGTGTCCTAATGTTGGACGGGGACGCCCCATATACTGCCAGTTGTTGGTGAGCTGCTTCAGAGTCTGGACTATACCAATACCCTGCATAGTGTGCCTGGGCTGCTAGATAGTACAGCTCAAAGTCGGAGGCCGCCCCTATCATATGGTTCAGTAAGAGATTCCCATTTCATACAGGCTGCCCCTCCACCCCACACGAATCCTACTGCTAGTGTGCGTAGGTTGGTAAAGAACTTCCGCTCGGGCCATATCGGGATGGTTTTGAACCGATAAAGTAGCTTAGGTACGACCACCATTTTTAGGATTACAATTCTACCGTTAATGATATGGGGTGCTTTGTCCACAGATTCGTCTTATGTTCTAACGTGTTTCGGTATTATTTGTGTTTTTTTTCAAACAGTTCCTTAATGGTGCGAGCTACCTGTAGCCCCAAATATTTCACTGTGCTATCCACCCATCTCAGCCCATGCAGTTCTGTTGGTTTAGTGGTATTGTCTGTTAGGGAGAAAAGTTCAAATTTTGTGGTGTTAATTTTGTAGCCAGAGTACTGTGTGAAGTCGCTAAATTCCGCTAATATGGGTCCTATATTATCTTTAGGGTTCCTGAGATATTCAAGAGTATCGTCGGCATAGAGTGATATCACCTGAGGGGGTCCCATTATGTGTATTCCCCTATGGCCATGGAATTCTCTGATCCTACATGCTAGTGGCTCTGTAGTCAGGGCGTACAATAAGGGTGAGAAAGGATATTCCTGTTGTGTGCCTCTCGCGAGCGCTCGGATCTCTGTACAGCAGCTTAACATATTTTATGAATCCATCACCCAGGCCAAAGCGTCGCAGAGCCCCGAACAAGAAATTTCATGAGACTGAGTCGAAAGCCTTTTTCGACATCTAATATTATCGCAGCAGCAGGTATCTTTGGGTTTAATTGGGCCATTGTGCCAAACAATCTGCGCAAGTTCAGAGCTGTCGACCTTCCATAAAGCCTGGATGGTCTACGTTGCCTAGCTCAGACATATATGGGAGTAGCCTATTGGCCAATATTTTCTGAAATATCTTTGCGTTGACATCAATCAATGACATGTGCTTCCTCCCACACCTTTAGTAACCGTGACGCTAGTATGTCTTTATATGTTTTGTAAAGTTCAATCCCTATACCGTCCGGCCCAGGCCCTTTACCGGACGCCAGAAATGTTATGGCCTCTGTTATTTCTTCTAGTTTCACTGGACTGTTCAGTTTCTCCCATGCTTCCCAATGTAGTGTGGGTAAATTTGTTCCTGCGAGATAGTTATCTACTTTTTCTCTGCTTACCGTGTGCGCGTTGAAATATAGTTTTTGATAGTATTCTTTAAACAAATCATTTTTTTCCCCCGGTTTTCATGGTATGATTCCCATCAGACGTTGTTATGCCAGTAATGTGATTTATGTCCCTCTCTCCTTTGACCAGTCCCGCCAGCAAACGGCCGGGCCGTTCCCTCCTCTCCATTTCTCCGGGCCTGCGCATTCCTGGACATGAAGCGTACCTTGCGGTTGGCCAGGTCGCAAAAGTCTAGGAGGTTTCCCTTAATCCCAGCAGCGCCCTATCACCGGTTTCGCTGCATTCGTTTTCTAACCTTCTCAGGCCTTCCTCAATTACGCCAAGCTCCTCTCATGCGGTCTTAAGTTTGCCTCCATTGCGTGTGTCTCTTGCAACATGACTATGCTGGGTGAGTGTCGTTGCAAATAAGCCCAGATTTTCCCAACTTTTATCGGGTTATTGAGACCACGTACATTCCATGAGATCAATTTCAAGCTGTCAGCCTTATCTGTCTACTGTGCATTTCAACCTGGCGATTAATGTTATGTAGAACCTGTATGCAGTAATTTGTCTGATCAGCCCCTTCACCCACATGCAACTTTTCTGTTCACCTTTTCTGCCCATAACTTTGGGACTGTGAGGGTTACTCCATGTCCCATAATGTAACCTCTTCCCTCGATTCCACCTACCTCTCACACCCTCACTATCTCCGCGAGCTTGATGTTGTAGCGTCCCAATAACTTGGTAGTCTCCGGGGAGCTACGTTGATCACCATACCCACCTGGTGCAACTCAGATATGCTCCATCAAATACTATCGTTTTTTGCCTGCTTTCTTGGTTTCGTATTCATACTTTGGATGTTCTCTGGCGCCTCACTTCCATTCAACCGTTTCCATCAACTCGGTCAGGCTCGCCCCCCAGTAGTACATCCGGCTCTTTATTCCGAGGATGCAGTGTTTGGGCGGGTATGGAAGCCTCCACATATGACATCGCCTCCGTCGGGTTTTCAAAGAAATGGGCTCTGCCCCTGTATTGGATTCTCAGCTTGGCAGGAAATATCAGCGAGTATGGTATACGGCGGGCTCTAAGGAGATGCTTCACTGGGTTGCATGTCCTTCTCTGTGCCTGGACCCCCGCAGCGAAGTCTGGGTAGATATGTCTGTTGTTGGATTCAAAGCGCAATGTGCCCAGTTCTCTTGAGAGTGTCAAAATTGCATCACAATCTCTAATTAAGGAGTCTTGCAATTATTGTGCGTGGGGGTGCGCCCAGGCGAGGCGATGGGGCAAGCAACCGGTGTGGTCTCTCGACAAGGAATTGGGAGGAGAGCTTAGAGGGATCAAACAGTGACTTAAGGAGGTTCTCTACAAATAGCTCCATTGGGCCCTTGCATGCCAATTCCGGCACACCCACTACTCAAATGTTATTGCTTCTGGACCTGGATTCTAGGTCATCACACTTAAACTTCATCCTTCGGAGCTTTGTTTTAATGGTGGTTATGTCTTGCTCGTGGCGGTCCACAGTATCTTCTGTAGTGCTGACCCTCGCTTCCACTTCATTGATGTGGTCACTCTCCTTCTCGATTTTTGCTTTAAGAGATTCTATTGTAGAAACAATATTGTCTAGTTTCACATTGATAGACATGAACCCACTTTGCATTGTTTGCAACAGTTGACCTACTTTCCCCTTCTTCTAGCGGGCGATCGTTGGAAGGGCAGGTTGACTCCAGAGGAGACGAGCGGGGGCCAGTGAACAAATCCATTGGGCCCTTCCTTTTATTTGTTCCTTTCGTCATCTTTTGATATGCAGGGTGTTAGGCCAACTATGGGGTTTCGCCGTTGGTCTTTGTAGTCTGGGTTTTGATATCCCCCTGGGAGGATAGGTTTGATATCCAGGAGGATAGGTTTGTCAACACATGTCAATCCTTCATCTGATAGCAGGACATGACAATGTATTTTAAGGGACTTATCAATGAACGTATTCCTCCAGCTGCAACACCTATGTATCCTGAAGTTCCAACCCCTACATTGCCCCTGCACCGACTGAGCCCCTGCTGCCTCCCACTCTCACCCAGCCTGGTCCTCACTCCCCTCCATTTTCTAGGCCCCTGCAGAGCAAGACCACAGATCAGCAAACAGTATCAGAACCACCTTCCATGAGTGACATGGACCTTTAACAGCCCCCAGGACTAGAGAAGGATACCACAGACTGGGGGGGGGGGGGAGTGTTCCCCAAACTGTAGAATCCTTGCATGATTGAATGTTGGGCTTTGCAGAGTTTTTAGGGTTACCAGTTCCAGACGAGTACCCCCAGGAATATGGTTGCTCTCAGAAAAACTGGTGGATAGGTCTTCACACAGGTGAGGCATGTCCATGCAAAAGACATTCCTTGGAACGTATGGTAAAAAGTATGCACTCTGTGCAGCCTAAGGAACAGAAGATACAAGGCACTATGCAGTCTGCTGGCCTCACACCCCACTCTCAATGTTTAGTGGCTGGTGCTGTGTCCTTAGATTCAAAGACAGCATGGCCTAATGCTCCATCTATTAGTTCTGCCTCATTGCTAAAAAAAAAAGCTCCTAGAAGCTATGGGTGCAAGGCATATGCCAATGCTTCTTTCCATCATTAGGCCAATGCGGATGCCACTTTTGGCTGCCATGACCAAAAACTGCAGGGGCTTCCTTGTTTACTCCACACTTATAATCAGGCAGCTTTAAGGGACCCAGACTAAGACTCTGACACAGTAACATATTTCAGTATGAAATAGGACCTTTATTGTCAAAATAATAAGAGGGGTTGGGGAAATCCTACCTGTCGCTATGTCTATGTGGGGTTTCCCAGCCTCAACAAAACTAATGAACTTCTGTGTCAGGATGTTAAACAAAGGGCGTCCTCCATGCGCTCGCCTGATTCTGCCCACTGGCGCCACTCCCCAGTCCCCTTTTCTGCATCAACGGGAACGGGCCAATTTCACCAGCGCTCCTGGGTTTTGCTTTGGCCACTTTCTTCTGTCTTTTTTGTCTTCTGTTATCTTACAGGTACTCGGTCCTCTGGCTCCACGCTACTCTCCCCCCCCCCCCCACGGTGCATGTCGACTTCGGCGGGCTTCAGAGGTGTCCAGCCTGCGAGAGGCTCTTCTCTACATCAGATCCCCACGCTCTTTGCTTCCTCTGCCTTGGCCCCGACCACGGATGGGAGGGTTGCACCGCTTGCGACGCACTTTCTTCGTGTGCTTTGAAGAACAGGCTAGCTAGGTGGAGGGAGCTCTTTGAGAAGTCGCCTCCAAAGGACTTGAAGGACTTTGTCAGATATAAGTCGAGGCCGCTCTTTTCCAGCGCACCCTGCAAGGGCGACTCCTTTCCAAGGAAACGCCCAGACGGGAGGAACCTCTCAGGTTCTCGCACCAGCAAGGGTACCAAGGCTAATTCAGCTACCGGCCGCTAGGCCGAGGGGTCTGTAGTTCCTTCGGGAGACAGTGCTGAGGGACTGCAATGTTCTTTTACGGGGTGTACACCTGAGGGGCTATGCCCTTGTACCGGCGACATGTATGAGGGGGCGCTTGCGCGCAGCACTACCGGCAACTCTGCAGAGGGTGACAAGCCTACCAGGCCTTGACCTTAGGTGCAGGGTAGGCCTCATGCTCCCATCGCCAAGAGTTCTGGAGGAGGCCGGGCCCAGTGAGCCAAGCACCACAACTTCGGCACGTGGGATCCAGCTCTACAAAATGGCTGCCGTGCCAGACAAGATGGCTGCTCATTCCGATACCGCCCCGAGGAGCGGAGCAGGTGGGGAAACAGTTACAAGATGGGACTGGTGTTAACCAAGTATGTGGCCTACATTTTATCCATCAGCAGCGCAGGGCAGGTTTACCCCGCAAACAGCTAGACAGATTACGCACCGGCCTCAGCAACCGCCCGCTACACCGTCAATATCACCTGCCACTCCACTGGCCTGCAAGGACAGATTCTTTGAAAAGTTCCTCACGCTCATCGCCTCAGGAGGGGTCCATCCTTAAAGATGTAATGGGGAACATGCTCCCTTCGGCCCCTCCACCTGCACCTATTGTCATTCCTCCTATGACTCCAGTTCTGCAGGCCCCGGTGTAACCCCTGCTGCCGATGCCGGCTCCTTCGATTCTGGCTGCCCTGCCTCCAACAGTTCAGGTGGTTCCGTACCAGCCTCCGCTGCAGCCTCTGGCTGCGCTCTCCACACCTCAGCCGTTGGCGCCCAGCACCCCTCCACCCGCTCCGGACCAGCCGGACGCCCTGGTGGACAGAGATGAGGAAGAAGACCCCAACACACCGTCGTCAGCCAAGGCCTTCCACAAACGACTCGCAGGTCAGGCAAAGTACTTGGGCCTTCTTCAACCCGAAGTCGAACAACCGGAGGCAGGGGTACTGGCAGAGGTCCTCACTGTACGCCCATGGCTAGCACGGGGATCCCAATGCAGAAGGACATTGTCGCCTTGGCCAAAAAAAGGTGGCTCAAGCCCCATTCGGTACAGCCCGTCAATCAGCGCCTGGACGCCAAGTATAGGCAAATAGAGGGGGATCCACTCTTGCTGTCGGCCCACCCTCAACCACATTCTACGGTGATTGCTGCGGCGTGACTCTGTTCAAAGCCGCAGTTGTCCTTGGCCACCTTGTCCTCAGCGCTGCTAGGCAAGCAAGATACATCTTGGAGGCGCACGGAAGAAGCTTTATTCCCACGCTTCACTGCTTCTTCGTCTATCCAACGCGGATGCCATGCTGGCAGCGTTAATCAGAGGCTTTGGTCCAGAACTTTGGTGCAGAGCCAGTCACGTTTCAAGGCGGGACTGGCAGAGGCTAAAATGGTGGGGTAAGACATCATGCAGTCCACTGTGGCCCACATTGACACCTCTGTCCAGCCATATGCATCGCCACGGACATGAGTAGGCATACCTGGCTTCGGGCTTCTAAATTTAACCCAGAGGTCCAGTAATGCATATTGGACCTTGCAATCGAGGGGGGAGACCTCTTTCACTCCACCACCGATGAGGAGTGGGATAAAACGAAAAAAAAAACAGTTTGCAAACTGCGAAGTCTTTATCCTTACGAAGGCCACGGCCAAGGCGTACACCCAATCACATCAACGCTCTGACAAGAGTCGGACGTTGGGGGTTCCGCGGCTTCCAAGAAAGGAGGTCCAGACAGCCTAACAGGTCCCTTAATCAACACCGGCGCAAACAACAAAAGGGGGTGAGCAAGGGCTTTTTTAGTCCCCCTCCTCCGCAATCGCCTCAGCGGGAAAGAAGGCATGACTCGTCTCTGCGGCTGCACGTGTCTCCAGTGGGGGGGGCAGGCTTTCCCTTCACACACAGTTTTGGCTTCAGAAGTTTGCGGACCCCTGGATTCTCTCTGTAGTATCCACAGGGTACCACCTACCGATCCCTTCCTCTCCTCCCTCCTCCCCGCCACTCTCACAGATTGGGACAGCAACTCTGTTGGCGGAAGTTCGGTCGAGAACCAGGCCGTGGAAGAAGTCCCAGCCTCCCATCGAGGATTGGAATTCTATTCCATGATTCTCGCCATTAAAAAAGAACCACCAGGCTGGCCTGAGATTTGTGTTGGACCTATCCACCCTCAACCTCTACCTCCCTCTCTCAAAAATTCAAGATGGTTATTTCAGCACTGATCGCAGAGACATTGTGCAGGGGAGACTGGATGTGCTCCCTGGATCTGAAGGACGCTTATCTACACGTCCCGATTTGACAGCCGCATCGCTCCTTCCTATGATTCAGGATCATGGGCTGCCATTTCCAATACAAGGTGCTACCCTTCTGCCTCAATTCAGCTCCAAGGGTATTCACCAGGCTCATGAATGCGGTGGCAGCCCTCCTCAGGGCGCAGGGCCACCACGTCTACCCGTACCTGGACGAGTGGCTCGTCAGGGCGAGATCTCCGGAGGCGGTTCAGCACACTTCCTCCACCCTTATGATCACACTCCACGAGCTGGGGTTTTCAGTCAACCTCAAGAAGTCTCTGCTGCAATTTACACAGAGCCTGACCTTTCTGGGCCTCATATGGGACACGAGCTCCGAGAGAGTTTTCCCCTTGGAGGACAAGGTCATGGCCATCAAGAGGGCCACTACTCACTTCCTCACCCGTGAAGTGACCTCGGCCTGATGGTACCAACACTTATTAGGCAGCATGGCAGCGGTCCTACTGGCCGTAGCCTGCACGAGTCTCAAGATGAGGAGATTGCAGCTGCACTTCGCAGCCTCTTGGAATCAGGAGCGGGGTTCCGAAGCGGAGCTGATCAGCATTCCGCCTTCTCTTCACCCGGACCTCACATGGTGGTCCAGGGACTGCAACCTGCTGACGGCCAGACCCTTCCGTCAGCCGGCCCCGCAGGTCACCATTATTACGACTCCTCCCTGGAGGGCTGGGGGCCACTTAGGACAACCACAGTGTCCACAGAGTCTGGGTCCTGCAGGAGTCTCATATCATCTGGTTGGAGCTGAAAGCCATCTGGCTTACTCTCAAAGCTTTCCTTCCGCTCATTGGAGGCAAGGTCATCCTTATCCAGACGGACAACTCCACCAGCATGTACTATGTCAACAAGCAAGGTGGTACCAGGTCCCCTTCACTGTGCAGCCTTGCGGTCAGCATGTGGGACTGGGCCCTGGAGAACAACATCTATCTGAGGGCCATCCACCTTCCCGGAGATTCCAACCTAGAAACGGACAGACTCAGCAGACAAGGGAGCAGACATTTTCGAGTGGCAATTGAACGATCAGGTGCTGCTGGAGATCTTTAGCAGATGGAGGCGTACTTGGGTGGATCTCTTTGTCTGCTGGGAGAAGAAGTGCCAGCAGTTTGTGTCCTGGCAAGCGCAGGGCCCCGGCTCCCTGGGCGACGCCTTCCAGATTCAGTGGAGCGGCATGACCGCGTATGCCTTCCCTCCTACACCCCTGATCCACAGGGTGATCTGCAAGATAAAAGAATCATGTCCCCTCAGCATCATTCTGATAGCTCTGTGGTGGCGTGCGAGACAATGATTCTCGGAGCTCCTCAGCCTCTCCTGGCAGGTGACCTGCCGCTGGGCCCAGCTCATCTCCTGGCGCAACAGGGGGTAGGGTCATCCACCCAGCCCCACAGAAGTTAGCCCTTGCTGCGTGGTTCCTGAGCAGGTCATGCTGAAACACCTGGTTCTATCACAGGCTAACCTGAAAATAATTCAGGATGCTAGGAACAAGGCTACTAGCAGCCAGTACAAGAGTAAATGGTCTAGGTTCTGTCACTGGGCCGACTCTAAGGAAAATGAAACCCCCTTACGTGCACGTTGGAGGATGTACTCTCATTCTCTGCACACCTTGCCCACTCAGGCATGCAGGTGGATACATGCCGCACCTATCTGGCAGCCATAGAGGCCTACAGAAATTCGGAGGAGGGAGTTTTCTCCTCTTCCAACCTGGTGGTCAAGCGACATTTGGCAGGCCTCGCCAGACTCTTCCCTCTGATCAAGAAACCACACCCTGTGTGGGACCGCAATGTTGTATTGGGCTCCTGGCGCACAAAACATTCGAGCCAGTGCCATCCGCGGCCATCAGTCTGGTCACCATTAAAATAGCTCAGTTGAAGGGTCTCACCTCTGCTCGCAAAGTCAGCAAGATCCAGGCGCTGGTGGCTTCAGAACCTTATACTACTTTTCACAAGGATAAGGTGGTCCTGAGAACACACCCCGCGTTCCTACCTAAGGTACCCTCTGCGTTCCATCTAAACGAGGAGATAGTTTTAGCTACGTTTTTTGGTGACCCTAAGGACGATGCTCAGAGGGTCCTGCACTGTCTGGATGTCAGTCGTTGTGAGATCGTAAAACAAATCCTAACACGGTCTTGCCCCCGCTCGGGCAACCTTGCACCGGTCTTGGACAACTCTAGACAACCCTAGTCAATCTCCTAGGGGGGTGTGGATCACTATAACCCCCCTGCTTTCGTATCTCAGGGCCTATGTGCACTGTTACTCCTATCTTACACCTAACAACATACACCTATCTTACTCCTATGGACACAAAACGCAAGACACAAAGAAAACACAAGAATCGATTCAATTATAACAATAGAATACATTTATTCATACATAACAATGCATGATGATGATGCAAGCATTCCATTAAACTATGCAAATCTCGAATTTGCACCTTTATACTTTTGGTGCAAATCTACCATGCAATAACTATAAGCCTTACGGGTTTCTAATGCAAGCCTGTGATGCTAATGCAGTCTAATGCAAGCGTCAGCATTCCTCTCCAATTCACACCATGCTTCACACTCTCTATCTTAGATAATCCCTGTCTGATTTCCCCTTTCCCAAACCCAAAGCACTTTGTGTGAGTGTCTATTCTAATCAATCAGTTTAGGTCATAAACCATACTTCCCATTTGCATGTGCCTCTCTCCCCTCTCCAGCTGCCTTTGTCCAGTCTCTCCTCTATGCACAACTCTGCAACCAGCCAGTCAGTGTCTGCCTCGGTCTCTCTCTGCCAGATCGATCTCATCAAGGCCTTATCAGAATGCCTTCCCAAGCTCTCGATCTCCCAAACTGGTCTGCCAAGGCTGCATCGCTGTCACACCAAAACGCCTCTCTCTCATTGAACTCCATCAACATCTAGCACCATCTCCAACAGCAACTAACTACTCACTTCTCTTCACCTCTGGTTATACTGTCCCATGACATACTCAAATCCCTTTGGTTACTTTAAGCATTCCTTCGTTTCTCTGTGTGTCATCATTCTATATTCAGGCAGTGCCTGAATGTCTGCGTAGCATGTTCTTTCATGTTCTGGTCACTGCGTGTTCTGTGTCAATGTGACATTGGACATCATATCTCTGTCATGGCCTTCTAATGCGTGCCTGTAAAACACCATATTCCTCTATATATCCATTCATACCCATTCACTCTCCCTCTCTCTCTCAGAGAGCAAAACCATCTCCCTGCTCCATGGCGCTGCCTCCCACCTTTGCTGTCTCCGCGGCACACAAGCCATGCCATGCTGATTAGGCTCTCTTCGCTCTCCACTCGGACAAGGGTCGTGTTATCTCCGTTTGCATTCCAATCTTTCACACTAATTCATAACAACTTCGCACAGAGCCCAGTGGCGCTTCTCTGTCTCATTCAGTGGAATGGCTTTATAATGCCAGCTAAATGCTTTCTAGCGCTTACGCTTTTCATTCTCGCAAACCCAAGCACTAGCTACATAATACAAACATATTCTAAGTGCACATTCTACATGCATACATGTGTACATGACAGTCTCTACATGTGGCTCTACAAGAATAACAATGTGTCATTCTAAATGGCTCTACATTGTATCTCAAATATGACAGTGTCATTCTAAATGCAAATTGCAAATGCATACAAAGTGGCAGTCTAATATATGGATAGAGTAATGTTACTAGTCAGTTCTAATCAGAACTAAACAGAATATATGATGGATAACTAAGCATGATGCAATAATTCCTAAAGGGGTAATACTAAATAATGGTTCTATAACCAAGAGTAATGATTCTGTACTGATAACAAACCAGGCCTCTCTATAATCAGGTTCTACAACGTGCTCTGAAATTCTATCTGGACAGGACTAAGGGCGTCTGCAAGTCGGACGCTCTGTCATCTTCGGGGGGTCAAGGCCAGGTTATCAAGCATCCAAGGAATCTATAGCAAGGTGGATGGTTTCGGCCATCAAGGAGGCCTACGAGGGCCAGCACAAACCGCTTTCAGCTAACATGCATGCCCACGCTGTCAGAGCCAAGGCCACGGCTGTTGCATTCCAGCGGCAGGTGCCACCCATGGCAGGTCATCAGTAGGGCGACCACCTGGGCCACCCCTTTGGCTTACTGTAAGCACTACAGTTTGGACGCCTGCTCGAAGTCCGACACGGCTTTCGGACAGGCAGTTCTAAGGAACTTGTTCGCTTAAGGAGGGTCTCCTCTACACCCTGGGGCTACATTCAGTTGTAATCGCCCATACAGTATGGAGGAAAGGGGACAGGACATAATTAATAGTCACTCACTGTAGTGACAAACATACTCTTAGTCCATAATCCCCTTTCCTCCATACGTCCCACCAGCCTCCCCCCTAATAATACTGGTGTCGTGTCATTAGGCAATGTTAAATTTTGTCGATGCATCAATGGGGACTGAGGAGTGGCGCCGGTGGGCGGAGTCAGGAGAGCACATGCTCTCAGGGCCGCATCCCTGCACGCCTCTAAATTTAAAGGGGAAGAAGATTTTTTCTGGTGAAAAAGGTTCTGTCTCCCTCCCTAGAGAGGCATGCCCCTATGCAGTATGGGGGAAAGGGGACTATGAACTAGGATTATGTTAGTCACTACAGTGAGTATTTTTAACCCCTGGTGTATTCTCCTGCCACAGTACTGTGACTTTACTACTGATCCTTAAAAGGGGTATGGGTCTTCCATTTTGTATTCGTTCTTGCTGTTCTGCAGTTTCTGGTTTACTTCTCTTCTCATTCCTGGTTTACTCTCCTGCCAAGCTATCACAGTTCTTTCTCGTGGGTGCGTGTTCCAGACTCGTACAATGCCTTGTTCACTATCCTACCAGGGCTTTCCTGTTCTCTGCTCTCTCTTCCTTTCATCCAAGAAACAATGCTTTCCCAGTCTTGGGTCACTGACCCTTTCTCAGCAAAGTTCTTATTGGTATCAACTCCTCTTTTCCAAGCATTGGGTCACCAACCCTTTCCTCACAGCGTTCGTATTCGTATCAACCTTACTCTCAAAGTATTGGGTCACCAACCGTTTCTTAATGCTGTTCGTATTTGGATCTATCTTTCTTTAAAGGATTTGGGTCTCCGACCCTTTCTTAAAACGGTTCGTATTTGTATCAGTTCCTCCAATTACTTTAATTGGGCTTTCTTGTCTTGTTAATGATGCGCAACTCTAGCTCTCAAGCGCTCCGGTAACTCACTCGCGCTCTCAGGGCTTACCGGGCAGCTATGGCATTCCTCGTGTCCTTTCGTCGTCTTCTCCTTCCGTTCGCTGACTGGAGGTGCATCCCGTTAGCCGTTTGGCTGCCGCTTTATCTTCCTTTGCTTGTGGCGGCTCCAGCTGCCTATGGCAATAAAGTGCTTAGTTTCTCCTGCGCGCCGTTCTCATCAGCCTCTGTGCTGTCTTCCACAGTGTGCTCGCCTACGGGGTTCCAACACGAGGCAACACTAGCTGCGTTAATGCTGCAGTTTCTGCCTCACTCGTATTCAGCTATGCATGTTTTAAACTCTGCACTATTAGTTAACACTTTCCAAAGACTAGAATGCAGTGTTTGCTTACGACTTCCGGTCATTCTCATTGTTCATGCCTCTTCCTCATCCAAGTACTAAAAAAGGGGAATGTAAATAAGGTTGTTGGTCAAGTAAACTTGGGAATGCTTTATCTGTGTCACATTAAGCCATACAGGCATGTTGCAGAGGCACATCAGTGTCATTAAGAATACCATCTGAAGGTTTATATTGATTCTGTATTTTCCTGCCTCTCCAGAGTTTGTTCTCCCCTACGTGGTACTACACAGATAGCCAGCCACCCCCAGGGTCAGAGTCGGGTAGCTTCTGCCTTTCCCTAGCCACGTAAGAGAAGCTTCCCTCCAGAGGATTAGTGACAATATCGCTAGATTCGTCACACATCCTTCAAGACAGTCTTCAAGAGGTGAAACAAATAGCACAGAATATGAACACAGTTAACTATATAAAAACTGCTAGTATAGGCATGTCTCTTGGCACTGACATGGGACGAGTAGCATGGATTTGCTGTACTTCACGCAGGATGTAGAAGACAATTTTGTGGATTTACCTTTTGTCCTTCTACCGATTAAGAGCTAAATGAGAAGAAAACTTCCACAAAGACTGTTAAATCATTGGCTGTCCTCTCCAGGTCCAGCTCCCAAAGCTTTTCCAAATCCTCATTTGCCAAACTGGCTTAGAGGCAGAGGTTATTTGGATGGTTCTTTGGCTATCAGGAACAGAATTCCACTCAGAGTGCTCCTTCAGCAGCCACAAGAAGAAGCATCCTAGAACAGCTGCAAACGTCTTCACTGCCCCTACTTCCTCCTCTGACCTAAAGGAGCAGTGACACAACACTGTAGCAAAAGGTTGACTTGTGCCACATTTTCCTAGCTGGCAAAAAAAAATTGCATTCTTGGATCCAGATGGTAGCATCCAAGGGCTACTGCCTCTCCCTTCTTCCCTCGCCCACCTAATCTCATCCAGATTACATTGACTTCCTTTCTGTTGGAACGCCCAACTAACAGCGCCCAACCTTAAAATACAAATTTCAGGCGAAGTTGCCCCTCTTTACAAGATTGTCTAGAAGCGGGAAGGACCACAGCGATGGTGGGGCACTTCAACTATCAAAAGCAGCCAACTCTCAATCCACATTGGAGCAGCCTCTAAAGATTTATCTGCTTCTCACCTTTCTGGCCCTGAAGAAAGTGGTTTACGTTGTTATTCACCACTGAAACCGGTAGGCCCTCCCTCGGCCAAAGACCAAGGAATTGACAAGAACACTGGAAAAGTGGCAGAGGAGTTATCTTTTGATAAACTCCAAAAGGGATCTTTGTAATCTTCTGTGATACTCCATACGTTACTACACGCAGAGAACAAATAGAGCTCTGGACTCTGTGTTAGTACAAAAGGGGTTTCTAAAAAACCGAGACAGCTCGGTCATTTGCCAGTGGCGCCCCTGACTAGGTACAGGAAGCACCGCCAGCACCTTTTTACCATTTATACTGTATGACATAGGATATAATAAATGTGACCCTTTTCCACTCGTCATAACAGTATACACATGCTGCAATAATCACAACATGTGCTTTTAAATCTATTTTTCCTGCACCAATTTAAAAAAAAACCTAGTGCGAGGGCAACCTCCTCTCTACAGCATACCATCCCTCTGTGAATGATACATCAACACACCATTGGGTACAGGTAGCCACGAGGACCCAGAAGAACCCAACTAAGGGCAAAATAATTAAAACAACTTTTTTTTATATTACTTGTTGTTTGATTGCATTTCCTGAGATTTGACATGTGTGAAAACTTCCTTCCTGGAAGACATCATCAATCTTTTTATGGGGCCCATTGATTCTGTATCTCACAGCCAGAAATGGCAGGATTTTATTTGGGAATGTTCTTAGTGTCGGAAAAGAACTGGGCTGGCTTGAGGGCTATCCTGGAACCTCTATCTTCCCATTGAGACATTTGTGATGAGCACACCAGCACAGATCTTTGGGTCCCTCTGCCAGGATGACTGGTTTTATTTATTGGACTTGTATGACCTCATTTAGTATCCTCGCAGAAAAGTCATGAGGTTCTCCATGTCCAACAGGCATTTCCAATATTGTGGCTTACCATTTGGTCTCTGTGCAATGCACAAACGCATTGTCAGCACATTTGTGCGTGACAGGAGACTTGGATGTGTGGCTTTGCCTCTGCATCTCTGAAGATTGTTGTGGACATTCTATTCAGCCATAGTTTTTTTTTTTTTGGTCAACTTCAAAAAAAGTAAAACCCAATGCCAACTCTGAGATTTTGCTTTCAGGTTCCTGTTCTAGTGCAACAGGGCTGTGTCTTTGCCACAAATGAGCGCATATTGGATATTAATCCAGCTGTGGTGCATTATCAGCACCAGCTGCGCACATAATCAGTGCACTCTGACACCTTACTCTCTCGACTGACCGGGACTACGGTCCTGAAGGGCGTTCAACCCACCAGCGCTTTGAGGTCATACCAATGATATATAGCGCTATATAAATGCCAAATAACATAACAATCCGGAAACATTGGCATGGTGGTTCCAGATACTCTTGCCCTTGTGTCATCAGTCCAGTTGAAGGTGATGACGCTCCAACAGTACTTTGCAGGCTTTTTATAATCCGAGCAAAGGGAGACAGTCAGACCATTTGTCTATTCCCCCCAAATATTTCCTTTGCAGGGGTTCTTCTGTGGTGAACCTCTCAAGAGATTATACAGTGGAGCTCTGCTTTTTAAGTAGTCCCCTTCTCAGAATTGAATACCACCGATTTTTCATTGACTGGGTCATGGGCAGAGATGTCATTTGTGGGTCGCCAGGAGTCTCAACACGTAAGGTCAAAAGAAAAAGAAAAGAACTTTAAAAAAATGTTATTTTCATTTTTAATGGAAGCTCCTGGGTTGTGGCCAGTGCCATTTGGCTCTTTGTTTATGGAGTGGCTGGTTTTTTGATCACAAAAAAGTTGTCTCTGTTATGATCATCACAAGACATTCCATCTTAGTGTCGCCAGTGACTTGACAAAATTCTTGTGCCTAAAAGCTTGTGTACAGTGTAGACATGTTTGACCATAGCACATCAAGTGGCCCTTGATTTCATTGGGCCACAATTAATGCTTTGTTGTAAAGTGTCTTTCGTGGGGATTGGGTCCTCTGACGTATTCCATATCTATGACAGTAATCACCACAGCTGTGCTGCTTCGGAAAATCTTCGGCGTCTGCGTCCTGCGTCGATGATGTCGATATGCCGCCCTCGAGGACCTCCTCCGACGTCACTGGATGTTATAAGTAGGACGCACGACGCCCGTAGCCTCATTTCCTTTTTTTCCGCGAACGTGTTCGCTTCGGGAATCTCGGCGCACCTCGACTCTTTGGAGTTTCTGTTGTTTCTCGGTTCTTTGAACCTGTTTGGTGTTTGTGAAGTATTTCTTCGTGAAGATGTCTACCTCGTCTTCCACAACGCGTCTGGGCTTTAAGAAGTGCGGGGACTGTGGGTCCAAGATGTCCGTCACGGACTCGCACAGCGCCTGCCTCTGGTGCCTCGGGGAGGCCCATGACACGGATGACTGTGTCGACTGCCAGTCGCTCACATCGAAAGCCTTGCGGGAGCGCAAGAAGAAGTTATCGGTAGGTAAGGTGTCCAAGCCCCGGAAGTCGAGGTCTGCGGGGCTTTCGACGGACGACTCGATGGGCGACTCTCCGCATCGTCATCGGAAGTCCAGTGGGTCTCAGTCCCGGAGTCTGTCTCGCCACTCCTCTGCCTCTTTGAGGCACTCCTGGAAGCGCCGTTATCGGTCGCCTTCCCCGTCCTCATCCGAGGACTCCGCCCGTCGGCGGGTCGCTTACCACACCAAGCATGCGACACCAGAGGAATGGGCTTCCTTCGGGAAGAAAATGTTGGCGATTCTTGAATCGCAGGGCACTGGTCTGTCCGTGCCTCCCGAGTGGGGTTGGTCGTGATCAGCCGAGACACACCGTTCGCACGCCTTCGGGCTCGGGTGGTCGTCACGATTCGTGGGAAAGGTCCCGCTCGGACAAGGGGAATCGTTCTCGTCATGCCAGGTCCCAGTCCTCGAGGGGCTCGGGACCGTGTGAACCTGTGGTGTCTTCACGGAAGACGTCGATGCAGAGGTCGTCGACAGACTCTTTCTTGCCTTCGAAGAAGTCCTCGACGCCATCGGCGTTCCGGCCGTCGAGGGACACACTCGGGGTCCCGGCCTTGAGGACTGTGTTGGCGCCATCGATGCTGTCGACACCGCGCTCGGCATCGACGCCGATTCACTCAACGCCCTCGACACCTTTTGGGGCTGTGTCGACGGGGGTACCCCGTGTCTCTGGGGAACCACCTAGAAAGGCTCTAGCCAAGGTCAAGCATGGCTTTGGTTCAAGTTCTGTGCCTTCTTACCGCCATCTGGAGTTCATTTCAGAGGTGGATGAGGGCTGTGATGATGGCTTGGTGCCGGACACGGTGCCAGACGAGATTCTCTCGGGCCATAGCCAGTTTGAGGACTTGAGGCAGTCCCTGCATGATGCTAGTGGGCTGGACACCTCTCCGGCGGTGGAGTTTTGTAGGCAGAGCCTGGCACTCATGCCGATTCTTCGTACCAGCGCCTTATGTCTAGGGTCACCGAGTACTTAGGATGGTCTGCTCCCCCGAGGGAGTTTGTTCAGGATGACCTTACGGATATCCTCGACATTGGTCCACCAACTGACCCGGTACTGCCGTTTCATATGGCTCTACAGAGGAGGGTGGCGGCGGCTTGGACTGCTCCGGAGAGTCTCCCGGCAGTGGGCAAGTCTTTGCCGCGAAAATACCGCCCAGCCAGTAGTGACCCCTGCTACTTGTCCAAGCACCCTACTCCGGAGAGTTTGGTGGTGCAGGCGGCTACAGCTCCGGCAAAGCAGGCGTCGTACCCTACCATACCTCCTGATAGGGACGACAAGTGTTTTGACGGCTAGGCGAAGAAAGTGTTTTATGCAGGGGGTATGGTGCTTCAGGCGGCCAACTCCATATGTGCCTTGTCACTTTTCACGCACACTCTGTGGAACTGTTTCCTTGGTGGCTGAACATATTCCCAAAGGATACGAACGGGATGGTTTCCTTGCCATGGTTCAGGATGGCAAGGATGCCATGTGTGAGGCTGTTCAGTCGAGTTTATACATTGCAGATTGCGTCAGCCGGTCCATGGCGGCGAGCACTGTGATACGCAGGTTTGCGTGGTTGCGGAAGTCGGGGTTTGCTCCTGATGTGCAGGTCCGGCTCCTCAACATGCCTTTTGACGGGGAACATCTTTTTGGCAGCAAGGCTGACGAGAGTCTTGAGAGGTTGCAGACCTTAAAATCTGCAGCGAAGTCGTTGGGCGCTGCAGTTCGACAACCTCTGCCTTTTCGTCCTAAGGGACAGCAATGTAGGGGAGGTTCCTTTCGTTATTACTCATCTTTTGGCAAAGCAAGAGGAACTGCCAGTCAAAGGGGCCACCGTAGGAGTGCCAGAGGTGGAAAACAAGGTACTCGAGGTGCCAAGGCCGCTTGGGCTGTTGCCTCTTTACCCTCAGTCAACGCCGCTTCAGCTCAGTCATGAGGCCATGTCTCATGGTTCGCCGGTTGGGGGAAGGCTGGCGCAGCATCTTGCAGAGTGGCGCGCCATTACTTAAGATGTGTGGGTTCTGGAGATCATAACTCACGGCTACTGTCTTCCTTTCCGGCAGAGGCCTCAAGACAATCCACCAAGGAATCTCTCTTTGAAGAGTCCGGATCCGCTGCTTGCACTGGAAATTCAATCCCTGCTGGAGAAAGGCACCATAGAACTGGTGCCTGTAGCGGAGAGGAACAAGGGATGGTATTCCCCTTATTTTTTGGTTTCCAAGAAAGACGGGGGATTGAGACCCATCATGGACTTGCGCGGTTTGAACAAACTCTTCAGGAAGGACAAGTTCAAGATGGTTACTCTCTCTCAAGTCCTCCAGGCCCTTCAACTTCAGGACTGGTTGGTGTCCCTCGACCTCAAGGACGCTTATTTTCATGTGCCGATCCATCCAAAGCACAAGAAGTACCTGAGGTTCGCGTTTGGCGACTCGCACTTTCAGTTTCGGGTCCTGCCGTTCGGATTGACCTCCGCCCTGAGGGTCTTCACCAAGCTCATGGTAGTGGTGGCAATGCACCTCAGGAAAGGGGGGATTCACGTCTACCCCTACCTGGACGATTGGTTGATCAGGGCGCGCTCTCCTGAGCAAGTCCTGGATCATCTGTCAGTCACCTGCCACTCCCTCCACAAGGTGGGCTTCTCCCTCAACTTAAAGAAGTCCCATTTGACGCCAACTCAGAGGCTCTAGTACATCGGAGCAGTCCTCGACACGTCCCTGGGGCAGTGTTTTCCTCCCCAGGTGAGGGCTCATCACATTCAGCAGATGGTGCACAAGTTTCAACTTGCCCAGACTCTCCCAGCATTCGAGTTCTTGAGACTGCTCGGCCTCATGGCATCCTGCATTCTTCTGGTGCCAGAGGCCAGGTTGCGGATGAGATCTTTGCAATGGGCACTCAAGCTCCAGTGGTCTCAGTCCTCCGGCAGGATGTCAGACCCTGTTCAGGTGCCGTCTTCGGTCGCCCAGGACCTTCTGTGGTGGGCCGATGAAGGCAATCTGATGAGGGGGGCTCCGTTTTGGTTGCCCTGGCCGGAGGTGACGATCGTGACGGACGCATCCCTCACGGGATGGGGAGCTCATGCCAACGAGTTGACAGTCAGCGGTCGTTGGTCCCTGTCGGAGTCCAGACTCCATATCAATCTGTTGGAGCGGAGGACCGTCAGGCTAGCCCTGAAGGCTTTTCTGCCGACTGTGCGAGGAAAGAATGTCCTGATCCTGACGGACAACACGGTGGCCATGCACTACCTCAACAAAAAGGGGGGGGCAGGGTCACTTCCTCTGTGCAGGGAGGCGATGCAGCTCTGGTTCTGGGCAATCCAGCAGGAAGTTTCGATCTCGGCAGTTCATCTGGCAGGAGACGAAAACGAGACGGCGGACGCTCTGAGCAGGCAGAGCGCAATCTCTCACAAGTGTGAGTTGGCTCAGGAGATTCTCCTGGAGATCTTCGGCCTTTGGGGGACCCCTCAAGTGGATCTCTTCGCCTCCAGTGTTAACCGGAAGTGCGAGAGGTTCTGCTCGTGGGAATTTCCTCCAAACGGAGCCTTACGAGACGCGTTCGTGGTGGAGTGGTCATTCCCACTGCTGTACGCGTTTCCTCCAGTCCCCGTCATCCCGCAAGTACAGCGGAGGTTACGGAGGTTCGGTTCCCGGATGATCCTCATTGCTCCGGCGTGGGCCCGGAGGACGTGGTACCCGGACCTTCTCGACTTGTCCATCTGCCCTCCACGTCGACTTTCCTACTGAGACGATCTGCTGTCACGGGAGGGGGGGGGTGTCAGGTTCTCCATCCAGAGGTCAGGTCCCTCAACCTTCATGCTTGGTTTCTGAAAGGTTGATGTATAAGGATTGGGACCTCCCTGAAGACGTGATGGAGGTGTTGATTTCGGCCAGAAGGCCCGCAACAAAGTCCCTGTACCGTTGCCGTTGGAGAAAGTTCTGCGACTGGTGCAGGGTTAAGAATGTGGATCCTTTTGCATGTGAAATTCCCATGGTTCTGTCTTTTTTGCTTTCTTTGGCCCACAGGGGCCTTCAAGTGGGTACCATTAAATGTTACGTGGCGGCGCTGTCCATATTTAAGTGCTCGTCTGAAGAATGTTCCTATTGTCAAATTCCTTTAATTTCTCAGTTTCTGAAAGGGCTCCCTAATGTGTTGCCTCCGTCACCTTTCCAGGTGCCCGGTTGGGATTTGGACCTTGTTCTCAAGTTTCTGATGGGTGCTCCGTTTGAGCCTTTGCATTCATGCCCTTTGAGACGGTTAACTCTTAAAACTGTATTTTTGGTTGCGGTCACTTCCGCTCGCAGAGTGAGTGAGTTACAGGCACTTTCAGTTAAGACACCCTTCACTGTGTTTCATAAGGACAGGGTTGTCCTTAGAGTTCATCCTTTTCTTCCGAAGGTGGTGTCGGAATTTCATTTAGGCCAGAAGGTGGTTGTTCCAGCATTTTATCCTCCCCCCACATCCTGGTAAGGAAGAGGAGAGTCTCCATTGGCTTGATCCTAGGAGAGCGTTAAGATTTTATATTTCACGCATGTCCCGGGTCAGAGTGGACGATCAGCTCTTCATTGGTTACGCTGGAAAGCGTTTGGGACAGGCTGTGACGAAACAGACTTTGTCTCGCTAGATTATTTTGGCTTTCTCTGAGTGTTACTGCTTGGCGGGTAAGGACCCACCGGTCGGCTAATGGGCCCATTCTACCAGGGGTATGGCTGCCTCTACTGCCCTGCAGAGGGGTGTTCCTATTCGAAACATCTGTGATGCAGCCACCTGGGCTTCGGTACTTACTTTTGTACGTCACTATTCCCTTGATTCCATCCGGGGACAGGATCTGGCCTTTGGCAAGGTGATCCTTTACTACGCAATTTGATTGGGCATGCTAAATTTCTGTTTTCTAAATTCTTTTCCCACCTCCTTGCATTGGTACTGCTTTGGGAGTCTGTCATAGAATACGTCGGAGGACCCAATACCCTCGAAGAACAAGTTACTCTCTTACCTGGTAACGTTCTTTCAATGGGATGGTCCGACGACGTATTCCATATCGCTCCCTCCCTACCTTCCCCGCTACAGAATTTCTTATGCGATTGCAGCTTACGTTTCCGCAAGGCTTTGTGTGTCAGACTGGTAGAAGACTGGTGGCACACGTTCTGGGGAAAAAACTACAACTGGGTCTACGGGCGTCGTGCGTCCTACTTATAACATCCAGTGACGTCGGCCGTCGGAGGAGGTCCTCGAGGGCGGCGTATCGACATCAATGCAGGACGCAGACGCCGAAGATTTTCCGAAGCAGCACAGCTGTGGTGATTACTGTCATAGATATGGAATACGTTGTCGGACCCTCCCATCGAAAGAACGTTACCAGGTAAGAGAGTAACTTGTTCTTCTTGCTCATCTCCCTGGCATGCTGTTCAGGATGTTTGTTTGCTTGTATGGGGTAACGAGTGCCTAGAGTACGGAATGCTGTGTGAGTGTGCTGCTTTTCCTGCTCTACTCTAAATTCTTTAATGCATAGTTATGAACCCTCTCAATGGTATGCATTTTGCCAACTTCTGAAACCTGAAAGGTAGATCCACGCAGGCTTGACATGTGGCCAACTCTGCACCAGACCTGCAGATGAACTGGCCTGCTGTTAATTCTCAGATACCAGTTTATTTGTATCCACTACAGAGTGCAATTTACTTTCGAATGGATGGTGTCCTCCAACGTATTCCCCATCTTTGACATGTAATGTCCACAGCTGTGTAGTTCGGAAACTTTTTCGGCAGAGGGTGTCCTGCGTCAATTTGATGTCCCTTGAAGGCCTCAGTTGAGGGCAACGTCACTGGATGTTATAAATAGAACGCACGGTGCTCGTAGCCTCAGTTCCTTTTTTTCCACAAACTTGTTTGCTTCGAAGACTCAGCCCGCCTCGTGTTTTACCTTGTGAAGATGTCTTCTTCGACCCCTCCGACTCCACGGTCTGGCTTCAAGACTTGCCGCGACTGCAAGTCTAAAATGCCGATCACCGACCCACATCGCATTTGTTTGTGGTGCTTGGGCAAGAATCACAACACTGATGACTGTTTGAAATGCCAGTCGCTGACTACTAAGGCCTTGCAGGAGCATAAGGGAAAGCTTCAGGTAGGTAGGGGTGCTAAACCCAGTAAGTCCAAACGTACATCCAAGTCCAAGGATTTGTCCACCGACGATTCGAGGGGATACTCTCTGTGTCAGCATTCTCGGGGGTTTCTGTCCCGGAGTGGTTCCTGCCATTCGTCCTTATCTCGGCATTCAAGGAAGCGCCGTCACTGGTCGTCTTCCCGTCCTCCTCGGAGGATGGTGCCTTGAGGAAAGTGGCTTGTCCAACGAAGTCCTCGACTCCGGAGGAATGGGCTGCCGTTAGGGAGCAGATGTTGGCGATATTTCAATCGCAGGGCACAGGTCTGTCCGCGCCTTCTCACGAAGCCAGCAAGGAACGGTCTCGAACCGTGGCTTGTACGCCTTCGGGCTCGGGTCCTCATAGGGAACTTTTGAGTTCCCGTTCAGACACGGCTCAGGATGGCGTAAGAGATGCACTTCCAGGTCTTGGTACCCGTCCCCGGCTAAGGGCTCGAAGTCGGCATTTAGTGAGACCCATCCTGGACTTGTGTTGGTTGAACAAACTCCTCAGGAAGGTCAAGTTCAAGATGGTCACTCTTTCTCAAGTCCTCCAGGCCCTTCAACTTCAGGATTGGTTGGTGTCTCTGGGCCTACACAATGCTTACTTTCATGTTTCGATTCATCCCAAGCACAGAAATTATCTGAGGTTTGCGGCTGGTGACTCGCACTTTCGGTTTTGGGTCCTGACATTCGGATTGACCTCTGCCTGAGGGTCTTCACCAAGCTAATGGTGGTGGTGGCAGCTTATCTCAGGAGAGGGGGGATTCACGTCTACCCCTACCTGATCCGTGCACGTTCTCCCGAGCAAGCATTGGCTCACCTCGGTCTCACCTGCCGCTCTTTCCACAGGCTGGGCTTCTCCCTCAGTTTTAAGAAGTCGCATCCGACACCTACCCAACAGCTCCAGTACATCATGGCTGTGTTGGACACGTCCTTGGGGAGGTGCTTGCCTCCCAAGGTGAGGGCTCATCACATTGTGCAGATGGTGGACAAGTTTCAACATGCCCAGAGTCTCCCAGCTTTCGAATTCTTAAGGTTGCTTGGCCTCATGGCATCCTGCAGTTTTTTGGTGCCAGAGACCAGGCTGAGGATGAGATCCCTGCAAATGGGTCCTCAGAATGTAGTGGTAGCAGTTCTCGGGGCAAGATGTCGGATCCCGTTCAGATTCCACTTTCGGTCTCCCATGATCTTCTGTGGTGGGCTAACGAAGGGAACCTGATGAAGGGGGAACCGTTTTGGCAACCATGGCTGGAGGTGACAGTAGTGACGGATGTTTCCCTCACAGGATGGGGCACTCATGCCAACGATTTGACCGCCAGCGGTCGTTGGTCTCTGTCGGAGTCCAAACTCCACATCAATCTGTTAGAGCTGAGGGCAATCAGGCTAGCACTGGAGGCTTTTCTGCATCCTTTTTAGGTTGCATCCTAGGAGAGCTCTGAGCTTTTATATTTCTAGGATGTCCTGGGTCTTAGTGGATGATCAACTCTTTGCGGGATATGCTGAACACCGATTGGTTACCAAACAGACCTTGTCCAGGTGGATTATCCTCACCATTACTGAATGTTACCGATTGGCGTGTAAGGACCCTCCTGAAGGGCTGCCAGCTCATTCCACTAGGGGCGTGGCTGCTTCCACGGCCCTGCAACGGGGAGTTCCTATTAGGAATATTTGTGATGCGCGCATCCGAAGTGGACTTTTGGGCTGGAGACGCTCGCCTGGAATCCTGCTACGTATGTGCTTGTGTCGGCAAGAGGAAGCATCTGCATTCCGTATTTCGCCGCAACACGGAAGTTTGAGCAGCATCCTGCTAAGTAATTCACTCTTACTAACTTGGACTTTGAAGGCGGCTGTTTCTATTTTGGTGCCGCGGCGTGTGTTTTACTTTTTGCACCTTACTAAGAAGTCTTACCGGCTTTCCCTCTCCCTCTGCTTCCTTTGCAGTCCCCGCCTTCGAGCCGCTTGCAAGCCCGCCTCCGCTGCTCCTGCCCCTTTCCCAACACTTCCACTTCCTATAATTGTACCGGTGCGCGCGCATCCGAAGTGCATCACAAGTGGACTGTTGGGCTGTTAGTCGGAGAGGCGGCTGAGGTGCAGGTAATCTGGTACTGCTAGCCTTTACTTGGGTTCTTTTTTTATTTTATTTTTTTATTTTTTTTTTAACACTATTTCTGTAAACAGGGATTGTTGGTCCTTGTTTAGATGTACTCCCACTGTTGAAAGGTGATTATTTCGTGTCCACAGATATTTTCATCAATCATGGCCGAAGTGTTGCGCAGTGGTAAAAAATCAAATGTGTATAACTTTAAAAAAGCTGAGGAAGAGCAATGTGTGGTGATTTCACACTTAGAAAATCCTTCTATCTCGACTATTTGTGAAGAGGACAATGAAAGAAATGCTTTCTCAGACCAACCGTTTGTAAATTTAGTTTCCCTAGAAAATGAAAATGACTTGCCTATGGCAGGTAAAGAAGAAGACCTGCTAGCAGAAAAAGCTCTAGCATTGAAACACACAATTGCACCGCCCTTCTCAGAGTGTATAAATAAAAAGGGAATATCCTTCACTCACTTGTCCAAAGAAACTCCTCCATTAACGCCCCGTATCTTGGCTGCTGTAAGTGAGAAAAGTGACACCATTGCACTTAATTTGGAGACACACCCAAAAAGAGTAAGAGAGTCCCACAAGGATAAGTCTTTAAAACAGAATGAGACTTTGAATTCGACCTGGGAGGCTACTACCCCTAATTTGGACAAAAAAAACCACAGAGTTTAAAAAAGCAATGGGGTCACTTTCCATCAAAGAAGCCAATAAAATCTCCCCGAGAGGTTGGATAAATGAGGATGCAAACCTAGATAGAGGATGCAGTCTAGATAGAGATGTAATCGGGGAAAAAAATGGGAATTTAGAAGTTTGGCACCCACACTGCTGATTTTTCTATGTTAGCACCAGCTATTGAATTAGAATTGGGGAAGCGTATTAGACTATCGCATGAACCCTCTACTCCAGTAAATAAAAGCAAATATGGGATTGAAAATGTTATTTTATTTAACAATCCCCCAACTTATTCATACTCTGTGCCCACTCACTTCAGTGCTCAAAAAGAGGCACAAATCTTAGGGGGAAATCTTCCTCACAGATTGTCGAGTATGGGTGGGTCTAATCCTCAGTCTAACAGTTCTCCTATTTCTGAAAAATCATTGACTCAAGGTTCCCAACCTTCACACAGTCCTGAATGTGTTGGAGTTGCACACTTCAATCTCAATGAGTCCCCGAAGCATGGAAATGTGCCACGGTCGAACCAGTGTCCTGCAGAGCAGCATAAAGGCGTTGATGAACAACAACAATGCCTTGAAACTTTCCCTGTTTTGACCAGGATCCCAAATCTTTTAGATAAGGGTCATGAGCAAACGCACGAGGAAATAAAAACTCTGCAGATGCAAATGTGTGATCTTATAAGCAAGCTTAGCAAAATGGAGGGCATGCTGATTTCCTGTAATATGTTTTCGGCTTTGATCAATAAGAAAGATGAGACACCAAATACATATCACACTGCTACACAAACCAAGTCCTTCGCTGAGGCAGTGACTGAGGGTCTTCCTTCCAATTCTGCCACAAGTAAGAACATCATCTCATTACCAGAAAAGTTAGAGGGCGTAAATGCATCTAATATCGCTGCATTGATTGTCCTAGTAACTGAGATGGCAACTACTATTGGTACTATCTCTATTCCAGCTGTCATTGTGGGCATTACGCCCTTGAAAGATAAAGATGATGCCCGGTTGGACAGCCCATCAGCGCTTACTGAGCTTATTGATCTAAGTGGAGAGATCTTTGAATCGGATGTTACAGGAGGAAACGTTATGGTAGATCAATATGATGATGCACCTCCTTTAATTCCTCAAACTAAAAAACAAAGAAGAGCTTTGGCTCGTGCTGAAAAGCGTAACATCTTTAATAAACGCATGAAAGGAAAAATGGAGAAAAAAAAAAAATCAAGCATGCGATAAAATTGATAAGCAAAACACACATATGAGAGACATCTGCAATTTATCTGGGGGCGATACCATCATTGATTTAAATCAATTGAACGAAGAATCTAAAGCAATGTTGAATCTTCCGGAACACAATCAGACTGCCAAACTAACCAAAAAAAAAGCCTTCGAAAAGAAAATAGCTTTGGAAACCAAAGTGATTGAAGATGGCAAAATAGATCCTAATCATAAGGACACAAAGTAGTCTATTTCGAAAGTTAAGAAAGGGGCAGTTTGCCGGAATGAAGAAAGGGGAATTTTAAATCTGGAACTTTACCCCCAAACTGACTCCTTAAACCAAAAACTATCTGTTCGCTCTAATTTCTATCCCATCTTGAACACCAAAAAACTGAAAAAGTGATTCTTGGTATAGATAACGGACAAAGGGCTCATAAGCAAGCCAACTGTATCCACAAGTTAGGAAAGGTACAAGCTTCCATGTCAAATGGTAATAGGTTACCTCTGCCCGACTCCAAGGAATCGGCAATAAATGTTGAACTGGAGGATATTGTTCAAGTAGAGGCGCAGGATTTGGAGCAGTCTAGCCCAAGATTAAATTCTCGAAATTCAATGCCACAAAGTACATCAGCAAAAGCTAATTTTGCTGATGTAAAATCTAACATTAAATCGGGGCTGCAATGCAGTAGGAAAAATGCTAATACTATTGATGTAAAAGCAGCCACAGTAATGGGGTGGGAAAGTGATCCAGTACGCTATGGAAAGGCGCGCTTGAATCAAACCTTTATGATGACTGGTATCCAAGATATCCCCGCTCTGGGTATTATATGTTCAAATGACATTGACTGGGTGAAATTGGCAGCGGAAAATAATTATAGAATGATATGTAAATTTACGTCTCCCTTTATTTTAAAGCTGCTATGGGAGCATAGAGAAGATTTTGATTCTATTGGTTTAACCACCCGCATCTTTCCTTCGCTTGATGAAGCAAAGAGCTTCTTGGGAACTATGCCTCCCCCCCCCCCTGAAAGTACGCCTTCGAGTTTTACTCTAGGCATTAGAGCCAACATTGATGCCAATACTATGAAACAGTTTGTCATTTGTGTCAGTGATAAAGGAGATGTCATGGAGAGATCCTAATTCTGATCAATTCCCACAGCAATCAAATGAAATCAGTGACTCTTGGCTCTGCCAAACTTCATATCATCTTGTGAAACCAGTGCAGCTTAAGTAATTTAAAAAAAATTGTATAGTTCTAACTATTCCCAAAGACCTGATATTATATTTTTGCAAGAATCTATGAAACAAACACACTTTATTGTAGAGGGTTACTTTGCATACATTCAGGTCGCCAGTCGAGGTCCTTGGGGAAGACCCTCGGGTGGCCTTGCACTCTTAATTAATACCGTATATAAGTGTTCCACAGAAAAGATTAGCAGTTCCGAATCTATTCTAGCTATTGCTTTAAAAGATGATGAGGATCCCTCCATTATTGTCCTCTTGATTTGTATTTATTGGAATAAACTGAACACACCAATGGAAGTCATATTAGAAGAATTGAATGCTGTGATAGAAAAGGGTTTGATCTCCTATGCTTCAGCTAGAATTATAGCTGAAGGTGATCTGAACTGCTACTGTTACGAAAGGGGTGCGTGCTCTGGTGGCCTATGGAATGTTCATTCGACATCATCGATGAAATGTGGGCAAATGTGGAGCACTTCATTTCTCGATTGGGATATGCAGACGCCTCTTCTCCAATTGGAACCTTATAATTATACTTGGTCGAGAGGTGGGTGCAAATCCCTAATCGACTACTTCTTTGTTTCATCTAGACTATACTTGAATGTGGTTGGTTTGACGATAATTGATCCCCTTTTAGGAGATCATATGATAGTTTCACTTACTTTGAACATTCCTATTGCTCGTTATGCTTATGAGCTCCTGCTCTCCCTGGTAGAACCTGATCGTCACTCTCTTTCAGTGAGATGGAACCCTAGAGTGTGCACCTCTTTTATCCAGCATATCGAATTCGATCCCAATATCATCTTGCACATCGTACAAGGCGGTCCATCTTTACTTCATATGGACAATCAAAATTCTTCGATTATAAAGTCTCATTTGCAAAAAATAAAAAATGAATGTAACAAGAAGGTGCAAGTTTTAGCTACTCACACTTATAAATTTAATCTCCAAGTGGCATGTCTGAAAGCGCAGACATTTTTTTAAGTTAGATCTGTCATTAAAGCAAATTTGCCCTTTAATATTCGCAAAGAACGAATAAAAAATCTGAGGCAATACTATCGAAATAAGCTAAAATGTTTGAAGGGTAAACTGCATTATGAAGATAATCAAAAGGTCATCTACCATTTGCTGAAACATGATTCTAGGCAAATTTGGAACACTGCGCATTATCACCTCAGATTCTGCCAATACAATAGAATCAGTTATTACTGCAGAAAGTTGGGTGTCTTATATTAAGGCTAAATATCATATGCCTGATCGCTTCTGTGTGTTGATAGGGGGTGAGCCCCGACTGGTTTTAGATAAACCAGTATGGTGGTCGATCAGTGACATCATGGAAGCAATAGGCAAACTTAAACTCTCCAAGGCCCCCGGCCCGGATGGTTTACCTTCATGTATTTATAAATCTAATCCTTTATTTTGGGCTCACATCCTCAAAATCAAATTTGACTCCATTCTGTTTACTGGTAACATTCCCCTTTCTTGGTCATCTGCCCTTGTCATACCCATCTATAAAAAGGGCCCTCCGGACTCTCCGTCCAATTATCGTCCAATAGCGCTTACTGACGCCTCGTCGAATTTTATTTCCCTTCTTCTGCTTCAGCAATTACAAATGTACATCAATGACTACAACTTGCTGTCACGTTATCAAGTAGGCTTCAGGAAATATATTGGTTGTCCTTTAAATGCGACTATACTAAGTCACTTACAGGGCCACACGTCCTCATCTAAAAATGGGGCGGTTTATATGGCTAGTTTGTACTTCACTGCAGCCTTTGATAAGGTTATACTAGAGATCTTATGGAATAAAATGCTTGCTATGGGGATTCCGTCACAATTGGTTGCATTAATAGCTCTGTTGTACAAAAACACTACTTATCGAATCCGCCTTTCTAAGGAAGGCGCGCTTACCGACCCACTTCCCACTGAAATGGGAGTTAAACAGGGTTGTAACATGGCAGCGGTGCTGTTTAACTTATACCTTTTGGGTCTGGATGATAACTGGATGATTGGGGAGTGTTTTCCTGTCAAGCTTGGTTCTCTCAGATTGGATTGGATGGGATTCGCGGATGATCTGCTTTTCTTCGACAGAACACCTTTTGACCTGCAGAGAAAATTGGACCTATTCGCGGATTTTGCTTCTAACCATAACCTCTCTCCTAACCCTGCCAAAACGTATATCCTAATTTTCTCTGATGGGAAACTTAAACCTCGCCGCTTTTCGTGGTCTTTAAGCAGTATTAAAATCGATTATGCTCCAATGATACGCTACTTGGGTTACCTGCTTACTGATTTATATTCATAAAAAATGTGGAAAAACTTTCTCAATCAAAAAGTTAAAATTCTTTCCTCACAAATGAAAATTATTTTTCATAAATACTGTATGTTTTCGCGTCTTCCTTTAATTCAATTTTACCTTCAAAAAGTTGAACCGATTATTTTTTAGACATCTGTTGCTATGACCTTGATGACTTTCTAAAAACTCTGCAGGGAAAACTCTGGAAAACTGCCTTGGGTTTGGCTCTTTCCATTCCAAACGTAATGATCTGCCACAAGTTAAATTTACTACCCCTGTTGGGAAACCATAACTGCTGAGCTATTACTAACTATATCAAAATGTATAACCTGCCAAAAAATACGCTTTATACTGAATTGAATAAAATCTTGGGTGAGTCCAACATCAGATCCTTAAACACTGTTACTTCAAAAATTATCAAAATTCTGTCTTTTATTAATGAAACTCCGGCATTCATGTGTATGTGGCTGCCAAGCCAAAAAAAAAAATACCAACGTTTCTATTGGTGCAATATGCTGGATCTAATGGGTACTTACCCTTCATATGAGGAATATAACCGGGTTCGGGAAAGATGTGATCGCAGACAAAAATATCTGATTCAGTTTCCCTCGGCTAAACCGAGGAAAACTTTTATGCGTTTTCGACGTAATCAATTCCTAACGCGTAATCGTACAAAAAAATGGGCTGCTTGTGGAAATGGTATAGAGTATGTAATGTGTTGCTTCTGTGAGAACCTTGAAGCCCCTGAAACGTTGAAACATCTTGTGATTGTCTGTCCAAAGTTTGAGGAATTCCGTATTCAAATTTTTGAGCGTTACTATTCTAACTCGAATTCGGCAAGGGAATCCTTATGGAAACGTTGCATGGAAGGGGATAGCCAAAAACTTATTTCAAACTAATAAATTTGCTTGAAATTATAGAGACCAAATTGATGGAAGTACCGTAAAACATGGTGCAATTTTTACTAGTATGAAATCTGTTGGTAAAATGAAGGTTACTAAATTATATGTTGCCCTCCTTGTTGATGTTTAGGGAAGTTACTTAATAACCAGTCATTAGTGTAATTGGTGTGAAAGTAAATGTTTTCCTTTTTGTTCTTTTTTTTTCTCTTGAAATTTTATGAATTGGAACTATGTTGTATTTTCACAAAAATGCGATTGTAACCCAGAGTCCAACCTGTTAGGTTATAGTCTAGTTTGCTGCATGTCTTATGACACCCTTAATGAATAAGTTTTGCTTTGCAATGTGTTTAAAGCTCGCATACGACTGGAAAGTTGGATTGTTTCCCTTTTGGGTTTTGTTTTATATGTATGCAACTTTTAATGTAAACCTGTATTTCGTATGAAATAGATTTGTAAAGGTTTTTATATTAATAAACCCAAAAAAAATATATATATTTGTGATGCAGCCTCATGGGCTTCTATCCACACCTTTGTTAAACATTTTTCCCTGGATACGAACCAAGGTCAAGATATGGCCTTTGGTAAGGCGGATCTTTATTCCGCTATCTGATTGTCTATTCTAAATTCTCTTCCCTCCTTCATTTTCTGGTACTGCTTTCGGAGCCTGTCAAAGATGTGAAATAAGTTGGAGGACACAATCCATTCGAAGAACAAGTTACTTACCAACTGGTAACGTTCTTTCGATTGGATGTTCCTCCAACATATTCCACATTGCCCTCCCAGCCTGCCCCTCTGGAGAATTTCCTATGGGATTGCAGCTTACGTTTCCACAAGGCTATGTGTAGTCAAGCAGGCATTGGATTGGTGCCACACATTATGGGGGAAAAAACATAACCTGAGGCTACGGGCGCTGTGCGTCCTATTTATAACATCCGGTGAGGTCGCCCTCGATGAAGGCCTTTGAGGGACATCAAACCGATGCCATCGACGCAGGACGCCTTCTGCCGAAAAAGTTTCTGAACTACACAGTTGTGGACATTACATGTCAAAGATGTGGAATACGTTGGAGGAACATCCAATCGAAAGAACGTTACCAGTTGGTAAGTAACTTGTTCTTCTGACTTTTAGAACATTTAGACATGTAATTGCTCATTTTACTATAGCCGGTCAGATAGCTATAGCTGGTAAGATAGCTCAGTGGGTCGAGCGCTCGCTGCTGCCATGTGTGTGTGATCTGCAGGTTGCACGTTCGAATACGGGCAAGGCCAACTAAGCCTTCTTCTGAGGTCTATAAATGACTACCAACACAGGTTGGGTAGTATTGTATGTATATTGGTTCTATAAATAGGGCTTCAGCATAAGTGTTATATAATAACACATCATTATCATTTGGCCTTGGACGTCTGCTTGCATTCTAATTTAGTAATATGAGCCTATGCACACTGATATTAACGATACAAATGGTGATTCATTCTTGTATGTAATGTATAACCATATTTATCGTAATGTACTTAGGAACAATGCTATGTGATGCCACTTCCTGGTTTGTCAAGGGGTGGAAGATTGTGTTCCATCGCTTCCCGTAATGTCACTTTGGGTGTGGTCAGAGGTCAAGGGTCACGTGATGTCACTTCAGCTACCCCTGGCATTTTGGTGAAATGACATCCCTTGTCGGGGGTGCCCTCAAAGTTTAAATTTCACAGCCCAAGGTCTGAGTTGGCGCAAGACTATACACACCAGTCTACTGGAGTGGCAAGCAATCTTTAATAGAGAGTTTTGATCCAGGCGGACAGCTCAACAGCCATCTTTCATCTCAGCAAATAGGGAGGCACAAAGTCTCCCCAGCTGTGCTAGTTTGTAGTGACTGTCTGGGTTTGGACGTTCTCCGACCAGCTCTCCATCAAGTTAGTTCGTGTGGGAGGAGACCTGAATGTACAAGACCACTTGAGAAGACTTTTTGACTCCAACCATGAATAGTAGATTTGACAGAATGTGTTAGCAGAGCTCGTCCAGTGCTGGGGGTACCCTTCAGTGAACCTGCTTGTGACCTCCATCAATCGCAAATGCATTCCCTATGCCACTCGGAAGATGGAGGGTAAGGGTTCAATGGGAAAATGCTCTTCTCCTGGATTGGAGCAATCTGTTTGCTTCTGCTTTCTCTTCACTTCCTCTGCTTCAGAAGGTTTGAACCACATTTGCAGAGAGCAGTGGATACTCCATGATCTTGATAGCCCCCAAGTGTCTGGTCAAATTCTGGTTCTCGGACATAATGAAATGAATGAGGGACAGACTGTGGCAGCTGCCTCTCCATCGTGGTCTCATTCTCCAGCAGCAGGGCAGTGTCCTTCGCACCGCTCCCAGCTATCAATGCGCTTAGCTGCCTGACCATCATTCTGACCTCAAGGAAACCTTCTGCACGTTCGTAGTCGAAAAGCAATTGGACGAGATTCTGTTACTGGTCATCAGAAATGCACACCCAACCCTTTACTTGCTCCATTGATGGTGTCATTTGTATCAGACTTGTCAGCCTCTGGGGTTTTGGTCATTGAGTATACTATGGGAACAAGACCTATGTGTAGTGTTTCCTCTTGTGTTGTTTTTTATGTATTTTATGTAATTTGATCATTTTATGATTGTTTAAAAAAAAATTGAATATAAAATGTCATTTTTTTATGAATGAGAATAAAACGCAATTAATTATGATTGCTTTGTGGTCCCCAGTCTTGTAGAGACACATTTTACTTAGACCTTCTTTCTGTAAAAACAGATGTTTATACCCATGTCAATTGTATGGAACGATTTGGAAATGGATCACTTAAGGAATACCTAGAAATATTTCACATAATGTTGAAAGTATGTCTTACTATAAATTATGAGTTTGTTTCAAATTGGTTCTTCAACATTACTCAATACTGAAGCTGTTTCACAATTTTGTTTTTCAGATTCTAAACTTACTAGTAGAGAAAGAGGAAAGTTATGCTTTAAGTCAATAAGATGTAAAGCCTCAGAAGGTATGTTTATTTTCTAATTTGGAAAGGTTTTACTTTTAGATGTTATGTTTGTTTTGATTTGTTTTTTTATTTATTCTTCAGGATATAAACACCAAGGCAGATATACTTTTGGTGATATTGTCTTCGAAAGTGAACAGGTCTGTATATTTGTTTTCTTAAACAAAGTGCATATGTTTTTAACTTGGAATACTGCTTTCCTATTCATTCTCGACACTGCCTGCTTGAAGTAAGCCTGTGTTTGTGTGTCGAACACCGCACAATTAAGTATTTAAGTGGTTGAGAACTTTTGTTCATCTCATGATCTTAGCAAAACATAGTTGGAACAAACCCGCTGTAGAACCTGAATGTTATCATGTAAACTATTCACACCTATCTCTAATATTATGCTAGTTTCATGGAAGACCACCTTTTCAGTGGTGTCCGCTAGACAAAGATTCAGGCTTTATTAGCATTTGAACCCTTCAAAGTGTTTTATTGCCACTAGTCTAGCATATATGCTGTCCAAATGTTTGAAATATATAGAGCTGTTTCAGTGAAAAAAGTTAAGTTTAATATCAATTAAAAGTTGATAGGGGAGGCGGTGGGGGGTGGCCTAGGCTGCTGGTGTGAGCAAATGTCTGGCTCTGTTTTTTCTCATAAAATGACAGCTCCAGGATAAAAATGGGAGGAACCAGCAGAACCCAACAATGAAAAGCAAATGACTGAAATTCACTGAAAGATCATGATGAGCCACTGATTTCCCCCTGCCACCAAGGTTGGCGCTCTAAGATGGCAGGCGTGATTAGGTGCATCAACAGAACAAAAGAAATCGGGCGAGGGGATGCAGCATGGTCACAGATCAGCAGGTTCAAACTTTGCAGAGGGGACCTTACCTGAGCATCTCTCCGATAGAAAAGGTTCACCTGGAGCCAGTGTGAGTAAACAATACTCCAAGATGGCTGCTGATTTGTGATCCTTAATGAGGGATGTGGTTGGAATGGGGATGTAATAATGGCCGAGTAAGGTGAGCCATTATTCACAGAGGCGTTTCCCAACCACAATGAAACATCTTGGATGGAGACAGGCCCCCGAGAAATGACCTGAAAACAGAGCCACAATCTGTACGTCCACAGGATTATCTAACCGGGAAAGAAATCTATCTATGCAAGGGAGCGTACAGCTGTACTGTTTGAAGGCATGATACAGCAGGTCGCTTGAACAGATGCCCCCTGATTTCATTGCTAGCACAATTCAACAATCTCCATCACAATAAGAAGGGTACTTTAAGAGCGGAACAGTAGTACCAAACAAAGCCCTAATATCTTGCCCGGAAAGAGGTAGCTGACCGATAACTGGTTACAAAACCAAGGATTTCACCCTGAGATGAGCAGAGCGTGCAACACTCCATAGTCTTTTTATACAGGACATTCCCTTTCCCTCAGAGTTGAGGGGTGGACAAAATGGATGGTTTTGTTTTTTGCGGCACAGTAAAACAGTGCACCTTCCAATCATTCTGGAGGTGGTGAGCAAAGACCCCGCCCTCACCCAGCCCATTTAGAGTAGAGTAATTTCTGTGAAACACATTGGCTGGGGTGTTGCTGCAAGACTTCCTGTCTAACCCTGGAAGGCAGCAGACAGAACCTGTGAGGAGATCTTGTGTATTTGACAAATCCACCAACAAATCTTTGACAACGGCAACAAGGTGTGAAACCTGGTGGAGTTAAGGACTTTATGGTAAATGCAAAGGCTGTAATAAATAGTAGCCCTTCAGTAGCTTTGCTTTTCTGGGTGTCTGTTCTCAAGTAGTGTGGTCTCCTAATTTCTTGGGTTTATATGATGGCTGACCCTCGGTCCCGCTCATCAAGCAGGTGATCATCAAATCTAAACAATGCCAGAGGTTGCCCCTAATTCTCATGACTCCTCATTGACTGGACAGACATTGGTTTTTGGACGTCAAAGGTGGAACAAGGGCTGGCATTTCTCTCCCTTTTTTACATAGATTCTATTTTCACTCCAACTCCCCTGGATCCCTCAATCGCTGAACTTGATATGTTTGTTGAGGGGCTGACTGTGGTGTATCTGGGTATCTGACTGGAGTGCATCGTGATTTCTCAGGTTGCCTGAAAGAATTCTACAGTAATCAAACCATTTCAGTGTTAGTTGGACCAATTGCTCACTATGGCGAGATGGCATTATCGGAAAACCAATTGCATCCCTTGTCTTTAATGTGCTGCATTTGCTGTGGGAAAGCCACACTTTTGAAAATAGGGAGGGAGTACAGTAGCAGGGTGGGAGTGTGGTGGAAGGTGGGAAGTAGAGGGGAGGTTACCTGAGGGGCAGGAGAGTGTGGGGACCGCTGCGGGTAACTCTAGGAGAGTGAAAGAGGTGATGATGACATTTGGCAGCTATTGGTCTCTACACGAGTTCTTAATATGTATCCTGTTCAGGTTTGAATCCTATGATCAAATTTCATTTAGATGGGGCTGGCAGTTATTCCTACACCTCCGGTGGAAGCCCCTAACCCGCTGTGTGACCTATATGTGCTATACAAATCATTCCGGTGCATGCCCTCCTCTTATAACAAGCTAGTTTTGTGGAATACTGCCTTTTTAGTGACGGTGACGTCCACTTGATGAATCGCCGTTGTTCAGGCTTTATCTACATCTGTACCCTACACAATCTTCCAAAGGGATGGTCTGCTTCTTCTCACAGGTTTCATCTTTCTTCCTAAGGCAATGTCTTAATTTCATACTAATCAGGAAGTGATGCCCCTCTCCTTAATCAGATCATACTCTCCATGCAGTATATACTAGTCAAATTCCAGCTGTATAGGACTACATCCTGTATAAAGTATAATAACTTATTTGTGGCTGCCTATCCGCGAACGGATCATCTTCAAAACCATGTCCATCCCGCATGAATGCCTGTCCAACACAGCTCCCTCCTAACTCTTGCAGAAATTCACAAAAGCCCAGTCATCTAGACCCACAAGGTTTATGTACGTGAATCGATTTATACAGCCCAAAGTAAGACGCTCAAAAGTGGGAGGTTGAAGTTTCACATCCATTACAGCCAGACAATGGAATTCTCTTTCCCCCACCATAAGAGGGGAACCCTCCTACTGCGCCTTCCGAAAATCCCTCAAAACCTGGTTGTTTGCCTAGCAATCCCATCACACATCACGCTGCCCTGCACTACGGCACCCTACCAACTGCATTCCTTTTGCATCTGCTTTGCACTGCCTCACCCTACCAGCAATCCCATTACACATTACGCTGCCCTGCACTACCGCACCCTACCAACTGCATTCCTTTTGCATTTTCTTTGCACTGCCTCACCCTACCAACTGTACAATTTATATTTCTGCTGTATCACCTGCAAGTAACCGGTTCACTGTAACAGCGCCTCAATGCCTACAGGTTGCTGTGCACTCTATAAATGAAATAAATATACGGCTTGTGGCCCATTTTCGGCCTTTCAAACCATTTGCTCTGCTTCCCCCAATCCCCCCCAAACCTCCTCCCCCCCCGACCTTACTTACTCTATGGCTTTGCTCTCAAGCCAGACACAGTAGCAGTGGCGGTTTTAAGGGGACTGCCTCCAAAGTTTAGCACTTGCTGAATTTGTATAATGTTTATATTGTACTGTCAAATTCGACTTCAGGGTGTAGGCAGAAGGGCATTAATATCATGTACTGTCAGAATCAAAGGGTGAAGCATGGGAGCAGCTGAGAGGATTAAAGAAGGAGCCCATGAGAGTAAGATGCATACTAAAAAGAATAAGCATTGATGAAGCCACAGGATTTGGCCTTTGAATGTAATCAGTTATTTGTGTGTGCTGACACAAATATTTTTGTTTTTAATATGCAGCCTTCCATGTGCTGATGCTGCGATCATTAGCAAGCACATATTCCCAATACCCTAGTAATTATATCTATTACCAGGTAATGTATCCTCTGCATTGCATAGTCATGAAATTAAAAATGTCAAGTCTCTCATGTCTATCCAGTTGCTGCTATCTTTAATGTGCAGGGTCAAATGTTATGTGCTGAGTTTTGTAAAGTGCTTTATCGCCATAAATGTCTTTGGGGTGCTATTGCTGGTGAGACCCATGGGGTCCAGTGAGGGAGAGAAAAGGGTCTGAGCATCATATTAAGATGCAAATAGATGTCTTCAGTTTCCTTTTAAAGATTAATAACTGGGATGCTTCCCTCAAAAGCCCCAGTAATGCCACCCAGTGGCAGTGAATTTCTCAAGTTCACGATACCGGCACATTTTCTGTTAATATTCAATGAATTTTCGCAAAATTTCTTTGTGAAGTTCTAGATCTCCTGTGACTTTTGATTTTAATACCATCACATTTTTGGTCAGTATTACAACGCCCAAAGTGCTTTAAAATGCATGATTTGGCATAGTTTCCGTTTTTCACAATGATTCCTTTTAGCAGTGCTCGCAAACTTCATTTATCTTTTTTTTTTTTTTACATATTTTCATATCTTGCTACTGTTAATAACACAATGTGCTTTAAAATGCACTGCTCAACACTAGTTTCAACAAATGTTCCTTTCGGGAGAACCACCAAACCACGTCTCATGGAGTCTCATTGCAGATGCATTGGTAACACAAATGCTGACTACAGGCTTAAGTGAGTTTATACGTTTATACTCCAGCACAATTCCATTAAATGCTGCTACCACTAAATATGGCTACATTACAAGTTAGAATAGCACCTTGGTATACATACATGTTTCCCTCCACTCCATAGGTGTAGGTTAAACTTGTAAAATATTCCCTGATGTGTTAATCTGTACATGAACAAAGCACACTGCTTTTCTTAAATACAAGTAAAACGGTTTCTCTAGAAGGACATTGTAAGGGGATGCAAAAACGGGCATCTCTGTCTACTGTCACTGTGTAATGTATCGGACTGTCAAATGTTACCCTTGTGTGCATAATGTTTGGTAGACCTATGATCTCTTTATGTTACTTTAATTATTTGTATATCGCAGACCTTGGACCCGTAGGCACGAGGGCGCTGACAAACAAATGATTTACTCCAACAACAAAAATAACAGTATGGGTGAGGATTTTTTTAAATATACGGCTAGCAGGATTCCAGTAAAACCTCTACCATTGCCACAATAAAGATGGTAAACCTGTAATGAGGGAGTCTCTCAAATCACCACTGTTGGTAATAGTAAAGAAAAAACCTCTCGGTTTATAATGGAGCCTGTGAAGTGGTATGTAACATTTTATGTTCAATCAATATTATTGGCTCACCAAGCATTTTTGGGGGTGCTTCAAGTGTTGGTCTATTGCCAACAATTAATTCAGCCTCCAGACAAAGACCAAACAAAACATGTAGACTCCGTAGAAAATGTTTGTAGGTACCCCTTGACTAAGGCATCGGTTGCCGGGTGGATAGTATTGTGTATCACACAATTCCAGTCAGAGCTCCCTCAAAGGATCTTTATGCCCATGTGGTCCTTCCTTTGCGAGGGAAGTTAGCTTGATATAATCCTAGAAGTATGGAGGAAAGGGAATTGTTTCTAGGAGTAAGAAAAAGTGGCTACTATATTACAAGTTCATAGTACCCTTTCTTTCATACCCTGGCCCTCCAACCGCCTAATATAATGTAGTTAGTTGACCTGACTGGCTCGGACAGGGGTTGAAGGGGGCCTTGCAGGTATTGTCAGGAGTTGGAGCAAGCATGCGTGCATGCCACTTAACCAGCACACACATGCTGGCTCCACAATTTGAAGGCCTTTGCTGTGCTAAAGGCCCTGGCCGTCCCATTAAGACAGATCTGTAAGCATAGAGGAAAGGGATTATAAACAGAGTGGAGACGTCATCACAGTTAGTAACGTTGTCTATCCCCTTCAGAAGCAAAGATTCAGTGATCAGCAGCAGCATAGATGTGTTTTTTTTGTCCTGCAATGGGCAAAAGGCACCTGCCAAGAGCAGCAGTCCACCTGTGTTCCCCATTTGTACCCAGACAAAACCTCTTATTCCTCTTCTCTTTTCCCCCATCTCTCAACTGCGAGGAGCAGCTCCATCTTTTAGTGAGAGAAGATAACATTAGACCATTGGGTCCTCTAAATCATCTCCTATTGTTACCTCATCTCATTTCTGAACGAAAAATCCCACAACTCTCCTCTCTTGCTATGAGATTTCTGTATTCAGTGTTGTTTGAGGAGATTCCCCAACTTCTACTCACAGGGGCTGGAAACTAGGTACCTCCGTGGAGCAAGGCCAGGGATGGCATTCCCAATATTTCCTGGTACAAAACGAGACACGGTCTCTGGCTCATCGTGGACCTGAGGCACCTCAAAGTTCCTCAATAAGTGTCCATTCAAAATGGTCATTCTGGCCCAGATAGTTCAGGCCCTGGCACATCAGGAGTTATTGCTGCTCCTCAATGTTCAAGGTGCCTTTGTTTTGTTGCCACACCACCATAAATGTTAGATGTATCTTAGGCTATTTGTATGTCAAAGGCACGGTCTGTTTACTACGCTGCCTCTCTTGTTGGTCATGAGCTCCTCAGTCATTCACTTAGGGGATGGAAATTGATTCTTCTCACTATGCCACGGAGAACATCTACATGTTTTCCCTATCTCAAAGATTGGCTCCTGCATGTGAGGTAGGTTGACTGGGCAATTGCAGACTTGGGAAGGGTGTTCCGTTAGTCATTTTCTGGGCTTCACCCACAATCTTTAAAAATAATCTTGTTCAACACCACACACAATCCATTTCATGGTGGGTGCCTTACTGATAGATTAGATTTTAATTGGTCTGTACAAGGTGAGACCCTCAAACAAGTTAATAGCTTAATCTATCTGGGACTTGCGGCTGTAGCCAAATTTCACAAATCGCGGTTGAGGGAATGACTGAAGACTCGTGCTACAGCTCTATCTTCTCAAATGTGTCGGGTTGACTTAAAATTGGGAAAATTCTCATTCATCCCCATAATAAAATTCTATGAGGGTAAAGTATTACCTAAGATCTTGTATGGAATTGCTTTTGGGAAATAGAGAGAATTATTTGGTGGAGAACCTTAAACCTCCAGAACTCTGCTTATTCCCGCAATCTTATATGAGCTGGATATAAATTCCATGTTGGGTAGAGCCAAGTGGAGATTCTTAGTACTTTAGACAAATAATTTCCCCTGTAAGAGATTCTTTATATAGAGACCTCATTAATCAATACACCTAATGCTGTGAAAAGTTGCTTTGTGAAATGGATGTGCTGGAGGATGACCTGCTTTGCAATCCGATTTAAGGTAAAGCTTACCATCTATGAAAGAGACTGGATAAAAATAATAGAGACAGTGCACGCTTACAAGTCTTTGAGTCATTTTTGTCTCGATAACAAACTAGGTTTGCAAATAGCACCCTACTTGACTATCCAAATAAACTGATAAGGCGAGATTTTTTTAAAGTGAGATGGAATTTGTATCAAACTAAACATATCTTGGTAAATTATGGCATATGCACAGTTGAAATGTCCAGTTGTAGGTATTGTGGTGACACGGTTGAAATACAAAGTCTTTATCATTTAGTGACATCTTGTAAAGCATTAGCTGGTAACCGTGCAATATACTTTAGCAAATATGTTTATATGTGATTTCCTGATGGCACACTGCGGTTCTGGAATGAATGAATGCATAGAGGGAAGAACTACCAGCATGGTCTTGGCTGTAGTGGGTTTCATAGAACGTTTAAAACTGACTAGTTGATCAAGGATGACATACAGAATATTATGAATACCATCCAACAGAATTTCTGTAGTTATGGAAAATGGATTTATCTGTGATAACAGAATTACATATTATAATGATATTCATAGTAAGATTGTAATTAATTAATTTTAGGTGTGTTTTATATGACAATTTTTATTGATCAAGTGTTTTCTAGTGTTTAAAACGGTATCAGGTAATATTTTCGCCACCAAAAATATCGCCGTACATATGGTCGTCGGGAACGGCCATAGGCGATATTTTTGGTGGCGAAAATATTAGGAGCAGGGGTGGCGGGGGTGTCCCTCGCACATAATAAAATGATGCAGGGGTGTCCCCCGCAGGGCCCATGTGTTGTTTTTGCGGCAAAAATACGGCGATATTTTTGCATTGCGATATTTTTACCGCAAAAATATCACATGGAACCGTTTAAAACATTGTGAATTAAGCTTCAAATGTATTTTAGTGCTGTTTAAAATTGTATATTATGTATAGTTTTGATGGAATGTTTTTCTTTTTTTAAACTTTGTTAAAGGCTTATTTTGTCAAATTACAATACAAAAGAAATATATTAGATTTGATATTGTATATCTAAAGCACTCACACCTGAAGGCATGCAAGCACTAAATTGCAGGGAGGAGATGATCATGGGAAGTACGTTTTTCTATGTAATAGTATTAGTCAGAGATGATACTGGAAGCCGTGTTATTGATTTCTGAAATCTAGCCAGGGTTATCTCCAACTGAAGGGAAGAATGGAGAGTATTCCAGATTTTAGCACCTCGAACCACAAAATGTCTACCTCTGTCCAAATTGAGTCTGGATCTGGGAGGAACAAGACGCTTAATCGCTGACGAGCAGCGCAATGATTAGAAGTATAAAGAGAAATCCTCTTAGTCAGGGTTGAGGGGACCCTACCATAGAGACGTGTGTACCAATTAAGGAACTTTAAAATGAATCCTCGCAGCAACAGGAAGTCAGTGACGCTGCCTCAACACAGGAGTGATGTGTGACCGATAGGAAAGGTTAAGCATGCTTCTAGCAGAATTGTTTTAAAGTAACCTGGATCCTGTGGCATAGAGATTTTGAAGAGCCAACATATAGCGAACTACAGTCATTCGTCGGTTTAGAACAGACTATTGTTTATCTATAATAGAAACATGACCTGAAGAAAAAAAAGGCTGAATCAGCTGAAGTAGTCTTCCGTAGCAGGACATGTTTCGTATAGTCTGATTAATTTGGATGGAGTAGTGTAACAGTTGGTTCCAGGTAAACCTCAATGGATTTAACTTTGTTTTAGATAGCAATACACCCAGAGTTAAACTGAAACAAGGATGGTAGAGCTATTTGAGTACTTACAGAATTACGAGAATGTATCTGCATCATCTCGGTTTCCATAGTGTTATGCCTGAGCATGTTCTATTGCATCCAGGTCATAAATTGACAAAGAATGTCTGAAAGCATAGTATGATCAGACAAAGGGCAGCAAGAGAGTTTAAAAAATATTGGGTGTCATCTGCATACCACTGAAATTCAACATCGGTCTGAGAAAGAATGACGTGGGAGGGCTTCACGTAGGTGTTGAGGTTGAACAACAGTAGTGACAAGGCGGAACTCTGAGGAACACCGAATTTAGAGGCCAAGAAGTCAGTGAATAAACCATCGAAGGTTAGACAAAAACTGTAATGGACGCGACAAACCACTGGAGAGCAGCAACAGAGGTGTTTGCCACTGAGGAAATCCTTAGACGAAGAACCTGATCAGTGGTTTATTGAATAAAGAGCAGTATTTAGATGGGAATAGTAAGAGTGTGATGTTGCAATATAATGAGAGAGTGAAATACGATGTTGAGTAGAACAGAATATTCTAGACTAATTTATAGTGAAAGTTCATTGCTACAATTAGAGAGATATACATTGTAAGGGAGGCATGGTATCAGAAGTATGCCACTGACACAAAAGTTTCAAAACATTTATTCGATTTGTGGGCTTAGGAAAAACTCTTTCTTTGCCCTATAGCTAAAATGGGAATAGTCTCTACCATCAAATAAAGAAAACACAGTCCTAGTCAGTCTGTCAAATGAAAATGGCCTATACTACCAAAACCTAATGCCTGCCCTAGCTCTTATACAAAAGTGTGTAAAGGGGAATGTGTATGCAAAGGAAAGTCAGTGTTATAGCATAGAGAATCAGTGTGACGAGTCAGCTCTCCTCCCCGCGTTGGACAGCACGGAGTAAGGTGATCCCCGTAAACAGGATCACGCACTCTGGCTCAGGTTATAGACAAAAGGCAGTTCAAAACGTGAGTCAAGGCCAGCTTGGCCTTCCACGTTAAAGTCACTTATTCCTGCTTTCCAAAGTTCCTTCACAGTTCAACAAAAGTTCACATAGGTCTCCCTATGTCGGGCTCTGACCTCTCAAGGTATCAATAGTTCACATAGTCCGGCTCGGACCTTTCAACCAAAATGTACCTGATTCAACGTAGATCTCCCTCAGCCTGGCCCGGACCTCGTAATCACAGCACTTGCAAGGGTTCCCTTCCCCCAACTTATTACATGCTTCCAGTCTCCCTCAGTTGGGCTCGGACCTTTGTCTGATGTCGAAGACTTTGGAATCCGCGTGGCTTTTACCATAGACCTCTGCAGGACCACTTTGACTTTCAATTTAGCTCTTCTTTAATGTTTATTTGCCGCAATTTTTCTTGGCATTGGTAGTTCTATACCACAATCAGAAAAGTTCAAGGAAATCTTCCTCTTCAAGCAATCACCTTTTAACCTACCCTTTTGTCAAGTTTAATCTGGACCATTGCGCATTTCAGAGTTCGTTAACTTTGCCACTTTTTAACAAGACAACAAACATTTTGCAGGGACGTTCGAGTGGGCTACTTCCTTTCACCGGACCACTCTGCTACTCTGTATCACTGGCTTCACTGTTATCGGCAACTTAAAAGTTCATTACTGATTTGCTTTCTGTCACGTCTCATTAGCACGTGCGCAACCTTCAAACATTATTATTATTATTATTCTTATGCGATACCCTGTTGCAGCTTCAATCTTTCCTTGACACAAACCGGCCTGTCAGGTCTTTCACTAACTCACCGGTTGTGTGCACTTCTTGCTTGTTTCTGTGGCTTTGATTCAGGAGTCAAGGTTGATACCACAGGTTCGGTCTCGCCTCCCCAACTCTGTCGTTCACCCGGGAGGGTCGCTGGCATCCTTGAAACACAATGCAGGTTTCTTCTTGTCTGCGATTTGCCCTTCTGTGCGTCTCCCTCACGGTTTCTCAGAGGCAACGACCTCCTGCAGCGATCTTCAGGGTTCCTCCTCTATCCCTTGCTATGGTCCCTCGATCGGTCATCCTGCTCCAGTGGGTTTGCCTTCGGCCCGGAAGAACTGCTCCTTCTTGTGTCTCACCTTGCTCAGAGTGTGTCTCTATATTCCGCCTTTTACCCGTGTGGGCGGAGCTAATGGGTGTCAGATTAATGTGATTACGATCAAGTGCCTGACTTTGCCTGACCTGATTAACGGGACATGTCCAATGAGATTTGTAAGTGGGGAGTTGGGACATTGGAGAATCCTACAAAGTAGGATGGGGTATGGGAAAGGGGGAATACTGCGTCTCACCATTGGTTGTCTCACCACCACTTCTCAAAGATCCCACACCCAGGTGATCCTCCCACACTGGTCCACTCCCAGGACCTGCATCGAAAGGCGATGGCCGTGCCCTGGCCACCTGAGAGAGGGCCCCGGGGACTAGTAAGTGAGACACCCTTTGGTTTCTCCCAACATGCTATACTAATGTACGCACTTTGTAGGATGTAAAAATTGTTATTTTCTTCGGTAGCGGTCGTCTTCAATCTTTTTGCTGTAATTGTAAAAGAAAGTTAGTGGGTATATGGGTTAATGGTGAAGTACTTCTAGTAAGAAAGATTATTTATTAGGGTAGTGGGAATTGTTGGGGAAAAAGAGTTGATGAAGTTGTTATGGATGGTGTAGTAAAGCATCTTAACTTTTTTTTTATTGTGTATCAGTCAACATTCGATTTTCACAAAATACTACTATTGTCAGTTCATTACAAAAGCTAAAAAAATAAATCATATAGCTAAATTAACAATCCTAACTTACCATAACAATTCTCAATTTCTTAAAATGTGTTCAAATTAAATTGCATATCACCATCTAGCAAAATGTAATAGCCCGTAACCAGAACACATTTTTAAGAGTGAAAACTATGGGCATTCAGCTTGTGATGCGTAATTCAATTTCCTTTAGAAACCTCAACACCTCCAATGTCAAGAATGTCTTTTGCCTTCCCTTAAACGAAGCCAGAATTCCTGTGTTGACAACCAATGTATGTCATGAACAAAATGTGAAAAGTGGTCAATTCTCAATACACCCGTACTAAGGCATACCATCAATAGATGTTTCACATTTTTCTTTCACCATTTGATAACACAAGTTACACACACCATCAATGTGGGAACCCTTATTTTGAAGGGATTGTTTCCTCTGACATATTCCACATCTATGGCAGTAGTGTCCCACAGCTGTGCACTTCGGAAACTTTTCAGCAGAGGGCGTCCTGTGTCGATGGTATCCAGCCGATGTCCCTCAATGGCCTCCGTTGAGGGTCCATGTCACCGGATGTTATATGTAGGATGCACGGCGCCTGTTGCCTCAGTTCCTTTTTTTCCGACAGCGAACATGTATTGCTTCGTAAAACTTGGCGCGCCTCGTGGATTCTTCTATCTCTTATCATGTCTATTTCTTCGACCCCTGCGACTCCAAGGTCCGGGTTCAAGACTTGCCGGGACTGCAAGTCCAAGATGTCGTTCACCGACCCACACCGTATTTGCTTATGGTGCCTGGGTGAGTCGCACGACACCGACTCCTCCTCCAAATGCCAGTCTATAACAGCCAAGGCCTTGCGTGAAAGGAAGGGGAAGCTCCGTGCAGGTAAGCCCTTGAAGTCCCGTAAATCCGGATCGAAGTCTAGCGTTTCCACCGACGATTCGAGGGGCGACTCTCCGCGTCGGGAGGAAGCTTGAGGTTCTCGGTCCCGGAGTGGTACCCGCCATTCCTCGTCTTCGCGGCACTCTCGGAAGCGTCGACACCGGTCGCCTTCCCTGTCCTCTTCGGAGGATGGTGCCATGCGGAAGGTAGCCTGTCCCACGACGTCCTCGACTCCAGAGGAGTGGGTGGCTTTTAAGGCTCAAATGTTGGCAATTTTCCAGTCGCAAGCACTGTTCCTGTCGTGCCTTCTCACGAAGCCGGCAGAGAACGCTCTCTATCTGCGGCTCGCATGCCTTTGGGCTCGCACCGCGAGCCCTTGAGGTCCTGTGCGGACAAGAGCAGTCGCAAGAGCCGTGCGTCCAGGTCTCAGTCCTCATCCCCAGCGAGACCGTTGCAGCCTGTGGAGGTACCGACGCCGGCGTTGACTCGTTCGGCACCGGTCCCTGTTCCGTCCTATCAGCCCACGCCTGTAGCGGCGTCAATACCATCGGGACGGATTCCGGCGTTGAAGCCCTCAGCGGTCTCGACGTCGAGGCTCTCTGCGCCCTCTGCGCTTTTTGGGCGAAATGTGTCTGAGGAGTTTCCTGGGGCTTCCTCTACGTCTGGGAGGCTGGTATTGGGCCCCAGGACCTTTTCTGTCACTTTGGCTGGGTCCAAACCTTTGCCTAACATTTTTGAAGAGGAGGAAAGGTCAGAAATTGAAGATCCTGTTTCTCAGGATGAGGCTCCGGGATTGTTGGGTGACAGTCCATTGGAGGAGTTGCGACAGTCCCTACATAACGCCAGTGGCCTGGATACTTCTCCAGAAGTTGAGTTTGGTAGGCCTGAGCCGGGAGCTCATGCAGACTCTTCCTAACGGCGGCTCATGTCTCGGGTCTGCGAATACCTGTGGTGGTCCAATGCTCCTGAGGATTTTATTCAGGATGACCTTACTGACATATTGGACCAAGGTCTCCCCCCCCTTTGACCCGGTATTGCCCTTCCATCTTACATGACAAAAGAGGGTTTTATCGGCTTTGCAGGCCCCGGAATCGCTTCCGGTGGTCAATAAGAATTTGTTGAAAAAGTACCGCCCATCTGTAAGCGACCCCACCTATTTGTCTACTCACCCCACTCCTGAGAGTTTGGTGGTTCAGGCGACTACGGCCACCTCGAGGCAGCAGGCGTACCGTACCATCCCTCCGGATAGGGACGACAAGCGCTTCGACTGATGGGCACTGAAAGCGGTCAACTCCCCATGTGCCTTGGCAAGATTTACACACACTCAGTGGACCTGTATTTCCTACGCGGCTGAGCATATTCCCGAGGGGGAGGAAAGGGATGGCTTCCTGGCCATCGTGCGTGACGGCAAGGATGCTGTGTGAATCCCTTCAGTCAGGGTTGGACGCAGCAGACTGTGTCAGCCGGTCCATGGCTGCGAGCACCGTCCTACGCAGGTTTGCGTGGTTGCGGAAGTCGGGGTTTGCTCCTGATATGCAAAGCTGTCTTCTGAACATGCCCTTTGATGGTGTTCATTTATTTGGCAGCAAGGCTGACGAGAGCCTTGAGAGGTTGCAGACCTCCAAAACTGCAGCAAAGTCTTTGAGCGCTGCAGTACATCAACCTCTGGCTTGCTGTCCTAGGGGACAGCAATGGAGGGGAGGTTCCTTTTGTTTTTACTGCTCTTTTGAAAGATCGAGAGGAGCTGCCAGTCAAAGGGTTGTTGGGCAGAAACCTGTGCAGTTCCCTTAGGGAATACTGCAAAAGATTTAGGACTACAGGTGTTAGCAGTAAACCCACTTGGTAGCAGTCTGTACCACCCAGATTTACCTGGTAGCTATGGCTGAGCAGTCAGACTTCTCTCAAGAAGAGTTAGGCAGTATGCAAAGTATACACAATAGGCACTTCAGACACACCAATACAAGCAAACACTGACCAGAGCTTTGGTATCAAAGTATATAATTATTTATTTAAAAACACACTGTTTGAAACACTCCAGCACTCTTGTTGTAAAATATTCTAAACACAGTTACTATTGTAATATATACACCCCTTTTTCCTTATCAGATAAGTCACAGTAAAACACCACTTATTTTCATACAGAGGTGAGCGCTTAACTAGATGGCACTCCAATAAGTTTGTGAGAAAGGGAGGGAAAAAGACAGAATATGGAAAAGGTACACCACTCTAAGGTTCAGGAACACTGTTAGCAAGGCAGAAGAGCAAAAGTCACTGGTGAGCCAAAGTCCAAAGACTGGGCCCACTCTTAGAGAGAGCAGAGCACAAATGCGCCCAAGATCACAGTTACACTAGGCTTAGAAAGTCTTGCAGAGGGTTCAAAAAGAGTTTAGAGAGGCTCTAGGAAAGTTTAGCCAGGGTGTCCCAGGCTAACTCGGGTTCGAAAGCCGGGGGCTAAATCTACCCCGTACAGTCGGTAGCAAGGGAAGCCAGGCGGGACACGGTACCTTAAGTGGGAAAGATCCTCCAGCGGTGGCAGTTGTTCCTGGCAGTGGGTGCAAGTTGCGTTGTTGTCTAGGGGGAAGAGAAGATCTCGACTTGGAGGAAAGATGAAGGTTGTTGCACTACCAGGGAAGAAACCAGCCGCAGAGTTTTCCGGTTAAAGGTGGTACCTTTGTTCGCGGTCGTGGTAAAACGTGGTATCCCGGTTGCCGGGGTGCTTGGCAAAGCAAGGCGGCCACGAGGTACGTCGGGAAGGCGAAAAGACGGTGAAACTGGTTATCCCCGCCAGTCAAAGGAAGAAGACTCTCCAGTGGGAGATCTCCTCTGTCGTTGGGAAAAGTGGTGAGATGGTCCAGCAGGGCTCCACCGGTGGTGGCGTCGTGGCAGGTCAGCTCAGCTTCTCCCTCGTCGGATTCTTAGGTCCTGTGGCGACTTCTGAAGTTCCAGTCCCCAAAGCCCTGCTTTTATGCAGAAAACCCCCATTCACTCAGCCTAGCTGTCACTCAAACATGCTAAGTGGTGAGCCGGCCGGCTCACCACTTGGGCCAATCGGGACGGAGTGTGACTTGAGTTGCCTAGGCAACTCAGTCCAGGGTGCCTAAATCCCCCTCCACCCCTCCTAAGTACCCCAGACAGAGTGGCACCACTTTGGAGGGCTTCTGTGGAGAAGCCCGCCAAAAAGTGGAACAAAGGGCTCGACTTGGGTAGGAGTCACAGCAGAGAACACAAATGCCATTTTAGAATCAAGTTTTGGCAAAAAATACCAACCGGATAATTAATATTAATTAAATAAACCGGCGGTATGTTCGAGGCTACCGTAAATAATTAAATAAAGATAGTAGCCTAAAACAATGGGAAATCCCATAGGAAAATATTCGCGGTTGAATATAAAAAGTAGTATCCACTGCCACCAGCCAAAACTCCATCAGGGGGGACGGAGACGTGCCCCCTCGACTAACAGACCCCTGGGCAATCGAATTGCCCCAGCTAGAACGTCCACAATATGATGGTTTGTACTGGTTCTGTTCAGAATTTAAGACTAGTAAAGTCAATGGTGGCTTTACATGCCCTGGGAGACAGTAGTCAGTCCCAGGGTATGGAGTCTATACTGGGGGGTCACTATGACACCCCTGTGTTACTGCACTGAGGGTGCTGTGTAACACATATCACAAAAACACATGAACACCTATGGGGTAAAAGACCCCATAGCCCATTAAGCACATCTAGATTCAAAGAAACATACTCAAATCATGCCCAAGAGTGAGGGTAAAAGAGTCTCACTCTTGGCAGGAGAAAAAAATAAACCCCAAAAATCTAGCAAAGCTGCTGGGGGACTCACTAGGTTAGGAAATTCAGCCTAAACAGAGAATTCTCCCTAACAAAGGGCCAACGTGAGAGTATCCGTGGTGGACGGGGTACTCGGGGTGCCAAAGCCGCTCAGGCAGTTGCCTCTTTGCCCTTAGGCACTGCTGCAGCCACTCCTGCTCATTCATGAGGCCATGTCCCATGGTTCGCCGGTTGGGGGCAGACTTGCGCAGTATCTTGGAGAATGGCGTACTATTACTTCAGATGTGTGGGTTCTGGATATCATAGCCCACGGCTACTGCCTTCCCTTCCTAAAGTGGCCTCACGACAATCCACCGGGGAAGCTCTTTGAAGCGTCTGGATCCGCTCCTTGTGCAGGAAATCCTATCCCTGCTGGAGAAAGGCACCATAGAACTGGTGCCTGTAGCGGAGAGGTACAAGGGGTGGTATTCCCCTTATTTTTTGATCCCAAAGAAAGACTGGGGGTTGAGACCCATCTTGGACTTGCGTTGGTTGAACAAGCCTCTCAGGAAGGAAAAGTTCAAGATGGTCACTCTTTCAAGTCCTCCAGGCCCTTCAACTTCAGGATTGGTTGGTGTCTCTGGACCTCAATGATGCTTACTTTCATGTGTCAATTAATCCCAAGCACAGGAAGTACCTGAGGTTTGCGGCTGGCGACTCGCACTTGTTTCGGGTCCTGCCATTCGGATTGACCTCCGCCCGAGGGTCTTCACCAAGATGGTGGTTGTGGCAGCGTACCTCAGGAGAGGGGGGATTCACGTCTACCCCAACCTGGACGATTGGCTGATCAGGGTGTGCTCTCCCAAGCAAGCCCTGGATCATATCAGTCACCTGCCATTCCCTTCACAAGCTGGGCTCTTCTCTAAATTTAAAGAAGTCGCATTTGACACCTTCCCAGCGGCTCCAATACATCAGAGCAGAGATCGACACGTCCCTGGGGCAGTGTTTGCCTCCCCAGGTGAGGGCTCATCACATTCTGCAGATGGTGGACAAGTTTCAACGTGCCCAGAGTGTCCCGGCTTTCAAATTGTTAAGGTTTCTCCGCCTCATGGCATCCTGCATTTTTCTGGTGCCAGACTGCGGAAGATGTCCCTGCAGTGGGCTCTCAAGATGCAGTGGTCGCAGTTCTCCAGCAAGATGTTAGATCCCGTTCAGATGGATCCATGTAATAAATCTCACCATGCAAAAATATCGCCGAAAAATGGCAGTTTTTTTGTGGCGGCATTATTGCATGGAACATGCGGGGGACACCCTGCAACCAATTTTTTTTTTCCATTTTTAAAAAATAAATATATATGGCGATATTATTACCTGATACCGTTCCGATTCCACTCTCGGTCGCCCAGGATCTTCTATGGTGGGCCGACGAAGGAAATCTGATGAAGGGGGCACCGTTTTGGCAACCATGGTCGGAGGTGACGATTGTGACGGATGCCTCCCTCACAGGATCGGGCGCTCATGCCGTGTTGACTGCCAGCGGCCGTTGGTCTCCGTCGGAGTCCAGACTCCACATCAATCTGTTAGAGTTGAGAGCCATCAGACTGGCCCTGAAGGCTTTTCTGCCGTCTGTGCGGGGCGGGGGAAGACTGTCCTGATTATGACGGACAACACAGTGGCCATGCATTACCTCAACAAAAAGGGGGGGGGCAGGGTCACTCCCGTTGTGCAGGGAGGCGATGCAGCTCTGGTTCTGGGCCATACAACAGGAAATCTCGATCTCGGCAGTTCATCTGCCCGGAGATGAAAACGCGGCAGCGGACGCTCTGAGCAGGCAGAGGGCGGTCTCTCACGAGTGGGAGCTGGCTCAGGAAGTCCTTTTGGCGATCTTCGCCCTTTGGGGAACCGCACAAGTGGATCTCTTCGCCACCAGTGTCAACCGGAAGTGTGAGAGATTCTGCTCGTGGGAATTTCCTCCAAGAGGAGCCTTAAGGGACTCGTTCGTAGTGAGTGGTCCTTCCCACTGCTGTACGCGTTTCCTCCAGTCCCTGTCATTCCTCCAAGTTTTGCAGAGGTTACGGAGGTTCGGTTCCCGAATGGTCCTCATTGCTCCGAATTGGGCCAGCAGAGCGTGGTACCCGGACCTTCTCGGCATGTCCATCTGCCCTCCATGCCGTCTTCCCTACCAAGACGATCTGCTCTCACGGGAGGGGTGGGGTCAGGTTCTCCATCCAGAGGTCAGGTCCCTCAACCTTCATGCTCGGTATCTGAAAGGTTGCGATACAAGGATTGCAACGTCCCAGATGACGTGATAGAGGTGTTGCTTTCGGCCAGGCGGCCCGCAATGAAATCCCTGTCCCGTTGCTGTTGGTGGAAGTTCTGCGACTGGTGCAGGGGTCAGAATGTGGATCCTTCCAATGTTCCATTCCTATGGTGTTGCCTTTTCTGCTTTCTTTAGCCCACAAGGGCCTTGAAGTGGGGTACCATTGGGGGTTACCTGGCGGCGCTGTCTATATTTAAGCGTTCGTCTGAAGAGTGTTGTTACTTTAAGATTCCTTTGATTTTGCAGTTTCTGAAAGGACTGTATAATGTGTTTCCACCGTCCCCTTTCCAGGTGCCGAGTTGGGATTTGAATTTGGTTTTAAAGTTTCTGATGGGAGCTCCGTTTGAGCCCTTGCACTCTTGTCCGCTGAGACTGTTGTCTTTTAAAACTGTGTTTTTAGTTGCTGTTATTTCCGCACGCAGAGTGAGTGAATTGGAGGCACTTTATGCCAATCCACCCCTTTACTGTTTTCAATAAGGACAGAGTTGTCCTGCGGATGCGACCTTCTTTTCTTCCGAAGGTTGTGTCTGAATTTCATTTGAGCCAGAAAGTGATTCATCCGGCTGTTTATCCTCCTCCTCCGCATCCTGGTAAGGCAGAGGAGAGGCTCCATAGGTTGGATCCTAGGAGAGCTTTGAGCTTTTATCTTTCACGGATGTCCCAGGTCAGAGTGGACGATCATCTCTTTGTAGGTTATGCTGGACACTGCTTGGTCAGGCTGTTTCCAAACAGACCTTGTCCAGATGGATTGTTTTGACTATCACTGAGTGCTACTGTCTGGCGGGGAAGGACCCTCCGGTAGGCTTACGGGCTCTGTGTGACTGCCTCCACTGCTCTACAAAGGGGTCTTCCTATTCAGAATATTTGTGAAGCAGCTACATGGGCCTCTGTCCATACTTTTGTGAAACACAATTCCCTGGACTCCATCCATAGGCATGATTTGGCCTTTGGTAAGGCAGTCCTCTATTCAGCCATTTAATTGGGTACTCTAAATTTCACATTCTAAATTCTTTCCCTCCTCCATAGTGTGGTACTGGTTTGGGTGTCTGTCATAGACGTGGAATACGTCGGAGCACACAATCCCTTCGAAGAACAAGTTACTTTCCAAACTGGTAACGTTCTTTCGATGGGACGTTCCTCCGGTAAGTTTGGTAAGTAACAGTGCCAAAGTTTCAATTTCAATCCCGTACATTAGCACAAGGATTACTTTTCCTCTGTAGATCTTAAGTAGTGGAAGAAGCGTACATTTACAATATTTATGGAAGATTGATTTCATTTGGCTAGTCATTTGTCTTATTTTTTCGCTGAGACACGGTCTCTAATGCTAGCATGGAAGGATTGGATCTAATCTGGAAACCCAGATATTTTATATCCTTAACAACGAGTAGTTTAATATCATCAAGGCACCACCTAAAATCTCTCTGCTTTTTGTCGCCAGTTTGAATGCCATCACAGCGGTTTTGTTGGGATTGATCAATAGATCATTCTCCTTGGCATACTTTGCAAAGGCATTAATTAATCTCTGCAAACCTATAGCCGTGTGGTCGACCAAGACAACAACATCCGCATACCCCAAACCAGAGATTTTTTTGATCACCCAACACAGGCGCATCTAATGAATGATTACTTAAATCATTCCGCAGATCTGCCATAAACATGTTGAAAAGACAGGGTGCTACTATACAGCCCTGTTTTAGGCCCTTGTTCGTATGGACTTTTGATGTTCGATTTCCCTCCACAATGTAGCTGCACTTGTATACATGTTGATTCATGAAGGTGGATGATGATGGCCAACAAACCCTGTGGGATGCCCCAATCTCTCAATTTACACCACAGTTTGCACCATTGATGGTATCGAAGGCACAAGAGAGATCTATCCACACCCCGTAAATATATTTATGCTTTGTTTGCATCACATTTAGAATATTAAGCACCATACTATTCACAGACTTAGACATGCCCTTACGAAAACCAGTTTGGAACTTAGGTATTATATTATCTTAACTAGGTTGTCGGAACAATTGGACTATGGCCCTCATTATGAGTGAGCCAGTTCTGAAATAAAGGTGCCGGTAAAAGGTTACTGACCCCTTTTCTGGAACGGCTCACTCTGTGTTTGCCAGTAGGGGCGGCTGGGATTTCGGCCGGACTGGGTACACCTGAGCAGTCTCTCAATCTCTATATGGTGATCTCTCGTTCTAGCCATATAAGAGAGGGGCCCGTTTATATGGCATTCACGGATCTGAGCACAGCTTTTGACAAGGTCAACCGATCCATGTTTTGGGCCATGCACGGCTCCATGAATTGCCCACCAGCATCGGTGAGTCTTTTTTCATGACTGCATAAGTCAACATAGGCTTGTGTTAGGAGTGGTGCCAGTGGGAGATGCACGTCTTCCTTTAAAGTGAAGTCAGGGGTGCGCTAGGGCTGTGTCCTGTCCCCCCTGCTCTTCTATTTGTATATTAATGGTTTGTTGCCGGTTTTGGTGTACACAAACAATACCGTTTCAATGGACGTACCCTGATGGCTCTGCAGAGGCTTATCTCTGATTATGCTTGCTTAATGGCTAGCGTGGACATGTGGGTCACTGCCGCGAAGTCAGCAGTGATGGCCTGCCGTAGATCGAGGCGTACTATGAAATTCAAGGCAGTGTTTTGTAGGGGGTGCTCTGAGCCCCAGGGTCGACAATTTGACTGCCTCAGGGTCAGGTTCTCCTCCAATTTTAGCCCGAATCCACACGCGAGTAAACCAGTGTCTCGCTTTAAGCAGGCATTGGGAGGCGTCATCAGGTCAGACCATTTTAAACGGCAAGTGAATTCTTAAATAAGGTGTAACCAGCATAGAATAGAGAAAAGGAAGGCAGGTTAGTTATGAACAGTGGCAGAATTCTTTCTTTAGACTAGACAAGTAATTTTGTTGAGGATCCCCCCCACCTGGGCAACCTGTAACAGAAACGTTGGGGAGTAACTTATGTTGTCTTTTACAGTCCAGTCCAATATTGTTCAATAACGTTGTGCTTTCTTTTAAAAGGTTCTACAACCCCAAAGTACCTGAGAGGCCACAGGAGAACAGGACCAAACACGAATTGGGAACCCCTGGACGACTCCTGAGTCTAGAAGATGCTCTTCCTCGTCACAGTACCCGTCACAGTACCTTTGGTGCCTTGGCAGGCAAAGTGGCAGAGTTTCTCGGCTTTAATAGATGATTCCCTCTGAGGATGGACCCCCCCACCCCCTTTGGAAGAAGGATTGGCTTCCAGGATACTTCGATGAAGAGTAGCAGCTTTGCACGATGGTCCCTCGTAGCTCGGGGAGAGGTCTCCTTTGCAGGTCCTCTCTGGATCAGTCCTTGGGAGACAGGACAGCTTTCGGATTGTTGAAGAAATGCAGCAGCAGACTTCTCTTCCAGCTGGGCTTCAAGGACCAGCTTCTTCTTGCTAAGCTTCGACTTCAGCTACTGGACAAATTGGTAAGTCAGAGGTCCCCGGATATACACATTTGTCCCTCATTCACTCTGCCTGAGCCAGGCTCAGTCAGCCAATCACACAGTAGGGCATTCATGCAGGCAGGCTGCCAATCAGGCTCACATGCATTCAAGCTTTTCACTCCACCCAGACACCGGTAACAAAATATGTGTATTGGGGCAAGTACTCAGCCTTTTAGCACACTACACTGCATTCATGTCAGTTTCAGGCAGGACTGCCTCATTCATTGTGTCACACACCCAGAAACCAGACACCCACAACCGAGAATGTGAGTTCACTTCAAACTCCATTCACACAGGTCCCACCCCTAGTGTGTACACACAACACACAATATCTAGGAACGCTCCAGTCAATCTGGTATTGCCACCCAACAGCCAGTCAGGGGGAAAGGGAACAACAGAGACATATATGCCACTGCCAAGTCAGCATGTAGCTGCCACCAGCCCATACCCAGCTCTGTGGGCAACACACAGGTGCCCAAGAACACACATAAGAGGTACAAGGGTGTACCCCGACCCATGGGTGCCATAAGGGTATCCCATGGGTGACTGTAACCAAAAGATCAGAATGAAGAGCTTCACTGTCAGCGGTCCAGGCTGGACCTCAGTCACAGAAAACATAGAGGAAACACACACAGAGAAGTGGTAGGACTAGGAGGCCCTGTCCCTGCATAAGGTATTGCCAGCATCACAACGTCCCTCAAAGGAGATATGTACTGCTCTCCTGCCTTCGCACTGGCCTCAGTTTTTAGCTCTCCCACAAAGCTTTCCAAGGAGCTTAGCCAGAGATCAGTTCTTAGTAAGGGGCCAGAGATTATTTAAATTGGAGATTTGCAGTGTTATTGGACTGCTCATCCTATCCACCTGCCCAATTCCATTTCTTACACCGTCGGCATGATTTTCTCCACCTTCCTGCATCTGCACTATCATATTTAGGCCAAGTTATGGTGTGCCCAGCTTTATGGGGCACTTTGAGGAACCCACATTCCACCTTTTATCTGTCATGTTCCTCATTTCATTGTGAGTAACCCCCTGCAGGTTTTCAGCATTATTCTGACACTAGGTTAGTGGTGTTGGGTGGGCATGCAGTGGTAATGTCATTTTGGCCAGTCGTTGTGTCTAGTATGTGGGAGGAGTTTGAGGCCTTGCGGAAAGCACTATGGTAGACCTCTGAGAGAAAACAACAAGGGATTCTGACCCATCTCCTGTTGAATTTGGTTCACTGCCTTGACTGTCAAAAGTTCCAGCTGGCCCATTAGAACAGCAACTGAGCAACTTGTAGTAAGAAAGTTGAAATAGGTGCATGGGGTCCTCCTATCTCAAGCAGCCCTTTCGCTGAAGCAAACATTCTTAATTCCCATTGCCCTTATTGCATAGCTTAAGTTATTGAGTGTCCTTGCTCCCCACTTGTACTGGTTAGAATTAATCTATTTGAGAGTGTGAGCCTGTTACTTCGCTGTGACAGTGTGAGAAAGTAAAATGGAACCTGTCTGCAAGAGATCAGTGGGTTGGAGTGCCGGGCGAACAAAAGCAACCAGATAAACCTGTTCAACAAAATATTAACAAGACCTGTATTGTAACACACATGGGTGCCACAAGGAAACAATATTATGCTGTGATTCAATCAGAACCAGCTAAACAAGCACTGTCCCTAAAAGGAAGTACTAAACTCTGCAGGAAAGACATCAGATTCTTGTGTCTTGTAAGGCCCAATTCCCTCCAAAAAACTGAATACCCTCTGAAATCTTCTACCACCTTACACTACAAACACAATCCCCCACAGACGGCAGCCACAGACCCAGCCATTAGCGCATCAACACCAATCAAGGTATGACCAAGCTATCCACTTTAGCCCTTTTAAACTCCTCCATAAAAGTGAGTAACCACTCACAAAACACTTCAACCGATCTGACCTTGGGTTCCCCACTTCAGATACCATGTCCGCATGTGTGTCTCCCAAGCTCTTAGAAACAGGATGGCATGCAGGACTCTGGTACTTCTAATCTGCACCCATCAACACTACTTGTTTTGCATATGCCTCTCCCACTAACAACTGCCCTCCCTCTTTTCTTATATCACATCACCCTGCAAGGCCAACAACAGTGGCAGAAAGGCACTATACAAGGCCACTTCACTTTGTTAATTTACATCAAGGGCTGTTGGTAGCCCTTTCTATTTTTTTAAGAGAACCCCAGAGGATAGGATGCGTTTTATGTATCCTCTAGTTGTCCACTTCCTAAATAGTCTTAAACTCCTTTTCACCAGCTGCTTCAGTGGGGCCTGAATCTGGTGATGGCTGGTCATTTCGTTTCTTTGCTGGGTAGACCATGTCACCTCTCTCCTGGAGTGATCACCTTCTGCTTTCCTCCCAGCTCACCCTCTCTACTCCACAGGCAAAGCCAACTCCAGCACTGCCACCTACCTTCTCGGTCATCTGACCCATGAAGCGTGTGTCAGTTGAGGCTTTCGCCACCACTTTCCCTCCACCTTCGACTGACTCACACTCTGACACAGCACTTTCCATGCTGCACTCTGCTATATCTGATACTCTTGATGTTCTTGCCCCTGTCATGAGGATCCGCCTGAAGCCCAAAGCCAAGTGCAACTCCTGGTATCACTCAGACCTCATCACCCTTAAACGTAAGTGCAGGGTGGCTGAGAGGAAATGACGTGCTTCCGGTACATCTTCTGACAAACTGGCCGGCCGCCTGGCTCTCTGTCTGCACCAAGAAGAGAGCCCACATCCAACCCCGCGTCTCTGCTGCATCCAACAACTCGGTCGAACTCTTTAAAATCTGCAAGGAGCTGGCCAATCCTGCTGCATCCTCTACCTCTCCTGTCCCCTCCCAGGCCCTCTGCACAGCCCTGGCTTCTCATTTCATCTCTAAAACTCAGGACATCCTGTCCTCTCTCTCTTCCCTTCCCCCTCCTCCCTCTACTCTCCCCTCTCCCACTGGCCCTTCTTTGGTCACCTCTCCTCCCTCCTTCTCTGCCATTCCCCTCTTCTCCCCAGACGAGGTTTATAGACAAGTCTGATCTATGAAAGTCTTGTCAAAACAGGTTCTCCCCTGTTCCTCCAAAACCATTGAGGACCACATTGACACCCTGGCTCCTGCTCTGGCTGACTTCTGCAACCACTCCTTCGCCACTGGAGTCTTCCCCTCTCCCCTGAAGTACTCCCTTGTGCACCCTCTTCTTAAGAAACCCTCAGGTGACCCCTCATGCCTGGCTAACTATTGCTCAATATCCATCACTCCTTTCCTGGGCAAACTCCTCGAAAAAGCTGGCCATCTTCCAGCTTAATCTACACACTGAATCTGTTGGTTGCCACCATGACCATCATGACCATATCATAGCCGGTCTGATAGCGCAGCGAGTAGAGCGCTTGCTTTGACATCTGTTCAGAGCCTGCTGACGCAGGTTCCAAACTCAGCCTTTCATCCTTCCGAGTTTGATAAATGAGCACCAGACACTGTGGGTAATAATAAGCAGCTCTCAGATACCTGAGGGTTTGTAGTGCTATATAAATGCTAAATTATTTTGATTATTATCATCATCAGTCGGGCTTCAGAGCTGCCAGAAGCATGGAAACTGCTCTCCTGAACATCCGGAAAGACCTGCTCTCCAACCTTGAATCCAATACCCCTTGTGTCCTCATCTTACTTGATCTCTCTTCTGCCTTTTGATACGGTCAACCATGCCATCCTACTCAACCGTCTCTGTGATAACCTGGGTATCACTGATCAGGCCCTGGCTTGGCTTACCTCTTTTCCCCTCCGATCGACCCTCCCAGGTCCCACTTGGGTCCTTCCTCTCCTCTATCTCTACCTGTGGTGTTCCCCAGGAGTCTAACCTCTCGCCCTGGCTGTTCCACCAATGCCTGGCATTGCTGCTCTCTGCCTTAACTTTCACTGTTATGCGGATGACACTAAACTCATTTTCAGGCTCACTTCCCCCACCTCTTCTCCTTATCTCATTTCCGACTGTCTGCTATCCAGGAGTGGTGTGCCACCAATGACCTCTGCCTTAATGCCAGTAAGACTGAGATTCTCCTCATCGGCACACCTGCTCCCTCCTTTCCTGTCCCTCTCTGGCTGGCCTCTCTTGGCCCAATTCCTGCTCCCACCTGTGAGGCTGGAAACCTCAGGGTCATCTTCGGCTCCACGCTCTCCTTCTCGCCACACATCTCTGACGTCGCTAAGAAGTCAAACTACCAGCTGAATCTCCTCAGGGGTATTCTTCCTTTCCTCTCCTTCCCCCAGAAGCTCACTGTCTCTAGAGCTCTGGTTCTCTCTAGGCTGGAGTACTGCAACAGCCTCTTTCTAAATCTGCCTGCCTCTACTCTCCGCCCTCTTCAACTCATCCAAAACAGGACTGCAAGACTTTTCCTTGGCCTTAAACCCAGGCATAGTATCTTTCCAGGACTGAAATCTCTGCACTGGCTCCCAGTGGCTGCGAGGATTAAGTTTCAAAACACTCTACATTGTCCACAAGACCTTCTCGGGCCTCAATACCTTCAACTCTCTCTTCACAAATATCTTCCTTCTCAAGCTCTTTGCTCATCTGCCTCCAACTCCCTCAGGGTCAGTTGCTTCTCCAAGCAACACGCTGGTTGGAGATCTTTCTTCGGCTGTGGCCTCCCTCTGGAACAGCCTCTCTGCCTCTCTGAAACTTTAGGAGAACCATCTCCGGTGCAGGAAGCACCTCAAGACCTTCCTCTTTGCTTCTGCTTTCTCTCTGCCTCTCCCATGCTGAACTCCTGGCTGAAACTGAAACTGCACTGGCCACCTGGCTACCCTCTGATCTCGGGCCCAGATTCACCCCGCCAGCTGCACACCTCCACTGCCCCCCTGGCAATCCTGCACTCAGAGGCTGTTTTTGTATCCCAGCAGTCCCCTACCAGCACCGACACTTGTTGTCTGCACTTACTCCTGCACTTGCCACCAGCTGGCCGCACTTCTTATTTATTGTTTCTATATATTAATTCTGTTGATCCCATGTACTGCACTGCCTCCTGCGCCTTTACCCTTGCACTTCTCTCCCCTCCCCCGCACGTGTGCGATCTCCATATCAACTGGCCTAGTAAAATCGTTGTCTCTGTCTTCACTCTGTTTCCCCTCCCTTGCCTTGTTGCGCCTTGAAATACTCGTGTATAGGCCCGTTATAAATGCTGTATCATATGATATATCTTTTAATACTGAAAGCTGTCTTTCTGGTTGCGCTTACATCAGCGAGGAGGGTGTGGAGCTTAAGTTCATGTTCATCTTTCACTTATGTACATTTCCTTTGTGCTTTTTGCACTGCACTAGTAAGGTTAAGGTATTAGCATATTTTTGCACCATTATAGTGAACGTTGCCTGCTCTCTGGCAGCTCTTTTGTAATGAAGGGTTTTGGCTACTATGAGTCTCTGGGGGCCAATGTTTGTGGTTGTGAAACTGTGACGGGTCAGAAATATGAGGTGGACAACTTTGTAGAGAGTTTTCAACTTTTGCCATTTTTTTAAACAAAATAGTTTGCACAGATGCCTCACTAGCCCTACCTTAACAAGGATTTCCATGCCTTTGATAAACTAAAGGGGAACACTCTAACCAAGGGATAGCTAATCCTCACACTTATGCAACAATCAAAGCAAAAGAACATATATGGCAATTCAAATCAACGACATCATATAGCATATGGCCTGATTCACAGTATGATCAATGTCCCTTTGTCATGGTCTGGGTCAACTTCCCCTTCTACAGATACCAACAACGAGTTTCTCCAAACAAATGAAAAGAAACACAAGGAAATCTGTGTCAGCACAAAGTTCCAATACTCAAATTCACAAAGTTCTGCTGCTTCAACAAAGTACCTTGAAAAAAGTAATAAGCTCCCAATCCTCCTGGAATAAGTACTGTTTAACCTTTGTGGCAACAACAAATAATCTGGTCAGGATGGTTTACAACTTTTCTTAACTGCATAAAGAATTATAAATTTTCTTCAGCCAGCTTCCACAACTCTCCTGTAACAGTCACAACTCAATATGTTGTTCTCTATTAGTACCATTCTTCAGCACTTGCACCTTCTACTACTTGGCTTATCCCCTTACCAGGTTTCTTCTGGGCAATCGCTTCTTGCCCTATGGGTACACTCGCCTGCCCGTCTACTTCTTCCACAAGACAAGAGAAAAGTGCTTCAATGGTAACTTCAATTTTAGAATAACAACTTCAATCGTTTTTTAGTATCAAAATGCAGCTTTCAGGGAATTCAAGTGTCTTTCTACAAACAATGCTCATCTCCCTCTGAATAACGTCTTCCAGAAGGTCAACTTGTTTACCACCTTTCTCCCCCTTCTGCACCAATGGTTAAACAGTAGCTAGGAGAGAGTCTTTCCTTGTGGCTACCTTGGTTTTGGCATTGTGAGTTTAGATTAAGCACATTCTTCTCACCATAGGAGTAGCGCTTTCTACAACCCTTGGCGTTCTTATTACTCCACTCTGGCTTTTGGCAATGCTGTGTTTGCACTTGACCCACCTTTATCTCTCTTTTGGCTTTGGCATTGGTTGATATTCTCAATTCCCAATACTGTTTGCTCACCAGGTTGTTGTGATCTCCAAAAAACTCTCAAAAGGCATCACAGCTACTTTTTTCATTAATCGCCACCTTTGTGGTTTTCTAATAGTTCGGTATTCAATGAAAATGCTTCTGTCATGGACACGCGAGCAGCGCGGCAGGCCTGGGGTATGCGAGAAGCACACGAGCGCTGCGATACCACTTGCAAGTGGGGAACTCACCAGGTAAGTCGCTCTTGCTCGGTGCTCGCTGGCCGTTGGCTTCTGCGGCTCTCCTGGACTCGGCGAACAGTTTCTGGTAATTAATTCCTGCCGCTGCCAAACCAACTCAGAGCTTCCCAAGCTCCTGCAAATCTCCTGCACGGCCCAGTCACTGGAAATCTTGGCGTCTTCCACCTTGCTGAATCTCTGTAAGGCGGATAAGGAGAGGCAACAACCCTCTCAGGACCCTTAGTGGTCCTGACGTCTTCTCGCTCTGTTAATTGGGCTTTCACCTGCAGACACGGCCTGCACAGTGTACACTGCTTCCTCTGCTTTTGCTTCTCTCGCTTCTCCAGCTTCTCCTTTGCCCGCACCTGAGAGGGCTATTTAAACCTCCAGTCTCCCTCAGGTGTGACACATTTAGGTTAATTAGCTGACCACTACTACTAGATTCCTCTATATCCCTCTTCCTCGTCCCAGTACTGGGGGAATTATGGGACATGAAGTCCCGGATAACAATTTAGTTTTATTAACTGGTTTCTTTCTTAAACTTCGATCTCTTTTCCCAACAATCAAAATCCCAAAGGAATATTATACGAATCAGTCATCAGACCAGTTGTTAAAAAGGAATATACGTTTTCAGAAGAAATGTGTTTAACATTTGCAAATCTCCTTCTGTTACACTTTTGGAAGTTCATTTTTTTTTCAATTGTCTGAATTCCCTGAATTTGAGAGGGATGTGTTTTTTTTATTTATACAGGGCTTCTGACTACCTCCAACCACAGAGAGGTGGTTAACCCGTGCAACAGAAGGGTCATGATGGCAGCAAGCCATTATATATTGTGGGAGTGGAAGAATTTCTCCTTTAAAAGAAGGCAAATACTGTGTCTCATCTCTTGAATTCCTCTCTCCTTCCTGAGCCTTGTCTCCTCCCAGGTGATCTTCCTGCAGAGCACCACTCCCAAGATCAGGATCAGGAAGTGTCTGCCTTTCCCTGGCTACCTGGGAGAAGACTTTACGCAGGGATTCAGTGAGGGATCCATAGGATTAATCACAAGTTCTTCAAAACTGCCAGGCCAAATTCTGCGTCTGATCTGGCGCTGGCATCCAAGCAGTAGCAGTAGCAGTAGTAGTAGTAGTAGTAGTAGTGCTTTGCTGATCGTCTGCCATGGCACATGTCTTTGGGAAGCCACAGCCATGGCCTTGGCTCTGATGGCGTAGGCGTGCATGTTTGCTGGCAAAGGCCTGCGCTGCCCCTCGTACGCCTCCTTGATGGCCATCGCCATCCACCTTGCTATGGAAGCATTGGAGGCTTGACAGCCTGGTTTTGACCCGCAAAAGTGATGAACAAGGCCTCTGATTTACAGAAGCTCTTCATCCTGTCCAGGTAAAATCTTGGAGCCCGCCTGACACCCAGACAGTGCAATACCTTTTGAGCGTCATCGTTTGGATCTGCAATGAATGTTGGGAGTACTATCTCCTCGTTAATGTGGAAGGAGGAAACGACCTTAGGGAGAAAGGCATGGTGTGTCCTGAGCACCACCTTGTACCGGGGAAACGTTGTATATGGCTCTGAGGCCACCAGGGCCTGAATTTCGCTGATCTGGCCTGCTGATGTTAAGGCCAACCAGTAGGGACGTCTTGATAGTAACCAGCTTGATGTCTGCTGACGCCATGGTCTCAAAGGGTTTGTGTGCCAGGGTGCCCAGCACCACATTAAGGTCCCATACCGGATGTGGACGTTTGACCAGAGGATATAATTTGGTCACACCAGCCAGATGACTTTTAACCACCAGATTGGTGGAGGAGAGTCTCCTGAGTTCTTGTATGCCTCTATGGCCGCCAGATACATACGGCAGGTTTCTACCCGAGTGGGCTAGATGCGCCGAGAAGGACAGCGCATTGTCAAGTGAGCATGTCAGGGGTCAACCTTGTTGGTCTTGGCCAAGTGACAGAACCTCATCCACTTGCTCCTGTATGATGGCCAGGTTGTCCTGTGGCAAGTGTAAATGCTTCAGAATGATCTGTTCAGGAACCAAGCTGCCAGGGCTAACTTCTGCGGATGAGGGGGAACCACTGTGCCCTCCTGCTGGGATAGTAAGTAGTTTGGTCTCAGCGGGAGGCATACCGGGGCCTGATCTTCTGAGAACCAAGGTCGTGCCGGCCACCAGGGGGGGCTATCAGGATGAGCCGAAGGCCCTGTGACTCCCTGACCTTGCAGATGACCCTGTGAATCAGCAGAGTGGTGGGGAAAGCATATGCATTCATATCGTTCCACGGAATCTGCAATGCATCCCCCAGCAATCCTCTACTGTGCCCCAGCCAGGACGCAAACTGATGGCATCTCCTGACGGTGACTGCACCTTTTGGAGATCCCCACTCATGACCTCCTCTTTCAACTGCCACTCGTAGTTGTCGATCCCCAGCCTGCCGTGCCCGTCCTCCAAGTTGGATTCCCCCGGAAGGGTGACTGCTGATACGTACATTTTGTTCGACAGTACCCACTCCCAAAGTCGATGGACAACCAGCAGAGAGGCGGGGACCTGGTGCTTCCCTGCTTGTTGATGTAATTCATACAGGGTGAGCTGTCTGTCTGTATGCAGACCGCCTTGTTGCTGATAATGGGGAGGAGCGCTTTGAGAGCCAGCCCAATGGCTATCATCTTGAGCCAGTTGATGTGCTTCAGCTGTTCTTGCCGTGACCATACGCCATGGACACTGGTGGTCCAGCATAGCTCCCCATCCCTCTAGGGACAAGTCCGTGGTAATGGTGATTTCCGGAGGGGGCTGCCAGAATGGTCTGCCCACTACCAGGTTGGTCTCTGCACTCCACCACTCCATGTCCGGGTCTAGGTGCTGTGGTATGCTGACTAGGGCTGCCTGGGAGCCCGTCTCCTGATTCCAAGAGGCTGAGAAATGCAGCTGCAGCTTCCTCATTTTGAGTCTTGTGTGAGGCACAGCCAGGAGACAAGCCACAATTATTCCGAGCAGGTGCTGGTACCACCATGCTGAGGTCACTTGTCTGCCAAGAAAATGCTTTGTGGCCCTCTTGATGGCCGTGATCTTGTCTGCCGAGGGGAAGATCCTCTCTGCCGTTGTGTCCCAGATCAGACCCAGGAATGTTAATGACTGAGTGGGGGATTAAGTGCCACTTCTTGGGTTTGATAGAGAACCCCATATTGTATAGTGTGTGCATGAGTGCTGAAGCTGTGTGACGTACTGCCTCTGGAGATTCTGCTCGAATAAGCCAGACGTCGAGTTATGGATATGCAAAGCAGGGCTCACAATAGTCCCACTGTGCATCGGGGCAAGGGGCAAAGCACAGGAGACCAGGTGCGTGCAAGTTGAAAGATGCAAAGTACTTGCTGCATGCTGAGACCCCAGTTAAATCAGACATAATAGACTGTGGGTGCAGCCGGGTGATGAAAAGGAATGAAAAAAAAGGGTAAATGGAAAGAAAGCATAGAAAAAAAATGTCCACAAACTGCTAAACAACTGGCCAAGTCAACATGGAAAAAAGGGAGTTGATGATGGGTGGGGTGCGCAGGGCTGGCCATGTTCCAGCTATTGCTCCATGCTTGCCAACACATTTAAAGGAAAAGATCAATTTTTCCTGTTCAAATGACTCCATGCCAGAATGGAGTGCACATCGGAGTATGATATGACCTACAAACAGAACATTTTGCAGCCTGCTCTTCCAAATCGGACTTCCTGAGCAGATTGCAAAAAAAAGGCAGTAAAGCAATATGAAAGTGTATAGCAGGTTACCGCTTGCCATAGTGGAACCGCTCTTCTTCCTTAGAAGGATGAGAGGGAGACTAGAAAACAAGAAGTTGGATCTGTTGATACAAGTGAAACTCCATGATCACTATGGGAAAGAAAGGAGGATTCATTCAAAATATCACTTTTTCTTTTTTTTAAACATAGTAAGGAGTCTAGAATATAGAGCCTGCAGCTCAGCCTACCGACTCTCCGAGCCACAATGACAGGCATCAACAAGTCAATCTTTAATGTCAACATACTTGAAGGACAAGAGTGGAGTGCTTTGAAAGAAACCATATTGAAATTCCAAGTCCGGACCACAAAATATCGGGGAGGGTTAACATAGTAGTCTGACAGCTAAAAGAAATGGTGTGTTCGATTTGTGGGGAAAGACGTTTTGTTGAGGAGTTGTTGGGTGTACCTTTTTGTCGACTCTATGGTGAAGCCGGTAACTGAAAATGCTCTACTGTTTTTTATATGTGCACTGAAAACTTGAATGAACAAATGTTTAAAAAAAAGGTATGGTTTTTGTTCCAGGCGGATTTCATTGCTTGACCTGAGGAGTCTCGTTGGCTTGTATATTGTTGTTTTCTTTTGTAGGAATTCTGCTCCTTGTCCACTGATTGCCCTGTGTGTTATGCACATTGTTTTGAAGGTGATGCGATGTTTTACTGGGAGCCAGTGTAGTGTTTTCAGGGCAGCAGTGATGTGGTCTCTCCTGGATAGTTTGAGGAGTAGTCTGGCTGCTGTATTTTGGATCTGTTGTATTTTCTTCAAGAGGTATTCTGGTATTCCGAGGTAGAGGCTGTTTGCATAGTCGATTTTTGGCATGATGAGGGCGACGATTGTGAGTGTTTTGTGCGGGAAGGAGAGGAAAGGTAGGATTCTTCTTGCCGTGTGGAGGTGGAAAACGCATTTCTTGATGATTGCATTTATTTGTGGTTCTAAGGTTAGGGTGTTGTCTATCAGTGCGCCCAGAATTTTTACTACCTTAGATGGTGATGGTGCGGTTCCCATTTCCGTTGGCCACGGGGTGGCGGTTACGTTCTTTGGTTTTTGGATATGATCATGATTTCTGTTTTTCCTGGGTTGATTTTCAGATTGTTGGCATTCATCCAGTTGAAGACTTCTTTTAGACACTCAATTAGGGTTGAGTGATCTGCTTGCGTGTCTTCGATTTTGTAGATGATATGAGTATCATCTGCCTAGTTGTAGCATGTAAAATATTTTTTGAACATTCTGATAACTGGAGTCTGGTAGATGTTGAAGTACAGTGGTGATAGTGAGGATCCTTGTGGCACTCCACAGTCGTTAAATCGTGGGGTAGATTTGAAGGGTTTAATCCATACAGTTTCTGTTCTGTCTGCTAGAAATAATTTAGTACAGGGTAGTGCAGTGTCTATTATGCCTAGGACTTCTAGTCTTTTGGTTAGGGTGTCATGGCTAACTGTGTCAAAGGCTGCGGAGAGGTCGAGCAGAATAAGGGCTGAGGTTGTGTTTGAGTTTGCGCTAGTTTTTAGGTCATCCCAGATGGATAGTAGTGCTGTTTCTGTTCCTCTTGCGGGTCTCAACTTGAGTTTGGTCTAGCAGGTGGTGTTTTTCTACGTGTTCTTGGGTTAGTTTGTATACGTAGGTTTCAAGGAGTTTTGCTGGGCAGGGAATGTTTGAAATTGGCCTGTAGTTGGAGAGGTCTTCTACGTCGCCACTTGTGTTTTTTTAAAAGTGGTTTGATATATGCTGATTTGAAGGTTCTTGGTACAGTTCCTGTTGCTAGTGACAGATTTAGGTTTCTGTAATATTTTTCTGGCATTCCTTGTGCGAGGATTGATTTGTAGATGTCCGGGAATGGAGGCTAAGAATTTTTTTGTTTTAAATGAACTTTTAGTAATTAATTTTTGACTTGTACAAACAATACAAGAGAACAACAGTATGTAGCTCTGACATTGTGCAACCAGTCACTCAAGAATATTTTGCAACAAACAGAATACAGCCATGAGAGTCCTTATTGATTAGTGTGGGGGGGTCGTCGGTGGTATAAACAGAAAGGATAGTGCCCTCTTAAGGTGTCATCACGGGACACGCCCGTTAGTGTGGAGAAGGTCAACACTGAGTCCTTATGGAGGGGTCCCCCGGCATAATATGGTATAATTGTGACAAAGGGGACAAGTAAGGAAACAGACTTAACAGTACTAAACAGGAAAAGGACATCCGGTTCTCGACATCAACCACACTGTGTCAAGGGATGGAAAATGTGGGGCCGTTCAACCATGCTTCAGGTCCCTCCTCCAGTGTTTGTGCCAGGATTTCAGCAGCTTTTCAGCACTTTGTGTCTTAGAATTGATACTCCTTTCCCTTCCAGGAAACCCTAAGCTTGGCTGGACGGAGCAGTCCCGCCTTTGCGCCACTTTTCAGAAAGGCCTTCTTTATCACGTTCAGTTTTCTTCATCGCTGCCACCCTCGGGATCCTATCCCTATCTCGTGAGTTGCTAAGCCGGACTAGCAGCGTGGTCCCCCCAGTCAATGCCTGCTTCACTATGGAGGTCGACAATTTAAGCCTATATCACTTTTCAACATAAATCTTCTTCCACCTCCAGGTCCAACATCTCCTGGAGCCAGGTAGGGACAGTCTATCAGGTCCGACCCCTCCACTCCCATTGGGAGTCCGATAATCCATAACTGAGGGGCCTGCACTGCATTCTCAAGGTTTTCAACTCTATTTTTCATTGCCCTGTTACCCCTTTGCATCACCTCAGGCTCCTGGCTAATTTTCTGTGCTAGAGGTAGAGTCTGAGAACACTGATTGTCCAATTTGCTAGTCCTTTGTTCGAGCGTGGTGGATCTTGCCTCCAGCTGGGTCACCCTCTCTGTTAGCTTATCAAACTTCCCCTCCAGCGTGGAGATTGATTGGTGAATCCGTCCTATAGCAGCCATATTGGGATCCTGGGATGCCTGGCTACACTGCCCACTATGGGGTGCAAAAAAGTCTAGGGCCTCAGGACAGATTTTTGTATATCTTTCCGCGCTGCCATGTGCTTGTTGATTTTAGTTAAGCTCCAGACTCCAAGGGCAGCTCCAGGACCTACCACGGCTTACTAGAGGCTCAGGAACATTCAGTAAAATATCTCAACTCCCGCCGTCCAAAAAGCAGCAGTTCCCCCGGCCGTCACGCCCCTGCCGGGCGACTTAAACCACCTTGTTCTTGCCCCGCTTACTGTCTTTTTTTTTTTTTTTTAATTATTATAATTTTTTATTAAAATGTTTTGTTTGATTTAACAAACTTTTCATTTACACTTATATTACATCTAAAACATGTCATTAAATCATTACATTTCAATCATTCGTTTAGAAGCCTTTGTTGATCTCAGTCCGAAATTTGATTACTGTGATAATAAGGCGTTGATCTTGTCCTCTTAGAAGGTTTGCCCATCTTTCGTCAGTCGTCATTTGTTTGTTGGATATCCTGAAGAAGTCACTGTATAGATCTCTTTTTTTCTTTAAGAGCTGAGCAGACCTTGATCAGGTGAAAATGTTCCTCGCATGTTTCTCTCTTTACAGAAACGGCAATCAGAGGATTTATTATCTGATTTATCTGTCATAGTTAAGTAGTCGCGGGTCGGTAAAATTGAAAGCGCAAGAAGAGATCACGGATGTTGCGATCCGGAAATTGATTCAAGTAACGTGGTAATTCGTGAAGGACCCTTATTTCAGTTTCACATTTGAGATGGCGTTTATATTTACTTTGTTCATATCCAATCATTAGTCTGAATTTTTCGTTTGGCATGCTGTGGTATTTTTATTGGCATTTCTTCTGTTTGCATTTTTTGTTTAATCTCGGAAGTCAACTTAGAAAGGATGAAATCTGGAAGGCTTTTTTTTTTTTCTTTTAGAATTTCCAGCGATGGTATTTTATCTTCCGAGATTATTTTCCTATGGAGATCCATTTGCTTCCAGAGAACGGTAGATTGTATAGACTGGGGGGCTAATTCAAATCGGATTCTTGGAATCAGGAATGATTTTGGCAGGGCTAAGGTTTTCCTCCAGAATATCGCCTCGTAGCGGGACCATTTAATTGTTTGCTGATTAATGATTCACTGGCATAGGTCAGGATCGGAATTACTTTTTGTTTATACAAAGTAGTTGTAGCTTTTATTGAGTATGTTCCATATTTTAGATAAAAAAATGACCTTGTCTTGCCAGTGATCTTGCTTTTCCCTCGATGTGGTCTTTCCAGTTTTTTTGTTCAAGGAGGGGTTAATAATGCACCCAGATATTTTATTGTCTTGTTATCACAATCTCTTTGTTTTCTAGATGTATCTTTAGGTTGCATTGGTTCTTATTTTTTTCAGAAGAGTTTCATTACCGTAGTTTTGTTGATATTTATTTGCAACTCATTTTCGATCATGAAGATTTGTGCTTCGTCTAGGGTTTTTTGAAGGCCTGTCACAGTTTTGTCTAAGATGATAATGTCATCAGCATAAATTAGAGTTTGAAGGGGTTCGTTGTTGATCTTTGGAGGGTTTGCTACTTTATTTAGGATTTTTTTCCCAAAGTCACAAGTATACATTCCAGGTGGGTATCGGTTTTGTCACCATACCATCATTCGTTAGCCGACTTGAATGAAGGTGTTCGAGTAAAGCTGTTTTATTGGGTTCAAGATGGAAGACGGACAGCCCCATGATGTTAATTTAGTCCAGAATTTTTGTCTGTTGACAGAATCGAAGGCCATCTTTAGATCTATAAAGATGGCATAAACTTGTTGGGTCTTGACTATAGCTTCGTATTTTATCATGTTCAACAGAAGAAGGTTCACATTGGTTCCTATTTTGGTGACAAAACCAGTTTCTTTTTTCTTGCTTGCCATTTTCTGCTGCCTAGATGTTTTTTTAGAAGGTAGCCTGCAAATAATTTCCCTAGAGGATCTAAGAGGGATATAGGTCTGTAGGTCGCCGGATTTTTTCGGTCTCCTGCCTTAAAAATTGGAATCAGAATGGCTACTGACCAGGTGCGTGGGATTTCTTTTATTTTTCCTGTGAGCTGGAGAAGGTGGATGCAAAAAGGTGACCTATTCTTCTGGAGCTGCTTTGAGATCGATGTTTGATAGTCCATCGGGACCTGGTGCTCGAGATGGATTGAGGGTCATGATGGTATTTCTAATATCTTCTATTTCCCAGGTAAGATTCCAAGAACAGTCTTCTTTCTCTACGTCGCTTATCGAAGTGTCAATGCCTCATTTGTAGAAATTTTAAAAGTGGTCAACCCATGTATGTGATTCGACTTCTTGGATCTTGGAATGGGCTTTAGATTAATCATTCAACAATGACCCCCTGTGCCTTGTATTCTTCTGATTCAACACAGCTAGGATCGCTTCTGCATCATTTTGTTTCGTTATAGCTTTAATTGCTTTTGTTGAATTTGAGTTTTTGTTTTTCTTTTTTTATTTTCGATTTCGAAGTCGGGTTCTTTCTTTTTTTTTTTTGTTGTCGTAATCGTTTCTGATGGAGTTGTTTCCTCTGTTTAATTTCCATGTTGAAATGATGTGTATGAGTTTGTTTTTGTGGGTTGTTATGCCTTGGTCGTGATTGATGGTATTTTTCCAGGATCCAACCATAGTTCAGTTTTAATCGATCTTCAAAAGTGGATACTAATCCAGGTATCTGATGGGTCTTTATTCGAAGTCTACTCAACCCATTACTAAGTTCGAGGTCTGGTAAGATTAATTGCGGGTCCTTTGGTTTTTGCGTGACCCATGAAATTATTTGGTGGTGATCGCTGGTAGATTGCGCAGAATTAGCAGTACAGGTTATCAATTTCCATAATCCTTCTGAAATGAAAATGTAGTCGATGATTGATGTAGATTTTTCTCTTGACCAAGTTGGAAGCGGGAGGCCTTTGTTATTCGTTGGTTGTTCACTCAAGGAAATGTTACAAATGTTTAGTTCTTTAATCCATTTTCTAGCTCTAGTTGACATATCCTGAGGGTCTAGTTTTGATCCTTCTTTGCTGAATAGATGCATATTGAAGTCTCCCCCTGTGATGAATTCTGCTTGGCTATTAGAGACAGCAATAGTGTCAATTTCTTCACATATTGAGTCTATAAATTTGTTGTCGGTCATTGCGGTCGTGTTCCAGTAGATGTTGAAAATGGTTAAGTAGATGGTTTCGGGGCAATGAGCCACATCGTTAATGAAGGTCGGTATAAGCATGGTGATGTATTGTGCCCAACAATGGATATTCTTCCTTGTTATTATCAACTATGAGGGCATGATTTTCATTAGGATCATTATTCCTGATGCAGGTCTACCTTGTTGCGAGGTTATTGCAGGATTCATCAAGGTTGTGAATCCGTCACAAAGTACCTCTTCTTTCAGCCAAGTTTCTTGTAAACGTATAATGTCTGATTCTGATCCTTCGTCAAAGAGATGTTTATGGCCTCTGGTGTTCCAGGAGCATAAAGATGTTTTACTCAAATGGGAAGCTTTACATATTGGTTGTTATAGATAGGTTTTTGTGCTGCATTGTATCAGATTGTCACGTGAGAGGTTAAACCTTGTTTTACGTTGGGGAATCCATTGATGGTCACGCCATAGTTTTTGTCTTTTTGTAGCATCATATGTGTTTAATGGGTTGTTTCCACAGATTGTATCACAAGACTTTGGACCAGTGTCTTTAACATGATTCTGGATCTCTTGTGGCAGTTGTTGTTCCATTCGTTTGTTGCGGGACTATAAGTCATACAACGCAGGTTTCTTAGATGTTTTTTTTCAGCCATTAATCTGGATACAAAGATCTCTTCTGTTTTGAATCCTAACATTGCTAGTTGATGATTTGTAGCTAAGACACGCTGCATTGTATCTTGGGTGTAAAAATCAATGTGGGCTTCTTCCATGTGTCGTTTGTTAGGAAAGAGGATTACCTCACTATCACCAGAACCAATTTGGGCTAATTGCAGAATTATATTGAATAAACGCAGACTATTGGCTCTATTCATAATTACAGGCTCTTCAGTGTTTGTTGTGGTTGGAAATAGTGCTACTCTGAACGCACAGGATACTTTAATTGGATTATAGAAAGTCGGTCTGACGAGTGGTGGATTCATTTGACCCGCCGGGATATCGTTATTCTTGGAACCATTTTGCATTTCTGGTGATGGCCAGGATTCCTCGTTGGACACTACTGAGTACGTAAAGGAGATGGTATTTGATGGATCCTGGCTGTGTGGACTTGTTTGGGAAAGTTCCGAGGACGTTTCCTCGCATTCATCCAGGACAATTAATAAATCTTGCGAGTCTATGGAGATGCAGTTATGATCAATCGTGTCGTCGGACGTGGTTTGTCCATGACTAAGCCCGGCACCAAAGGGCGAGTTGTTTCTTGTGGAGTAACTGCTGTTTGGCTGTGCTGCGAGGGAATTGAAGAAAGAACGCTGTTGCAGTGAAGGGAAGACGCAAGACTAAGCTCCGCCCCCTTTTCTTTGCTCCGCCCTGACCAGGAAGCGAGTCAGGAAATGAGGGAACAAAACACTGCCCCATCGACCCTTGCGGCGCTAAGCCCGGCGCGCAAAGGGCGAGTTGTTTCTTGTGGAGTAACTGCTGTTTGGCTGTTTGCTGCGAGCGGCTAGCGGGATAGCGGCCTCAGAATATTGATGTCCGCCTCCCCGCTTAGGCCTGCTCAGCGAGAAAAACAAACGCCGGCAATCGAAGAGCCACATGAGCCAGGGGGGTGATGTCTACGTTGCAACTAAGCACGCTGAGGCGTCGGCAATCGGAGTCTGGAGTAAAGGATATCGTGACGAGGGGCCAAATAAACCAAGTAAGTGCAACTGAAGAAAATGTTATCTATAAAGTTGCCCCTGTAAAGACTGTAAACATTGTAAATACCACGATTGAAACGCCCGAATAAGATGAAGCCAAACCGCTAAGTTGTCATAATCACAGTATAAGAACTAAGAGCCTGCCAGAAATTCTGGGAGGCTTAAACGCTCTGAATCACATCCAACCAGCGGTAGTATGCACAGAGACTGTGCAAGAGACCCGGAGCTCACATAACAAATCGGAGTCTTCCGCAATAAACTGCCTCCTAGAAAAAACAAATTCGAGTGAAACAACAAGCAGCCACATACCGGGTGTATTATGGGATGCGAGCCCCGAATGAATAGCTATACCTGGTAATGGCATCTACACGGCAACAAGCGACCAACGCGACCATACTGACACCGCTGAAAGTGTCGGGGAAAAATTAAATAAAGGAGGCAAATGGATGTTACCAAACGACGACTTCGAGATTAACGATGACAAGACAATAACAAATTTTAATGATGATGTATTTACATCCGAGGTCACACAAAAACAAAATACACTAAAGAGAATGGAGGATAGAAATGGCAGTCCCCCAGCGGCTACATATATAAATGCTGACACTTTACACAGGAGAGACTCAATTGCAGCCGCAAATAAACTGTTAAATGACCTGAGAACCACAAATCAAACTTTGACAGCAAATTACACAGTTAACAACGAGGCAACCAGTCCACAGGAAGGGCCGTTAAAGATGAAAGTAAAACTTGGACCAAGCCAGAATTTAACATATAAACGTCCAGATGACAAAACACATGAAACTTATAAGGCCCAGCCATTGAAGAGACGGAAAACAGATCACAGCCCTACTGAGCCTCTCCTGTGTTCGCAAAAAAGAAATGGCAACAAATTGAGTGGGAAAGATAAATACCCAAATCAACCGATGCATGACAGAATAAGTCTGGATAGTTGTCCGTCAACGTCTGAACCAGATGACTCGACAGCTACCGACCCAGATTCTACTACAGACTCCTCGCTTATAGAAGTACAATTCCCTAAAATACAAAGGGGTCCGGGCGACCATCTGAAATGGGGAAAAATCCCAAATGATGTCGATCAACGCAAATGGTGCACAAACCTAATAGGCCAAATCATAATTGAACTTCGACCAAACCTCACTTCTGCGCTGACAATCACAGTGGCTCTATTGATAAAGTTATATGAGTAACTGAATGAAACAAGTAAAGATCATAATACACTCATAGCCTTACTGAATTCCAAAATAGTAAATCTGGAAATAGAAATTGTTGACATGAAACAACAAGCAAAACATAATGTCAAGTCATATGAGCTAATGCCAATGCTGCTCAAAGAACAAATGTAAACAAATGCAGAGGATAAAAGACTCCTAGCTGACCTGGCAAGGGAAGCGATCCAAATATTGAAAAATCAAACTCAATTGACAACAAAGCACAAAACGGCTGACAGTGAGCAGGAAACGATCGGAAACCTCAATAAAAATGTGTACCAAGAGGAAAGGTATGTCTTGCCTGACTGACAAGAGCTGGTGTGGATCAACAATGATTTAGGCCAGAAAACAAAACATCCTTCAAGTAAAATAATGCAAGCCACTCCAATTGTCAAATTAATTGAATTGGACAACATCGAAAGCCGTGGTCAGAAGAAAATTGAATCTACATATAAAGCCACTAAAGCTACAAAGACCAGCTTCGAAATAGAAAACGAAACTGAAAGTCAACATTCAACCTCCGCAAATGCAGATGGTTTACCAGCATTATCCACAAACGCTTTCGACCAGATGGTTCCCCAGCATTATCTGCAAAATGTTGAAGTCGTGGCTGAAACGTTTCCTAACGATGAGGAGCCACAAAATGCTCCTCCCGCCCCTGTAAATAAAGATCGAAGCACAGATCCTCCAAGTGCAAAGTTCTCAATATTTAATAAAAAAAACAAAGATACAAGCCCAGAGAAACCTGGCGATGACAAAGTGAATTCAAAGAAACAAATAAGAAAGACAAAAACATGCCTAAACGGAAAAACAACAAAACAAGAAGTTTGTGCAAATTCCTGCGAAACATAAAAAACTTAAATGCCCTTCTTCAGACAAATATAGATAAAGAAGACCAGATATCTATTAAAGAAAAAAAAAACATGGTTGATAAATCGCCGAGCACAGCATCAAACGACAACTTACAAACTTCAGTTAGTCGTGACCAGCAAAAAAGCGACGAAGCAGACATGATCGATCTGCTTGCTAATCTGTCGACTCATGACTTTGAAGTAAACACCAAAGATGAGATGAACTCCTATCTCCCTGATACCAATGCTGTAGCACCTGAAGACATTAAAAATTCTGACGCAGCTGGACGCAAGCAGATTGAGCAACAGCTCAACGTAGCTCAGAAAAAGCGGATCTGTAGAAAAATTACTCCAGTGAAGAGAGGCCAAGCTGAGGTACTAAGCTTAAACTTACCAGAACCTACTACAAGGTGATTTATAACCATTGGCAAACGCTGCTCCCAAGAAGCCAAAACAACTCAAGCAGTTGAATCTGACTCAGGTGCAAAAGCTAAAACTATAGAGGTCGAAACAGATGGAGAGAAAGAAGCCGACCACCCACAAAGCCAAGCAAAAGAACGGCGAGAATGGAAACATGCTTATAGCCAACAAGAAATGAGAGAGGAACAAAGAAGAGAACAGCATCGCCCTCAATTAATAAGAACGAATTTACCAACAAAGAGAACTACAATAAATGCAAACTATTGCTTGATGATTGAAAGAGTGCTCAGCGGGACTGACAACTTGATACTAAATAGACATAATGTCCTCCAGTTGTTTAAACACATACCGCAACTGAGACCAATTGACACGGAAGACATTAAAAGTGTTGAGTTCTTGAATGAGAGAAAAACAGACCAAGTGTTGTTGCACGTTCATTCAAGAATAGTGAGAGACCTGATTCCGAATAACAAATTGGACCTAAATTCCCTGGGTTTCGACGTCTGTGAGATTCTTGACGAAAACTTACCAAGAAGCCCAAATGAAACGTTGCTATTGAAACCCAAGAAACAGATCAAAAGCAAAATACAAACAGACATTAAGAATGAAGAACAGCAAAATGGAAAAAGATTGTGTATAGAACAAGAGAACATTAGCTCCCAAATCGACTTAACCAGTGAGCGAAATTTTCAAAAAACCCAACAAAAGACGCTCAGCACAAAGAAAACAGAGAGGTGGAGCAAGACAAGTGGAGTTGGCTAGCCGCAACTTTAAATTGCGAGAGAAAAAGCTAATGCCAAACAACTCATAAGAGCAAGGATATATCCTGCGGCTCCTGGAATAGTCGAGGGTTCTTCCATCTATATAACACGAAACCGAAAGAACTAGAAGTCCTAGACATTATCTGCTTACAAGAGACTTGGGTTCAAATGGTGCCAGTGGCCTTAAACTATGAAATAGCACTCAATCCTGCAATAAAACAAACTAAAGGAAGGCCTAAGGCAGGACTGATAACTCTGATGACGAGAGGACATTTAAAATGAATTTCATCTGCAAATCCGTCCCCGTACGTCCAGCTGACCCAAGTATTTATGGAATCTGAGCAAAAAAAGAATGAGAAGAATCTTCACATAATTAACATCTACTGGCAACATAAAGACTTGGACGATAGTGATTTCCTAGACTTGATCTGTGAAATCATTGATAAAATTAACGAATCGGAAAGGAATGCTAGTATTATCATATGCGGAGACCTAAACATGGACTGTTTACTTAAAAACAATTTCAAAAAAACAAAATCAATTAGAACAGCGACCAGTTTATGCCAAATTAATGCAGCTTGGTCAGAAGAGATGGACGCCCGGAACATATACCTACTGGACAGAAACGTCAGAGGAGATATCCCCGCAAAACACACCTGGGAGAGAGAGGAAAGCAAATCTACGCTAGACTACTTCTATATGTCAGAGAACATATTCAATGAAGTAATTACATTAAAAGTCACAACTATGCACCAAAGCGACCACAACCTACTCATAGTACTAATAAAATCAGAACAAGGAGGAGAGACAGACACCTGGAATCATTCAATAATAGTTGCACCAGGTAGACACAAGGTGTGCCTAGACGAACAAAAAATTAACAAATTGACAGACACATTGTCCAAGACCCTAAGGCACGAATCTAATAATGGGATTGAATATAGCAGCCTGCTTGAAAAATACACTGAACTTCAAAGAGTAAACCAAAAATCGATTTATAAACATCAACATGTTTATAATATAGATATAGTTCAGAAAAAAAGAGAGCTACGCAAAAATATTCGAGCACTAAAACTCGACGAAGAAGAGAAGCAAACAGAAATCAAAATGCTCGAGAAAACGTATAGAGTATGGCTATCAACGCACAAATATAACATTATGCAGCAAGATGCTGAAGCAATGCTAGCGCTGATATCTTCAAGAGCAGTGAGATGCTTCTGGTCTACAATTAACAACTTAGACGCGCCACAAGGAGCTTTAATAATAGGTACGGTGACGGAACAAAAGTGGATCGAGCACTACACTGATTTGTTTAAGAAACAAAACACAAGAAGAGTGGGGCTGACGGATGACTTAGCAGAGTGGCCCCTTAACGTCACCGAGGAAGATATCCTAATCTAAAAAAGCTGAGTTCCTCGAGGGCGCCTGGGCCCGATGGCCTGACGAACGCACAATTGAAGAAACATCCTGAAGCCTGGGCAAACTTTTGCTGCACTCTCTTTAAACATATCCAACAAGAAAAAAGAGTTCCAAAATTGTGGAAGACGGCAATAATTGTCCCAATATTTAAAAAAGGGGACCGCTCTGAGCCGAAAAACTATAGGCCCATCGCGTTGCTTGACGTGATTGGGAAAGTCTTCGCTACTCAAATCTTGAAACAACTAGCAGCATGGATCAAGTATACAGAGCAATTTGACATCCTGCAAACTGGTTTTGTAAAGGGAGTAGGCTGCTCTTTGAACTTGCTGATGATCAACATGTTAAAAATGGAAGCCTTGAAAAATAAAACATAGGTATACATAGCATTTGTAGACCTTGCATATGCATTTGACAGTGTTGATGGTCAATTATTATGGTCAAAGATGATACAAATGAACTGCCCTCCCCACCTACTAAGACCAATACAAGAACTGTATTCAGAAACATCGATCAAAATCAGGCTGAAAGAGAAAGTTCTTTTAGGTAGAATGGGCATGGATGTATTAATCTTTTTGATTTGAAAAGGCGCGCAATGGGAACAGACAAAGGTTTGGTGTACTCGTCCATAGAGGGGTCCGCAGGGTAATATGTTGACTGCCAATGTTGTTTTGCTGTCTTGCTCTTTCTTGGAGGGATGGTGTGAAGCACAAGTCCTCATACATAGGTTTCTGCATTGTTTTATTCAGAGATTGGGATTGCACTGGTAGCGCAGAAAGTCTTTTGGAGCAATCAAGTGCTGTTCGATCAGGGGGGGGCATTTAGGGTAGGTTTAGATAAAATGAACGGCGTAATCTGCTGATTTTTTGAGTCAGATAGTATTGTGTGGATAGCTGAGGAATTGGATTGGGAATATTTTGGATCGAGGAGGCAACCTTTGGTTGGACTGAGTGCAAAGGGGTCTCGGGATCAACAGGTTGAGATGTTTTTTTTACTGATAGCACGTTTCCAGGTGTCAGTAGAGATTCCGATGTGGAAGGTGCTTGGTCATCAGAGTGGCCTTTTGGTAGAGTTGGAGCGTATACGGTAATACAGGAGAGTTATCTTCTTTATTTGATTTCAGTGTGGAGCATTGGACACTTGTAAGTTCTACCATTTTATCAGCAATAGGTTTAGAATTATACGTAGGTTTTCCATACGTCTCTAGTTGGGTTATGCTTTTGTTCAGTATAGCTACAGATTCTTCTAATTTCCCCTGCAGACGCGTTCAGGGTTTTGTGGATTCCATTAATAGGTTGTAGTAGGAAGAGTGTAGACGATCACTAGGCAGTGATCTACCAAGATTTGAGACAATATACTAAGTTGATGAGCACTTACCGCAGATCCAGCCAGAAACAGCTGAAACAGCAGCGCCCTTTACTCCAGCGGACTTCGCGCCGCAAGGGTCGTGCTGTGCTGGCTTTATCCGGGCTTTCTGGAGGAGTGGCTCGATGTGGTCACGTGACTCCGGTCACGTGACAAATCAGGAAACACAAAGAAATGCCCTTCTCACTTCAACTGCTGACAGCTCCAGCCGTCAGACTGATGCGAATTGGAGCGGGGTCTTGAAAGTCAAAGCACACGAGTCCTAGGCAGGCACACAGTATACCAGCCGCACAGCTGAAACAGCAGCGCCCTTTACTCCAGCGGGCTTCCTGTCTTTAAGCCACTCACTCCTCGTGGTTCGCTGTGCTCTACTACGATGCTTGCTGCTCGCTGCACAGGGCCGGTTCTTGCCCTGTCTACTCCTTCCAGTGATGGCTGCGCTGTCAGAGGCCACCTGCCTTTTACACAGTTCGGGCTGTAAGGCCCGTGCAGGAGCAGCCGGGAGTGTGCCTGTGTTAGGCAGACTCCTGTGCAGTGCCCTTAGGGACCACTACACACGATTAAAACTACAGGTGGCAATACAAGTTTTACCTTTGGTACAAGCCTGTACTACTAGTTTATAGTGGTAGCAGTAGCGGAGCAGCCAGGCTTATCGCAAGAGTATATGAGCAGAGATTACACAAAGGGACCACAATTATTGTGACTCAAGCAAACACTGACGCAAGGTTTCAGGTGAAAAATATGAGTACATTTATTTTTTAAACCATTTGTTATTAACACAACACTTCTATGAATTCAAAAACCACACGTAAAATATACTACAACTAACCCATTCACTTTGTACAGTATTATTCGAGGTAAGTACCCTGTGTATGAATGGACCGGTGTTACGAAACAGAACACGTTACTGTGAATACAATTGCGATCACTTTTGACAGTTCGGTCTACTAGATAAAAGCGTATCCGCGGTAAGAAATGCTACCGGGGTAAAAACACACTTAGCACCCGAGATACCCAGAGAGAGTTGGGGGCAAAAATCACAGGCAATATGTTGGTTAGAGAGACAGCATCTCAGAACACATATAGACAGGAATTCAAGAGTCAAAGGGCCGGAGCCAAAGTCAAGTGACACCGGGTGCCTGTTGTCGAGGATCACACAGTCGGACATTTCGAGATTCAACATTGCCAAGAGTACTTTGATATTGTCAAGGTTCGGAAGCATAAGTTATATGAAGGAGGGAAAAGTAAGGACGAGCCTTAAAGTAGAGAAATAGGGATTTCACCCAAAATTCCTCAACCAGGACACAGTACCTTTCTCAAAGAACGAAGCTGGTGCCACGGCAGTTGTTCCTGTTGGTTTCCCGCAGACCCACGCTTTCCTATAGCCTCAGCACGAAGGAGGACGATGAGGGTAACTTTACCCTTTTCTGGGGGACAGTAGTCGCCTCCGAAATGGAGTCAGTGGGAAGTCTGAACGACAACCCTGTGACACTGCACAGAAGGTGCTGTGTGACACACACAAAGAAGGGGGCTCCTGAAGTGGTGTACTCCAGAGCTCACAATCACAAAAAACAGGTAAAACACATAGCAAAATACAGGTAAGAGTGTTGAAAAGCTCACACTCTTACCAAGTGTCACGATCATTCGCATTTCCCATAGTACAATACCTGACTCCAACATGGCGGCTCTCACGATTCGCTGCAGTGTGTGCAGCAGTCTAGTCATCGCGCCCCAGAATGCTTTGCAACGTTTCAGGGACGAGACGCCGAGGGCTTCTCAACCTAGAGATCCCGGACAAGGACGCGTTGCTACTCTCCAAGGAGCTGGCGAACGCTACGTGAGTCCGTGTTAGGGAATCCCTTACTCTCTCTGCTCAGGCTTGCCTTTTTGCTGATTTCAATTTTTGCGACCTTGTTCATTGGATCCTAACTGAACTTTGTTTTTGTTGACGTGTGTTGTTGTAGGATGTCTCAGAGCCTTTCAGTTTCAGTATTTTACCGAGGTTGTTTAAGCAACTCCCTTTGGAGGATTTTGTTCTCTGCATCCGCCTTCGACCGGTGCGGGTTCCTAGGGTTTCTTTTGGTAGGCATTCGTTCAGTTTGGAGCATTGAATGTTTAATGGTTTCTCTTCACTTTGGATTCATAGTTTACGTTTGTCATTATACAGACCCAACACCCTTTGCTCTTACTCCTTCTGGACATCTGTTATCTCTCAATATAAAGAGGGTCTCTGGTTGTTCTGGGTAAGTTTGCCCTCTTCTCTCCTTCTTGAATATAAATTGTTCCCAGTTACACCTCATTGTATGTTTACCATCTCTGTTCTGTGCTCTGCCTTGTCCAGTGTACCCAGCCCTTTAGCTCATCCGTGGTCTTCGGTTATCCTCATTTCGAAACCGAGTAACCATCAGATCCTTTGGTAAGATTCCCGCTTCCAGAGTTGTCTTTCCCATTACAAGGCAAACTCAAAAGACTAATCACTCTGTTTCCCTATCTCTCTTTAGCCAGCCTGGCACTCCTGCTCTGGACCCAATCCTATAAAGACACAACCAGTCATCACCAAAAACTCCCGGGAAAGCGTAATCTACATCCCCGGGACTTCTCAAGGAGTCTACGTTCACTAGCAGCTCCGCAGGGTTTTATTCCCCAAGTGGGTTTCCCTGGGAACCCTCCTGTGCCCTGGCCTTTGTGCCGGTCCACTGGGTGTTTCTCGGGGGAAATTCCAATTATCATCTAAAGACAGAAGCAGACATCAATCCTCTCCTGGGTATTCTTTTTCTACATCATCCTGAACTATCCTTGCTTCTACCCCCAGGTGAGAGTACTTTGTTTCTATGTTTTCCTTACATGGGGCATCTTTGAGTGTAAAACATCATCTAAAGACAGAAGCAGACATCAATCCTCTCCTGGGTATTCTTTTTCTACATCATCCTGAACTATCCTTGCTTCTACCCCCAGGTGAGAGTACTTTGTTTCTATGTTTTCCTTACATGGGGCATCTTTGAGTGTAAAACAGTGAAGTATTGTATTCAGTCATAACACCAAGTGGAATAGAAACAACTCCAGAGATCCAGCAAAGCTGCTGAGGGACTCACTAGGTAAGGGAAATTAGCCATGAAATGAGAATTCTCCCGAACAGCCTGCAGTGTGGTACCCCTCCCCACTATCCATCGCCCCTATCGTGACTCACCTGGCACGCACCTGATGTGCACACCCGCTGCTCCGCCACTTCGCCCAACTCCTGTTTACAGCGCCGGCTACTGCGTGATGAAGCGCCGCAGGTTATGGAAGGACCCACGTCGGCCTCACTGCATCAGAATGCCACAGAGCGGCCCCCTGCAGCGTCGACCCTGCTTCTTGGCCTGGAGCTTCGCAGTGGAGCTGCCATCTTGTTTAGGCCCTCGAATGCCCCCTCAGCTAAGAGTTGTGAGGTGTGGGCTGCCGCATCTCCTGCTACAGATAACATCGGACACTGACGAGTACAGAAGATTAAAAACCTGTGCCTTGGCAGACCAGTGTGATTCTTCCAGCCCGCCAGAGAAATCCTCCTGGGAAATCACAAAATCCGTTGGAAGGAAGCTGTGGCTCCTACAAGAAGGAATCGGCTATCCAAGCACTTTGACTGCCAACAAGCGCCCAACAAAGCCTTATGTACACATGAAGTGTACCTAAAGTGTACCACTGTTTGGCTGGCTGCTCTGGAGCTCTTCTTCATCTGAAGCACCGTCCTCAAGAGGAAGCCATCACCGCACCAAACGCGGTGAAACTGCCTGGAATGAATCCCAAGTAATTATTGGACTTTGTACACGCATGCAAGACTAAGTCTTTGCTGGGACTTTGTAGAATTAGCTGCTCTTTGTTGGGACTTCATTACTTTCTTTTGACTACTTGCCTTCCTGCCTATCCCGACCTAGTCGGCTCCCGCCCCACCTCAAACTACTCTATTGCCATCTAGTTAACCTCACCCAACCACATCCAGGTCTCACACTGACCACCCATGGCAAACTTCTACTTAGTCACTCTCACCTTAACAGCTACACTCGCCTTGCTCTACCACAACACCACAACCCGTCGCAAACCCTGTCCACAATCACCCCCAACCCAACATCCCTCATACACCTCGACTATGGGTTTTTTCGAGGCCCAACATATTGACCAGCCGAACGGCACCCTCAGCCCCATAGATTGGATCCGCCGATTTGCTGCTCCGCCTGCTCCTTGGAAACCATGCACATTGAAAGACAGAAACCTGAGACTCGGCTCTCGGTTTATAACCCCCAAGACACTCGCCAAAAGACACTCCCCTCATCCCACGCACAATCAAACTAACACCGCTCAAATTTTGAACACCACCCAAATAGACCTCTTGAGCACCTCTGAACAGCCACTGGTGAAGAGCGCCCTCATCAATGCCCGCTCCCTGGTCACCCATGCGCTAGATATCGCAGACTTCATCTCTGCCAACAACGTGCACTTCCTGGCTATCACTGAAACCTGGCTGCACCAAGCAGCAGGCCCAGCTCTATACCCTCGCCATCCCAGAAGGTTATTCAATACTAAGGAAAGACCGGGACATAGGTAAAGGAGGAGGAGTAGCCTTCATCACCAAAACATCCCTTGGCCTTAGACTAACCCTACCGCCCAGCTTCCGGTCTGCAGAACTTCTGTCAGCCAAGCTCCAACTCTCTGCTACACAAACCGTACTATTACACCTCCTCTACAGACCCCCATGCCCCATCACCACATTTGAGGAAGAGATATCTGACCTTTTGACCACCAACACCAAAACAGCCTCTCAAATTATCCTACTTGGCGACCTCGGTCTCGGCGACCCAAACGATGCCAATGCGCTCTCCCTGGAAAGCACCATCTCCCAACTAGGGTTCAAGCTCAGAATCACAGACCCTACCCACAACAAAGGCAGGACCCTGGACTGGCTAGCGGATCTCAACTGCTCTACGGCCATCACAAAAAACAAGCAAACTGCATGGTCTGACCACCACGCCATTTCCTTCTCCATCAAAGGGAAATCACAACCAAACACTCCAACCCCCATCATCCCCCAAACCCTCACCAGAAATAACCGCAACATTACCTTACAAAACCTTCGCCCACTTATAGACAATATCCTCACCCCCACAAACTACGTTAACCTAAATGCGGAGAAACTTGCTGACCTCTACAACAAAACGTTAGAATCAGCAGTAGACACCATCCCTCCACTCAAACTCACCAAAGCCAAACCGGCAGCCCACATGAACAAATGGTTCACACCAGAACTATAAACCCTCCGAAACTCCAAACGAGCCGCAGGAGCCACCTGGAGAAAAAAGCCCAACCTATCCAACAAAACACAACTCTCGATAGCTGCCACCACCTACAAAACTGCCATCCTCAAAGCCAAAAAAGAGACATATGACAACAGAATTGAGAGCGCCAAATCCAAAACAAAAGAGCTTTTCAACACCCACTTGCCCCCCCCCCCTTCTCACCAGTATCCACTAAAGAAGTAGAAAGCATCATTAAGGGCCTCAAACCCTGCAGATGCCAAGGGGACTCTTGCCCAGCTCCCATTATCCAGGAAGGCGCCAACATTCTGGCCCCCTTCATAACAGCCCTTATCAACGCATCCTTCAAATCAAGCTCAGTGTCTAGCAGCCTCAAGGAGGCCTGGGTCATGCCACTACTAAAAAAACCTAATCTAGACCCCAATAACCCAACCAACTACAGGCCAATCACCATCGTTCCCTACATCCTAAAGATCTTAGACAGAGTGGCCTACCTGCAAATACAGAAGCACCTGGAAGACGACAACCTCCTGGGTCTCAGACAATCCGGCTTCAGGCCAAGGCACGGAACAGAGTCAACCCTACTGGACCTAAAAATCCAGATGGATGAGGCAAAGGACAAGGGTAATCTAGTCATTCTCTTACTGCTAGATCTATCAGCAGCCTTCGACCTCGTCGACCATCAGATCCTCACGGAACATCTGATGGCCTCAGCTGCCTTCTCTAAACCAGGCGACTGCCTGGATCCAGTCCTTCCTAACCAACAGAACCACCCGAGTCTTCTCCCCGGTGGCCTCAGCACTCCCTGTCCCGATCACCTGCGGCGTCCCCCAAGGCTTGTGCGTCTCGCCGACCCTATACAATATCTTCACTAAGCTATTGTTTGGCCGCCTAGATAACCTGGGTGTCACATACACAAACTATGCTGACGATACCCAGGTTCTCATCACCCTATCAGGGTGCTACGATGAGGACTCCACCAGAATCAACAACTTATATTTTGAGATCCAAGCCTGGATGACATAGCACGGTCTATGCCTCAACGAGGAGAAAACTGAGCTCCTGTTTGTCGGCTCCCAACCACGGCTAAACAAACTAGACCCCCGTTACGCGTCCATCAACATAGACGGTAACCTAATCACAGTAGCCAAAGAAATTAAAACCCTTGGGGTTTATCTAGACTCTACTCTCTCTCGCTCAAAAGACAGGTGATTGCCACAGCCTCATCCACAGCTTATACAAATAAGCTTATCAACGCCTGCAAACCTTTCCTATATCCTTCCAGCTGCATTACACTAGCCAGAGCGCTAGTGCTTTCAAAAATTGACTACTGCAATACCCTCTTTCTCGGCACGTCAGAACGCAACCTGAACAAACTACAGGTGCTTCAAAATAATGCCCTCAGAGCCGCCCTCAGCATCCCACGACACGCCCACATCTCCAGCATCAGGCAAGATGCTCACTGGCTCCCTGTACGAGACAGAATCACTCTCAGATCCCTCGTCATCGTCCATAAATGCCGCTCCAATGATGCACCCAAATACCTGGCAGACAAGTTCCACAATCACACATCAACTATACCAACCTGAACGCCATACTCACATTGCCTTTCCGTTCCCAAATTCTCCCTAAAAAAAGCAGGTGGCGCCAGCTTCCCTGTTCTTGCTGCCAAACTATGGAACACTATGCCACTAAACCTTAGAGCAGAACCTTCCTTTTGGACTTTTAGAGCCAATACAAAAACATGGCTTTCCAACAAAAATTCTGCTTAATGTACTTCTTCTCCGCATGACCTTGTCGACCATCTTGTAATCCGGACTATTACACTTATTATTGTTATTTCAGTCTGTATTGTATATTTTTGCCATGCTGTAACTGTCTCTAAGTCTCCGGCACCCGGTTACCCCAGGGTTCGGCGCGCGGTACAAATAAAGAAACTAAACTTTCACTTACTACGCTAACAAATTTCTTGTTTCTTTAAATTTGCAGCGTCTTTACTGTTTGGTTGACGCCGCCCCCTTTACTCCCAGCAAATCTTACAACTGTGCTGTGCGCACGCACCGGAAGTGTACCGCTGTTTGGCTGTTCAGGTTTGCAGCGGGTGTGCGGGCACACAAAGAGGCACATGTGAATGTGTATGTAATTTATTACTACTCTTGTCCATCTCGCATAATCACGTTTAGTAAGAAATTCTAACAGGAGCATTCTGCAAACCCACGTATTATTGATCTGTGCAGCTTGGAACGGCGCTCTCTGCTTGACGGTGGGGTTTTCACTGTGAACGCTTGCTTGGCTCTGATACTTTGTTTAGCTCGGATGCATTTAGAAATTCTTATTTTGTGATTTTCCTTAGTCTGTATCTCGATTCTACATTGGCTATTCTGCGCACAATTGGTTGCGCTCATTACATTATGATATTTCTCCTTGCCTGTCACAATTACATTTTGTGACCACTTAGTCCTTGTATCGCTTACGAACTCTGGGTAGCTTGCCTTATTTCACACTCCAAAGCTTTATTTCCACACTGCTACCCTCCCTACGTGCATAGCCTTCTAAACATTTCCATCAGGATACCCCCTGACGTTTGGCACCTTTGGAAATGGCTGGGGGTTTGAGAAGTGGGCAATTTCATTTTGGCCTATCAGCTATCGACTCTGCTGAAACCGAAGCGATGCTTCAGCGCTTTGATGTATGCAATAAAGCAAGCAAAGAGGATAAATCATATTTAGATCCTCATTCTATTATTACGCCGGATAGGATGACGGAAGTGAATTACATTTCTGCTGCTAAACTGAAATGCCTTGACATAGCATTTGCTCAGACGTGGGCTCAAATCCACGCACCATTTCCTACATTAAGGGAATCACACTCCTTTTCAATCCAAGAGCTACATGATCTTGAATCATCTACCCTTCAAAGCCACTTAGACATGCAGAATACTGCACCTAATTGTTTACCAACCTCACTGCCAGCTGTTCCAATCATCAATCCTAGTGCTGATGTATCAATGTTTGCTCTGGCAGTCTTGACTGAACTCTGTAAAAGAGTATGATTTTCCTTGGGCCCTTCCACGCCTGTAACATCTTATGCAAGGGCACTGGTTAACACAACCAATACTGTTATAATGCTAACAATAAAATCTCTCCTACTAACCTTGAGCACACTTTTTCTACCACCTCTGATGTTATTTTGGCCAGTTACCCCTATAATGGGCGTAGGAGCCCTAACCAAAGTGATGGTGAAAAGATTGCATCGAATGTCGGTTCCGAACTGTGTGGTGAAGAAATCTCTGATACCTCATGTTAATGCTACAAATGCCACTATCCAGGATAACCTCATACTTCAGGAAGATGACAACATTGCGAACGATAATGAATTATCGTTCCCTTTGCTCACGCGTATCCTGAATCTTTTAGATAAGGGGCACAAATGGACACGTATCGATATTGTATGCAAAATCAACAAAATTGAGGGGTGTACTTATTTGCTCAAGATCTGAGACTTCCTTCTACCTCATCTAATTTAAAAACCATGATACCGATTGTTCAATCAATTTACACACAAACAGAGCTTTCAAATTTCGCTGCTGAACTCCCGAGGAGATCCTATGCCCAAGTAGCCACTTCCACAGCTTCATCAAAAGTTATTAGCTCATCCGATTTATTAAACGCCATAGCTTGCAATATTGAACAAAATAACATTGGAACAGCATATCAAAATGCTACTAGACAGTAATAAGAACGCATTAAATGATGCTGTGATATATCCTGCTATTACCTCTGAGATTATAGATGCATATGAGGACCCTGACAGTCCCAATGCTTTACCCAAAATAATCGACCGTGAGGAGCTTACCAGAACAAATTGCCCCTCATGTGTGGAGAAGACATTTTTGCCTCCAGTTGCCAAGATCCTTGGTGTTGGATCCACAAAATATTACTGATCACGTAGGGCTAAACAATTGGGATCTAGAGCATGCAAAAGAAGATTAAATAGATCAAAACAGGAGCTCATTACTGATAATAAATCTAAAAATCAAGCTCTTCCTAAGGCTATGGGGCACAACTCAAATGTAAAGAATTTGTGCAACTTTTGCGTAGAAGATGCTGTATTGGACCTCAATCAACTGAACAAAGAGAGCAAATATGCTCTCCAAGTCCAATCAGCTCTAATATGGAGCGACAAAACTGTTTTACCAGATCAATCAGGTGTATCTATGAAGAAAAAAAAAGAAAAAAATCTACTAACTGACGTGTGAAAGAGGTATCGGAGATAGAAGCATTTGAAACTTCTCCAGTTACACTTTCCATGCTACCTGGCATGTGTTGTCCGGTACCCATTCCACCAAACGCTCAACTCTCCAATTTCTATCCAAGAGATCCAATCTGCTACAACTCCTATAATTAATTCGGAAGCTGATTTGTCAGAAAATAACTTACCTATTAGCAAGGCTTTGTCTTCTGCACCATCTATACTGAGTGATAATACTTTGTATAGTGCCCAGCAAGAACCTCTTAAGATCGTTGATAATGTTCATGTTAACTACGCAGAGACTGTTCCAGCTAATCCCACTGAAACTATTCAAGCACCCTCAAATATTCTTGGGTGTACAAGCGATCCTAAAATAAATGGCAAAAAAAGATTAAATATATAATTTATTCTTCAGTCTTTCAAACGCATTCCTTCTCTAAGGCTTCTTTTATTCGAAGACATCGAATGGCTCACGCTCAGTTTGAACAACAACAGGATGATCTGTCAATTACAGTCCCATACTATTACTAAAATTATCCTGCATTTTAGTGCGGACTTAATCCACTTAGACCTCACTCCTCGTACATTTAATACATATGAGGAAGCCTTACTTTTTGTTGAATTTCAAGTGTCATCTAGCAAGCCTGTTACACCTTCACCATCTTCTATTGAGCATATCAGTCCTACAGTAGTCACTCACTTATCACAACTGGCTTCATTGTCATTGTTCATCAAGGACTGGTCCTGGCTCGGGCCATTACTAAATAACGTTGCTGCTCAAAAGACTGAAGCACCTAAACCGTAGCAATTTTCTTAAATTTGCTTCATATTTTGGGCTATTGGCTAAATTCCTTAACTGCAGATATGTACCCAGATTTGATCTTTATTCAGGAATCTATGTACCTTTCTAATTTCAAAGTAAATGTGTATGCAACCTTTTTATCCTCTGCTGTAAAGGGACCCTGTGGTAGACCCCTTGGTGGTTTGGCTATACTCCTCAAAAATAATTTTAAAACTGTTTCTAAGCAGATTCTTGTATCCAAAGACGTACTGGTTCTTGACTTGCTCATTCTAGGCCTCTCTCTCATTTCCTTACTGTTGATTTGTTTATATTGGAACCCAGCCGTCATATCTCTAGACGCGATGTTTGTAAAACTTGCCGCCATTTGTGTGGATGCCCTTGCCCATAACTCGGAGTACAAATTTGTTATTGGTGGTTGTTAGGGAGAATTCTCATAAATGGCTGATTTCCCTTACCTAATGAGTCCCTCAGCAGCTTTGCTGGATTTCTAGTGTTTATTTTTTTCACCTGGTAATAGTGTGAGCCTTTTTTTTCCACTCTTACATATGTTTTGCTGTGTGTGTTTTCATATTTTGTTTGATCTTGGGCACTGGAGCCTCACCTACTCCATGAGCACCACTTTTTGTGTGTGTTACACAGCACCTTCAGTGCAGTGACACGGGGTTGTCTTTGAGACTTCCCACTGACTCCCTTTTATAGCCAGGAAGGTCGGAGCCTGCTTGGGTTTTAAGGAGCGCACCTTTTATTCGTCGTTTTGCTCTGCTGCTGGTTTCTTCCCTAGGTGGCGCAGGACCCTCAAGTCTTCCTACTTGGTGTCAGTCAAGCAGTCGCTTCAGGAACCCTGAGCCTGCAGAAATCACCAGGAACGTCTGCCTCAGCTGCAGCTCTCCAATCTGAGAGCTTGTCCTTCTCTTCTCTTTGAACTAACTTTTCTACCAACCAACCTCGTCCGGAATCTGTGCCATGAACTTTACCGCGAACTACCCTGAACTGTGTGATCTTAAGCAAAAGACTTTTGACCCATTGACTTTGGCCCTCAGCCTTTTCTAGCTGATCTCCTCACTGTAGTCTCTCTCGTTCAATTGCCCTGAGTACTTACCTGTTGGTTTTGCCTAATTTCTAATAACTTTGTCTTTCCCTCCCTTTTAAATTGCTGGAGAGCCATTTTGATCCCACTTCATTTTGTGAGCTTAACTTGTCTGGAATTTAAGGGAAGTGGTGTGGTGTATTTATGATTGTGATTTTTTACTTGCTTAGAATGGTGAAATGCTATAGAACTGTTGAGTAAATAAATATATATTCTTTTACTTAGAAACCTTGAGTCAGTGTTTGCCTGAATCATAGAAATTGCTGTCCTTTGTGTAACTATTTGTACTGCTCACTTACTCTTGAGATAAGTTTGGCTGCTCCGCTACTGCTACCACTATAACTGTGTAGTACAGGCTTGTACCAAAGATGAAATAGTACTGTTACTCGTAGGCTTAATTGTGTGTGGTGTTCCCAAAGGGTACTGCATATAATTCTGCCTAACAGTGGTGATTTCAACTGTAATTGTGGTGATTTCTGCATTCCGACTTCATTGACTATCAAATCCAACAACAAATCTAGCTCATACCATGGAGGAAGAAGATGGATCTCTTTCTTATTAGAATGGTACTTACAATTTATGTCCAGTGACAAGAAATGGACCAGTTTCACCTGGCATAGAGGCCAAATGAACTCCTATACAGATTTCTTTGTGGTTTATACTGATATACTAAGATTGTGCACACCTGTGATTACTTTGAATCAGAATCTTGGGGACCATCTAATCATCACGATGAAGTTAAATCTCACTATCTTGAAATGGGACACTGTGCCTGAACTCCAATTTGTTGAGATTGATCGCCCCTAGATCTCTGTCCATTGGAGTCTCAAACTGTGTGCACAATTGACAGAAATGCTTCAACACAACATTATAATCAACCTGAATAAACAATCTTAATACTATGATCTTACACACATTGAATTTGCGAATTGTTGCACGATCAAACGCCTACTGCTTAAAATAGCCCTTCTTCAAAAGTCCCCTCGCTGTCGTTTTCTCCCCACATACAATCCTGAAATTGTTAAGATTAAACAAACAAAAAATAGGCAATTAAGGGCTTTGAAGATTTTACATGTACCACCATTCACTTATCACGCTAGGAAAAATATTTGTCAAAATTACAAAAATGTTATCCATGCTCTCAAATCCTCAATCTATCTTAAAGACAACCAAAAGATGGTCTGTTCCCTGTGCTTGAATAATAAAAGGTCTATTTGGTCACAAATTATATGCACTGATGAAACAACAGATCTTATGTTACATTCGTCCATCTCTTCGAAGACTTGGTGCTCTTACATGTCCGCTAAATTTGAGCTTCCAATCGCCTTTTCTAAAGAATCAGCGATTAGTTACACAATGCTAATTCCTGGTTTGTGTCCTCGGTCCACTCTTTTTAATATATATTTATCTGATGTTGACAATATCTGGACCCCAGATGTTGGTTTTCCGGTCAAACTCGGAAAGCCCAAGCTCAAATGGATGGCATTCGCTGACGGTATTATTTTATTTGATCGCACACCTTTTGGGCTTCAAGCAAAGCTTCATTGTTTCTCTACTTATGCTAAAAAGCTTAATCTTCAATCTAATGCTTAAAAATCCAAGATTATCGTCTTTAATAATATGAAAAGGAAAATGTGTAAATTTATATGGTTTATTGATGATGTGATAATATCGCACACCAGCCCTTAGATATATTGGCTATAATTTTTGCGATATATTTTGTACATTTTCTATGTTACCTGTGCTTGATTTTTATATCCTGAAGGTGGAAGCCATTATACTTTTCGTGCTGGATATGTGTCTGTCGAATATTGACTGAACTCTTGACCAAATTCAAGGGAACATTTGGAAACGCACATTACATCTAGCCAATTCACTTCCTAACCCGATTCTACGGCACAAACTTGGTATACCCTCCTTATCTGCGAAATATGCTTGGAGATTATTTTCCAACTACTTGAAAATGTTATCTCCACCACAAAACTCTCTCTATCTGGATTGTTACCAACATGCTACAAGACCATTACCCTTTATCTATGGCAAATTTTGAGGGCAGAATGAATGTTCTTTTAGACAGGATTGGCGCGAATCGGGAAGATCTATTAACTCGTCCTATGTACGTAAGGCATACAATTTATGAATACGATTGGCGAGTTAATCTTGAATTGATTGAAACCTATAAGAACTATAAAGAGTATGCTCTTTTTCTTTTGAAAATGAAACCACAGTTACCTTATTTAGAGCTCTTTCCTTGTAATAAGGCTTGTGAGGTGTACTTAAGATTTAGGCTGAATCAGTTTCCCACTCTTGAAAGAATAAAATACTGGAACCCTACGAAGATCAACTATCACAAAGATTACTGTCGATTCTGTTCAAATACACAACCGGTCGAGTCTCTAAAACACCTAACTTTGTACAGTTCCTATTTTGAAGTAAGAAGAAATGTAATTCTGGGTCCATTTAATCTAGGATTTACTTCAGGTGCAAGAGAAATGCTGTGGAACAGATTAATGTGGGGTACTACCCAATACCTAATATTGGCGTTATCTCGATTTCTAAAAATAATACATGACGAATTAAACAATAGAAATACCCTCACTCATATGGGTCTTACATTAATGTAATGTAGCTTATCTTATAGCAACTTAGTATATAGAGTAAAACTGGAGTGCCTAAGGAATGATGGAGTAATCTTCCATCAGGGATTGCATAGGAAACTTAGTATGTAATTCCTTTTGCTCTTTCATTTCATTTGGATGGTCTATATTGACATCTTTTTATCCAATTGTCTTTTGTCCCATAACACAAGATGTGGCTTTTGTTTTATGGTACGTAATTGTAACTTGCACCGTATACTATGTAACTACTATACCGTAAAATGTCACGTTTTAATAGCACTGGAGCTGTCTTAACTGCACACTGGCACTGCCCTACAAAGGACCTAATTAATGAGACAATCTAGATATGGAGGCATTCTCACTCGGGGCATGCAATCTGTAAAAAGGTAGATGGCTCGATATTATAAGGTTCCTTCTGAAGAGATGTTTCGTATCCCATCCTCAACCTCGACAAGGACTCCCATTCCTGTGAGGAACTCCCTTCAGCTCTGCACATTGTGGCCTACATGACATGCTCCACAAGACCAGAACAGTTTGAATATCACGACTAGGGCGAAGAAACTCCTAATAGATGCCAATATCTTACAGATAAGGAACATGTCCCTTTAAAATAAAATACCCAGTATATATTCTTTTTATTTAACATTTCTTTTGGTTAAAAACATAGTAATAGCTAAGGAAACCTTTAACAGTTTAAGAGCAGAAGATCCATCAGTTTCAAATGCACTCTGGTGAAAGGCAGGCAACGACAAGAGAAGGCCACCAAGGAACAAAGCTTCAGAATTTGTTCTCCCTCACAATAGAAGGTAACTGGGAGAACGGGAATAACGGGACGCCAAGAAATGATCATTATATCCTGCAACCCACTCGACTCAGTGGGACTCACGAGATAAAGTTACAATTGGAGCAAATAAACCTAAACTGGTTTGATTCAAGAGAGAGAAGTAATACTAAGAGAAAAGTACAGTGGCTCACAGTACCCTGGGAAAAGGGGAAAGCCACTGGACATTTTGTACAAGAAGAGAATATAAAAAGGAGAGAATATTGTGACCAAGAGTTCAGAAACTATACAATTGTATCCAGTGAAGAATCAAGTGGAACAAAACAAGCCGAGATATATTTGGCCAGGAGATAGACTATCCAAATAATACTGTTTTACCAAGATATGCTAGAGACAGCAATCATCAAACTATAGCTTGTAAAAGATTCCCGAAAGGACTCCCAAGGAAAATCTCCAGCCTGCAACAGAAGGATTAAAAAGACTGATCCAAGAAATCAGGAGAAACTATTACAGGATTACCTTTTGGAAGGGAACCTTACACCACTGGTACTAGAAGTACACTTAGGAGAAGGGAGTCATGCTCCACATATAAGTTAGTTTTCATAGTGGTAGTGTCAGTTAGGGTAGTTCTGGACAGTGGACTTGATCCTTTTGGACATTTAGGACTGACTGACCAGCACCTTAGTAACATAGGCATGGTCCACCAATGGAGATAGGGCAAGTTATGGCTTCTATATTATTTGAATAAAAACTTGTGAACTATGTCCACAAAGGGTCTGCGTCGTCCTGACTCACCACAAGGTTTGTCTGCTCAGGCCAAAGTTGAAGCTATGCTGACTGCAGCCAACAATCATCCCTGGAAGGAGATCTCCGATTTTTTTCACTTAGAATAAGGCTACAGCATTCAGGTAGGGTCTCATGCATATAAGCACATTTCCCAAGCCCCCATGGCATCTTCCCTGCATCATTGTAACACTGCACCCAGGGCTATGTACTGAGGAACAGACATGCACTGCTCCTCATGGCTGAGGTCCAAGCTTCTTAAAAAGGATGTGCAAGAAAAGTATTAGACTTTACAGTTTCAGGTATGGAACTCTTCCATTCTGCTACTGAGTTATTTTGGAAGAAGGCATCAATGCAGACTGCTACGTCTGTAGCCCTCCTGTCCAAACCACAGTAGAAAGCCTTCAGCCCCCACACCATTCATGCTCAGAATCGAGATTCAAAAGTTTTGGAATTTTCATAGCTATAAAGAAAGGAAAAACAGATAATCTGAATAATCACCTAGCTCCGACATGTGCAAGCAATCCTGAACATTGAGTAAGGGATCCTTCCACAACGACTTCAGCCTCAAAAAACTCTAAAGAAAAAAAAAAGAATCTTGTGTCCAAATCCACAGATACACAATGGGTGGCTGAAGTTCCGAGTTTAGAGCTTCATGGGTTTTAAATTCGGAGGATTTATGGGTCCAATCAGTGGCAACTTTTGAGTTGCCATCTTTTTGTCCCTCATCTCCTCCATTGATTCAAGTCGGTTCAGCATCTCCATTTTAGGAGGTGTTCACATTCCTTCAGTTGAAAGCAATAGAAGAGGTTCCCTTCTCAAAAAAGTGAAGTGGATTTTATTTCCATCTTTTCACGGTCTCAAAGAAAAAGCAGACAGACTTGGTAATAGCATTACTCCTACCTCCCGTCCCCTTGCCTCCATCATTTTGGTCGTCCCCAAACACAGGGACGGTACCGGAACCTTTGACCGCAAAAAATGAGCTTCCCCTTTAAATTTAGTATGGTGTGTGGGGTGTGGCCTTGGGAACGTCATACTGAGGCCCCACCCTCTGGCACCTCACCTCAGAACCTTTTTCGGCACGAACGGTGTCAGACCTGGCAGCCAGCTCAGAGACTTTTTTTTAGCTTTCTGCTTGTTACCTGTTTGCTTTTTCATTTCTTATTCCTTTTTCCCTTCGGTGCCTCACCACCCGGTGCATGCCGGCCTCAGGAGGATTCACAAGGTGTCCCAGCCTCGGACCCCCATTCACTCTGTCTTGAGTGTTTGGGGCCCGACCACCTCTTGGACTCATGTGCGGAATGCAGCGCACTCGGTCACAGGGCATTGAAGAATCGATTGTTGCGGTGCAGGGAGATCTTCCACACTTCTCCCCCTCTGAACCTTAAGGACTTCATCTTCAAGACAAGGTAGGACCTCTGTTCAGCACGGCTCCACAGCAGGGAAATTCCTTCCCCAGGGTTCCTCACATTCAGGTTCCAGCAGGCTTGAAGCCTCTAATGCCACCAGCTCCCAAGCTGAGGGGTCCAGGGATCCTACCAGGCTGTCGTCAGACGTTCGATCAGTCTCGTCCTCTTCTACCCCAGGGGGTAAGGGATCGTTGAGTGCCACCTCCAAGAGTCGTTCCTCAGCTAGATCCAGCACGGTTACCGGCACAGGTGCTGAGGGCATTCCGACTCTCTGAGGTTGACGTTTCTGCTTGAGGTGCAAGACCCAAACTGTACCCTCTCATGTCTGAGGCCTCTCTTGGCTCAGGGCCTTTGCGCCCTCCCACCCAGGGTGTCGCCCAAGGCTTCAAAATGGCAGAGCGTCACGTGGCAGAGCCTGCCAGACAGGTGGCCATCTTGGATCCGGCTCAGGGCGCTCCAGTGCTTTCGCCCATTGAGTGGACTTTGCAGGACGATTCCAACTCCCTTCCTTCTGGAAGCAGCAGCGGATCCTACGGTGCAGGGATTTGGTCCCTGCAGGGCTACATTTACCCATCACATCCCCACAGGTACACGCACCAGGCGCCTCAGTGCTTTGACCAGGAGCAGAGGCCCAGTGCCTCAGATGGCAGGGCTCCTAGGAACCCGGCCGGAACGCTTCTTCGAACACTTCCTCTTGCGTTAACCTCAGATGGCGGGGCAGCTGAAGAACTTTGTGAAGGATATTATCCCCCAGGGGGTGCCACCTCTGGCCCCTCCCCTGTGGATTCCTCCTGTTCCTCCAATGCTCCCGGTGCCGGTCCCTCCTCTGGTTCAGGGCCGACTGGTCGTTCTGATCCCTCCACCTCTCCCTGTGCCACCAACTCCTCCCTCTCAACAGCTGTTATACTTGTCTGCTACTGCAGACCTGGGGGGGGCCCTCTGGCTCCTGTGTCCCAAGTCCCGGATTCCCCTCGGCCTGTGAAAAGGGGGTGGGAGGGTGATGATGATGACGCCTAGGACGATGAGCCCACCGCATCCGTTAATGCCTTTCATGACTGCCAAAAAAAAAATATATATATATATATATATATATATATATATATATATATATATATATATATATATATATATATATATATATTGGACCTTAGCTATGAGGATGGGCCTCACTCTATCGCATACAAAATTATACATTTATTTCAAAATATATCAAATTAATAATACTGTATTAACAGAACAAATCGCTCCTTTGCATATTTAGATTCCAATCTAAATTCAACTCCATCTCACATTCATACTTACTCATACCAAGCATTGATTATTTCACATTGCCTATTGGTTACTTATGCTCTCTAACCATATAACCACAAAACTATCCAACTCCCTCTTAACCCCGCATTTTAATACACATGTAAATCTCTGTTTTATAAGAGATTGAACTCGACGCGTGTTTCAGTTGGCTTCTCCGGGCTTCCTATATGGCCCTCTATTTTTCCAACCTTCTTCAGGACTCGGGTGGGGCACAACTAGTGCTTCACCCTTAGATATATGGAGTAGGAGACATGATCTACAAAATGAAACAGTAAAACCTCATTACCCATTGGGTTCTAACCATGCTCATTGCTTTTACATTCAGCCTCAAATTAATTGGCATGTAATTCTTTCATAATTACATACATTTGCACCCACCTCAAATCATGGCGGTAGTGCAAATCGTTTGGAACCAATCCTCAGTGCTCCAGTGACTCAACGAGTATGCAGCAGCAGAGCCTGTTCAATAAAGGCAGAGAGTGAAAAGCTTGCCTTCCTTTTTAATTACATCAAACCAAGCTTTAATATTAAGGATATATCTCCTGTCAATAACCTATTATGTGCAGGTGTAACACTTAATTGTATTAGCCTAAAATGGCAATCAGTGACCCGTAGCGTCAAATGTTTTCAATCCATTAGGCCATGGTCATTGCGGTTAACGCTCCCAACCACGATAACGACTTCTGTCCTTCAGTTGTTGGACACGTGATGGATTGCTGGAAATATTCACGTGTTCACAGCTGAAATATAAACACAGAGTGGGTGTATCATTAACCAACCCTACCGGAGTCATTGAGCACTTTATATCATTCCTCCAAATGGGCTCGACATATGTCCCCTCATTTTGGGCAAATAGATACCCATAGATCCTACAAAGGTTGGATAGACCCCTGTGGTTCTGCAGCGTATCCCACACTTTAAATGTATATGTGCGGGACCCTCATTTCTACCTACATATTGGTATCATTCAGCTAATCACAGGTTCTTCAATATAGCTGCCCTGTGTTTGGCGTTTTCAACTCTTATCTTGTTGAGCCAACAGAAACCGTTCTCTTCGGAACGTTCATATCCATTCACAGTGTGATCACCAAAAGCGTGCATCACCGCTAACTAATACTCCTACGTCCTGTTCCCTTTCCCCCATACTGCATGGGCGTCCCTCGCTAGGGACGGGAGATGGAACCTTTTTTCACCAGAAAAAACCTTTCCATTTAAATTTAGAGGCGTGCGGGCCGTGACCTTGGGAGCATGCATTTCCCATGACTCCGCCCACTGGTGCCACTCCCCTGTTCCTATTTTCCATTGACGACGTGACTGGGCCGATTTCACTAGCGCTCCTGGGTTTGGCTTCGGCCTTGTAATACCACACGCTCTTCCCCAGATACTTTCTTCTGTCTTTTTGTCTTTTTATCAATCAGGTACTCTGTTATCTGACGCCACGCTCCTCCCCAGCACATGTCGACATCAGCAGGCTTCAGCAGTTGTCCAGCCTGCGAGGGGCTCTTCCCTACGTCCGACACCCACGCACTTTGCCTCCGCTGCCTTGGCCCGGACCACGGCTGTGAGGGTTGTACCCTCATGCTCTGAAGAACAGGCTAGCTCGGTGGAGAGAGCTCTACGAGAAGTCGCCTCCAGAGGACTTGAAGGACTTTGTCAGACATAAGTCAAGGCCCAGGTAGGGACGCTTTTTTCCATTGCACCCCGCAAGGGCGACTCCTTCCCAAGGAAACACCTGAGTGGGAGGGACCTGTCAGGTTCTCGCACCAGCACTGGTACCAAGGCTACTTCAGCTACCGGCCGCCAGGCTGAGGGGGGGTCATTAGATCCTTCCGGAGACAGTGCTAAGGGACCGCAAGGTTCTTTTAGCAGGTGTTCACCTGAGGGCTACGACTTAGTACCGGCCAGATGTCAGAGGGGGCACCTGCACGCAGCACTACCGGCGATACTGCTGAGGCCAACACTTCTACCAGGCCCCGTCCTGAGGTGCAGAGTAGGTCTCATGCTACACTGCCAAGAGTCCTGGAGGAAGCTGGGCCCAGGGAGCCAAGCACCACGACTTTGGCATGCAGCTCAACAAGATGGCTGCCGTGCCAGACAAAAATAGCTGCTTGTTCCGATACCGCCTCTTGGAGCGGAGCAGGTGGGGAGAATGAGTTGCAAGGTGGGACTGGTGTTGACAAGGTACGTGGCCTACAGCTTATCCATCAGCATCGCAGGGCAGGTTAACCCTGCAACCGACTAGACACAGTACGCACCGGCCCCAGCAGACGCCCGCTACCCCATCAACATCACCCACCACCCCACCAGCCTGGACCGGTTCTTTGAAAAGTTCCTCACTTTCATGAGATCTCAGATGGAGGCCATCCTTCGTGATGTGATCAGGGACATGCTCCCTCCGGCCACTATGCCTGCGCCTATAGTCGTTCCTTCTTTGCCTCCAGCGCCGCAGGACCCTGTGCAGCCCTGCGGCCCTTGCCGGCTCCTTCGAATCCGCGCCCCCCCCCCCACAGTTCAGGCAGTTCCACACAAGCCTCCGCTGCGGCCTCTGGTTCCGTTCCCCACACTGCAACCCTCGGCGCCCAGCAGTCCTCCACCCGCTCCAGACCGGCCGGACACCCTGGTGGACACTGACGAGGAAGAGGACCCAGACACGCCGTCGTCAGCCAAGGCATTCCATGAACGGCTCGCAGGTTTGGCAGAGTACTTGGGGCTTCCTCAACCTGAGGTCGAACAACCGGAGGTGGGGGTTCTGGCCGAGGTTCTCACTTTACGGCGTGTCTAGAACGGGGATCCTGATGCAGAAGGACATTGTCGCCTTGGCCATAAAAGGGGTGGCTTAAACCTCACTCGGCCAAGCCGGTCATTGGGCGCTTCAACGCCAAGTATTGGCAAATGGAGGGGATCCACTCTTGCTGTCGGCGCTCCCTCAACCACATTCTTCGGTGATCGCTGCGGGGTCACTCTACTCAAAGCCTCAGTCGTCCTCGGTCACCTCCCCCTCACACTCCTTGGCAAGGAGGAGAAGATCTTGGAGGCTTACGGAAATGAGATTTATTCCAACACCTCTCTGCACCTTCGTCAATCGAACGTGGATGCCATGCCATTGGCGGGAAATAGCCGCTGACTTCCTTACAGAATTTCTGGTGCAGAGCCAGGCATGTTTCAAGGCGGGACTGGCAGAGGCTAAATTGGTTGCACAAGACATCATGGAGTCCACCATGGCCCATATTAACATCACTGGCCGGGCCATATGCATCGCCACGGACATGAGAAGGACTGCCTGGCTTCGGGCTACTAAACTCAACCCAGACGTCCAGGAACACATATTGGACCTTCCATTCGAGGGTGTTGACCTCTTTCACTCCACCACCGATGAGGAGCTAAATAAAAAGAAAAACAGTTCCCAAACTGCAAAGTCTTTATCCTTACAAAGGCTACACCAAAGGCGTACACCCGCTCACAAGTCAGCACTAGCGCAAACAACAAAAGGGGGGGGGGGGCAAGGGTTTCTTTCAGTCCCCATCCTCCGCAACAGCCTCAGAGCGAAGGAATTCATTATGCACCCCTACGGACTCGCATGTCTCCGGAGGGTGGAAGGCTTGCACTTCACGCACAGCTTTGGCATCAGAGGTTTGGGGACCCCTGGATTCTATCCGTAGGGTCCATGGGGTACCGTCTGATTTCTCCCTCCTCTCCTCCACTCCCACAGATTGGTACAGCAACTCTGTTGGTGGAAATTTGGTCGCTCATCGAGAGCCAGGCAGTGGAAGAAGTCTCATCCTCCCAGCGATGCATGGGCTTCTACTCCAGGATTTTCGTCATACAAAAGAAAAACCAGGCTGTCCTGAGAGTTGTGTTGGACCTCTCCACCTCCAACCTCTCCCTCCCGCTTCAAAAATTCAAGATGGTTACGCCAGCACTCATAGCAGAGACACTGTGCAGGGGAGAATGGATGTTCTCCCTGGATCTGAAGGACGCTTATCTACACGTCCCTATTTGGCAGCCTCATCGATCTTTTCTGCGGTTCAGGATCATGGGCTGCCATTTCTAATACAAGGTTCTACCCTTTGGCCTCAACTCAGCCCCCAGGGTATTTACCAGACTAATGAATGCAGTGGAGGCCCTCCTCCGGGATGAGGGCCACCATGTCTACCCATACCTGGACGACTGGCTCATCAGGGCGAGATCTGCGTAGGCGGTGCATCACACTTCCTCCACTCTTATGACCACTCTCCAGGAGCTGGGATTTTCTATCAACCTCAAGAGTTCTCAGCTGCAGCTAATCAGTGCCTGACCTTTGTGGGGTTCATCTGGGACACAAGCTTCGAGAGAGTTTTCCCCTTGGAGGACAAGCTCAAGGCCAACAAAGGGGCCGTGTGTCACTTCCTCAGCCCAGAGGTGACCTCGGCCTGGTGGCAACAGCATTTATTGGGTATCATGGCAGCAGGTCTACTAGCCATAACCCACATGAGCAGGGCTTTAAGTGGGGTAAGAAATCGAGGGGGGGGCCCGTCATTTGGGGGCGTGGCTTGTGGGGGCATGGCCTAAAACGTACGCAAATCGTAAGGTATGCACACACATATATATGCATGTTATATATCTGTGTGCGTACCTTACTATGGTTTGTGTACTTTGCAAGCCATCTTTTCTAAACATAGAAATATGTATTTCTATGTTTAGAAAAGATGGCTTGCAAAGTACACAAACCATAGTAAGGTACGCACACAGATATATAACATGCATATATATGTGTGTGTGCATACCTTACGGTTTGCCTACTTTTCAGGCCATTTTTTTTTTAAACATTTCGGTTTTTATAAAAGATGGCTTTGAAAGTACACAATTCAAGGCATCTTTTATAAAGCTTTGACTACGGACAAAATTGTCCGTCGGCAAAGCTTTATAAAAGATGGCTTGAATTGTGTACTTTTCAAGCCATCTTTCATAAACCTCGAAAAATGTCAAGGAATCCCCAGGTTCGCCGAGGGTTAAAGACGCCTCGGCGACCTGGGGAAACAAAGGGACAGTAACTGCCTCTGGTGACCCCTCGCGCGAGAGGTCACCAGAGGCAGACTTACAGAAGTGGCAGCCAGACACAGCATCGCTGTGGTTGGCTGCCACTTCGGTCAGATCGCCTGACTTCATGGCAGGCGCATCTCCCGCAAATGTTGCATCCCGCCAATGTTGCGTGTGGTGGGACGGGGGCCCCGGCAGGGCCCCGGCTCAGTCCCACTTTTTGGAGACTGCCGGGGCCTGGCCCCGGCAGGCCCCGGCCCACTTAAAGCCTTGCACATGAGACTTAAGATGAGGAGATTGCAGCTGTATTTCGCAGCCTCATGGAATCTGGTGCGGGTCTCTCAAGCAGAACATGTCAGCATTCCTCCTCCTCTCCACCTGGACCTCACAAGGTGGTCCAGGGACTGCAACTTGAGGACGGGCAAACCCTTCCGGCATCCGGCCCCTCTGATTGCCATCACCACGGATTCCTCCCTGCAAGGCTGGGGCGGCCCCCCTGGACAGCCACGGTGTCCATGGAGTCTGGTCCCTGCAGGAGTCTCATATCAACTGGCTGGTGCTGAAGGCTATCTGGCTAGCTCGCAAAGCTTTCCTCCCACTCATCGGGGGCAAGGTCGTCCTCATCCAAACGGACAACTCCACCAGCATGTTCTATCCAACAAGCAGTGTGGCACCAGGTCCCCTCCGCTGTTCATCCTAGCGGTCAGCATGTGGGAATGGGCCCTGTAGAACATCTACCTGATGGCCATCCACCTCCCGGGGAGGCCAACCTGGAAGCGGACAGGCTCAGAAGACTGGGAGCGGACAATTACGAATGGCAATAGAACAATAAGGTCCTGCTGGGGATCTTCAGCTGATGGGGACTTCTGCAGGTGGATCTCTTCCCCTCCTGGGCCAACAGGAAGTGCCAGCAGTTCACATCCTCGCAGGGGCTGGGCCGCCGCTCCCTGGGCGACGCATTCCAGAGACAATGGAACGGCATGACAGCGTACGTATTCACTCCGACACCCCTGGTCCACAGGGTGATCCGCAATCATGTCACCTCTGCTTCATTCTGATAGCTCTGTGGTGGCTGGCCAGGCCCTGGTTCTCAGAGCTTCTCAGCCTCTCGGACAGGCCCCCCATTCACCTGCCGCTGGGCCTAGCTCACCTTTTTTCGTAGCAGGGGGGCAGTGTCATCCACCCCTCTCCACAGAAATTAGCTCTCGCAGCGTGGTTCCTGAGCAGGTCACACTGAAACACCTGAGCCTGTCTCAGGCTAACCTGGACATCATTCAGGGCGCTAGGAGCAAAGCTACTAGGAGCCAGTACAAGAGTAAATGGCTATGTTCTGTCACAGGGCCAACTCTAAGGAGATTAACCCCCTTACTTGCACATTGGATGACGTTCTTTCCTTCTCTGCGCACCTCGCTCATTCAGCGGTGCAAATTGACACATGCCGCACCTACTTGGCAGCCATCGGCACCTACAGGAATTCGGAGGAAGAGGTCTTCTCCTCATCCAACCCGGTGGTGAAGGGACATCTGGCGGGCCTCACCAGGCTCTACCCACCCATCAAAAATGGATGTGGGATCACAATGTAATGTTGGGCGTACTGGCGCACAAACCCTTCGAGCCAATGGGGTCCGCGGACATCAGAGTGGTCACTATTAAAACAGCTCTGTTGGTGGGTCTCGCCTCATCTCGCAAGAATCAGCCAGATAAGGCACTGGTGGCTTCAGAACCCTACACTACTTTTCACTAAGAGAAGGTGGTCCTGAGAACGCACCCTGTGTTCCTACCTAAAGTAGTCTCTTCGTTCCATCTGACTGAAGAAATAGTGTTACCAATGTTTTTCACTGATCCTAAGGACGATGCTCAAAGGGTCTTGCACTGTCTGGATATCAGACGCGCTCTGAAATTCTATCTGGACAGGACCAAGAGCTTCTACAAATCGGATGCTCCATTGATCACATTCGGGGGGGGGGATCAAGACCCAGGTACCAGGCATCCAAGGCCTCTATAGCAAGGTGGATGGTTTCGGCCATCAAGGAGGCCTTTGAGGAGCAGCACTTTCAGCTAATATGCATGCCCACGCTGTCGGAGCCAAGGGCACGGCCGTCACATTCCAGAGACCGGTTCCGTGGCAGGCAATCAGCAGGGCAGCCACCCCTACAGCTTCCTGCAAGCACTACTGTTTGGATGGCGGCTCTAAGTCAGGCGCCGCTTTCTGACAGGCGGTTCTAAGGAACTTGTTTTCTTAAAGAGGGTCACCTCGCCACCCTGAGGCTACGTTCAGTTGTAATCGCCCATGAAATATGGAGGAAAGGAGATGGGATGTAGGAGTAATTAATAGTTACTCACCGTAGTGACTAACGTACTCCTAATCCATAGTCCCCTTTCCTCCATACATCCCACCATCCTCCCCCCATGATAATACTGGTGTCATTAGGCAATGTTAATATTGTCGACGCGACAATGGGGTCTGAGGAGTGGCAGCTGTGAACGGAGTCAGGGGAGCGCATGCTCCCATGGCTGCGCCCCTGCGCGCCTCTAAATGTAAAGGGGAATAAGGGTTTTTGGTGAAAAGGTTGTGTCTCCCGTCCCTAGCGAGGGACGCCTATGCAGTATGGAGGAAAGGGGACTATGGACTAGGAGTAAGTTAGTCACTATGATGAGTAACTATTAATTTATTGTGCCTGCTCGTGATGCCTGGAAGCAACACACTTCTGCCTTGAATATCTGTGCTGGCCTGGCCATTCCATGATGGCCGCCCATGCCGCTTGCACCAGAGTGCTTGGGGCTTTGTTTTGCTGCGGCCCTGAGTGGCTGGAGCTTTCTTCAACTGGCCTATTGGGGGGTCGGCAGGCTTGGCAGGCCCTCCTCTCAAGTCCCACTCCAAAGGCCCCTGTTTGCCCTCTGTCCACTACCGTAACGCTGCCTGCATGCCTGCCTCCTTTCTTTGCTGCCCCCGTTGTGTGCATGTGAAGCCTGCCCCCCTCTTGTATGTATGTGAAGTCTGCCCCCCCTGTTGTATGCATGTGATGCCTGTATGCCTACCTCCTTTCTTCGCTGCCCCCCCTTGTATTCATGTGAAACCTGCCCCCCCTGTTGTATGCATGTGATGCCTGTATGCCTGCCTCCTTTCTTTGCTGCCCCCCCTGTCGTATGCATGTGAAGCCTGCCCCCCCGTTGTATGCATGTGATGCCTGTATGTCTGCCTCCTTTCTTCGCTGCCCCCCCCTTTTTGTATGCATGTTAAGGCCTGCCCTCGTTGTATGCATGTGATGCCTGTTTGCTCTCTCCCCCCTCCCTTCACTATATTCTATGCACTTACTCTATCAGAAATCTCACCTGACTTAGTACAATAGTAGCTTGATTGACGCCCCCCCAACCCCCTCACATTTTTGTTCAATCTCCAGCACTACCAGAAACATCGTCAGGCCTAGTACGATAGTCACTTGTTTTGTTCCTCTCCTGCCACCCTCCTCCCCTTCCCTAACCTCTCGTCAATCTCTGGCTCTACCAGAAATGTCATCAGGCCTAGTACGCTAGTCGCTTGTCTGTTCTCATCTCCTACCCCCTCTCCTGCCCTCCCTCCCCTCCTTATCGTCAAAGCTCTTGTACTATCTGAAATGTCGCCAGGCCTAGTACGATGGGTAATTTCACATTCTTAATGTCTCAAGGCCTTGTAAAAATGTCATTATATTTTCCCCTGCTCCCTCCCTTGCCTTGAAGCGCATGTGTGTATTGGCGCTATACAGATAAACTATCAATCCATCCTCTGGTCTCTTGGACGTCCTTCTCCACTCCTGTGTGTGTGTATATATTTGTATATATACGCACACGCACGCACGCACACATGCACATACACACACGTACCCACACACACACGCATACCCCCACACACCCCCCCACACACACACCCCCCACACACCCCTCCCCCCCCACACAACCACCCACCCACCCACCCACCCACACATACACCCACGTCCCAGGATTGGCTACTCGCCCTGTCCAATCACTTACCTGGCTCATTTGGGGTGTGGCAGGTGGAGTGCTTAGGGAGGCTTTAAAAAGAGCATGTAAGCCCTGCCCCCTTTTCTGGAAGCTTCTCTGGCAAAATATAACGCGTTTGATACCCAGAGGTTTCGAAGCACTGACCCGTGGATCGAACCTGTGTTGCTCCATGTCGTCTGGCTTCCAAGGTGAGTACGTTGCCCCTGAGCTATCCTCCCGTGAAAGTGTCTGAGGAACTGGAGTTCCTGTGTTACAAGTCCTTCCAGTGGGCCTTTCAATCTTAATGTCTCTGGTAAGATGGTGGGAGCCTCGTTAAGCAGACCTCCTTTTCTGAATGAGACTTTGCTGCACCCCTCTCTCGAGTGTCCAGTGTTAGGCTGCTGGCTGTCTGCTACGACAAAGTATGAATTGCTGCTGCCGCCTGGTGGCTTCCCTCTGCAGATTTTCACCATCAGTGTTTGCCAACATCATCATCGGTAAGGTGGGGAGAGGGTCTGTATACACTTGCGTGAGCACCAGCAAATGTTTGGGCTGCCTCTCCCCCCCTGGCACGGCCTGTAAGCAGGCAATGTCACACTAGCAAGTAGGTTAGTTCCTTTCTCCATCATGGGGTCTGGAATGGATTCACATGCTCATGAATATTCCCCGTTAGGCTGGGAACCCTTGGTAAAAGATAGAAATGTTTTACTTTCACTTGAAAACTGTAGTTATCTTCTAAACCAGTCACTATTCTCTGGGTTATACTGCCCCCATCCAATGACGGTCCTCTCCCTAAGCTCATCGGATCAGAGACGGCCCAGGCTTGGGCCTACTTCGTCATGACCGAAGAGCATAGATGCCTCTTCAAACTCTGCGTGAAATCTGGACTAAGCAACGTTTTCGTGAAGGATCAATACCACATATGTTTTTACTGCCTGCATCCGGACCATGATGTGGAGGGATGCAAAGTCTGCCGTGGTTTTTCAAAGAAGACAAAGGAGGACTGCTACAGCAGGCTGGGTGCGTGGTTAAAATCAGGTAAGGCCTCAGCCTCTGGGCATGTGCATGCTTCTCCCAGGACTGGCCGATCCAACCATTGAACTCCCTCAGATAAGAGGTAGAGGTCCTTTGAGAAAGCCCTGCCAGCTGGGGTCCAAAAGAAGGCAAGGCTGCAAGCCACGGATCCCACTGGGCTTGGCGCTGCTGCGGGTCCCAGTCAGGAAGGACAAAGGTCGCCATCACTGACCACATCCACGTGAGCATGTCAGCAAGGGTCGCACACTCGATGAGAAAGTCTTTTACCATTTCGAAACTCTGCTTTCCAGCGGACGAGGCAACGAAGGAGAAATCCAAGGTGGGCAATTCTCTGCCTCCATCGACGTCTCAACCAGCCAGGACAACACCATCCTACTCTACATCAACGACGACTACTGTTGCCACCCCACGACGGCCTTGTCCATGACCACTACTTACTCAACAGGAGGGCTGTCCATGAAGGTGGTGCCCACAGTGACATTGACGACTTCTCTGTGGGTGTCCTTACCGGCACGGTGTGAGGTAGCTGCCACAGCTTTGGTGAAGACCCCCGGAAAGGGGTCAGCAGCCTCTTCCTCCCAGAAGTCTCAGGCGAGGGGAGGGAGTAGGCCTCTGACGACCCCTAGGAAAGATACAGAGGAAGTATCTGAACCGAGTGTCCCTCTAAGCCATCAAGGCGGACACAGAGACGGCCAAGCCCTAGGAGTTCTCCAGCAACGACGGCCGTCCTTTCGGAACTCCGGAGGCAAGCAAGGTGCCTCCAAGGGATTCGGCGGTGGCTCCTCTACGTACCGCCAGGCGGCCCGCTCCTCTTCACAAGAAGCCTATAGGGGACGAGGCAAGTCGTGTGGATCCCGCCGTCGTCGCCAGGGAGGCCAAGGCGTCCTCCAAGCAAGACTGAACCGACCGTGGCGTCGGGCCCCCACCGAAGCACCCCGGTGGGAGGCCGGCTGGCGAATTTCATCAGCGTGTGGGAGTCCATCTCCACCGACCGTTGGGTGCCGGACGCCCTGGCCCAGGGGCACGCCCTCGAGTTTCTAAAAAAGTGCCCCCGCATTCCTCCCGTGGCCAGGAAGGAAATCCACATCCCTCAACTACTACTGGAGGTAAGGGCGATGCTCAAGAAAGGTGCCATCGAGCTCGGCCCGAAGAGGCTCCGGGGCTCCGGAGTATACTCAAGGTACTTCCTCGTGAAAAAGAAGACAGGAGGATGGTGGACCATCCTGGACCTGCGACGACTGTACAAGTACACCAAGGCACAGAAGTTCCGGGTGGTCACCCTCCAGCACGTGCTGGGACAGCTGGAGGAGGGCGATTTCCTATCGTCGTTGGATTTGGAGGATGCATACTTCCACATCCCCATTCTAAAAGGACACCGAAAGTTCCTCAGGTTCGTGGTCCAAGGACGGCACTACCAGTTCAAGGCCCTCCCTTTCGGATTTAAGTCGGCGCCCAGGGTTTTCACCAAGTGCCTCGCACCAGTGGTGGCGCGGCTGCGCCTGCAGGGGATCCACGTCTACCCCTACCTGGACGATTGGCTCATCCGTGCAGGGACAAGGGAGCTCGCCGTAGAACACACAGCGAAGACCGTCCAGCTGCTCACTGACCTGGGGTACTCCATCAACTTCCCGAAATCCCGCCTGGTCTACACAAGTCGCACTGTTTCTGGGAGCCAAGCTCGACACAGTGACGCGTCTGGCCTCGCCGTCGGAGGAAAGGACAAAGGCCATCCTAAGCAAGGTGCAGCGTCTGCTGGCCACGGACGTGGCCAGGGTGAGGTCCATCAAGTCCCTCCTCGGGATGATGTCCTCTTGCATATATCTCGTGCGCCTGTGCAGGCTTCGGATGCGCCCTCTACAGGAGTTCCTCGACGCCCGCTGGATCCATGCCACGGGCAGCTCCGAGGACAGGATCCCTCTCATCTAGACCTTCCGACAAGCGATCCGGTGGTTGGGCACCCACGCTCATCAGGCGGCAGGGACAGACTTTCAGACCCCGGCCCACCAGGTAACGGTGAGAACGGATGCCTCCCTGGAGGGGTGGGGAGCGCACACCGGAGAGCTTCACGCGAGAGGCCTCTGGCTGCCGGAGGAGAAGCCGCTCCACATCAACATCCTGGAGCTCTGTGCAGTGTTCTGGGCCCTCCGGTCCTTTCTCCCGTCCCTCAAGGGCAAGGTGGTGAGGATCTTCACCGACAACACCACCACGATGTTCTATATTCGGAAGCAGGGTGGAACCAGATCCCCTGCCCTATCCAAGGAAGCCCAGGATCGGTGGCATTGGGCCGTTACCCAAGGGATGTTTCTGGTGCCGTTTCATCTGGCAGGGATAAAAAATACCATCGCCGACTCACTCAGCAGAGAGCTGTGCTCGTGCCACGAGTGGGAACTACGCCTGGATCAACACCAAGGGATGTTTCTCTTCAGCGATGGGGCAAACCCCAAATCGACCTGTTTGCGACGGCGACAAACTCCAAATGCCAGAGGTTCGCCAGCAGGTATCCCCAGCCGAGGAGCATGGGCGATGCCTTCTCGTTCCCCTGGGACGGCCTGTTCCTATATGCGTTCCCTCCGTTGCCGTTGCTGCTCCGACTCATCAACCAGCTCAAGAGGTCCCGGTGCAAGATGATCCTAGTTGCACTGGCGTGGCCGAGGCAGATCTGGTTCCCCGACCTTCTGGACTTGTCAGCGTCCCCACCGGTCAAGCTGCCGACGGACGCAGATCTTCTTTCCAGAGAAGGAGGCGCCATCCTTCATCACGACCCGGAGTCGCTGAACTTGCAGGCCTGGCTCCTGCAGCACTAGAGTTTGGAGGGTACGATGTCCCGGCTGACTGCAGAGAGGTTCTTGCAAAGGCCAGGGCATCCTCAACTCTTAAGTACTACGGACATAAGTGGAAGAGGTTCTCTGTCTGGTGCCGTGCACAGAAGATCAACCCTCTACAGATTACGTCACCTCAAGTGCTACCATACCTACTGTCGCTGGCCAAGGCAGGACTAGCTCACGCCTCCATCAAGATACATCTGGCAGCGATCTCCCGATACACCAGAACTACAGGACAGCCGTCCTTGTGGTCTCATCGGCTGTTGAAGGAATTTATGAAAGGACTGTTCTGATCGTTCCCGCCGGTGAAGGCTCCAGCCCCGGCGTGGGAGCTCAACGTGGTGCTGACCAGGCTCATGGGGCTGCCATTCGAGCCTTTGCATTCGGCTCCTTTGAAGTTCCTGTCGTGGAAGATAGCATTCCTGGTGGCCATCACGCTCGACGCGTGGGAGAGATTCAGACCCTATCCTGCAAGCCCCCATACTTGACTTTTCACGATACGAGGGTGGTGCTGAAAACACACCCCTCCTTTATGCCCAAGGTGCCGTCGGACTTCCACCTCAACAAACCCTTGGTGTTGCCAGTTTTCTTCCCGTCGCCTTCGTCACCGGCCGAGAGGACTTTGCACTTGCTGGATGTAGCAAGAGCGCTGAAGTTCTACGTGGACCGCACGAAGAGTTTTTCGGAAGACGTCACAGCTGTTTGTGAACTTTGGACCTGTGAACCAAGGGAAGGCTCTCTCGAAGGCTTCCATTTCAAGATGGCTCTCCGGCTGCATCATGCACTGTCACCGGTTGGCAAACCGACCGTTGCCCGGCCGTCCCAGAGCCCGTTCGACCAGAGCGATCGCTGCTACCACAGCGTTTTTGTCTGGTGTGCCCCTGCTGGACATCTGCAGGGCTGCTATGTGGAGGTCGACACACACCTTCACGAGATTCTACTGCGTCGACCAGGATTCCAGGGAGGAGTCCAGAGTCGGCCAAGCAGTGCTGCGCAACCTGTTCGCCTGAAGGTGGGCCTGGTGAGGAGGTAAGAGTTGCTTAATGTTGAGTTTATGTGATGCTTAAAATTGAGCCTTTGCCACCTCCCGTGGTTGTGCATGTGTGTACTGCTATGTATTCTTGTATTCATGAGCATGTGAATCCATGCCAGACCCCATCCTGGAGAAGGAACAAGTTACTTACCTGTAACTGTTGTTCTCCAGCATGGGTCTGGCATGGGATTCACATGCGAACCCTCCCTCCTTCCCCTCTGCGGCTCTTCACTTGGTCATACTGCCACTTCACGTGCTACCAAATCTGAGGATGGCTGCCAGGGGCGGGGCTTAGGGAGAGGGCAGTCATTGGCTGCGGGCAGTATGACCCAGAGACCGGTGATTGGTTACTACTAAAAGACAGATCAGAAACTAAACGAATACTGATTTTTTTCCTTACCGAGGATTCCCAGCCTGACGATGGGGAATATTCATGAGCATGTGAATCCATGCCAGACCCATGCTGGAGAACAACAGTTACAGGTAAGTAACTTGTTCCTTACTTAACTCTGCCGGGTAGGCATCCAAATCTTTCAGAAAGTGCCCCAGTCATCCCTAATATGCTTCACTAAATCTCGCAATTCAGCTGCCAGATAATAGAGAGAGAATTCGGAATAGCCAAATCCCCTGTGTGTCCTTGAACAAATCAGGGTGTTCCTCTTAAACCTGGGACGCCTGTTCTGCCAGACAAATCTACAATAGTGAGTGCGGATGTACAAAAAAGCTATTGGGGAGTTTTGTTGGGCTAGCCATAAAGAGGTACAAAAACCTGGGCAGGACAATCATCTTTACTGCCGTCATCTTCCAATACCACGACAGGACCTACGGACCCCACCTCCTGTAAATCCTTCTGCACTGCCATTAGGGGGTCGAAGTTGAACTCCTCCGGCTGAGTCAGTTCCCTTGGAATTGGGATCTACAGATATCGTAAGGAAATCCAGACCAAACATTATTGTTGTTTTAAGTATATTTGTATATTACATATAATAGTAATACAGCAATTTTCAAAAAGAAGACTAGTACATTCAGATTAGTTCACAAGAAAACATATTAATTTTATTCATGATGATGAAGCCAGGAGGGGCCCAACGCGTTTCGAGTGCTTAACACCCTTCATAGGGGCATTTGTATTTCTGAGAAAGTATATACAATATTTATATTAGGTTTTTAAACAAGATCCAAAGTAATTATTAACATACAAAAAGTTAGAGACAAAAATACATTTGTTCTGTTAACCCAAGTTCACAAGGTAGCTAATTATGTAGCACTACATACATTACTAGCCACTTGGTGCAATAATACCACTGTATTAATCAAGGATTCAAAAACCATTATTTGGTCAAGATTATCAACAGATTCCAAAAAATAAACACAGAGATATTGAAAGTCTGACCCAAATGTCCTGGTTGTCTATGCAATCGTTTCTGCTGATAAGTAGAGAGTGAATATGGTAAGATTTCTAACCTTGTGATCCTTGGTTTTCATAAAAAGGAGTAGCTGTTGGATACTCTGAATTAGTATTCTCTGTTTACTGCAACTAACTCATGGAGATGGTAATAACTTCTCACTCCAAAAACTTGAATCAGTAACCTGTGTAATAGGCCAAAGAAGAGTTATTTAATCTAGGGATAGCAATAAATTAAATTGAAAAACAACCAATATACTATTAAGTACACTTACAGTGGTATCAGAACGGTCACCCTTAGTAGGCAGGAATTACCCCCCCAAACTTCTTTAGGCATTGGTCAAAAGGTAAACCATACTCAGTGGAACGTAAAGTCTAGTGAAAAGGGATAAAAAAGCAAAGGGTAGCTAGTTTGACTCTCGTTTAGAGTGATAATGCCAGCTATTGAGCATAAGAGAGGGAAAAGCCCTCGTGTGGCATGCTACTTGGAAAGCATTCTCTTACCGTTAGTGTGCTGTGGACGGTCCTGGAACTGATTCTCAGAAGGATGCCCGACTCCATTTAGGAAATGGCGTAATTTTATACTGTTTAGAAAAGAGATGTCATCACGCTCACGAGCGTGTGACAGCATCATGATTCATGTTAAAAATGCAAACTGCTGCTCTTTTAGTAAAAAGAGCGAGTGTTTGTGTTTGGCACCAGTTAATGCAGTCACAAGATGTATTTCTGCCAAAGTCAGAAAATAATGCTGCCTAATTCTATATTCTCGCGTTTGTGGCATTGTTTACATAATGACGTCATCACGCGCATGCGCGTGTGATGTCAAATGCCAACAATGTCCTGTTTGAAATACCCGCAGATAAATCACTATGGTAAGTATCGGAATATATCAGTACTTGACTGATACACGAATCACTGGTGTAGAAATTGCGAACTGCTGCTCTTTTGGTTAAGAGCTATTGAATGTGTTTGGCACAAGTTTGTTCAATCACAAAATGTTTCTCTGCCAAAGTCAAAAAAATAATGCTGTCTAATTAAATCATCTCATGGTGGTGGCATTGTTTACATAATGACGTCATCACGCACATGCGCGGGTGACGTCATATGTAAACAATGTCCTGTTTGAAATAACCGCGAAGAAATCACAAATGGTAAGTATTGGAATGTATCAGTACGTGACTGGTACACGAATTACTGATGTTCATGGGGAAAAGCGTATAGAAAAAATGAAATGAACAAAGGATGCAGTGATGCTGCCTGTTTGTGTAGGAACAAGGACTTTAAAATTTGTAGGGTAGGTGATACTTCGGGGTCAAAGGTAGGATGTGTCTTTACAAGATCACTCACTTATCCATGCAAAAAGTGAAATAGCACATCACCCAAAGCAGATGGGTTACTGGTGACCCTTATACACAAACTAATATGTTGTTTATAATAGTGGTTAAACCTAAATGCTGGTGTTGGAGAACATTAATTGGAGGGGAAGTAACGCACTGAGATGCAATTTAACAATCACAGTGAAGTCTAATCCAACAGATCTTAGTGAGCCAGAGATTTTGCCATGTGCACCCTTAGTACCCTAATGAGCATAGAGGGGTGTATTATCCCCATGACTAGATTCCAGTGGAGGTTCAGTAATGTAAACATCTCTGAGCCCAACCTAGTGGACAAAGGATGAGACCTTCAAGTTTGTGTCCCCCACAGTAGATATATACATAAAACTGATGTGTAATTAGTAGCATCATATGCCACCAATAAACTGACCGGTTGTACTGTTCACATTCTCATTCTTTAGGTTTTAGAGCCCATCACATACGGGATCCCAAACTAGCCCATGTTACACAAACAGTGTAGAGATGAGAACTGCCCCACACGGGTTTCACATTCTCATGATACTTAGTATGCCAGATGATGGTATACAGCCTAGAGCGTATTTAGGAGGAGTCATCAAGAAATGCAAGAAGATAGAGAGAAAAAACAGAAGTAGAGCGAGAAAAAAAGGGAGAAAAGTGAAAAAAGTGTGGTACTTTCAAATAAATTATGTGGGTCTTTCAAATGAATGGTCCCAAGTAGAAGTCTTCATTGAGGCCTAGTGGGGACATGGCGTCAAGTCTATGAATCCAAAAAAGCTCCCTCTGTGAGAGTAGTTTAGATAGGTCACCCCCACTTGATAGGGGATGTACTACTTCTAAAATGGCAAATCACATTTGTGAAATGTTGTGATTGTTGTCTTTGAAATGTCGAAAGACAGGTGATCTCACATTCCTTGTTCTTATTTGGGACTTATGTTCAGTCCATCTTTCTTTTGCTCGTCTGCTGGTCTTGCCCACATAGTACTTGCCACATGGGCATCTGATGGTATAAAAGATGTTTTTGGAATCGCAGGTAGCATAGCTTCTCAGGGAGATCTTTTTCCCATTGTTTGGATGCCTGATGTGATCTCCTTTTATGATGTTTGAACAGTGCTGACAATTTAAGCAGGGAAATGTACCATGTTTGTGTTTGGTCAAAGTCCTCTGGGAGGATTTTTTTTAGTTTTTCTGCCTTAATCAGTGTGTCACGAAAATGTCTCCCTCTTTTGTATGCTAACAATAGGAGGGGTGGGGAATAGACGATTCAGGTGGGGGTCTGATTTAATTAGATCCCAATTTTTGTTGATTATCTTCTTGATCTGAAAGCTCTGTCCCGAATATTTCAACGTGTAGATCAAGTTGGTTTTAGCTTGAGTGGCCTGTTTAGTCAGTAAATCTTCACTCTGTTGAATGAAACTTCCGATCCCAGAAGGCCCTAGGGTAGCCACAAGGAAAAGGTCAAAGTGGTCATATCGGGGTCTAGCAAAATCCCCTTACAGTCGAAAGTCTTTCAGCGACAAACCATTGAGAATGCAAGGGAAGTGAATCCTTCATCAGAAGAAAGTAAAAGGAATTGTGAAGTGGCGAGAGTGAACCCGACAGAGGGATGCCATAGCAAACCGCTAACTGAAGAAAATACAAAGAATTGTTAATACGAGAGAGGAAAACCAACTACAGAAGAGTCTGGCACCAGGTGGGTGCTCACTCGAGAAACTCTAGGCGATTACCCTATTGTTGAAACTACAGTTACCAGAAGGCCTTGGGAAAGTCGAGAAAGGGGTCAAAGTTGTCATACAGGGGTCCAGTAAATTCCTCTCTACAGTCGAAAGTCTTTGACCGGCAGATGATTGTAAAGCTAAGGGAAGGGAATACTGCAACGTATGAACTGTTCAAGTAATTATATGATTGGCAAAGTTGGCAAGAGTGAACCCGAAGGTGGGATGCCACTAATGAGGGGGCGAAGCCTGAAGTCCGATTAAATAGTGTGTTGACAAGAGTGAACCCCGGCAGATGGTTGTCCACAGTGAACTGTTAAAAAAGACATTAAGGGAGGGAAGGATCGCACCATGTCCATTCGCGCCGAACCCCTGATACTGGAAGAACTGAGCAATACAGAAGTCTGCCAAGAAGGGAAGAACAGAGGTTGTCGTCAAAGGGCATCGAAGAAAATTGGAAGTGGCTGATTGGCCAGGTGGCGGATAAGATCAAAATGCCATAGGCCACGCCTCGACTGCATTAAAGCCCCTGACAATTGCATTGTGGAATACAAGGGGCTTTACTCACCTCTTTACCGGAGGGGGTGGCAAAATCAAAGAGCATTACATATTTTGTCTGCAGGAAAGCTGGCTGCGCGATCCTCCATTTGTGGGGGGTTATTCTAGCCTTTTGAATCCGGCAGTAAAGGGTGATAAAGGAAGACCTATGTCAGGTCTCTTAATTCTTAGCAAAATCAACTACAGATCATAATAGTGGAGGAATTAAACCTGACCCCTTTAATTCAAATATTAGTGGGAAAATTGGAAACCAACAAGGCCAATGTTCAGAAGACATTTGTTGCCTTTAATCTTTATTGGAATCTTGGAAGTATGGAAAGCCTAAGATTTCCGGACCAGGTGGAAAAATGGATTCACCACTGCAAGCTCAAATAGCTTGACCCCTGGTTTGTGATATATGGAGACCTGAACTGCTTTGATAAAGGGGGAGAGCTCTTTAATTGTGACTCGGTCACAGCCACACCTGCTGAAAAAAGAGGGTACCAATGGATTGCAGCAGTGGAAGCCAAAGATCTGCACATCCTCAATGATAACACATTGGGAGATATTCCTGCAAAAATCACAAGGAAAAACTGTGGAGGAGGTCACGTGCTGGACTACATACGGATTTCGGAGGAGATGATTTCCCCAACAAACAAGATGGTAGTGGAACATATGAATGACAGCGACCACAACCTACTTCTGCTACCCTGATGCCATTTCGAAATACCTGTAGCTACACTGACTTGGGAACAATGTAAGTAACGATGGGGAGGAATTGAATAAAAATTCCTCCTCCAAAATTGACTGGGTTGATTAACCGCTTGATTTCCTCAGTAAGGCATCTTCAAGTGGAGGGGGCAGTCGGAACAGTGGATTATCTGAGCCGCTTTAAATCGTTCGAGGCGAAAACCACTCTATCTGGGTTGGGAAATGTATCTCACTGTCATGCCTATGATGATCAGGTTGCCCATCAAAAGAAGCTCAAGAGGCAACAACTTAACATTTTAAAATATGATTGCTCACCTTCAGTGGCATTACAAATAACAAAAACAAAAAATACGGCAGTATTACCATAATGGGCTACGCCGCCACAAAAAGATGCAATGAAGGCTCGGTGCAGAGAAGATGTTGGATACATTGGGAAGCTCTAATATCTCGGAGATGTGAAAATTGATAAACCACTTGGATACTCCTCAGGACTCATTAATGACTCCTATTTTACCTGAGGTGTGTATCTCCCACTTTGGCTCTTTTTTGATCCAGCAGAAAGAGTTTCAACATCAAGTACCTCTAACGTGGAGTGGGGGCTAATAGGCCCTTCTGTGGAAGCAGTTGTAGATATTATCCAAAAAATGTCCCGCTCAAGAGTCTGCGGCCCAGATGGGCTTAGTAACATAACCTTGAAATAGGATGTAGTCCAATGGGCTCAGTTTCCGTCAATTCTCTTTGCCTATATCTCTAAATCTCAGAAGATCCCTTGCTCATGGAAAGAGTCTATAATTATCCCCATTCCCAAAAAGGGAAGTCGGCTGGAACCATCAAATTATCGCCCCATTGCCCTGTTGGATGCTCTGGGAAATATCTTTGGAACTCTAATATTAAAATCTCTACGGGCATGGGCGAAATTGTCTGCCCACTTGGACCCTTGCCAATCAGGGTTTGTGAAAGGGATTGGGACTGCCCGTGTTGGAGTCGCACTGAAAGTAGAAAAGATCAGAAATTCTACATTGCGTTTATCGATCTAATGCAAGCATTTGATACCATCTCGAGTCCCTTATTATGGTCTAAACTCTCACAGTGGGGGTGTCCGATTTCTTTATTGGAGCCAATCAAGGACTTCCATCAAGATACCACTGTGAAAATGCAACTCAGTAAAGCAGGACTGTTAACCAGAGCAATATCTACTAATAAAGGCCTAAAGCAGGGGTGTCCGATTTAATCTTTTCATCTCCGATGTAGATTCAGCATTTGTGGATATTAGCTGTTTCCCACCATCATTAGCAGATATGAAATTAGGAAGACTCACATATGCAGATGATGTGGTCCTTATAGACCAGACGCTGGTGGGCCTTCAGAGACAACTAGACATCCTACAGGCCTACATAGGCAAAAACGGACTTACCATCAATCTGGGAAAATCTGTCATTATGCCCCGGGTGTTCAAAAAGGGCAAGTGAGAGCTAAAAAGTTGAACTGGTCATTGCTAGGGGTCAATATTCCAGTGGTTAATTCACTTGTATATCTGGGGATTTTCCTGAATACGAGTAGGGTGGACGCCCCAAGGTATCGAGCCCTAGCAAAAAAAGCTAGGCAAGCTTAGGGAAGATCCTACTCAAACGATATTGTGGGTTTAGCCTAATTCCTTTGGTCAAATTTGATAAATCTAAGGTTATTCCCATCCTACATATGGGGTGGAAACCTCTCTGAACTTTGAAATGAAGAACTGGTCAAAGTTGGAGGGTAGTTTCTGGAAAAGGACATTGAGATTGTCTAAGGGAACCCCCATACAGGCTGTTAGAATTGGGCCTGACCTCCCTGGCGGCAGTAGTAGAATGGAAGATGCTTTGCTTCTATAGAAAATGTATAGATGAATCGTCCAAGGGGGGTTTGTGTGTTTGAAAAAAGCTTTAAGAGAACATACGGAACCTGGATTGATCCAGTGGGAAGTAAAGTGCCAAAATCTTCTACAAAATTTGGGGGAATCATCTGATACTCTGATTAACAATCCTGACAAAGTTAAAAAGAAACTATACTCTCAAGATTGGTTTAGAACAGAGGAGGATAGACTGGTCTTTACGGTATATGGGAAAACGTGGGAGGATAGTAGCATACTGAGCTATCTCCGATTATTTCCTCACTGGGTTTTTAGGGACCAATTCTTTAGATTTTGATTGAACTTATTAAAGACGAAGGAAATCTTGTGGCAAAGGGCCCTTGAGGAAGGTCCCCCCAGATGTAGACTATGCAAAGAAGATGGCTCGATTGAAAACTTGCAACATCTGGTAATGGATTGTATGGCTTTGTCATCACAAAGAGAGCTTCTAATGACTGATGTAGTAAATAAGTATGGTTATAGACCCAGGGACCTATGGTGGAAGATGATGCTGTCAGGTGAGAAGTTACCAATAACTCTGGCTTTGGTAAAATTGTTAATTGTGATCCAGGAAAAGTTAGTTGATGATGGGTCAATTTCTTTTAAACATTGATTTTACTTTTGTTTTCTTGCTTTACATAACAAGGGATACATTTGTGATTAAAGGTTGTTGATTGTATAACCATTTAAATCACGTTAAATAAATAAAAAAAGACATTAAGATTTGTGAATGTCACCGATGAGATTGTTTTGTTGGTTTGTTTATTTATTATGCATGCCAGACCAAAGGGTATCAGGGCGCAGGAGATACAAGAAAACTTTAAGCTTCGGTTACACAGTCAATACAGATATAGGTGGAAATATACAGGAAGAGGAAGTACAGATAGAGATAGGAAAGTGGGAGGGTAAATACAATAGGATTGGGTGCAGATAAGTTAGGTAGGTGTGTATAATAAGAAGGGGTACATATAGCAAATCGTAAGCAACATGCAAATAAAAAAAGAAAATACTCTGGTAACTATATACATTGCAGGTACAGATATATACATTATTGGTCATTGTTTTTGAGCCAGGTGATGAGGTTCTGTCTGAAGTGCAGGTAATTTTGGTCAGTGTTTAGCAGCGGGGGTAGAGAGTTCCAAAGCTGAGAGGCTTTAACAGGAAAGCTACTGCCCCCCGCTTTGGAGAGTTTAAATTGTGGGACTGTGTAACAGTTGGTGTTAGTTGTTCTGGTGGCCCTGCTGGAAAATGTTCTAATGAAGCTCTCTGTAAGGTAGCGGGGTGCCGCATTATTCAGACATTTGTGGGTGAGTGAGGCAGTTTTCAGCCGAATTTTGTCACTGGTAGAGGGCCAGTTTTTCTGTCTTCTTGCTTTGGATATATGCTCATTTCTAGCTATGCCCAAGGCAGCTCTAAGGGCATTGTTCTGGAGCGTTTATATTCTCCTCATAATGTATTTGTTGGCTCCAATATATAGTGAGTTACAATATTCCAGTTTGGACAAGATTAATGCTCTGGCCAGAATAACTTGGACAGAAATGGTTTGCCAGCTCTAATTAATTTACAAGTATATGCTGTGGAGGAGGCCATGGAATTAACTTGTTTAGTAAAGGTGAGGGAGGAATCAAGGAATCGAGATAAAAGCCTAAGGTTTTTACTTCCTTGTCGACTTTGATCAAATTACTGTCAATGTTAAAGGAAGTGTGCTTCGGGCCAAGTTTATTTAGGTTGGAGGTGGTGGCTAGGATGATGAGCTCAGTTTTGCCATCATTCAGGCATAGACCGTGGGCCGCCATCCATGCCTGAATGATGAGGTATACCCTATTTATCAAGGCCAAATCCTTGTCGTAATCCCCAGAAAGTGGTAAGAGAATCTGGGTATCATCTGCATAGTTAGTCTAGGTGATACCAAGGTGGTCCAGATCATCAAAAAGGGGCTTGGTGAATATGGTACACATAGTGTTGAAAGCCGTAGTGAACCCAATGGAGGGAGGCTATCATTCGAAGAAAAAAAAAGGTCTGAGCCCGGAAGAGGGGGATCTAGGGGTGAAAAGCATCACCCAACATGCAAGCAGAAATAAACTTTTGTTTATTATTTTTGGAATACAACCGATCCTTGGAGGCAAGAGACTTTTTGTAGAAAATAGGCTTAACCACTGAAGGTCCTGAGAGTGGAACTGTAGTCTCATGCTGGGAAAGCTCGAGCGTGTGCTGGACTCCGGAGTCCCGCCTTTTCCCGTGCTCAAAACGTGGGGAAGGGAGATTCCAAGATGGCCACTGGGTGGAGAGCACCGTAATCGATGCTCTCCTGATCTTTGGGTTCTGCACAGAGCGCTTAGTATTTCACAGCCCTCCCCAGGCGACCGAGTTGAGAAGTGGAGAAACCCAGGCAGGTGGGGGTTAATATACCTGCTCCCTTGAAAGGAAAAGCAACCACCCTTAAACTGCGGTAACTGCCGGACCCCAGGACGTGGTCTCGCCGGCCCTGGAGGAGGGGAACAGAGGGGAGCAAGCAGACGGACCCAGCCAAGGAGGCGGGTGCAACAGCAGCAGTAGGAGAAAGTGAGCAGCTGCAGCCAAAGGACATAAAAGGGCTTCGGTGCTTGGCGGACCGGCGCGAATGCAAGGGGAGACAAACTGGCATTCCCAAGAAGAAAGAAGCGGGTGTAGCTGCCCGGTAGGGAGGCGGAATATAGAGGCCCCGGTCAGGTGGAAAGGACAAGTAGAAAGAAGCGCCCGGGACCCAGGTGCATCGAGGTGGAGCAGGCCCGCTAGAGCTGACCAAGTAACGAAGTGCAGAGACAGGAGAAGCTGCTACCGACTACAGGCAGAGGAGCGGAGGAAAGCCTAGGAACTCGGCAGTGAAGGTGAACACTGGCGGGGGGGGATCCTGACAGGGCTTGGGCAGAAACAGGGGGTGAACTAAGCCGGGGGACCCAGCCCTCACTGGTCGAGCAGGGGGCGAGGGCCCACTCAGGAAAAGAAGTGACGGGCCCAAGACCCCATGGGGGCCTGGGGAGGGACCCTTACTTGAAGGAGACCAAGGTCCTGCCTCCATCAGCAGCGGGTGTCGGAGGGGCCCGCGGGGGGACCACGAGGAGGCAGTTCTCTGTGCGGGGGCCTGGCAGGAGAAAGAAGAGCCATAACATCAAGTAACACACTCACTTCTTAAGCAATACTTCACCGACTTCAGAGATAAGATCACGGATACAGTGCAGAAGCAGATGACTATTATGAGGGAAGATCTGGCCTCTGCACTTCAAGAAATTAAACAGGATATGAATAAGATGGAGGAAAGGGTGTAGACAAACGAGCGAGCTATCCAAGATCTGGCACAAGATTCTAGGAAGATCGAGACCTGGGTAGAACGAATGGCAGTGGCAACCCATAACTTACAGCTCCAGACAAAGGATTTGGAGGATAGATCTAGGCGATCGAACATCTGGGTCAGAAATATTGCAGTGTTGAAGGACATTTTCGAGGACCTACTAGACTCGGAAGAGAAGCATGAAGTAAGAATAGATTAGATCCATAGTCTGGCCCCGTAGATCCGAACCAGCGGCCCGTCCCAGAGATGTTTTAGAGGCCCGTCAGGACTATACAACCAAGGAACGGATCTTGCAAAGGTCAAGTGGAACCAAACAAATATCATGCAACGGATCGGAGTTGTCACTGTTTCAAGACTTATCCCAGACGACGTTGAGCAAACGGAGGAATATGTCCCCGAATTCCCAGGCTCTCAGACAGAAGGACATAACGGTACAGATGGACATTTCCGTTTGGTATAGTGTTTGAGTGGCAGGGCAGGCAACATCGAATCACCACCCTGGAGGAAGGAGCAAAGATCCTGGGAATAGAGGCGGAAGACCAGGAGCCAAGGGCATTTAAGATTGAGGAACAAGGGGGGGGGGGGCGCAACAATTGGGAATGGTCGACTGTGGTGAAACCAAAGAGAAACAAGAAGGGGGATACCATCCGCAATTGAATGGCCCGGATAGAGCTGGTAGCGGTGAAGGAGAGGCCCGTTAGCGATCTGTGCTGCTGAGAGATGCAGTTGAGGTACTGGGGCTAAAAAAAGAAAAAACTACGCCTGGGGTGGGCGATAAGGGGAAAAGGAGGTTGTCCCGAGGGGAGGGATGGAGTGAGTGGGTTGGAATCTAGAATAGGTTGGATTGACCCTGCTGGGGCTCAGGCTGAGGCGTTTAAGGGACTAAATTCCTGAGGGGGAGTTTCGGAGTGGGGGGCTAGAGGCCAGTTAAGTTCCCCCAGCAAAAGGGAGGGGAGGGAAAGGGGGGATGGGTTAGGGGGGACAGTGGGAGGGAGTCTGACCGAAGGGGGGGGGACTACACGGAAAAAAGAATAACCCATGGGGATGAGGAGGCCCGATTAGTTGGGTGTGATATCCCCGAATAGAACGGGCCTGAACTCCCTAGTGAAGAGTAAAAAGGGGCCATACGTAATTACACTGCAGGAAACAAATATACGGACGCAGGACAGGGACCGGTTGAGGGTCCAGGGATTCCCTACTATTATTCAAGCTACGGATAAGAACAAGAGGGCGGGAGTCCTGATAGCTTTGTGATCCAACCTGAACCTTATAGTGACAGACACAGACAGGAATTCTCAGGGGAGGTACATAGCAGTAACTATGAAAGGGAGGGGGAGGGATTTACTCTGGCAACGAATTATGCCCCAAACAAGGGTCAGGACTCCTTTATTCAAAACATCTTGGTCATCCTGGGGAAATTTGCAAAAGGCCCTATAATGCTAACGGGGGATTTTAACTTGGTTTGGGATCCAAGAAAGGACCGATCATCAAAATCCAAAGGGACACAGAGGAAACAATCAAAGGAACTACTAGTAAAGAAGGGAGAAAGAAGAGGACAAGGGGGGGGTTTCACGTTCTACCCACACATTCACCATTACTCCTCGAGAATAGATTACGTGTGGACCTCCAGGAAGCTCTTGGGTCAAGTAAGGGCCATTGAGGTGGACACAATTCTTTCATCCGACCATGCTCCCATACAGGTGCAAATAGCCATAAGGCCAGGGCCTTTGGGTCTCTGGAAATTAAGGTTCCCGGGACATCTGTTTAAGGACGAGATTATGGGGAGGGAGTTGGAGGGGGCAGATACAGAACTTCTTTGTGGATAATTGAGAGGTGGAGACTTCAAGACAAACGAGGTGGGATGCCTTTAAGGCCACTATCGGGGGAAGAATCATGGCAATAGAGGCAAAAAGGGACAGGGATCTAAGACTAGAGGAAAGAAATCTAGAGGGGAAATTAAATGACGTTATTGCGAGGATGGGAGTGGGAGCCAGCAGGGCGGTGAGAACAGAGTATAGAACAATAAAGGCCCAGCTGGATATCATACAGGCAAGAGCTGCCGAGAAGGTACTTGCACTGGCATTCTTAAAACAGAAATATTACATAAAGGCCAATAAAGCGGATAGACTGCTGGCCAGGATGCTGAGAAGGGAGGATAAAGTGAAAATGATCCTTAAGTAAGGGTCAAAGGGGGTGGGGGTGGGGAGAGGAACTAGCAATTCTCAAGATTCTATGCGGACCTATATAGCTCAGCGAACCCGCTAGAACAGGACCAAACAGATTATCTGGAAGCAAGGGAGGTGGCCCAAATTACGAGTCAAGAAAAGGAATAATTAGAGCTGGATATTACGGCGGAAGAAGTGCAGAGTCATTATGGCACTCCACACAAATAAATCCTTGGGCCCAGATGGTTTTAGCTCGGAATTCTATAATGTATACAGGGAAACCCTGATCCCATTATTTAATGTGTTGGGGTGGGGGTGGCGGTGGGGGGCTAGGGGGAGAATAACAGCTACCATGAAGGCGGCGAGAGTGGTCCTTCTTCCCTAGGAAGGTAAAGATCCAACAGTATGCAGCTCATACAGGCCAATAGCCTTAATATGGACGTGAAGATATACACAAAGGTCCTGGCCAATCGCTTAGATCAACTGCTTCCGGCTATAATCATCTCAGACCAGTTGGGGTTTATTAGGGTCAGACAGACTAGTGATAACACTAGCAGAATAGCTCACCTTATAGAAAAGGTTAACAAAAGGAAGACCCTGGCGAGTCTAGTAGCATTGGACGCACAGAAGGCGTTCGACAGGGTGAAGTGGCGGTTCCTCTTCAAAACTATGCAGCAAATGGGATTTGGGGAGACATTTCTGACTAGGATTAAAGCCAACTACCAAAAGCCATTGCTAAGAGTAGCAATAAATGGCAAATTGTCAGAGCCCATAAAGGTTCAGAGGGGCACGAACCGGGATGCCCTCTCTCCCCTTTGCTCTAGGCCATTTACTTAAAACCCCTCCTGGTGGCAATACGAGCAAATGAGGAAATAGAGGGGATAACATTCGGAGGACGGTTCCACCAGGTCGTAGCATTTTACATGATTTTGACGCTGAGGCATCATGAGGGCTCCTTGAGCGCAATGGAAACGGGGATGGAAGGCTTCAGGAAGGTAGCCGGACAAAAAATGTATCCCCTGAAAACAGAAATACTGAATCTCACGCCGTCAAAGGTGATCGAAGATGGGTTTAAGTGCATTCTTCCATGCAAATGGGTTGAGAACCACCTAACCTACTTGGGTATCAAACTGACTAAAACAGTCAAGGAGCTGTTAACATGTTACATGGTTAACAGAATGCCCCATTGGAAGCAATTAGAAGCAAGCTGGTTGACTGGGGCCCCCTTTCAATAACATGGCTAGGTAGGATTAACGTGGTGAAGATGGTGGTGCTTCCACAACTACTTTATTATTTCATGACTCTTCCCATCCAGGTCCCAAAGGGATTTTTCCGGGCAGTTCAAAAACATACGGGTAGATTTATTTGAGATAACAAAAAAACAAGGCTAGCCAGGAAGGTGATGATGTTACCGAGGAACAGATGGGCGAGCCGGATTTGACAGCATACTTTAGTGCAGCTCAGGTTAGGATTCTGAGAGACTGGTTGAAGGACAACCGGGGGAAAGTCTGGAGGGCAATGGACAAGGCGCTGATAGGGGAAAACATTGAGGAGGTACTTTGGAAACCGAAGGTAGGCAGGCCCAAGAAAATGTATTGCAGTGAAATACTAACGGTGGGCGGAGATTCCTTGGACGAGGCAATAAAATGGGCCCAAATGACCCCATTCCCTTCACCATTTATCCCAATTTTTGACAATCCAGGTTTTACCCCGGGTAGAGGGGAAGTGGGCTTTGGAGCACGGAGGGAGAGGGATGTCTTAATGTGCAGGATATGTTTAGGGATATGGAAATTAAGACATTCGTCCAGTGTAAGGAAGACTTTGGGCTGGCAGAAACCGAGAGATTTCGATACTGTCAAATAAGACATTGGATTGCGCACCCCTCAGTCAAAGAGACGGCCACGCAAGAGCTAACCCCCTTCGAGAAATATTTAACATCTGACTCGGGAGATAAGCATATAGTGGGAGCAATGTACTCTTTAATTAAACAGGGGGAGATGCCAGGGAAAAGGAGATACATGAAGCTATGGGGGAGATAAAGCGTCAACCCATAGAGTTAGGGGATTGGGAACAGCCGTGGGCGACCATTCCAAAATTGACAAGATCCCTACAAATTCAAGCAATTTGGACAAAGTTTATGTTCCAGTGGCACCTATCTCTGGAGAGGTTACCTACATTTTATCCTGGGGTGTCGAATCTCTGTTGGAGACAGTGCGGATAGATGGACACCTGGAACCATATATGGTGGGAATGTCCCCTAATCCAAGAATACTGGAAGTTAATAGGAAAAGCCCTGATGGAAACTTTGAAATTGACGGGAGGAGGGAATAAATACATTTTGGGGCTGAGGGGTCAACTGCAAGAGCTACCATCTAAGGCAAACCGTAAAGTTTACATAATTTTAGTAATGGCGAGGGCACTGGGAATATCCCAAAAGTGGAAGGCAAAGGACCTTCCACCCGAAAGTCTCTGGGTAGGTAAAGTCTGGAACTTTGCGCTACTGGAATGGGCCACATATTCGTTGCAAGGAGACCAACAGGGTTTCGGGAAGGTTGGTCACCAGTCATGGAGTTTCTCCAAAAAGGGACAGGGGGAACTGGGGCCCAAGGAGAATGAGACGGTTGGGCCTGGTGGAGTGAACCAGTTGGACTTTGTTAAAGAGGTTAAGATGCAGTGGCACTCCACTGTGGATCGGACTATGGTGGTGTTTGGAGGTGGGAGGGACAAAGGTGTACAAGTTGTGAAAATATTAATAAAAAGTTATATGGAAAAAAGAAACATGGGAAAGGGAGACCCTGACTACCGCATCCTGAATTATTATTTGTGAACACTTCTTTCTTTCCTGTGAATCCTGTCCCATACTGTTTGTAGTTAGCGCAAGGATTGGCAATGGGGTTTTCTTAGTAAAGGCCCTTTCATTTGACAAGACGCCACTAGGACTGCCTTTTTATTATTTAATGGTCGTAGCTTGCTTCCATCTTCGATTTAGGTTTAGATTAAGTGTTTTTCCAACCCACGTATATAGTTTTATAAACACCCTTGAACTGTGATCACTTGTGTCTGTCTATTCTTGATCCATGCCTTCCTTACATGCCCTTTAACAGAGAAAAGGCTGTCGTGAGACAACCATTAGAACACTATATACGGCCGTCACCCACCTCCAAAAGTTGACCTTCAGCCCCATTTTCCCACATCCACCAATCTCGGAGCCAATGAAATGAGGTAGGCGTCCAGATCGGATCCCCGGGCAAAGTGCATCAGGTCAATGGTTTTCCAAATATTGTCCGAGCCCTGCCAACCTCTAACAAAGCCCACCTGATCCCCCATGGACCAAAGAAGGCAGGATCCCCTCTAAGCTGCTCCCAAGCACTTTTACCAGTATCTTAACATCAGTGTTAAGCATGAGATGGGTTGGTAGGATGAACACTGCTTTGAATCCCCACCCTCTTTGGGAATCAACACTATGATTGCCCCCATCATAATATCTGGAAGGGCCTCCCCTCCCAACAGCGTATTAAACACCTGAAGCAAGTAGGGGGCCAAGGTGGTGCGAAACCGTTAGTAAAACTTGACAGAGAAGCCATCATCCATGGGAGATGTGCCCCCCTTCATAGATTTAATTTTCCGGATCATCACATCCTCCATTATTCGCTCATCCAGTGGCTCCACCATATAATTTGCTAGCTTTGGGATCGGCAGTAGGTCAATCAACTCGATAATGTGCGACCCGTCACCCTCATATTCTTACGACTATAACTCTTCTTAATACCACTTAAACTGGGCCCCAATATCCTGCGTATCATAGTGCACCACCCTGTGGTCATCCTGAATGGCCCCCACCATCCTACTCCTCTCTACCTCCCTCAGTTTCCACGCAAGAATCTTATCCGCTCAGTCCCCTTTCTCATAATATTTTAGCTTCAGGAAAAGCAACTACTTTTCTGTATCATTCAGCAGTAATTCCTTAAGCTGTAACTTGTATTCCGTCGGTTTCCTCGCCTGCTCAGGACCCAGTACTCCCTCTCCCCCCCCCCCCCCTTCCTGACTGTACTGCCGCGATTGTACTTCGCAGTGCCTCCTCCTCCCTCAGTCTGGTCTTTTTTTTTTATTTTTTTTTTTTTTTAGATCCCATCCTGATCAACACCCACCCTGATCGTAGCCTTGAACCTCTTCCACAAAGTGGCTGGACTAACTTTCCCATTATCATTAAATTTGAAATACTCCTTAATATTGGTCAGCAGGGCCCGAGCCGACTCCCTGACCTGTACCAGGGAGTCATTACATTTCCAGCGGCCCCTGCGCGGACCCCTCCATCCTTCGAGTCATTACATTTACACCGTCCCCTGCGCGGACACCCCATCCTTCCTCCACCCACACCAAATCATGGTCCGACCATGGGACCGGGTCAACCTGAAAATTGGAAATATATTCAAAGAGACCACTGTCCACTAGAATGTGATCGATCCTCTAGAAAGAATCATGCACTCGAGAAAAAAACTTGAACAGAGGAGGCTCAACCATGGACGAGGACGTCAGGGAATCCACCACCCCCCAACTCGTGGTTTAACCCCCTTGGAACTCTATGGAGTCTCCCTTCAGCACTGGGTAGCTCCTGCTGTCCCATCTTCTTCCTATCCCGTTTTATTCGCCGCCCACAAACAGCGGGCCCTGCACAAAGGACACAAGTCTATCCTTAACCCTTTTCCAGAATGTCACCCTTCCCACGTTCGGACAATACACCGTTCCCAGGCTCAACATTTCCCTTGCATGGTACCCCCGCAGGAACACAAATCTACCCTCCGGGTCCTTGAGCTCTTTCTCTACCTTAAACCCCATCCTACTAGCCAGGATCACAGCTACCCACTGTTTCTTTGCCGTAAATTAAGCAGTGTTTAGGCTCTCAATCCTTGTGGACCTGAGAAGGAGCTCCCTCCCTCTCAATCAGTGTGTCTCCTGTAGGAATATCACATCTAGCTCGGCACAAGAAAACTCAAGAAGCAGCAGAGACCTCTTTGTTGGAGTGTTAATACCCTTAGCGTTTAGGGACCCAATCGTCAACGCAACCGGAAGACTAGCCATCCGTGGATATAGACCTCACCACAGATATTGCAACTATTATCATGCATCTTAAGACTCTAGTAACCAGCGCTAGGCACCCCTGCCTCCCCTCCCTGGACCACGAAACCTGTGCGTTCCCCCAAGACCCCTCCTGGATACCCGCTGCCTGCAATCAAAAATCCCCAATCCCTCCCCCCCCCGCCTCAGGTGTTCAGTCAGGATCTACAGCCATCTGTGGCCCTCAACTGAACCACCAGACAGCCCGATTCCCCTGGGCTACATCCCCACTCCACCTCATATGCGTAGCCCCCCATCTCCACTCCAACCCGGAACCTCACCTCTGCTCCTCCCCTCCTTACATCCTAACCCCAACCCCTCCAGCACGTCTGACCTCCCAACTACCCACCCCAATCCAATTAACCCTCTAAAGGCCCCAAAAACTCAAACCAACATCCCCTCTGAGCATCTCTCACGCCACATCCAAGGAGGGCATTACAAAAACTGAAGTGAAGTGAAAACAATGTCTCATTCTCCCCAGCCCAAGCCTCAAGGACCATTGGCTGTGGGGGGGGGGAGGATTCAACCTCTTCAAATTTCCTAGAGCCAGGGATCCACCTCCTGTCCCTCGAGGCCCCTTCCTGGTCCCCCCTCTGCACCTTTATCAGGATCAGGGCTCTGGTTTCTCGGGGGATTAGCCAGCTCCGCAATCGCTCCTCTCTTGTCCTCCTCTAATGTCAGCCTATATTACTGACCTTCATTCTAAAAATAAAATAGAGATGGGGAACCCCCAACGGTAGCATATTCCCTTCCCTCTGAGCCACTGCTTTAACAGAGAGCACATCCGTCGTCTTGCCAGGATGAACGAGGAGAGATCCCAAAAAAATCGTGATTTTTTGCGTTGTAGGAGATGGAATTAGACTTCCTGGCCTCCTCCAAAATCTTGGCTTTTTCCGCATAATAATGAAAACGGACCAGGACGGATCTTGGCCCTCCAGCTCCCGCCCCCCACCACCCTCCTACCCTGTGGGCCCTGTCTATGGTAGGCTTGTTTGTCGCATTGTCGCCAAACGAGAGCTTTATCACATCCTTCACAGTGCAGGCAATGTCTCGTTTTGCCTCCCCTTCCACCTCAGGAAGTCCAAAAAACCTCATATTGTTCCTCCTTTCCCTATTTTTTAAGTCATTCATCTTGAGAGCTTTTTCCTTATCCCTCCTCTCCAGTGTCGACAATCTGTGCTTCCAAAATATCAACAGAGGACTGGTTGAACTCCCAGGCTTGAATCCTATCCTCCATCGTGTCCACCCTAAGGTCAGACTTGTCCAATCTATGACCAATGTCCACACGGATGGCCCTGATCTCCTCCATCGGAGCTGCAGTGTCTCTCCGTCAACATTGTATCCCCTACAGGCTCTGCCATTATCAGAGGAGCCAGAGCAGGAAGTCAAATGGAAGCCCTGTAGTGCCTCCTTCCAACTTATCCAGCAAAGCCAACGGACCACAAGGCTGTGTCCATGGCGGTCCACCAAGCCCTCGCTAGAATGTCGATACCGGGCTGGAGACCACGCTCACTGCGAACCCCTCCTGCAGCCTTAGCTATGACAAACTCACTTTCAATAGTCAGCGTCCCCCACAGCGAAGCCCCCTCCTCTCCGAGGTCTCCCTCTGCAGTAATGGACCACTTTGCACCTTCACCCAGGGGGCTGCTGGGAACGGGAACAACCCCCCTGGAATATCGCTGGTGCGGTCACAGCGCACTCCACCACGCTGATCCCCTGACTCCACGTGCTCAGGCTACACTCGCTGCCTGGGGCCGCCACCTTCCCTCCTTTACATATCAACCACAGCACGACTAGGTCCGCCTCTGCACTACGTACTACGGTCCCGGCCCTCTTCCGACAGGCGTGGGGGAAGTTCACCAAAGAAGATGGCCACAATCAGTCACACCCCCATCCGCAGTGATCGGGGAAGATAGGTGGCCCCCTTGGACTGCCCCTGCCCCTCCGCTAATGGAGCTCTGGCTCCCTCAGCGTCGACAGTCCCCCTCCAGCCACTGCTGCCAATGAGCCTCTGCCCCGAAGATACCACTAACACAGCACCTCCACTGGACCAAATGAGCTGCTGGGCCCCCCTCTACTCTGTTATAGTCTGGTTGAGAGACAAGGTACATGCTCGTATGTCCATACTCCTTTATCTCGGGGATCAAAAGGAGAGCTCCTCAATGTATGCCTTCCCACTGAGAGTGAGGTCCTGGTAGAAAAACCTTGTCTCCCACAAGTGCCTCAGTGGATCCAACGCTGTGCACTTTATTGGGGTGATATCATAGTCGGCCTGGCCTGGGAGCAGCTGCACTCCAGAGCGAATGTGGTGATAATGATAGAAGTTCCCTCAGTTCAGGATGTTGTACAGTGTGCAGCCCTATTTTATCCACCTCACTGGAGTTCAACTTTTGGTGGGGCTGTCTTTAGGTGAAGAGCTCTGTTGTTCTCTACATAGGTATCGCATGCAGACCATGTCCTGCACTCCTCCTGAATGTGTCTGGAGTGAAATTGCCAGCTCACTCCATCGATAGCGCACTTGTGGTACATCTCAATGCCCGTTCTGGCCAGCTCACAAGCGCTGGGGGAGGCCGGGAGAGGTTTTCTGTCCCCCTTTGCGTGAGAGCACCAACACAAAGGGGCACTTCTCCAGCACCTGTGCCTCTTCTGATTGGCCCCCAAGGCTCTGCTGTGCAGACACCCCACAGCGCTCCTCCTTTGAGCCGCGCTCTCTCCTGCAGCGTACCTCTCTTGCTTTTTCTGCAGACCAAAAGGCCCAGTGAGTCCACTGCAGTGGTCTTCACCCACCAGTCCACCTCCACTTGTGACATCTGGGGTCCCGTGGATTCCAGGCCTTCAAGCTGCTTTCTGCTTCTCTGCCACGGGATAGGCGGGGTGGCAGTCCCTATCACAATATCCCGGGAAAGGAGAATCCTGCAGGGCCTGGCCGCTCACGTTTTACTGGCAGGCCAATCGCCGACCATGCCATTGCTCCTGGTGGGGCTGCCAAGCGGATTCTGTGGTCCGTAAAAACACTCGATCAAGGCTCCATGCAGCTTAGGGCCAGCAGCTCATAATTTGTGCCCCACAAAGTCCTCAAGTGGATGGGGTCGCAGCTCCCACCAAATGGAGTTTTCGTGGGGGGCTCATTACCCTTCAAGGCCCAACGGAATCAGAGTGATGTGGAGAGGCTATTGCCTCTCTGCGACCCCTGGAGGCCAACCAACCCATTAGCCTTTTCTAATCGACCAACCCAGACTTCTAAATGTGTACCTTTTTATAAATCCCCCACGTGGCAAATGCTGTGTAGGCTCCATTATTTAATACTTCCCTTTTTTGTCGTCTTTCTAGTAGTTCTTCCTGCTGCTGAGCCAACCAATTCCTGCCCCCCTTGTACAATTGCGGTACTGAGTGGTAACCTAAAATGCAGACAGAGGAATGATAAACAGGACAGTAGCGACTGTTGCATTCAAAACCATAGAACTATAACTGGCCAAATGCACACCCCGTACTCTCAGACCCCGTTCAAATCACAGGTTCCACCTTGCCAATCTACTATCCATTGTTTCTTATACCATGGCCAGGCCCTTAAATTACTGTTATATTAGTCGGGTTTTTCATAGCTAATATGGTATGTACAATGGAGTCCATTTCTCCTTTAACTGGTTTAGCTGAAGCAAATGCAAACAGACAGATCAGCAGGGCAATAGGACCTACACTACAGGGTTTCCCCCCCCTTTTGCAATGGCTCGCATGCACCCATGTCAGGTGCCCCCGAACCTTTATTGCGGAATTTGAGTCGAGAAGCACAATGAAAGAGCCCTTCCATCGCTGGGCCAGTGCTGTCTTTCTCTGGTGGACCTTCATCAGTACAGTGTCGCTGGGCTGTAGGGAGTGACCTGGAGAGTCTGGTTGCCATGGCATGAAACCTGATTGTGAATGAGACTGACAGAAGACATTAAAGTCTTGAAGTAGTCTAACAATCGATCATCTGACAATTGCAAATCATTCGGCACAGTTTTCACTGGTGGATCTATAGGCAATCTCATAGGTCTACCATAAATAATTTCTTATGGACTCAATCCAGTTTTCCTAGTAGAAGTACTTTTCATACTAAACGGAACCAATGGAAGGGCATCTGGCCACTTCATTCCAGTTTCTTGACACATTTTAGCAAACTTATTCTTTAGAAACCTGTTCCGTCGCTCCGGCTTACTGAGAATTATGGGGACAATGCAAATTATCCTGAATTTTCATTGTCAATAGCAACATTTTAATATTATTCACAAAATGGGTTCCCTGATCACTGTATTCCAAATCGAGGCACACAATCTCAAATCAATATCTTTGCAACAGTGTTACTGCATAAGCTTTCACCCATCCAGAGAATAAATCCACAAATAGCAACAAATACTGCCAATGGTTGTACTTTGGCAACTGCAGAAAATCAATCTGTAACCCCACAAGTGGTCCATAAGGGGGAGGGTGCGCCCTTCGCCTAACTGACACGCTTTTCCCTATGTTATTCTGCAAGCAAACTGCACAGTTTTGACAATACTCTTATGCCATTGTACTGAATTCTGGTGCATACCAGGACTGCCTCATCAACATAGCCATCCCGTCCCTACCTACGTTTTTTGACCCATGATACCTTTTAACCAAATGCAATACTAAGATTTTTGGAGCCACTAACCGACCCTGTTCATCTCTCCACCAAGAGTCTTCATGCAGTTGGCAATATTTTCTAATCCAATTAGCCTTTTCACAGCGCAGTGCATTTTTCTGAGCAATTTCTTCTATGGTTTTATATGGAGTCTCCTCTTTCACTGAACTGCAATACACATCCCTCAATATGTTTTAACTCAGCCGCCAATTTAGCAGTACGATCAGCAAAATCATTCCCCATACTGACTGGGTCATCCAAGGCCTGATGAGCAGCGCATTTTATCATGGCATTCTGTTCGGGTAACATTATAGCATCCAAAACTGCTAAGACTTACTGACTATTGAGGTAGTGAAACCGCTCTGCTTTCAGAGCTGACCAAAGTCATGGGCCATGCCAAATGCATATCTCAAATCTATATATATATATATATATATATATATATATATATATATATATACATTATTTGATTGCTGAGTTACCAGCCGGCAGGCCCGTGTGAGGGCCACTAATTCAGCTACCTGGGCTGACGTTACTGGTGGTACTCTGCGAATCTCCACCACATACTCTAGAGTACATATGGCATACCCCAAACCATCTGGCCCACCTAATTTGAAAAACTCAACCCACCCGCGAAGTACTCCAGGTCTGGATCGGTCAATGGTATGTCAGAAAGATCTATACGTGGCATTACCAGGCAATCTGTCACTGCCACACAGGCATGTGGAGTGGCAACATGCAGCTCTCCCTCCAGGGGACTCGTTAACAATGATGCTGGATTCAGAATAGAACATCTTGTCAAGGTGTTAGACTAATCTAGCAAAAGCATCTCATATTTCCTTGCTCTCGATACAGGCATATGCTACGTCTTAGTCTTCAATATCAAGGAAATCATGGCATGTGGCATCGCCACCTCTGCAGGTGATCCTAGAACTATAGTCTTAGATTCACCACCAGGGCAGCAGCAGCCACTGATAGCAAACAAGTCGGCATCCCTGCTGCAACTGGACCTTTATCCTTGCTAAAATAATCTATGGCTCTATGGTGGATTCCGTGCCTATGAGTAAGAACTGCCAGTGCAAACCAGTTTCTCTCATGACAATACCAAGTAAATCCCTTTTTTATAATCGGGCAGCCCCAATGCAGGGGCTTCAGACAGTCATTTAATCTTAACAAAAGCCTCTTTGACTTCAGGTGTTCATTGCAACGGCTCGATTGTGTTTAGTCTACTATAGTTCTAGAATGGTTTAATTATTTCTGAAAATCCCAGTATCCATCGTCGGCAGTAGCCAACAGCACTGATAAATTCTTGCATCTGCGTTATAATCTGGAGCTTTGGTATGTTACTTACAGCCTCTTTTTGTGAACTGTATATCAGCTGGCATCCTTTCAGAATATCATGTCCCACTTTGTGTACTCTAAGGGTACACAACTATAGCTTCTACTTTGAAGCTTTGTGCCCTTTCTCTGCCAGCGCAGTGAGTAATACTTTAGTATCGTTCTTGCAAGCCTCTTATGATGGAGAGACAATAAATAAATCAACATAACTTACCAATACTGATTTTCCTGGCAATTTTATATCATCCAAATCGATCTTTAATTGTTGTGAAAAGAGGGTCAGTGACTCTGTATAACCCTGGGGCAAATCGGTCCATGTGCACTGGACACCCCATGAGAAAAGGCAAGCAAATACTGACTATCCTTGTGTATAGGTACTTAGAAAAATGCTGAACACAAATCAACTACCGTGAAGTGTGTTGCATCTGGCGATATACAGGGAAATATAGTGGACAGATTTGACACTGCAGGGAAAAGGGGTATAAACATGGCATTGATAAATCAAGTCTTTCACAAAATGATATTCTTTCTTAGTGTTCTAGACCTGGAGACCACAAATATCTCCCCGTCTGTACGGGTATCTAACCCAGCAGGACAACCGCCGTCATCCAAGTCCTTGGATAGAAGTACGAAAGAGAGGGAAGAAATGCAACTTAAAGAAACGGGGTGGTTGTGGAGACGATTGCTTGACGCCGACATGGGCGGCTGAGGCTCTAACCCCGCTTAATTCCATGCCGGATCTCACAACAAACGAGGGGCCGACTGCTTACCCATTTAATATAGAAGTAAATATAGGGGCTAGTACAGCCTGTTACATTGATAGTTTGACGCTTACCAACAACAAAAAAGCTAGCAACTACGAGAATGATACAACATCAGACGAGAACTCTGGAAAGCAGGCCTCTTTGAGTGAGAAAGCCTTAACGTGGTCTACTCCGAACCAGTCTGACAAAAATGAGATACAAGATTTGAGGAGCGGAGATACTACGGCTGAAATTACTGAAAAGATAAGAACATTCGCTCCAAGCCATTGGACAGAAAAAGTAGTAGCTTAAATCTTGGGGCAGAAGTCAGACAGTCGTCTGAGATAATGGTACAAGGAGCTATCCAGGGGGAGGGTACATGTCAAGAAACAAATGGAAAAGGACCTGGTGTAGGACTAACAGTATACATCAAAAAATCCCTGAATATAGACGATGCCGTGGACATTAGGTTGTTAGAGCCTCAGCCAGTCCACGACTTGCAACCAAAGGTCCACGAAAAAAAAAAACAGACTATTCCTTCAACACAAAATTCTGTCAAACGATTCAGAGCCCAATGTTCAGACGGAAGCGAACCAAATTGGGATCCATCAATGTAAGTAAATAGGAGTCCGGTAGTCTAGCAGAAAGGAAGTACTTATTGCAGCCCGATGTAATGAAGAAATATATGGAAACCACAGAATCTAACGGCGTCAATGAGAGTGTCCAGTTTTACCTTCAATGGAGCCCAAACGTCGGACTTAATGTTAGGGCAAATTCTCATTTTATGGCTAATTTACCTTACCTATAGAGTCCCCCAGCAGCTTTGCTGGATTTGAAGGGTTTGTTTATTTTTACCTGCTAAGAGTGGGACTCTTTTTCCCACTCTTAGGCATTTTTGCTACGTGTGTTCTAGGCTATTTTTGTGTTTAATGCCTATGGGATGTTTCTCAACCCCATAGGAACCATCTTTATTCACATGTTACACAGCACCCTTAGTGCAGTGACACAGGGGTGTCGTAGTGACCCCAAACATAGACTCCATACCCTGGGACTGACTACTGTCTCCCAGGGCATGTAAAGTCCCCATTGACTTTACTAGTCAAATCCTATGAACTAAACCAGTACAACCCATCTTACTATGGAGGTACTGGAAGGGGTTAATCTTTTTTCCCCTATGTTCATTTTCGAGAGGGTACCGTAAGTCCCTCTCTCAAGTTTCTGGCTGGTGGCAGTGGTTACTACCATAAATATTCGACCGTGAATATTTCTCAATGGGATTTTCCCATTGTTCGAGGCTACCACTTTTTCTGACAGCCTCTAACATACCGCCGGTGCATTTTAATATTAACTTTGCTCCGGTAGGTTTTATTTGCCAGAACTTTAATATAACTTCTTTCTTTTGTCTTTCTCTAAACTCCTAACCCAAGTCGGGGATCCTTTGTTCGTCCTTTTGGCGGGCTTCTACCGAGAAGCCCTCCTTTCGGCGCCACTGAGTCTGAGGTGGGTCCATTGTGTGGGAGGGGGAGTAGAATCCCTGGACAGGGTTGCCTCATCAACCCATGTCGCACTCTATCCTGATAGGCTGGAGGGTCTCCCGCCAAGATGACCACTCCCCTGTGTGAGTGACAGCTAAGCTGTATGAATGGGGATCTTTTTGCATAAAAGCAGGGTCGTGAGGACTGGAAGAGCAAGACGTTGCCATTGGAACTAAGAAGTTGAAGAGGAGAGAAGCTAAAGACATCTGCAGCGACTGAACCACCGGTGAAGCCCTGCTGCAGCGTCTCACCACTTTTCTCCACATGACGAGAGAAGATCTTCACCTGCAAGAGCCTTCTTCCCTTGATCTGGTGGGGCCAACCAGTTTGCCAATCACCTTCCCGGACCTGCCTTGGACGAATCTCCTGTACCCTGTACTCGAAGGCCGGATAGCCAGGCACCAGTCCACCCGGACCGTGATTCAAAGGAGCATACCTTTTTATTCATCGGGCTGCACCGTGGCTGGTTTCATTCCTAGGTAGTGCAGTAACTCAAACCTTCCTGCACGACGAGAGCCTCTCTTCCTCTGCTGGATCACTCGAACTACAGGAACTACCAGGAACAACCGCCACCGCAGGAGCCACTTCTTCATTTAAAGGTACATTGTTCCGCCAGACCGCCCTTTCTTCACGGTAGCACTAAAGGTGTTTTAAATCCTTTACCTACCTGTTGGGTTGGCCGCCCCTCTTTCTTAACATTGTCTTTTCAACTTCTGGAACCACCTTTTCAAATTCGTTAACCAAAGACTTGACTGCAGCTACAAGAACATTTTGCTCCTGGGCCCTTGCCCTGTACCACTGACTCTGGCACAAGCCTACTGACTCTGGTCACATTTGTTAGATCTGCTTTCTTTAGATTAATTCTCACTGAGAACTGTGTTGGTCCACCTATTTCTTTACTACCCTTTCCTTCCCATTCTTAAACATTGTGAAATGCCATTTTGCTCAGTTTTTATTTTAATTATTGCCTATACTGATGCACTGTCTTGCTGAACTGGTTCACAAACTGATGGGAAGTGTTGCTAGGGTGTATAAGAAACTATTTCTAGATAACTTGTGTTTTCCCTCCCTTGTGAGCAATTGTTAAGAGAATCTCTTGTGTGTAGTTGTCACTGTGCCGTTTTGCTCAGTTTTCACTCTGGTTCACTTGGTCTACAATTCAACTTGGGAGTGTGTATATTTTTTCCTTTGACTTAATTTAACTTGCTTGATGACTGTGATACATGTGTTTTATTAGAAGTGTATAAAATAAATATATATCTACTTTTTAAATACACACTTTGGTCAGTGTCTCCTTGTTCCATAGTCTAGTGGGCCTATTGTGTAAATCCTGAATACCGCTCATCTCCCTCTTGAGATAAGTCTGACTGCTCAGCCACAGCTACCAACTAAATCTTTGTGGTACAGACTGATACCAAAGGGGATTTATTGCTCTCACCTGAATTCTAACTCTTGTGTAGTGCTCCCTAAGGGAACTGCACTGGATTCTGCCTAACACTTAACCGAACAGTTTAAGGGGGGGGCAATGCAGGTGGAACAAGCCTTGTTGAGCAGCACGGATTCAGAAATACCAAGTTCTTTTTAGAAACCTCTAGAAACATGGAGAACTCAAACTTGGGACTGAGTCAAGTAAAGTCTAAACATTGCACCCCAGAACAAAGGAAACAATTCAAGGGAGCTTTTAGGAGATTATGCAACTCAAACCCTAAACCTAAAATGTGTCGACTCCGAAAATCAAGTAAGGTGAGGGCCAGCAAGGGTCAGTGCTAAAGACCCAGGCGAGTTGAATGACCAAGGAAAAGGGAGCCCCCACGAAGGTCACCGTCTACCTGGCAACCAAGAAGTTAGTTTCTACAATGACAGCAATTTTAGAGCACTGTTTATGAAACTATACGAAGAGGTAGCAGGGACCCTTCAAGACCACACCACTTTACTGGCAATGGTTCACTCAAAGATGATATTCGTGGAAGGCTTTATGTCAGCCTTACAGAATAATATGGACCACAGCACCGGTGTCACAACTTCTTTATGATATAATCGTGCCAATCATGAAAGAAAAAAGAGAAAGGAAAGAAGTAGTGATGGGAGAAAGCGCAGTGGGCAACCAAAGCACTAACTTTGATAATGTGACCACGACTGGCACCAAAATATTGTATGAGAGAGAAAATCAAGATTATTCTTTTAACAACCCAAACATCAACAAACAAGGGATTCAAAAAACAGTAGCCCTCCAGCTGACTTTAGGTGAGATAACAATGCCAAACCATCATGACACAGATCTGACGGCCTCACCAGCGGAAGGTCCAACACAAGGACAAAAAAAATGAAAGAATCTGATACAAGACCCCAAGTTCAAGCTCGAATTCAACTGCTAGTCCTGTGTAAAGTCCAGGAGGAACCAATGTCAGATCGGTCTAACTCCTCAGACTCCATGCCGAGACAGGGAAAAAGAAAAACAGACAAGCAATTAAGCAAAAAATAGTCCTCCAAGGAAGAGTGGACAATGCCAATACAGAAGTGGAAAGTCAAAAAGAAGTGAAGGAAACGAGAAAAAACAATTCTGAAGTGATAAACCTATGTGAAATTTTCATGAAAAAGGTATCTAAATGAGTTTTAAAAAAAAACAGACGAACAAGGAGAAAACAATGGGCGTAAAGGAACCAAAAACAAACAAGAAAATAACCAAGAATACAACTCAAAAGAAAACAAAGAACCAAATCTCTCAACAATCAAAAATCTAATAAAAGTCAGTTGTTTTTAAAACACTTGTCCCTACCCAAAGAACACAACAGCTCTAAAAATGCACCCACGGTGATAGTAAGCAAGGAGAGAAAGGATCCACCCCACAAATACTACACCCGAGATAGTTGAGCTTATTGACGACGAGGAATGTGACCAGGACTTAATGGATTTATCGACCTATTCCCTATCGGAAGAAGAAGAGGGGGAGGAGAAAGATAAACTATCCGAATCTGAAATGGACACGGATCAAGAGGAAATGCATAAATCGGATGAAAACGATGGTAAATCAGACTCTGAAGAAGAGGAGAGCTTCTCAGAAAGTGAAAAGATCACGGTGGCAAAAAACAGAACGCGGATAGGGGTCAATATTCTAAATCTATAAATATTAAATTGCCACCGACGAAAGAAACAAATGGAGAGAAACAAGGGGAGAAGATGCCCAGGAATAAACAAATCGTTGAGCCACCTGGGAGAGACACCCCGGAAGGGAGAAAACAGACATCGGCTAAATGGTCAGCAAAGCAACCTCAAGAGAGTCAGAAAGCACAAAGGAAGAAAGGCCCATCTGCAAGACCATCGAGATCAGAGGCTAGTCCCGAGTTGCCCGAAAGAGAAAATAAAAATAGAAGATCGGATAAGGACAATGGCAGTCCATCTACCCAGCAACAAGGGCTTGCCCTGGAAAGAATGCTACACTTTGACGATGGTCTGATACTTAACAGATCAAACATAGTAAGATTGCTACATCATATCCGGGCGCTGAGACTAATAACTTCAACAGATCTCGCTATAGTTGAGTTCCCTGATGAGGATCGCACAGATAGATTTCCTACATACAGTCTCAAGACTTGTCAAGCAACTTCTCCTGGATGAAGCTCACCACTTACGGGCCATGGGCTTTGATCTGTGTGAGAAAAGCTGTGAGACCACAAAACAGCATGATTATCCATCTACAAGATTATGTACCGGCGCCAACCATGATGAGGAACCGAAACATAAAAACAAGGCTCCTTTCTCAAGACGAAACATAAGGAGAGACAAAATCCCATCGAACTCAAGAAAAACAATTGAAAAGAAAGACGGAGACGGCGAAAAGTGGAAATGGTTAACCAACGTTTTAGCGGAAAAAAATGCACGACCAATAATGATCAAAGAAAGATGTTGGGGAGTTTTTGACTATGGTAAATTGGAATACCAGAGGATACAACCACTTGTTAAGGAAAGGTGAACTCCAAAAAGTGTGATTCCAAATCCATGTTTACAAGAAAAGTGGCTGGCAGAACCCCCAATCCAAGATGGATATTGGGTCTTGTTGGACCCAGCACTTAAAGGACCAAAGGTCAGACCAATGTCCGGATTGGTAGTTGCCATCAAAAATGATTTGAATTGGGATTTGTTGTACACCTTGACTCCAACTCCATTCATACAGCTGGTAGTGTTAGGGCTGCAAAAGGACGCCGGGGCGAACCTGCAAGTATTGATACTACTAAACATGTACTGGAATCCATCAATTATAACAAACAACTCCCTACTGGATGAGATAGTTGCACTGTTGGATGACCAGAGGGAGAAATGGCACGACCCGCTGTTGATAATAGTAGGCGACCTAAATTGCACATGTATCAACAGAGCTAACCAGGCCATAGAATACGAGTCGGTGACATCAACGAAAAAACCAAAACAAGGTACTCTATGGAGGAAGCTAATTCAATCAAGAGATTGTGTAATATTGAACAGCATAATGCAAGGGGACGTGCCCGGGAGACCTACTTGGAAAGGTGCTTATTCATTAGAAATACTGGATGACATATGGACCTCTACCAATACGTCAGAAATTATTCAAACACTGAAAGTAATAACTACACCGGCAAGCAATCACAACTTACTAAAACTCACGTGCAAGAATATCAGTCAAAACACAAAAACCATCCATGAGACTACGCAATCAATGTCAATCAACCTGGGAAGAAACAAATTAAGAATACAACCAGAGAAAATACCGGTCCTGAACTCTAATTTAAAATATCTGATAAGACATATGCAAACCCAAGAAGGGAATCTCACTATCGATTATACCCCACTATTTAAACAATACAAGTCATACCCCATAAGACGGCAGAACAAACTGAAAATGTCACATTGGCATGCTTACAACATACAGGTAGTGGAGCGGAAGAAAAAACTGAAGAAAGTCATTGCGTGGCTTAAACAGAATTCAGATCCCGGCAACTCAAAGGAAATACACAAACTTGAATAAAAATATCGCAATTGGCTTCACCTACATAATAAAACAATGTTAAATCAAGACGCAGAAAGAATGTTACAAAAAATCTAAACCAGAAACATTGTGGAAATTTGGGCAACCATTAACGAAATGGGTGCCCTGCAAGATGCTCTGATGTCAAATCCCATACCAGCCACGGTGTGTTGTCAATTTTACACACAGGTGCAAGAAAAAGAAAATCCAAGTATAGTGCTATAAACGCAGAGCTTAAAAGAAAAAGCAATATTGGATATAGAAATTGAAACAATCGAAGCCATTATAAAAGAAACTCACAAACGCCCGGCCCAGACGGGTTGATGAACGTTATATTGAAGAGCAATTCAGCAGAGTGGGCTATATTTCTACACACCTGATTAAATGCATTTTGTCAGTAGGAAAAGTCCAAATTTCATCTAAGGCTGCCGTCATCGTACCGATTTTCAAAAAAGGGCTCAGGACAAATCCTAACAATTATCGTCCCATAGCCCTTTTGAACGTGGCAGGAAAAGTATTTTCGGCAATTCTGCTGAAAGCTCTAACGAAGTGGTGCATATCAGCTGGTAGAAGAGACCCCTGGCAATCAGGATTTGTAAAGGGGATAGGGACAGCCCTCAACATCTTTCCGATCAATTTATTAAAAGCAAGATGTGCCAGAAGTAAGGATCAGAACATATTTGTCGCCTTTGTAGACTTGTCAAAGGCATTTGACACCGTCAGAAGAGGGCAATTATGGAACATGCTGGCTAAATGTACTTGTCCCCTGGCAATCGTAGAGAACATCAAAGATCTATATACAAACACGGTCATCAGGTTAAGGCTGGACAAAACTGGCCTATTGTCAGATCAAATACATATTAAAACGGGCCTGAAACAAGGCTGCCCCATGGCGCCGGAATTATACAATCTCTTTGTATCAGACATCGAACACGCGTTTGATCAAATTCGCTAATTTCTCCCAAAAGTAGCAGGTACATCGATTGGAAGATTACTCTACGCAGACGACATAGTCCTTGTGGACCAAACTCAAATAGGACTGCAGTGTCCGCTAGAAGCCCTCCAGGACTATGTAGATTCCAGTGGCCTAACAATCAACCCAGACAAGTCTTGCATATTAAGCTTGAGTACATTCTACAGCAAACAGACAAAAAAGAACAAGTTTGGGTGGCTGTTAAAAGGAGAAGAAATACTAGAAGTTAACTCCATTATCTACTTTGGGGTATGTATGAACAATAGCAAAATCCGAAGCGCAAGAGAGTAGAGCTGATGAGAAGGAAAACTAACTTACTTAGCGGCGCAAGGTAAGATCCTACTATGAAGATGCTGCGGTTTAACCCTTATTCCACTGGTAACATTCTATAAGATGAAAGTGATTCCAATTCTGGTTTATGGGGGTGAAACAGCTTTCTGTTTACCAGTAAATATATGGCCCTCCTTAGAGGGGATATTCTGGCAGTCAGCACTTCACCTCCCAAAGTCGCTACCCATCCCGATAATAAGGAGAGAACTCGCTGTGATGTCTTTAAGAGCGATTGTGAACTGGAAACTCATCTCATTTTATCGGAAATGCTTTGAAGAGCCTCTCACGGGAGGCTTCAATGTCATCAGCAAGGCAATTAAGAGAAAGCACAGACCTAATTCTACAGAGATGGCAAATAATGTATGAAGGTATCTTGGCAGATCTAAACGAGACAAAGGAGCATAAATAACCAAACAAAATTATACACAAGAGACTGGATACAGACTCAAGAAGAAGTACAAAAGTACAAAAACTATCATGACTTTTGGGCAGGTCCCAGAAAATTGAACAATTTACCAAGATACTTGACACTTTTTCCAAATTGGTACTTCCGCTCCCAATATCTGTGGTTCCGTTTGAATATCTTACCCACAGGAGAGATAATCTACAGAAGATGGAAGTTAAAAGGAACAGCTAAATGTAGACTATGCCCAAAACCCAAACGCATCTGAATCCTTGAAACACCTGACCTTAGTATGCAAAGGTCTGAGAAAGGAAAGAGACCAGTGTTTGGGGGAGATAGTGCGCAATGGTTAGACTAGGGAACTGTAAGTTTGGTGGCAAATTCTGATTGAAGGGGGAAAAAATTCATATCAATTTGGCTCTAGTAAGACTACTGATAGTAATTTTTAAGAAAATTGATGAACTTACACAAACAAATGACGAAAAAAAGGTCTGGACCACAGTGACTGAGACTAGAACTAAAAAGGAATGATGACGGGCCGCTCCTTGTTTATAAACAACAACCTTGGAAAGAGCTGAATTGTTTAATGTTATCTCAAAAGGAAAGTATTTGATTTTATGTTTGTATGTATCAATGGCTAAAGGTTTTTCATTTTGTAAACCATTTTGAGCCTAATAAAAAATATACTTTCTTATCAGGTTTTTACACCGGAAAATCCTGACTCAGTAAGGATTCAGTCACAGGGGTGACGCCCGATTCCGCTTCATGCTTTAAAGCGTACTGAGGTGTAGAGGGCAATCTCTTAAACTGGTCTACCTTTATCTTCACTGCAGGATGAAAAGTAATAGCGCTTCACAAGGGGCCATATCACAAGTGGATCAGAGTGAGCTAAAAGGATGCCTAAACACAGTGGAACAGGCTCACACGCCGCACCACAAAGGGAACAGGGGATGGACAATGCCCAAAACCTGAAGACAAGTGGAAGGCAAGCCAAGCTCCAGAATCACCTCTGAGAATAAAAAATTAATAACGCCCCTCAGGGGGCTACATCACAAGTGGGTCATAGATCGATAAGAAGGTCTGCAAATACCTCAAAGTGTGGAAAGGCGGATGAAAGGCATAGACCTCTCCAGTTTGCATGAAAAAACAAAAAGAAAGCACAGCGGTTTATGTTGAATGCAATTGGAAGCTCAAGAAACCACCTCTGAGGATGAAAAGTAATGGCGCCTCATGTAGGGGCCATATCTCAACTGGATCAGTGTGAGCTAAAAAGGATGCCTAAACACAGTGGAACAAGCTCACAGGCCTCACCACAAAGGGACCAAGGGAAGGACAATACCCCAAAACTGAAGATAAGTGGAAGGCAAGCCAATGCTCCAGAATCTACCTGTGAGGATAAAATATTACTAATGCCCCTCAGGGGGTCACATCACAAGTGGATCGCCAGAGCGATAAGAAGGTATGCACATGTCTCAAAGCGCGGAAAAGCGCACAACGGTTGTTGAAAGACCTATACCTCTCCACCTTGCATGGAAAAGACAAAAAGAATGCAGAGGAATGTCAACTGCTAAGTCAAAGAAGAGACACCAGACACAGCTCACACGCTGGGTCCACCAAATACACCAGACACCGCTCAGACGCTGTGAGTTGTCTGGTGGACCTTCTTTGACTTTGCATTTGACCTTCCTCTGGATTCTTCTTGTTTTTTCCCATGCAAGGTGGAGAGGTATATGCCTTTCATCCACTGTTGTGCGCTTTTCACGCTGTGAGGCATGTGCATACCTTCTTATCGCTCTGGTGACCCACTTGTGATGCAGCCCCCTGAGGGGTGTTATTAAATTTTATCCTCAGAGGTGGATTCTGGAGCTTTGGCTTGCCTTGTATTTGTCTTCAGTTTTTTGTGCATTGACCTTGTATCCTTTGTGGTGAGGCGTGTGAGCCTGTTCCACTTTGTTTAGGCACCCTTTTTGCTCACTGATCCACTTGTGATATGGCCCCTGGTGATTCGCTATTAATTTGCTTCCTCAGAGGTGGGTTCTTGAGCGTCCATTTGCATCCAACATAATGCGATTTTGTTTTTTCCATGCAAACTGGAGAGTTCTATGCCTTTCATCCACTGTTGTGTGCCTTTCGACGCTTTGAGGCATGTGTAGACGTTCTTATAGCTCTGTGACCCACTTGTGATGTTGCCCCCTGAGGGACGTTATTAATTTTCATCCTCAGAGGTGGGTTCTTGAGCTTCCACTGCATTCAACATAGTCCGGTTTTGGGCATTGCCCTTGCCATGTCCTGCGGGGAGGCATTTGCCCTTCCCCGCTGTTATGGTCCTTTTTCCTTGTTTTGATGCTTTTGACGGCATTCCTTTAGCTCTTATGACCCACTTGCGATATGGCTCCTGGAGAGGCGCTATTGATATTTTATCCTGAGAGGTAGGTTCAGGAGCTTTGGCTTGCCTCCAACCGGCATTCCGTTTTGGGGTATTTTGAGGTATATGTAGACATTCCCAATAGCTCTTCTGACCCACTTGTGATATGGCTCTTTGAGAGGCGCTGTTAACTTTTTATCCCCAGAGGTGGGTTCTCGGGCTTCGGCTTGCATCAAAATTGGTTTGAGTTTTTTGGGATTGCCCTTTCCATGTGCCCTGGAAGAGGCATTCTGCCTTTCTCCCCTGTTGTGTGCCTTTATTCCTCTTTCCGAAGCCTGTGTCAGCATTCTTTATGCTCCATGATCCACTTGGGATTTGGCCCCATGTGAGGCGTTATTGGTTCTTATCCCCAGTGTTGGATTATTGGGCTCCGCCTTTCATCAACTTACTTCAAGTTTGGCGGCCTGTACTTAGTCCTGTGGGGTGGGGACTTTAATACCATTGTTGATCTTAATCTTTTTTTTCTTCTTTTTTTTTTATAACTCTGTTTATTTGGGTTTATACAACAAAACATCATAAACGTAGGCATTCAGCAGAAAGTTATGGCAGTATTGACAATAAGAGGCAGCGCGGTCATAGGGGTACCTCCAAGAGACGGAAGCGGGTGGCAGTTCTGAATGTGTCATGTGTCCATGGGCGAGAAGAGGGCAGGGTGGGGGGTGTGGGGAAAAGGGTAGGGGGATATCTCTCAGTACACTTCTAGACATTTCCCTCATATTGTTTCGAATTTTCAGGGGCAGCCTCTTGCATTGTAGATGCAGCGTTCCATAGATGCGCACCTACTTACTTCATTAATCCAATGGTTCAAGCATATTGGGTCTGTCGAGCCCCAGGTTGCAGCGATCAGCCGTTTCCCTGCTCCCAGTGCCACCGCTAAGAATGACTTTTCATGTTTAGTGAGGTGGACCTCTCCCCAGATTCCCAAGAGTGTCATTTTGCGGTCTTTCGGAATTGGTGATCCTATTATGTTGGAAATCGTGTTACTGCACTCGTTCCAGAAGGTTTGTAGCACCTTGCAGTCCCAGATCATGTGGAAAAAGGTGCCCGTCCCCCGTTTACATCGGAGACGGGTCTCATCTCCGGTCCCTCCCCATTTGGTGACAGCTGTGCGAGGGTAATAGGAACAGTGAAGTATTCTGAGTTGTATCAGTCTTAGTTTGGCTTCGATACCTATCTCTCGGGGGGGAACATCAATGCGTCTACCCAGTCTTCCAGGTCGCCTAGATCCCTTTCCCATCTCCCTTTTAATTTAGTAAGTTCTTTAGTTACGAAACAGTTGAGGGCTTGGTAGAGCGTGGAGGTGAGTTTGGAGGAAATACGTTGGGGGAGAGTGTTGGTCTCCATGGAGGGGGGGAGCAAGGAGGTATAGTGGTTATGTCTGGGAACTGGGTGTGTATGGCATGAGCAAACTGCATGTCGAAACCGGTCCATAGGTGTCAGACCAAATTTGCCGTTCAGAGTATCAAATTCTAGCAGGCCTCCCTCTTGGATCACGTGTGCCAGTGTGGTTATCCCTCGCTTTTCCCAGCTCTCGAAACAGCCCATTCTCTGTATTTCTTGGAGGTGTTGTACCATGTGGGTTGGGCTAGTGTTGGTTTTGCTCCCCAGCCAATACGTTTGTGTGCTTCCCTCCAGGCGTGGCGGATAGGAAGTGGCATTCTTGGCATTTTCAATGCTCTATTTTTGTCGGCGTATAGGGCCTAGAGTGGTGGTATGGGGTGCATGTTGATCTTAATCTTGATAGATCTGGGAGCAAGGCCCAGCATTTGTCTAGGGCCGCCAGTTCCATAATCGAAGGACAGACGAGGCTTGCGGTAGAGGATGCCTGGAGATTGTTACACCCACAGTCCTGCATGTTCTCCTTTTACTTAACAGTGCATGATACACACTCCAGGATCGACCGATAACTTGTATCTGGGATATTAATAAACTGAACAGTGGGAGCAGACATTCTACCTAGGACATACTCTGATCATTCCCCGATTACCCTGACTTGGGGTGCGAGGCAAGTCATGGGATGCCCCTGGAGGCTCAAGCCCAAGGCATTGCTGGACCCATTATTGAGCTGGGGGAGTGTGTCGACGGCTTTTTCAAGATAAACAAAGGCACTGTGGAGTCCCTTACCAGCTTTTGGGAGGCCTTTAAGGCCTATATCTGCGTCATGGCCCTGGCTAAGGAATCTGGGATTATTAAGGCCATCCACCAAAACATCCAAGATAGCGAAGCCTCGCTCAAGTCAATTGAAACACAATATGCGGGGAAACCTGGACCCACCAACCTACAGGGAACTGAAGTTCCTCGATAATGCAGTTGCAGCAAGGCGGTAAGGTGAGGGGCAGTACCCGGGCAGACTATTGGCCAAGGTTGTGCGATAGGAGGAGGGTGACCGACACATCCCGCTCATTGAAGACTCGGCTGGGGTGCTGGTCCACACTTTGCCAGGTGTAAATGAAGTGTTCCAATCCTTTTACGCAGCACTTTATGCCAATACTGATGTAGTGCCCGGCCCAGACTTAGAGGCGTTCCTGGATGAACTCTGCTTTTGGTACTCTTGACGAATCTAGTGATGCTCCAGACGGTCCGATGAATGTTGAGGAGATCTCGCAAGCTATTGAAGCTCTATCCTCTGGCAAAGCCCCAGTCCGGATGTTTTCGCAATTGATTTCTACAAATGTTGCAGATCCCGCCTTGTGCCCCATTTGTCCGCCCTATGGGACGAATCCTTTGCAAGATGGGCGCTACCCCCACACTTAGAGAGGCAGTGATTACTGTGCTTCTCAAACCCGGTAAACCTGCTACACACTGCGGCTCATATCGCCCCCCTTTCACTAATCAATAGTGATGTTAAGATATTTGCGAAGGTGCTGGCCCTCTGACTTACCCCCAATATGCCACATCTCATACACCCTGACCAGTCCGGATTCGTGCCTGGCCGTTCTACAGCCCTCAATCTGATGCGCCTATTTAATATCCTAGCCCAAGTGTACCCAGACGTGAGGGTGGTGGCTGTGACACTAGGTGTTAAGGCTTTTTCTGGCGTTTCCTTTGGGCTGTAATCAAAGTGCAACTTCGGCCCCCGATTCACCTTGTGGATACAACTACTTTGTACGCTGCTGGTGGACATGGCTTGCACCAACGTCCTGCTTTCACCCGGATTTGATATCTGCAGGGGGACCAGACAGGGCTGCCCGTTTTCCACACTCATTTTTGCAATAGTCATGCAGCCCCTGGCTGACCTGATGCGCCATAAGCATGCGCATAGAGGGATCAGAATCTCGGGCTCCCTGAGATCATATCGCTGTATGCAGATGACACATTGCTTTAGGTTGGAGATCCTGAAGTAAATCTCGCTCCCATCATGCACAAAGTCCTCTGTTTCGGGCTGCTGTCCGGACTTCGGGTCAACTGTGCCAAGTCCGAACTGTTCCCCTTGACAGACTCCACTTTAGACCCACAGGACCTCATGGGGTTCGCTTGGTCTCCCACTGAGATTAAGTATCTCGGGGTCATAATTAGTAGACATCCTGCCTTGTTGTATGACCAGAACTTCGGGTCCTACCTGCAACAACTTTGGGCCAAACTAAGTATTTGGGCAAAACTACCTATAACTCTTGCTGGCCGAGTGTCACTTTTCAAGATGATTGTATTACCGCAACTACTGTACCGCTTCCTGAATGTCCTGATATGGCCTGGTGCAACATTGTTCGACCCATTGAGGGTGGCTGTAAACTGCTTTCTGTGGCATGCTGGGGCAGTAAGACTTAATTGTGCCACTCTCACAAGACCATACAGTTAGGAGGGCTGGCTGCCCTTGACTTCGAGCAATACTGGCTAGCAGCCCAGGCTCTGTAGGCAGCATACTGGTTCACTGAGGGCCCACCACTCCCACATGTAAAGATTGAGCGGCACGCAACTGGGCCCAGAGACATCTGCTCCCTGGTACTACCCCCACTGTGGAAAGACCCTGGTGTGGCCAATCCAGCTGCCACCATGGGTTTTACCGCCGCCCAGAGTTTCCAATGATGAGCAGAACTGCTGTGAATATGTGGGCAGCTGATGGCTTTGCCACTCTGTGTGATATGTTCGTTATGGGTTCCTTTGTCGAGTGGCCCAACCTACCTAAAGATCCTGATAGGCAGACCTCCCGATGACTGCAGTATGCAGGACTGCGCCGGGCGGTCAAGAAGGCATGGATGGAGTTCCCCACATCACCCCCTGATGAAACACCTCTGGCACTGGTAATGGAAAGCGCTATGACCACGAGGATAGTATCCCGACTGTACAACCTGCTGCAGGACTGGGTTACCAAACCTCTATCAAAGTTGCGGGAGGCCTGGGGTAAGGATCCTGGGTATTTGTATTACTGATAAGGGTTGGGAGGATACGTGCATGCAGACATGCGTGGTTTTCCTTAATGCTAGGTTCCGGCTAATTCAATTTAAGATATTGCACAGATTTCACTACACCTAACCTAGACTACACCTTATGTCCCGAGACCACTCCCCCATATGCCCTAGAGCCACTCAGACGATCAGGTTATCTTCACATGGTTTGGGCTTGCCCAACATTTCTGAGTACTGGGCCGTAGTCTGTGCTGCTGTATCTGAGATGCTGGATTGTGCTATCAAGCCGTGCCCTATGAACTGCCTGTTTCATGATCTTTTTGTTGCTTCACCGTACCCATCGCAAACTTGTTAGTCTGTATGATTCTTGCTGTGTGCTGCATATTGCTGTTGTGTCATCGGCCTGCTACCCCCACTGCAGAACAGTGGCTCTGTGATGGTACTTGGGCATCAGACAAGGAGGAACATTGTACGTCTCTGCAGCCGGCCCTTGGCACACCCCTGGACATTTGGCACCCCTTCCAAGTTTATCTTCAAGCACAGGCTGATGTGGGATCTTGTGTTGCAAATCCCCCTGACCCCCTCTGATCCTGATAACCTACCCCTTACAATCACGTGTGTTCATTCTCTGTACTGTGATCCACTCTCCGGCAACGAGATGTATCGATGTTGGCCGATTTGATTATTCTTAAGTGGATACTGCCCGTTTAGTACTGTTTGTATAACAGCTCTTGTCACAATGTCAAGCACTCAATAAATAAAGCATTAAAAGAAATACCCACTGCTCTCACCTTTGTCCAGAAATGATGACATGAGGAAATGCATTGTTACACAAAGTTGTTCTATTTGCTCCTGTATCCACCAGTCATAGTATTGGTATCCCTTGCACACTACAGTGAACATAAGGACCCTCCCGATCAACGGGAATCTGTGTGCTTCCAGAATATCCTCCCCTTCAGATTGTCAGAATCCACTTGAATCCCCACTCGCTCCCAACAGACCTCTGGGGAGGAAGGGATTGGAATCAGATTGGTGACTTTCTTGTTTACAGTAATTGCAAACCAAAGGATTTGGACCCATGGCTCCAGGAGCCTGTTGACTACTCCAACCGCACTGATGTCCCTCTACACCCCATGTTTACTCTGCCCCCCGCACCCTCAGTGTCCACTCACTTTGTTGTTGCGGTTGTCCCCCAAATCCTCCCTGTGGTATTTGATATCCTGGCGGGCTCCCCTGGCCTCCACCTCGTCCTGTGTCCCCCTCCTCCCTCTTTGTGCCTAATTTCCCTGTAACTGTCCCTGCACCTGTCCTTGCATCTGTAACAACAAGGTTGTTCTTCAATGCCTCCTTCTTTTGGTCTTAGCAGACGACGCAATGATTCGCCATCAGCTCTGCTAATGCCTTGGTCTGGCAACCTATGCACATATTCTTAAGCTGCGCTTGCACCTTCAGAGGTAGACCTGCCATGAACTAATTTGCTATAGCCTCCTGACCTTTTTCTTCCAGTTTAGTAATATCAGAATGCTGTGTGAATACCACTTTTAGTCAATCTAAATAATCGGCGGGAGATTTGCCGATTATTCTCTTTACAATTTGATATAGTTTCCCAATCAGTCTTTCAAAGGCACACATCTACAACCACTGTAACTACTCTTTCCCTAGCTTGCACAAGGGTGTCCTTGTGCCTACGTCATCGGTTAGCCAAGCCACCCGTTCCACCTATCTGTTCCACCTCTGGTGGCATCACCATTCTCATTAACTGATTCATATTTGCCCATGACAGATTATAACACTGTATCACTGTCTGCAGTGTGTCTACAAACCATTGGGGTTCCTCCCATATGTTGGGGAACTCCTTTGCCAGTGTTTGAAGGTAACCAGTGTCTACGGTACATGGAGCATGACCAAACCCTGTTGTTGTTCCCCTACTTCCTGCTGACCCACCTGGTTGACCCACTGATGGCACCTGTCTGAGGGGCACCTGAAAGGTTTATGAATCCTTTCCATATATCATATCTCCTCTTGTCATCGAGGGATAGTACGAAGATGGCGGCTGGATGCTTGTGCCCCTACTGATCTGGAACCGCTCGATCTGTGTGCCCCTGAAGCTATTAGTCCTAACAGGGGTACAGCTCCCCTTCCTGTGCTCCTTTCATTCCTGGCCTTTGAAAGGGCCTCATGCTGGTGAAAAATGTGAGTATTTCCTCCAGTGTATCACTATCATAGCCCTCATTACCCTCCTCTGTCTTGTTTGGTTCGGTTGGCCCTTTCTTCTGAACGATCTGGGGGAACTAATCTGTCCCCTTATTCGGTCATTAATTTCTCTGTCCTCTGACCCTACTGTCGCATTCGCTCGACGTTGCCTCTTCTAGCCATGTGGCAATTACTCCCCACTATACTTATATTTTAGTGCCCTCTGCTTCTAGAGCCCTTGTAGGGAGCCCCCAATTTATCGAAATTAAACGTCCCTTGAATTGGAAACTGAGTCTGTCTGTTGCGTCGCGTCAAATAATGCCATGAATCCAAATAATCACAAGACAAACTATTAAATTGCCTAAGCATGTAATGGGCGGGCGACCCCTTTGGGGGTTCCTCTGCCTGTTTCAGCTGTCGCTTGTCCATTTTCCTTTCCCTAGTTATTTTTACATTCACTTATCGCTTGCCCCGCCAACCCAGAT